>NW_024100474.1:405000-1605000 GCF_016545835.1 Crotalus tigris | reverse complement strand
TATAGCCTGCTAACTAGTTTATGCTAACATTGACAGAAGCCTTCTTTCTCTCCAAACTTTAAGCAATTTATAATAAATAAGAATAAAAAGTAAAACAAGAATAGCATAAAACACCACAAAATAGGGAATCTTCTAACTCTCATAAACCTAAAAACTGCAGGACAATTAAGAACTTCAAAATAAAACTCTAAGGTCCTTAGCTCCAAATGCCTAGCAAAATAAGACATCTCTCTATGGTATGAAGAGTCTTGTTGATGCTGTAATGTTATTCTGCTGCAGCTGGTTAGAAACTATTCTTCTTCTTGATGGTTATTTCTATATTTTCAGGATATCAGCTAACCTCAATAGATTCCAAGGGGGATTTTCTGAAATAGAATTCTTAATGTGCAAAAAACAGTATTTTCCATTTTTATTTTTTCAAAGCAAACTCTAATTTTTTAAAGCAAATTTCTACACACTGAAGTGATTACCACAATTTCCACACATTAAATTACTCAATGGATTAAATAGGCTTAGTAAGCACAAATATGTACAAGCTTCACATATAGCCCAAAACTGCCCTTTTTCTTTTTGCTTCATTTTTTTTTCTCTACATGGGAAAAGAAACCTCTGTTAACCCACAATTACCTGCTAATAACTTCCAAAACAAGCCAGGAATCAAGTTAATTTTAAACCATATTTTCCAGTATCCCTTTTTTAGAAGCTATTATTATTTCTCAGTTTTGGATATAACAGTAAGTAATGACAACTACAGCTTCTAGTTCACTTTCTTTAAAAAGCAAATGTTAGAACAAGATTGAAGCAGCTATGCGCAAGTGCCTATAACCTGGATGTACTTTAATCCTTCCTTGTTAAATCGGGATTTAATTCAGCAACATTTCCTTAAAGAATAGTAGCCTTTGTTTTGCTGCATAATATTCAATAATCCAGAATGAACTTTCTCTCTTTTTTATTTCCATTCAATCATGTCCAGTTCTCAATGACTGTCTGTACAAGTCCCTGTAGTTTTCTTGGCAAAGTTTTTTTTAGAAGTAGTTTGTCACTGCCTCCTCCCTCACACTAAGAGAAAGTGACTAGCCATACTCACCCAGCTGGTTTGTGCCCGAGGCCAAAACTAGAACTCTTCTGATCTTCTGATTTCTAGTCTTATGTCTTAACCATTACACCAAATTGGCTCTCTTTTTTCTCTTGGAACTCTCAAAAAATCTTCTTTGTCTTCTTACCAAAATCATGTCCATGTCTTATTATTCTTTTTCCCTTTCAGGGTATTGACCCCATTAACCAGACTACAGTGGTGGAAATTCTCAAAGAGGGTGATGGCTCTGAGAGGAGGAGGAGCCGAGACAGCCTGGGGGGCAGCATCAAATACGAGAATACCACAGATGGTAATGAGGAAGTGAGTATGGGCGTGGAATGGAATGGGGTAAGTACAAGTCCACCATCAAGAGCCACCTAATCCAGCCAAGAGAGAGAGGGGGCAGTAACTCCCTGAATTCTGTGCTTCTTTGCTGCCCCCTGGCATCTCAGGGAGCTGATAGCCTGTCGTGGCATGCCCATCTTCATTCATTCTTCTGCATGATCTCTGCCCATTCCTCTTATTGCCACTTAGGTAGAATCAGGAAAAATCCTGCCTAGTTTCTCTGTGTTTTTTTCCAATCATTCAGAATTGCTGAGTATGTAGAAGAAGATGATGAAAATGAAAAAACAAAAAGCAACTAATCTTAGGCACTTTGATCTTCTGCACTATGGTTTCATAGTAGGGAATGGGGAGGGAAAGTGGAAAAATTGAAAGAGATAACTTTACTGTCAGAGAAAGTACTTACAGTTTGGCCTGGATTACAGATAGAGCGATACTTTAAGAAACTGGTTCAGGGGTAGGGACAGCAGTATTTGTAGATGTGTGCATGAATGGTTGAAAGGGTGGAATGAATGGGTCAAACTTTATTTTTTTTCCAAAATAGCAAAAGGCTACCCATATCTTATTCATATACTTATTGATACATAAGCTATACACATGGAGAAACACTCTTCTGCATTTGTTACAGGAGAACACGTGCTAAAGTAGATGTCACTATCCTCTACCCTTCTTCTTTGCTGCCCTTTCTAGCGTCATGATTAGCTTGTTTCACTAGAGCAAAATGTTGCAAAACTGAGTAAGGAAGACCATTGAGCTGGCTCAGAATATATCACAAAACATTTTCAGTCCTTGAAAAATGGTTGTCTCACTTCCAGTATTGCAACATTACATCCAGTTCATAAATGATAAAGCCAGTTTTTAATTTAAAAAAAATCAATCTGTGTAAAACTAGTTTTTTAATGAAAAACAACTAAATTTGTTTATTATTTTTCTCTCCCCCAAAATTTGTTCTGTCCTTTAAATACAGAGATCGATATTTTGATTAACATTTTGGAACCAAAAACCTAAGTTGGGAGGAAAAATACCATGTATTACCACCTTTGATATATCTGTTTTCTCTAAGCTTTATTTTAAAATAGATTGAGCAGCAAATAATTTGGTCTCAATTAATGGTTGTGGGAGGGTATGGACCATTCATTATTTCTGTGCTTTGGTCATACTAACAAACACTTGCTTGATTGCTCTTTAACTCTTCACACTCTACTGATCCCTTATCTGCATGTGCTTCTCCATTCCCCATCTATCATAAACAAATTGCCATGACAGCCAATCAGCATCTAGGTGTCTTGCTGTCTTGATTGTGGATTGTACCCAGAAGGAATACATTAAAAAAAACTTACTTGAAAGAAAACCTGAGCCTCCTAGAATTATGCAAAATAGCAATACATGACATTTGAAGGGTACTTTCCAATTAGAATTAAAAGCTATGTGATATACAATATCCAACTGAATAAACCACTTCCAGTTTTTCCCTTATTCTAGGATCTTGGAAAAACATTTTAAATGCAGGTATATAATAGTTTCTTCTTTCAATTCAGTTTTCTGACAAATAGTGTGAGGAAATGGATGAATTCTAAATATGACAGATAAATAAAATAAAAAATAGAAAGTACATGACAATAACATAAGTACTTGTAAGGCCATAGCTTTTAGTACTTCTCTTCAAAGAACCAGTATTTTATTTGTCCCAGAATATACAAAATATACCATTTGTATATAATATATGCATAACAGTTTTGAACCACTCTCTTCCTTAAATGTTACATTCCTTGAATCTTTGATTAGTGTCCCTTATCTGCCTTAATTAGTGTCATTCATCTTAGTTATTCTATGCTTTAATAAAGAACGATTATCTGCATCCATCTTGTATAGTTTGCTTTTTCCAGGATTTAGGGTGGACTAAATGAAAAAAGCAAGTAATTTCAGATGGCAATTTCCTTTTTATTTCAATGGTTGTAGTATCCAAACTACATCCCATGTTTTTGGTCACTTTGTTTGCTGCAGAGGCAAATAAAGTGGATTCTTGTTCCAGGAATCCTCCTCCATTTGAAAGCATATTGTTTAGATGAATGCTAGAATATTAGTCAAATAGAAGGGTGGCAGCATCTTATGAAAGTTATCTATGCTACCTTATGGCCTGCAACATCTAAAAAGAAATAATGATGATGATGATGATGATGATGATGATGATGATGATGATGATGATGATGATACTACCAGACTATCCCATCTCCTTTACATGGATGATCTGAAGCTGTATGGAAAAACATCATCTGAAATAGAATCGCTGCTCAACACTGTCCGTATATATAGCCAAGATATTGTTATGGAATTTGGCTTGGACAAATGTGCCACACTTACTATAAAACAAGGAAAAGTAGTGTGAAGGAATCAAGATGCCCAACGAAAATAACATTAAGAGTCTGGATGAGGAAGATTACTACAAATACTTGGGTATCCTTCAAGCTGACAACATCAAGCACACTGAAGTCAAGAAAAAGATTAGAGGTGAATACATCAACAGAGTGAAGAAGATCTTAAAGTCCAAACTCAATGGAGGAAATACCATAAAGGCAATCAACACCTGGGCAATTCCAGTCATTAGGTACACAGCTGGAATAGTGGACTGGACTCAAGCAGAACTAAAAGCAATGGATAGACAGACAGAAAAATAATGACAATGAATCATGCTCTTCATCCACGCAGTGACATTGATAGACTTTATCTACCAAGGCAAATAGGTGGGCGTGGAATGCAACAAGTACATCAGATGGTTGAAGAAGAAAAAATGGCTTTGGAAGAATATCTGAAGAACAATGATGAAGATGCACTGAAATTAGTATATCAGGAAGCTTACTGACTACTGGAGAGACCAAACTGGCCTACAAGAAAGACCAAATGAAGAACAGAATAGAGGCATGGGAAGACAAAGCACTACATGGCCAGTACATTAAAAAAAATAGCTGGGAAAGCAGATAATAACAAGACCTGGCAATGGCTAAGAGGAGGAAAATTGAAGAAAGAGACCGAGGGACTAATTCTGGCTGCACAAGACCAAGCCTTAAAGACAAATGCATATAAAGTCAAAATTGAGAAGACAGCAACAGACAGTAAGTGCCGCCTATGCAAAGAAGCTGAAGAAACAGTGGACCACTTGGTAAGCTGTTGCAAGAAGATTGCACAGACTGACTACAAGCAGCGGCATGACAAAGCAGCAACAATGGTGCATTGGAAGATCTGCAAAAAATATCATTTGCCTATAAGCAAAAACTGGTGGGATCATAAAATAGAGAAAGTCATAGAAAATGATAAAATTAAACTGCTCTGGGACTTCAGAATTCAAACAGACAAGCACCTGCAACATAACACTCCAGACTTAACAGTTGTCAATAAGAAAGACAAAAAAGTCTGGATAGTGGATGTGGCAGTGCCTGGAGACAGAATAGACGAGAAAGAACTGGAGAAGATAACAAAATACAAAGACCTACAAATAGAAATAGAAAGACTGTGGCAAAAGCAAGCAAGGGTAGTACCAATAGTAATAGGCTCCTTGGGTGCAATCCCAAAACAACTGGAGCACCACTTGAACACCATTGGCATTGACAAATTCGCTATTAGTCAATTGCAAAAGGCGGCCTTACTAAGAACTGCTTCCATCCTGCGATGATATCTGTAATACCATCAAACATCCACATCTGCCTATCCCAGGTCCTGGGTAAGGACTCAATAGGTAGACAAAATGCCAAATCCAGTCTGAACATCTGGCTGACTGTGCGATGATCCATAATAATAATAATATAATAATAATAATAAAATAATAATAATAATGATGAATCATGTTATTATAACAATGAATCATGCCCTTCATCCACGCAGTGACATTGATAGACTTTATCTACCAAGGCAAATAGGTGGGCGTGGAATGCTACAAGTACATCAGATGGTTGAAGAAGAAAAAATGGCTTTGGAAGAATATCTGAAGAACAATGATGAAGATGCACTGAAATTAGTATATCAGGAAGGCTTACTAACTACTGGAGAGACCAAACTGGCCTACAAGAAAGACCAAATGAAGAACAGAATAGAGGCATGGGAAGACAAAGCACTACATGGCCAATACATGAAAAAAATAGCTGGGAAAGCAGATAATAATAAAACCTGGCAATGGCTAAGAGCAGGAAAATTGAAGAAAGAGACCGAGGGACTAATTCTGGCTGCACAAGACCAAGCCTTAAGGACAAATGCATACAAAGTCAAAATTGAGAAGACAGCAACAGACAGTAAGTGCCGCCTATGCAAAGAAGCTGAAGAAACAGTGGACCACTTGGTAAGCTGTTGCAAGAAGATTGCACAGACTGATTACAAGCAGCGGCATGACAAAGTAGCAACAATGGTGCATTGGAAGATCTGCAAAAAATATCATTTGCCTGTAAGCAAAAACTGGTGGGATCATAAAATAGAGAAAGTCATAGAAAATGATAAAATTAAACTGCTCTGGGACTTCAGAATTCAAACAGACAAGCACCTGCAACATAACACCCCAGACTTAACAATTGTCGATAAGAAAGACAAAAAAGTCTGGATAGTGGACGTGGCAGTGCCTGGAGATAGCAGAATAGAAGAGAAAGAACTGGAGAAGATAACAAAATACAAAGACCTACAAATAGAAATAGAAAGACTGTGGCAAAAGCAAGCAAGGGTAGTACCAATAGTCATAGGCTCCTTGGGTGCAATCCCAAAACAACTGGAGCACCACTTGAACACCATTGGCATTGACAAATTCGCTATTAGTCAATTGCAAAAGGCGGCCTTATTAGGAACTGCTTCCATCCTGCGACGATATCTGTAATACCATCAAACATCCACATCTACCTATCCCAGGTCCTGGGTAAGGACTCGATAGGTAGACAAAATGCCAAATCCAGTCTGAACATCTGGCTGACTGTGCGATGATCGATAATAATAATAATAATAATAATGGTCAGTCAGCCAGATGTTCAGACTGGATTTGGCATTTTGTCTACCTATCGAGTCCTTACCCAGGACCTGGGATAGGCAGATGTGGATGTTTGATGGTATTATAGATATCGTGGCAGGATGGAAGCAGTTCCTAGTAAGGCCGCCTTTTGCAATTGACTAATAGCGAATTTGTCAATGCCAATGGTGTTCAAGTGGTGCTCCAGTTGTTTTGGGATTGCACCCAAGGAGCCTATGACTATTGGTACTACCCTTGCTTGCTTTTGCCACAGTCTTTCTATTTCTATTTGTAGGTCTTTGTATTTTTCTTCTTCTTCTTCTTCTTCTTCTTCTTCTTCTTCTTCTTCTTCTTCTTCTTCTCCTCCTCCTCCTCCTCCTCCTCTTCTTCTTCTTCTTCTTCTTCTTCTCTTCTTCTTCTTCTTCTTCTTCTTCTTCTTCTTCTTCTTCTTCTTCTTCTTCTTCTTCTTCTTCTTCTTATTATTATTATTATTATTATTATTATTATTATTAAAAAGTTGGGAGGGTCCTTGGAAGTCTTCTAGTCCAATTCCCTGCCTTAGGCAGGAAACCCTATACCATTTTAGACAAATGGTTGTCCAGTCTCTTCTTAAAACTTCCAGTGTTGGAGCATTCGCAACTTCTGGTGGCAGGTTTTTCCACTGATTAATTGTTTTAATGTCAGGAAGTTTCTCCTTAGTTCTAGGTTGCTTCTCTCCTTGATTAATTTCCATCCATTGCTTCCTGTCCTGCCTTCAGTGCTTTGGAGAATAGCTTGACTCCCTGTTCTTTGTGGCAACCCCTGAGATATTGGAACACTGCTATCATGTCACCCCTAGTCCTTCTCTTCATTAAACTAGATATACCCAATTCCAGCAACTGTTCCTTATATATTTTAGCCTCCAATCGTCTGACCATCTTTGTTGCTTTTCTCTGTACTCCTTCTAAAGTCTCAACATCTTTTTACAATGTGGTGACCAAAACTAGTTGTGTATTCCAAGTGTGGCCTTACCAAGGCATTGTAAAGTGGTATTAGCACTTCATGTGATCTTGATTTTATCCCTCTGTTAATGCAGCCTAGCACTGTGTTGGCCTTTTTGGTAGCTGCAGTACAGGGCTGGTTCATATTTAAGTGATTATCCACTAGGACTCTGAGATCCCTCTCAGTTACTACTATTGAGCAAGGTACCACCTATACTGTACCTGTGCATTTGGTTTTTCTTGCCTAAATGTAGAACCTTACTTTTTTCACCATTGAATTTCATTTTGTTAGATAGTGCCCAATGTTCAAGTCTGTCAAGATCCTTCTGTATCTTAAGCCTATCTTTTGGAGTGTTGGCTATTCTTGCCAGCTTGGTATCATGAGTTCCCCATCATTGATGAAGATGTGTAAGAGCACTGGGCCCAAAACAGAGCCCTGGGGCACTCCACTGCACACTTCCCTCCATGTAGATGCAGTTCCATTGAAGACCACATGCTGAGTATGGCCGGTCAGCTAGCTACAAATCCATCTGGCGGTGATGCTATCTAACCCACATTTTTCTATCTTATCAAGTAGTAGGTTCTGGTCTACTTTATCAGATACCTTACTGAAGTCCAAGTAAATTATATCCACAGCATTCCTCTGCTCCACTAATTTTGTCACCTTGTCAAAGAATGCAATAAGATTTGTCTGGCATAATCTGTTTTTGACAAATCCATGTTGGCTTTTGGTTATGACTTTGTTTGCTTCTGGGTGTTCACTGATTCATTGCTTGATTATCTTTTCTTATCCATACAATACATAAATATGAGCTTAAACTGTCCTCAGACTCTCCCAAGTCTTCAAGAAGAATTTTAAAAGTTCCTTCTATGTATTTGCCATATATCTGCTTTTAATCCAATTATATTCAAACCATGTTTAGGAAACCTGGTTTGTTTGGGGTTGGTTTTTTGTTTTTTTTTTGAAAGCTTACCAAGATTTTTCACAGAGATGCGAAAACTGTCACTCTTTCCAGTAGTCTCTAAAATTCATTTCTTATAATCACAGTTTTAACTGGAATGGCAAAATGCTGAGATCCTATAGCACTGCCCAGTAAATTGAGTATTTCCCAGAATGTTCAGCATTAGGAAATGTTATAGTGTAGTCATGAGTCAGAGTAGAAAAACAGCTTTCTATCATTACAGCTCAGTACAACTTTCATTATAGGAATTCTTAAACCCTGACTTAATTTTCCCATAAGTTTGTGATATTTAAAGTATAAAGACATTAGTTTGAACCTCAGGCTATAGGTTTGAATGTAATCTTTATTTCTCACTTGTTTGTCTTGTCTCTTCCTTGTACAGTTAGATCTACACTCATGAAGCTCTTATATTGGCATCTTATTCTCTTTTCCTAGCTGCTTTAAACTTCACTGACATTCTCAGATTTAAAAAATCCCCAGCTAAAACTGTTGAATCCTCCAAACCCTTGCCTACATTTTCCAACAGCCTCAGAAGAAGATTTTAATGCATGAAAGTGTAGGGCCCAACTCCCAATGTATTCAGTAAAATATTCTTAAGATAGCTGAAATCTGGAACCCAGATAGCTATGAGCTTGGTAAAACACCATAACAATTTAATATTATCCATTTCATGTATGTAAAAAGCTCCTTTTTCCCTACTCTGACAGCTTACCCCACATGAAAGATCCTATTATGCTTAATTAAGTTGACATTTGCCAAGAAGCAAACTGTTATGTACTACTGCCAGTTTACCATCTCCAGCTTCATTCTGTTAATGAATACTTGTTATTCAATTTTTTTTTCCTGTTTGCTTTGTTTGGGAGTAGGATGCTCTTTCAGGAAGAAGAAAGCAAGTCTCACAACCTACAAATTGGCTCACTGTGGTTAGGAGAAAGGTTCTGTTTGTATTGCTAAAGTTATCTGCTAAATTTATACATTTTATGTATAAATATATACATAAAAATAAGGAGAATGTGAAGGAGGGAAAGAAAACATTCTGTGATCTTAACCATTAAACATTTATGTTAATAACCAGCTTTTCATGTGCTGCATTTTCCCAGTTTTCATGTACGTTTGAATCAAAATCTTAGCAAACAGTGGTTTCTCAGGACCTTGGATTGGAACTGCAACAGTGGGAAATAATTGTCTCCCAGTAACTGTTCTGGAAGATTATTTTTATTTAGGAAATAATTCCAAAGAAAAAATGTTAATTAACATTCTTCTCCTGTGCTGTATTTTCATTTTGAATATGGGAATCCATCCAACTCATATTTCACTAGCATTTTAAGGTGATCTCAATCTGGATTGTACTATTTTTGAGAACTAACGTAAGGCATACTCTACACATGAATCAAGACTATGTAGGTTGTTGGTATAAAGGGATCTTCTTTTCATTCCTCTGCATGGTTTTTCTCTTTCTCCTAGCATTTGAAAGTCTAATTCTATCACTTTTGGTAGAATTTTTGTTGTCTGAAACAGCATCATGCTTTTTCATAATGCTGCTTGTGTAGAGTATGCCTGGGGTTTTTTTCCTAGCTTGAATACAATTTTTTTTATGCCAAATTATCCATCTTAGTTGTTGAGATTGTGAAGACGGGTTCTTTTCTGAGAAATACATTTTATCCTTTTATTATTTGCCACTAATTGTCTTTCTTTTCTACCTGTTCCACACCTTATTAGATTGGTTGACGGGACCATGGAATAAATGAGCCTTCCCTTACATGGCCATGCTGTGCATTGGACCTTTTAATTAAATAGGTCTAATTCTTTCCCCAAAATTGTGCTGGTCAAATAGTTGGTGTTTCTACCCAAAAGCATGACTAAGCAAAGTTTGTATTTTGAAATTTTCAAAGCATTTTTCACATTAGCTAAAGGGATTTGTAAATCCTCTGTTAAGATCTCCTATATGACTTTCTACCCTGCCATAATTCTTTGACTTCCTTGTCTATACTGTTAACATATAGCTCTATTCCCTTGCTGTCACTCTTCAGGATACTATGCGTCCTCACCATGGCCTTGTACATTGTGTCTTTCTCCTCTCTGTGCACTAGGCTTAAATGCCTCCTGAGGCTTGTCCCCCCTCCCTTTCAACACAATCACCTGGATGCTTGTGCAGCTTCTTTCAACTTTTTCTTCCAAATCATTCCCCTCCTTCCACTGTTCCTGCTTTCCTCGGCAAGGAGTCCACACCTGTCCCCAACCAACCTTCCATCCAAAGTGAGCACCAAGGAACACAGCAGAGGAACACTGGCTGCACACGGCTCTACTACAGCAACAATCAGCAAGAGAACAGGAAGAAACTCTACAAGGTTGCCTCTCTCCACTTCCTTTGTCTGCCAGAACAGGACTTTTCCAGGATTCCCTGTGGCTTCCTTTGTTCTCTTTCCTGTACCTTAACCAGTGGGGAAGAGGTTGATGTTTGAGAATGACTTGTTCCCTACTCTGGTGACACTACATTCGCAATTGCCCATCTTCCTATTCCTTGCCTTCCCATTTTGCTGCCTTCATTTGAACAATATGCCCCTTCCTGATCTTTCATGCTGCTTCCTTTTTCTTTCTCTTGCTTCCATGGCATAAAGTACAGAATTAAGAGATAGAAACAAACAGCCTAATATCTTTTCCCCAACTCCCATCTTTAAATTATACACAAGGACAAATGGGCTGAATAAATCATGCTCTTAACTGATGGCAAAATGTTTTGAATGCCCACTGCTGATATTATACGAGCCTGGTTTCCACCTTAAGCAGTATTTTAAACCAGAGATCCATAAAGAAAGATAGAGAAACAGCTCATCTGTATCCTCTAGTATCTGAGGCCCTTTAGCTTCAAGATATAAAGGGATTAGAGACAAAAGCTTGAGCTGTGCCTTCTCTCTAAAGTCTTGCTTTCACAGAAATGAAAATAGGCATTAGAAACAGCAGAAGGTGGCATTCAGAGAGCTAACGTTAAGTCTTTGACTGATTAATCCCAGTTTGCACTTGCTTTGCCTGTTACACTTCAGAATGCTAGCATTTCACAAGAAAATGCTTCTCTAATATGACAACCTTGGGAATATTTTTCTCCCACAGTTCCTCTCTCATAGAAGGAATAGTAATTGCTGAAAAAGATGGCCAGACTGCCACTGTTTCCTTACTATTCTGCCCACAGAGCAAGAGGGGTGGGATAGTTGATGGAGTTTCATCTCCAAATTTATTGTCATTAATGTAAATTTTTAACAATGCATTGCATGTGTGGTCCCAGCCAAATGCTACAAAGCAAGCACATAGAAGATTGGTGTGTTAAATGGTAACGTGGCACTATTAGCTACTGCTTATTTAGAAGCATGTCAAGTGAGCAGAAAAGAAAGTAGGAATTTGCACGCCCTGTAAGAGAATGATGAAGGAAGGAGTCTTGCATGCAAGAACAAGGAGCAGAGACAATAGAAGGCAGAAGTTTTAAAGTGGGAATAAGTTGAGCTCTGGAGGAATTTCACAGAGTAAGAAAGGCTCTAGTAGAAATGGATTTTCAGTAGACAGTGCCTTCCTGTTTGCATTTTCTTAAAAATAAATTCAACTACATTTAATCCTGTTTCCTCCCACATGCCTAGGATTACCACCCTGGTAGAAGTTGTCTTTGAATGGATGAGCATGTTGCCATATAGTGAGTTGAGATAGGGGTACTGGGCAGGAAAAAAAAAAGGCTGATTCCCTCAGGAATTAGGCTACAATATTTTTATAGGGTGGGGATATGACTCCCAACATTCAGACAGGATACACTGACCTAAAATTATTGAGAAAAGGAGAAAAAACTGATGATATTCTAATCCGAACAAAGCAGTAACGTGTTCTATATAGCAAAATAGGAAAGCAAATCTGGGGCTATATTGAAAGAAGCCTTCTCTTTCACCCAGAGAAAACTAGATGTTAAAATATTTAGGCTAGGAATCTAGTTTCTAAGATAGTTTATTATTTACATTAGTGCTAAATATGTGGTGTTTTTTTTTTCCATTTCTAAGGGATAGCCTGATGCTTTAATCCATTTCCAGGGCAAGCATATCTGAGAGAAAACTTTTTTCAGCCTATCTGCTGATCATAGTTTTAGGCTGTGTGCATGTGATAGGGGAGGGGGTTAATGTAGGTTAATATCTTTGTGAATATAGCTGGTTTCTAAAAGTAAGAAAATATTAGCTAAGTTTACAAATTAGGCTAGGCATTAGATAAGACAGTTTTTGAAGCTATGAGTGGAACTGAATGGAACTGAATAATAAAAGTATGGCATGATTATTTTGTATGGCTTTTTGAAGTACCCATGCCTGCCTCCTGCTGAAGGAGCAAGAAACCAGATCATTAATTCAATCAACCAGGAGGGTTGTACTCAGGTGGAATTTTGCCACAGGGCAATTTGAAATTTTTTTAATGTAGCTCCTTTTGGAAGTCTTGTGCAGCTGTGGTAAACCTTTGCTTTTGGCTATGTGCTTCAGGAAAGGACGTTCAAGTATACCTGAATCAGGGCAGCTTCTGTCTTACCCTGTGGTTGAGGTGGGCAATATTTGTGATCTCTTGCTAAAAATCCTCCTCTACTTTCACTGGCTGTTATGACTCTGCCTTGCCCAAGAAGGTGTCTGATGTTCCAATGAAGAAGCCCCTGGAGGTGAACCCACATGCTGTTCTTGCATCTTCCTCATAAAATGCGACCAGCTCTCATTCCCGCTCGACTTTCTGTGTTGCAATGGGCTATCTACAAGTCTTTTTATCGCACTGTCTAGCGGGGCTGAAATTCTGTGTTCTACTCTCTGTCTTTGAGACCTACACGGTACTTTCCTTGTCACTGTGTACTCATTTACCTCTGATTAAAGGCAGAAGGACTTGAACCTTTGCTTCCTTGTGCCTCTTTTCCATATGCTGTCTATGTTTTTTAAAAGAAAACAATATATTTTCATCAAACACAAATACAGTATTTACATTACTATATACCACAAATAATCTGGCTGTCTTCCTTTTTTGCTCACTAGAGAGATCAGAAAACAGGTGTGCAGATGTGTTTGTATTTAAAATATGAATGCTTTGTATGGAAATGGCGCAGAGAGATGAACCTCCCTTAGAAGAGAGTCATTACTTATATAAAGTAGTCTTGAATTTAATAACTCTGTAAAACTGAAAAGAAAAGCAGAAATTTTAAAAAGATGTGTTTTTTGAAAGCTGTATCTGTGCAGGATGTTTTTAGGGTCTGAGATTCTAGTCTTCTAGGAGAAAATGCTGCTGAACAGAACTTCAAGAGACAATAACACAAATCACATCCCCTTTTCTACATATCCATCTTGCCTCCCTGAAGTGCAGACATGTCGGACTTTGAGTTCTCAGATACTTAGATAATCTGTGATTCTGCTTGCTGCGTTTTATGGGAGTTTATATCCAATACATTTGGAGAGTATCAGATTTAGGAAGTTGATTATATTGTATCCCCAAACTTATAGAACTTCTTGTTCTGCTTCTTTCCACAGCAAACAAAATTCACCTAATCTTTATAATTAAGAGATCTGTATGTAAAAGACAGATACATCTTTTTCTTGCAAAATGTCTGATTTCTTCTAAAACGTAAACTACAGTTTTCTATAAACCTGAAATGTGTTGCGGTCAAGTTAAACACAAATGTTGGAAAACTAGAGCAAGTAGATGAAGTTTTACACTTTGTTATAATTGTTATTAAAAATGGGACAATAAGTGAATAAATTTTAAGACATGTGAATACATTTAAAAGAGTAGTAGGTAGCGTGTAGTCTGTTGCAAGGAATGAAGGTTTGCTGAAAAAAGCAAAAACAATTGCAAATAACATAACTTCATTATGTGGAAGTGAATTAGCTATGTTAGGAGAAACCTATGAGTTGAATATAGTGGAGACAGCTTTACAACATGGGTGCTGTAAAACAAGAAAAACTTCAGTCTATGAATGCTGAATGAAAGTGGATTCACTTTCTCAACAGTGAAAAACCAGTATGAAAGTAGTATGTTGAGATGGTTCAGTCGTTCACATGGATAATGAGTACTGAGTTACAAATGAAATATATGAAGGAAGTGAACCAAGAGAAAAGGGTAGTCCGAGGAATTAGTGATTTTATGGTGTTGATAATTTTTTTTAAGTGCCACCCAACTCCAGAATGATTCTGAGATCCTGAAAAAGAGGGAGATGAGAATTTTAATGAATAAAAGGTAGTACAGGAATTGGTATATTAATGTGATGGAAGAAGGATAGTTTGCAAAGATGGGAACAGTATGGAAAAGCATAGTAGATAACTGTTTCTATAAACAAGTTTGAATTGTGTTTCATTTTCAAATGTTTTTTCCTTTGGCATCCTATTTCTTAACTCCTTTTTTTTTGCACTCTACACAATACAGGTAGTCCTCAGGTTATAACAATTGAGCCCAATATTTCTGTTGCTACGTGAGACATTTGTTAAGTGTGTTTTGCCCTATTTTATGACCCTTCTTGCCACAGTTAAGTGAATCACTGCAGTTGTTAAGTTAGCCACAGGGTTGTTAAGCAAATCTGGTTCCCCATTAACTTTGCTTGTCAGAAGTGTGCAAAAGATGATCACATGACCCCGGGACACTGCAACCGTCATAAACATGAGTCAGTTACCAAGCATTTGAATTATGATCATGTGACCATGAGGATGCTGCAATAGTCATAAATGTGAAAAACTGTCATAAGTCACTTTTTCCAGTGCCGTTGTAACCTTGAATGGTTATTAAACAAACTGTTGTAAGTCAAGAACTATCTGTATTGCTTACTCTAAAAGGAATAGGGTGATTGGTTTGTATGATGTACATATGTGTGCATACTTAGTTATTAAATGGTAACTATAGCGGTCACCAGTAGAAATAATATAACTATGTTAAGATTCATTGTAGCAGTCTGTTGTAGTAAATTTCAAGCAATCACCTAATTGTATGAGAGGAATTTTAAGCATTCATCTAATGGTATCAAGCAAGGAGAGGAATTTATCATGCGTTTGCAGTCACTTAAGTGAGCCTTCTTTGGTGGATTGCTTCATGGAATATACTATCATAATCACCAACATATTTGGCAATTTTGATTGAGGATTTGGGATATGTAGTAACACATCTGAAGAATATTAAGTTGGGAAGCTTGTCCTTGACCTATTTTGTGTGAACCACAGCTTTTAATTTGCCAGTGTGCTTCAGAACTGATCTACATCTTATTTTAGGAATATAATAGCTATATAACAACAGGTTGCCTTTGCCTTTACTTCCACAATCACTTTAGACCACAAGTCACTGCAGTTCTACCAGAGTTGCTAAAAATATTCAAAACCACAATTGTATTTTTATCAAGCAATACACATCACTACCTAGGGTCACATATATAATCTTTGTGTGATGATTAGTGTTGGAAACAAGCTGACAGGATCAAAACACAGATGCTATTTTCTATGACCGTTTCCTTCACAGTCTTATTTCAAAACAAGTAAGTTGCCTGTGAAAGCTGCACTTAGGTTAATTTTATTAAGAGAGTGGGCAAGGCTTCAGAAGTGTCTTACTCTGAATAAAGCATTTGTCCCATGCAGTAAAGCATCTCGCTTTTTCCTTAAGAGTCCTATTTGCTAAAATGTTTATGTCTACATATGTACAAACTGTACTGTCATTCTGATATATTAATAACACCATCTATTTCAACTGCGGAGGATGCAATCAGTCCAAATAAAAGTGAATCCTATTTTTTTTGTCCTACAACAAATACCCCCTTTCATTATCTGTTCTGTTGAATAAGTCTTGGTGTACATTTTTTTTGAGGGGTTCAAGGCAGTTTTTGACTCCTAGTAATTACATGTATTTTCAGCAGTGGTTTGCCATTGTGTTCTTCCTAGGACACAGAGAGACTGGTCCAAGGTCACCCAGCTGGATTTGTTCCTAAGGCAGACTAGAACTCACAATCTTTTGGTGTACCTAGCCTGATGCCTTAACCACTATACCAAACTGGCTTTCTATATTTATATGCATACTGGCAGCAAAATGAAAAAAAATATATTCCATGACAGGTAAAACAGTAAAGATAGTCTAAAAATGAACCTTGATTTATAGGGATCATATGAACACATTGTTATGTAGAAATCATTTTCTTAGCATCTTTTTTTTCTCTATGATGCCCCTTTGCAGCCCAAACAAAGGAGAACATTTAGAAATCAGTCTTTTGACACCTAGAGTCATTACTCAGACTATATCCCAGTGGTGGCGAACCTATGGCACGCGTGCCACAGGTGGCATGCAGAGCCCTTTCTGTGGGCACGCACACCATCGCCCCAGTCCTAGGCCTTCAGCTGGGTTTTATAAAATCTCCCGCGACTTCCGGTGGATTTTGCGCGTGCGATGGCGGCTACTTTGTAGCCGTCTCTCCTGGGTAAGTGTAAGAACCGCGATGAACAGCAGACACCAGCTGTTCAGCGGTTCAAAATCCCCCTCCCGGGCAAAGGGGGGGGGTAGAGAGTGTCTGAATAGTGGTAGAGCCTCTTTTGCACCCCCCAAGTTTTTTTTGGGGGGTGAAAGGAGTGCTCCCACGGAGTTCAGACTTGTCTCCGCTTCCCAGCTGTTTTTGTCCTCAGGGACAAAACGAGCCGTTGCAAACACCTCCGTGCTTAAAGAGAACTGGTGAGTTTTTTTTTATAAACGGACAGAGCTGAGTAGAGGATTTAGTTTTTGCTTTCTTTGATTTATTTGGATTTTAAGTTTTAAGACTTGCTTCTATTTTTATTCTCTCTTTTTATTTTTTTTTTCTTTGTTGAAAGGGAAAGTAAAATGGCGATCGGCAAATCTCTCGGTGTTTTTTTTTTTTGAAGTTAGAATGCTGACCGGCAGGCTTTTTGGTGTTTCTTTTTCTTTCCTTTCCCTTTCCCTTTTTATTTTCTTATGATTGGAATGGTTGTTTTTGGTATCTCTAAGTATTTTTTTTTTGGAACGGACTTTTTCTATTTAATTATTATTATTTTTTTTTTCTTCTCCCTTCTTTTTATTGTAATGACTCTTTTTTGAAGGACTTTTTTCTGTTTAATTTTTTGCAATTTTTAAGAAGGAGTAAAGCTTTTTTTAATTCTTTTTCTCTTCCTTTTTTTTTTCTTTTCCCTTTTTTCTTTTTATTATAATGACCTTCCTTGGAGGGAGTTATGATTTTTGAAGGAATTTTTATAATTTTTTAAGAAGGGCTAAAGGTTTTTCTTTAAGATGGCTCCAAAGCGTCCAGGGATTTCTACAGCTTCTAAATCAACAGTTTCACCCTCTTCTGGGGGTCAGCTAATAACTATGAAGGATTTGCAAAACATGATGGGAGATGTTATAATTCAAATTAGGGCAGAAATGAAAAAGATTTTAGAGGAAAATAATAAGATCTTGAGACAAGATTTTGTTTTGGCTTTAGAAGGAGTTGCTTCTGTTCTTGAAAAGGTGAACTCCCATGTGGAAGAGGTAGCTGAAAAAGTGGACATAATGGAGGGGAAAATTGAAAGTATGGAAAAAGAAATGGAAAATGAGATTCTTATGCTTCAATATGGACAAATGGAATATGCCTTAAGAATCAGAGGCCTGGAAGAGTCTTTGCAAGAAGATTTGAAAGAAATGGTTGCAAAGGACTTTGCATTGATTTTGAATAAAGAAAAAGAGGGAATACTTAGTGAAATTGAAAAATTATTTAGGGTTAACTCTGTGGTGGCAGCACAGAAGAATCTGCCAAGAGATGTGGTAATTTACTTTGGTAAAAGATCCTTACGCAATCAAATTGTGCAAGCCTATTATAAGAAGAGATTTCAAATTGCTTCACAAGATGTCATAATTTTTAAGGAGATCCCATCTAAAATTTTAAGAAGAAGAAAGGAGTTTGCTTTTCTAGTAAATGAACTTAAAAAGAGAAAAATTCTATTCAGATGGGATATTCCGACTGGAATGGTGGTGAACTACCTGGGGACATGTCATAGACTTAATACTGTTTCTCAAGCAAAAGATTTTTATACTTCGGTCCTGGGGGTATGTGCATCGCCATCTATTAGGTCTCAACAAGTCCAGATTGAGGAGCAGAAGACAACTTGTGTAGCACATAACTCCAAAGAAAAGCAGCAACAGAAGAAGGTTAAGGAAGTTTCATATTCAGCGGTCTCTGAATCTCTGGGAGATGTTGGACTTACAAAGTCTTTGGAGCAATCTTCAAGGGTGGCTCTGGGAGAAGTTAGACCTACAAAGTTTTTGGAGCAATCTTCAAGGGTGGAATTGCTGCCTGAAATCGAAATTGGGAAATTTCAGCTTGAGGGGCACCAACAAGAGAGGAACGGGCAGAGGATAACTTGTACAACTTACAACTGTGAAGATCAACACAAGGAGGAATTCACTGAGGAAGTTTTACAGGTATCGGTCCCTGAGACTTGTGCAACATATAAATGTAAAGAAAAAGTAACATATAAATGTAAAGAGAAAGACCAACAGAAGAAGGAGGTTGAGGAAGTTTCACAGGTACTGATTCCTGAGCTGGTGGGTCAATCAGGACTTACAAACTCTTTGGAGCGATCTTCAAGGGCAGAATTCCACGCATTTTTTTCGATGCTTGCGGGCAAGAGAGACCGATATGGATTGTGCTTATAGTAGATGCAACTGGCTATTAGACAGAAGATTATGGATATTGAATGAAAATTTTAGATAAGAAGTTTGTGTTTATAGTGGGTGCAACTGGTTATTGGAAAATTATGGACATTGAATGAGAATTTTAGACAAGAAGTTTACTATTGAGATTGTGGGAGAAGTAAAACTTATATCGTTTTTGGAAAGTGAGGGGATTCTAATAAATTTGTGTTTTGAAGGGAGTATAATTTGTTTAAGTTCCAAGTAAAGCTTAAATTTGGTTTTTAAATATTATTATTAATATTTCTAAGAGAAAATAATTTGTTTAATTAAATGTCTAGATTTGTTTAGGAAAGAAAGTAATGCTTAAATCTGTGTTTTTGGAGGAAGTTTATATAGAATGATGATTGTATTTAGATTTGTTTAGGATTCAAAAGTGTTTCAAGTTTTTAAATATTATTAATATCTTTAAGAGAAAATAATTTGTTTAACTAAATGTGTCTAGATTTGTTTAGGATTTTTAAGTTTTTTTTTGGATAGGTGAGAAGATTATGAAGATTGAAGGAAATATGTATTTACTTTAAGTTTTCTAAGAGTATTTAGTTTTGATGGTATAACAAAGGTTTATATATTTATTTTTTTGTATTAGGATAAAGAAAGAGGGAGAAATTAGATTTTACATTATAGGTATAGATATTCAAAGAAAGTAATGTTTAAATTTGCGTTTTTGGAGGGAGTTTATATAGAATGATGATTGTATTTAAATTTGTTTAGGTTTTAAAAGTGTTTTAAGTTTTTTTCTCAATTAAGCCTGTACTCAGCTCTGGGAAGTCCAGGGGAGGGTTTGGGAGGTTGGGTAGGAGGGGGGTGAGGTAGGGTTGGGGGGGGTATGGGAAGGGGATTTGTTTTTGTAAAATTTAAAAATTTTCAATAAAAAAAAAAAAAAAAAAAATCTCCCGCAAAGTTGGAATTAATTGATTGAACTTTTTAGTCCCACCCAGTCTGCCGTTATCACAGCAGCCACGCCCACCCAATGGGCCATGCCCACCCGGTACCTGACGATACATAAGTGGGTTTTGGGTTGCAGTTTGGACACTCGGTCTCTAAAAGGTTCACCAGCACTGCTATATCCCGTAAGGTTACTGCTCATTTCTATAGAACATTTCCTCAATTATTGTAAAATGTCTGTTCCATCAGAAACAACCCAATATTTTCAGAAGAAAAGGGTTTTCACAACTCCAATTTTTTCATATGTCTGCGCACTAGAATATAAAAATATAAAACATCCTACCCTTCAAAGCAGTAAGAACCACTAATATTTTTAAAAGATGCATAGTTGATGTGACATACTGAACCTGCTCTAAAATGTGGAAATTTATTTGTCTCATTACACAAAACACATGGCTCTGGATGGTGTACAAAAAATATTTGAATTCTTCCAATACAATAGATTGTTCAGGAATAAAGACCTCATCTAAACCACAAACATGTAGCTTAGCTTATGATATAACTAATTAGTTATATAGCCAGGACTTTGCTTCACTGAAGTATCAACATTTAGCCAGGAATAGTTATTTCGTATTGAACGCATTAGATAGCAAATGTGTCTTACTGTATAAACTGGATGGAATATCTATAAAGATCTTTTCTTCATGTAAACACCTCTCCAAGCACAAACTATAATTCTGCACAACTGATATTTGTTATGTGGCATTTACTGCAAAAATTCAAGTAACAGGATGCATTCTTAGATGAAACAACAGATTAAATAGATTCCACTGTCATTGTGAATTTCATGGCCAAGTTTATACACTGTGCGAAGCCTTGGTTGGCTGAATACACCATGGACTTGGGACTAGGCTCACATATTTAGACATTCACAGCTGCTGTTGCTGCTGTCATTCCAACAGGATCCAATCTGAGCCAGGCAACTAGAATCCATCAAGGTAGATTCCTACCAGAACAGTGGCCATTTGTAATTTGGTGCTTTTCCCATCTAGACTATTAGAATAATCATATGTTGGAACTGTATTAAATGAAAAGATTCAAGTCTTCTGGGCAATAATCACCACATGAGAGCCAGTCTGGTCTAATGGTTAAAGCATTACACCGGCAGTGTGCAGCACCACCCAAAAAAACTAATACAATCCTGGGTTGTATAAACAAGCATATAATCAAGATCACGCAAAGTATTAATACCACTTTATAAAACCCTAGTAAGACTACACCTGGAATATTGCAACCAGTTTTGATCACCATACTACAAAAAACATATTGAGACATTGGAAAAAGTTCAGAGAAGAGCAACTAAGATGATCAAAGGCCTGGGGACTAAAACATATGAAGAACGGCTGCAGGACTTGGGTTTGGTTAGTCTAAAGAAAAGAAGAAATAGGGGTGACATGATAACAGTATTCCAGTATTTGAAGGGCTGCCACAAAGAAGAGGGGGGGGGGTCAAATTATTCTCCAAGGCACCAGAGGGCAGGACAAGAAACAATGGTTGGAAACTAATCAGAGAAGGAATCTGGAATTAAGGAGAAACTTCCTAACAGTGAGGACAATTAACCAGTGGAACAGCTTGCCTTCAGAAATTGTGAGTGCTCCATTACTGAAGGTTTTTAAGCAGAGACTAGACAGTCACTTATCTGAAATGGTATAGGTTCTCCTGCTTGAGCAGGGGGCTGGACTAGAAGACCTCCAAGATCCCTTCCAGATTCTATTTCTATTCTATTCTTAGTCCTAGTCCTAGTCCATTCGGATAGAAAGCAGGAAACTGTGAGCTTTCTCTCTCTCTCTCCCTCTTTCTCTCCCTCTCTTTTTCACCCCAACTCACCTCGCAAAGTGATTTACTAATAAACATAGCAACAATGGGATTTAAAAAACTCTGAAATAGATTATTATTGATGCCCCATCATCCCCATGTAAGCCTATTGGAGTTCAAATGGCCTTCACATTGAAATTGCCCCCAGCTGCTTACATGTATTAACTCTTGCATTGTGTAGTGCTGAGCACACACTGTCACAGGGAATCACTGGCCTTTTAGATGTTGAACTACGACTCTCAGCATTCCTTGATTCATACCATAGTATGACATGAGTTTGAATTCTAGAATCTAAAAACAAAATATTATGTGAAACCAATGATCTCTTACATTAACCTATAATATAACATAGTTCTCCGAAGTTTCAGCCAATGATCATTAATTTGTTTTTTTCAGCATTGAGAACACAGTTTAAAAATGTTAACTGTAAAAGAATAGTGGCCTAAGTGTATCTCCAGCTCATAGCCTTCTGTGTAATCAAGGCAAACACCAAGAACAGGACTGATGTGGCATGTTTACTTTTTAAAAATTGAAAGAGAGAAATTTGTTTTAGAAACATTTCCCTTCCCCTGGTATTCTGGAAGGAGATAGTGTATATACAGAAGAATCTCTTCATCCTGAGTAGAGGATTTTATTTTGAGAAGACTTACTATTTTCACTTCAGGACTTGGCAGTTGTGGTTGATTTAGCTTAATAAGGGTGCAATATTAGGATTAAAGAAGACAAATTCTCTTCATAACACAGAAGTGGACTGTCTTATGGGTACACAGCATTTTGAAAGCATGTGCCCTTTGTATTTTCACAAATATGTCTACCATAAATATATATCTAGGAAAAGCTAGCAAGTGAATGTGCTCCCCTTCTCTCTTATCCTGTCCTCCATGCCTCTTATAGCACAGTTTATATTTTATTTTTGTCTGAAGTGGAATCATGCATACTGATTTTTTTACTGTCCTGAAAAGAATTACCTATATATGTTCAGAGGCAATCTTGGAAACAAAGTTGAAGCTGAAAACCTATGTTTTGCATCTTTTAACTCTTAATTTTAATTAAAAATAAAATGGGATCAGGAACGTCATAGACACCAAGGAGAAATCTATATACTTTACATATTGGTATTCACAGAAATGAGATTGCCTATTCTTGATGTGAGGTGCAAGGAATCTCTTGGGAAAGAATAGAAACTTCATGTTCTCTCAGTTGGAAATCTAATTAGTATAAATAAACATCTTAGAATACTTCCTGTCTTTTTCACTACAAGATATATGTTCAACCTTCATGAAACCACAGAGAAAAAGACAAACAAAATGTATAATATATGATATAGAAAAAAATACAAAAATATAGTATATGATGTAGAAAAGTAATATAAAGCGAAAACTGTTGGAACTGACAAAATCTAATTTGGCATCCTATTTCTTAATATTCCTGGTTAGCTATACTAGGTAAGATTTGGGCATGAACCCAATGGTTTCCTCCTAATGTTGCCCAATGAGAGCAAAATGCAACATAATGGCTCAAAGCAGCCTTATTCTCTGGTAAATCCCTTTGAAAACCATTTAAGATAGCATATTTTTGTATGGAGTGTTGAAATATTTTGTATCAGCAATTAGATGCCAGCAAAACAAAAAACTAATAATTGAACTAGAGATACACGGTTTTTTAATAACTTGGAGCAAATAAGTTCCCAGATTTTTTTTAATTAAGTAGTTGTGACTAATGAAAAGACCAGAGACCTAAATTTGACCTGTGATTTATAATAATAATAGTAAAGTTGGAAGGGACCTTGGAGGTCATCTAGTCCAACCCCCTGTTCAGGCAGGAAACCCTATGCCATTTCGGACAAATGGCTATCCAGTCTCTTCTTAAAAACTTCCAGTGTTGGAGCATTCACCGCTTCTGGAGGCAGGTTGTTAAAATTTGCTGGCTGTAGTTAATATTTGCTGGCTGTAGCACCTCATTAGGAATCTGGATGAATTGTATTATTTCAAGTTATTGGAAGAAATCACATTTTAAAAAATCTAATCTTCAAAAGGAAGAAAACAATTCCAACACAAAGCAGGAGAAAAACAGGATTGCACGCTTTCTCCATTGGTTTTGAGTGGAGGGATTTTTTTTTATGGGGAAGTGCATTTCCTACTTAAATACCTGGTATAATTGTGCTTTACAGTGTATAAACTAATTTAGAATTTAATGAAACTGAGATGTATACTTTTATTTGTTTGGTAGGATTGTTTTCTATTTTTTTTTAAAGCTAAATTTTCAGAATATTGTTGTTACTACAGTCTAACCTGGAATTCTGTATTCTGGAATACCAAGACTTAATCCACTATATCTCTTGTCATATTTTTATCTTCCTTTCCAGGATGGTACTGGTGCTCTTCAACGCACTGGTTCACTAGGAAAGATTCGAGATGTGCTAAGAAGAAGCAGTGAAATTTTGGTCAAGAAACTTCAAGGGAATGGCCCATTAGAGCCACGTAGTACAAAGTAGGAGGCACTTCTTGGGCTCATATATATTTGTTGCCTGTCAGACCTGCCCCTTTCCTTACCATAGACTGCATAACTCTTTGATCATCTTTAATTGGCAATAAAAACAATTTTAGTTTCTACTTAATGTATTTGTGTGACACATAATCTAACAATTCTGGATGGCCTGTATCGTAATAGATGGTAGCCTGACTGCAGTGCTTTAACTTTTATGCTGTACTAGAACGTTTTAAGCAAGGACACATTTCTGCGTCTTCACAATGTGTCCTTGCTTAAAAACATGACATGATGAGACTATGAGCCATGTAGTCTAATGATTTTTTACAATGGTGATATCATTCTATAGAAAATGGCATCACCATTCTTAGTTCTCATTTGGCATTGTTTATGATATCTTTTCCATTCTTATATTCTTTTGATGAATTAAATTACAATACTTCCACCATCATGATTATCCCAGCATGTCTATTGAGAAGATCATATTTGTCTAAGTCTTTTCTGATAAGCTGCTAGCTTCTAAATCACCATATATTCATTCATTTCAAGTATTAATAAAGATACAATTCCAAATTTTTATTGATATAATCAAGAAATGAATTTTCAGCTTTAGACATGTAGTCTTGAATATTCTCTTCTGGTTTTTTCCCCCTTAACTAAAACAGAAGTTTTAGTTTTGAGTTTTTGTTTATTTAATATTAATCTGGATCAAAGCAAAAGTAAATCTGGAGACAGCGCAGTAAAAATAGATTTCTTTCTCCCTACTTTATTAGCATGAAACGAGCTGTTTCGTTAAACTACCTGAATAAATCCAGTGAGGATACTTTCCAGGTAAGAGCATTATTTGCCTTATTCCCAAAATAGTAATAACAATTAATGAATACTTTTTGCATTACTGTCCTGCTAACCCCAGAATGAGAAGGAATAGGGAAGAAAATGAATATACAAGTGAGATGTGTTCAGTTAGGGGTTGGATGTGGTTTTTAGTTGTGAACATTTCTTCGTATTATTTAGTTTGATGCTCCCCTTTTCCAGACACAATTACAAAATGAGTGAAATTGTGGACAAATTTCCAAGTGATTGTTTCTGAGATGATAATCATACCAGTAATAGCTTGAAAAACTGCCACCCTTCTCCTCAAAAGAGCTATTGTATTCTGGATTATGCAAGGATATGGCATAATGCTAGAGGAATATGTAAAATAAAGCATAGGGAATGAAGTATGCATACATAAGACAGGGAAGGAGGTTTATATGGGGCTGCTGTTGAAGATCATTCAGAAATGTATGAAGAGTATGCTTCATGCAGGTATACCCTTGCTGTTTCATTCCAGTGCAATTCAGGATTGCCAATTATCATTTTTAAAGGCCTGAATGATACAGGACCAAATTATTTGCAAGATCATCTCCCACTAGAGTAACTGTGCTCCAGGTCCTTTCCCTTAAATGTTGCCATGTAGGGGCATCTAGGCAATGCACCTTCTTTATCGGCTGTCCTTTGGAACACCCTCTCCTGAGATCTGGCAGACCCCTACTCTCCCAACTTTCTGAAAAACCTTAAAAGACTTGGTTTTTCTCCAAATGTGTGAGGTTAGACCCGGAAACATTCCTTGTGGATATGTGGGCACTGGGAGGTTTTAGGGGGGTTTTCTACCATTTTTAATTGTTTTTTACTGTTGACAGCCACCTAGCATTGTTTTGTAAGATGAGTGATGATTTGGGATGATATGACATTTAATTGTGGAGGCAAAGGTTTTTTTTCCTTTACCATCTTTGTGAAATCCAGGATTTACAGTCTAATATAATATTTGTTGGATATAAATGTGAGCATACATTAGATCATTTTTAATGCACACTGGGAGACAGACTTGTGTAGATTGGCAGATTCAAATTCATAAAAAGAGAATTTGTTTTTCAGGCTTCTCAACATCTTCGAGCTGAGAGTAGAGGCTTCAGTGCAAGTAGTGTGGATCTTTCCTCTCACGCCTCTAACTGAGTCTACCCATGTTGCCATCTCAAATATTACCCGCTTCTCTTATTATTTGGATATTTCAGTTGCAACCTCTTCTCAAGTCACCAGCTCTCACCATGGATGGTACTAACCAATGTGGAGCTACTGCCAGATGAGATAAGAAAACTCTCTCTAGTGATTTGTTATGGACTTTGCACTCTGGCTGAATGCACTTTCCAAGTTGTGTTTTGATGATTGCACAGAATGTGCTCCAAGAGCTCTTACATGAAGTATTGGCTCTCTGAAGTGCAAAGACATAGCTCTCCCTTAAGAAGAGCTGTATTTCTACTACACAGTACTGCTGGGAGAAGTACATCTCCAGCTGGGTTCTCATGCTGACTTATTTCTTCAGTGCCTACCTCTAGGCTTGACTTGATAGGATTTAGTTGAATTTATTCTTGCACTCTAACAACTCTTATCTTCATCCTGCAGCCTTTTATGATGAATACCTTTCCAGTTGCTCCTAAACTTATGAAGCAGGAAGAAGTTGACTAGTTCAGTTTTGTGGGAAATTATTTTATATAAGGGATAAAGTATGAAGAGGCATGTAGATTCTACAGAGGCTAAATATATGTTCACTTTCTACAAGCCTTGTCTACATCTTGACTCATCAGTGGTGTCTGTCTTCAAATGAACAACAGTAATACAAAGCAATGGACATATGTTACCCTTGATTTACTTCTGATTGTTGTTATTTTAATTTAATAAAATGATCACAAGAAACAAACTTGCCAAATGTTCTCATTTCATTTGTCTTGGATTTCTATCTTCACTGAATAACAGTTATGGCAATAGAAAAGAGAAAGAGCAGTATTGAGCATACAAAAACTGTCATAATTATTGCAGAGAAAAGTGGAGAGACATTACCATTTTCTTAAGGAGAAGAGGAAGAATAAACATCTGTACTGTTGAACACAAGTCATAGTTATACCTATATGAGAGGGTGACTTTTGGCCAGTCACTCTCTAAGCGCAACCCATCTCATAGGAATGTTGTGGGGAAAACGGGATGCAAGATTATGAGGCATGTTTGCTGCCTTGATTTTACCAAAACACATATTTAAAAGGTGAAATACAAATTAACAACAACCCATCTGGCTGACTGTGATCAACCGTAATAATGACTCTGCATTGCCAAAAATTTTATCTGTTAATTATAAAAGGCTACTCTGTGTATGCATTACAGCAAGACAGTATTGGGGAAGAACTTGATGCAAATGAAAGCCAGTATCACCTAAAAGATGAGCAGTTATGATTTCATATTTTTGCATATATAATTATGATGATCTGAAACTTTATGGAAAATCAGAAATAAAAATCCAATTATTGACAAATACCGTAAGAATTTTGAACACAGATATAGCAATGAAATTTATTGTAGAAAGACATGCTACAGGAATAATAAGTCACGGTGAAATCATGAATTGTAATAGAATTTAAATGCCAAATGGCCAAATCATCAGGAGCCATCATGTTAAAGCCTATAAGTATCTGGGCATTTTACAATTGGATAACAGCAAGGATAGACAAGTTAAAATGTGATTAGTAAACAATATATCCAAAGAGTGAGAAAATTGCTAAAGATAAAATTGAACAGTGAAAACACTTATCAATGCCATTAATACCCGGGCCATACCTGTGATATGATATCTTGCTGGAATTATTAATTAGGCAGAAGCTGAGCTGGACAATTTAGACTGAAATCAAGAAAGCTAATGACTATTCAGTATACATTATATCCTCGCAGTGATATTGATAGATTATACTTGCCCTGCAGAAATAGAAGCAGAAGTTTACTTCAAGTCAAACTGTCAAAGAAGAAATGCTTGCATTGGCTAACTACATAAAAACAGCCAAGAACAAGCACTGATGCAAGTTAAAATTGGAATTTACTTAAAGACCAGGAAACAAAATATAAATATTGTAATAAAAATATAAATAAGATTGCTGACAAGGAAAAGCATTACATGTCAATTTGCACATATAATTGATGTGGCAATACCAAGGGATAGTAGAATAGAAGACAAATTGGACAAGATCACAAAGTATCAAGCATCTGAAAATCAAAACTGAAAGTCAATGACATAAGCCAGCTGTAGTGATCCTAATAGTTATTGGCTCACTGGGTGCCATATCAAAAAGAACTTGGACAGCACTTAGAAAATCTGTGCTGACAAACTTTTCATCTGTCAATTACAAAAGGCCATATACTATGTTGATATATTACAACATCCTAGATTCTTGGGAAGAACTTAATGTGTATGAAGGCTAACACTATTTAAAGAACTTGCAGCTGTGATTTCACATTGTTGAATATATAAAATTAATAATGCTCACCCTGGCTAAAGCTAGCTTATATAAGCCATAAAAATGTAAATGATTAGTAGGTGCAGCAATGAGTTAGGATTTTCTCTACCACTTTGTGCCATTGTCAGTTAACTGAATCTTTGCAATCCAGACATAGGTTAAATTGGTTAACCAATTTTAAAATGTGGTTGTGATTCATTGTTAGTTTTATAAGGAGACTAATGCAAATTACAGTAATGGTTTGGACCAGAACTTTGGGCCTTGCTTACTGCCAAAGAATACTACTGTATGCACTTACAGTATTGAGACAGGTCTTGCTTTGCAATAGTTTGCTGAGTTGTGATAAGAAAAGTCCCTATAACCAAAAGTGAGGTTAGGCATTACTGTTTAACAATTAGATACCGATCAGGTGTTATCAACTGATTTTTTTATCCAGTTACAATAAAATAGAAAATAGGGAATGCACCACTATCTAAGCAGTTAACTTTTTTGTAGGATATGTAAAGTTTTGGCGACCAAAGCCCTTTTATGGAGGACAGATCCATTTGATTTTACTGTTTGTTTTGAAGTATCGAAAAGCACCCTCTGGGAATTATATGAGATTATCCATTAAAAAAACAAACATTAGTCTTCTTTTCCCCTGAACTTTATAGTTTAGATTTTATGCTTACTTAAAAACACTATATTGTAATCCAAAGAAATCTAGAACATTTTGCGTTCCAGCAATTCCTTAAATGCTTCGTCGGTTTTGATTCAAGAAACTAAAACGGTTGCCCTTCTGGTCGACTCTTCCTATTGCTCCAGCTCGCCGCTGACCTAGGCGGCTTCGGTCAGAACCACTAGCCCCACTTGCCGAAACAAAAAAAACCGACAGAAGACCCGAACTTCAATCTATCCAGGGTGACGTCATCCCTTTCGAGCCTCTTCTGCTTGGTCTTCCGCCCCTTCTCCCCCCCACCCGCCTGAGCAGGCGGAATCCATTCCGGGTCGGAAAAGGTACCGGAAGTGCCAGGTAACCCTCTTTTCCCCCTCCTTTCTGTACCCGCAATAGTGGAGCCGAGTGCGGACCCCGTCCCCTCTCCCCTTTGGCGCTGGGCGCGCTCCCTCTCTGGGCGGAGCCGGGGCGGGGCCTGATGTCAGGTTCTCCTCCCTGGTCGGTCGTAACCCTTGTCCTGGGTAAGATTCCCGACGCGCCCGACTTACAGGTCGCCCAAGGCGCCTTTTAGGGAGATCGGCTTTTTCTTGGGTCTGCCTCACTATCTCGCCGTGCCCGCGCCTGGCTCTGTCCTCTTGGGGCAGACCGGTGTTTCGCCAAGTTTCCCCCTCCTTTGCCCCTCCCTGACCCACGATTAAAGGTGCTTGTGCCTCTGCAGTTCGAGCCCCGCTTGTCACCTTGGTCGACAAGAAAAGCTTTACCGACACCTCCCTTTTCTGCGCAAGCTGACAGGAGCAAATTCACCAGGCGCAGCTTTCCCATTACTAAATCTGCTAGCCCCTTTACCTGTTGAAACTGCCTGTTACACAGGAGGTAACCAATTAGAAGGGAAAAGGTAATTTTTTATCTTGTACGATGTCGCCATAGTATTCCCAAATGTCAATGAGATAGATTCTTTATTCAACAAAGGAGTCTCGGTTCCTACTATTTAAGGTTTCATCCACCCTCTTACTTGAAATAGAAATCTAGGTTTCAGGGAATATTAAAAATGTGTTTTTTTTTTTTAAAAAAGAACAGAATACCAGAAAGTTTGCAGCTTAGTTATAGCATTTACCCATGTCTGACCCCTCTGATCTAAAATGTATAAATAGCAGGAGGACATGCTATCAATTGAGTTGAATAATACAGGTCTACTGCAATATTCTAAGGGGCACATAAAAAAGAACTGTAAAAGGCAAATTGAAAATTGGTAATAATTATAATTAAAAATTCATGGATGAATTTTTAATTATAATTATAAATATTTTATTATAAAGGAAGAACCATGTATAACAATAAAATCTATTTCACTGTTCGAGTTTTTGAAGGTCTCCCCAATTTTCCAATACATTTTGTTTATGGAAAATATTTTTAAATAATTAATTTGGAAATTATCTTAAATAATCAACAACAAAATGTTTATCCATTCTTAGGTCAGTAGGATAGGAAGTAAAGTAACATTAAATAAGAAATTTCAAAAGAAGGTTCTTCATACATCTTTGCTGAAGTTGAACCTATAAACATTTATTTGACATGAATTAGCAATAAATTGTTTCCCAAAGGAAGTGAACAGCAGGATAGTAGCAATTATACATGTGCTTTAATAATTCTGAGTTTAAAATAATGTACAATATTTAGTACTCAGGATGAGTAAATACTTCAGAATCAAACGCAACTTTTCTCTAAAAATTATTTATTTGACACAACAGTTTATCATAGCTATTGCTTTCATGTTTTGCTCAATTTGCCAGACAAATCTAGCTGATATTTGTGTGGCAAGAGTTAGTTGGACTAGATCCAAAGAAAAGTTTTTATTCCTAACCAATTCATGAATACTGCTGATTTATGTATTGACAGATTATATTTCCAATCTGTATGCATTTTATGCACTTATTTGTAAAACATATACTATACAGACATATACATACACAGATACATACACATGTGCATTCAGCTACATAGAAGTTTTGGTTTTAGATTAAAAGCCATTACAGAATTTGCAAGTGCTATATGAAGTTATTGTATATATTGAATATTTAAGGTAGATATTTCTTTTCTCATTATATACACACATATGTAAAATATTCTAAAACAGTTAAGGCTGTAATTCAGGGCATGCTTACATAGGAAGTTGACAAACAAATTCAGAAACATGCTTAAGATTAATGTGTTCGATATTCAGTATACAGTATATTGTAGGTGTTTCAACATTATTAGAAAGAGTATAGATGTATAATTTATCAGTAAATAAGTTATTTGTTCATATTATATATTTGTGTGTTTCCCTCTTATGAAATGAAAAATAAAAACAAATGTTACTGGTTCTTTTATGTACACCCAGGTTAATGGGCTCCAAAACCCCAGAGGGCCAACAGAAGCACATTTGGCCTTGAGGCAACATACTCACAAGTACTCAAAGGCTAGTACTCACTGTTTACTATACCATTCTTTCCTAATTCTACTATAGTTCCTGTTCCTCTACTACAGGTAGTCCTCAACTTATAACCATTCATTTAGTGACCATTAAAAATTACACAAGCACTGAAAAAAGTCACTTATGACCATTTTGCACACTTATGACCTTGCAGCATCCTCATGGTCACATGATCAAAATTCAGATGCTTGGCAACTAGAAGTATTTATAATGGTTTCAATGTCCCAGGATCAATTTATCATATTTTGTGACCTTCTAACAAGTAAAGCCAATTGGGAGCCCAGATTCACTTAATCACTGTGTTACTAACTTAACAACTGCAGTGATTCACTTAACAACTGTTGCAAGAAAGGTTGTGAAATGGGGCAAAATTCACTTAACTGTTTAGCTTTGCAATGGAAATTTTGGACTTGTTGTGGTCATAAGTCAAGAATTACCTGTACTACTCTTTGTGAGTTCTACTTCTGGAGAACACTCTTCTGTTTGCCTTAGACTGTTTCAGGCTGTTTTAGTTTCCCACAGGAACATAAACCATCATCACTAGTTCCCTCTCTGCTCAGCTTTTATATTCACCAGCTGTTGGGTTGGGTAGAGAGAGGTCTTAAAGGGACAGGGCACCAGCAGCCCAGGATGCTGACCATTTTGCAGGCAGCCTGTCCTCTCATAAGCAAAGTAAAAATAAATTGTGAGCAAGCTAATGTTGCTTGCTTCTGAAGAGTATTTGCACATTCATCTTCATTTATTTCTATATAAATGCCCATACATGCAGTACAATTAAAAGGTAAAACAATATTGCTTCAAAATAAATGTGGGAAATAAACTATTTTCAAATACTTTTGTTTTTTGTTTTATTTATCAATTTAAAATATCTAACAGGAATTATATTGGAATCCCTCTTAGAAGATACATTAATTAGATGTAATATTCATATGTAATAGCCATAACATTAGTCACCAGGTAGATACTGTCAAATGTTTGTCTGTTTAACAAATGCAGATTGAGATACTGAATTATAGATGGAATTATTTTCCGTACTGTAGTTTCCTGGCTATTACTGCAGTTAATACTTTTGCACCCATAGTAACAGAAGAGAGTACAAAGTCTACAGCTTGTGCCTCTTGTGAGATTTTTCTGAGGTTTTAATATTACCGTAATATAAAGCCTCATGAAATAATAAATGGAAATGGAAAGATTAAATGATTATACATTTCTAGCAATATGGGTGCCAACAAATCAGTAAAAGTTCTGTGCCTGTGGTGGAGTATAAGCCAGAATCACAAAAGGGAGGGGCTCTTTCCCAGGAAGCACAAAGAAGTTGGAATCTTTGGTATGCGGAATGAGTGAAGGCGAGACTCCCTCTAGCTGTTCACAGTGTATATGTGGTAGTTATGCAGATAAGTGCCTTAGTCTGGCAAGATTTCTGTCTATAGATGAGCAACAATAAAGAAACTTCTTGGAAGCAACTCCTTGTATTGTTCTTGGTTCCTTGGGCCTGACTGTGCCATTCAACTAGTTTCATAGACTGCAATGTCTCTGTCATGTCAGTGATTTTTTTTAATGTGATATCAGAAGATTGATAATTTGGTTATAGGAGTCCTTGGTTAACTGAATATAAAAATCATAAAACCGCGATTAACAGATTCTATCTTAGTAAATAACTGTCCATCGTTGGCCTGAATTCTGTGTGTGTTTCAGATGATAACCCAATTACTTTTTAGCTTTCATTACTGATTTCCAATATTTTCTGATTGACATTTTTCAAAGTAATCAAATTATTCTGAGTGTTGAAGCTCCAATTTAGGCTTTGCTGCTATAAATGCTTGATATGATTCATTAGTGGTGTTAATAAAAGTGGATCTTTAACCGTCTTCTGTAACTATATAAAATTACAGACTCTTGAGAGTTTCTCTTTTGCTGAGGCAAAAGCAATTATAGAATTCATAATGATTATCTTAAATGCATTCCAGAGAGTTAATGTATTAGTAGAGCCCTGAGTTATTTCAAAGAATAGATTTCCTTCTTAATATATTTCACAAAAAGAAAATCTCTTTAGAGAGAAATATTTGAATATATAATACCATCTACAATTGGTTAATTTATAATTGTTAAGCCATGGTAGACCAGTGATTAGAATGCAGTATTGCAGGCTAATTCTGCTGACTATGTCATCTCCAACAGTGTTGGCTGTCTAGCCTCTGTTTATACAACTTCAGCAAACAAAACAATAATGTCCATTGTTGAACAGCTCTTACTGTTATAATTTTTTCCTATATCCAACCAAACTTTAAGTCACTGTTTCTTGTCCTGGCTTCTGAAGCAACTCATTCAACAACTCGAGCAATTTACCTAACCATTTCACATCAGTGATTGATCGGCCATCCATCCATTCATCCATCCATCCATCCATCCATCCATCTATCTCAATTTATTAGCTGTCCAATTCTAAATGATTCTGGGTTCATACAAAACTGGAAAATCCATAAAAACATATAAAACAATAAATCAAACATAGTCCAGCCTAAGACAGTCTTATAAAAAACATTAATCAAACAGGGTCCACAGAAATATAATGATATATTGATACATGAAGCTTCAGAATTTTGAAATTATCCTCAAAGGTCTATGCAAATTAGATAATATATTTTTGTCTCAAATCATTTATAAATATATTGTACAGCATGGGACCTAGAAAAAGGAGGAGGCACACATTATGTTTTGTTTATTTTGGGTTTAGATTTAACCAGATGATTGAGTAGAAGGCTGTCTGGGTTCATAAGATTTGAAAGCATTCATTTAGCCTATGCACCTTAGCTTTCCTACTATTTGACATTTATACTGGTTTCTCTTTTATTTTTTGAAAAGTGTTTCTGTATTAATCTCCATGTTCCAATACCTTTCTAGCACCTACAAATCTCACAGGCAAGGAGGAGGTTTCCCTTCAAACTGTGTTTTGTCTACAAATGATATGAAACCATTGTTTTGCTATCATGAGCAATTCAAAGAATATAATTTGAAATTTTTTTTGCAGAAGCTGAGGTGTTAATATGGCTCGTATTACCCTTGAAGAACTAAATGAAATGGATGATGAGATCCAGGATGAAGAACAAGAACAAGATGAAATAGAACAAAATAGGCTGTTTTCTCTGTGGGAAACAGTAGCCAACAGTCATCAAGTGATACTTCCTCAAGGCAAAAAAATTAATCTAACTTTTTATTTGCTGCATATTGATATACTGCACTTGCAAAGTGGAGAGACGGTAGAAATTTTTCACCTATAGGGCAAAGTCAATTTGTATAAAAGAATTGATACTGATTTAAATTTATTTGCAGTGTTTTAATCTCAATTTCTATTAAAAGATACCCAGAATTAATAAAAATAGTAAATAACACAATTAAAATCTATTCATTTAAAGCAGTATTTCTCAACCTTGACAACTTTAAGAAGCATGGACTTTAAGATGATGGCTGGGAAATTCTTGGATTTGAAGTTCACACATCTTAAAGTTGCTAAGGTGAGAAACACTGATTTAAACTCATGATCAATAATGTATAATTTAAGACAGTGGTTCTCAACCTTTTCTTCACCACGGACCCCCTTTAAATACCTTTTGTGACCACAGACCATGGCCAGAGACCACCAAAACTTAAGATTTAAATCGTAACATTTCTTCAAGCCTTTGAGGACCCCGGTGACGACTAAGCACTTCCCCCACCTACGGACCAAAGGTTGAGAACCACTGATTTAAAGCAATAATGGAAAACTTTGAGAATCAATTACAAAAATAGATGGGAAAAACCAAGTAATGTCATTAAACTTGAAAAGACAAACATTGGGTGTTAAGGAATCCAGAAAATAGGAATAACCCATGAAAAGTCCCACTTCCTTGTGAATACCGAGGAAGTGAGGAAATAGAAAGTGCAGAAAAAAATAGAAAAATAGAAAAGAAATAATACAAGTATAATAAAGAAAAGAAATATATAAAGAAATGAATTCCCCTTCATTACAATAAGTATTAAACAATTTTAGTAACTTACCACCTTTTATACAACAAATGATCTCTTCTTACCATGTCCTCGCTCTTATCTATAAATAAATCCTTAAAGTCTCATCATTTGGTTCTGGTCAGCAAAAGTCCATTAAGGGTAACCAAAAATAACAACATACAACAATCAACTTTATATTCTTTCTTTTAACTCTTTTGAACTTTAGTCCCTTCTAAGAATATCCTAGGACCTAGAACTTTATTTTTTTTTCTTTATCTCTTCTCATAAAATTCTTCAAAACCTTAAAAACAATCCTAACCCTAACAAAGCTTTACAATTTTTTGTAAATCCAATATAGGAAAATTATTCAGATCATTCTTTTGTTTTTGTATACATTTTAATTATTGTTATCAGCTAGTTTCTTTTGTATATTTAGTGCAGCATTATTTTTCATGTCATTGTATTCTGCCATTTTTAAATCCACGTTCAGATGAGTCTTAGTCTTAAACATCTTCCATCTTTTAAACACGGTATATCTATAGAGGCAGACACTTAAAAATAATTTAACCGTTGCTCAAAATATCCTTCAGTATGTCCAGTTAGATATGTTAAAATATTTTCTCCATTCTGTATTAGTCAAATTTAAATGTTCTTATCCTTTCATTCTAATCTTTAGTTCCTGCTGGTTTTCTTTAATGCCTAGTCTTCAGTTTCAATCTATTTTTTTTAGAAAATTTAAAACAAAAGATTTCCCATGGGGCAGTTTTAATCAGCTTTTTGCTGTTTATTTGCTGTTTATTTCAAAATATTTTTGAAGTTCTTAACGTTTATATTTAAAACTTGTTTTGTAAGGATTGAAGGAAATTCAGTGCCATAAAATTTGTTAATTCAAAAGTTCCTAATAGCAGAAAAACATTAACAATTTCTGAAAGTGATGACAAAAAGGAATACTGTAATGAATCCACTGACCCATAAAGGCACCAACCACAGTTTGAGCAAAAAATAGCTATTCCCTTGTCTCCCAGATTTCTAAACCTGCTAGAGACTATTGTATTGCAGTCTCCTCGCAAGGAGCAGTTGTATGGAGCACTTGTGGGTGATCTTAAGTCCTCTCCTTGTCCAGAGAGGAATTATGAAGAGCTGGTCTGCTCACCAGCTCTTTATTCCACTGCATTCATCATCTCCGCTTTTAGTGGAGGTGCTTCAGTTCACTGTTTTTGTCCCAGAAATCCCAGTGTTCTCTCCATCTTTCAGGTGAACCATCCACTTTGTTTATTGTTGTGTTACCTATTAAGAATATGTCAGTTTTCCCAATGAAGGTAGTTGGTAGAAGTGTAATGAAGACTTTAATAGACACAGGTAGTCCTTGTGATTGGCAGTTCTATTATCTCCATTTCTGCACATTTGTGGTTAAAATACCACACCTCAATATCTGCAGTAATGAGTTTTGTGTATCTGCATTTTTTTGCCCTGGAGTTCCAGATAGTTTGCCATTATGCACACACACAAAGGATGCATTGAACTTCCATCCACATAACCTTCCCAGATATCTGCCACTTATCTTTCCAGAACCCATCAGCCCTAATCTTGCCACACATCCACCAATCTTCATATTATCTTCCAGTTATTAAGTTCCTATGCTGCCCATCTCACCTAAGTAACCATTATATGGGTGTCCTCTTCTTGCATACGTTTTTGGAAATGTTTATATCAAAATGAGCAAGTAGATAGTACTGTAGTGGACTACAGAGATAATCTCGATGAAGGAATGGAACAATTAATCCTGGATATTCAAAGGATATTCAAAATAACTTGCAGAAAAACAATATTTCTGATTTGGAAATTATGTTAATTTTGTTTGGTATAAGGGAATAAAGAGGGATATTCTGGCAGGCTTTTATTATAATCTATAAGAGTGAAGTACAGTAGCATTCCTGAATCCTTGCTCTGTTTGTTTCCTGATCTGGCCTTCCTTGAAGGGCTGACAAACAGACTGCTGAAGAAAGTGGCAAAAATTCTCACAATCTGCTGGGCTTGAGTGAAAAAGTAAAGCTGCTAGTCATGTTGCTTGTACAGACACCCATTGAACACCATTACAGTATCAGTGAGTTTATTGTCAACTGCATAAAGAAAAGCCAATATCTGTGCAAGTGTTGCATTGAGGACATCTCAAGAATGTCAAGGTTTTATTGTATGGGATCCCTAAATATGGGAAAGATCCTTGAAGTGTTGGTACAGAACCAAGCCTAGAAGAAGATTCTATTGAGTAGATCAGTAATCTGGAAGAAATGCTACAGCTTTATAGGCAGTTTGCAGCAGGAGGTGCTGAATGTGGTCAGTGCCCAGTAAGGCCTGATTTCAAAGACTTAGGAAGCACTATATCTTCTGCAATATCAAACTAATAGGAGAAGTAGTGTTGATGAATCACAAAATAGCAGAGAAATATCCACAGAGTTCTAACTAAGCATGAAAGGTAAAGACATAAGCTGATACAAAATAGATGAGACTGACCGTTCTAGAAATGGATGGCACACTGCTCCTTAATCAGGAATATTCTGGGCTTCAAGACAGTCAAGTGTCACTTTTTTCCTGAGATGTGGCAATGCTGTAAGGAACTGTTATGTTATCAAAGCCATGCTTCTTAGAACTCTCATGCCGTGAAAAAGAAGAACCAGTTTCCCATTTCTGGAGAACTGACCCTCTGCTTTTCTCTAACTCGTTCTGTTGCATTCTACATTGTGTGATATTTTGCCTCTGAGAATCTGGTCTTCAGCGTCCTGCAGCTGTTCAACTACACTGCTGGTCATTCTGAGACAATGTAGTTGATAACACCCAGGGCTTTTTTTCTCATAGAATGCCCAGAACGGAGTTCCAGCACCTTTTTTTGGATGGAACCTTGTAGGGTAGGCAAGGTGGGTTGTATGACGTGTGTGAGTTCCAGCACCTTTTTTTTTTTTTTTTAGAAAAAAAGCACTGGATACACCCATATCTTGAAATTTATTTATTTATTTATGAGACTTATATACCGCTTTAAGTGCAAGCACTCTCTAAGCGGTGTACACCAGTAAGCAATGTATATGTATATTTACATTGCCCCCAACAATCTGGGTCCTCATTTTACCTACCCCGGAAGGATGGAAGGCTGAGTCAACCTTGAGCCGGTGAGATTTGAACCGCTGACCTGCTGAACACAGTCAGCTAAAGTGGCCTGCAGTACTGCACTCTAACTGCTGCGCCACCTCGGCTCAGTAAATCACTATTTTGCCATCCAGCATCACCTTCTTAACTTTTGGACCAAGGTCTGATAACAACACCTTCAAGATGATGCAGGAACTTATAGAAGTGAGTCCAAGCTTTCAGAAATGTTAAATATATATAATTCACCAATGTTCCATGACTATTGGACCCCTTCCCCTAAATGTTTAAAAAGGCGGAATGACAGATCTTTTTTATCTTAGTGCTTAAGAATTTGAGGACTGAATGTAAGATCCTGTTTTGTTATGACTATCTTCTGGTTTCAAGTTTGAAGATTAAAAAGACGTGTTCTCCGTTGATTTTTGAACTATATTGTAAAAAGTAGAAGATCTCAGTACTTCATTTTTTTGTTGAGTTAATTATATATTAATACAATATTGTCATTTTATTTTTTCCTCTTTCATGTTAATTATACATATTTTTAATTATATTATGACAAATTTTTGTTTCTTAATCTCACTATAATCTATGAAGTAAATCTTTTAAAAAACCCATCAATTTCTATTCATCAGCAAATGCTGGAGGAACTCTACTTTGCAACTGCATTGTAGGCAGTCATCTATTCATCTGCTGTAACTGAATAACTGATAAATTGCAATGGATCCCCAACTTTGCATGCATTGTCGGTGGAGAGGATTGGAAGACTTCAAATCACAAAATGTGGAGGAATTCCCTCAATTCTATCAGAAGCAGCTGATGTAGGAAGAATTGGAAGAGATCTTCTCCTTCAAAGCAAGTTGCTGTCTGATAGCCTGCAACTGGGGCATGTCTTGGTGGCATAAAGTGCTTGAACTTTATTCCCTGCAGAGCACAACATCAATTCAAAAGGCAAATACAGGCTGGTTTGCAACACCATTATGACTAAGTCAGCTACTTTGAAATGGTAATTATAGCTATCAGCACAACAGTGGAGTCATCATCAGAAAACATCATTGGTACTAAATGCCTTATACAGTATTCTTATTTGCCTGTATTTTATAAGCACTAAACACTGTATACACTAAAAATGACTACTACTACTTTACTATTAGTATTCTTTAATTACTTTGAAGAAGGAAAGATTGATTTTTGTTGCTGCAGACCAAAGACCAAGAAAAGTAGTGCTGTGAACTCTAGAGTGGAATAAAGAAACTCCAGTGTTTCTTTATTTTGATTTTTGCTGTTGTCATTCCAGTACTCAGGTAAAGAAGAATTTACAATCTGAGATAGACAAAGTCCAGCATGCTTATTTCTACTCTGCCAGACAGTTTTTAGCAATTTTTCTCTCTCTAGAACCTAGCATTACCCCCCCACCCCCCAAGTCCCACAGACTCAAAAGTCTCAACCACTTCATTATGCATGGTTGGAGGCTGGAACACACAAATATGAATTAATGAAAAGCATTTTAAGTAGAAGGTTATTTAGAAATGCAGTTGTGTACAAGTGTTTTCATCCTTAAAGTTAATTTTTCCCAATTAACTCTGTTCCAATAGACATGGCAGGTCCAATAGTACAGATGACCCACCATAACCATGTGCGAGAACCTGTGCCGTATACTGTTTTATCACAGCATGAGAAGGTAAGCAATCATATTAATGTAAATATTTATTGCCTAACAGGCATAGACTGCTGTTTCTGAATAATGTAATATATGTATCCAGCTGATTGTCATATTTTTCGATAGAGGAAGAATTGTAGAATAAAATCATAAAATGTTCCTGGTTTCCTTAAGTATCCATGATTTCACCCAAACTATAGTTCTAGGCATCATTAAGTTTCTACCAAATTTGTCTTTTGGATGTGATTTTGAGGATATAGCCTATTATATTTCTGCTCAAAACTAAATTTCACCATCTGCAGTAAAGCAGTAGAGAACTACAGTCTAAATAGTCTACCATGCAAATTATTCCAGAATAAGACAGCTTAATAATTTTCAGAATTTAAATCCTGTCAGGCTGCTTGACCTTTTGGAAAGATTTACTATATTAGGGTCATAGCCCAAAGGATGATGGGTAGGAGTTCCATTATACTCTTTCCCATGAATCTGCTTTTTTTTACTGTTTACTATTTCAGTTTTAATGATGGCAATATTCTTAAAACAGTTATACCTGTAGCCTGTGTTAACTTTGCTTCAGTTTGTTTATATTAAGAACACATGGTGCCTTTTGGGATTATTCTGGACCAAATGTGTAGTGTAGATTGTTACCAACCATGTCTTCCTCAGAAACATACGTCTTTTTAAAAGGGACTAATGAAAAACAAAAGATAAGTTATCTCTACTTTTAGGTGCTTTGTAATTTCAGCTTATAGTGACAAAAATTAAAATGAATTATTAGGAAAGATATATTTTACATTTAAGATGCACAATAAAATGGATAAACACATATATACAAACACATGTGCACACAAACATACACAAGAAGATTTTACTTAAAACATTTATATCAGTAATACCGGTGTATATTGGAATATTAACATTACATATAGTTAAATGTTTCCCCAAATTTGTATTTTTTTAAAAAATGTGAAACAGTAGCTTTTATTCACATACCAACATTTCCCAAAAACTTATATAATTTGTAAAGATATCAAATTTGACTCAATTAATGTAATTATCTAGATTTAAAAACTCATAAACTTTGTTACCCTGTTGATATTTCTTCTCCTGGCAGTAAAATCAGTTCTTTCCTTCTTGGTTCAGTGTGAGGAAACAACATATGAGGAACGTCTGTACTCTGCTGGGAAATGGGCATGCATCACCAAAGGAGAACCCAAGTATGAGCAGAGCACCTCACTGAGTTTCATGAAACTTATAAGATACATCTGCAAAGAGAATTCCCTAGGTATGTGCAGGCAAGTGGCATGGGGTGATGTAGAAATTTACATGACCAGGATTAATGGGGTTTGGAAAAAAAAGGAATGGATTTCCCTAGGTTTACCTTTCATAACTGGTATTTTTACCTATATCTTTATCCAGGCCAGCACTTGGGGATGACAGTACCTGTGATTAATGAGATCCACCTGAATAAGGAGGGTACTGATTTGGTCCAAGAAGTTATCACTGCTTATTATCTTCCTCAGGAATTTCAGCTTAATCCTCCTCTCCCTATGGATCCAGAAATCCAAATCCTAGAAAGATCACCACTTCGGGTTATCACCAGGTAAGTCCTGGTGGACCTGGCTATGCTTTAGATGCAAACAGCCTTTTAAGTAGAGTAGGAATTGACTTGCTTTTAATTCTAAATAGGAAAAAGAGTATGCATGCCTGGGAAAATAGTTTCTAAGTAAAGGAAAATATGCCTTTGGTTATATAATGGAAAAAGGAAAGGATCTTGTGGCGAAATTGGCTCTTTGTTAGGCCAGTTTTTCTCATATTTTAAAAAAGATTAGGAACCTTGCACTGATTGATAGATAGATGGGTAGGTGAATGCTGGATAAATAGGAAGGAAACCAGATGCTAAACACAATATATTTATGTAACTGTTTTGTTGTTAACTTTCTGTAAAGGGAGTTTTATGGGCCAGCTACTGAGGAGACAATCCTGCGAGAGATTCACTTTCTTTGGGAGTTATTGGGCTCGACAGATAATGTGCTCCGTGAAACATACTTGGTGGCTGCATATCAGAACCCTAGTATACCCAATCGTCGCAATGAGATATGGTTTATCCGAAGAACAGATTGAAAGCACCATGGATTTCTGACAAGTGAATCCAGTGAATCCCGTTTAGATGGCAGTTCTAGCCTGAAGGAGATGAATGCACTTCCCAACTTACTCTAGAACTGACCTGATGACCCATTTCTTTTCCTTGAGGGCATTAAGGAGTTGTGTCCCCTCCTATGACTTCAGAAATAGGGAAAAACAAGAACATGGAAAAGTAGCATGGTTTTCTAATGTTCCTGGAGGGAACTGGCACTGGAAGAATTTATGGATATCTGCTTCATTGACTTTGAAATTTGTCCATGCACAGTTGAGTTAAAATGCATCAGAAATTGCAACTGTTCAGCAGTCCCCATCTGGTATTTCAAATGTTCTGAATTCATCTGGAAATGAATTTGGAGTGGCAGTCTGTAGCTGGATGGGGCATAAGTCATGGTTTTACTTCCAGTACTTACTTAGAGAATTTAATTTCTGGGCAAGAGGCTATATCTTTTAGCCATGTATAAGATACTTCTAATCACCTTTGTTCCAGCTTGACATGGAATAATTTCAGACATCCTAAGTGGATTGATTTGAATATATCCTAGAAAGCCCTTCCCAGGAACAATCTCCCCTGAATGGGAGATCAGAGAATTGGAGATCAGAGAAATCCTCTTCTGTGTTCCTAAGAGTGGTATAACACCTGTTCTGTGACCTATCCGCCAACTGGACTTGTATTCATAGATGCTTCCAGACTGCTGATTACTGCTTTCATTTTTCCCTCCTTTATAGACTTTTTTCTATTAATAAAAGTAAATGGAAGCTACAGCAGAAAAATATAGGACTCTTATCAATGAAAAAATTGATTATATGGACCCTGAATTCCTTTTTATTTTCTTAATGAACAAGGTAATTGTAAAATAAAGGCCACATCTAAAAGCATCCCATCATTTTGCAGACCCTATAGCATTGAGTGAGCCATATGTTTAAGGTGGCTGCATTGTTGCATTGCCCTATATCATACTACATTGGTTGATTTCATGGCCAAGAAAGTTGCTGTCTTCTCTGAAGGAGGACAATAATAGCACAGAGCAATTGTGAAATAAAATCTAGCTCAAACCTCTCTGATGCTTTTTATTGAGTTACATGGCATCTGATTTTATTTATTAGATTTTTATCTCACCTTTATAAGTAACTCAAGACAGTGAACATATATAATACACCTTCCTCTTCCTCTTTCTCCCATTACAACAACTCTATGAGGTGGGTTGTCTAAGAGAGCATGACTGGCTCAAAATCACCAAATCAGTTTTTATGCCTAAGGCAGGACTAGGCCTTAACTACTACACCAAACTGGCTCTAATTTTGATGATGGCTTAACATTATTTTTTGAAAGTCCAGAAAGAGTTGTTATATAAAGAACAAATGAAGCATGTTTGTTTGAAACAGGAACACTGATTTTACACTGTGACTGTCTTCTCTTCTTAAATGGCTATGTTTCTGAAAATTTCCAAATCATCACCTAGAATTTCCCTTGACTTCTTACATATCTCCAGTGGAAATCAGATGAGATCTAACTAGCTATAGTGGAACTTTTTCTGTCATCAAGGGTGATAAAATGTGTGGTATGTTCTATTAATCTACCAGCAGAATCAGTATACAGTAGCCACTGAACTGTGTAACTTCCCACTCCATAAACCCTCAAATTCAATTTTTAGTACTTCAATTGATGGTAAATGAGCATGTTTTATATTTTTAGAAACTATAACTTTGATTTTAGTTATACAGATATTCACAGTTGCAGAAATTAGTACATGTTCTATCACCTTCATTCAATTAGATCTAGCACTGTGCAGCTATAATTCAGCAATATCTAGAATTCTTCAGTGATAAGGATCCAGTGCTTATCTGGCTATGGTATAATATGGATTTAATAACCCTTTGATCATTTTGCTATTTGTAGCAAAACAGCAACGTTTTATTTTTAAACTAAAGTTTTTAAAAACTTTTAGAAATGCAGTATTGAAACTGCTGCAGAGGTACAAAATTCTCGGGTCTTTCAGAGACTGATCAGGCACTTCAGAGAAAATGCATTTGTTTAAATGATGAATAATCAAAGATCTAACAGGAACAGAAAAGGAGACAGTAAAAACATGCATTTTGCAAATACAGAAGGGAATAGCAAGATACACTGGGATTATACTGAAAGCAACAATGCACACAGAATGCAGAAAAGAAATTCTTTTGCTACATTAGCAAATAGCAAAGATACTTAGCAGAAACAATGAAGTAATCCAAGAATTATCTGGTTTTGGTGAATAAAATATATGGATTACTTCAAGATTTTTAGGTCTATGGTTTAGATAAATGTTAATGGAAGAATTATTTTGGTACATATGATAAACTAAACCAGTGATGGGGAACCTATGATGTATGTCAAAAGTCACAAGCCACATTTTGGATTATATACCAGGATTCACCAACACCCAACAACAACTATTCTTGAAAGCATGCCACATTTTCATGCCATTTTTGGAAGATGCAGAGGCTACACAAGAATGGGGTGTGCTCTCATACAGCCTCCAGAAGTTGTGTGAGAGGGCCGTGCTCTTGCATGGCCTCTGGAGCCTCTGAAAATCACATGGGAACAAAGCATGCTTTCCATAGTTTAAGAGCACACTGTCTGAAGATAAGTAGCACACAGCATAACCTAGGGACCATTGAGACACAGGGGAATTTGCACCATTCCCCAAAGCTTGTGCATCTGCTGGTGGCACTTGGGCTGAAGCTGAGGCCTGGGCCTCAGCCTCAGGCCCAGCCTCAGTGCTGCCACCAAGTGCCACTGTTTAGAGTGGTCTAACTGGCGAGATAGGAGTAAAAAATGCAGTTAAGCATAACTACATATTCAATGGCAGCTAGGATAATATTGCATAGTGTAGGATTAAAACATCTGAAATAAATCCACCTCATGTTATAACACAAAACATTCCAAGATGTGTCTCATTACTCTGAATTAGTGAACAGTCCTCTGGCTCTAGGTCATTTGTCTCTCTCTTCTCATGGCTGCAATCCTAAATTCTTGGAGACTGACTAGACAAATCCCTGCAGTTTTCTTGGCAAGGGAAGAAATGATTTGTATCTTTCTAAAGCCCATTAACTGGAATTCCTTTTTAAATGATTGAATTGTGTATCCTTTATTTTCATTTGAGCTATTGATTTCCACAATCATTGATGGTTTCCTAACCATAGCACAGAGCAACAAATCTTGGAAATAAGAGTGATATAAAGTATAATAGGCATTTAACCCTCTATGACTGGCTATATACTTAAGAAAATTTTAACAGGCTCCTACCTTTAAGAAAACTCAATGTCTTCATCTATCCATCTAGAAAAAAATTCAGGAAAAAGAAACTTCAGCTTACAAAGTGCCCTTATTTCCCGTTTACATTTTATAAGATCTAATTAAGGATAGTGTAAAATTGTTCTTTTATTATGTGAAAGAGAAGTAAAGGGATTCATCAGTAATTTCCAAGTTTTCAACATATTAGTGTGAAATTCGAAATTGTAGTGTTCTGGAAGGAAGAGGAATCAAGACTTTGGCTTGTGAACCATTGACTTTAATTTCACCCTTTCACTGCACTCTTATACTTATTTCAACATAGCATTTACAGTGGAAGATAGAAGTAAAAATATTATCGATGGCTTCTGTTTACTAAAACAGAATCCTAAGAGAAGAAATAATCAATTACATTAAAATGTTGGAATGAACACCATAGTTTTTGCAAGAAATTTTTACTTTCATAGTGAATTATTTGTCTCTTGAGAGACAAAACTTAAACCATTGTTAGTAGCAAATTGCATTAAATTACCTGGTCTAGAGAACAGAATGCTTATATAGAATTAGTCATCCGGCTTAGTGTATGAAATTATTCCAATCCATGGCAGATATATCTGAGGACAAAATTAATATGAGTAAAAATTAATTAACAGAAATTAAGAAATACAGAGTTGATCAAAGTGCCTTTGAAATTCTGAACATTAACTTTAAACACATTTTACTTCCCATTATTATCAAATAGAATAGTAAGGACAGAATGGCCATGGCTGAAGTTTGCTGCAGTATAGCTCACCTGAAGAATTTGAACAGCAGAAGCTGCCTTAGATCAGTTCTTCAAAGTGTGTTCCACGGAACCATAAGGTTTTGTAAGAACTTGATGCAGTTGAGTGAAAGATTAAGGGAAAACCCCAAGGTGCTTTTTCCAAAAGGCAACTGGATATTCTTGGGGTTTTGTTTAAAAAAGTTTTGTTTCTCATCCAAGAAGCTTCTTCAGTTCTTGGATGAGGAGCAAACCTTTTCAAACAAAAACCCAAGAAAGTCCAGTTGCCTTTTAGAAAAAGTACCTTTGGGGCAACCTTAATCTGAAAGATTGAGAATTTCCATAGATGCCAAGGACAAACAAAAGTACATTCCCTCATAGCCATTTTTTTTGTTAGTACAGCTCTTGATGAGGGTTTCTAGGAATGGTTTTCCATTAACAAGTTCCATGGGCTGAAAAAAAAAAAGAAGAAAACTTCTGCTTTAGGCCACCTTTCCTTCTACATACCTTTGCAAGAAAGGCCTTTACATCAATTGCTCTGAGATCAAAAACCTCTTTTTTTATATAGGATTCAAAATGTTTTATTGTTGAATATTTGACTTTTTAAATATTGCCTTATAGCTAGTAGCAATTTGGGATGATATTCCACTACTTCCTCTCCACTAACAGTATCCATTCCACTGGAAGATTTTTTTTCCACAAACAGTGAATCCAGCTTTTCCAGTTTGACAAGATAGAAAAAGATTAAATAAACAACCACTAATTTATTGGATAATCATATTATTTGTTTATAGTACAGCAAATCTAAAATAATGACACATAGTACTAATTGTTTTTTTCCAACAGGGAATGATAATGCTTAGATTGGAACATTAAAATAAACAGCTATATCCTAGTTCTGTTGTTAACTATTACCATGAGATATATATTTAATAAATGAATAAGTAGAATTCTGTTCATATGCACTTTAAAGCAGAAAAAGAAATATTACAAATTTGTAAGCAAATGACCCTTTATTCTGCAGTTTTCCAAAGCAGCATGTGAATTCTCTGATTAACAAAGGCCATTTACTACATGGTAAGTATTTTGTGAAAACACGAACAAGGGTTATAATCTTTATTGCCTCTTCCCTAGTTGCAAGCCTGTAAAGGAAATAGGGTTGTCACCAGCCCTGCTGTTCTCAGCTTGAGATAACAAAGAAATGAAATAGGATACAGAACCCTTTGATGTTCCGGGCCAAATAGATCATAGGAAAAACCTTGGGGGCCTGGAGAGTTAGCAGTTTCTTGTTAAGTGTCCTTGGAGCAGGAGACTGCAATGTCATGTAGCAGGCTAAACAATCCACCATACAGGTATGACATGAATGTTGTATATAGAGTTTTAAACAATTGACTTTTAGACAATAACCAGGTGTCTTGATTAAATTGTAGTTTTTTTTATAAATCTAATGGCCACTATTCCACATTTGGATAATCAGTAAACCAACTCTGGGGGGTAAAATAGTACAAATTAACTGGATATTCTGGCATAGCATGTCATAAGAACACTATTTATAAATTGGCCCACTAAAGTGATACTTTACTAATTTTGAATTTTTAGCATGTCAATATTTGGAATTCTTGTTATAAAAGAATAAAACTATGAATTAGGAAAACTGTTAATAGTGCTAATAGCATTACTTATCAGATGATTGAGAGGAAATTAAAATGATTTTATTACTTCCTCAAGGGTTTGTGGTTTCCTTCTCCAAAGGACCTGCTTTCCTTAATTCCTGCTATAAAAACTAGACCTAAAGTCTGTTTTTTTTTCAGATAGTGGTTACACATGGGCAGTTATTTTTTTCAAGTAGCTAGTTCTATGTGAATAGATCCTAGTACCAATCAGAAGTCATAGCAGTTTTTATCTCTTTTCCCCCTTGAAATTAAAAAAAAATACAGAAGTTGGAAAAATTAAAAGTGAGTTAAAATTAAAGTTGGGTTTGGACTCTCTGTAAAATTAATAGATAGCATGATTCTATATTGAAGCTTAATCCAGGACACATACACAATTATGTTTTGCACAGCATTATTCCTAAGCATGTTCATATTATTCTACTTAAACTACTGAATAAACAATTAAAATATAACTTATTTGCATTATTTTGATGCACAACAATTCTCACATTATTTATTTACATTCCTTGAGCTTGGAACATCCCATCAAGAGCAATGATGTAGATTATAGCTACATAAATGTACAATTTTTAATCTCTCCATAAAAAAAATGTTTTGTAATAAACCCAAACTAGAGCTGCCAAAAGGTGAAACCTCATTAGCTTTAGCACTCAGGGTCCCCCTCAAAAGAAGTGCATTTTCCTGCAACATTTATGCACTACAGTATCCTTGAAATTAATTATATCCTTATTTACAGTATTTGAAAAGACTGCCCTACATTTATGAAAGTAATAGAATGATATCACTAAGAAAGAGCTGAAACACTAACTTGTAATTTAATCAAATAAGAACAAATCTACAGTTATATTTAGTCACATAAAAATCCATTACTAAATTTCAACATCCATTATATTTCCCAGGTACTTGTAGCATATTAAAAATTAAGTCTTGTAGTATTGAAATACATAATTTTCTAATGACAGATACTGAATATGTAGTCACATATACTAACCCAATTTAATCATGGTTTTTGAATAAACTGCAAAAGACTGGGTCACGTTAACGCCAAACCAGATAAACCACATTATGTTTAAGCTTGATGTATGATCCAGTACCCATTGAATGAGACTGAATGAGACTGCTAAATTTGAAATGAACAGAATTAAGGCTGTTTCATGATTAATGAGAAGAGACAGTGGATAACATTTAGAAGGCAGCCTTATGCATATTGTTTCACGAGGAACAAATTATCTGGAAAAGGCAACAAAGAATTTTATGGCAGTTTAAAAAATAACACATTTATTAAGGCACAAAAGTTTGCAGGTTCAGCCTCTCCCATTCATCAACTGCATAGAGTAGAATCTTGAATGATGAAGTGTGCATGTATACCTACATTCATATATGTATACCTCTATTATGTGCCCAGAATTGGTTGCAGTTCTTTGATTATGTATCATCATGTCAGCGAAGACTCTTAGTAACCACTGAAAGATTTTTCTCCATAAGGATCTGTCCCCACTGTGGTTCTTCAGGTCTTTCCATGGTGCTCCCATTGCCACTGTAACTAAATCCATTCCCTTTGCAGCTGGTTGTTCTTTCTTTCCATCTTTTTCCAGCATTGGAACCTTTTCCAGAGACTAGGTCTTAGCATAATATGTCCAAAACAAGAACCTAGTCACTTGCACCTGGAGTGACCATTCTGGGTTGATTTGTTCAGTGATAATTTTTTTCCTTCACTATCCAGGAATTCTCAGAAATCTTTCCCAACACAAAAGTTCAAAAGCATCAATACTGTCTCCTCTTCAAATCTCTGTAAATCAATCAATCATACAATGGGAGCAGTAGTGGGAGGAGGTTACAGCTGCTAGAAATAGACAATAAGATGAGGGCGAAATGAACAGAAGAAAATATAGACGGAATCTAAACATATTGCTAGTAATTCTAAGTAAGACTATCGGATTGCAACATTAATTTAGTTAACTAGTATTAACCAAACTGAAGCATATATTTTCGGGAGTGTCTCTAGGACATTCCGGGAAACCTTTCCTTTGAAATAATAATAAAAAACCTCGCATCGGGTCTCCCATCTTAAGAGCCCACCAAGTCCAGTCAGTAGAGGTCGCCCGCCAACCGGACAGGTAATTGGAGAGGAGAGGAGAAATAAGTCGGGGCTGGTGGTCGGCAATTAGGTCCTGGCCTGCCTTTGCCGGAGCGGGATCCTCCTGCCCGGAAGCTCCACCTTGTCCCGGGTGTGCGAGGGGAGGGGAGGGGCCGGGGCTGGCTTTGGCGGCTGGGCTGGCCTGGGCTAAGAGGTTTCTGGAGCTTTTTCTGAACAGCATGGAGTGAAAGCGGGTGCCAAGGCCGGAGTTGGCCGGGTGCAGCCGAAAAGAAAATCAAACCGGTGCAGCGTTGACCGCGGAGATGGCGAGGGGAGTCCTCCTGCTGCTGCTGCTTGGTGAGTGCGAGGCATAACTGGCCCTCTGACTAGTCGCCTCTTGTTCTTGTGCCTGCCCGGCCGGCCAGTCGGTCTGCCTTGCCACTCGACACTGGGCGTCCCGCGCCGGCGTTCTTTTCCTTCTAGTTTGTTTGGGCTGGGCAGAACGGGAAGCCCCATTTTATGCTTTTGTCTGGAGGTGGAGTGGGGAGCGAGCAGGGTTTTGGAGAAAACGAAAAAAGTCGGTCCTCGCCCTGCCTCTTGAGCAGCGTGGATGCACTTTCTTCGAGGCGCTGAAACGTGCTCGGGTGGACCCCAGTCCAGCGAGGCGCGAGTTTGGGGCTGCATTAGAAAGTAGGAACTCTGCTGCTGGGGGAGTTTTTTGTTTTTTTTTTTAAACGCGCCAGCACCATTACAACTAACCACCCCCTTTCAAGAGGTTCCTTTGTGTCCTCCGGAGATGTTGGAGGGAGCTGGGAAGTGGATGCCGAGAGTCGGTGTCTCTCTTTCCCGCTCTCTCTCCCCGCCCGCTCTCTCTCCCCGCAGCCATTTGGTGCCAAGACCCAATCAAGCCCCTCTCCGTCCGTAAGTGATTTCTTTCCCTCGCTCGCCGCCGCCGCCGCCTCCGCCGCTGCCACAACAGTTAGCGTCTCCCCCTTTTCTCCTCCCCTGTTTCGTTAGACCAGGCCCAGCAATTGCTCGGTGCCATTCAGACTGAACAGCGGGATCTTTCTCAAGCTGGCAGGCAACATTTCTTCTGGCTCACTCTAACGTGCTGGTTTGAAACTGCTCCAAGAAGGGCGAGAAAGGGGTGGCTGGAGGAATGAGAAAAATACATGCCAGTGCCTTTCTTCTGCTCCATTGGTGTCTTCAGAGAAATTTAAGATTCCATTCTTGATTCTGATAATGAGTCTCTCCGTTCCGAATGGTCCTGAGAAATAATTGCAAGGTTAAATAAAGTCGTATTTATTACTGGACAATCCTATATGTGCCCTTTTGTGTTAAAATTGCAGCTCCATTGGAGACATCTTCCTTAGTAAGAGTTCTCAGGATTCCAAACATTTGCCTATGTCTTCTGAATCACTGCCATTGATAAGCTACTAAAGCAGTTGTGACAACTTTCAATCTAAACCTTGATGATAGATGATGAATTTGAGACTATACCCTAGAATTTAAATTAACATAGTTCCATAGATCGTGGAATCAGATTATCTTGGCTGAGAAACGTGGCTAATGTTGTTTAAACCTGTGGAGAGGAGGGGAGATTTCTTTAATTCACCCTCCAGTAATAACTCCCATTGATTAATTAGAAGTGCCAAATAGTTTTGTTATATTACATTTGGTAAGTAATATGTGTATACAGGAATGAAATTATTGGCACATCTGCGATCTAGTGTTGATAAAAGATTTTGAATTTGAATAGGAGTGAAATTTCTGAATATGTTATTCACATAGACAGGGTATATCATGCCAGATTAATAGCTGGCATGTTATGTATTTGAAATGCCTTTGCTCTATGCAGTTTCTCCATTATTAAGAATCCAAGGAAGGCCTTGCAGCAGTTTTGATCTTGGAGATGATAATCTTAACTGAGAGCTTCACATGTTAGAGAATTATCTAGTACAGTACTTAGGCCATATAGAGTGCAAAATAAGGCACATAAACTCTTAATATTGGGTTTTTTGTCCTCCAAGGAGCAATAAAACTTTATAATAATAAATTGTGCTATTGCTGTTAGAAATTTGCACTGTTGGTATACTTGTCAAAATGTTGAATTCTAGTAATCAAGATTATTTTTAATTCTTTATCAATGAAGAATGCTTTTCACCAGTATATACAAAATAGCAGCACAGTTGTATTTAATGCTTAATATTCTCTTCAAGTTTCATGTCATAATATATCTGATTTCAATATGAAATATGTACTCACTGATATAGTGGAAGAAATTGTGAAATTTAAACTGATATTGATATTTTTCTATGAGTCATGTGTTCTATTTAAACGTTTAAAATTTTTCATCAGTAGATGACTTGGATTTCAGAAAGAATTCACCTTAATAAATAATCTTATTGAGAGCAAATAGAGCTATTTTGTGGATTGAAAAAGGAAGGCATTTTGAGGGAAATTAGTTATCAGTCATAAACTGGGTTCATGCGTTCTGTTCAGCTATGGCTTGTTTTACCCATCTTCTGGTACATCTCAGTTGACTGAGTTTTCATACTTTGGTCAAATATGGTGTATGGAATGAACTGCAGTTAAGACCAAAAGCTATAAGCCTTAAAATGATAAGCCATTACAAATTATAGCAGCCAGCTTCTCACTCCATGCTGTGCCCAAGTTACAGCATTATCTCATTGAACATCCTGTTCCAGAAAATTTTTAATACTCCTAAAGTTTCAGATGTTGGTTTTAAATTTTTGATGTAAATGCAAATTTTTAATTTTGCTTATTTCTACATCTGTCACTTTTTATTTGCTTCTGAAATTAAATATTTAAATCTTGGCTTTAATTTATAATGGATATTTGTGAGAAAAGAAAATCCTGCTTCCTTATATTGAATTGATAAATTTATTTATAAGGTCAGCTAACAACTAATTAATTTTAATAATACAGTAGAGATTTTGAGTAGTTTAGAGTGATATTTACGATACTTCTGGATTTAGAAATATTATTCTTTATCCCTTCAGAGATTAATATTTATTTTACAGTATCTCAATTCAGGGCTGCAACTTCCACAACATTATGTTTCTTCCTTGCCTGTAATATCTATCTAGTACTCAATTACCTTTGGAATATTATTCCAAATACATTGCTAAACTGCAGGCACTGTGATGATTACAACAACCCACTTCTTAATTCAGAGAATTAGATGAAGTTTAATATCCTCTTGCGGAGGATTTGGTTAAGGAAATATATTGTATTTTTTAAAAAATGTCTCAATATGTAACATGTTTGATAAAAGTTATTGGCTATCAAGTGAGCAATAAGAATGTTTGATTTCAGATTATTTAACAAAACTATTCTAAAATATGACAAAGATAGATAATATACAACAATGTACATTAAAAGACTAATGCTTAATTTGTGCAAAGAACATTAAAACAGATTGGAATCAGAAGAAGGTTTATAGAACTTAGTCCTATTGAAACCAAGTGTCATAGATCCCAGTGGAAACTAAATAAAATCCAGGGATCTGATGGATAAACTACTGACTTTATTGAGTAGAGGAGATCATCTACAGCATGTCTGAAACTAATTAAATGCATGTGGCCTATAGAACAAGTTTCCCTGTAGAGTGAATTTCATCCATCAAGTATGCAGAACATTTGTATAAGAAAATGCTAATTAATGTCTCCATGCTTTAGGACTTAGTATTTATATTTCCAGCAAATACTGATAATGCACCATGGAGCTGAACACATGATATTTCTAAAGTACTTAAATATTAAGCTATTCCTCAAAAGAGATGCCAAGGGCAAGTAAGTACAAGAATAACCCATGAAAGAAGGCAAGAAATGCATGAAAATGAAGCTGGTATGATTAGTTTAAATTATAGGGCAGCAGCGTGGGCATGCTGGATGGAATGGCAGAAACCTTTGAAGTAAGGTAGCTGTTAAATTATGAAAGCAGCCTTTGTGCTACCTTTTCACTGTAGGAGGGGTGTAGGCAAACCTCAATCTTAATGTGCCTAGTCTGTTTGGCATATTGCATTTTATTCTGCAACATTGTTATAATGTGTATTTATAAGAAATAAATTCAAAGACAGGGTTTTCTGGAGATCTTTTAGACTGAATGGAATGAATGGTCATTTTGTTCATCCTGTAGATTTTTACTTAAGTACAAGTAAATAAAATTAAGGAAATGGGTCCTCACTTTTAAACAGTCTGTTTATATCTGCTTTATATGCTAATGCTAGAGCTGTTTATAATTTACTATAATTCTATAAAGTCTATAATTTTGACAACAGCAATAGATATGGAAGTTGAATTAATGAAGGAATGTTAACAGTCACTAGACAATGTTGTTGAAGTTAAAGTTCATGTACTATTCCCCTTAATTAAATATAACTATATGTTATTACATGAAACTACTGATACCAGTGTGTTTTGGATTAGTTATCTAATGAAGAAGGAGCTGTAGTAATTGCTAAAGAAGTCCTATATGTTTTGATCAAAGACTATATTATAAATTGAGGAAAATCTAATCCTCTCCTCTTCACAAAATCGAAAAAAATATGGTTGGTTGCAGTCAGCCAGATATTTAAGCTGGATTTGGTCTTTTGTCCCCCTATCAAGTCCTTCCCAAGACCCTGGAATAGCAGGTGTTGTTTGAGGTGCTAAAGGTACAGCAGGATATAATCTGTTCCAAGTAAAACTGCTTTTTGCAACTGACTGATAATAATCAGTGCTGATGCTGTTCAAGTGGCGCTCCAGATACTTTGGAATTGTACCCAAGGTACCTATTATTATTGGTACTATCTTTGCTTTCTTTTGCCACAGTAGTTCTACTTCTATTTGCAGGTCTTCATATTTTATAATTTTCTGCAGTTCTTTCTTTTACTCTAATCTCTTCAGGTATTGCAGTGCAGACTATTTTGTCTCTCAACAATTGTAAAGTCTGGGCTGTTGTTTAACGGATGCTTCTGTATTTGAATTCTAAAGTTCTAGAGCGCTTTAGCTTTTTCATTTTTGATTTTGTCTATTTTGTGGTCCTATCAGTTCTTGATTTCAGTGAAATGGTAGTTCTTGCAGATATGATTTATGATGATGATGATTGTGTTTTATGATTATGATTATGATTTATCACTTGTTACTTGTATGTAAACTGAAAGCTTATGCATTGGAGACAAATTACTTATGTATCCAATCACACTTGGCCAATAAAGAATTCTAAATAATTTTATTCCAATGCACCATTATTGCTACTTTCTCATGTCCTTGTTTGTAATCAGTTTGTGTGATCTTTTTGCAGCATCTAACTAGGTGGTGCAATTTTTTTCTTCAACTTCTTTGCAAAAGTGGTATTTGCTACCTGTTGCCTTCTCAATTCTGGCTTTGTGTATGTTTGTTCTTAAGGCTTGGTCTTGTGCAGCCAGAATTAGCCCCTCTGTCTCTTTGTTCAGTTTTCCTGCTCTTAGCCATTGCCAGATCTTGTTGCTACTGTGTACTATTGGTGATGTCTCTTTTTCTATTCTTCATTTGGTCTTTCTTGTAGGCTAGATGGTCTCTCCAGTATTCAGTATTCCTTCATGGTGCACTAGCTTCAGTGCATCTTCTTCACTATACTTCAAATATTTTTGCATTAGCCTTTTTTCTCCTTCAACTGTCTGCTGTACTTGAAGCAGTCCAAGCCCCTTATGTGTGGCTTGCTGGAGAAAAAAGTGTAATGTCAAAAAGCAGAAGTCCCCAATCTTTTGGGCACCAAGGACTGGTTCTGTGAAGAGAGATTTTTCCGCAGACCGGAGAGTGCATGGTTTTGTGTGCTGCCTGCATCCTGAAGATAGGGCTTTGTTTGTGCGGCCCGGTTGCTAGCATGCCTTGGCCCAATACGGTCCACAGGCCGGGGGTTGGGGACCCCTGTCATAAAGGATATTCTTCTCTTCTTTAAATACATGGTGTTTATGGGTCTACTTGTAAATTCTTTAGATAACACTTCTTGTTCTTTCTTTGACTTATCTATAAACCATACATAGCCCAAAATGTGAATTTGTATTTCTCCAGCATGATGACTGAAGAATCCACCAATGGGTTATTTCAGTCCTCCTGCCCAATCAGACTAAGTTATCAAGTTGTCACGCCCCTCCTTAACTGGGACCTCCCAGTTTCATCTTAGTCTTTCGCCCATGAGGATGTGATAACTTGATTCTCAGTCTCTTCAGGAAAGTTAGACTATTAGAAACTTTTCACCCATTAGTGGATCCGTCAGTTTTGGAGAATTGGAGGCTTCCAGCCTCTGATTAGTTCCTTACAGGGAATTTCGTTCCCTAAGTGTTTTAAGCAAGGGGGGAAAATAAAGTCCCTTTCTCCCCTATTCTGGGGGGTGGGGGGGTTTCCTCTCCCTATAGCCCAGCAGCCAGCTGGTCTCCTTTCCAGCCTCTTGCTGATCATTGGGGGGGGGGTGGTGGCTTCTCTTCCCTTCTAGCTCAGCAGCCGGCTGAGTTCCAACCAGTCCCTTCAGGCCAAACCATAGCCGGGACACGGAGATTGCCTCCGTCGGCTCCCTTGCTCACGTGTCCACCATTTTGAGGCCGCTCGGCCTTTTTTTTGCTAATTCCTGGCCTCCGTCGGCGCCCAGTCACTCACGGCCACCATTTTGAGGCCGTTTGGGCCTTCCAACCTGGACGAAGCCTCCTTCGGCCTAGATGTAGGGCCGAATTTATTTATTTATTTTATGAGACTTATATACTGCTTTAAGTGCAAGCACTCTCTAAGCGGTGTACACCAGTAAGCAACGTATATATATATATATATATATATATATATATATATATATATATATATATATATATATATATATATATATATATATTTACATTGCCCCCAACAATCTGGGTCCTCATTTTATCTACCCCGGAAGGATGGAAGGCTGAGTCAACCTTGAGCCGGTAAGATTTGAACCGCTGATCTGCTGAACACAGTCAGCTAAAGTGGCCTGCAGTACTGCACCCTAACTGCTGCGCCACCTCGGCTCATTTACCGAATTTACCGAATCAGCAACACTCATTTACCGAATTTACTGAATCAGCAGCGCTGCGGGCGAGAAGAGGACGATCCTCTAATTTCCTCCCTTTGGCTGCCTTTACTAACAGAGGCCCAATAAAGCGCCGTGAGCACAGTCGTGCCTAAAACACTTTAGGCGCGAACCAGCCAGCATATCCTTTTCACCTTAAGGGACCTAAGTCATTAAAACCTTGCTGGGGAGTTTTCTTGTTACACCGATCCAGGTTTCTTCTATCCTCCCCCCCAAGGGTTAGGTGTGGCCGCCATTTTGTGAGGCATTAGTAAACTTCAGGAACCTTCTAGAATTTGCCTCTCAGTGGCGGGTGCCATTTTGTGTGATCTGTTCACACTAATTTAAACTAAAGATATTTTTCCTTTGGAATCAATTCTAGTCACAAATCTAGGACTGTCTGATCTAATTAAGTTAAGTTTTTGCAATCACAACAAGATTTGTGGATCCTTGCCAACTAGGCCCTTATTGCCTAACAATCCTTCACCTTAGCCTCTGCCACTCTGCATCAAGTGGTTGCTTGCCAGGACCTGACTATTGCCACTATTGTGAGACGTGTGCGATTTGTCACCACTTCGGCCACAGGACTGGCATATGGGTTGTCCTTAGCCCTGGTGGCGAGCACCTTGAGGTACCAGTGTGAGCCTGGCTTAGCCAGTGGGACACTCACGCTAATCCACGTGCAATCAGTCCCTCCACGGGGGGCAACTGACATCTCTTGCAGAGCGAGCCGGTTCCAGAGCCTCATCTGGAACACTTTTCGATCGCCATGGCAGAACTCACTGAGCCACAGTCTCTGGACACTGACATTCAATCTGGCCAAATTGACCCAGTTCCAGAGACGCCTAAATGAAAGGCCAAGGCTAGGTCCAAATACGGAAGGAAGGCAAGCAAGGCAAACAACAAGCTGGCCGATTGCACTCACAGAGCCCTGGAGAAGCAATTCTCCCAGGCCCAACGCCTGTCAGCTGGACAAGGTCATATGCCTCAGCTCCCCCCACCTGCAGCTTCTGAGGTAGGAGCACAGTCTCTGGCTCTATCAAGGGCGTGGTCATCGGAGCATGAGCATCAGCAGGTCTCGATTCAGACCTTTGGTCAGGGAGGACCACCTCTCTTTGGGGAGGACCTCGAATTGCCAAGCCCCTCCACGGCACCCACAGCGACATTCACACCGACTGCTGAGGGCCTTCAACCTCAGCAAGAGCCTTCCTTTGCCGACCAGCTGCAATCATTGATATCGCAGGTGGTTCATCAAGCCATGGCCTCATCGGGTCATCATCATCAAACGCCACCCATACTGAGGTCCTCATCAGCACCCACTACCTCATTATGACCTACACTTGATCATTCCAGCGTGGTCTCCTCATCCCACTCACCGGATTCTGAGGTTTCCAGCACTTTGGATTATGACGAAGGTGCAGATCGGTGGTTACAGATCAGGGTTACAGGCCCCAACTGACTCCCTCCCATAGGGACACCAGGAGCTTTGGTACGTCCAATTGGTGGATTCTTCAGTCATCATGCTGGAGAAGGAGCGTTGGCTTTCCTGAATGCCTCTTCTCAGCATGATGATGAAGAATCCACACCCTCCCCAGTTAGGTCCGTGCCAGGGGCTTATTTTTTTCCTTGTACCTGCTCTGAGAGTCATCACATCGAAACTGTTGTCATTGGCTATGCCGTCGATGAAACTGGAAGGTCCCAGTCAAGGAGGGGCGTGACAACTTGACAACTTAGTCTGATTCGGCAGGAGGACTGAAATAACCCATTGGTGGATTCATCATCATGCTGAGAAGAGGCGTTCAGGTAAGCCAACGCTCCTTTTGTTTTCCAATGGGTCAAAACACTACTGATTCTTGCTTTTGTAAGACTTATCAAACAATGCTTGAATTACATATTTTATGTGCTTTCAATCAAAAAGAAATTTCAGTGTAAGACAAAAAGTGAAATCTGTTCTTTTTTTTCATTCTGTGACTCATATCTTAAGAGTCCACAATATATAGTTCCTAGTCTAAAATCAGTTTTGTCATGTACTGTAAATTGCATGATAGTTTTCAATAAAAATTCTTACTACTGAATGACAATATTGTGAACAAATTTTATTTTTTTTCTTAAGGAGAAAAAAAGCTATTCCCTTTAAATCCCAGGGATTCCTTCATTATTGATTTCAGTTCCATCCACTCCACAATCTTCTGGCTTAAATGATCAAAGTATTCTTGGCTTTAAAAGCTAGCACGTCTTCTAGGTTAAAGGAGCAACATCAGAAAGATAATTTTCACAATAAATATTTTATGTTTTTTAAGAACGTATACATCTTAACACAGAATTATTTCCTTTTAGGACATACTTGTAAATACAGAAGCATCTCCCAAATTCAATACTGTAGATATTTTTCATTGGGGAGACAATATTTTTATGAATTACAAAACAAAAATCCATGTTAGTATCAGTGTTCTTCTGTTTATAAGGGCTTCAGGTGTGGGTGTGTCAGGTGAGGGTCTTGTGATGGGTCTTGTGATGGGGAGATTACATCAGATCAGGGTCATTGGGAGGTGAACTGATGGGGGGCCTGCATGGGTTGGTTGAGGGTTGGTACTGTCTCTGGTTAACTGTGCAGTTGATTTGCATTCTAAGGGGTTCATAGGCTGGTTGTAGGTTAATGTGTCTGTTGATGGAATTGCTTGTGGAGTGCCAGGTTTTGATGAACTCATAAATGTGGTAGGTGGTAACCTGGCCAATGATTTTTGTGTTGCTCTAATCGATCTGGTGTTGTTTGGTGTTGATGTGGGTAGAGATTAAGGATTTGGGATTGTGGTGTTTGACTGCCAGTCAGTGTTCATGTATCCTGTTTTTTAATTGATGTGATGTTTGTTCCACATAGAATTGGTTGTAATGGTTACAGTTGGTTTTCTAGATTACATTGTTTCTTTCATCCTTCTGTATCTTGTCTTTGGTTCTGGATAATTCCTGGCAGAGTGTGGCTTTGGGTTTGTGGGCTATCACTATTCCTCGGGATTGAAGAATTCTGACTATCATGATAGGGTTAATTTTTGCGTGGTGGTTGGCTGTGTGGTGTGTTGTAGTTTGGGTGCTGTGTGCCGGAATATGAAGTTTTTTGGATAGTCGTTACTGGACAAGCAGCCGTTTCTCTTCCGCTTTTCTTAATGTTGTGGTGCTGCAATGTGTCCTGGCCCTTCTGAAGAGGGTCTGGACACAGCTTCTTTTGTGTGCGGTAGGGTGATTGCTTGTGAAGCTGAGGATCTGGTCCGTGTGCGTGGGTTTGCGGTAGATGCAGGTTTCCAGTTCTCTGTTGTCTAGTCTCCTTATGTCGATGTCAAGGAATGGGAGTCTGTCTGTTTCCTCTTTGCTTGTTAATTTGATCCCAGGGAATATGTTATTGAGTAGGTGGTGTGTTTCTTCAATTTGGGAACATTTGATGATGATAAAGGTGTCATCAATGTAGTATGTCCAGAATTTTGATTGGATAATGGTAGAGGTTTGGATTTGAGTTGTTGCATGACTGCTTCTGCTATTAGGCCTGATATGGGTGATCCCATCGGGGTACCTTGTATTTGCTTGCAATTTTTCAGACTCCCATTTCATGACATTAATATAAGAAAACTAGACCAGGGGTCCCCAACCCCTGGTCCGTGGACCAGTATTGGGCCGCAGCATGCCAGAAACTGGTCCGCACAAACAAGCAAAGCCCCATCCGCGAGGTGCAGGCAGCACACAAACCACACACCCTCTGTTCCGCAGAAAAACCGCTCTCCACGGAACCAGTTCCTGGTGCCCAAAAGGTTGGGGACCTCTGGGCTAGAAAACGGAAGAACTGGAAGCCCGCATCTACATGCACACAGACCAGATCCTCAGCTTTAATAGTCCCGCAAGGCTGGAGAAGATACTAGCAATGAGTTTAACTGCCTGGATTGTTTCTATATTCTGTCCAGTTGACTTTTACAGGAGTCAAGGATTTCTCTCAAATACTGTAACATAATTATTTATAAAACCCCTCCCTGCTGAAAGGAACAGTCCAGGATAGAACAATAAATGTGTATTCTCTCATCTTACCATCTTCCTGTTGAGTACAGAATATCTGGAGATGACTAGTTACATGTGTTGGGTCAGACAGATAAAACTATAGTAAGATTCATGGCTAATATGTAACCCTATGTTTATTGTAATGAATTTACTGCTTTTATATTTTCTTTTTATATGTATTTGTGGACACATCTGTTACCATTCATATAAATGCTTGCTTAGAAGATGCAAGAGAGGAAAGCAGTTGCATATATAAAGAAGAATTGGCCGTAGAATACTACTATAATAATTTGTTTGGAATGTGTCAGTAGCCATCTGTGTATTGTAGAGCTTTGGAGGGATAAAAAGAAGGAATGGTTGGTTATCAGTTTCCTATATGGCATAACTCTTCCCTCCTGATTTCTAGTAGAATACCAAGGTTTGATCAGATGTAGTTAAAGGATAATAGAGAACAGAGGCTAAGTGACTAAACATCAAGCCCAAATTAACTTTCTTGCTGTTAGAACTTTTAAGAACTATACCAAACTGAAAGAAATTAGTGCCATATGATAGATCATTTGCTGCTTTCTTGATGTCCACTTCCTGTGTTCAGTACTTTTAATGGACTCTGTGCTCAATTAGTTTATGTATTAATAGTTGATAAATACTAGCGTTGTATTGTTGCTGAGTTTCACAGGTAGGAAATATAAATGTGATAATGACCTTAAAAAGATGTAATGCATTATTGAAATACATTTATGTTTTTAAATATTAATATGTTTATTGTGATGCATTTTTAGTTGTAGCTATTTTTGTTTGCTTCATTTTCATTTAAAAGAAAAGCAGCAAACAGGTCAAATCAATAATAGGCATTTTACTGAAGTAAAAACTAAGAAGACTTCTATAACAGAAAGGCAAGATATAGAATAAGAAAAAAAGAAATGGGGAAAGAAGGAAAGGGGAGGGTCAATTTAACGTAATCTTATTATTCAAGCATGGAATCACACATTAGTTCAATTATGTGCTAATCCAACTAATGATGAATTGGAAGTGTCTGTAATTTAGGTTTCTCAAGATGGCCACCATATAACTCTTGTCTTTTTCTGTTTTCTCATCAATAAAAGTATGGTAGATGCAGTAACCCAACTTTGCTTGGTCTCACTTGTTTCTAGTTAGGATTAGGCTATTCATTTAATAGCACATTGATGAGCTGGGGAGCAGGCCGGAGTCTTCTGAGCCTGGTTGGCTGGGGGAGCAGGCCAAGGCCTCTTAGGCCGTGGCGCTTCATGCACACTGCAGTGCTGCCTCAAACTTGCACACAGCCTCCACCAGGATTCTTAGGGCTTCCTTCAACTCCCTGAGACACCCCCATGCCCTCTTACCTGGAACTCAGTCTGCTTAATGATCCACAAAATTGCTTAATGATCACAGGAGCACTGGATTGCAGTCATTGAGAGAAGCACTCATGTGATGTCTTGCTTAACGTGATAAATAACAGATGCAGATCACAGAGATTTTATGTCTGATAAATTCAGGCAGTACTGGGAGAGCAGCAGTGCCTTTTAATGGCAATTGAAAAATTCATGAATGCAAAGTTATGCAAATAAATACCTGTAGAAAATAATACATGTAGTTCTTGGTTGACCAGTGGAGTCCTTCATGCTCTCTGAGCTTGGTTATTTCTTTGCAGACATTTCTTTACCTAACTAGATAACATTAGTGCTAATGAATGTGAGGTTTGCACCCTGTTTATATACAGTAGCTTGCCCTGCCATTGTTGGTTGGGGTTGCCATTTTCTCCTTGGCCTTGATTAGGTTATTATATTATGCTTGATTGTTTGTTTGGTATTAATCCCTGCTTATCTGGATGTTAGTTGCTGGAGAACATGTGTTCTGGTCTTCTTGTTTCCTTCTAGTAGGCTTTTTTTATTAGAGCACTCTTTTCTCTCTTTCTCTGTCACACACAAGCAAATAAACAAACATACACACCACATACCCATACCCATTTAAAAGTATTGGGTCACAATACTTCACCTGAAGCTAGTTAAATGCATTCTTGTGTTAATTGGCTGGTTTCTCCAGCACTGGAGATGGATAATCCACGCAGTGGGTTGAGACTGTATTCCTGGCCAATCAGATCAGTCAGCCAAAGTTGCCACGCCCAGTCCTGGACCATGATTCTTCAGTCTTGACTGATCTGGCCATACAGAAAGACCGACAATCTTTGGCTCCTGGGCAGGTATAGTTCCTTTCCATTGGGGGGGATTTCTTCTAGTAGCTGAAATTGCTTAGTTTAAAAGTTAATTAGAGATAATTTAATTCAATGTAATTGATTACTCAAAATTGCCTGGCTAAATTGTAAGACTCAGGAAGTCACATTCCCTACAGGGGAAACCACCCCCACTTAAAAGGGGGAAATCCCTATCTCCCCTCCCTAACCCAAACCTCAACCACCTTCCAGCAGCCGGCAGCAGCCTTAAACGGGGAGGCTCGGGCAACCCCTCGTGTTTAAAACAAACAAAACAAAAAGACAGAAAGGCAAGCAATTAGCGAGGGAAGCAGAGGACAAAGGGGACGCATGCTGGGAGGGAGATTAATTAAGGGAAACAGCTGGCGTGCGAAGGAGCAGTTTATTTCACTAACCAGGCTGCTCAGGATTTTTTAAACGAGGCGCCATTGTCTGCACAGCTGTGAGCACGCGCGGCTCTTTGTTACAACCCACGTGGCACAGGCAGCCTTTTTAGCACAGACGCAATAATCTCCTGCTTCTTTTAACACATGCGCAGTAGTCTCCTGGCAGCGGCGGCCATATTTTTGTCCAAACAGGGGATCTAAGGCTCCATGTGAAGAATAGGTTCAGCCGCTGGAGTGAATTAATAGGCGAGCAGTACTGGGGTACTAAAGCATCTATTATTCATTCAGAGACATTCAAATCAGACACATAGCTACGGGTTCCAGGACTTGGTGTCTTCAATCTAAAGTAAATAAGAACCTTTCATAGCTAACTGTGTTTAGTTGCCTTTGGCTCCTTCCGGACTTCGGGTCCTCCATTAGTGGCCCGTACGCTTCTGGATTTAGTGGTGGGTTCCAGGCATCCCCAGTCGCGTGCCTGTCCTTACCCACCATAGTCAAGCCGGGTTCCAGGCATTCCCATTAGCGTGCCTGTTCTTATCCGTGCACAGTGACTAACTCTGACAATTTTGCAGAGTCTGCTCCTGAGTTCCAGACGCCCCCAGTAGTGCGCCTGTCCTTACTCAAAGTTGGAGCTCTCCTACTACCTGGGTCCCCCCTATCGCGGCCCGGCGTTAGTGGAGAATGGAGGAAGCAATCATTCCCTCCACTGGAGCCCTGCCTTCATCCTCTGGAGCACCCGCTTCAGAGGATTCGGAATCCTCTGCAGCTCCTAGAAAGGCTGCAAGGAAGTCATCAAAGAAGGCTGACAAACAGGCAATCAGAAGACACCAAGCCCTAGAAAAGGAGTTCAACAGAGCCCAGAAAAGGGCCAGAATTGAAAATAGGCAGAATGGGGGGATAGGTCCCGATCTACCGCTGGGTCTCCCTACATCCCCACGGGGCGTTTGGTCATTAGGGAACTCATCACAGTCCCAAACAGAGGGCGGGATAGGCGAGTTCTCATCGCTCTCCCAATCCCCCTCCCCACGGAGGTTACAGGAAACCCCGAGGACCATGCTAACCACAGCACCTCCAGGGTCGCAGGCAATGGTTACTCCTCCTGCATTGGCGGGGGATCTGCTAACTACCCTAATAGCACAGGCAGTGGACCGTGCATTTGAGGCCAGGGCTCAAACTTCCAAAGCCAAGCCTCTAGGACTTAGAACGAGGCATCGGGAGGAAACGGAGGACCATCAGGACCTCTCCTCCTTCTCAGACTCGTCGGTCTCCGAGGAAGATTACCTGGACCAGCCAGGTACGTCACAAGGGATTCAAATGTCTGAGGAAGAGGAGGACACCTCACCTCAAGGGCCGTCCTTCAGCGGCCTGTTTAACCCTTCTCTTTTTGTTACCATTCTGCGCAAGGCTGAGGCCACAGCCCATCTGGGGCATGGGACACCAGCGGAGCCTGTCACAGTTGACACGGAGGCTGAGCCGACGTTCGCCGAAAAGGTAACCACTCAACACCGCATACCATGCCCGACCATGTTCCTAAACACAATAAGGAAACAGTGGGCAGCGCCAACCTCCCTACCGCTTCCTAGCAATGCGGAGAGGAAGCTATTTAACGTAGCAAGGGAGCTAGAGGGAACATTGGAGGTGCCGGTGGTGGACGAACCCATAGGTCCCCTGATATCGGACACGGCCATATCAGGAGATTTTGCTGAGGCTCTTAAAGCCGAGGACCGAAAGAGTGAGTCCAACTACAGGAGAACGCACCAGGCAATAGCTTGGGCTACCAGGGCGACTACCTCCGTGTCCTTTTTCACCAGAGCCACACTTTGTTGGCTCCGTGAGTTACAGGACCGGGTTCCCATGGAGGATATACGCACTCACCAGGAACTCAGCAAAATGGTAGCGGCCACGGAATATGCGTCGGATGCGACACTTTTAGCGACCAGGTTTTTCAGCCAAGGCAATGGCGGCAAACAACACGAGCAGGCGCATCCTCTGGCTAAAGAACTGGCAGGCGGATACCAAATCCAAGTGGAAATTGGCTTCGGCTCCGTACCAAGGGGCAAAGCTGTTTGGTGAGGCACTAACGCCATACCTGACAGAGAACAAGGACAAGCGCAAAAGGCAGGACAAGAGACCCGGCTCCTGGGGAAGGAAACAATCCTTTCGTACGGAAGCCAGGGTCAACTACTTTCAAAATTCACAACCCGTCCAAGCTAGACAGGATAGGGAAAGACAGGGGGACAGACAGAACACAAGACATAGGCAAACGCAGGGAAGACGGCCCTTTCGGGGGAGCAACCGCCCCTTCCGCCGTACCAGATGACTCCCACCCAGACCTTCCCATAGGGGGCAGACTAGCAGGGTTTGCTCCCCAGTGGGAAGAGACCACCACGGACGTATGGGTCAGGAACACCATACGTCATGGTCTATCTCTAGAATTTCTCTCAAAGCCCCCGAACCGCTTCCGCCCGTGCCCCTGTCCCACAAACCCAACAAAGAGAAGGCTCATGAACGAGGCCGTTCAGCACCTTCTAAACATACGGGCCGTAGAGCCGGTGCCTATGAACCAGAGAGACCAGGGGTTTTATTCTATCCTCTTCGTGGTCCCAAAACCCTCGGGGGGTTGGAGAGCCGTTCTGGATTTAAAAAGGCTAAATTTCTACATAAAATACCGCAAATTCAAAATGCAGACACTACGCTCCATCCTTGGAAGCGTAAGGAAAGGGGATTTTCTGGCATCGATCGACCTCACGGAGGCATACTTGCACATCCCTATCTCTCTGGCTCACCGCCGTTTTCTACGGTTTGCCTACAGGGGGCACCATTTTCAATACAGGGCACTTCCATTCGGCCTGTCATCAGCGCCCAGGGTGTTCACCAAGATTCTGGCGGTTCTGGCAGCACACCTAAGAAACGTACCAGTCAGAGTCCAGTGCTACCTGGACGATATTCTAATCCAGTCATCGTCCGCCCAGCAGTCTCGGGCGGACCTAAAGTTAGTGATAAAACTGCTGCAGGACCACGGCTTCTCGGTGAACTTTCCAAAGAGCCATCTAACCCCAACTACGAGAATACTCCATCTGGGAGCGGTCATAGACACAAAGGAGTGCAAGGTGTACCTATCACAGGAACGCCTCAGCAGCATAAAGAAAGCCGTAAAACAGGTCAGTCAGTGACACTGGTCTGCCTCTCCCAGCTGCTAGGGAAGATGATATCGACCATAGCAATAGTTCCTGGGGCAAGGCTGCACTCAAGAGAACTGCAGTGGTTCATACTCCCGTTCCAGAGACAGCAAATCAGTGCATCCCGGAAGAGGGTAGGCATACCTCTGAGAGTACGAAACTCCCTCAGGTGGTGGCTATCTTCAGCTCTCCTCAGGGGGTCCCCCTTCAGGGAACCAGACAGAGTAGTAGTCACAACGGATGCGAGCTTATTCGGCTGGGGAGGCCACTTGGGGACCAAGTGGACACAGGGCCGCTGGTCAGCGGTGGATCTCCGACACAACATAAACTGGCTCGAGCTGCGGGCTATTCACCTAGCGTTAAGGCATTTTCACAGCAGCATAAAAGGCAGGCACGTACTGGTCCTGACGGACAACGTGACAGCCAAGGCCCACATAAACCGTCAGGGGGGCACACACGCTCGCTCTCGGCCGAGGCCCTCCTACTGGGGGGCCTGGGCAGAACAAAATCTGGCCTCCATAAAGGCCGACCACATATCGGGGGAGGCAAACATCCAAGCAGATCTGTTGAGCAGATCAACAATAGATCACTCGGAGTGGCAACTACACCCGAGGATCTTCAGGGAGATCTGTCACCGCTTCGGGCTTCCCCAGGTGGACCTATTTGCTTTTCCTTCCAATGCCCACCTAACTCGCTTCTTCTCCCGATTCCCATCCAGGGGAGCAGAGCAGACGGACGCGTTACGGAGCCCATGGCCAAAGGGACTCCTGTACGTGTTTCCACCCTTACCTCTCCTTCCGGCGGTAGTACACAAGATTCTGCGGGAAAGGGCCGAGGTAATCCTTGTGGCCCCTTATTGGCCAAGGAGACCTTGGTTCGCAGACTTGAGGAGTCTCTCCCGCACGAATCCATGGCGGATTCCTCCGGAGAGGATCTCCCTCAAGCAGGGGGAGATCTCCCACCCAGAGCCACAATGGCTACAACTAGCTGTCTGGCTCTTGAACGGTCAATTTTAGCCAAGGGGGCTTGCTCACAGGGTGTAATTAGGGTCATACAGGCATCAAGGCGCCCCTCCACGAACCGTATCTACGAGGCCACGTGGAGAAGCTTCCAATCATGGTGCTCTAAACAGGAATTGTTACTCGAAGGGATCACAATTCCCAAGATCCTAGAATTTTTACTAGATGGCCTAGAGAGGGACCTCTCGCCAAACACGCTGCGCAGGCAAATCGCCGCCCTCTCAACTATACTTTCTGCCAGCCCCGGTGAATCCTTGGGCAAGCATCCCTTAATACGATCCTTCCTCAAGGGGGCTGCGAATATCAGACCGCTAACCGTGCGCAGGTATCCATCGTGGGAACTACCACGAGTACTACAAGCTCTTACCAGAGCGCCATTCGAACCACTCAAAACATGTGACATTCGCTACCTGACCCATAAGGTAGCATTCTTAGTAGCTATCACGTCAGCTCGACGGATATCCGAGTTAGCTTCTCTCTCAACGAGGAAGGACCTGTGTCATTTTCACAGGGACAAGGTAGTCCTAAGAATAGACCCTTCATTCATTCCAAAGGTCAACTCCTTTTTTCACAGATCACAGGAAATAGTCCTACCAGACTTCTGTCCAAACCCAGCTCATCCCCTTGAGCAACAATGGCACACCTTGGACGTACGAAGGGCACTAAGACATTACATTTCGCGCACAGCGGAATTCCGTCGCTCAGAAGCGTTTTTCATATCCTTCCACCCCGCTACTAGGGGCCGGAAGGTCTCGTCCTCTACCATCGGTAGGTGGTTTAGGGCAGGAATCACTGGGGCATACCAGGCGGAGTCCTTGCAAGTCCCCAAGCATATCACGGTCCACTCCACAAGGAGTGCTGCCACCTCAGCAGCATGGGCCATGCAGGCTTCTATTGAAGAGGTATGCAGGGCAGCCACTTGGGCCTCGCCCTCTCCATTCATTCGTCATTACAAAATCGACAAGTACTCCTCTGCAGAGGCCTCCTTCGGTAGGAGGGTTCTCCAGCAGGTTCTAGACCAAAGTTACACACGGGACCAGTCTATTCCCCAACCCAAGGGACAATAGGCTTTGGTATGTCCCACTGCGTGGATTATCCATCTCCAGTGCTGGAGAAGGGGCGTTGACTTACCTGAACGCCTTTTCTCAGCACGGAGATGGATAATCCACACCCACCCTTATAGACTAGGATAATAGGGTATATTTAGTGGAGCCAAAACGTCTTACTGTCAGTCAATGGCTGCGCTCGAGTCAAGACTGAAGAATCATGGTCCAGGACTGGGCGTGGCAACTTTGGCTGACTGATCTGATTGGCCAGGAATACAGTCTCAACCCACTGCGTGGATTATCCATCTCCGTGCTGAGAAAAGGCGTTCAGGTAAGTCTGTATTTAGAGATGTTCAGTTGTTAAAGTTCACACACACACATACCTATATATTGCTAAGTTTACTAAAATATTCAAGGTATGAAAACAGTAGTCTGACGGTACTTAATCTAGGAATTCTCGTTCATATTTTTCTTTAGTATTATTGTTAATTAGTTACTAACTTTTTTCTCTAACATCTATCTTAAATACTTAAATTGGTATAGCTAATGGGTGTATGCTCCATATGTATATAATGTCTGAGTGTATTACTTGCCATGTCAAGTTTAAATGTTCTTGATCTCTAGCTCTTCTGAAGACAGTGATATTTTTGTATGATGCCTCATTGCTAATTTGAAGAATAAAGTGAGGACTACTATTTCACATGAGCCTTCTTTATTTTATATTCCACCCTTCTGTGGAAAATGAAAATTGCAAATTACATATAATGTTTCTTTTTACAGAAAACCAAATTTGTTAATGTATGACTATCAGTTGAAGAGTGATTTGTTTTATTCCAAGCAATTTTAGAGTCTATTGAAAATAATTATTAAACTTGTATACTACTCAACTCTCAACAGTTCTTTGTCTGTCACAACAAACAAAGAGATTACAATAAAGTCAATAAAACATAAGGTAAAAGTTGGCAAGCACAGTGAAGCAAGGAGTTTCACTCCCCCGTGCCATAGGCCTGGGTGGAAAGCCAAGAATTCTGGTAGCAACAGAGTCAGGGGTCTGGAATGGTAACTTTGTTTAAGAGGGCAGGCATTGTTACATAAAAGGCATGCTTCTGAGGTCCTACAAGAGGAAATTGTTTGATCCAAGGAACCCAGAGTGCACCAGGATCGAATTGCAGGATAGAATTGGCTGGGCTGATATTATGGGAGACAAGTTGTCCCTCATGCCATATAGTGCTTTAACAACCAGCACCTTGAATCACACTCATTAGTTAATCAGACTAATTAACATTTGGTTGTGTATTAATTTGCAGAATTTTTAAAAATACTTAGAACAATAGACTTCAATTTTTAAATTTTTAGAGGCTATAAGTGGTTATAGAAGTCCTCCCACTGCTGTGTTAAGCAGAACCAATCACACTAATTCTGCAGTGGCATGAATGTTAGTGCTGTTGTCCTCGTTTCAGTTAAAAACCAGAACTATACTATACTTGAAGAGATTAATGTTTTGTATCCCAGTACTTCATAGCTCTCTCATGCTTTTTTTCTTTACTTCACTTCTTTCATCACGTGTAGCACTCCCACCTTATCGCAGTATTTGAATGGTTTTTGAATGTCGGTCCAATATTAGTTTGTTAAAGAAATCTTAAAAGTATGGCTATATTTTATCACAATATTGGATCAGGCTACTGAAATATTTATATAGACATGGTCTGATTTATGAATGCACGTGAATCTTCTATTGATTGTTGGGCTACTAAAAATTCAAGTAATTGTGGAACATAGGGCAGAGTTGGCATGCATATGTGGAGGCTATGCTACCTAAGGCCCCAGAGGTTGATTTGAGGATTCCAGAAATTCCTGTTGATTTGGGAAAGCCAGAAACACCCACCAGAGCTGTGCATGCAGCTAGACCAGCGGTTCTCAACCTGTGGGTCGCGACCCCATTTGGGGTCGAACGACCATTTCACGGGGGTCGCCAAACAACGCGATCCGCCATTTTTTTCTCAGCCGGCACATGGGGCGCCACCGTGCATGCGCACCATGCATGCATGGCGCATGGGGGTGCCGCCGCGCATGTGCACCGCGCAGGGGTGGCATGGGGCGCCGCCGCACATGCGTGCTGCACAGGGGGCGCCGCCTCGCATGCGTGCTGCGCAGGGGGCGACACGACGCATGCGCACCGCCTGCTTATGACCGGGGTCGCCGGTCTAAAAAGATGGAGAACCACTGAGCTGGACAGACAGAAATGCTGGAACGGCAGAACCCATTTTCTGAAAATCTGATTTTGGGGTCCTTCTTTTTGGTGGGTCTTAGGGAAATGCCTAATTTGCCCACAGTATAATGCACCACTGTTTGTGCATTGTATGTAGCAAATGAAGACTTAATTATACAAGATTTGCTCAAAACAGCAAAATGTTCTGTATTTCCATATTTTGGTTAGGCTGCTGTGCTCAATAAATGATTATTTTGGTTCCAACTAAAATTCCATTTTGTTTCAAAGTATTTTCTTGGAGTATAATTGAAAAATGCTCTTAGTTGAAAATGTTTTTACAGCAAATCAGGTTTTGTTATGGAAATGTGGACCTGTTTAAAATGGGGCAGTAGATATAATAAAGTTTAGTATAACTTGAACAATAGCTGCTTATAAAGGGAACTTGTCTGATATATTGAATGAATTTCCTGTTACTTAGCTGGCTTGCCATTCTGATTCTCAAGATGAAAGCCCAAGGTTATCAGGTACAGGCTGGCTTAAGTAAACAACCTACTTCATAACTAGTGAGTAAATATTTCCAATTCTTTAAATATTTGACATTGACACTGGAATACTGTACAAACTATTTCATTTTGAGACATGAAGTATGAGTTTCATGTGCATAAAAATACTAAAAATATTAATTTAGTTATAGAATATATTATATTCTTACAGATATATTATATAAGAAAGCTGATTTTTTTAAAGACATTCCACTGGATGTATATGTAAGTATATGCATACTTTCCAAGTATGCATATACTTACATATATATCCAGTGGAATGTCTCTAAAAAAAAATCAGCTTTCTGATTTTGAATTTTGGGGTCTGATTTTCCAGTCAGAATTCCTAGGACTAAGTCATAAGTATGTGATAGGGTTATGTTTTCTTTTTTAATAAATGTTTAATTCAAATATTTCAATCTTCAGTATTACAAATCAAATACCAGATTTTTTGGGGGGGGGAAATGTAGACAAATGTGTCTCTGTGCAGCCTGCTTTGTTTATTTATTCAGTTTCTGTAGCTGCTCATCTAAAACAAGTGACTCTGCGCAGTGAACAATACCTAATCTACTGAAAGGTGGGTAAATTGGTCTTTCCTACTTCTGTTTGCACGTTTTCTTGATCCAGCTTCAGTCTAAGGTGAGAGGAAGAAGGCAGTAGAAAAAAAGACTAAATGCAAATTTATTTGTTTCACTATAAGTTGTAATAATCAGAGTTGTAATAATCAGAATAAAAGTGTCAACATATATACAGAATCTTATTAAAGCTAAAATACCTTTTTTGTTGACCACACATAAATCCCCAAGTTACAAATTTACAAAATTACTAAAACATAATTATATTAAACTAATTACAGGTAATTCTTGACTTTCGATGGCAATTGAATTGGAATTTCTATCAGTAAGCAATGTGATTGTAAAGCACAACTACATTGCTTAGCAACAGCAATCCCTGCAGCTCTGGTTGCCATCATTAACTGAATCTCATGGTTGTTAGGTGAGGCAACTTCCTGCTAGCTTCCCATAATCAAAGTCAATAGGGAAGCTGGCAGGAAGTTGCAGGTCTCAGTTCGCAGGCCAGTAAGTGGCTAGGAGGGGGATGAGTGGCAGTGGCAATGGGATGATCAGGAAGGGTGCATGAGAGGAATTGTGTGGCTCAGGAAAGGTTGCCTGGGTTGGGGAGGGTACACAAGAAGTAACAAGTGGGACAAGGGCTTGGGAAAAGTGCCACATGAGTTGAGAAGGTGGTGGACAAGAAGCACTGCAGGTTAGGCATGGTGCGCAAGAGATGCCACACAACATGGGGAAGGTGTGCAAGTGGCACCATACGAGTTAGGGTGGGAGTGCAAGAAAAGGTTGTGTGCAGCTTGGGAAGATACACAAGTGTGCAGGAGAGGCACTGCATGGTCAGGAATGATGTGCAAGGGAGATGCACAAGTGCCTGGTGTCAGTGCAGAGGGGCTACGGAGTGTGGGGGGAAGAAGACTTACTGTAGCAACACGTGCTCTTCCCCGCAGATTTTCCCTTGACTTTCTGAATTGGCATGGAAAATTATAAATTGGAAGGTTTGAACTGCCAATCTTACAATTGTGGGCTGCTTGGCAACTTGTCATAATTACAAATAGGTTGCCAAGTACGCAGAGCTTGATCATGTGACCATAGGGGTGCTGAGACTGGTCATAACCACCATTCATTCAGTGTTGTTGTAACTCTGAATGATCATTGAATGAATGGCTATGTGTTGAAGACTATCTACATAAAATTAAACAAGTTTTTACAGAATATTAATTTGATAATGAGAGATTACCTCAATGCTGTTGCCAGGAAAACCAAGCATCATGCTTAACTGAAGGGAGCATTTCTTAGTCTAAAACATTTGGAAGTTACCATCTGCTTATTCCTAGTCAGGAATATATTTCTCAGTCATCATCAGCTAGAAATTGAGCTCTAACCCAAGTACAATTGAATACATTGTTTTATAAATATTAAATAAAGTGTGCTATGTTTATTAAATAGATTTTTCAATTCAAATTAAAATCCCTATTCCAGGTAGCTATGAGGTTCTTGCCTTTGCTTAATATTGCCTCAATAAACTCTGTGGCTATTAGATTATGAATACGTTTTTATAGTGTTGTTCAATAACACACATTTACAAATATGGAGAATACTTCTTCAAAATGATTTTAATTTCAGAATCTTATGTATTTGTTCTTAGAATCAATTGTATGGTGGCTTTTAGTCATTTCTTTTCAATGAATGTTTCAAGGTGAAATCTCTAAAAAATTGTTATGTTTGTTGTCTCTATGCTATGCAAGTAAACGACTAAAATTGAGTATAGTATACATTTCAAAGTATCTAAGAAATTCCATTTTACACAGAATATTAATGAAATATTCGATGTTGCCTAAGTTAAATGTTGGGATTAGAGCAAATTACCTTATATTCATATAAAGCAGATTCCCTTATTTTCTTCAGTAGGAATATGCCTCTCAGTTGCTATTTGCTCAAGCTGGATTTATTGACTGTTTCATTGACGCATTACCTGCCAGTAGAAAAGATTGAAAGGGAGTATTTCCCTGTTCTAAAAATTCCTTGTGAGTAATTCCTTTTTCTCCATACCTTGGGAACCCAGGTGTATGTTTTAGTAATAACTTTGTACTTCAGAAAACAGGGCAATGCAAAAAAAATGATTTAGAATTCATGAGAATATTTTTTCACAAAAAAGCGGCTCTGCATGCAAATATGTGCAGAGATAGCTGGAAGCAGCTTCCACAGTTACAGCTAGAGTCTAGAAGTAATCATGTCTCTTTTAATAATTCAAAATATTTTATGCATACTTGGTATAGGGTAAGCAAACTTTCAAAGGTACTATAGTAAGTGGCCAGATATATTGGGATTTAGTATGGCCAAGTCATCTAGATGGTAATGACCTAATCTTCTTTAGCTCCCACTACCTTTAATGGGATGTTCACTAAAAATGTATACTGTGGGACTCTGAACAGAACCTCCAATCTTTTCTGATGAAAGATTATAAAAGGAACATGGCTTCTTGGTGTCATCTTAATTTGCCGTGAAAAAATTAGCTATAAAACATATAAGAATGTAGTTTTATTGTCATAAGACATGACAAATACATTACATTATTTTCAGTGCTTCTTGCATTCCATTTTCTATGATTTTTAAAAAATTGGGTACAAAGCAGAATCTTAAAAGAAAAAAGGTAGTTTATCAATGAAAAGCATTACAGTGCTAGAGCATGACAGCAATGTGTAAGACTTCAGTGCAAAATCTTTATTGAGAAGAAATGGTGATAGCTTTTATTTCTACCAGGGTTAGTAATTTATCTGTCTCTGTGTGGGGTCTTTGATGCTCTCAGAGCTTAGTTTTTTCTTGCAGATGTTTCATTACCAAAGTAGATAATATCATAAGTGCTAGAAGGGAGTAGAGCTTTCTATCATTTTATATAGTACAGATAGTCCTCGACTTACAACAGTTCATTTAGCAATAGCAGTAGCACTTAAACTTATATACCACTTCACAGTGCTTTACAGGCCTCTAAGCGGTTTACAGAGTCAGCCTATTGTCCCCAACAATCTGGGTCCTCGTTTTATCGACCTCGGAAAGGTGGAAGGCTGAGTCAACCTTGAGCTGGTGAGATTTGAACTGCTGGCAGTCGACAGCAGAATTCGCCTGCAATACTGCACTCTAACCACTGCGCCACCACAGCTCTTTAATGACATGTAAAGTTACAATGGCACTGAAAAAATGACTTATGACCACTTTTCACACTTACGACTGTTGCAGCATTCCCATTGTCACATGAGCAAAATTCAGACGCTTGGCAACTGACTCATATTTATGACGGTTGTAGTGTCTCGGGGTCATGTGATCATTTTTTGTGATAATCTGACAAACAAAGTCAATGGGAAAGCCAGATTCACTTACTATCTTAACAACTGCAGTGGCAAGAAAGATCAGAAAATGGGGTAAAGTTCACTTAACAAATGTCTCACTTAGTAACAAAAATCTTGGACTCAATTGTGGTTGTATGTCAAGGACTACCTGAAAGTAGCTTACCCTGTCAATGTTGGTGTTGTTTCTCTCTATCCTGAAGGCTGGTAATATCAACATTCACTCCATGACTCAGTGATGCAAAGAAACGAACGAAATAGATTCAGCAAATATAAATGTTTTCTCAAAGGAATGTCAGATATATGCCTGCTGCAGATTACATTTTTGCACAGGCCAGATTATTGTATTTATATTTGTGAGGTACTCTATATAGCAGTTGTTCTGAAAGCAATAAATATTTATATAAGCAAAAAGGGAAAACGCTGCAGGTTAGGAGAAACTTTATAACAGAACAGTGCTAAGAGTTTCTGTGTTAAGCAAGGAATTGGACTCAATTGAACTGAATGGCCTCTCCCATTTAGGTTTCAGTAAATATGTAACCATACAATGAAGCAAACACTAGAAATTAATAAATAAAAATTAACAAGTGCAATTATATCAACCAACTGAAACAAAACATAGCAGCAGTTACATAAAATCATATGCTAACTGTTGCCTATTGAAACAGTACAGATTCTATTTTATCAGTATTAATTTGATCAATAAAAGATTATATGATTACAATAATAGAAGCATAAAAGGCCTGAAATACATTTTAAGAATCTTTGTGCTAAAGCGTTCTGATGTATGTGCTAAGTGGACATCTCCTGGAAGAACATTCCACAGTTGTGGAGCTGCTAGGTTAAAGTTCTCTTTGTTAACAATGTTAATATGTAGGCATGTGCTTTGATGTTTTGCTGTAAACAAATGTTCTCCAGCATGAGGATAGAGAATCCACAAATGGGTTTAGACTGTCTTCCTGCCCAATTAGACTAAGTCTGACAAAGTTGCCCACGCCTCCTGCTGGGCTTAGGTCCCACCGAGTTACAACTTAGTCTTTAGCCCAGCAGGACAGGATTACGATTGGCTCTCTTGTCAGAATTTTGGGCAGGTTGTATATCTCTTTATTCCCCCTTCGTGGATTCCCTGTTCACTCTATTACAACACTGGGATCAGTCCTGTTTCAAACCACCTGGTGGTTTTTTTCTTCTTCCCCTTATTTTACCTTAGTTTGCCTCAACCAAATTGAACAGAACAAACAGGCCGTTCGTTCAACGCTGAGATCAGTGCTCCCAGGGTAGAACCGATGGCCTTAACTAGGCCAGCTGAGCTTCAGCCAGCAGAGAGCTGGCCTTAGAGCTGCCGCCGCGGCACCACTTTCAGCACACCTGTTGCGGCCACCATTTTGGGGATTGCACAGCCCGCATTCCCCTATGTCCAGCGATATCGGCAGGTAACCGGCTGCCTTCACTAGGTCTGCTGAGCAGTGGCTAGCTGAGCGTCAGCCTCAAACCTCCGCTGCGGTCCCGTTTCTCTGTTTTTTGGCACGCCAGATGCGGCCACCATTTTGGGAACCACGCGGCCAGCGTTCCTTTGTCCTTCCGAAATCGGGTGTCTGAGGCCAGAGAAAGCCAGCAATCACAGGGGCGGCCAGGAGGCCAGTCAGTTAACAGGATTTTGAGGTTTTTGGGCCCGATCAGGCACTCAAGGCCCAGCTAGCTCAGGGAGCTCCCCAAGGGGCCCTGTGCAACGGCCGCCATTTTGGGTCAGCCGAAATTAGATTCCAGCACAGGAGATTAAAATAGCAAGGTTCTCTAAGGCAGGTCCAGAGCCCCGCAGGCAGCATCAATTCTTAAACCTATCCCTATCAGGGGGCTATTAGTATTTTTTTTTTTTGGCTTGGCTAGTACTAGAGGGAGATAACCTGTGAGCTCACAGTTACTACAGCCCAAGCCTCAAGGACCCATAGCCAAACCTTACTACATTAAAGTGTGCTGGCATGCCTTTTGGCCCCGCCGCCACCACCTAGGTCTTGTGCATCGGCACTCATCACTGAGGTGATTTGCTGCCATTGAGCGAGATACATGTGTGTGGGCGCTTACCAATTGTGGTTTTGCCGCCACCGTACGGCTGACCAGTACGCAGTGAGTGTGCTATCAGGCATTATCAGCCATCTGGAGCATTACACAAAGGCCCATTAAGCAATTGCTGGTTTCCAGCAGCTTAACGCACAATCACTCCCTAGTGATCTGCTCCCATGCCTTGAGATACCTCTCAGAACACACTGAGACATCTCCCCTTTTTGATGATGGACAATGCGGCATCTCAGACCACGCAAGATAATCCTGGCATCCCTGTTCCAGGGAACCACCACAAGTCCTCCAAGCTGGAGGCTGCAGGGAAGCTTAAGGCCAAGGCCAAAGCTATCTCTGGAAAGAAGCCCTCTAAGGCGGTTGAGAAAGAGCCAGCAGGAGACATCTAGCCTTAGAGAAGCAGTTTTCCAAGGTTCAACAGCTGAACACAAGTGGGACAATCCAGGACTCCCCAGTTCCACATGAGGGTTTGCTCTTTAATCCGCAACTTTCCCCTTCCAGCTCTCTAGTTCAACGGCCAAGCTTTGCCTGGATCAGGAACCCCACGATGCCTTCCACGAGCCAGGACTCAAAGCCGCTTTTCTCCGAACCTAAGATTATGGAAATACTCAGTTTTCTGTCCTCCGCTCTTAAGGTCTCAGCCATGTCCCCTGGCATGGTGGAAGAAGAAAAAATTGGTGTTAGTGACTCATCAATGGTCAGAACCTCCAAGAGCTCTGACAAGGCCAGGGCCGTGTTAAATAACTTTTTGTCCGTTCTCCCCCGGTGAGGGGAGGGTACCAGGAGTCCCCCATTGCTTTTGAATGGCATCCAGAAAGAGGGGGAGACAAGGGATATGTTTTCCTTACGCAGGTCTCACCAGGCCTTGGCGTGGTCGCTGAAGGCGTCCACATCCAGCTCCTTCTTTGCCAGGACTTCCATTATATGGCTGCGGACGCTCCAGGCCTTGATTCCCCGGACCAGCTTCGTGCCCACCAGAATCTGGGTAAGTTAGTGGCTACATCGGAATACATGGCGGATGCATCACTACACGCTGCCAGATTTTCATCCCGAGCCATAGCCTCTAACGTCACAGCCCGCAGACTCTTATGGCTTAAGCAATGACGAGCGGACCTAAAATCAAAGTGGTGCCTGACAACTGCCGTCTATCGCGGAGGGTGACTATTCGTAGAGGTGCTCAACCCCTACCTAATGGGAAACAGGGACAAGAGTAAGGTTTTGGCCCACCTTAAAAGAAGGGCGGACAGATGGTCCAACCCGTACTCCCGTAGGCATCCCTTTCAATCAGGGTCAGGATCAGAGTGGAAAGGCACTGGCCACTCACTTGAGACTGGTCCTTGTACGGATTCAATGTTACCTGGCCGACATCCTCATCCAGTCCACCTCCTTACAGAGGGCTCGGTCGGACCTGGCCTTGTGCATCAGTACCCTTCAAGACCATGTTTTCTTGGTGAATTTCCAAAAGAACCAAACAGTGTCCTCAAACTGCCTCCTTCACCTAGGCGCAATCATACACACCGGTCTCTCCAAGGTTCATCTGTTGCCAGAATGCCAGGACAGCATTCGGACCTGATCAGGCAGGTACAAAGGGAGAGTATGGTCACACTAGCCATACTTTCCCAACTCTTAGGAAAAATCGTTCCTTGTATGGGGATAGTGCCATGGCCCAGGCTACACTCCAGAAGCCTGCAATGGTTCTTACTTCCATTTCAGAGGCTGGGCACCAGCGCCTCCAACCAGAAAGTAAGGGTCCCATCTCACACTCTCAGGTCCCTTCAGTGGTGGACCTCACCACCAATAGCCAAGGGCTCTTTATTCAAGGAACCAACCAGACTTACCCTGACTACAGACGCCAGTCTTTTCAGCTGGCGTGCGCACCTATACTCGCAGTTAGCTCAGGGCCGATGGTCCCAGTCAGACCTCAAACACAACATAAACTGGCTGGAGCTCAGAGCCATACATCTAGCACTGCGCCACTTCAGCAACAGCGTGGCAGGACAAAATGTCTTAGTGCTCACGAACAATGTGGCAGCGAACGCCCATGTGAACCGGCAGAGGGGTACTTGGTCCAGTTCCCTTATGACTGAGGCCCAGCTGCTGAGTACTTGGGCAGAGATCAACCTCTCCTTCTTCAGGGCAGAACACATCGCGGGAGAGGCAAACAAGCAGGCGGACTCCTTAAGCAGATGGACAGTGGATCACTCCGAGTGGCACCTGCATTCCAATCTATTACAGGGAGATCTCGGAGAGGTTCGGACTTCCAGTGCTGGACCTGTTCGCCTCCCCGGCGAATTCCCAGCTTCCGGGAGTGGAGAAAGCAGACGCCCTCCGCAGTCCATGGCCCGGGGGTTTGCTTTATGCCTTTCCCTCTCTACCTCTGATTCCGGCGGTCATCCGGAAGATACAGGGCAGAGGTGATATTGGTTGCTCCACACTGGCCAAGACGACCCTGGTTTGCTGACCTCATGAGCCTTTCCATCTCCCCCCAGTGGAGGATTCCCCCAGATCGCGTTGCTCTCAGCCAGGGAGCCCTGCAACACCGGGACCCTCAGTGGCTTCAGTTAGCTGCCTGGCACTTGAACAATGGCTCATGACCCGAGAGTCCTATTCGAGGGGTGTAATCTCCATGATTCAGGCCTCCAGACGCCCCTCAACTAATAGGATCTATGACTCCTCGTGGAGGAGCTTTTGTTGCTGGTGCACTAAGAACCACCTCGATCTCGACCATCACCATTCCAAGAATCCTAGAATTTTTATTAGAGGGACTCAACAAGAGCTTGGCAACCAATACTATCAGCAGACAGGTGGCTGCTCTATCCATGGTGTTTACATGTGACAATTTAACGCCATTGGCGCAGCACCCCATGGTGCGTTCCTTTATCAAGGGTGCGAATAATACCAAGCGACCCATGGTCCATCGTTACCCCTCATGAGAACTGGCGCAGGTCTTGCAGGCCCTAACCTTGACACCATTTGAGCCCATCAAGACCTGTTCGCTGCGGTTCTTAACCATGAAGGTAGCCTTCCTCATAGCTGTTATGTCGGCTAGACGCATCTCTGAACTGGCTGCGCTATCGGTCAGAGAAGACCTATGCGTTTTTCACAATGACAGAGTGGTCCTTTGATTGGATCCCTCATTTATACCAAAAGTGAATACCTTGTTCCACAGGTTGCAGGAGGTAATTCTTCCAGATTTTTGTCCTCGGCCATGTCATGCTTTAGAACGTCAATGGCACACTTTGGACGTTTGCAGGGCGTTGCGCCATTATATCAAGCGGATCTCAGCATTCCGCAAGTCGGAAGCGCTCTTTATCTCCTTTCAATCATCTTCTATAGGGCAGAAGGTCTCGTCATCAACTATAGGCAGGTGGATCAAAGCCTATTGCAAAAGCGTACCAATTGCATTCCCAGGCAGTTCCCAGCCATATCACCACTCACTCCACACGCAGTGCGGCAACATCTGTGGCGTGGGCCACACAGACATCCATTGGGGATATTTGTAGGGTGGCGACCTGGTCCTTGCCTTCCCCGTTCGTGAGGCATTACAAACTGGATAGATTTGCCTCTGCAGAAGCCTCATTCGGCCGGAGGGTGCTCGAGCAAGTAATGTTATCAAGTGGGACACAGGCTCAGACAGATTCCCTCTCATAGGGACAGGGCAGCTTTGGTATGTCGCATTTGTGGATTCTCCATCCTCATGCTGGAGAAGGGGCATTGTCTTACCTGAACGCCTTTTCTCAGCATGATGATGGAGAATCCACATCCTCCCCTTTAGGTCCGTCAGGTCCTGTGCCAGGGGTAGGGGAGCCAACACGTCGGACTATCGTCAATAGCTTCGCCTTTGTCGTAACTGGGTGGGACCTAAGCCCAGCAGGAGGCGTGGCAACTTTGTCAGACTTAGTCTAATTGGGAAGGAAGACAGTCTAAACCCATTTGTGGATTCTCCATCATCATGCTGAGAAAAGAAAGATTGTGTGGAAAAATGCTTCACAGAAACTATGCTAGATTAGAATAGAAGCTGCCCAGAGTTATCTTGAGGTAAGATAAGCAGCCTATAAATTGTATCAATAATTACATTTATTTATTTTATAAAATTATAAATTTTATAAATTTATTTATAAACAAATTTTATAAAGAAAAAATCTGATACATTTATGTATAAAAGGGGAAAGCAAAGAATTCACTCATACAGAATTTAAGTTATATAAATCCATGTTATTTCAACATCCTTTATAAATATAATTATGGAAAGGCATAAAAATACAAATACAAATTTAAAAGATTATAAAAATAGAGAATACCAATTAAAAAAAATAAAAATAAGGGGTAAAATGCATGCAGATAGCCAATAAATGCAAAAATATCATTAGTGATATGTTCTAGTAGTCCATAATTAAAATTTTATAATACTTTGAGAATTTTCATATCTATTTTTAAAATCAAAACATGTATCTATGAAACTTAAAAGGATATTTATAGTTGAAGTCCTAAAAGAAGAAAAGGAAGAAAAAATATAGATGATAATAAATTACACTGTAAATCATATGTAGAGTCTCAGAATATCAACTCTGAAAGCCAAATTTGGATGTGGCACAATTCCATATATAAAGTTATAGTCTAAAAATAGTTTCCAAATAGAATTGAATTTTACTTCAGATTTGATTTTCAAATACAAAGTTATTCTAGACATCAAAGTGCACTCCCACAATTTAGTTAGCCATTCTTCCATATACTTCACTTGAATGACTCTTTCCTCCTAATTGCCTGATGTTACTGTTGGCCATTTTCTCTTGCAATATACATTATGTTCTTCAGTTGATTGATTTTTTATTTTTAAACAAATTTTCAGAAAATGCTTAGATTTTTTTTACTACGCAAATGGTTTTAATAAGTTTGGGTGGAAAGGGTAAGAAATGAAGCAGTATTTGAAGTAGAATTACATGATGAATAATGCATTAATGTGGCCAAACCTCACAGCTCTTCTGGAGTTGATCACCATTTTTGTGGCTTTTAATGCAGGATAACTTGCATATTTATATTATCCAATGCATATCTAAACTCTTCTCTATCCCCTTTAGCTCAGCTTTTTATACCATTGATAATGGTATTCTTTAGGATCAACTTAGGAAGGTGGGAGTGGAGATGAACTATTTTGTGGTGGTTCTCCTCTTTCTTCCAGAGTTAATTCCAGTAAGGGGAAAGAGGTCTAGCCATAGGTCCCTTTTATGTGTGGTGCTTCAGGGTTTAGCTATTGTTCTATTCCTATTTAACAGTTGCATGAAAGTGCTACACAATGTTATTCATTGGCATGAGTGAAATATCAATATGCTAATGATTTTCAGTTATGTTTCTCCACTATTTCCATGACAAGTGATGCCATCAAGATACTCGCTCAATCCCTGGAGGCTGTAAGGGTATGAACGGGAAAGATTAGGCTGTAAGTCAGCCCTGGCAAGTAGCTTTGGGTTTTAAAACCCTGGATCTGGAGATTTGTTACTGTTAACTCTTGATGGAGAAGCACTCCCCTGGAGAGATTTGGTGCCCAGTTTGGAAGTCTTCTTGGACTCAAAGTTTCTACTTGAAGAGCAGGTTGCATCCATAGCTAGTGAGTGTTTTGCACAAATGAATCTTGTGCTGGTGGAAATTCTGCTGATGATTAGACTAGTGGAACTGGCTGACCTTCAAAAGTTTCCAGAAGCTTCAGCTGGTTCAGAATGCAGTGATATAGATAGTTCTGGACACACTAAGAGTCCTAGTGTGTTTCCAAGTACAATGCAAGGTACTAGACATCACTTTTCAAGCCCTGCATATCACAGATTATTTGTGGGATTGCCTTTCCCCAAGGGTCCTACCATCCCATCAAATCCAATAGGATGTGTATGCTTTGATGGCCTTCTTTTAAATAATATCATCTTGTACGATCCAGAAGATGTGTCTTCTCTGTCACGGTGCATGTTCTGTTTTCTTGATAGACATGATTAGGAAATAAAGTCCATTGAAAAGCTAAAATTTAATTGAGATTGGCACTAATAATACATTCTGATTGTGCTATATCTCCTCCTTAGTGAAGGAGGGCAGTAATTGCCTAAGCTGCTTCTAAATACTTTTTTGCTTCTCTGGATTAAAAAAAATAATAATCTTATTTTGCCTAGATAATAGTTCTTGCATATTTCTCTAGTGATGGAGCACTCAGAACTCCAGGAAGCAAGCTATTCCACTGATTAATTATTCTCATTGTCAGAAAATTTCTTCTTTTAGGTTGGATCTCAGTTTAACAAGCTTCTATCCATTACTTCTTGTCTTTCGCTTTGGTGCTTTGGAGAATAAATCAATCTTCTCTGTAATAATTCTCAAGTACTGGAAGACAGTCACCCCTAAACTTTCTCTTTGATAGGCTAAACATACCTTGCTCCTTCAACTGTTCATCATATAATTTAGCTTCTGGACCCTTTATCATTGATGGATTGTGAGGTTGTTACAATGCTGATTAAGTCTTGGTGTATAACATACCAGATTTAACTGTTGTTGAAAAAAAAGAAGTGTGGATAATTGATACGTCAATACCAAGGGATTGTAGAATAGTACAATAGATAGTAGAAGACACAGAATTGGAGAAGATTACAAAGTATTAAGATCTGAAAATCAAAGCTGAAAGATTATGGCATAAACTGGACGTGATGTTCCCAGTGGTTATCAGTATACTGGGTGCCATACCAAAAAAACTTGGACACCACTTAGAAAATCTGCATATTTACAAAATTTCCATCTGTTAATTACAAAAGGCCACACTACTTGGATCCGCACATATATTATACCAATGCATTATGATGTCCTATGTTCTTGGGACAAACTACTAGATGCATATGAAGGCCAAACCAACCAAAGGACTGGCAGCTGAAATTTCACATTATTGTATATTTAATATTAATTTAATTAGGGAAAGAGAATCTGGTAAGTGTCAAGAGAGATGTTCATAAATTCACTGCTGTTTCTGGGTGGCATGTTGGAATCTTATAATTGCTGTGGCAAATGTAACTGCTGTATAACTTGCAAAAATATTGCTTATGAATTTTGGCAGTTCACTGCCTTTTAGACTAAGCCTTCTTAGAGTGTTGTATGACCAGAGTACTCTGAGCTGCTTTTAAGGAATGACAAATTGCAAATGTAAATAGAATAAAATGTAAACAGTACAGAACAAAGTTGTTTATCTTTGTTAAGATACATTTCTCTTTATTATATAGTGTTCTTCTCTGAAATTCAAAAGCAAATTAATGCTAGCTTTTCAAGTGCATTGTCATCGTCTGGTTTATTGAAAATAATGCATTACCTTGATATAACTGATTTTCCTAATAATGTGTCTAAATGAATCCTTTATCTAATTTTTTGTTTAAAACAAATATGAGGATTGATTTTATAATATGGTAGAGTCACTCCTGGCATTCAGTTTTCCGTTTACAAGATTTCTAAAATGGGAGACCTAAATAAATGAAGGAAAATGTATACAAAAAAGGTCTTAAATGACTATAACTAGCCCAGAAGAATGCATCACATTCCTTACTTTGATTTTTTAATGTAGTAATTTTTATTTAATGAGAACTTTAAGATTGGAAAAATCTGACATAAGGCAAGGAAGATATTAAAAACATGGTTTTTATTGCTAATCAATGCATTAAAACATGGAAAAATATAGAAATTTGGACAAAACCCAACCATTGGAAGTTTCTTCTGGCATCTCTATTATTATCCTTTAATATTGGAGGGGGGAAAGGGAAGCCAGGTTGAAGAAATGAGAAACGATAATGTTTATAGTCACAGAATATATTGTTTTCAATACTGGAAAAATCATTAATATTATTTTAATTTATATAAGAGGAAGAAAATTTCTGAAGAGCTCAGCCAAACCAAAGGCCATGTTAAAAAAAATCCAGTAATAATTGGCCTTGTAAACCTGATAGAATCATATTGTGTTCTCTCAAACCCAGAATACAAATGGGACATCTGCTAGTCAAATCTTTGATTTTTAAAAAAATTATCCTGCTTTTATTATTTTTATAAATAATTCAAGTTGTGAATACACACAATATTCCTTCCTCCTCCTCTTTTCCCCACAACAACTTTGTGAAGTGAGTAACTGGCCCAAGTCACCCAGACAGCTTTCATGCCTAAGGCAGAACTGGAACTCAAAGTCTCCTGGTTTCATCTTCTGCCTGGGTAGATTGGACAGATTGTATTAATAATATAAGTAATTTCTTTTGGTGCAAATGTCACCCTCCAGCCAGAATTTTTTGAGCAAGGATTCATAGTAAACAGATGTATGCATGAAAGGCTGTTTGCAGAGACAATAAACAAATAAATTAAATGCATGCAAGAAAACCTAAGCAGTCAACAAACTGCAGATATGCTTAACTCTGACAATTCTTAAGTAAAACTTTAAAGTTTGTTTTTTAAAAATGGATATATATTTTATATTTTCAATACAAATATGAAAACAGTGATAAAATTAAAATTATAGTTAAACATAATTAAGACAAATCAATAAAAAAACTGGTGTTTCACTTAAAAACCAGAGCGAGGCTCATTTAAAAAAATCTTTGTCTACCAGCAGAAGGACATCCGAAAAGTAATTAGGCTGTTTTCCTTTCACAAGAGAGCCTAGGCAAAGCTACTAAAAAGAAGGCTTTCCTTCTGGGGTTCTGTTTTTGCATTCCTGCAGTTGATCTCTAGCCTATAGGGGAATGGGGGGGGGGACAATTTTCCTCAAGAAAACTTGAAATATAGGGATTGGAAAACAATCCATGCACAAATAGAGAACAACTGATTGGATTTGTGTTTCAGTTGTTTGGGACCATGCGTGGAATGAAATTGGGTTGTGTTGTTTTAGGCCTAAACCTTAAGGAGCATGTCTTAGACCAGTGGTTCTCAACCTTTTTAATGCCGCGACCCCCAACCGGTTGTAAGTTGAGGACTACTCAACTGGTCGTAAGTGGAGGACTACTCAACTAGTGCAGCACCGTTTCCAGAATGGGACTTTTGGCGGGCTCAGCAGGGCAGAGACAGCCTGGACAATTCCTATTGGCTTTTGAAATCCAATAGAATTAGACTCTATTCAAGAGAGTCTATTCTATTGGCTTTCAAAAGCCAATAGAATAAAAGGGAGTAGCACAGCTAAGGAAAAGGGGGAAAAAATGGCGGACTGCGTTGTTTGGCGACCCCCGTGAAATGGTCGTTCGACCCCAAATGGGGTCCCGACCCACAGGTTGAGAACCACTGTCTTAGACAGAAGAGAGTTGGGGGTGAGGGGAGAGCAGGAAAAAGCCTAGCACATAAGCGCAGTGATGGCTTAGAGGAAACAGGAGAAGAAGGCAGGTGCTGAGAAGATGTGGGGTGGGGAGATGGCAGGCCAGTGGTTGGAATATACATCACTAGAAACTGCTGAGGAAAAAAGGGAAGAGAATGACATGCACCAGCCTTTCCCTCTTTGTCCAGTACAATCAGGGACACTTCCATATTTTGCTTTGTTTCAAACCCAAAAGAACCAAAATATTACAGGTTTTCTGATTTAAAATGGCGAGCAGAACTTCAAGAACGGAATGGTTCTGTATTCAACACAAAATAATATTTTGCATATATCCCTATGGGAGAATAGTCCTGATACAAAGGAAATTACATGTATCCATTCCCATTATTTGTTGTTGAAAATCTATCACTAGGAGTAAGTCCAGAAATTTGCTTGAATGAAGCAAACTTCTAGTATTGATAAAACAGGAAAATGTAAGAATAAAAGAAAAAAGTGGATATACTTAAATGTGATTGGTTAATCTTTGGTACCTTCTCTTAAATGTCTATAATCTAGGATAAAATGGGGGTGATTGTTGGTGGTTTTAAGTCTGTGCTTGAAACAATAAATTGCTGTAACAGCTGCATTGCCAGGAGATTCTTTGAAGTGATTTCTTTGAAAAGGTATGCCACATAAAGGATTTTAAAAGTCCTTGAAAGCCCCTAAACAGGAAGAAAGAATGCTGAAAGAACAAATCTTCTGAAATATCTAAGACAAAAGTTCTGTGTTCTTTTAACAACTCAGGTACACAAACCAGTTTGAAGAGAAGCATAAGAACACTTACCCTGTCTGCATTGTGATGGAATAATAAACAATAGAGCTCACATGCTGAGTAGGGGGTGGACAGTTGATTCTTATGGATGCTTTTGTAATGATTGCATCATTTTTCCCAGATGAATACTTTATACTGCAATTCCAGTATATCATTTGAAAAACTCTAGCAGTGGTTTAATAATTCCAGATGGCTTATATCTTCCTCACAGAACTCCTTATCCACACAAAGTATAGTGGATATCTCCAAGTATTACTACTCTTGTGGCTACAACATTTTGTTTTAAATAAATCTGAATAGGATCCCAGTTTAAAAAAAAATAGGGAAATAACTGTCAGATTCCAGAACAAACATTTTAACAAGAATTAAAAATGGGCATTTTTTCCCCAAAGTGAAATGTTTCTTTTGACAATTTAAAAATACATCTTTTGTACTACAATATTTCCCAAATTCTTTTACTATAGCTGTAAATTCTTCAAGAGAGCTGCTGTAGAATGTATGGAATATGTTCAAAATATCTCTTTTTAAATTGTTAAAGAAGTCATTTTAGCCAAAGACTCACTGGAATCAAACTGTTCTGTTTTAGTGCAGGCTGAAGGTACTCTGTGAGAGAGTGTTTCACAAAGTGGAGGCTATCACTGTTAACAGAATCTTGAAAACCTGGCAGTTTCCCTCTATCCCCTTATATCTCCCCTCCCAATCAAGGCAGAGTAATGTTGAGCTTCTTTCTCATTCCCTCCTCTTTCTCATGTTCAACTGATGTTTATTTAACTGCTCTTACATTCCTTCTTCAAGATTATCATCATACCACTCTGCAAGAAAAAGTGGTAAGCCTTTTCTTCTACAGAAAAGGGTTAACATCTGGACTCCATCCCCTGTATTTTGAAAGAAGAGATTTTCAGCAAGCTGAATGACTGAACTAGATGAGCAGATCTGGTTTTGGCAAAGTGTTGCCTGATATGTCCCAGTGCTGTGACATTTAGAATTCTAAAAGTAGTTACCAGCACTAGAAAAAAGCAGCACTAACCCATTTCCATATAGTTGACAAAAAGCTGCATGGACATGAAGACTCCTGGAAGATCAGGAAGATAGTATTCTATCCTTAGAATGAGATGCCCCCTGAAATTTCAATAGCTTCCGCCTATATTTCCAAGGGCCTTAAAGATCTGGCTCTTTTGTTAGGTCTTTGAAGAGAATGACTTCTTTGAAGAAAATGACTGATTCCTTCCTTCCTTCCTTCCTTCCTTCCTTCCTTCCTTCCTTCCTTCCTTCCTTCCTTCCTTCCTTCCTTCCTTCCTTCCTTCCTCAAGGTTATTTTTCTATCTTTGTATTTCTGAGGATGGTGGTGGTGATATTCCTATTTGTTTTTAAATGTTCTAATGATTATAAGCCACCCAGGGCCATTGAGAGTCAGGTGGCATATTGTTGTTGCTGTTGTTTTATACAGTTAGTTTAGATTATTAGACATATGAACCTGATCAATATATGAATATCTCTGCCACATTTTTAAAAATACAGTATTTTGAATACTTCTAATGGACTTGATCTCTTATATATATTCTTTTCCTCCAGGGTTTCCTTTCTAAGCCTTTTTACTTTTTTTTGTTTTTGCAGCTGTCATAACACTATTATTTTATCCTACCTTCCTTAACTACAGTATTTCTCATTCTTTAGTGCTGAATATTCAATCTTTAACAAGGCTTTCTGGTTGCTTCAGTTATCTTTGACTAAGTAATTCAGTCAATTGCTGTTGGAAACTTCCATCAAATCAATAAATAGGCATGATATAATTAGATTCAATAAATGGTTGAAAATTAAATTAACAAGTGATAATTAGGTTTTCATGTTAAACCCAACCTGTAAGGACTTGTTCTCAAGAAAACATGGATTTGATGCAAAATCAGTGCGTGTGTTCAAGTCACAAAAGATTATAGGATTGCTGTATTTAGATTTTTCCAAAATTTGGTGGTTTATTTTCCCATATTAATATAAGTAATGTGGGACTTCCACAGCCTGGTAGTCTCCAGATCTATACAGTTTCCAGAAATTCCTGACAACATTCTTGAGGAATCTTGTATGTAATTCAATCTATGTGGACAACTTCAGATTAAATAGGGTTTATATAAATTTCCAAAATGGGAAATAATGTATTTATATATTAAACGTAATACATATTTAATGCATATAACAGGAGACATTTCTAATAGAGTAAGATCTCCATATGATTGCCTAGCAGAATAGCTATTTCTAGTTGACAATAAAAATTATAGATACTTAACATGTAACACTTCATATGTTACATACTTTTTTATTGTGCTACGACAGCTGTATTATAGAATACATTCTATGGATTTGTAGTTTGTATGATGGTTTGTAGAGTCTGACTGAATTTGCAAGTATTCCAACTCATTCTGACCAAGGCAAATCATCCTAAAACAGTTCAAATAATTATTGTTTATTTGGGACCACAGACTTCTCTGAACTCCTGCTTAAAACATCATGCCATCTACAAAAGCTGCAACATTAATGAGATGCTTCTTCTATCCAACTGTTTCAGTGTTTCCAATTATAGCTCATAGTTTCCACTTTGCTTTCATCTGTAGTTTAACAAATTCTGCTGCTGCTGCTGCTTTATGAAGATAATTCTATAATATGTTTTCAGACTATTAGTTTGGAGTACTGTATCAGAATTTTGTAGTTGATATTTGACACTCTGTAGAGTTAGTTTAATTTTTCCTCACAAAATCTCTGAAACTCAGATAAGGATAAAATAAAATCTCCTGATCTTTCTACTTTTATCTTGAAGCTTACAATGGACCCCTGTCCCCCCAATTCCCCCCCCCCCCTATCATTGCCTTTAACAATTTTAGAACTCCGTGCTTATGCTTGCTACAGCTCTTTATACATGACTGGGAAGCACAAAATTAATGTGTGTTGGGATGAAAGTTTTGTTCACCTCCCCCATCCTCAGTATTTACAGATTCAGAGAAGACAGCTCTCTGTCTTTAACAATAGAAAGGGATTCATATAAAGATAAAATTATCAAACCTTTGAGATTTGGAGAAAGCATATTTTAGTGAGCTTTGCTAATTATCGATCAAGAGAGTAAGACAGGAAGGCCACAGCTGCATACTATTCAGAGGTTAATATCCATTTACAGAGATTTCTTCGGTAGAATACGTCCTATGTCTCTCAGGATTATTTATCTTGACCAGTAACAGCTTTCCAAATCTTGGAGATTATTTCCAGGACTGTACTTTTGTTGCAAAAAAACTGTATAGTCAACATGGATCCTTTTTATAACTTGATGCATATGCTGTTACCTGTATTCCCACTGCTTTTTTATTTGCTTTTAATCTTAGTCCGGACAGGGACCTAGTGGATCAAAACACACCTGAGAAAAATGTTGCTTGCTTATTGAAATGCGTAAGTCAAAGTAATGGTAATTTTTCTATTAGCTCTTTTATTGGAGTGTATCTCAGAATAACAGAAAATAAAATAGAATATGTTATTGTGCAGCTGAAAATCATAGACTACAGATAGTTCTTGACTTAAAACCATTCATTTAGTGACTGTTCAAAGTTACAATAGCACTGAAAAAAGTGACTTATGACTTTTTAACACTTAACAACCATTGCAGTATCCCCATGGTCAAATAATCAAAATTCAGGTTATGGCAACTGGTTCATATTTATGACGATTGTAGGTCATGTGTTGCGACCTTCTGACAAGCAAATCAGAAGCCAGATTCATTTAACAACTATGGCAAGAAAGGTCATAAAATTGAGCAAAATTTATTTAACAAATGTCTCAGCAACGTATATTTTGGAGTCAATTATGATTGTGAGTCAACGTCTACCTATATTAGATTTTACTTCCAACAATTTTAATAAGAAAAATGATTTAAAATATGTCCTGCCTCTATTAAGAGTGAAGCACGCTTTTCTAACAGGCTTTTTCTGTGTTAGCTGTAAGAATCCAAATTTTCCTCTCTTTTTTTAAGGCCAAAACATGGAAATGAAGAAAAAAATCCTTTATAATGAAAGAGCAGCCAAGTTTTTCAAGTTGTAGATCCTGCTATTATATGAAGATGTTTTCTATCAGTCAAACATACTTCTGTTACAAACTGGGAAAATACTTGAAAATTGGGATTTGTGAGAAAGGTAAAGAGAATAAATATTAATCAGAAAGTTATTTCAGGAAATATGTGCTGGGATTGCTTGCGTAAAAAAACTAAAAATAAATGAGAAATTATAGAAAGTTCTAAGGCCTTGTGCAACTTTTAATTTAAATGTAAATTCATATAATGTGACATTACTGTATACATTAGAGATTTTGTTCCACATCTTCATTATGTATCCAAATATACATATAACTTCCATTGTTTGGCCTCTATACTGAATATAAAAAAACCTGTCTCTCATAGTAGTAGACTAAGATACATCATAAAGTACCCTGATATTAAGGGGATGATTAAAGAAAGAGTGTTCATCTTCAAAGTTAACTTGCTATTGATCAGCTCCAGTTGTAAGATGTATCATTCTAATTCAATTTCTGCTTGATTAGCAGAAGCACATGAAAGTGTTTCCTAAACAATATTCTTAGGGTTACTTCTGTCTTTACTATGTGACTTCTGAGCTTTTCCAGGTTCTTGCTCTTTGTGCCACTGGCAAATGTCTCTGACTGCCACTTAGGATTATTTGTATGATAGCATCAAAGAATTCATAAATAATGTTCCAGTTGTTAGAAAATTGGAATGATATAACCATCTGAACCATTTTCAAATTTCAATTACCATTTGAAATTGTTGAATAGCATAGCAAAAGAATGTAGTATTTCTTCTATTTCCTTCATAAATATTTGCCCAAGCAAATTATCTAAGTCACAAGTGAATATTAAGGTGGTTAAGTATATTTAAAAATAAAATAAATCAAGTTTAAGGCAAGGGATATTTTACCTTTACACGCCCCTACCTTTAAAAAAAAATCTTGGTTTTAGAGCCTCTTATAAAATTCATAATAAATAACTTAAATTATAGGAGAGGGAGGAAAACATAAGGTTTTTTTTTAGTAGGTAATGATATATTTTATAGAGAGACCAAGAATTTTTAGTACTAACCGCATTTTATTAATGTATGAGTTTAAGTCCAATTATTCTATAAATTGGAGTATTTATAGCAGCAGTTTTGACATATAAAGATGTATAAAGTTTGAAGATTGAGGATTATAATTTTGTCATTTGTTTTTCTGAATTTTCAGGAAGCATTTACAACTATAATTTGAATTTGTTTCCATGCATGTGTAAATTACTTCCCAAGTTGTTATATTTTGGAAATTAATTAACAATTGTTAATATGACTATCAATACAGGTAGTCTTTAATTTACGACCACAATTGAGAGCAAAATTTGTTAAGTGAAAAATTTGTTAAGTGAGTTTTGTCTCATTTTACAATCTTTCTTGCCACAGTTGTTAAGTGAATCTGGTTTTCCATTGACTTTGCTTAGTCAGAAGGTGATCACATGACCTTGGAACACAGCAACTGTCATAAATATGAGTCAGTTGCCAAACATCTGAATTTTGATCACATGATCATGGGGATGCTACAAAAGTTGTAACTGTGAAAAACATTCATAAGTCATATTTTTCATTTGTATTTTATTAATAATCAAAACTTTGGTCTTTTCAGCAAGTTCTGTAAAAATAGAAGCTACAATTAAAAGTTTAAACATTTCAAAGGTACATGGAAGTATAGACTAAACATATTAACAAAAATGAAGAGGAATATCATATATTATTCCAAATAGTGTGTGGAAGGGAGGGTTGGCATAGTTTTCAAGAAGACTGAATGTTTGTTTTCTTATCCCTGCAATATATGGAGGCAAATTATTTATTTCTGCTTGCTGATTATGAAACTATAGTATTATAAATTATTTAACTGTGAAATATTACAGTGTACTCCAGAACTTGAAAGGAAAAAATGCAGCCAGATATCTTGGAAGCCTGCTGTCAAAAAGAACTGATGTTGATTAATTCAAGCCAATATATAAATTCAGTCTCTGATTCACCCTGTTTCATTTTGGGCCATGTTCCCAGGTCTGAATGCTGCAGAGGTGGTAGTAATTTGAAATTAGGGCTTCTCTCCTATACTGCTTTTAGTAGTAACTTTTGTTTTGTTCTCTTCTGTTAATTACCAACATCTGTGGTGAAAAAATAAAGATCTAAATTATACATATAGTGTGTGTGCTTGTACTAAAGAGAGAAGACAATTGTAGTTTATAATTACATGATGTTTGTGTAACACAGTGCCGTAGCAGGGATAAAAGGCAGCACTGCGTCTCATCAACTCTGGGACCTGTTACTTTATAACATCTGTCCAAGATATAAGCAACATCTGAAATATGTTCTTTTTGAACTAGTTTTTATTGGTTATATAAAACAAGGGCTCTTTCTCCTCTTGGTTTTAAAGCTAGTCTTGTATCCTGAATGTACAAGAAAGAAGAAATATTTGCAAGCCCACATGAAGTCTTTATATTCTAAGTTAAATTAATATTTAATTCTGAATTTGCAAAATGTTTTAAAAATCACTTAACTCCTTGTCAGTTGACTCATGCATTTATTTATTTCCCACCTTTATTGTTTTTACAAATGGTTTAATAAACCAATAAAGAAGTATTCACAGAAGCTTTGTGCAACAATAATATATTTATTTGTCAATTGATTCTTCTGTTTTTGTTTGGCAGTCCCCCCCCCCCCCAAGAAGCATTATAGATAAGGTTGATCACTGCAGAGACAACAAGGAGCCCTAGTGGATTGTCTTGTGGGAATAGTTACATTCTTCAACTATGTCTGTTAGGAAGTTGCTGAGACAAAAATAATCCAATTGCTTCAAGATGTGATCATAGCAAAATGAGCTTTACTGCCTTGGCCTCCATTTCTGTCCTGAAACAGATTAACCACATAGGCTTGCTAATAGATTATAAGATACTGCACCATCAGCCAAAACTGAGAAACTCCTTTAACAGTGATGTAGAAAGAAAAATCTTCATCAGATTCCAGTCCAAACTGGGAATAAACAAAATGGAAACTGCTTTAGAAAGAAGGTTGTAGTTTATTGAAGAACAAAACCAGACAGAAGCATGACTCTGGGAAAGCTGACCACATGTTGCTGGGAATGGTGGGTTTTTATACTTTCTGGGGCTCTTGAAGTTGTTTCCTGTTCCTGTTTGAGGCTTTGTATTTCCTGTATCATGTACTTTGACCTGAGTCTGAGTGTGCCCTTTTGGTATTGGTGAGTTAAACCTATTATGTCCCCAAAGGTCATGTCTTTTAGAATTTGGGTGGGGTATGTAGATTTTAGAGGTCTTTGTCTTCCTAATCTCATAGCTTCTACCTTCCCCAACCTTCCTGAATGGATTATTACATCTGCATTTCTAAAAGCTGGTTTCTTCTGAGTTTCCTGGCTGGGGGGAGGAAGAAGTTTCTGCCTTTTTAAAGATCTTCTCCATTATTCCTCTGGAGAAATATATTCTGCCTTTTTAATATTTCCCAAAATATTTCTTTCTCTGGATTCTTCCCACAGTGATTTTAAGGAATTTAAAAAGAACCTTATTTTCAGATTGAGGCATCTTCCTCCAGAAAAGTATAGAGGTGGCCTTGAAGAAAGTATGCCACAGCTTTTAGGAAAATATGAACTTAGCCTGGCATGAACTAGAAAGGCGTGAGAAAGAAGGCCAACTTTGTTTCACTTTGACTCTCTTTAATATAATACATTTAATAAACCAAATGAAGGAGGAAAGGAAATACTTCAGTCTTTCACAATTCTGCTACACTAACCTATATTTACTATTTTAGAGTTTTTGTTTTTCTTGTGGTAACCTGGTCTACATTGAATGACAGTCTGATGCTCTTGTCATGTATTGAAATATAATCGCTGTTCACCCAGCCCCCATCAACAAGGACTTTAGATTTCTGGACCTGATGAGGAATTCTTATTACAATATAGCTAGAGAATAGATGTTTTGGTAAGACTGATCTAAGATTCAGGGATTAAGAGAGACTGATGCAATGAAACAATTGAATTTGAATCCTAGCAAGGCAAAGTTGTTGTTTGTCCAGAAACTATTTTTGGGGCAACACTGGCTCTGGACAGATTCCTCTGATGTAGGCCTGTCTTTAATAGTTGCTTGGATTTGCAATTTCTAGCTGAGTAGCAGCTAGAGTCACGTCCAGAAAGCCTTTTTCAGTTTTGGCTGATGCAATCCTTTTTGATTAAGAGGTCCTGGTAACACATATGCTTTCATTATCTTGAGATTGGATTATTGGTACGTGTATACTTTACTATACTCACTATACTTGTAACTGCCTTAAAAATTATCTGAAAACATCTGTTAGTGCGGGACATGATAGCCTGCATGTTGCTAAGTGATAGAAATAGCAAAGTTACACTATATTGTGGGTATTGGTTGCCAGTGTGTTTCTGAATAGAATTCTGAATGTTGGTTTTCATTTGTGAAGTCATATATGTTTGGGGTCTATATTATTTGTGGCATCTTCTTTTCCAAATGGAATCTGCCTTCTCTGCAGGGAAGGAATGCTCCAAGTCCCTCTCCTTTGGATATAAAAGTGATGTATGCTCAAAAGTAGATTTTTCTGTGGTTGCCTGGTATTTTGGAACACTGTACTCCAAAAGTCTGGATGATCTCCAGTTAGATGCGAAGCATTAGTACCGCTTTATAAAACCCTAGTAAGACCGCACTTGGAATACTGCAACCAATTTTGGCCACTATACTACAAAAAAGAGGTTGAGATTTTGGAAAAATTTCAGAAAAGAACAACTAAGATGATCAAAGGCATGGAGACTAAAACATATGCAGGACTTGGGATTGGCTAATCTAAAGAAAAGAAGAAATAGGGGTGACATGATAGCTTTATTCCAGTACTTGAGGGGCTACCACAAAGAAGAGGGGGGTCACGTTAGTCTCCAAAGCTCCAGAGGGTTAGGGTTAGAAAACAAGAGTTGGAAACTGACCAAAGTTTTAAGGAGAAACTTCCTAACAGTGAGGACAATTAACCAGTGGAACAGAAATCAGCCTTCAGAAATTGTGGATGCTCCATCACTGGAGGTTTTTAAGAAGAGACTAGACAGTCACTTATCTGAAATGGTGTAAGTTCTCCTGCTTGAGCAGGGGGCTAGACTAGAAGACCTCCAAGGTTCCTTTCCTTTTCTATTCTATTCTATTCTATTCTATTCTATTCTAGATAATTAATCACTTGTAAAATAAGATGTCCAATTTATGAAAATTGTAATTCCCTCATCTGCATATTAACAATTATTCTCTCAGATACAAATGATTTTCTTGTCAATTAGACATACATTCCCCTTGTTTCTAGCAAAAAGAGCAAGCCAAGGAAAAAAGCATAAGATGAGGTAAGTGAAAGGGAAGGAAAGAGAAGAACAATGCTGGATGGAAATGAAGGGGAAAGAGGAAACAGTGAATGAGAAATAAAAGAAGTATTGTCTAGAGGTTCCTTTTTTCAAAGAAAGATTAACAATTCAGGAATGCTGCAGCCATTTGTTCTAGCATCTTGTTTTTCTCTGAATAAAAGGAGCCATAATTCATAGACAAATCCTAGTTTTGATTAAAATTGTTGGTTTTATATTAGGAGAAATTTATGTTATCATTTAGAAAATATGTAAGATGAGAAATTCTGGTGCATTGAAAAATTAAGTTCATGAAAATAGTTTGGTATGGCTAGGTGAATTTCCCTGATGGACACAAAATACTCTAGTCATCTCGTGGCTAAAAGGGGTTTTGTGTGTCTGCCAAAATCAGCTTCAGTGCCATATAGATATCCAGAAACTTTATGCCTGAGTAAAATACCTGGATGCAGACATGCCTGTCTTATAACTGAACATTTATAAAAGTCAGAAATGTTAAGCCATAGATATGAGATTGTTGAACAATCCTGGAGTTGTTTTTGTATGCTGTGGACTAGACATGTTATGTCCAGCAGCAGGATGAAGCAGAACAATAGAAAAAGACCTAGTGGTCCATCGAGTCTGACCTCTGAATCTTTTTAAAATTTAATTTAATGTTTTATTTATTTATTTATTTATTGGATGATAGGCATGTTTATCCCAAACATGCTTAAACCCAGTTACTGATGACTGACCCACTACTTCTGCTGGAAGTTTGGTTCCAAGCTTCCACTATTCTTTCTGTGAAGTAATATTTTCTAAGGACCTTCCAGAGAGAACTGTTGAGCAGCTGGTGGAAAAGGCTGCAAATGTTGAAGGACAGAACAAACAGTGAGAGTAGCTTGACAAAGGTGGCAGAATACAAGAAAACCAGGCTATGTTTGACCTGTGCTGAAGGAAGCTGTGTTAATCTAGGAGGGAGCAAAATAAAAAAGAGACTCTGAAATGTTCTATTTGGAATTGTCTGAATAGGAATGTATGTATTCATAACTTGTCCCAAAGGTGCTTTTCCAAGAGGCAACTAGACGTTGCTTTTCCTTGAAGATATTTTGCTCCTCATCCAAGAAGCTTCTTCAGTTCTCCAGCATGACGAGTGGAGAATCCACCAATGGGTTCTGCTAATCTTCTGCCTGTAGACTAAGTCAGCCAAATTTTTGCTCCACCTCTCCTCCTGAGACACCCCTTTCCCAGTCTTGACTTAGTGTCAAGCCCAGACAGACAGGTTTTTCTTGGCTCCAGACTTAAAGGACTTTAAATCGGGTTGTATTCTTCTATTAATTTCACCCAAAGGGAAGGGGCGAAGGACAATCGGAGATTCACTCCTCACTGCCTTTTTCATTGTGGCAAATTCATTGTAGCAAATTACAGCACAGCCATGAGCCTTGCCTTTAGGACAGCCGATCCCAGAGGGTGAACAAAGAGCCGGACACCATTTTGGCTCCGCATGGGCTCCAGGACCAAGGGAGGATTCCCCACCACCACCACCATCCCCCTCCACACCTCCAAACTACAGGGATCACCTTAGTTCCCCTGGAACAGCAAGGATTTTAAAATCTAAGCAGCCACAGGGACTGGGATTCCCCGAAGCCCAGCTGATCTGCGGAAGCCCAGCTGGCCCGCGGACAATGAACTGGTCTCCGAAGCCTACTGAAGCTCAGATCTCCCATGCTCTACCTTTTAGTCCAGCTGATCCGCGGTGAGCGCCAGGGCTCCCACGGCTTCCATCGATAGTTCTCTCTCTCTCTCTCTCTCTCTCTCTCTCTCTCAAGTTCAGCCGGTCGGCAGGGAGCTTTAAATTGCCGCGCACATTTCTTTTGTTTTCCTGGAGGTCAGCCAGCAGGCAGAACACAAGGAGGCTTCTAGTTTTTTTTTCCTGGAACTCAGCCAGCAGGCAGAGAGCAAGGAGGCTTCTAACGAGCTCGGGGGACTCAGCCGAGCTGAGGAAATTTATTCAAGGACAGAATCTTCCTCTGCTATCCCTAGCCTCCATCCAATAATATTGATCATTAAATATTGAATAAAATAAAATAAATTATCTCTCTCTCTCTCTCTCAGACTTGCATCGGGATACATCCCATTGATAAATGGCAGACACAAACGCTATCCAGTCAAAGCAGGAAGCCTCCATTTGCCCCCTGACCGTAAGAGGCAAAAATCATCCAAGCAGGAGGCGGCTGGCAGGATCAAAGCCAGGGCAATATCTGGTAAAAGACCTTCTAAGACAGCAGATAGCGAGGCCAAACGTCGTCACCAGGCTCTGGAAAAATAGTTTTCTAGAGCTGAGAAGAGGCAAAGCTCAGTGGAGGAGGGACTGGAACCACCTAATTACAAGGAGGAGGAAATATTTGGCCTGAGAAGGCCTAGTCAGGAACCTCTGGAAGTAGAGGCTGACATGGATCAGGGGAGCGGATCTCCCCTATGTGAGGAGCCTGGAGGTCCGGGGACGGAAACAGGCACCCGTATTTCAGACAATCATGGAGCAGTGTCATCAGAACACTTACAATCCCTGATATCTCAGGCCGTCACTCAGGCCATGGCCTCTTCAAGACACCATCACTCCAGAACAGGGTCTGTGGCTTCAAAGGGTGGCTTCCGCCTTTCCCAAGAGGAAGCCTCTGTGTATCAGGACTCAATTTCCCCCTCCCGGTCCTCCAGAAGCAGGAGGTCTCCTGCGGAAGACCATGACCTGATGGATCAGGAGGCTGTCAGAGGAAGAGGATATATCCCCAGATCCTCCACCATTCGTGAGCCTCTTTAACCCATCTCTATTCAAACCCCTGCTTCACAAGGCCAGCAGCACCGCAAAGATTGAGAGATCTTTGCTTCCTCAGAAGGGACCCTTAAATAGTTAGGTAACAAACAATGAGGTATTTTCACAGCCCATTTACACACAACAATTTATTCCCTGCCCTCCTCTCTTCTTTGATTCAGTTCAGAATAACATGAGGGCACTGGGGTCTTTCCTCCCAATGGGGGGGGGGAACAGACAAGAAAATGTTCAACATAGATCTAGCACTGTCGGAGGTAATAGAGGTTCCGACAATAGATGAACCCATAGCTGTTCTTTTTTCTCCATCCACGATACCCGAGAATGAGGCGGAGGCCCTGAAATCAGAAGATAAGAAGATGGACCTCATCTTCCACAGGGCACACCAGACCTCGGCGTGGGCAATCAAGGATCTCTACATCCTTTTTTGCTAGGACTTTACTACTCTGGCTGCACCAACTCCAGGTGAGTATCTCACCGGAGGAGGAGAGAACTCACGAGAACTTAAGGTTAGTAGAGGCAGGGTAGTTCATGTCAGATTCATCCTTGCACACATCAAACTATTCTGCTAGGGCAATAGCGTACAACATTGGAGCACATAGATTGCTGTGGTTCAAACAGTGGAGAGCCGACATGAAGGCAAAGTGGCAGCTGGCAGCAGCACCCTACAAGGGCAGCCAACTTTTTGGTGAGGCCCTCGAGCCTTATCTGACAGAGAACAAGGATAAACGCAAGATTCTGGCACACCTGACAAGGAGAACAGAGAGGAGAGTCTCCTCCTACCCCTGCAGACCGTCCTTTTGATCTGACACAGGCACAGAACAAGATTCTGTTTCCCACCCCATCAGCCTAAGTCAGACCGACAGGGTGAGAGACCCGGCAACAGGGACAGATTCAGACAACAGTTCCAATCAAAGCGGCCCTTTCGGGGAGCAGGAGGTCGCCCCTACCGATGATCCAAGTGACGGCGGGGAGGACTCCCCAGTTGATGGCAGGCTAGCTCTCTTCGCTCACAAAGGCAAGCCGCCACCACGGACCTTTGGGTCCTAAATACTGTCAGATTCGGTCTCTCACTAGAATTCATTTCATCACCCCCAAACCGCTTTATTCCTTGTCCATCTCCAAAGGATCCAACCAAAAGGAACCTTATAAAGGAGGCCATCCAACATCTACTGGACATCCAGGCCATAGAACCGGTAGAGAAGGACCAGCGGGGACAGGGATTCTATTCCAGCTTGTTCATAGTCCCAAAGAGTTCGGAGGGGTGGTTGGGGTGGAGAGCAATCCTAGACTTAAAAAGCCTCAACATCCACTTGGCTTACAGAAAGTTCAAAATGCAAACCCTACAGTCAATATTAGCAAGCATCAGAAAGGGAGACCTCCTGACGTCCATGGATCTGACGGAGGCCTACCTTCACATTCCCATACTTCCAGAACACCGGAGGTTTCTCATATTCTACCACACGGCAGCATTTTCAATACAGAGCCCTGCCTTTTGGACTTACTTCAGCTCCCAGAGTATTCACAATGGTACTGGCAAAACTCGTGGCACACCTGCGAACAATTCCTGTGCGCATTCAATGTTATCTGGATGATATTCTCATCTAATCTTCGTCAGTTCAGACAGCACAGTCAGACCTAGCACTGACCCTAACAACCCTTCAGGAACACGGTTTCTCAGTAAATTTTCAAAAGAGTCAGACGGTCCCATCGACCCGTCTTTTACATCTGGGAGCTGTGATAGACACACTACAGTGCAGGGTCTACCTCTCTCGAGGTCACAAAGACAGCATTCGAACCATAGTCAAATTGATTAAAAAAAGCGAACCACATCACGCCTTGCAATCGTGCCCTGGGCATGACTACACTCCAGAAAGCTGTAGTGGTTCCTACTCCCATTCCAAAAGAGGAGAATGTGCTCATCCAACTGAAGAGTAAGGATGCCACCAGGGGTCCTGAAGTCCCTCCAGTGGTGGGCTTCTCCAGGGCTCAGAAAGGGACACATGTTCAAGAAGACCGACCGGGTCACTCTGACCACGGACGCCAGTCTATTCGGCTGGGGAGCACACTTACAATCACAGCTGACACAGGGCCAATGGTCAAGGGAGGACCTAAAACAAACATAAACTGGTTATAGCTCAGAGCCATTCACCTGGCCCTTCGCCATTTTCACAACACAGTAGCGGATCAGCACGTCCTGGTTCTCACAGATAACGTGGCGGCCAAAGGCCACATCAGTTGACGGGGGCATGCGATCCAGGACTCTCAGGACTCAAGCACAGGCGCTTGGAACCTGGGTAGAAAACAACCTAACCTCCCTCAAGGTCGAGCACATGTCAGGAGAAGCAAATAATCAGGCGGATTTCCTAAGCAGGGCGACAATAGACCACTCAGAGTGGAGTCTGCACCCTGCTCTCTTCAGGGAAGCATCAGAGAGATTTGGCCACCTAGTGCTAGACCTATGTGCCAGCCCCAAGAATGCTCAGCTCCCGAGGTTCTTCTCCCGCTTTCCGTCACCAGAGGCAGAGAGAGCAGATGCACTTTGAGGTCATTGGCCAGAGGGGCTGCTATACGCGTTCCCACCACTTCCTTTGGTACAAGCAACCATCAGAAAGATATTGCAGGAACAAGCAGAGGTAATTCTCATTGCACCACATTGGCCAAGACAACTGTGGTTTGCAGACCTCGTATGTCTCTCTACATCCCCATCGTGGGGGTTTCCACATGATCAAATCTCCCTCAACTAGGGGGCTCTACTTCATCCAGAGCCACAAAGGCTCCAATTAGCCGCCTGGCACTTGAACAGAGCATCCTAGAGGAGGAGACCTTTTCACAAAGAGTCAGCAGGACAATCCAGATCTCTAGAAGGCCTACAACTAATAGAATCTATGACTCCACATGGAGAAATTGTTGCAGCTGGTGCACAAAGCAGCAGCTAGACCCCTTTAGTATTTCGATTCTGAGGATCTTAGACTACTTAGCAGAGGGCCTGGATAGGGGAGTAGCGCCCAACACAATTCACAGATAGGTGGCCGCTTTATCTACCATTCTTACCTATGGCAACTCTGAACCACTGGCCAGGCATCCAGTGGCACAATTGATCCTTCATTAAGGGCGCAACAAATGACAGTCCATCCGTGGTCCACAGATATCCCTCCTGGGATATGTCTAAGGTCCTACAGGCAATGACCTTACCCCCATTTGAACTGGTTCAGACCTGCGCCTTAACAATACTTGACCCTTAAGGTTGCCTTTCTGGTCGCTGTTGCCTTAGCTAGATGCATTTCAGAGTTGGCAGCACTACCAGTTAGAGAGGATCTGTGTATTTTCCACTCAGACAGGATGGTCCTACGTTTGGACTCTTCCTTCATCCCCAAGGTCAATTCCCTGTTTCATAGAATACAGGAGGTAGTGCTACCAGACTTTTGCCCTGAACCCTCCCATGAATTGGAGCACAAGTGGCACACCTTAGACGTTCGCAGGGCTTTAAGACGATACATTAAATGAACGGCACCTTTCCGCAAGTTGGAAGCCCTGTTCGTCTCTTTCCACTCTCACACAAGAGGTCAAAGGGTCACAGCTTCCACAATTGGAAGATGGATTAGGAGGTGCATAGCAGAGGCATACAAGGGACAGTTGTTAGCAGCCACCAGGCAAATCACTGCACACTCCACTTGCAGCGCCGCCACCTCAGCAGCCTGGGCGACTCAGGCATCTTTTGAGGAGATATGCAGGGCAGCGACGTGGGCATCACCTTCCCCCTTTATAAGACACTACACGTTAGATAGGTTCGCATCTGCGGAGGCCTCCTTCAGCAGGAGGGTCCTCTAGAGTGTAGTTTCAAAGTGTGGGACACAGACCCAGACTGACCCCCACCCATAGGGACAAGGAGGCTTTGGTATGTCCCATTGATGGATTCTGCACTCGTCATGCTGGAGAAGGGGCGTTGTCTTACCTGAATGCCTTTTCTCAGCATGACGATGGAGAATCCACTCCCGCCCTTGGGGCCAGTCAGGTCCTGTGCTGGGAGAGGATTGAGCCAACACAACATTACATAGCCAACAGCTTTTGCCTCAGTCAAGACTGGGAAAGGGGTGTCTCAGGAGGAGTGTTGGAGCAAAAATTCGGCTGACTTAGTCTACGGGCAGAAGACAAGCATACTGAGAAAAGGCGTTCAGGTAAGACAACGCCCCTTCTCTACAGAACTTCAGTTTTCTTCAGAACTGAAAAAGCTTCTTGGATAAGAAGCGAAATGTCTTCAAGGAAAAACAAGTCCAGTTGCCTTTTGAAAAAGCATCTTCGGGACAGTCATGACCTGGATGACTGAGAATCTTTATAGACATATTCATAGCTTGTTAAGCCAAGCCCACTTTATCTATTTGAAATACATAAAAATTATTTACCTAAAAGTACTATAACAATAAATACTCAAATTTAGGGGAGAATAATGTGCATGTGTGTAGAATTTTGCTGCTGCTATTTCCCATCCAATAACTGGGTGCTTTCAGACATTGCCTTCTTCAAATGGGTTATCTTCTTCAACTAACTTTCAATTTTGATGTGTGCCATTGTGCCCACAATAAAAAAAAATGACAGTAAAGGTTATGTTATCTTATCCAACATACATTTTTAAATACAGCCAACAAAACTTACTATCTGAACATACCGATGATTCCAAATTGTATGGTAACCTTCCTAGGCTAGTAACATTAATTAATGAACGTGATCGTTCTCATGACCGTTCAGAAGGGCTTTTCTCCTAATTGGCTGGCAATATTGCTTTTGACTGTCCAAAGATCCCTCAAGATCTGATTATACCAACAAGCCTGGGGACCCCAAGGGACTGCTGAACTAGTAAGGTGGCTCTGTTATTATTAGCATTCCTTCGCCCATTATTTCTTTCTTAGCTGTATTTTTATAGTTTTAATAATTTTTTTATTGTAATAATTGCTATTTATTAATTATTACTTTTTTTAGCTTTGTTGTATGCCACCCAGTCACTTGATTTGTGAGATGATGGCTATATATGTCATGATCTAGGTTCAGGACACTAGATTTGCTTGCTTCCTCTCTTAGCTATATTAGGAAGTTGCTTGTTAATGATTTTCCAACTGTTGAAATCTAGTACTTCTCAGTACATACTAAAGATATGCAATACTTGGAATGTAAAGATAAAAAGTGTTTCAGAGTGTATTAAGGTATTTGTTTAGCATTTTCTGCAACTCACAATTGAGTTATGATAACTGATAAATGGTAGCTGTCTTCTAGTACTTGAAGGTTTGTCACAGAGGAAATTTATTTATTCTCCAAAGCACTAGAAGGCAGGCAAGAAGTAATGGATGCTAGCTTATTAAAGAGAGACCCAACCTAGAAGTAAGGAAAAAAATTCTGACATTGGTTACAGTATAGTACAGTGATGGTGAACCTTTTAGAGATCGAGTGCCCAAACTGCAACCCAAAACCCACTTATTTATTGCTGGGTGCCTGGTGGGCGTGGCCTACTGGGTGGGCCACTGTGGTGGTCATGGCAGACTAGATGGGCATGGCCAAGGTGGGCATGGTCACCTCAATGTTGCTCATGGGGAGGGGTGCCTTTGGGGCCCGGGTAGGGTTGGGGGAGATCCAGGGGGTCTGTGCAAGGTGAGCCGGTGGGCAGGAGGCTCATCCTGTGGGGTGAGTTGAGGCAAGGCAGGGCAGGGGTGCCATTGTCACAGGGCAAGGCGAGACGGGCCAGGACGGCTGCTGCTGGACACTATCAGCCCCGCCAGCGAGCGCATAGGGGCTGACAGTGACTGTCAGCAGCCACAGCCTGCTGGCCCCTCGACTGGTGCACTCTGGAGCTCCGCAGCCCACCGCCAGCAGTTCAGAGAAGCCATCTCTGAGCTGGATGGATAGCTGACAACTGAGGAGGCGATGCAGTGGGCCATGCCCTAGAAAAGGAGAACATGCGAGACCAGAAGGGATGGAGGGGAGGGAAACCAGCTGTGCTGGGATGCCTCCGGCCACATGGGACCTCGGCAAGTTACCGGGCGGCTGGTTGAAGAGGGGTGGTTGCCACCTCCAGGGCATGGCATGCGTGCCCACCGAGAGGGCTCTGAGTGCCGCCTCTGGCACGCGTGCCATAGATTCGCCACCACTGGTATAGTATGTTTCATGACCATCTAGTTCAGGGGTGTCAAATTGCCGATCCGTGGGCCGGATGCGTCATGGCAAAACCGTGCCCACCTCATTGCCGGCAATGGAAAAAAAGTCGTGATACATTATGACGTGTCACGTGACATTGCGAGTTTGACACCCCTGATCTAGTTTGTTTTCCTCGAAAATATCATGGGATTGAATTTTTTTTGATATAGATTAGTGATTTTCCACCTTAAAGCAAACTCTTCTCATATTACCAAATCTAGCAAGGAAATGTTTTTGCATAAAAATCAGATTATGAAGATAATGTTCAGAACTGTAGAGTCTTGCTCTTGCTTGAAGTGAAAATTTTCGTGTCCCAGCATTTTTTTTGCAATCTTGGAAACTGCTCAATTACCTCTGATCTTCTTGTTAAGAAATTTCCAAGAAACTTTTGAGGGATTCTGATATTCTCTGAACATAATTTTAGTACAGTACTCCTGTAGTAAGAAATATATCCTTTGATCTAATCACTGCTGTTTCTTATCAGATTAAGTTAGATATTTGATTCCATGATCTTCTACTGGCCAGAGAAAGACATATGAGAACTTGTTTTTCTTTCGAATTTCATAGTTTTGAACTATATATTTTTAAATCTAGTTAATGATTTTCCATTTGAACTTAATTAAAATGCATGTTTTATTTCCTTTTTTGAGATTGAATGTGTATGTAAGACTTCCTTGATATTTTTTTTTGAGTGCAAAAACTGATCAGTGTTTTAAAATTTAAATCACATGGTTTGGAAAATCTAGCAAAAGAATATTTATTTCAAAATTTGGGCTTCCTCTTAAGAAATAATACATTCATTAAAAGGAGCTGAAAACATACAACTTGGAGCAAATACAGTTTCTTGGTTTGTTAAACAGTAGGCTCAAATACATTTATACATCTTGATGTGCAAAGCAACATTTATTGCAGTTCCGTTGGCCAGTTATCACCCATTATTTTTAATTCTTTATTAAATTAGATGGCAAACATTTGCTACATTAAAATTAGTATGGAAATTGATATGCTGCATTGCTGATTTCACGTGTGTATCTTAATATAGGAACATGTGTTTCCCTTTGCTGCTTAGCCTTGAGATACTTAAACATCCTTTGTTGTTCAGGCAGCAGCTGCAATGAATTGATGGATAAACAGGGCATCATTGTAAGTCATTACTATGGGGGAAGAACAGTTGATGATGGAAACTGCCTCTGGCATTCTTTTGCAACCACTATAAGAAAATAAGATATGTCTATAGGTCGGGAAAAATTAAATATAAGAAACATTGAATGACAGTCTGGGAATTTGAGTTGTGAAGAGTGATTTAAATACATTATATATTATTATATACATTGTTTTTATTTCATCATAAAGTCTATAACAGGGTTTTCAGTTATTCAATACAGTGGTACCTTGGTATATAAGTGCTCTGAAACTCATCATATTTGGTACTCAGTGCATTTTGACATGAACATTTTGTTCCGCTACTCGTCATTTGTTTGATACTCAACATACAAAATAGAACTTGTCGATGTCAGCTACCTTGTGACTCACTACATTATTCCTTATGGGGGGAAAATGTTTGGTACTCATCGTTTTTGGTCCTGAAACTAATGAATTAATGATGAGTACCAAGATACCACTATATATTTGAAGACCATAAGCTGACCAGGGCAAAAATGATAGTTTCTCCTCTTCTCTCTCTTTCCATCCCTCCCTTTTCACCAAAATACCTAATTATGAACAGTACTCATACATTTATGCTGTATCACATAGCAATATTTTAATTCTCCAAAATAGTTTTAAATCAGCTATGCAATTATCTTTAGCCCTACTGTTCCAAAGGTATTTTTTCCAAAAAGGGAACTAGACTTTCTTGGTGTTTTTTTTAAAAAAACCGTTTGCTTCTCACCCAAGAAACTTCCCAGTTTAGTTCTTCAGATCTGAAGAAGCTTCTTGGATGAGAAGCAAAACGTTTTCAAAGAAAACACCAAGAAAAAGCACCTTTTGAGATAACCATGACCTGGATGATTGAGAATCTCTATAGACATTCAGCCTTACTGATACTAAAATGCTAGGAGCTGGCAGTGAATATTGTAGCTACCCAAAGTCATGATAGTTTGAACCAGCCTATAAACTCCATAAATCCCATTAATAAATACTGAACCAGCCTATAAACTCCATAAATCCCATTAATAAATATTGAACCAGTAACCAGCCAGTGAATAGGAGATTGTAAAAATCACCATGCTGACTGCCAAGACAGTTCTCTTCCTTTATCTGCCTTCTTCTTTAAAACTATAATAATGGCAAGACATTTTAGTTTTGCAACCAGGTGCAGTCATTAGTGAAGAGCTTTTGTATGAAGTAAGGAGGGCAATGCTTTGCTGGAGCCCAAAGGAAAGAGGTTTGCATTTAAATGGCAGTAGGCAGAGTGGGGCAAGGGTAGAACAAATGCCCCAGAATCTCAAATTGTGAAAGAGAGGTTTTGCCATTTGACTTGTATCACATCTGAACCAGAAGAAAATGTGGCTCAGCTTCTCAAAGTAGTCCACTTTATGAGAAAATGAGCCGAGGTGGCGCAGCAGCTAGAGTGCAGTACTGCAGGCCACTTTAGCTGACTGTGTTCAGCAGGTCAGCGGTTCAAATCTCACCGGCTCAAGGTTGACTCAGCCTTCCATCCTTTCGGGGTAGGTAAAATGAGGACCCAGATTGTTGGGGGCAATGTAAATATATATATACATTGCTTACTGGTGTACACCGCTTAGAGAGTGCTTGCACTTAAAGCGGTATATAAGTCTCATAAATTAAATAAACAAACAAACAAATAAATAAATAAATAAAATGTGCTGATCTGGATTGGAATGCAGATTTGATATAGGAGAGGCCCTATTTGAAAATACTATGGTTATCATCTGATTCATACACTGATTTGTCTTAGGGAGAAGGAGGCTCATAGACATTAAATGTATATATCCATTTCTGAAACAAAGAAATCAGACAGCTGCAAGTTAGAAGACTGATTGCTTGGCAGTTTCCAGAATTAAAATGGAGAGGAGGAAAAGAGTTAATTGCTGATCTTCACCAGCTGTTATGAAGATCTGCATACTCAGCATTTGTGGCTCTGACTGAATACTTCAAATTGCTTTCACACACTTCCCCTCTTCTCTGTGTTTAGAATTTCAGAGCCTTTAGTATTCACAGATGAGCTTGCTAACAACAAACAGAACCATTTGCTGTAACAAGCCATGGAACTTTAGCAGTAGAGCATGAATCCTAGACGTTATATTTTTGTCTTCAAAAACAAATGATTTACACACATGCCTCTTAGCATCTGTCTCCTATCTGACTGATCTTCAGATTCCAAGCTGCTTTGACCCTGTTCCACATGAGCGCTCACTCTTGGGGACTAAATTAGATGAAGAGCCACAACTGTTGAATTGCCCTTTGTTTCCCTTTCTATAGCCAGCGTGTTATCTGAGGAGTATAAAAAGTTCAATTATTTGTAGATCCTGGTTCATGAGTATTAGTAGTGAATTCCCCTAAGCAGGAAGCTAGTCCATTCTAGCTAGATGCACCTGAAACAATTTCCACATAGAAATGAGTAAGCATGGAGTTTCATGATGCTGTTGATCTCTTTATCTGTAGCCTGACCAAAAAATGGCACCTAGGATGCTTATTGAGGTGCAAGTTATGCAGCCGCTGCTTCCTGCCATTCATTGTCATTGATCTTTTTTCTGTCTCTCTTTTAGCTAGGGTCACTCATTGATACAAGTGGAAACACATCTGAATCTATTTTGTTGATGCCAGGGGAGTGCTAATGGAATTAATAAATTTTAATTGGTTCACTGACATGATTGACAGTAGTTTATTGCTGAGTTACTTGATAGTTTAAACATGGATAATTATCCACTTTTCAGATCAGGAAAGAATCTGCATTGCATAAGAATAGAAACTTTGGTTTTCATTTATAACCTAAGAAAGCTGGCCTTTTGTGAGCTGTTGAAAATGTGGTTCTTCCATCAGGCCTTGGGTCAGGATATTTCTTTCTCCTTTCCCTAGAGCAGGGGTGTCAAACTCACAACATCACGTGACATGTCATGATGTGATGTATCACAACTTTTTTTCCATTGCTGGCAATGGGGTGGACAAGATTTTGGCATGATGCATCTGGCCTATGGGCTGGCAGTTTGACACCCCTGCCCTAGAGAGATTGGAGAGGAAGGGATTACAAGAGAGTAAGCAGGCATACAGTGGGAAATTTGCATAGTGCACTTGGCTGCAAACACCACTGCATTACTTTCAATATGTATTCCCTATTGTGTGTCTATTTACTCTCTTGTAATCCCTTCTCCAATTTCTCTGCTCAGCAAAGAAAAAAAAACAGGTCAGGTACTGGAAAATGTGTGCTGATTATAACTGCAATTATGTGACTGAAGGATGCTGTGAAAGTTGTAAATGAGGGCATCTATACTACTAAATTCTCATCACCTTCAGCAATTGTACAACGGTCACTAAACAAGGCAGTCAGTAAGCAAGAATTATCTGTACTGTATGATCACTGAGTTTAGAGTCCTGTTTATTTACTACCTTGTTTTACCTTTTGAAAGCTTTATTTCTGTTAGCCCTAGAGTTAGAATCATTCTTCTGCTACATCATACAAACAAGAGGGCTCTCTAAATTTTTCAACTAGCAAAATACAAGCCAGAGTTGTCATTCTTCTGCTCTCCAGATTTTTCAGTGATTTCTCTTCTTTTTCTTAGACATCTTTAAATGATTGAAGCCTATGTAAGTGTTTCAGAGTGCAACAAATGCATCCCCCTAATTTTTAAATTTTAAATCTCATTTGTTTTGCATTCTGATTTTGGTATTGACGTGTACAATAATACTTGGCCAAAATTTCTCCCCAAACACAAAATTTTTCGTGTCTTGTACACAGTGAAGTTCTAAAGTAAGTTTTTTGTAAAATAAATAGCACTATAATGAATACATACTATTTGATCACATCAGACAGCTTCAAACTTGCATTTTCCAGATGAGCATCCCAGTAAGTATTCAGTTTGTATATGTAATGGAACATAAACACATTTGATTTATTTGTAAGCATTGTGTATGTGTGTGTATTCATATATGTATATGTCCATGGAGGTAAGTACTAAATTAAAATTAGAAGTACACATTTGTCAATCTACATTAGATTCCAACTAATTTAGGATATCAGATTTCTTTTACTTTTTTCTGGAACACTCTGCTGTTGAGTAAAAGCAATTCTGTCTCTTCTTTCCTTTTGCAAACTTCTTGCAAAAGAGAGAAACGCAATTGTCTTTTGCTGTGTAGGTTTATCTGAATAAGCCATTGAAGTCTCTTTGTATATGTCAGATGTGAGTAATGGAGATATTAATGTGTAAATGTTTAATCTAACAAGCATAAGAAAATGATCCAACCCAGCTCGGATGCCTTAGCCTTATAACCCTAGCTGTGTAAAGGAGCCTCTTGCTGAGTATGGCATTTGTTAATATTGGTGCCCTGGTGACCATAAGCATTTTACTTATTGTACATTGTTAAGTTTTATTGTTAAAATAAAACTGTTCTTTGTGCAACAAATTGTTCCATTTTAAATGTGTAAATTTGAATGGAATGTTTGAGTGTCATGTTATACCAATATATTGTACATCTCCTAGGAAATTAATGTGCATACCCTGTATTGCAGAATGTTATCCCTGTAGTATCCTTCTAGATTGTTGTCAGGTTTGGGAGTTGGTTGCTGGGTGTGAGGTGAGTTTGGGTGTACTGTGTTCTCCTTTCTCAATAAATAGTGTAATCAGTGAGGGGCCAAGGACCCAGATTCTTCCCCTTTTTTGTTTTAACATTTACCGTAAATGCCGGCGTATAAGACGACTTCCGCGAGCGCTGAAATCGGCGCCAAAGACGGGGGTCGTCTTGTACGCCGAGTCGTCTTATACGCCGGAAATACTGGTAGTTTCTGGCGTATAAGACGACGTTCTAGGAATGCGGCCCGGCTATAAAGACAGGGGTCGTCTTATACGCCGGGTCGCCTAATACGGCGGCATATACGGTACATGAAACTGTTGGGTGGTTCACTGGTTTGTAATTCAGTATTATCAATATGCAAATCATACCCAGTTGCACCTCTATATCCCAGGCTGGCTAATTGATGCCATCATACCCTGGAAAGCTTTGTGGGCCTGGATGGGAAGGAACAGACTTAGATTCAATCTTGCCAAGCCTGAGTTGCTATGGGTTTTTAGGCCCCTTGCATCTGATGGGGTTGCACTTCCCAGTCTGGAGATCCTTCAGACTCGAAGAGCAGTGGCACCTATGGCAAATGGGTAATTTGTATATCTTCATTTGGAGTTATAGTTGTAGTCATTCTTAGATCAGGAAGCCTTCTAAATAATCGCACATGCCCTTCATTGTTGGACAATAACAATGCTGTATGTGGATCTGTCCTTGAAGATCTCTCAGACACTACTGCTGGCCCAGAACATAGTAGTGGAGGCAGTGTTGGACATGTCCCATCATGCCATTTGATAACATTGCTCCGCGAGCCACAGTAATTGCCAGTAAGCTTCCACGTACAATTTAAGATGGTATAGTACAGGGGTATACTATAGTACCATGGTATAGTACAGGGGTAGGCAACCTTGGCTTTTTTATGACTTGTGAATTTCAAGTCCCAGAATTCCTGAGTCAGCATGGCTGGAATTCTGGGTATTGAAGAACACAAGTCATAAAAGAGCCTATCCCTGGTATAGGATCAGGTTATTTGTCAGATAATCTATCTTCCATAGTTTCTGCCTGTCCAATAAGGTGAGATTTAGTTAGTTAAACAATGTCATCTATCCCTGTTGAGACACCTTCCCTCTAGAATAATATCCCTAGTGTTCCCACTTTGACAAAATTTCAGGAGTCTTTAAGAACCTGGCTATACACCTAGACCTTGGAGTAGGGTGTTTTTAGAACCCTGATTGATTGCCTGATATGTGCTTTATCCAGATATTAGATTCTTTTCATTTGTTTTTATTTTAAGTGTAAGCCTCCAAGAGTTGTTCTGAACCCGAGCAGCTTCTAAATCAGTGGTTCTCAACCTTTTTAATGCCGCGACCCCCAAGCAGTCGTAAGTCGAGGACTACTCAACCGGTCATAAGTCGAGGACTACTCAACTGGTGCAGCACCATTTGCAGAATGGGACTTTTTGGCGGGCTCAGCAGGGCAGAGACAGCCTTGACAATTCCTATTGGCTTTTGAAAGCCAATAGAATTAGACTCTATTAAAGAGAGTCTATTCTATTGGCTTTCAAAAACCAATAGAATAAAAGGGAGTAGCACAGCTAAGGAAAAGGGGAAAAAAATGGCGGACTGCATTGTTTGGAGACCCCCGTGAAATGGTCGTTCGACCCCAAATGGGGTCCTGACCCACAGGTTGAGAACCACTGTTCTAAATAAACAAATAAAGCTTTGTATTAAGTTAATTATTTAGTTAATCAGATGGTAACATGTTTCTTTTGCTCTTTTCAGCTGTTGGGGCTCAAGCAAAGATATCCTTCACTAAAGAGCCATATTCTCAGGATGCCTTGCATGGCCGTAGTGCCATTTTGCGCTGTGAAGTGAAAGACCCTAGAGACATTGAATTTGAGTGGTTACAGAATGGGGAATCTATTCAGGACACAGAACGGCGTTTCAAGGAAGGGAGCAACCTTCAATTTGCATCTATTGATCGTCAGCAAGATGGCGGGAACTTCCAATGTGTTGCCAGGAATGTAGTTACTGGAGAAGAAGCTCGGACAACAAATGCATCCTTCAACATAAAATGTGAGCATCATCTTTGTTACTAACATATTCTGATGCTCCGTTCACCTGTCAAAATGGAGAGAAAAGGGAAGATATACCACAAATATGTTCTTTAAATAAGCCAACTTGACTTCTGCTGCAAATGCACTCATGCATCAGGAAGCATTGGTTAATCATAACTCTGTAGTATCTGCATATGAAAAATATTGGTTTGGATGGACAGCTCAAATCCTTTTGTGGTAAAACTTGAAAGGAGCATTGTTCATTAAGAATATAGTCTATTTACCATTTCATAGTCAATGTCTACTCAGTGCTAATGCAGTTAATGAAAACAATGCTAGTAATAAAGTACAAATATAAGGTTTGATACATGTCAGATGTTACTAAACTATATGGCTTAAATTAATGGCACTATTTGCATGACTGTAATTAATATATAATTCAAAGAAACAAAAGGATGGAACCCATAAAGTAAAAGCAGAAATTGCATGAAAATATATAAAATATTCATGGACAGAACAACTCAAAGAAATGTATTATTTATTTTATTTGTTAGATTTTTATTCCACTTTCATTACTTTACAGATAACTCAAGGTGGCAAACATACTGTACATAATACCCCTTCTTCCTTCTATTTTCCTCAAATATCAGCCCTCTGAGGTGGGCTGGGCTGAGAGAGAGTAACTGGCTGGAAGTCAGCCAGCCAGCCAGCTTTCATGCCTCAGTCTCTGGGTTTCTAGGCCAGTACCTTAATTGCCACACCAAACTGTCTCAGATCTGTTTTCTTCTACTTATGTTGGAACTGCATTTTCTCTCAAACTAGTTCTAATGTTGACTAATAATAGTGTAACATTTGTGTAAGAAGAAGGGAATTCCCATTTTTTGGCCTGGAATCCTTTTTTTCTGTGGGTTGTGCCAAAAAGTGTTTTCTTTATTGTGCACTGCCAATTATAACTGTGTAACTAGTTGCAAACCAACATACAAAATGTTCTGAATATTATGATACATATTCAGATATGTGCCTTAAATTAGTTTGGAGCTGAAGTTCTTTCATGTATATTATAGATCCACTTAAGGCTTTTACATAATATTCATTATTACATTACCAGATTAAATTCAAAAACATTTTTTAACTTGCAGCTAGCAAAAGAAAAATTGGAGAAACTGTTGTTCCTTCTCGAGTCAGTAAAAGCTGTTATAAAATAATGTATCCTCTGTTTTGATCTGGTCCAGAATTTGCTCAGAAGATGCATATTAAAGTAACCTTGTGGAGGATTGAATTTTTTTTAATTCAGTCAGTGTCTGGATGCTGCCTGACAAGTTTTAGCTACTGAAGGAATGTGTGCTATAGATAAAATATATAAATGTCATGATGTCCAACTGCAGAACTTTCTCAATAGCAGGCAATTATTTAGAATACTGTTGCACCTTTTAGATTCTAAGATAATGTTGTGTATGGCTTTATTTTCAATAATGCAGATGACCTGAAAACCAAGATCCTAACTTGGGCTGAGTCAGCTCTTTGAGTCAGATCACTGTTACATCTACTGTTAATTCCATTCTTTGTTTAGGATGAGCCAAACTAAAAAAGAATCATGGGAGATTTTCAAAGAGCCAGACATAAGCAAATGAGTCAGTTCTGCATCTTGGTTGTCAGTTGGGTTTAGTACTCCCAGGTGTAAATCCTCTATCTGGTATAGTTAATCTTTGTCTTTCTCTACTCTTTTCTTCCCAGCCCCTTAATTCTTAATTCTTTTGAATCGTAAGGAATCTAACAACCTATTTAATGGTTAGCTGTGTTTTTGATTGGTCATCCCATTGATTATATATTAGCTTCCACCTGTTATCTCTCTTTCATTTTTGTAACAGGAGAAAATTAGCCATGGGGATGTTCTAGGACTCAGGTGATTATCACCCCAAAAGAGGAACAATGACAACTGCCAAATATATTTATAAATATAGGCATTATGAACAGATCCTAAAACTAATTCCATTACTCACTATATTAACCATATAGTATATGGTTAATTCCTTTTCTGTTATGATGGTTTTCTGTTTGCAAATGGTAAACAGGAAAGATTGCATTTTATCTGTTTCCTTCTCTGTAAGGATTTCTTTAATATAAATACCTTTTTATGATTCCAAGTAAATGTATGATTTATGATTCATAAATTTATGATTCCAAGTATGTAAGCAAGAGTGATACAAGTTACAGCAAAACAAATAATTCAATTAATTTTGCTTTTTCAGTGTCAGGCATGTGCAGTCATGCCAAGGTGAAAACAATTTTGTACTTCCAGGGTGACTGATGATTTCCAAAGTATACAAAAGGGCTGCGGTCTCAGATTGACTAATTTTTACTGTATTTTTAAAAGGGATTGAAACAGGAAAAGTTATCTTGAAGAATCCTGTCAGAGTGGAGGATATACAAAGTTCTTCTCCAGTAATGTTGCATTGTCATATCGATGGACACCCACGGTTAGTCCCTATTTTGAAGAATTCATGCTTATTTTGGGTAACTTTTCCTCCATTCATTAGTGTAACTTGTCTCTTCTAATAAAATCTTAAGTGAATTTGAGTTGCTTATGCTCTGGTTACCTCCCACATCTCCTGCAACACACTTGATGGGGCTACCCTTGAAGACTATTCAGAAGCTACAACTGGTACACAATACTGTGGCATGAACAGTTTTGAAGGCCTTGCGGATGGGCACATGTAACACCTCTGCTATGGTGCCAGTCTGCTTCCTGATCCAATTCAAGATATTGGTTATGACTTTAAAGCCCATTATGGCATGGATCCAGCTATCTGAGGAACAGACTCACCCAATGGGATTGTCCCCTCTCGTTCACTCCAGCAGAAGAGGACTACTTTGGTTTATGTCTGCCAAAGAACTTTGATTGGCGGGATCCAGAGAAAGATGCTTTTCTGCTGTACCCCTCCCCCCAAAATAGTCTCTTGTCAGAGATGAGCTCAGCCTCCACCCTCCTGGTCTGCAGGAAGAACCTTAAAACTTGACTCTGCAGACTAGCCTGGTGCCCCAGTAGCAATGCTATGGGTGGCTAAAGAGAAGATCCCCATTCCCATGTCACCTATTTTCTTGGTTTTTAATCTTTAATATTTCATCATTTTAACTTTTTATATTTTTATCTGGTTAGCATTTTATTAGCTGCTCACATGCTGCAACAGTAAAATGGGCTGCATATAAATTTATTTATTTAATTAAGTAATTACATGCTTAGAAGAGTTGATTAGCACAATCCTGAACATGAAAAAGGAGGCAGTAGCACTGCTGATGTCTGGATGCTCTTTGTTAATGTGAAGATGATACAGTTTGAGAATACATAAGTTATTCTTTAACACAATGTTTTCTAAAAGTTTTGTTCTAATACTATGAATTTTCATTAAAATACCCACATCCACATCACAGATTTTGGTACAAAGAGGTTGTGTATTTATTAGTTGTTTGCTAAATAATTGCTTTTTTCATGATTCTGAGCTTTTAAACTATGTTTCATAGCCCAACAAGTCAGTGGTTCCGAGATGGTATCCAAATTGTAGATGATCACACAAATTACTCAGTCAATAATAAGGAGCGGACATTGACCTTCAAGAGTGCCAGCCCAGATGATAATGGCATTTATTACTGTTGTGCTCGGAATGCTGTGGGCACTGTATGCAGCAGAAACAACTTCACCCTCAGTATTATAGGTAATTGTCATTTGTGCTCTTACAAATGTCTAATCTTGAGAAAGTCTCAAGTGTTTTTGTGCTGAATATGGTTCATGTTGGCAATCTGTTGATTCAAGCGGGTTCTGCCTGTTTTATTTGGGGTTATTCTGGTCAGTTTAGTCTCTCTTCTATTACTCCTCAGCCCTTTTTTGGCTACAAGAAAGGCTGGAATTCCAACTTGTACAGCCCAATTTTTCTTGTTTTTAAATGTATTGGTCAACTGGCTGATTTAGAAAGCTTGATACCACAAAACTGATCAGTTTCTTTCTGGATTAATCATGTAGTTAAAACTAATTGAAAGAACCCTTGTAATTCTGTAGCCTCTGTGGTTGGGAATTCCCTTCCCAATGGCTGCTATTAGCGGGGAAGCCTTATTGTGTATTAAAGCTGTGTAGACAATGGCATAAACACAAATCTGTTGCTGTTGCATGGTAAGGGCATGCTGTGGGAGCAAAAAGATTAAGAGTGGCTTGGTTTTTTGCTGGCTCTGGTGTGGGAGTGGGAACATGGCAAAATAGCCATGTAAATTTTCTTTCCATTGGAAGGGAAAATGTTGATTTGAAAGAGAGAATCCAGATGATGAATTGATTTATTTTATTCATTTTCCCTGTCAAAGATGAAAGTTTCCCTCACCCAGTGATTGTTCCCGAGAACCAAATTGTCAATAAAAATGAGGAGGCTATGTTCCATTGCAAGTTCCAGGCTGTGCCACCACCCACCCAAGAATGGCTATTTGAGGATGACTCCCCAATTCAAAATCGGAGCAGGTAAGTAGCTCATTTAAAAGACTATGGGGATAGAAGATCAAAGGGCAGGTATATTGTCCTGAAATAAAAATGAATTGTTATTATTGTTTGGTACTGATCAATGATCTGTCATGCTGCTCTTCGTTACTATGGGCAAGGCTTTCAGGATTGGCTCAACAGTGGAGCTTTTCAATCACATTACATTTGGCGAAGATGAATCTGCTGGTGGCCAGAGTGATTTCAATTCTTAAAAATTACTCAGCATTGCCTATTTATCTCTTTATCACCAGTCAGTTGTCTATAGCAGTAAATACTCTGGTGAAGGTTGTCAGAATAGTGAATAGTACTACTTTATGGAGGCATTCATCGTTGCTGTAAGTATCTTTTCCTTGTATTAGCTCCATACATTTTTCTCCCTGTTCTTTCAAAGGACCATCATATTTTCCAATGGCTCTTTACTAGTAACTCAGGTGAAACCACGCAGTGTTGGAGTCTATAAATGTGTTGGCCGTGGACAGAAAGGAAAACCTGTAATCCTGGAGGCAACCCTACAACTAGCGGGTATGAGCTTGTATCTCACAGAGATTTTGTAGAGTTTGATATGTTTTGGGCTGAAGGTTCTTAATTTTACCATAATTTCAGGGTGGAAAGAGTTAGCTACCCAGAAATGTGAGTATCACAAAAATGATACATTGTTGAATATTGTCATATTCAGATATGTACTTAAGGCTTATCTTAACACATTTTGCCCAAATCAGGTATCAACATTACTGGATTCTAAGATGTACATTCTGTTTTTTCCCAGAAATTGAAGATTTTTCTCAAGCATTTGACCCCAAAATTGTCATAGCCAATAAAGAACAACGTGTAACCTGTGTGGCTCCTCGTGGGATCCCTGAACCTCATATCTGGTGGGAGAGAAACAATGTCCGTATCCCCATTACTGGGAGAGTTCACCAAGAAGCAGGGGACCTTGTCTTCACTACTATTGTAGAAAAGGATACCGGAATATATACTTGCCATGCAGTGAACAAGGCTGGAGAAAAAAAACAAGATCTTTCCATTACAGTAGCAAGTAAGCTGGTTCCATTATGAATATATTAAGACAACAGAAGATGCAGTGAATTTTCAAGATTCTTTGAGATGGGTTGCTAATTAAAGAGAAGAAAATTTCACTCTAAAAGATTTGAAGAGAACTTGGTAATCAGGGGTGACATGGCTTGGTTCTCAAAGCTAAATGAACCTGGTGCTGCAACTTAGATTTATGGTCTTTATCATTCTGTCAATTTGGCTTTGGACTTTTTTCAAGAAACAAATGAAAGGATCTCTTCAGCAGGCCTGTATAGGATGGCATATGATGCATACCAGAATCTTCTGTTATTAAGTCAATTCTGATTAGTAACCATCTTTTTTTCCCCCTGCTATCTCTTTCCAGCAAAGCCAGAATGGGTGGAAAAACCCAAGGACAGTCAGCTAGAGGAGAGTAAACCAGGATACCTTCATTGTGTCAGTAAAGCCTCTCTGAAGCCCACTGTCAACTGGTTTCGTAATAGCATCCCTATTTCAGAGGTAAATTATCAAAGGATCTTTTACTATCTGGTGGAAAAAGTTGCCTAATCATTTTTCTGCTTAATCTTTGTTTCTTTTTGTTATAGTTCAAGGCATGTCAGGCTTCCTGCTCTACTAACATAATTCTCTTAGATGCTTCCATTATACTGAGAGTGTGACTTTTCTTTCTATACTGTATGTTAAATTCTCTTGATTTAACATTATATTTCTCTATTTTGACATTGAGCGATGCTTTTCTCTAAATCATAAGGAACCCTGGTGGCCCAGTAGTTAGAAGGCAGTATTGCAGACTAAGTCTGCCCACAACCTGGAATTTGATCCTGGTGGGTTCAAAGTTGACTCAGTCTTCCATTCTTTTGATATCGGTAAAATGGAGACCCAGATTTTTTTTGGGGGGGCAATATGCTGACATTGTAAACTGCCCAGAGAGTGCTATAAAGCACTATGGAATGGTATATAAGTCTAAATACTATTGCTTTCACATGGACCCATGATAATCTGTCTCTTCCTGATCTTTTTCAATTGTAGTTTTCTCAAAATACCCAGGGAAGGTGTGCAGACTGAGCCTTGCTTCAAGGAAATTATTTAAAGGAGAGTTATAATAGTAGATAGGGCTTCTGTGAATACGCTTGTCTAGCTGTAACTGTTCCTTGGAGCATGTTCCCATCCAAAGAGCCTTTCATCCTGGGAAAATACAACAAATTATATACATGAAACATATCAGAGCATGTATGGATATATCTGGGGCTGTATTTAGGTTAAGATGCAGTCATGTGTATCAAATATGTTGTTGTTTAGGAAGGGGTATATGTGTGCCCACAAGAAAGCCAGCCCACATACATATTTTGTTGTTACTGACCAAAAAATGTTCACTAGTGATGTTGCCCCATTCAGTTTCTATTTTCTCTCACATACACGCATATTCATTTAAACAAGTGTGCGGTCTTGCAGTTAACAGTGGAATATGTCCTGTGGTTTTATAGATCAGATTCCACTGCTTAATCCCATTATGCAATTAAAATTCTTTCATAAAACTGTAACAAAAGAGAGATGAACTTAAGCATCTAACACAGTGTTTAAAAAGTATTCATTGGAAGTCTCCATTTTAATCCTTTTTCTCTGCATGAGATAAATCTGAAAATGGAGTCTTGCAGACAAGAACCAAGTAGAACCTAACTGCAGAGGGGAAAATGTGCTGGGCAGGAACCAAATACTTATGAAGACACTTTTTAACATTCTGTTTCAGGTCAAAAGGCTGTAGACAGTATTAATGCGAATTTAGCTATAAAGCAGTATTTCAAGTTTTCTATGTTACAAACTTTTATGTCCTAAAATAAGGATTTGATATTTGAGAGTGGGGGGAGTAGTCTTTTAATTATTTTAATTATTTAAATTTTGCATTCTCTTTTGTGAGATGTGTGAAAGCTGTCTTAAATCAACAATTGGCTTCCGTCTCCTACCCACTAGAAATTATTTGAGCATACAGCTTGCACAAAAGCACTTTGTGTTGTTCTTGATGTAGGAGCTCAATGTAATCATGCTTTATGTCTTCACAATTTTCATGATGGGCAGGATTCCCGCTTTGAAATTGCTGAGAATGGGACGTTGCGTATTAACAGTGTGGAAGTGTATGATGGGACAATGTTCAAGTGTGTAAGCAGCACTCCGGCAGGAAGTATTGAAGAACAAGTCCGCGTACATGTTCTGGGTATGTGCTAATATTAAAGCCTTTGCTTATTGCATGTGAGGTTATGTCTGTGTGTATTGGTTCATTTAACCCCAAACCATATAACATGGAAACATATGCAATATATAAGTATAAAATACAAAATATCAAAAGACAAGCAAGCACCATTACAAAGCCACCAAAAGGGAACCCTTCCCAACTGGCTCCTTGTGGTTGGGGGAAAAGACAGCTCTTCAGGACACTCCTAAAGGCAGTCAAGAGTTGGAGCCTGTCATATATGGGGGGGGGGAGAGATAATTTCAGAGAATGAGGGCAACCACAGAAAAGGCACACTTCCAAAATCCAATAAGATGACAAGATTTAAAAGAAGGAACCTGGAGCATGACTCTTACGTTTGGCTCTTATATTCCTGATGTTGCCTTAAACTTGAGAGTCTTTATAGACCTTGAAACTTCTCTCGGCCATACTCAGATCTCTGCAATCCATGAAAACAAGGCTTTCTTGCGGAAAATTTAGGAATGTATTATTTGGATGCTTTACTTGTCTCTTTAAGCCTCTGACAAATGCAATTTCATTTCAGAAAAGCTGAAGTTTACTCCTCCTCCTCAACCCCTGCAGTGTGTTGAATTTGATAAAGAAGTCACTATTTCCTGCTCAGCTACAGGGCGAGAAAAACCTGCAATCCACTGGATTAAAACCGGTACAATCTAAACATTGTAGATTATGGGTGGGGTTGCAAGTTACACAATATTTGCTTTTTGCAATAGATTTAATTACAAAAAGCATTTTTAACTTCTGCTTTGGAAAGAAATCCAGTTGAATTGTCTTTTAGATTTGCCTTTAGTCTTTATTAATATAGTTTTGAAACAAAATACTTCCCACATCTATTCTGTGAAATAAAATTCCCCAGCATACCTCTCTGCAGCCTGGTATTCTGTTGATTGGGAATTGGTGAGTTGTAATCCAAACTGTCTGGGTGACACTGAATTAAGTACGATGAATCTGTTCAAGCCCTTGCTTTCTATTTAGTGCACTCTTGCTACTTATTATCTAGTTTTTATTTTTTATTTTTTGCTCCTGGCCAGATGGGAGAAATCTGCCAGCTTTGGTCAGTAACAATTCTGGAAACCTGCACTTTCATAAAGTGACACGAAGTGATGCTGGAAACTATACTTGTATTGCTTCTAATGGTCCACAAGGGGAGATCAGAGCAACAATTCAACTTACAGTGGCAGGTAAACATTGGGTGACAGAACTCCATGTATTGCTAGCATGATTAGCAATATGAGTGACCTGTTTAATTCTCTATAAGTCTTCAGTCCATTTATTTCTTTTTATATTATAGGTAGTCCTCGACTTACAACCATTCACTTAGTGACCATTCGAAGTTACAACAGCACTGACAAAAATGATTTATGATGTTTTTGACACTTATGACCCTTGCAGTATCCTCATGGTCACATAATCAAAATTTGGATGCTTGGCAACTGGTTCATATTTATGATGGTTGCAGTGTCCCAAGGTCATACGATCACCTTTTGCTGCCTCTTCTGACAAGCAAAGTCAATGGGGAGGCCAGATTCACTCAACCATGTTATTAACTTGACAACCGCAGTGATTCACTTAAACAACTGTGGCAAGAAAGGTCGTAAAATGGGGCAAAATTCACTTAACTGTCTCGCTTAGCAACAGAAATTTTGGGCTCAATTGTGGTCGTAAGTTGAGGATTACCTGTACAATAAAGCAGCAGGCCCAAACCTTTTGGGCACCAGGGATCGGTTCTGTGGAGAGAGGACTGGAGGGGGCATGGTTTTGTGTGCTGCCCTCATACCATGGATGGGGCTTCGCTTGTTTGCACAACTCAGTTGTTAGCCTGCCACAGACCGGTGTCATGGGCCGGGGGGCGGTGGGGACCCCTGCCATAAAGCATACATGTATATACTCACTCTGTAAATGAAATGTTCCTATCTCTAAATGCTAAGAGAAGACTTATATTACTGTTAAGGCATCTCAAGTAATAAAATACCCGGGGACTGTCTGGGATGAAGAGCATCTTTGTGAGCCTTGATGATAAAATGTAGGAAAATGGTTTTCTCTTCTGCTCATCATAACTACTACTATCTGATAATATAGTTAGTGTAACAGTCTCTGCTAGCTTGATGTTTGAGCAACGTGTTCTTCGAAGACACCTGGTCTCCTCAATTGTACCAAGAAACACCAGAGTCTAGTGGTGTGTAAATGGTTTCCTTTTCTTCTTTTAGTATTTATAAGTTTTAAATTGACGCCAGATGACACAACTGTATATCCAGGACACACAGCCATGTTTCAGTGTCAAGCTGAGGGTGACCCATTGCCACAAATCCAGTGGAAAGGAAAGGATAAGATTTTGGATCATGATGAATTTTCACCCAGGTATGGCTCTTTTTTCCTCCCTTTGGCTGATTAGCTTACTTAAGATGTTAAATGAATAAATGTCTGAGAGAAAGAATGTGTATCTATATACACCACACACACGCATTAAATCAGGAAACTATAGTTGAAAACTATAGACTTATTTTTGGAGCCAGGCTCAGTTGTCAGTGTTCTAAAGGTTATAGCGTTTGCTTTTGTTCAGGAGAAGCTTCATACTTGTATTTCAAAAACACATTTTCAGAATATACTTGCAAAGAGTTAGAGAGGTCTACAACAAACACAGGCTGAAACTTAAACAGCTTCAAATATAAATTTATTTTCAAACTTAAATCTGTAGCACTTTTTTCTGATTTCTTTTGCATATTATTTTTGTCAGAAAATATGTGGAAATATGGAGCAATGTGTATAGACTGCAGAGCAGCATGTATGAGGAAAAGGAGGATTCCTATTATTACAATCCCATGGTATCTCAGTCAGTATCATGGATAACCATCAGAGATGACCATTATCAGCCGTTAAGACCAGAAAGCCATAATTTTAGGAAAAATGGGAGGGGTGGCTTGGAATATCTGAATTTTATATGGGGGTTATTGTAAAATTTTGAGAAGTAAGATTATAGTACTGTAGTACATACATATTATGCATGTATGTGTTTGTTGATACAGCATGTTAAGAACAAGTTCTATTCTCTAACTTTGTCTTTAACCCAAATTTGTAGTTAGGTTGGAACTTATACTTACAAATATGATGCCTGTTATTAAAAATGGCTCCCTCAGTTCCTAAAAGCTGCCCAATGCTTTTAGGAACTGCTGAAGCCCTGTGTTTTTAATATATAGCAAATGTTCATTGGTTTTCAGAAGTTCTTGAAAGCAGTGCACAGCTTTAGCACTTTGTCAGCCTGAGGAAGAAAAATGCATCCACCATATTTTGTAATAGGTATCCCGATCATATCTAGGGGTTTCCTTAAGTCGGACAGGTTCTTAACCTGTGGACTGCCTGAACCCACAATACGGCTACATAATTAGGATCTAAAAATTCCAGCTTTCACATTGTTCTTTAGATATTTTTACTTGAAAAAATGTAGACAACGGCTGGAGAAACGATATTGTTCAGTGGAAAAATAGAACGAGTGATGTAAACTATACATAAATATTTGAGTTAATGGAATATATAAAGTGGTAGAAATACATGCATAAACATTTGTAATATCCTTGAAATTCATGCAGTTGTAGCAGCCAATATGAAATGCAAGTTCTATAAATAAGACCTCATAAAGAGGGCAAAAAAGAATGTATTTCAGGAAGAGAAGTTAAGCAGCAACCATAAGAGCACACAAGAAAACCACATTGTCATTGCCAGAGTGTCTGTCTATCCATTCTCTCTTCTGCTTTTCCTATCTTTACTATATAAATTGCTCTTGAACTGCTGTGCTTTTAAGGAGGCTCTTTTCTCTGTTTTAATCACCTTCAGGCCTTTTACATCTCCTGCCTGCAGTTCCTTCTCCACATCATGTTTTGTGAAAAAAGTTCTCTCTCTAGCTTGGGGCAAAACCCTCCTCAGAAACTCACACAATAGATGAGCAATTAATTGCTCTGTCTCATTGCTGTCTCATGTATGAAGCCATAGCCAGTATTTACAGTTGATCAAACATTAGGCAGATGCTTCTTGAAAATGCCTCTGCATCATGGATGTGTTGACTCAAAAAAATAACACAAGTGCCTCACATGTCTTATGCTTTTCAACCCTAAAGTTCAACCTTTGTTGCTCCCAAAAAATCTCTGGTGGTTGAAGTTTTGTACCCAAAACTTTGGAGACCACGTAACATTTAAATGGTAACCATTCCGCAAAAAAGATCACATTTGTGTGAATGTTTGGAGATTGGAATTTATAGAATAGATTAGATCCATTTTTTGAACACAGAGCTGGAACTCAAGATTTTAAGCTACATGTTGAGAGAGAAGAATTAGAAATGTAGAAATAATTTTATTTTCAAGCTGATGAGGCTTCTTTTAGAAAATCCTAAGACTTTCACTGCAGGTAGTCCTTGATTTATGACCACACTTGACCTAAAATTGAGCTTTGCCCTATTATATGACCTTTTTTGCCACAATTGTTAAGTGAATCTGATTTCCCCATTGCCTTTACTTGCCAGAAGATCACAAAAGATGATAACATGACCCCAGGACACTGCAACCGTCATAAATATGAGTCAGTTGTCAAGCATCTGAATTTTGATCATGGGACCATGGTGATACTGCAATGGCCATAAGTGTGAACAATGGTCATGTCACTTCTTTCAGTGCCATTGTAACTTTGAATGATCACTAAATGAACTGTTGTAAGATGAGAACTACTTGTATTATGTGAATGTCGTATAGTCATATCCTTTGGAAGTCTTGATAAGAAAAGCCCAGAAGGTTTACTGGATTGTTTTTACTCTGAAACACAAGAAACCACTGCAGTTATGCTATTGGTTAGCATTGCATTCTTCTTTTAAGTCTGTTTTTGAAAGAATTGTCATTTATCAGAAAATGTAATTGGCTGCTACATTTTGGTTTCAAAAAGAATGATTGTTGGCAGGACGGCATATTTGGAAAAGATGGGCTTGCCTGACACAGATCAACTAAAGTTACAAGACAATAGTTTAATTGCATGAGCTTTCCCTACCCTTTGCTTGCTTTTATATTTTTTGCAGGATCCAAATTATGACCAATGGCTCTCTAATAATATATGATGTCACCACTGCGGATTCTGGCAAGTATACCTGCATTGCTGGCAATAGTTGCAACATCAAGCACCACGAAGCCTTTCTCCATGTTGTTGGTAAGGATTATAAGTTTGATGGTGATTAGGCTATAGTGTTTAGAATGCAAGAAGGTGACTCTTCTATCAAAAATTCAGCATCTCCTAAGTAAAGTTTCTCAGCTCTTCTAGAAATGAGTCAGAATTTCTGTACCTACATATTGTGGGTTTAGCACAATACTATTACCAATTGTGGAAGCAGTCCAGATTATTATACTAGACAAGCTGAAATTTAATTGTATCTAACAGTTTTCCCAATTATTCAGAAATAAGAAACTTCCACATTTTATTGTGTGTGTGTGTGTGTGTGTGTGTGTGTGTGTGTGTGTGTGTGTGTCTGGGTGTGTGTGTGTGTGTGTGTGTGTGTGTATGTGTGTATTCAGATTTATTTTTGCTGACAAAGAGTTAAAGAATTAAGTGGGAGACTAGAATGAGCTATTTTTTATACATTATAAGACAAAAACACGTCTGGTTGTATATTGCGTTATATACTTAATATCAGCATATGTATTTTAATAATTCGATGGCACATCTCATGTAAGGTTGGCATCTTATTTCCAGATTTACCAGTTACCAATTCAGAGGACATACCCAACAGCCACACCCCTTATAAAATGATCCAGACCATAGGGCTATCTGTGGGTGCTGCAGTGGCGTATATAATAATCGTCCTGGGCCTCATGTTCTACTGCAAGAAGAGGAGGAAAGCGAAGAGACTGAAGAAGCAGCCAGAAGGTGAAGAACCAGAGATGGAATGTCTGAATGGTAAGTTACAGGATCTTTTTCATGCCTTGAACAAAATGGTTTTTTTTTTAATTCAGCTTAGGTTTCAGGGATAAAAGTTGAATTAATTAGTTGGTGGGGGTGTTTATTATGAAGATAAGGATTCAAATAGATCAAATAATACAATTCTGTAGGTTAAACTAACATTGCAGGGTCAGAGAAAATGTTGGAGGTTTTTAAAAGAACCTTGGAAGTTCAAAACAGAAGGTTAGATGGAAACTGATAACAGTGGATAAGGGGTATCCTAAACTCATGTGATTCTCAGTTCATCCCAGGGATGCTTTATATGATTTTTCAAAGCCGTTTAATATCCAGATGAAAAAGAATTTGGGTGAATTTATGGACCTGCTAATTTGTAGTAGATGCATCAGCCACAGATTTCCCGTGTTTGATTTTGAAAGTAGCTGGTTTCCAGAGACTGCTTTTATAAATTGTTCTTCTCAGGAGACACACAATATTCAGAATAAATTTAAAATAGCTTTAAATTGTTTTATTTGCAGGGCTGGGCATAATTTAAAGTACATAATATTGATGGGGGGGGGAGGGCCTCCTTATCCTTAAATTATCCTTCAGTTTGGAAAGCACCTGGCTAGACTGTGAGTTCTAGTCCCATCTTAGCCATGAAAGCTGGCTGGGTGACCTTGGACCAGTCATTCTCTCCCCCCCACCTCATGGGGAGGGGTATTGTGAGGAAAATAGGAGAAGAGAGGAGTGCTGTGTTTGCCACTTTGAGTTATTTATTAAAATAATAAAGGCAGAATAAATAAAATAATATTGTTATGCAGATAGAAGATTAGCTGGTTTTTTAATCACTCCACCAGCCTTTAATATATTTTAGATGTTCCTGCAGTCTTTCTTGTAAAAGGCTAATTTAAGTCATTGGCCCTCTGAGATTCTAAGGATTGTCCAGAATATTCTGTTAGTTCACCATTGGTAACCGCAGTAACTACCTATCAGCACCTCTGCTATTAGAAATCATGCCAAACCAATGTTATTTCATTCTTTGATAAAATGACTAAATTAGTAGACCATTGAAATACTGTGGACATAGTATACTTAGATTTCAGTAAGGTATTTGACAAAGTAGACCACAACCTGCTACTTAGTAAGCTGGAAAAAGATGGTATAGACAACAACACCATCAGATGGATCTGTAGCTGGTTGACAAACCATACTCAGCGAGTAGTCCTCAATGGTACTTACATCCACATGAAGAGAAGTAAGCAGTGGGGAAACAATGGGTGGAAACTGACCAAAGAGAGAAGCAACCTGGAATTAAGGAGAGACTTCCTAACAGGGAGGACAATTAACTAGTGGAACAGCTCGCCTCCAGAAATCGTGGGTGCTCCATCACTGGAGGTTTTTAAGAAGAGACATGTCTGAAATGGTAACAGCAGACTGGGTGGGACTAAAAAGTTCAATCAATCAATCAATTCCAACTTTGCAAGATCTTTTTTTTTCCACGAGAATTTGAAATTGACTGATTGATTGAACTTTTTTTTTTTGTACATGGCGGCGGAGGCCTAAAGCGAAAAGGTTTTATAAAACCCAGCTGAAGGCCTAGGACTGGAGCGACGGCGCGCGTGCCCACAGAGAGGGCTCTGAGTGCGGCTTCTGGCACCCATGCCATAAGTTCGCCACCACTGGTATAGGTTCTCCAGCTCGAGCAGAGGGCTGAACTAAAATACCTCCAAGGTCCCTTCCAGCTGTATTCTGTTCTGATCTTATGTTATCTAATCTAATCTAATCTAATTCTGACCTGACTATTGAAAATTTATGAACTAGCCACAAGAGGTCTCTAAAAGGTAAAACAAGTGGTAAAATAATACCAGAGTTCAAAGACACACTTAATGGGCATCCTAAATTACATGTTTAGATGGCCCTCTAGTGACCAGAGTTAACAGATGTTAAGAAGGTAGTTTTGCAATAAATAAATTCTTATCTACTTGCTCCAAAATTATTTAAAGGATTTTTAATATAACAGTAATTTTCTTCTACGTTTGTTGCGTGTTATTTTTTATTATACTTTAAGCCAAATTCTAAAAAAGCAGCTGTATCATCCAAACCAGATTTACAAACCTTGACTTGCAACCATTTTTTAGCAACCATTTCAAATTAGGACAGCACTGAAAAAAAATAACTTACAGCCATTGCAGCATCCACATAGGCACATAAATATGATCCCAGCTTGGCAAATGTCTGGCATTTACTACAGTTGCAGCACTCCGGGTCACGTAATTGCTATTTGTAATTTTTCCCAGCCAGCTTCTAACAATGGGGAAGCAGGCAGGGAAGATCACAAAACATAACCATGTGATGTCTGACTTAATAACTGCATTGATTCACTTAAGGACTGCAGCAAAAAAGGTTATAAAAATGAGTGCAGACAGACATGTATTGCCTTGCTTAACAATTGCAGCAAAAGAAAATTGAATGCAGTCACATGATGCCTTGATTAATAATAAATTTTATTATTCTAAATGTGGTCGTATGTTGAGGACTACCTATGTGGTGTTTATAAAGATTAAGAAACATCAACATATCAAAGTAAACTTTTATGGATGACATCAGAGATGCCACAAAGAAGAGGGAGCGAAGCTATTTTCCAAGGTGCCTGAAGACAGGACAAGAAGCAACGGATGGAAACTAATCAAAGAGAGAAGCAACCTAGAACTAAAGAGAAACTTCCTGACAGTTAGAACAATTAACCAGTGGAACAACCTGCCTCCAGATGCTGTGAATGCTCCAACACTGGAAGTTTTTAAGAAGAGACTGGATAGCCATTTGCCTGAAATGTATAGGGTTTCTTGCCTGAGCAGGGGGTTGGACTAGATGACCTCCAAGGTCCCTTCCAACTTTATTATTATTATTATTATTACTGAAATGAACTGAAGTAGTGGCTATATCCACTGGTGGTACCAAAGTTGGTGGTAGATGTGGATTAAAGAATGAAGCAGTGGGTTAGGCAACCTGGTGCCTCTAGGTACCAATGTACTTACCCCACACCCCCGCACATTTCTTGCTCCCTGCTAGACTTTCTGTTCTATTTTGACCTTTAAGTTAAATTAAAAATAAAGAGGAAGCCTGAATGCTGGAATATAGAGCACTAACCTCTAGCATAATTATTTATAGGAATGTTTTAGAACCCACAAAGATCAGGTTTCTCTGAAATCTGTCTTAGCTTTTAATGCACTACATTTTACAATCAATACTTTGTTTCCGGAGGATCATTAGCATGGAGCTTTTAAATTCCAAACATATGACACAGCCTGGGAAGACTTTGGCTTAACATTAAAAAAAAAAACCTTTTCTTTCAGGGGGCACTTTGCTGCAAAATGGACAGACTACTGCTGAGATCCAAGAAGAAGTGGCTCTGACAAATATTGGCAGCAGCTCTGCAGTCAACAAGAGACACAGTAGTAGTGATAAAATGCACTTCTCTCGGTCTGGCCTGCAGACAATCACTCCTCTGGGTATGTCATATAGCAGTCATTCTACATCGTATTTGCTTGCAGTACACATTCTGACCTCTCTTCTTCTGTTCCCAGCAATGTCCTGTGACCTTAACTGAGATCTTTCTGTGTGGCTTTTCCCCCACACTCTCCTAATTTTTATATCCTTTCCATCATTAGTTTTGTAACGTTCTTGTGTCTATCTTAGTTCTATACTTTTATCAAATTGTTTAAGTGTATATGCAAATGAAACTGATTGTTCTGAATAAAAAGGCCTTGCTTCATTAAATTATGCATAGATATATCATGGACATAATCCTGCGTGGACATGCTTTCCTATATAAGGCAAATGGGAAAATGCCTTCTATTGTGCTTGCTGTTGGAAGTATTTCAATTTAAATTAAAAATGTCTAGTTACTACAGAGTTGTTTTACTAATTACTTAATATCACAACACACATTTTCATTTTGCATTGTTCAAGCAGCTTTTGGAAAGTGTCTTTGCCTTGTTAGCGGTTTGGTATTGAGTTGTCTAAACGGAGCTTAATCCCTAAATTTCCATGAGACCAAAGAGGATAGACAAAAAATACCAAGCAGAGAAGTGATCTGTAGTAATTCAAGTTGTACATATTTAGATCTGGTTACATGCTGTTTTATAATTAAGCATAAGAACTGGGAGTTATGTCAAATATACCATGGAAGAAGTGGCTTCTAAGAAGGAAATTAGAGATGTATAATGGGTGGTACCACTCAAATATTGGAAGATGCTCTTTCAAATAAAAGGAGAACAGGCAGAAGGCAGCCAGGTTTTGTGGCAGTTTTATTTCTTGCTGAAATTAGGCTTAACATATAAGTGTTGGTCTTTAAATACTGTCTCACCCTCCACCCCAAATTCCCAGCACTTGCTGAGTAGCATTGATTCCTTCTATCTCAAATTCAAATCAGTCTTCTTCTACTTCAGTAATTGCAGCCAAATACTGTTTAATAGTTTGCTATATTTTTTTCTTCAAACATTTATATATTTTACATTTGGAAACATTTCAAATACAGCTGTCCATTTAGTCACTACTTTATATCAATATTTTATCTTCTTATTTCTGCCTTGTATTCATTATTAGATGGCAGAGTCATTTTAACCATTTAGATAGTCATTATAATTGGACTCTAATTTTTGAAAGCATAATTATTTCTTGTGTATTACTCTTCCTTATACATTACATTACTACATTTTAACTAGATATATTAAACTATATTTTAGTGTCTGTGCCATTCTGTTCTTCTAAAGAATCATTTAATTACCTTATATAAATTGCCTTATTATTAATTTTTATGCACCAAATTCTTACAATTTTATCTGATAGTCCTCAATTTAACAATGGCAATTGGGACCAAAATTCCCCTCACTAAGCAGTATGGTCATAAAACGTAATTGCATTGCTTAAATGCCACTGTCATTGGGCAAGGTAACTTCTGTGGGCTTCCCAAAATGGTGAGTCAGTAAAGAAGCTGAAGAAGTTGCAAATTCCAGGCTTGCAGGCAGATAACAGCTGCTTCTGAGTATGGGAGGGAGCAAGGGGATAGGTGGAGGTCTGTGAAGAATCAGAGAGCATACAGGAGAGGTGTTGAGTGGGTTGGGAAGACTAGTGGAGATTGCAGGAGAGGCACTGTGTGGATCAGAATGGGTGTGAGAGTCTGCAGGAGAGGCTGGGCACAGGAAGATGCATAAGTTCCATAAAGGTCAGGAAGGGTGTGTGGGATGCTCAAGTGGCCAGCAAAGGAGACCACAGAGTGGCTGGGGGAGGGCGGACAAGTGGGAGAGACCCACCTCAGTGACCGGCCATTCCCTTTCTGGAATAGCTGGCACGGAAGGTTGCAAATAGCATTCATGTGATCATGGGGTGCAAACAGTTATTGAATCAATTGAGATCTGTATTGTTATATGATTTTATAGCTCATTTTATTCTAGTCAGTTTCCGTGCTATATAAGCTGCATTGATGTTCAGCAACCTAAATGTCATTTCTTTTGTTTTGCTGGTCAGTAAGTGAAATCAGATGACTGACTGATTGACCAGCATTTCTATTCCCTTGAGTAATCACCAGACACAACTCCTATAGCCATCAGAAACCAAAAACAATTTAAGAGGCTGCACTTCTCCTAAAGCATCAGATGTATGGCCAATGGGTTCTCCTAAGTCCATTTTTATCCATTTAGAAACAAATATCTTTGTGTCGTCAAAAACTATCTGTGACCCAATGGATAAATGGGTGGGAGAAGTAGGTTCTGCATCATATTCTCTCATCCAACTCTAAAGTTTTCTTTGCAACTCATGGGCTCAAACTTTTCAACTATATTTTCAACAAATCTATATTGTGCTGTATTCTGTGTGTACTATAGAAATAATTAGCAAGCTGTTTCCTTTTATTTTTTTAAGGGAAAGGTGAATTTGGAGATGTTTTCCTAGCTAAGGCAAAAGGCATTGAGGACAATGACACTGAAGTGCTTGTTTTAGTCAAGAGTCTTCAGTCAAGGGACGAACAGCTACAGCTGGCCTTCAGGCAAGAATCTGAGATGTTTGGCAAACTGAACCACAGCAACGTGGTGCGATTGCTTGGCCTATGCCGGGAAGCAGAACCTCACTATATGATCTTGGAATATGTAGATCTGGTAAGAAATCTAATCAAATATTCAGTTGCTATATATGTGGGATTTTTGTTTGTTTCTTTTTTAATAATTATTCAAGGTTGAAGCTGTATACTTTTATTTACTGTTAAGAGAAGACCTGTTGATTGAAATAAGTACAGTAATGGATACAGAGCTCTTGAGTAAACCTGTGTTTTGCTATGGCTAATGAACTGATTATGCTTTTTTAAATTTACTTTGGAGGCAAAGGGCAGTGGTTTATATGGTAATTCCATCCCTTTAGTTGAAGGCTGAAGAAGCTGGTAACTGGAAGGGGACTTCCATATTGAATATTTATTTATTTCTCAGTTTCAATTAATTCACTCAGGCAATTTACAGCAAAAACATAAAAACATTCAAGATAAGAAACAGTAAAACATTTGTAGTAACACAACTCAAACAAATACAACATTCAAATATCCCTGGTAGGCTTAGAAACACAATGCTTTAAAATTTAAGACACGAACCAGTAACAAACTCATGATGGTATCCATTCTGTAGGGAAAAGCTCTATGGAATAGCTTCATATTTACTTGTTTCCTGAATCTTAGATGGAGTGGAATGGTTTGATAGGGAAAGCTGGATGTCTCAATGTGGCCCTATTTCAGAAAGAAGTGTTTACACCCAGAGGTCTCCAACCAGGGTCCTTGGTCACAAGTACAGTTTTTAAATTATGAATGCTGGCCTGTTCCCCCATCCTCAGCCCTGGCTTCAAAATTGTTGATGAACCCAAAATCTGGGAGAATCAGATCTCTAATAGGGCAACATTGTCTTCACCCAACTGGGTCTTGAGAATACATGCTGACTCTTGCCTGTTGATCCACTACTGAATACTGTATGAACATGGTATTACTGCAGATAATCCTGGTATTTATTATCAGCATCTTAAAACTGTTTTATGTGATCAGAGATGTATTTATGAAGAGATTTATAAAGTGAATTGGTCTGGCTTCTTTTTGTCTCGGTATACTTTTGAATAGTTTTGAAGAGCTTGATTTTTTTTCTGCTAGGGAGATCTGAAGCAGTTCCTGAGGATTTCCAGAACTAAAGATGAGAACCTCAAGCCCCAGCCCATTAGCACAAAACAGAAGGTAAAATGGTATAATTGGAGAGTTAATAGTGTCTGAATCTAAAGAAGGCTGTAATTGTAGAGAAAGGAGTGAGTTAATTTGTAAGAGTCAATAATTATATCATCCAATTTGGTATACCATTTAGGCTGCTATGCGGGTGCCTTATATTCCAATGTTGTTGTTAGGTTATTTAAAAACAGGCCTGCATGTTGAATTTTTATACAGAAAGTTGTTTACAGCTAGATTCTGGCTAATTGTAGATCACAAATAGACAATTTGCAAGCCATTGTGGGTCTTGATCTGTTCTACAACCTTCCATTAGTGACCTAAGATATATTTATTTATTTGTTTGTTTATTTAAAAGATGTGTATAGCTTCCCAACTAAAATCACAGCTCTGGAAAGCTCACTCACTAATGAAATTACAAACCATAAAACCATAAACATAAAAAAATAAAACCAACAAAATTCCAGTGCCTCAATTATCTCCTAGGACAGGGGTAGGCAATCTTGGCTCTTTTATGACTTGTGGACTTCAACTCCTAGAATTCCTGAGCCAGCATGGCTCAGCTTGGAAACCTCTCCCTTTCCCCTCAGAATGGCTGGCTCAGGAATTCTGGGAGTTGAAGTCCACGAGTCATAAAAGAGCCAAGGTTGCCTACCTCTTTCATATGATGTCACAACAACTGTCTGTAGGCACCAATCACTCTATCTCTCACTGCCTGGGTAAAGAGCCAGATCTGATGGTCTTCCAGATGTCTAAAAGAGTGGGGGTCTGCTGAATTGCCAGGAAAAGGATGTTCCTCAGGTCTGAGGCAGCTATGGAAAAGGCATGCTTCCTAGGTCCCTCTAGATCCCAAGGGGGTCGCAGGCTGTGGGAAAAATGGGCAAGTGCACATGCATGAAGCTTCACTTGCACGAGCAGCAGGCAACTGCGTGCACAAACCTGGAGCTCCACATGTGTGAGTGCAGGCCGCTTGTGCTCATGTGCAAAGTTCCATTCACGCAAATGAGCTTAAGTGCCTTCTGCTCAAGTGTCCTCCGCTCACTCAAGTGGACCTTCACACACGAGCACAAGTGCCTGCTGCTCACATGAGCTTCATGCATGAGTGCAAGCACCCTCCGCTCTTGTGCGAAGCTCCATTCACACAAATGGAACTATGTGTGCACGTGTGCATCTAGCACTCACATGCCACCTCTGCACTGACCCGCCAAGCTGGAAGGGTTGGGGACCCACTGCTGTAGATGGCAGCATTTCAGGAAAGGACTTGGACTGTACCTACTTTAACCAGACTAGTGGGACAGGCAAATACTTTAATGGAGAAGCAGTCCTGCAAATAGCCCGGTCCAATGTTATGTTAGGCTTTAAAAGTACTTAAGGTGCTTAAGCAAGCATCTTGAATTGCATCCTGCAGAAATCTGGAAGCCAGTGCAGTTTGTGCTACAGTGGTATAATGTGGTCAAACTTAGAGGCACCCAACACTGCACATGCTGCTGCATTCCAAACCAGTTGTAGCTTCTGAATAGTCTTCAAGGGCAGACCCACATTCAGCACATGGTACTAGTCCAAACAGGAAGTCACTATGACATGAGTGACCATCAACAAGGTCTCCCAGTCCAGAAAAGAGTAGGGCTTTATAGGACGCTAGACTAGACATGTTTCAGATATATTTCTTTACCTAACAGATAAACAGAATAACCACAGATGTAGGGGAAGGACTAGCCGAGCCAGGAGAGCAGTCAAATGGGGACTTCATCTTGAATGCCGTTGAACCTTGTGTAGTCTCACTCAGGTGCAAACTTTTAGTCTGAGAAGATTCCTGCTTATAGACTTGAGCAATAAAACAGCTAATTGAACTCTTCAAGTGTGGGTCTTATCTGCACCTCACAACAGGTGGGCAAAGAAGCAGTGGGAGTGAAAATAACTTCCAACTTCCTGCCCGCTTCCCCATTGACTTTTCCCTTTGAGAATTGGCAAGGAGCATCAGAAATCATGGTCATGAGATTATCGCTGACTGTGGTGGCTTAGCAGTGTTGCAGTGGCTACAACATTGCCAATACAACTGGTCTGAAAATCCTTGAAAGTTCAGATCCACTGGAATAAAGAGTCCTAGATTTTGGACACACCTTTTAAGTTAGCCATTTGAGGTACATTGGCTCAAAAAATGTTCCTCTATGATGCAGCATTTCACCCAATTGAAGGTTAGAAACAGACAGGAGAGTTTTAGTATTACATAGATTACCAGTATCTTGAATTGAACCTGGAAACACCCTGATAACCAATGCATCTTGGAGACCAGAGGTGTAATATGTGTTGATCAAGGAGCAGGTATAACTGTCCCCGCCGCTGCATTTTGCATCAGCTATAGCGTCTGGATTCTTTTCAAGAGCAGCTCCATATAGAGTGTGTTACAGTAATCCATTTGGGAGATGATTAGAACATGAGTGACCAAGAAGAGAGCCTCCCAGTCTAGGAATGGGCACAACTAATACACAATGCAAAGTTGTGAAAAGTCTTCTGGCTGTGGCTACCACCTGGAGATGAATCCAGAAGGACACCCAGATTGCACATTTAATTATATTTTAATTACTTTAATTGTAATCATGTAATTTTGTAATTGTAATACAATTACAATTACAGTTTTTCTTATTTTCATTTGTAGGACAAATGTATTTAAAATAAAATAAAAAAAACATATATGCATCGTCAGGAGTATTCACTTGAATAGATTTGTTTTAGGTCTGAAATACCAATCTGCAGAGATAGCGGAAATTAAAAGAAACGAGAGTCTGCAATTAATATTTCATTGATGTGTGTGCTTTTTAAATTGGCCCAAAGTCTGGAGGGGCAACGTATATGTGGCCTGGAGCAACACTTAACATTTGGGGAAATGTTGGGCTGCATATATAAAACTAGCCTGTTCTTGGTTTAGAGATAAACTTCCTGTTTTTAAAGCTTCGTTGAACCTAATTGTTTCCTGCCTCTAAATAGTGAAAAATTGTGCCACCAGTGATACTGGCCAGAGGAGGCCCAGGGACTGCAAAGAAGAGACTTGGGGGATACTTACAGCACTAGGGTATTCAATTCTGTTCTAAGGCATTTTGCAGGATAGGAAATGACAACTGATGTTAACTGTCTGTCCTTTATTCTTCCTCTTCCAGGCCAGTTCAGAGAATACTTAGCTTCACATGGGATGCTTACTTATGGTTTTATGTATCTGGTGTTTTTCAGTTATCTTTCTGCTGTCAAGTGGCACTCGGGATGGAACATCTCTCCAATAGCAGGTTTGTTCACAAAGACTTGGCGGCTCGGAACTGCCTGGTCAGTGCGCAACGGCAGGTGAAGGTGACAAAACTAAGTCTCAGCAAGGATGTTTACAACAGGTAAGATTGCTTTGATCTCTTAGCGGATGCTCCAAAGGCCATGTTTAGAAAATTTGGGCAGAACTGATTTATCCTTTGCTTCTCCATGTTCAGCGAATACTATCATTACCACCAAGCCTGGATTCCACTTCGTTGGATGCCCCCCGAAGCTGTCTTGGAGGATGAATTCTCTACAAAATCTGATGTGTGGTCCTTTGGGGTCATCATGTGGGAAATATTTTCATTGGGGGAATTGCCACATTCATCATTGGTGAATGAAGAGGTGTTAGCAGGTATGTGAACCCTTATCAAGTTTTCCCTTATCTAGTGAAATGTATATAGACTGGAGTAACACTGGGCTATTGTAAAACAGCTTGTTTACTAAATAGCTAGCCTACTATAAAAGAAGTAAAGGTATGCTGGAAGGAGATACCCAGTCTGGTGTTCCACTTGGTTTCAGATGATGATTGAAAATGCAACATTAAGTTAGAACATAGAATAATAGAGTTAGAAGGGACCTTGGAAGTCTTCTAGTCCAACCTGCTGTTGATTGAGTTATTAATAAAAATGCTTGAAATCAATCAGATGCATTTGATTAATTGATTTTCCAGTTCTTATTGTTAATATAAATCTATATGCTATTAAAGCTCGGTTCTATAACGAGGAGAAACTGCACCATGGGGCAACAATTTTTGAACCCTCAGATGAGCTAACTTATGGAATGCGCCCAAAATCTGAGACCCATGACTCCCATGGAATTGAAATTTGGCAAATTTTATAATTTTTTTATGATGTAAAAATCATAATAAAACATTGTATGACTTCATACAAAATGTCACAAAGCATTTCATGTGGTAAATTCCTGATGTTTGACTGCCGTACAGTTCAACAAGGGCTATTTTCAGAGCAAATACATATCTGAATATCTCCCTGAATTTTAAGAACTTTTCCAGGGAAGGCAGTATATTAGAAGCTCTGCCATTGTTGAAGGCCTTAAGGAATCTGGCAAGGAAATATCTTTAAAATAATGACTCAGTGGATCCTAGGTTGTGCAGTATTTATTAAAAACTGCAAATACGAAAAGAAAAAGATCCTGTGAGGTGCAAGCATGGTCCTTGCTGAATGTGGGAAAAGAACAGAGCCTTCTCTTAGATCAGAGGTCCCCAACCTTTTGGGCACCAGTGCCATGGAGAAAGATTTTTCCGTGGACCAGAGGGGGTTGGTTTTGAATTCTACCTGCATCCCAAGGATGGAGCTTTGCTTGTTTGTGCGGCCCGCTTGCCGGCATGCTGTGGACCAGTGCCAGTCCACTGACCAGGGGTTGGGGACCTCTGCCTTAGTTGATGTCTATTTCAACATTTGCTTACATCTTACATTAAAAATAGTGCCCATTTCTTTTCTCACATATGCATTTGATTAGAATAATAGCCCTCATAATTAAGCTTACGACCTATGCTTCTAATTAGGTATTATTAGCATACTTTCAAGTCCAAACTTTATTTTTACAAGTTTTTTTATAAAATATTTAATTTAATATTATAAAATATTATTATTTTATAATAATCTTATTTTTTTTATAAAATAGCAGCTTCTTTGATGATAAATATTGTTGCCTATATCACATGATACATTTTGGAAGGTTTAGAAAAAATAAGACAGCCAGAAGAAAAAAGTTGAACTGCTCTAAGCCTCATGAGTTTGTCACAGAATTACAGCAGGTTAACAAACAAATCTGTGAAAACTTTATATTACTGCCAAAGCAAGCAAGTAATAATATCCGTGTTGAATTATTTGTATTTTATAACATATGCAACCTATTTTATATGTTGGATGATACTTGGAAAACCAATGCAAAATGTAACAGCTCCTTATCAGTGGGAACTGTTTCCCAGAGGTGAATAGCAGTACCTCCCTATGGAAGAGTAGGGATTTTTCCTATGGTTGGAAGAACTGAAGTCAGTTTGGAAAAAGACTGATGCACAGCTATGCATATTATTTATCCTAGTTCTTGCTATTGGTAAAGGAAACATGTTCAGCTTACTAAACTTTACTGGACAGTTGTGTTACTGTTGTACTTTATTTAATAAAAGAGATTTTATTACAATTTCTTCAATATAATTTCAGACAGGACAGAAAAAGGGGAAAGATGAATGGGATGGAATTGGAAGAGAGAATTGGATGAAAGATAGTATTGTTCCTCTTATCATTTTGATTTGACAGATCTTCCAAAACACACAGAAGAGCTGTTATATGGAAGATGGAGATTTTAAAGATAAAAAATAATCACAAAATTAGTAGATTATCAAAAAATAATCTAAGTTGCTGCTTGAAGGCAAATAATTAAGGAACTGTACTGTTCCTGAAAAGTTCATAGTACACGCATCCTAGAAAAAACTGGACGGCAGTCTTTCCTTTCTTATCCTGTGCTTTCTTTTTCTCTGTTTAGGTTTACAGTCTGGGAAAATGAAGCTTCCCCATCCAGACGGTTGTCCCTCCAAATGTTACAAGTTGATGCAGCGCTGTTGGGCTCAAAGCCCTAAGGACCGCCCGTCTTTCAGTGAGATTGCTAACATGCTTGGAGAAAGCCCATCAGAAAGCAAGGCCTGAGTAGGAAATGCCCACCCTATTCAAAGGTTGGATTGGACTGAAATCTCATTCTGGTATCTTGACTGTTACAGATTCTCAATGGGACCTAACAGAACCAAAGGGGACCAAAAACTTTTACACAAGTGGATGAAGGCTGTGGATGTTTTCTTGATCTGAGATGTCTTCACCAGGCTGTGTTCTCTGTGCCTGGCCAGGTTGCATTCCTCCAGGGTCTACCTCTGACTTCCACAGGACTAGTTAAAAACATCTTAGAAATGAAGGGAATGCTGGCAACTACCATCTTAGATACTTTCACAAGGAAAGCCTGTAACAAGTTTTTGGGACTTCTCTGTCTTGGCACATTTAACCTTTTATTTAGTTTTCAAATCCTTTCATGGAAAAGCACAGACAGGTTCCCTCTGGGAAAGGGTTTTATAATTTTGGGGGTGGGGGTGGGGAAGGGCACATGCAAAGAATCATGCTGCTCAGTCATTAATATTTTTTGGCAGGAGGCATTAAGATGGCAACAGGGAAACTAAAGTTGATAACGCCTGTTGTCGCTTTTATAATGTTTGCAGTATTTGACTGGATTTATCTTGTGAAGCAACCAAAAGTAGTGCTATGCACAATAGCAGCCCCATCCCAAGCTCACCTAATTTTTGATCCTGCAATGGTTTCTCACTTGACTGGAATCAGAAAGGCCTGGACTGCAATTATTTTCATCTTGAAGAGCTCCAGTGACTTTTCCTTGATTGTATCCCTGCTAAGGATCTAAGGAGAATCCTTCTTAAGACAAGGAGGAACCTGCATATTTATTGAACAATGCTTTATTTCTCCACCTGGTACTGTCAGTCTGTCAGGCCTTCTGCCGCCTCCTTACATACCCAGAAAAAAGCAACAAACACTAAGTGCCTGGCATATGAAGGAGACTTTCAGTAGCTTTCCTGATTATCTAATGCCGCTTTTTATATGATTCTTTTGGGGCAATGTTTGTTTTTCTTACTTTTTTTAAAGAAATGTTGACACTTTGCAGCCTAAGTAATTCTTTTATATGCACACACACATTTATATATATATTACTGGAATTGCAGCCTAGAGACAATTTAGCTTCAGTTTGCTTGAGCAGAGGAGTAGAACAGCCAAAAGGTTTTTTTTTTATAAAAAATAAAATAAAATACACTGCTTACAATAAAGAATCCCTCTCAAACAAAATTAAAATAAATTGCAATCTGTGTTTCTTTTCTTTTGTTTCTCTAGATGAATAAAAACATCTTGGAATGATTGTGGGATAAAAGCAACAAATGCTATCATATTAAGGTCAACACAATTTTTATTCATATTCTTTTAAAATGCTTTTAATCACTGAATTTATCTCATGTTTTTCCATTGTCTGGGTTGATTCATGACAAATGCTATGTCATCATTCATATGTCATATTGAATAGAAAACAACCCAAACTCATGGCTGAGCATTACTTGTGAACTGAGCAGTTATTTCTAAACTGTTGTATTTGGACTATGATATTCTTGAGATATCGTATCTGAGTTTCTTCATATAGCATATTCTTCCAATCCTGATTGTATTATTTAATATACAATAGGAATCTTCCATAAAAAGAGAAAAGGCTAATTCCATTACAGTTCTTTTCCAATACATCACCATGATTAATCTAACAAACTCAGACTGCTTTTGTTTGATTTTAAGAAATCAAAAAAATCAGTGTTTGCTTTGTATTTAATAACTTGGGAGATGTGCATACAGCACTGAATACTATATTGCATGTTTCTCAACCTTGGCAACTTGAAGGCAGGTGGACTTCAACTCCCAGAATCCCTCAGCCAGCCTTGAAGGTTGGGAATTCTGGGAGTTGAAGTCTGCCCATCTTCAACTTGCCAAGATTGAGAAGCACTGTATATTACATAAAAATCGTGTTATAGAATTAATACTTGTGTGGTGAAAAACTTGGAAGCAAGCTCAAGTGAGACAACCAACTCCTATACTTTTTTGTTGCAATCCCAAAATTGTGAATTTTGATAAACCTATGATAAGGCCAACTCACATGCAAAATTACTTTAGCCATTGTTTCTTACTGAAGCATCTATACAGTGACCATATTTTTATGGAAAGAATAAAGGACAAACCTGAAAAAAATAAATCTGAAAGAAGTTCATAAGATTAAAAATTGTTTATGTTTATAACCTTGCTTTACAAAGGAAAATTCAAAAGAAAATGAAGAAAAAATTTACAAAAACATGTATTCTAATAAAAATATGTAAAGTCAAATAGTAAATGTAAATTTATTTTAAAAAGATAATTCAGTTTCACATGAATGTGAATGACTAAGCATTAAGTGGTACCATTTGTATGGTAAAAGTTAAAGATCAAAATAAAGGATAAAAGTGAGTTTTTGAAAAATTTGAAGGACAACTTTCTGAAATAAAAGACTGTTCTTTATAGTAAAGGATATATGGTCAGTGTAAATATATAGGATCTGTATTCCAGAATAAAACAAAAAGCAAGCTATACAACTGCCAACTGCAATTTCTGAACATTACCCAAAAGGACTGCATAAGAAATTAATATTTATATACAGTATTACCAACTAAGACTGGAGAAGCACACCAATGCACTCAATGTCCATTGGGAAAAAAGAAATGGCTGTTGGAAGGCCTTTGTCAAACAGATTCCTTCAGCTTTTAGTAATCCCTGTCTAAATACATGTGTAGGATTGTGGTCTTGTATAGACTTTTTAAGAACCTAAACTTAAGATTGCAGCCCTTCAGAATCTTATGCACAAAAGCTCAATTGTCTGTTTTCTGTTTTTCAACCATGACAGCCGTTTCAGGTTTCTTGTACCATATTATTTTTTCTTGTGTTGCTGTTATTTTGCTATTCTATTCTCACTTACTCTAGTGTGGTGGCCTTTTTTGAAGAAACACACAGACATGGTGAAAAATGATCTGCTGTGAATGACTAAAAACTTTTCTCTCCAAGTAGAATATTAGGACTGAAAAACTCCAAATCAATTAAGCCCAACTCTGTCAGTTGCCAGAAATCACATTAAAGCCAACATCCTATTTAAACAAATTCAGTGAGAAGGAATTTGTCATCTGCTTCAATAATCAAACTATTTTTGCCACAGGAATTTTTTACAATAAACTTATTGCTGCCTGTTTCTCAATCTGTTATTTGTCGTCCCTCTGTATTAGACCACTATATTCTGTGTAACATCATTTCAATATTTGAAGAATGCTGTTCTCCATTTTCTCAAGGCTAAACATGTCCTGATCTTCTTCACTTTTTGTTTATTCATCTAATTTGTCTGGTCCATGGACTGGTAATGGGCCACGGCATGCCAGCAACTGGGCCGCACAAACAAGCAAAAATGCATTTTTATAGTTCAATCAAACCATATGATTGTCAAGGTGTGGTGGGGATTAATCTAATTGTGTAATTAAAATATTATTTTGAATAAGTATGGGATAGGGATTTCAAGGGAAGACATGAACAGAGCCACCTAACCTTCATTCTCTCTAAGCTGCAAAGAAGCTAGGCGTTCTATCCACAAAATTTACATTTACAGTCCAATCAGATGAGTGTAATACACCATAAATGGAAAAAATAGGAGGGGATAAGATACACAAGAGCAGAAGATGCCTGAAGGCAAGGAGTAACTTTGTGAAGGTTTCAAAACTGTTTTGCAAATTAATTGAACAGCAATACTTACCAACTGCTTTGCTTGCCTGGACTGTCAGCCAGCTTAACCTGAGGCAGATTTCCTTCCCAACTTGAACTGCAGTAATTAAAAGTTTGTCTGTGGTAGCTAAAACAAACAACTTCAACTGACTGCTAATATGTGACGGAACTATTTTATTGTGTAGCTCTATGACAAGAGAAGAAAGGAAGGGGTCTCAGTGCATAACCAGAAACTCTCAATAACAGGCTGATTGCAGAATCCTCAAGCTTTTTTTAAAAAAAATTAATCCTATTACATACTTCTGATTCTAATTAATTTGAATCCCCCATTTTTGAGAAGAATAGAGTTTACAGCAAGAATATTTTTTCACCAGACACTGTAGAACAAAAGGATTGGAAATTTGAGGAACTCATCTCTGTAGTCTCTGGATGGACTGCATTTACTATTTAGTAGTACATAATTTATTATATATATAGATTATATTTCCAGCATTTAACACCACCAGTTAATATATTCCTGAGCAATGTATGGAACTATCTGGGGAGGGCAACATAAAAGGTAAAATGTAAAAATATACTAAGAATATTTTTTTAAAATACTGGGGCCGTTGTGAAATTATAAATGCCTAAATAGGGAAATACATAAACTTGTAGTGCCTTAGTCTTGAGGTAGCCTTTTTTCTGACATCTCAAAGATTTTAGGGCTTTTATCTAGAATTCTGTAAGATTTCACCACCCTTGACTAAAATCAGTTGAACATGATAAAATCATATGAGATTTAGCAATTCTATATATGAGGTTTTGGTCATAAACAAAATAAAACATTAAATTTAGGGATCTTTCAAATTCAAAATGCAACAGCAATTTGGATACTATGAACATGATGCCCATCATTTTGCCTCCCCTAACCCCCCCCCAAATTGTATGAAATTAAAGCCAACAGAGAAAACACTAGTACCCCAAACTTAAAAAGTTACTGAAGCAAAAAACTTTTCCATCAGCAAAATAAGGATTTTAATGGAGACATTAAAAGGCCCTTTCTCCAGCAACATCTAATTTCTTTTTGAATGGAGTGAGTGAGAGCCTCTAAAAATGCTCTGAATGTCTGAGCAGGCTTACACAGAAGGAGGCTAACTGGTTAAAACTTTATGATGGTCAATAATCAGTTAATCAAATACACCCCAGTTGCATGAGCAAGAAATTAAGAACAAATACCTTGGTGGTTAAATATAGTTTATACAAGAAATGATGCATACATTTCACATTTAATCATATTAATGTAGAAAGATTTTAAATGCAGTGATTTATCTGATGGCATAGTCTCTGTGCTGATAAAAGAAAAGAACATAAGTACTTTTGTTTCTTCTTGGAAACCGCTTCTGGACTTTGTGCTTGGTGTGGAAAAAAATAATATGATTTGGGGTTTTTCAAGTTAGACTGATTTGCTGATACAGAAATGGCTAGTAGCGCATACTACTATAGAAATGTAAAAAGTTGAGATTTGATTTTAATGTCTGATTTTACTGCAACAGAGAGTTGGAAGCTTTCATACTACGTTCAGAATAAAATATTGTAGCACATTTTCCTTTTAAAACTGCTATGAGAAGACATAAAATTATAGTAATGAAAATGCTCTCATTTAAAAGAACTGTATTTTTTTCCAGTTCAGAATTTTAATTTCAACTTTTCTATTACTGAGTTGATTTAGATAGTTCTGTATATCATGGTCAGTCAAGCCAAGTCAGGCAAGTTTCATTATGACTTTTCCTTCTGAGAACCTAGCAATAAACAGGAATGATGGGTCAATACCAGCAGAACTCAGTTTCCACTTAAGGCTTGTTTCTATGATGAAATAAATTTAATATCAAGGGAAATGAACTTTGGAAGATGAGCTCTTAATCTAAGTCAGTAGTTACATAGTCAAACAGTTTCACTTACATTCAACTCTATTTTGCATAGTTCTACTTCTTGATCATGGGAAGAATTGGAGCATCTATCAGCCTGGCTAACTACAAAATCCCCTTCCCTCCCAATTTTCTTAGGACTGCCTCAATAGAGCTGGAGCTGTCAGAGTCCCTGTAGTCTCTTGTGTAACTGTTGAGGATGACTCTATGCTCAAAATGGTTTAAGAGCTGCTGGAACAAAATGACCATCATGTTTTTGAATAGCAAATGAGCACCTCTGAGGAAACTTTTATATGCTCCTTGTGAGTCCACATTTTACCAGTATTATCTTTTAAAATACTGACTTCTCTAGTCTTTTGATAATTTACACACAGCCTCATTTTTTGTCATCCCTTCCCTTTCGCAAAAGTCATAAGTTTTGATGTTCTGGTAATTTACTCATTCCCAAAGACAGCTGCAAAGTTTTTGTTTTAAGACCCAGGGCTTTTTTCCCCCATAGAACGCCCAGAACGGAGTTCCAGCACCTTTTTTGAATGGAACCTTGTAGGGTAAGCAAGGCGCGTTGTATGACGTGTGTGAGTTCCGGCACCTTTTTTTTTTAAAAGCACTGTTAAGACCAATAAGAGTTTGGGAAAATATTCCTCCATCAGCCATATACAGTAGGACCAGAAAATATATTTGAACTTCTTGGAAATAATGCAACAATGTCACTAGGGAATTTATATTGGGAATAAATAGGAGGCATGTTAGGAAGCAACCTTTCTTCACTTCTTGTTAAAAAATGTGGTATGAATGCCAGTGATGGTTGCATGTAACTCAACTTCAAAACTTGATGCTATGACTTTATATATAAGATGGGCCAGCTCACTAAATAGAAAACAAATTCATACAATTCTTTAACTTTGAGATTACAGAATTGTCTGTGATTTCCTCCCTCCTTTTCTTGTCATCCTTTCACCTAGTAAATTCAGATAATTTTTAATACGATTAACTCCATAGGTAATACATACATATTCTGAATTGTATCATCAAACTGAAGATGATGGTGTTTTGGAAAGTTTTTCCACCTACATTTAATGATAGAAAGGATGCTACAAGACCACGATAATGATAGGATAAGTTTTGTAACCTTCATATTACTTATGATAAGCTGTTAATAAAGTGGAAACTGAACAAACACAGTCAACCTTAAAAAAGATACAGTATATGATGGAATGACTAAGGATTCATTGTATGACGAAGTCAGTTATTTGCAATCTTGTTACCCAAGAATGATAAAGAATCAGGAATCTGGTAGTCTCTTTTCCGGGTAATAATTTTTGTTATATTCTTCATCAGATGCATCACCGTGCAGATCAGAAAAGCTTATGTTTTTAAAAAAATTGCCTAGTCAGAAAAGGAGGGGATACGAGACTGCCTGTTTTTTACTACATAATTGAGCCTGGAAATTAAGGTCATAAGTTGTGAGTTATAAAACGGGTCACCACAGGACCAGACCTGGGTGACCTTGGGCCAGTCATTCTCTCTCAGCCCAATCTACCTCACAGAGTTGTTATGGGGAAAACAGAAGAGCAAGGAGTATTAGCTATGTTTGCTGCCTTAAGTTGGGAATTACAAAATAATATTGCATTTTATTTATTTTAATTTTTTTAATACTTTATTGGTTTTTAACAATAACAATCTCCAGTGCCTGGTGTACAGCGTGTTGTCTTGGTTTATATATTTGAAAAAAAGGCAATAATAATTAATTAACAGTCAATAGATTGAATTTGATAATTCCATAATTAGACTTCGATATAACAATAAAAATGGAGTGGACTATAAAATTCCCAGGAGAATCATCAGAGTTTGGGAGACAGAAAGTATATATCCTACCTATTCTATCTTCTGTATTCCCAACAATATTTGTAAAAACACAAGAATTGCCAGGTAAGTGGAATATATCAACTTGGAAAACTATTCGGCAAAAGAAGGCGGCTAGAGACAGATTTAAGAGATTTGACTCGCCCTAACAGATGGAGTATTACATGAGCAAACTCTTGTTTGAATATGGTTAAAAGAATAGAGAACTTTGAACATAAAGGGGCCCTATAACAAGAGGGATAAGAGATTTAAGTAATATTGTATGTTTTACAATATATGAAATGTAAAAATATTGGGATGATGTAACTTTTATAAATATAAGTGAAATATAAGCTGATCAAAAAGGATGTTATACTCAGATGCTATAAGATAAGAAGTACAGTATTTTTATCACATGAAATATGAAAATATTGGGATGGTGTATCTAAATGGAAAATGGATATCTAAATGACTAACATTGACAAAATCATGACTGATAAGAATGGATTGAATATAAATGGGAAATTAAGCTTAAACAAAAATCACAAAAATTAGGATGCATGGTGAATTAATGAGATGATGGTTAAAAGAATAATATAAGCTGATAAAAAATGTTATACATGGATGTTACCAGTATCTGTACAAATATGAAAAAATGTCTATATTTAATCATTTATATATTGAAAATATTAAGAATAATATTTGTTTAAGGTTGAAGGAGAATATAAATGGCAGAAGGGAAGATCAAAGAAATATATTATTAATTAATATTGCATTTTATTGATGAGTTAATGCTCATGGTGGTTCAGAAGTGCAGGGAGTTGTGTTGATCCATTTCTCTTTGTGGCTTAAACTTGCATGATACATCTTGCAAAAATATTCAGCTGCAGAGTCCAAAGAAGCACCATTTTTATTTCCCATTACATTGCACTTTGTGGTTTCAAAAATCACTTTTTATTTTGACATATTTACCCTATAATTAATTGAACCTGGTTTATGGAAATAACCTGATTGTAGGTGTTTACACAATACTATGAACCAAAGCATGTTAGACTTTTGGGGCAATTTTGGTTTTCTACAGTCACACAGACTATGTCACTTAAAAGCTGAAACAGCTGCCATTTTGTATTCCTTTAATCTGGTTGCTGTATTTTAGGGTTATCATAAACCACATTATTCACATAAACATGATTTGTATTATCTATAATACAAATTTATAATCTGAAGGACACAGTAAGTCTGAACATTAAATGAATTTGCAGTAGCGAAAAAAAGTAAAAATGACACATATGCTAACTGCAAGTGCTTTAGTCTTCCAGTACAGAGTATAATGGCCAAATGATTAAGTCAACCACCTGACATAAAATAGTGAGTTGCATAAAAGCAAATTGTGATAAGTGTGCTAAATTTGGGCTAGGAAGATCTGAGTTCACATCCATGAAAAAGCATCATGTTCATCTATCAGCTTCAGGCCATTCACTTACCATGATTATAACGAATGTAAAATAATTTCTTGGGAGCCAAACTTTTCTGCCACTTAAGAAAAAGGGTCCTTTTAGACCAGTGTTTCTCAAGATGTATGGACTTCAGCTCCCAGAATTCCCCAGACATGCATAGCTGGTTAATTCTGGGAGCTGAAACCCACACATCTTAAAGTTGCTGAGGTTGAGAAACACTGCTCTAGACTTTTGTCTAGGTCTTTTGTACCTGTCAGTTATTACTTTAGGATAGTGGTGGGATTCAAATATATGAACAAACGGTTCTCTGTGTGGATGCTGTTTCCAGAAGTCCATTTTAGGTCTGGGCAACAAAAAATTAGCTACAATTCTGCTGAAGTGGTGCGAACACCACTGCTTTAGGAGCTATCAAAAGTGGAACTGTTTTATAGTTGTATTTTGTATTTTGTTGTTAACCAGTTTGATTGTGCAACTGCAGGAAATAAGCCCCATACCTAGATCAGAGCTTGCTTTTTACAATCCTGATGAGATTCAACTTCAACTGATACTACTACCAGATTGTAGGCCAACTGTATTGATTTCCCGGGTACTTTCAATGTAAAGAACAAACACCAGCGGATCGATCAGAAGACAATGAAAGCCTCTTCCCAAGTAAATGAGTTTGCAGCAAAACTCGAAGCAGAGCTCCTCCTTTAACAGCACAGGAACCTACGGCAGGCAGAAAGACTCCAAAGGGCGGGAGAGGGCAGTGTAGTCCCCATTCCTCCGCACACTGGCAAGAGAAGAAGGCTGTAACAGAAACAGAAGATTGTGGCAGTATAATAATAATAGTAATAATAATAATAATAAAGTTGGAAGGGACCTTGGAGGTCATCTATTCCAACCCCCTGCTCAGTATATAAATGGGAGAAGTAAATACATACGAGCGCCCAGTGTTACCAGCTTTCTCCTCTCCATCAGGAGGAACCAGTGTGCTGGAAAACTGATGGGACATCAAAGACCCAAATCTCTCTGAAATACATATTGCAATAAAGGTAACTCCCAACAGCATAGTGTTGCTGGCGCCCTCCTTGTAACCAGTGCTTCATCTCTTATTACGAACACAGGAAGAGTGGGGGGAGGGGAAAGAAGCGGGATCGCCTCCTCGACTGACCTTGTAACCGAACTGAAACTTATCTCCATGACTGGATCGCGCCGAGTTTTCGCTATTTATTCCTACATCGAGCAGAACAAGCACTAACCCCGAAATAACTCGAGCACGTGAGCCTCCAAAGCCAGAAGGGAGCCACTCCACGCTGGGAGGGGCGAGAAACACGTCTGGGGTGAGATTCCCTTCGTGCCAGTCAAAGGTTTGGGCTTCCACGCCTTGTTCTCACCCCTCTCGGATGGGGTCGGGGGCAGCTAACGTCCGCGCGCCGCCGATCCTCGGCGCTCCCATCCTTTTCTTTGCAATCGGCGTGTGAACCCCAGCATTTCCGGCAATGCCGCATTCCTACTCTTTGCAAGTCCCAGAATCCGTCCCGGCTTCCCCAAGTTTGACGCATACTTGGGGGCGCACCGGTCCGACAGTCTGTCAGCTATTGGCTCTGAGCTGCTTCGAGCTCCCCCCCCCAACCTGGAGGAGCCCCCCAGATGGGACTATAATTCCTTTAACCCCGTGCCCGGCCAATGGTGATTCTCTTTGGAAAAAAAGGAAAGGCGATAGGTCGGAGAAGGTTGGGTCTTTTCCGTTCTGTTGCTCAATCGGCTCATAGCATCTCTTCCTTCCTCCCCCACCGGTTCAGTACTGATAATTTTAGAGGCTCTCCTTTGAACTAGCACGGCTCTTTCTCTTTAAGAGCAGCGCCTCGGGGTGACGTCTCAACGAACGCAGCTCTTTTGGAATGTATGCAAATGAGCCCTTATGTCTTCGACCAACGAGAACCCTACCCTGGTCCCCTACAGCCAACGGCGTCCGAGCGCTGCTAGGGGGCGGCCAATAGATGCAAAGCGCCGGCTCTCACCATATAAGGAGCGTCCTCGCCATAAAAGGCAACATTGTATCGCTTTATATGGGGGAAAGATAGCGGGGGGGGAGGGGGTGCCCCGGGCCGGCGCGGATCCTGACTCTGGTGTGAGGCAGCGGCTAGGAAGGCGGGCGGAGGCTGGGTACAGGCAAGGGGGCCGGGTCGGAGCAGCCGGCGCTCGGGTCCATGGCAGGGCCGGTCTGACTCGACGCCTTAGCCCCACTTGGAAGGAAGAGGTGGCGGCACCGGCACTATGTTACCCAGCGGGGCCGGGAACGGCGCTGCCGCCTTGGCCCGGAGCACGATCATGGGCATGGGGCGGACCTCCGGGCGGGTAGGTGCCGGGCTTCCCCGTGGGGCGAACGGCAGCGGTGCTGCTGCAGGAGTCCGCGGGCCCGGCAACGGGACAGGCCCGCCTAGCGGGCAGGGGACAATCGGGGGTCGCTTCGAGCGAGACCGGGATGTAAGCGCGGCGGCGGCGGCGGCGGCCAGCGGCAGCGAAGGCGATTCGGACTCGGCCGAAGATGAGGAGTTGGTAGGCGAGCGCCGCGGCATTAAGCGGACCTTGGGTGACATGGAACTGGGGGTGGGGGGAACGGAGGCGGTGGCCGCGGCGGCAGCGTCCGGGGGTTACGGCGGAGTCAGCGGGGCCGTGAGCGGCGCCAAGCCAGGCAAGAAGACCCGCGGCCGGGTCAAGATCAAGATGGAATTTATCGACAACAAGCTGCGACGCTACACCACGTTCAGCAAGAGGAAGACGGGCATTATGAAGAAGGTACCGCGGTTGGGGCGTGGGGGACGGGCTGCCTTCCAGGATGGCCGTGCAAGGGTGGCCGGAGACGGCGATCGGAATCAATGCTGGGGCTCTGAAAGGAGGGGCAGTGGTATTTTGAGTGCAAAAAGAAAGGGGCCGGAGCCCAAAGCTGCTGCTCGGCAGCCAGTCCCAAACGCGGCGTCTGGGACGTGAGAGCGCTCTTTAACCCGCTTGGACGAACTGTTCTGAACTCCACGTGTTCTCCTGACATTTGCAGCAGCAGCAAGCTTCGACTTGCTTGTCCGGTGCAGCCCTCTCGCTGCCTCTCCCGAAGGATCCGGCTAGTATTGATACCGGAAGGGAAGACAGACACAGGCCTACCTATCAGCCACGCTCGCGCCGGAAAGGCACGCCCCATTCCGGCCCGGATTCAGCTCTAGGCAGACCCTTGTGGAGAGAGACCTTTAATTTAAGTACCGCAAAAAAGGCGATTAGGATAAAATGCTGCGCTACTTTAGCCCTGGGTGAACGAGTGGTCTCGGTTCCGAGTTAAGCCCATTTCGTTGGCCTATCCTGCACAGCACCGAGCTCTCTTCTCCCCTCTCTCTGTGCTCAATCCGGGAAACTTGGGCGCGCTCCCTGAACTCAATTGTAGAGACCCGAGTTCCACTGAGGTTAAGGATTGTGCTTCTTTCTGAGTTTAAAGGGGAAGAATGACCAGGAAGTTGGAAATGCAGCAGATCCATCAGTCTTGTAGGAAGGGAGTGAATGCTAAGCATGTGTCCAAATCAGTACCGTCACTGGTTCTTTTAACCTACCATCAAATAGAATTTCACTGGATTAATTTTGAAGATAACTTTGATAAGGCCTGTTATCTTTGTTTTGTTCAAGAAACTCTACTCCCAGATTAGAGTGCATAGGATTGCAACTTTAGGTGATTACGAAGTTGAAGTAGCAGTGGGTTTCACTTGTTGTAGCTTATGCTTATGTCAGGATGTGTATATTGGAAGAACTCTTTAAGACTTCAAGTCATGTTAAAACTAACAACAATGCAAGCTTTCCCTGACAAGGGTTCCACTACGATTTAAATGGGGCTAGTTAATAAGCTCTGCTCTGCTAACCTTAGGATTGAACTCCAGAATAATTGCAAAACAAACTGTAGAAAAAGATCAAATTTACGTAAAAAAACCCAAATGTGCTAAACTTTGCTATGTTCAGCTTGATGGAAAATGGTTTTTGTCAAAAATATAGCTATTGTTGGAACTAGATAACACTAATATTTAGTTGACTGTTTACTCTTTGATTAGCCAAATGGTCACCCATAAAACTTTCAGACAACTTTTAAGAACCCTAATGGTTGTACTAACATTTCTGCAATTAATTTTATAAATTTCTTTGATAGATTAACATGGACATTGAAGAATGTTGACAGCTTTGGCAATAGTCTACCTGGCCCAGAACTTTGCTAGATAAAAACAGTGCTTAGCCTGCTCCTTGCAAGGAATAGCATAAAAACAATGTGTGCATATGCATCTCTGTATGCATCCCATAGTAGAATTTGGATCACTTTAATGCTGCAGCTGTACTTCTGAGTGCAATTTTAATGAATTCTGAAAATCTAGTGTCCAGTTCTTAGTCTGAATTTCTGGGCATTCCTTATTTATACATTTTGGTTGTTACTGTTTAGTACCTTGGAGACAAAATAAGAACGTATGATCATTGTTTAATAGAGGTTTTTTTAAACCACAGTTGGTTGAATTCACTTAATGCCAAGCTGCACAATAATACCAAGACTAAAACTGTTGTTTACAAACCACACTGGTTGAATTCACATTATAGTCTAAATTAAAACCAAATACAATCATGTTATAGTTTGGTGGTTTGGTGAAAGACACATTTTTTGTTGTCATGAAGCCACTTCCTATTCATACCATGGCTTCTGCCTTTTTTTAGAATCTGGAAAGAGACCTTAACACTTTGACTGCTCCATTGGATGGAGGTGGGGCTCCAGTATCCAACACTGAGGTACTCATAGTCTCTCTGAACTAGGCTAACCCTGATTTTCCCAATATCATTCCCTCTCATGACATTTGAAAATTGTTTGCTTGGGGAACTCTGGGTCAGCTTATGTTAGAAGCCTGTGAAAAAAATCCATTCCATTTATTTATTTTTATCAAATGTATACATATTTCATTGTTTTATCTCTATACCACCCAGAGATGGGTGATGTATAAATTTGAAAAATAAATAAAAAATTAGTAAGATAAAAAACATTTTATAATGATGTATCTATCATTTTAGGTAGCCTGAGGATTTAAAAAAATCAGCATGCAAATGTTTTAAATATTTCATATTGACTTGTTCATTAAAACAACATTGTATGAGCCCAGCAACTGTTCTATAGTTTGAAAACCATCATTTGTGGGTTACTACAGTACATGCAGCTAGCCATTTGGGGTTGTTCAGCAAATGATGACCAAATCTTTTTTTTTTTTTATTGAATTTTTTTCAAAAATTTTACAAATAAACATCCACCCCCCCCTCCCAAACCACCCCCCCTCCCCCCCCCCGACTTCCCAGAACTGAATATAGGATTATTTAACAAATTTTAAAAAATAACGTATACAATTTATAAGATAATTAATAATAATAATAATAATAATAATAATATATATAATAATAATATACGTAAAAAAAGGAAGAAGAAAAAAAGGGAAAAAGAAAAGAGAGAGAGAAAGAAAAAAGAAAGAGATAGGCGAAAAATAAAACATATATAGAAAAGTATATAAATAATAATACAGAAGAAGAAAGAAAGAAAGAGAAAAAAAAACAATCATTACAAGTTATAAAAAGGCTAAATAATATTTTTCCATATCTAAATTATGTTGTATAAAATTTATCCATTTTTCCCATACCGCAAAAAATTTCTCTTGAGATTGCTCCTTTAAAAAAGCCGAAATCTTTGCCATTTCTGCCAAATACGAAACTTTATAAAACCACTCTTGTAAAGTAGGCAAGGATTCCTTCTTCCAATATTGTCCTATTAACAGCCTAGCGGCTGTAATCAAATTTAGCATCAATATAACCTCCCTAGCATCACAATCAGTAACAATACCTAATAAAAATAATTGCGGAGTAAATTTTACCCTCCTTCTAAAAATTCTCTGAATATTCCACCATATCTTAATCCAAAAAGCTTTTATATGCTTACACGTCCACCAGATATGATAATAAGTAGCATCCAAGTATCCACATCTCCAGCATTTCGGCTGTAAATTAGAGTACATAATGGACATTTTCTTTGGATCAAGGTGCCATCTATAAAACATCTTATAAAAATTCTCTCTTAAATTTTGCGCTTGTGTGAATTTAACATTTCTTGTCCAAATAAGTTCCCAAATATCCATTGAAATCGATTCACCAATATTCTGTGCCCATTTAATCATACAATCTTTAACTAATTCAGATTCTGAATCCAATTCCACTAAAACCCCATAAACTCTCTTAATATGGGTTGGCCTTTGATCTCTTACTTGTTTTAGGAGAGTTTCATCTTCTCTAAGCCAGCCCATTTTACAATCCATCTTCCATCTGTCCACTATTTGTCTATATTGGAACCATGAATAAGTTAGATTTTCATGTATTAGTTCTTCCAAAGATTTTAACTGCCAGTCTTGGCCATCCCATCTAAGTAACTGTGCATAAGAAACCATATCCATATTAACCCCTTTCCTTATACCTTCTATGGCATGCCGAGGTATAGCCCATAATGGTATTTTAAAATCAAATTTATAATACTTCCTCCACACTCTAAGCAAAGAGATTCTTATAATATGAGACTTAAAAACCCAATCCACTTTTTTATTAAATATTAAATAGGCATGCCATCCAAAAAGTAAATCCCAACCTTCCAAATGAAGTATTTCTATATTTGTTAAATTCACCCAATCGCTGATCAATGTTAGTACTACAGCATCATAATACAATTTCATATTTGGTACCTTGAGTCCACCTCTCTCACGAAAATCTTGCATTATTTTAAGTTTCACCCTTGGTTTTTTCCCTGCCCAAACAAATTTATTAATACCTTTTTGCCATTCATCTAAATTACGATCACTCTTTAAAATAGGTAACATTTGAAACAGAAAAATAAACTTTGGCAGGACATTCATTTTAATAACTGCAATTCTACCCATAAGGGATAACTGTAAATTGTTCCAATTTTTTAAATCCTTCTGTATCTCCGTCCACAACTTTTCATAATTATTTTTATACAGTTTTGCATTGGAAGCAGATAATGTAACCCCCAAATATTTTACCTTATCAACAATTTCAAAATCTGTTAACTTAACTAAAACCTGTTTATCACCATTAGTCATATTTTTAGCTAATATTTTGGTCTTATTATTATTAATTTTAAAACCAGAAACACGTCCATATTGTTGGATCAATTGTAATAATTTTACCACCGAACAAATAGGTTGAGACAAAGTAACAACCAAGTCATCTGCAAAGGCTCTTAATTTATATTCTTTTTTATTAATTTCTATTCCTTTTATTTCTTGAGACTCCCGAATTTTAATCAACAATATTTCCAATGTTAAAACAAACAATAACAGGCAAATGATGACCAAATCTTGTAATGGTGAAGTTTTCATGTAGTGTGCTGTGGCACATTGGTGTGCTGCAAAAGATACGCAGGTGTGCTGCATCAGCCAGAAGCCTGCTTCCTGTGACTTCACCAGTGGCAGATTGCCACCATGTTTCTTCACAGGTCCCAGCAATTAGTGACATAGAAGTTCCATCTATCAGTTGTGTACTGTGAGATGAAAAAAAATTGAAAACCTCAAGCAAGTACAGTAATGTAATATACCAACTCAGCTATAATATGTTGTTTCTTATATTGGGTCAAAAATCATTTGCAGATATTTTATCTTGAGTTAATATTGGTCTGCTCAATAGACACCACCCATATTGTGGTGTTGCCAGTCTAAAAAAATGGAGAAGATGCACATATGCAGCAACACCTGTTGGGTCATGATCTTGCATATACCCATTGCCTTTAGACTGATTCAAGAAAGGGTACGAATTCATAAAGTCTTGATGCTTTCTTGCCAGGATGAAGAAAAGACAAATATATCTTTTCTAGGACTACCCTGAATGACCGACAGTTGGGAGATCTCACATTGTTGATTAATTTAGCCTTCCAATGTACTTGGGCAGTGTTATTTTAAAAACCAAAACAGTTTCCAAAGCAACTAAAAATGATTAGACATAGCTAAGACCCTGTCTGCAAACTTATGATTTAAAATTAAAAAAGGAAAAAGGGAAAAGAAAATGTAGGTATTATTTCTCAAAGGTTTTGTTCATAGTGAAGACTCAAAACTATTCATAGTCAGGATTTTTTAAAATAACATTCTTAGTATTTAGCAAACAGCATGTTGTCTGGGTTCATGTATTTAAAAAAACAATGAATAATAATTATCATAAACAATAAATTAATTGCTTAGTAGTCTTCTTCTTACTAGTATATATTCAATGTTACATATCACATTCCTTTCTCTCTAACTCATTTTTCTAGCCATTGATAGAAATTATCCTGTTCTAAAATACACTGAATCTTCTTTCTCTTTTATCTTTAAAGTCAATTTATCCATTTCTGCACAATCCTAACCCCAACCCCACCCTATTCTTAATTAATTAATTTTATATATTTATATTATCAAGGTGGCAAGAGCCAGAGGATGGAATAAACTGGAGGAGTGTAAAATTCTCCTCTATAAAAAAGTGTAGAGGGAGCCATACTCTAAAACAGCTGGGCTTTAGTTTGGTGCAGGTGGTTGTACTTAAGGCTTTGGGGTAAGGTGAAGGCAGTGGTGGGATTCAGATATGTGAACAACCAGTTCTCTGGGTGAATGCCGCTTCCAGAAGTCCGTTCTGGGCCTGGGAAACAAAAAATTAGCTACTGGTTCTGCCAAACTGGTGCGAACTGGCTGAATCCCACCACTGGGTGAAGGACTGCAGGACAGGGATTTTCTGTTTTGTTCCTGAATTATAGTAGAATCTTGTAGTGGGGTGATCTTTGTTTTGAAAATATTCCTAATTTAAGTTTTGCGTTTTCTGCCTTGAAATGTTGAAAAATCAAGACTGTTAGTTTTCAAGAAACTGGGAAAAAAAAGAGGTTGCAATGTCTCTTTGGCTTTAAACATACTCCATTCACACAATCCTGCTGCTGTTGTTAAATTTAAGTGGCTTAAATGTAAAACACAGGCTCCTTAACAACTGAGGTTCCTGGATTCCATGAAAAGCTTGAACTCTGATCCATAGACTCCTAATCAAACTTGCCATAGAAAGCATATGGGAAGCATGAATATAACTTTAATGGGATTTCCAGGAAAAAGCAGTGCTGCTAATAAATGCTTGAGCATCTACATTTGGCTTTGTTTTTCATGTAAAGTCATGTACAGCCAACAAATGGAATGATGGCTCAGCTGATGGCACTCCTGGGTGACCTTGTCTTAGCTCTGAGGCTAAACAAGGCCAGGCAAATTAGTTCTCAGTTCAGAGACTACCTGGGAATATCAAGGCTGTCACTTAGACTGGGAAGCTGGGGCCATCTTGGAAGGAGGCCATAGAAAGCCGCTTCTGTATTCTGGCCAAAAAAAGTACATGATGTCACCAGGAATTGAACCTGACTCAAAAAAAAAAATCTTTTTATATAGTCATAAATTACATGGCAAATTATAAAAATCACATTGGATTTCAGCAGAAAAGGAAGGACATATTTGTATACAGCTGCATAACAGTACTGAGTGGTCTGTCTGACAAGTTCATCTTGGCAATTAAACATTTCTGTAGTGAGCTTGTAGGTATTCATCCTTGAAAAAGTAACGCCATGGAGAACATGCAGATTTTTCAGTACCATTCAAGAGTCCATTTTTGCAGAATTCCACGAGGGATGATTTGTTAAAAAACTGGTTTTATGTTTGTGTTATAAATGTGCCCTAGGTTTTTATTTATTAGATTTGTTTGCCACCCATCTCGCCTAGAGGCAACTAAGTTGCTATGCGTAAGCACATCTCTTGATTTAATTATGCCTGCTTAGGAAACAGTAACAAGTACATAAAATTGATAATATCTCTGCCTAAAGTATGCAAGTATTACATTCTGGATCATTATAGCTGTATATTTTTCCCCCTGTCACAAATATACAGTGACATAGTCACTACCGGTACACTATTCCTTTTCAGGTTACACAACATGCAAGGCAGAGAACAAAATGAGAAATAGTGGACAAAGGAAGTTAAAAGCAAAACATTTTTTAAAAAGGAAATTAACTTTATTTTTTATTTATGCCATTTGTTATATCTTTTTGCCTTTGCAAACCATACCTGCTTCTACTACATTATCACCATGTATTACTTGTACGTTGCTTTTGTTCTTTAAACGTCTCTCTTTTTTAAAAGATGTCATCAACCCAATCGAGCCATGATTTTTTGCATTTTCCTTTTTCTCCTGGCCCCATTCACTCTCCCCTCATATTTTTCTTTCTATATGATCAAATCACCTCAACCTCTCTATCTGGTTGGTATTTTTTGTATTTGGCCCATATTAACTCGGCACCCATCCATTCTTGAACCAGTTTTATTTTACAATACACAATCTTTAAGTAACCCATTCCCATTGCTCTCAACTTTATATTTCTTTTATATTCATTGCCTGCTTCATTGATGTGTTTGGGATCAAACTGAGCTTTGGCTTCACTAGTGACATACGGACCAAAATAGGCCCCAAATTACCAATACTTCCTTAAGGCTAGTACAGACAGTAGCACAATGTGGCACAGATAAAACTACAGCTGATAACCTAGTATGCTCTTTTTCTTTCTTAAATGCAGTGTGCATGTTTTTTTCAAATAAATATAGTTGAAAAATAAGGTCAAGCCAGTATTCCAATGTCACATTTCTAAAAGTGCTCAAATAGTTGCATTTCAGAAACTATCATTTCCCTTCTAGTAGATATGGGAGTTTTGTTTTAATGAAAAAATGTGAACTTATACAGAATCTCATTGTTTCTCCTTTACTTCCTGTATAAACAAAGGAAAGGAAAAAAAATGTTACTATGTAAACACATACAGAGTACAAATGTTATGTAACTGATATATACACCTGTCTAAATGGCACTTAAACCACAAACAGTTCCAAAATTTTGTTTGAAATTCATCTTGTTTATTTTTAACTGCTCTGAGACAATTTCTGTTGTCATTTAGTTTCAATGCATTATAAGTTTGCTAATATTTTATTGGTATTCCCTCAAAATTGTTGTTGGGGAAGCTTCTCATTCACAAAATGACTGTTAGGGATGATGTTGTTAATTACAAAATATTAATTTACCTGGATGCCCCTTTGTCAGATTTCTCTAGCATCAAACAGGAGGGAGAAGAACAGTTATATCTTGAGTACAGATTAATAGATTTATTAGGGAAAAAAATCTTGCAAGAAGAACACAAGGTCAACTGCTGTGTTACGGTGCTGCTTTTATTTAGGGCATTCCTCTCTGCAAATTATGTTCACAAAACTATGCAGTACTAAAATCATGAATTGGGTCCAGATGGTCTGTTTTCTGAAAGGACCTAAAAATCAGTGGATGTTATTTTTATTCTAATGCTTTTAAATATTTAAATCATCTTAATGTTAACCTAATTTTAAAAAAATAATAAAACAATTGAAAAGGATGATCACAAACAGGTACCATAATACAGGTGACAGTTTTTTTAAAAAAAGAACATGGTAAAGATGAAGAATAAAACAGTCATACATGAAATATAAGATTGGGTTGTGACATGATCTGGGTAAGGATGTTTAATGCTGTAAATGGTGTATCATCATCACATATGAACTACTTCACCCAGAGGAAGATCCAGATTGAAAATCTAAACCAGCCTTCTGCCTGGTGTCATTCTAATGTGCTGGAAGCCATTTCCTACCATTCACAGCCAGCTATGATTGGCTGAAAATGAGAGGAGCTATCAATGAACATTGGCTGTGACTGGATCACAGTAATGGTAATAGTAGCTGAACTCGGTGGGAGAACAGGACATTGAAGATGGGTGATCTAAGTGAATAGGTATGAGCAGATATATTAAAAGCTGTTCCATATTCAAGTAATTGCTGATAATCAAAGTTTCCTATGCTATCAGGTAGCAGTTCTCAAACATTTTGGTCTCAGGACCCCTTCTTAAAAATTATTGAGGACCTCAAAGAACTTTGGTTTATGTGGGTTATGTTGATTGATACTTATTGTATTAGAAATTAAAACAGAATTTTTTAAAAAATTCTCCCTAAAATACTACCTTTACTTACAGATTTTCCTCATTTTAGCAACTGTCTTGTTTAGTAACATGTTGTAGTTACAACAGTGATTAAAAAGTAACTTCTTTTGTAGGCAATTTGTAGGCATTTGCAACCTTTGCAGGTTTATAAAACAAAGGAAAGCTGAGCATTGTGGCAGTTTCATTTAGCAACAGCTTTGTATAACAGCCAAATTGCAGGTCCTAATTATGATCACTAAATGGGGGCTACCTGCAGTGGTGGGATTCAGCCAGTTCACACCACTTTGGCAGAACCGGTAGCTAATTTTTTGTTGCCCAGAATGGACTTCCAGAAGTGGCATCCACACAGAGAACCGGTTATTCACATATTTGAATCCCATCACTGGTTACATGTATCTTAACAACCACTGCAGCATTTGCTAGTGATGTGGGCAATCCATGTTGTTGTTTGTCCCCCTGGATATATTGTTGGCCCCCACATTAGGAACTCCTTGAACCAATGTATATATACCAATGAGGAATGAATCTAAAGCTTGTCTTGTTTATTAACTTTGTTATATTTAAATTGGGCCAGTGAATCCTGTTTTACAGATTGACTACCATAATAATAATAATAATAATAATAATAATAATAATAATAATAATAATAATATTTCAAGGAGATTCATTATCACCATTACTATTTGTTATTGCACTGTTTCCTCTGTCAACAATACTGAATAACTCAGGACATGGTTATCAAACATCAAAAACATCTGCTAGACTATCCCACCTCCTTTACATGGATGATCTGAAGCTGTATGGAAAAACATCATCTGAAATAGAATCGCTGCTCAACACTGTCCGTATATATAGCCAAGATATTGTAATGGAGTTTGGCTTGGACAAATGTGCCACACTTACTATCAAACAAGGAAAAATAGTGAAAACTGAAGGAATCAAGATGCCCCACGAAAATAACATTAAGAGTCTGGATGAGGAAGAATACTACAAATACTTGGGTATCCTTCAAGCTGACAACATCAAGCACACTGAAGTCAAGAAAAAGATTAGAGGTGAATACATCAAGAGAGTGAAGAAGATCTTAAAATCCAAACTCAATGGAGGAAATACCATAAAGGCAATCAACACCTGGGCAATCCCAGTCATTAGGTACACAGCTGGAATAGTGGACTGGACTCAAGCAGAACTAAAAGCAATGGATAGGCAGACCAGAAAAATAATGACAATGAATCATGCCCTTCATCCACGCAGTGACATTGATAGACTTTATCTACCAAGGCAAATAGGTGGGCGTGGAATGCTACAAGTACATCAGATGGTTGAAGAAGAAAAAATGGCTTTGGAAGAATATCTGAAGAACAATGATGAAGATGCACTGAAATTAGTATATCAGGAAGGCTTACTAACTACTGGAGAGACCAAACTGGCCTACAAGAAAGACCAAATGAAGAACAGAATAGAGGCATGGGAAGACAAAGCACTACATGGCCAATACATGAAAAAAATAGCTGGGAAAGCAGATAATAATAAAACCTGGCAATGGCTAAGAGCAGGAAAATTGAAGAAAGAGACCGAGGGACTAATTCTGGCTGCACAAGACCAAGCCTTAAGGACAAATGCATACAAAGTCAAAATTGAGAAGACAGCAACAGACAGTAAGTGCCGCCTATGCAAAGAAGCTGAAGAAACAGTGGACCACTTGGTAAGCTGTTGCAAGAAGATTGCACAGACTGATTACAAGCAGCGGCATGACAAAGTAGCAACAATGGTGCATTGGAAGATCTGCAAAAAATATCATTTGCCTGTAAGCAAAAACTGGTGGGATCATAAAATAGAGAAAGTCATAGAAAATGATAAAATTAAACTGCTCTGGGACTTCAGAATTCAAACAGACAAGCACCTGCAACATAACACCCCAGACTTAACAATTGTCGATAAGAAAGACAAAAAAGTCTGGATAGTGGACGTGGCAGTGCCTGGAGACAGCAGAATAGAAGAGAAAGAACTGGAGAAGATAACAAAATACAAAGACCTACAAATAGAAATAGAAAGACTGTGGCAAAAGCAAGCAAGGGTAGTACCAATAGTCATAGGCTCCTTGGGTGCAATCCCAAAACAACTGGAGCACCACTTGAACACCATTGGCATTGACAAATTTGCTATTAGTCAATTGCAAAAGGCGGCCTTATTAGGAACTGCTTCCATCCTGCGACGATATCTGTAATACCATCAAACATCCACATCTGCCTATCCCAGGTCCTGGGTAAGGACTCGATAGGTAGACAAAATGCCAAATCCAGTCTGAACATCTGGCTGACTGTGCGATGAATGATAATAATAATAATAATAGTAAAGTTGGAAGGGACCTTGGTGGTCATCTAGTCCAACCTCGAGCTCAGGCAGGAAACCCTATACCATTTCGGACAAATGGCTGTCCAGTCTCTTCTTAAAAACCTCCAGTGTTGGAGCATTCACCGCTTCTGGAGGCAGGTTGTTCCGCTGATTACTTGTTCTAACTGTCAGGAAATTTCTCCTTAGTTCTAAGTTGCTTCTCTCTTTGGTTAGTTTTCATCCATTGCTTCATGTTTTGCCTTCAGGTGCCTTGGAAAATAGCTTGACACCCCCTTCTTTGTGGCAGCCCCTGAGATATTGTGTATCAATTATTCTTGATTGTTTCCAAAAGGTATTTTAAGTTTGCTAAAAGAATATTCCTTTGATTTTGATTACACTTTGATATTTTAAAATAAACAACTTAGTATTTATTCAACCTTGAGTCCACAGATCTGTGGATGTAATGGGTGGGTAAGACTTATCTAGGGTGTTAGTTGGCCACAGTTTCTTGGGCTGCAGTATGGAAGAAATTTTAGTCCAGACCAATTACAGCATCTGTTGTCCATCTAGCACACAAGGATGCATTTGTAGAGAACTTCAGGTAATTCATTCTGATGTAGTACATTGCAGACTCCAGGCCATTCACATTAAATTCTCAGGATGGTTAGTATATTCTAGGAAACATTGCAAAATGAGAGCTGGACTATTATTTCCACCTAGTATTTCTCATTCACCATTTGCTTAAAAAAAACCAACCCAACCAAATTGCAAGATTTAGACTGATGCTGTTGGGAAAATGCATTCTGTGATTGCAGACCTCCATATATTGTCTCCATTTGAGAAACAGCTTAACAGTCAGTCTTGCTTTTCCCATGCTGATGGTATGAAATGAAGATCATGGCAGCTGTTTCTCTTTGGGACAAAATTGAATAGCTTCTTCCCCCCCCCCCCTTTCAGCTGTCCTGCTTTCTGGGTATATTGCTAGAGCTCCAAATTCTTATAGTGCAGTGTTTCTCAACCTTGATTGTCAAGGTTGAGAGACACTGTTATAATGTGTTACAGACAGTTTAGCTCAGGGCTCTTCAAACTTGGCCCTTTTCTGACTTGTAGACTTCAACTCCCAGAATTCCTCAGCCAAGCATGCTGGCTGAGGAATTCTGGGAGTTGAAGTCTACAAGTCAGAAAAGGGCCAAGTTTGAAGACCCCTAGGTTTAGCTAAATAAGAATGAAGAAAAGTGAAGTTTTTAGAAGGGAAGCTCTCTGTACAAAACTCTGTCCAGTGTCTGGGGAGTAGTGTAAGATGCTATCAAGCAGCTGTAGGGAGGTAGCAGCTTCTGGCTGTTAGTGGAGTTGGCTTTCTAGATGTTACTGACCATTGTCCAGTAATGAGATCAGTGAGTGTTAAGAGGTTGCAGTTAAATCCAGGGAAAGGGGGTTGCTCAGCTTTAGGGGCTCAGTGTATTTAAGATGGGGACTCATTTGACCTGAAAGAGCAACTTTGTGGGATACTTTTTGATCTCACCTTTCTCTGGCTCTCCAGGTGGCAGCAGCTATGAAGAGGATGCAGTGTATAAAGCATCTAGAATAGCAGTGGTGATCATTCTTGAGCCATTTGTATCTTGCATGCCTTACTCAAAGGCACTGGCTATGTCATAGTTCAGTTACTGCAGTGTGCTCCAGGTGGAGCTGTCCCTGAAGAGGACCCAGAATGCAGCATCTTGGTTTCTAATCAATACAGAATACTGGAATTACAAGGTTGTATTGAATGTTTTGCACTAGATGCCAGGTGCTTTCCAGAGCAATTCGAAGCATGGGTTTTCATCTTTAAAGCTATAATGACCTGAAGACTTGAGCATTTTAAAGGACCTCTTTCAGATAAACCTGTCAGGATGCTAAAATCTGTAAAAAGGGTCTTTAAAATCTTTATTAATTTCTGTTTTATTAGTTATTAATTGCAGTGCTTGTTTTAGTGCCTTCTGGTCTGCTTCTAACCTATTGAAGGTGCTTTCCTAGTACAGCTAGTGCTCAACTTACAACCATTTGTTTTGAAGTTACAAAATAAATTAAACAAGTTAAAAAGTGACTTATGGCTGTTTTTCACACAACCATTGCAGCAACCTCTGGTTATGTGATCAGAATTTGGATGCTTGGCAACTGGCATGTATTTATGAAGACTGGAGTGTGCCAGGATCATGTGATCATCTTTTGTGACCTTCAGAAAAGCAAAGCAAAGTCAATGGGGAAGCCAGATTCATTTAACCATCCTGTTACTAACTTAACTGCAGTGATGCACTTAACAAGTGTGCTGAGAAAGGTTGTAAAAGGGATACAGTCACTTAACAGCTGCCTTGCTTAGCAACAGACATTTTGAACTCAATTATGATCATACATCAAGGGCTACCTGTACTTGCAGACCTGTACAGATGATCCTCAATGAGAACAATAGGGACTGGAAAATTTGTTAAGTATACTGTTGTTACTGAAGCATCATGTGAGCACCCCTGATTTTTACAGTCTTTTTTGCCGCAGCTAAACAAATTGCTCATGGTTGTTAAGTGAGACATCACATGGCTCTGACTTGTGACCTCCTGCTGGCTTCCCCATCAACTTTACTTGTCGGAAGCTGGCTAAGAAGATCAGAAAAAGAGATTGCATGACCATAGGAGGCTGCAACCATCGTAAATGTGTGACACTTTTATCTGACTAGGGATCTGATGGTCGTAAGTGTGAGGACAGGTCATAAATAAATTTTCAGTGCCAGTGTAACTTTGAATAATTGCTGAATGAATGGTCATAAGTTGAGGACTACCTATGGGGGGCATGATTGTCATGTTTTTTCAAGCCCTTAAAATCTAATGATTTATTTTTGTTGCTTCTTGTTTTGTCTGTATTTTACTTTGTTTTGCTTTTTAACACCCAGGGTAGAAAGATAACTAAAAAGATAGATAGATATAGGCTACTTCAATGAGGATTGAACTTGCTCAGCTTGCTACATATCAACTCAAACCCAGTTTAGACGCAATAAGGAGAAGTGGGAAGTTCTTGAGCACCTGGCAAACTGTATTACACATTGATTGGATTGTACTTGCATATACCAGAATCCATTGTTGCTATATCTCTAGAAATGCCATTTTAATGGTTCCTTGAAATGGACAGAGCCAGACATAACTGCAAAGGCCATGGTCTCCAGGATTGTTAGGTTCACTGTACTACTACAAAACATGGTGAGGAATCCCCTGAATATGCATGCTGTTGCATTGATTTGAATGTGTGAGTGTACACACATGCCCTTTGCTCTTTTAAATATAGCTATAATTAAATATTTAAATATTTCATGTGCATTTAGTTTTACCAGTTCCTTCTACTTAAGGCATTCCGTTCTGGACTTTGCTTCTTTTTCCTTCGTGACTTGCTATGAGTCATCTTGAGCTGGAAGAGTCTGCAGCAATGCTTGAAAGCTAGGCTTTAGCATCCTTCAGGTGGATAGCAGATGTGTATTTTTAAGAACTCGCCCTCATGAAATAATGCTGGCAAGTTCTCAAAAGTATTTTGAACTAATGATTGATTTTCTGTAGCTTAGGGTCCTTAATGTATCCAATCCGATGCCTTGGCTACTAAAGTGTTTACAAAAGCATTGGCAATAAGTATTGGCTTTTGGTGATTTGCATAGCTGAGCATCTCTTGCTTAGTTTTGAGTACTTTTCATCTTTGCTGTGGGTTGAATAAAGTTTTGCAAAAATTATGGCTAGATACTTCTTCATGAACTTAAGCCAGGGCGCATGCCTAAAAGCTGAACTTCTGACTGCTGTTTTGCTTTCCTTTTTCCATTTTATTCATTGACAGTAGAAGCTGCCTGCTTTACGTTTTTGAAATGATCTGAATGCTTTGGCTAGAGACAAAATGTTCTGCCTATGTAGGGATGAATTATAATATAATGATGGACTGTTGCATTTGTCCCATTCTTTATGTAAAAACATAACACTTGCTTTTGCACTGACATATTCTCACCCAGTTTATTTTTGGTCTGGCTATGGCAGACTGTTTTGCATTTCATTCAGCCTTAAGTGGTTAGATGAGAAATGTGGGCTGAGAAAGTTTTGAACTTTGAAGACTAAGTAAACCTTTGATAATCAACTTCGTTTGATTACTGTACCAAAACTATTATTTTTTACTAGTTCGTTGGAAACCAGCAAAGGAAGAGTGGACAATCCCATTTTTGTTCCTCCAGTTGGCTGCCTATTTCTGACCAGCTTGGAGGACAAGATTTCCTTTGTCTATTGTTCCACTTTGTTTCTGTGTTGGTTACAGAAATGCCCCATCATGATTCTGACAACCCAGTCACTCATCTGTGCATGTGATGTCATCTGCTCACCGGCACGTTGCTTATGGCTCCTTGTGAGAGTTTAAAATAGAAGAAATCTGTTCTCTTGTATACATTTTGCAACATGCAGTGTCTTTTTCAGGGGTGTGGAGTGAAATGGATGCCTTAAGCCTTTGCAAAGCTTAAAGACTTGCTTTACCCCTGTCCCCTTCCCTTACATACACCAAAATCCTACCCCATACATTTGGGAGCATAACTGTGGATGTTCCCTGTGGTTCTTAAATCATCAGAAGTTGTTAACTTCTTGGATACTTTTTATATTTCTTGGGATAATACTATTTGTAGTCATGAGAGTTAAATCAAATTTTCTTAGTTTTAGGGATGGGATGCTGCTTAGAAGTTTATCAGCAGCACCTGGTTGGTTACTGTTGGAACAGGACTGCTGGGGTAGTGGGTTCTTTAGTGTTTTCCCAGCAAGGCTGCATGTAAGTCTTTCAATACAGCCTGTGCAGTGACAGGTAAGTTTTTCTGAACAGGAAAAATATACCAATTAACTTCTAGATCAGGGCTTTTCAACCAGTGGTACGGGTACCACCTGTGGTACATTGGCACCTGGCAGGTGGTACGTGACCATCCTAGAAAAGTGGTAGCGGGGAAGGGGAATGAGCTGAACCGGTGGTAGCACCACATAAGCCTGAGCAAAAGATAGTTGGAGCTGCAGGACTGCCAGGGCTCAGCGGAAGCGCCAGGATCAGTGCCGCTTTCCAGCTGATCGGCACTTCTTCGGGGCTGTCAGGGCTCAGCCGAAGTGCCAGGATCAGTGTCGCTTTCCAGCTGATCGGCGCTTCGGGGCTGTCAGGGCTCAGTGGAAGCGCCAGGATCAGTGCCAGGCTCCAGCTAGAGCTCTGCGCTGATCCTGGTGCTTCTGCTGAGACCTGAAGAAGCACCAATCAGCTGGAAAGCAGCACTGATCCTGGCACTTCTGCTGAGCCCAGAAGTGCCGATCAGCTAGAATGTTGCAGCATCTCCAGGGTCTTGTGATTTACATTCAGATGCTTAGCAACTGATTCATATTTATGATGGTCACATTGTCCCAGGGTTATGTAAAGTGACCAAAACCTGCTGCAACCACCCAGGAGATGAGGGGAATAAAAACCAAACACCACCCCACACCACCCCCGCTGCCAATCCTCAACAGAAATGCTCACAACAATGAAAACCTTGGACAGGAAGAAGAGTGCCACTGGATGGGCAGGCAGATTTCTTGCTCGGCTGTGGCTTGGGGGGCACTTTTTTCAGTGCCATTGTAACTTCGAACAGTCAATAAGCGAACTGTTGTAAGTTGAAGACTACCTGTACTTTATCACTTTTTTCCTTTTTTTTTTTTTTTAGTCATCAAGTTTTTGACACCTTGCTAGGCGACTAATGGTACTCAGATATTGCCATATCCTAAAAGTGATACAATGGGTGAAAATGTTGAAAAGCCCTGCTCTAGATAAGTGTTCCCCAACTTTTCCGGCTTGGGGGCCCAGTCCAGGGGAAAAGGGATTGGTTTGGTGTGAGGGACAGGTGTATGTGCAAGCAGCTTCATTTATGGGGCAGCAAGTTCATATGTCCGTGGCTCATGCAGGTGAGACTATGGGGGCCAATGCCTGCTTGTAGCTCATGAGAGGAGCTGCGCACATGTGCTTCAGCCCACCACTTCAGCCAGTTGCAAATAGGCCATGGCCCTGTAGTGGGCCATGGCCCACAGGTTGGGATCCCTGTACTAGATATATTACTTTCCTACTCTCTGGCCTTGTCTGTTTCCTTTTGTTGAATGATGGTCTGTGTGAACTGTCAGTTGCTTTGGTCTTAGGACAGCGGTTCTCAACCTGTGGGTCGCGACCCCATTTGGGGTCGAATGACCATTTTATGGGGGTCGCCAAACAACACAGTCCGCCATTTCCCCCCCCCTTTCCTTAGCTGTGCTACTCCCTTTTATTCTGTTGGCTTTTGAAAGCCAATAGAATAGACTGTCTTGAATAGAGTCTAATTCTATTGGCTTTCAAAAGCCAATAGGAATTGTCCAGGCTGTCTCTGCCCTGCTGAGCTTGCCAAAAGTCCCATTCTGCAAACGGTGCTGCAAGTTGTCTGCAGCGAAGGCGAGCTGTCTGGAAGCTTCCACCCCTCCCTGCTGACCAACTACTAAAAATGTAAGTAAAAGAGGACCAGGGGTGGGAGGTGGGAGGCTGGCAGGTGCAGGGAGGATTGCTGGCGCGCGTGGTGCCCGGCAAGTGCCTTACCTCCCTTGGGCTGGGCCAGCTGGTGGTCACCCTGTGCCCTCGCTGCCCCTTGCCAGCTACGCCTCAGCCGGCGCAGGGGGTGGCACCATGCATGCGCGGTGCTCCCAGGCAGGGAAAGTCCTCGACTTACGACTAGTTGGGTAGTCCTCGACTTACGATCAGTTGGGTAGTCCTCGACTTACGACCGGTTGGGGTCGCGGCATTAAAAAGGTTGAGAACCACTGTCTTAGGACAAAAGATCTACAGTAAATGATTGGGTTGAGAGTAAAGCTCTTATGAAATTCAGAGAAGGTCATTGTTGGATGAGGCTTGATGCTTATTATCTTTGTTGATGGTGGTGCTAGAGAGTGTAGCTCTTTGTATTAAATGTGCATGACCTAAGTAGAAGAACAGGAGGAGTGCTTGGATTTACATATAGCTCCAAATGATATTGCAGTTCATTTGTTTTTTGGCACAATACTAGATAACCTGTACCTCTTTGGGTCCTTGTTTCGGAGATATTTCCTTACCTAAATAGAGAAAAAGAGTGATCAAGGACAGGCAAAAAAGTAATAGGAAAAGGAGCAATTCCCGACTTCCTGCTGGTTTCCCCCTTGAGTTTCCTTGTTGGAATCTGCAAGGAGCATTGGAAATTCCTCCCTCCCTCTCTTCCTCCCTTTTCCTTCCCATCAGTCAGGTAAGCAGGTGCTGCTGGGTTGGGAAGGGATTATGATACTGGGAAATTGTCACAGAAAATTGAAAATGGAGATTATGTGACTGCAGCAGCCACCAATAGCACTGAAGCAACCCCAGCTTTCCTATATTTCATTCCCTTGGAAGTCATGGATGTCGGATTTTGGACACGTTTCTGTAAGTTAGCCTGTTTGAGGTACCTTGGTTCAAAAATGGTTGCTCTATGATGTACCATTTTGTCTATTGAACAGTCATGATAAGAGTTTTACTACAAATGGTCCTCAACATACAACCATAATAGAGCCTACCCATTATGTTTGTATGTCATAATAGTCATAAAACAGTCATGTGATTGGCCCACTTTTACAACTTTTTTGTCATGGTCATTAAGTAAGCATGTCAGTTTTAAGTGTGAATGACATGGTCATTAAGCGAACACTGTACTGTAAATGTGAACTCATTGTTTTGCCGAAAATCAGAAGTGCTGGTTTTTGGCAAAGCTATCATGAAATGCTGTCATGTGACCCTGGAATATTGCACATGGCCATATAGGTGTCTCTGTTGCTGAGTGCCTAAATGAGATCATGTGATTTTGGGGGGAGTGGCCATTGGAACGTAGGTTCTGGTCATAAACACCCTTTTTCAGGTAGTCAGGTAGTCCCTAACTTATGACTGGTTGCAAATTGAAGTCTACCTGTAGTAGTTTTGGCATAACATGATGTGTGAATCCAGATATTGGGTTTAAACTTAGGTTTAGAGAACAGAACAGGGTTTGTCAACTTTTCCAGCCAATTATTTATAAAAATCAGAATCTTGTCAATTTCATGAAACTTTGGCAGTCACACTCTTGATACGCCATTCTCCAGCACTGGAGATGGATAATCCACGCAGTGGGTTGAGACTGTATTCCTGGCCAATCAGATCAGTCAGCCAAAGTTGCCACGCCTGTCCTGGACCATGATTCCCCAGTCTTGACTGATCTGGCCACACAGACAGACGTACAACTTTGGCTCCTGGACAGGTATAGTTCCTTTCCATTGGGGGGATTTTTTCTAGTAGCTGAAATTGCTTAGTTTAAAAGTTAATTAGAGATAATTTAATTCAATTTAATTGATTACTCTAAAATTCCCTTGCTAAATTGTAAGACTCAGGAAGTCAGATTCCCTACAGGGGAAACCACCCTCACTTAAAAGGGGGAATTCCCTAACTCCCCTCCCTCACCCAAACCCCAACCACCTTCCCACAGCCGGAACAGCCGGCAGCCGCCTTAAACAAACGTGGAGGCTCGGGCAACCTCTCGCATTTAAAAAAAAAAAAAAAGACAGAAAGGCAAGCAATTAGCGAGGGAAGCGGAGGACAAAGGGGACGCATGCTGGGAGGGAGATTGATTACGGGAACAGCTGGCGAGCGAAGGAGCAGTTTTTTTCACTCACCAGGCTGCTCAGGGTCTTTTAAACGAGGCGCCATTGTCTGAGCAGCTTGGAGCACGCGTGGCTCTTTGTTACAACCGCACGTGGCACCAGCAGCCTTTTTAGCACAGGCGCAGTAGTCTCCTGCTTCTTTAACACATGCGCAGTAGTCTCCTGGCAGCAGCGGCCATATTTTGTGCAAGCAGGGGATCTAAGGCTCCCTGAGAAGCCTAGGTCCAGCCGCTGGAGTAAATGAATAGGCAAACAGTACTAGGGTACTAGAGCATCTATTATTCATTTAGAGACATTCAAATCAGACACATAGCTGCTTGTTCCAGGACTTGGTGTCTACAATCCAAAGTAAATAAGAACCTTTCATAACTAACTGTGTTTAGTTGCCTTTGGCTCCTTCCGGACTTCGGGTCCCCCATTAGTGGCCCGTACGCTTCTGGATTTAGTGGTGGGTTCCAGGCATCCCCAGTCGCGTGCCTGTCCTTACCCACCATAGTCAAGCCGGGTTCCAGGCATTCCCATTAGCGTGCCTGTTCTTATCCGTGCACAGTGACTAACTCTGACAATTTTGCAGAGTCTGCTCCTGAGTTCCAGACGCCCCCAGTAGTGCGCCTGTCCTTACTCAAAGTTGGAGCTCTCCTACTACCTGGGTCCTCCCTATCGCGGCCCGGCGTTAGTGGAGAATAGAGGAAGCAATCATTCCCTCCACTGGAGCCCTGCCTTCATCCTCTGGAGCACCCGCTTCAGAGGATTCGGAATCCTCTGCAGCCCCTAGAAAGGCTGCAAGGAAGTCATCAAAGAAGGCTGACAAACAGGCAATCAGAAGACACCAAGCCCTAGAAAAGGAGTTCAACAGAACCCAGAAAAGGGCCAGAATTGAAAATAGGCAGAATGGGGGGATAGGTCACCGATCTACCGCTGGGTCTCCCTACATCCCCACGGGGCGTTTGGTCATTAGGGAACTCATCACAGTCCCAAACAGAGGGCGGGATAGGCGAGTTCTCATCGCTCTCCCAATCCCCCTCCCCACGGAGGTTACAGGAAACCCCGAGGACCATGCTAACCACAGCACCTCCAGGGTCGCAGGCAATGGTTACTCCTCCTGCATTGGCGGGGGATCTGCTAACTACCCTAATAGCACAGGCAGTGGACCGTGCATTTGAGGCCAGGGCTCAAACTTCCAAAGCCAAGCCTCTAGGACTTAGAACGAGGCATCGGGAGGAAACGGAGGACCATCAGGACCTCTCCTCCTTCTCAGACTCGTCGGTCTCAGAGGAAGCTTACCTGGACCAGCCAGGTACGTCTCAAGGGATTCAAATGTCTGAGGAAGAGGAGGACACCTCACCTCAAGGGCCGTCCTTCAGCGGCCTGTTTAACCCTTCTCTTTTTGTTACCATTCTGCGCAAGGCTGAGGCCACAGCCCATCTGGGGCATGGGACACCAGCGGAGCCTGTCACAGTTGACACGGAGGCTGAGCCAACGTTCACTGAAAAGGTAACCACTCAATACCGCATACCATGCCCGACCATGTTCCTAAACACAATAAGGAAACAGTGGGCAGCGCCAACCTCCCTACCGCTTCCTAGCAATGTGGAGAGGAAGCTATTTAACGTAGCAAGGGAGCTAGAGGGAACATTGGGGGTGCCGGTGGTGGACGAACCCATAGGTCCCTTGATATCAGACGCGGCCATATCAGGAGATTTTGCTGAGGCTCTTAAAGCCGAGGACCGAAAGAGTGAGTCCAACTACAGGAGAACGCACCAGGCAATAGCTTGGGCTACCAGGGCGACTACCTCCGCGTCCTTTTTCACCAGAGCCACACTCTGTTGGCTCCGTGAGTTACAGGGCCGGGTTCCCATGGAGGACGTACGCACTCACCAGGAACTCAGCAAAATGGTAGCGGCCACGGAATATGCGTCGGACGCGACACTTTTGGCGATCAGGTTTTCAGCCAAGGCAATGGCAGCAAACAACACGAGCAGGCACCTCCTCTGGCTAAAGAACTGGCAGGCGGATACCAAATCCAAGTGGAAATTGGCTTTGGCTCCGTACCAAGGGGCAAAGCTGTTTGGTGAGGCACTAACGCCATACCTGACAGAGAACAAGGACAAGCGCAAGGTCCTTAAATGCTTAAAAGGCAGGACAAGAGACCCGGCTCCTGGGAAAGGAAACAATCCTTTCGTACGGAAACCAGGGTCAACTACTTCCAAAATTCCCAACCCTTCCAAGCTAGACAGGATAGGGAAAGACAGGGGGACAGACAGAACACAAGAAATAGGCAAACACAGGGAAGACGGCCCTTTTGGGGGAACAACCGCCCCTTCCGCCGTACCAGATGACTCCCACCCAGACCTTCTCCTAGGGGGCAGACTAGCAGGGTTTGCTCCCCAGTGGGAAGAGACCACCACGGACGTATGGGTCAGGAACACCATACGTCACGGTCTATCTCTAGAATTTCTCTCAAAGCCCCCGGACTGCTTCCGCCCATGCCCCTGTCCCATGAACCCAACAAAAAGAAAACTCATGAACGAGGCCGTTCAGCACCTTCTAAACATACGGGCCGTAGAACCGGTTCCTATGAACCAGAGAGACCAGGGGTTTTATTCCATCCTCTTCGTGGTCCCAAAACCCTCGGGGGGTTGGAGAGCCATTCTGGATCTAAAAAGGCTAAATTTCTACATAAAATACCGCAGATTCAAAATGCAGACACTACGCTCCATCCTTGGAAGCGTAACGAAAGGGGATTTTCTGGCATCGATCGACCTCACGCAGGCATACTTGCACATCCCTATCTCTCTGGCTCACCGCCGCTTTCTACGGTTCGCCTACAGGGGGCACCATTTTCAATACAGGGCACTTCCATTCGGCCTGTCATCAGCGCCCAGGATGTTCACCAAGATTCTGGCGGTTCTGGCAGCACGCCTAAGAAACGTCCCGATCAGAGTCCAGTGCTACCTGGACGATATTCTAATCCAGTCATCGTCCGCCCAGCAATCTCAAGCGGACCTAAAGTTAGTGCTAAAGCTGCTGCAGGACCACGGCTTCTCGGTGAACTTTCCAAAGAGCCACCTAACCCCAACTACGAGAATACTCCATCTGGGAGCGGTCATAGACACACAGGAGTGCAAGGTGTACCTATCACAGGAACGCCTCAGCAGCATAAGGAAAGCCATAAAACTGGTAAGCCGCGGTCAGTCAGTGACGCTGGTCTGCCTCTCCCAGCTGCTAGGGAAGATGATATCGACCATAGCAATAGTTCCTTGGGCAAGGCTGCACTCAAGAGAACTGCAGTGGTTCATGCTCCCGTTTCAGAGACAGCAAATCAGTGCATCCCGGAAGAGGGTAGGCATACCTCTGAGAGTACGACACTCCCTCAGGTGGTGGCTATCTCCAGCTATCCTCAGGGGGTCCCCCTTCAGGGAACCAGACAGAGTAGTAGTCACAACAGATGCGAGTTTATTTGGCTGGGGAGCCCACTTGCTGTTATTATTACAATAGTTGATATAAGGAAGTGGCTGTTTAAAGGTATCAGGACATTAGAATGATCATAGGTGGTATACTATGCTATTAATCCTTGGTAGTTGTTTCTTTGATTAATTGACTTGGAAAGTAATGAAGTTTAGAAGATTGCTGCTAGCTGCAAAATAATCAGGACAAAGTAAATAGAACCAAATGGCTGGGGAAAAAGTTTAAACTTAAGATTTAGTTTGGTATTTGGAAGTTGGGCTAACTGGAATAATAAAAGTCTTTCTAAGTACAAAATAACATGTCTCACTTTTGTGTAGTTAGAATCAGAATTGTATGCAAGATTAGAAGCAGTGATAATTTTGAAATTTGTTTGAATTACAGTTCCCAGAATTCCCTGCTCACTTGGACATCAGCCATATTGATTGGAATACTGTACAGTTGCAATGCATTTGGAGGACTCCAGTTTGGAGAAGAAAGAACTGTCACCGTTTACCACCCCAGAATTTATTTTGATGCAAAAATTTGGTGAAAATCTGTGGTGGAATATAGTGAGGAAGGATGGAGGGGAAGCATTACAAAGGAATAATAGGCAACTCAGTTCGTATACTGGTATTATGTGTGAGAGAAAGAGAGTGAGAACAGCCTCTTCCTAACAGTTCACAGATTGTAGATGCAGATAGAAGAGGGTTTAGTCTGGTAAGGTTTTGTCTATAGATGCGAAACTATAAGGAACTCTATTTGGAAAAATGTCTACATATGGTTTGGGGCCTGAAAAAATCTGAATATAATCTGGTAGATAATCTGAAAGAGCTAGTACTTTCTCCCCTTCTCCTTTAAAATAAATTTATTTATTGAAAGAGATTGTGGCTGAACACATGTATACATACATAATAAGTCTGAACCACCTTTACTAATGTGTGAAGGCATGGTCACAAATGGCAAAATTTAGCATGAAAATGTACAAAGAACAAGTCTTGCTAGAATAGTTGTTACTGTATCTTTCTATTGGGCCACTGCCTTAGATTCTGGGCATACTATGGATATACTACATTTTGGTTTTAGCAAAGCATTTGACAAAAAGTAGCCTGTCACACATTCTGATCAGCAAGTTACATTTTGTTTTATTTATTTATTTCCTGCCATTATTTTTTCAAATAAGTCAAGGTAGTGAACATATCCAGCCTACCTTCCTCCTCCTATTGTCCCTACAACAACAACTATATGATGTGAATTGGGCTGAGAGAGGATAAGTGGCTCAATGTCATCCAACTAACTTTAATGGCTAAAGCAGAACTAAAACTCTCAATTCTCCAGCACTGGAGATGGATAATCCACTAATAGGTTAACTTAATCCTCCTGCCCAATCAGATCAAGTCAGCCAAACTTGCCACAACTGTCCTGGGCCTGATTCCCCAGTTTTTGACTTGATCTTGCCCAGAACAGACGTGCAGGTTTGGCTCACAGACAGGTAGTTACCCCTTAGTGGATTATCCATTAGGACTTCAGATTTACTAAAATCTTGTGAACTTTAGTCCCCTGAGCAGCGCTGGGACCAGCGCTCCTCTAGAGGACAAATCTTACTGATTCCCATTGGGGATTCAGCTTTTCAAACGAAGGACTCCGTTTCTGTTTCTAAATCCCTCTCCCCTCCCTCTTCGCGGGGAAAGGGGATTTCTTCCAGCCTTCCTCCCTTCCAGCACAGTGCTTCCAAAATACCCCCCCCCCATTCCTCCAAATTCCCTCTGGTGTTGTAGCTTGCGGCGGCAGCTCTGACGGCCTTAAGGAATCCGGATCAGCTCGCAGAGGCCGCAGGGGCCTCAGATCGGCTCGTCGCGTTTTTGGCTTTTCTAGTGACTGGAGGCTCCAATGATCAGCTGAGGAGGGTGGTTTAGGCTCAGTCCCTTTCCTGAGCAGGGTGTAACAGGCTGGGTGAGTCTTACCCGTTGTGGAGCCGGAGGGGGTGATCGATCTGAGTCGCGGCCGCCATTTTGCGACCACGTGGTCCCTAGGACTCACGGACTGCAAGGAAAGGGGGTGTGTGGAAAGAGACATTTCCACCTAATTTGGCAGCGATTACTGCGGTAGCGGCTTTCTGTCCCTGGGGTTCTCATCGGCCTCATTGAAGGCCTAGATATACACAGGGGCTCTGCTGCCCGCGACCTCCATCTTGGGGGGCTTCGGCCTACTACCAAGGCCACCATTCCCACAACAGCCTTGTGCCCATTAAGGCCTCACTGAGGCTTCCTGGGGCAAAGGGCCTTCCGGAGTTGTACCAGCCGAGGTTGTCGGGGGGGGGATTAAGTTCTCTTAGGTGATCCTTGGAGTTTCCCCTGGTGACATTGGTATTACCATTTTATCCTTGGCATAGGCTCAAGAGTTTTATTGGGCTTTCTGGTGTCTCAAGTCCTGGCCACCTTGGGTTTACTAATCACTACAGTGGGTCCTAGCCTCTGACACTGTACTGTTGCCACCTTATATATTACTGGCCTGGCAACATAGCAAGCCTCACTAGCAGCCCGCACGCAGTCCACTTCAGGTGGAAGCAATATTGACTGCAAGTAGAACCGGTTGTTTGGATACTACTGGTTCAGTGACCGGGGGGGGGGGTAAGGCAGTCTAATTCAGCCTTTGCCCTACCCCCTTATCAGCCAATTGATCCTTTTCCAGGTGCACCCTCTTGCGCCCCTGAAGATTTCATACCAGCATGGAGGATAACTTGGCCTCCCAGCTCAGAGTTGCCTCTCCTTCCTCAGGGCAGAAAAGGCACAGATTCCCTTCCCAAGAGGCTGCTGGCAGGATTGAGGCCAAGGTCAAACCCAAGGCTGCTTCTGGGGGAAAAACCTCCAAATTGGCTGAAAAGCAGGCCAGCAGGAGACACCAGGCACTGGAAACGGAGTTTTCAAAGGCTCAAAAACAGGCCAGGGCTGAGACTGCTCAGACTGAGTCCACCTTTTTTGATTTACCTCTAGGTCTTGCTTCCTCTCCTCAGGAAATCTGGGCACCGGCAGAACCTTCCACCTCTTATGGCCAAGCTGAGAAAGTACCTGAGGCTCACACCTTCAGGTTTCCTACCCCACGGGCCCTGCAGGCTCCGGAAGCCACCTTTATACCCATGGCCGCGGGGCTTAAAGGGGAGGAGTCCATCCTTACATCCTTGGACAATAGGATCCAGGCATTGGTGGCTCAGGCGGTGGAGTGGGCCCTTACGGTCAGAACTCCGTCGATGCCCAGACCGGAATCCGGGCTCTCCCTTCCTCTCTCTCATCCAGTACATCACAGTTCTCATGACCCTCCTTCCCCCTCCCATTCTTCCATTAGGGGGGTTTCATTGACCCCGGAGCAGGATCAGGAGCTTGACGCCTCGTGGTCAGAGGAGGAGGAACCGGCTCCAGATCCACCCCTGTTCGGAGGGCTTTTTAATCCAGCTCTTTTTCTTCCCCTGCTTCGCAAGGTTAGCTCGGTGGCACACGGGGGACCTAGCCGAGCTGCCCCAGCGACTTCCACAATGGATCCAGAGGCGGACCCCATCTTCATTGAACCGGTGGTCACCCAACACCATGTTCCATGTCCAGCCTTGTTCCTCAACGCAGTTAAGAAACAATGGGCTTCCCCGGGTACCTTCCCCCTTCCGGGTGGTAATGATAAGAAGCTGTTTAGCATGGCCTCAGAATTAGATGAGGCGTTGAATGTTCCCACGGTAGATGAGCTCCTGTCTCACCTGTTCTCCCCCTCCACTATTGCAGGGGATATGACAGAGGCTTTAAAATCTGAGGAACGTAGATCGGAAATGGCCTTTAGAAGGTCACACCAGGCGGCGGTGTGGTCTATCAGGGCGGCCACTTCAGCCTCCTTCTTTACTAGATCAGCCCTCATCTGGCTTCGTCAGCTACAGGCCAGGATCCCCCGGGACGATGTCCGCACATATCAGGACCTGAGCAAGTTAGTGGCCGCAACGGAATATGCTTCGGATGTGACCTTACGCGCTGCTCGGTTTTCTTCCAGATCCTTGGCATCCAATGTGACAGCCCATCGCATGTTATGGCTAATACATTGGCAGGCAGACGCCAAGTCCAAGTGGCGCCTGGCAGCAACCCCATATCAGGGTAGTCAATTGTTTGGAGATGCCTTAGCCTCATTCCTGTCAGAGAACAAGGACAAAAAGAAGATCTTGGCCCATCTTACTAAGCGGTCCGATAGACGGTCTACTCCTTACAATTGTAGACAATTTGTTCAGCCTGCCACTACTTCTCCAACCACACAACCTTCTCGGCCCTTCACGCCCAGACAGGACCGTCTAGCTGACAGACCAGCCACACGTGCTCATCCTTATGGACAATGTGGTGGCGAAGGCCCATGTGAACAGGCATGGGGGCACCTGGTCCCGGGCGCTCCTGTTTGAGGCCCAGCAGCTGGGCTCCTGGGCAGAGACCAACCTCGCCTCGCTCAGGGTGGACCACATCTCGGGGGAGGAAAATAAGAGGGCAGATTTCCTGAGCAGGTCAACCATGGACCACTCGGAATGGCGTCTACACCCGAGGCTATTCAGGGAAATCACCCACAGATTTGGTCTTCCCATCATATATCTGTTTGCCTCCAGGACAAACATGCAACTACCGCGGTTCCTTTCCCAATTTCCAGTTCAGGGGGCAGAGGGAGTAGATGCCCTTCGGGCCCCATGGCCAGACGACTTACTCTATGCCTTTGCCCCCCTTCCCCTCCTCCCAGCGGTTGTCCGCAAGATTCTGCAGGAGAGGGCAGAGGTTCTCCTGGTAGCCCCTTTCTGGCCGCGGAGATCTTGGTTCACCGACCTCGTCGGTCTTTCCCAATCACGCCCTTGAAAAATCCCCCCAGCCAGGGTATCACTGATCCAGGGGGACCTGTCTCATCCGGATCCTCCATGGCTACAATTAGCCGTTTAGCACTTGAACGCCGGATCCTGACTCAGGAGTCCTGTTCGCCAGGGGTCATTGATGTAATTCAGGCATCCCATAGACTGGCTACTAACCGCATCTACGATGCCACATGGCAGAAGTTTTGCCGGTGGTGTTCTACTCATCAACTTCCTTTATCGGGATTGACCGTCCCAATCATTCTGGACTATTTACTGGAGGGACTGAATAAAGGATTGGCACCTAATACTTTACGTAGACAGGTGGCGGCTCTGTCTACCTTGCTCTCTTGTGACACTGTTAGCTCTCTGGGCCAGCACCCCTTGATCCGTTCCTTCCTCAAGGGAGCTACTAATACCAAGCCACCCATGGTCCACAGGTATCCCTCGTGGGAATTACCTAGGGTCCTTCAGGCTCTTACCAAGGCTCCTTTCGAGCCCCTCAGTTCGTGCGACATGAGGTCTTTATCCCTTAAGGTCTCCTTCTTAGTGGCTATTACTTCGGCCCGGGGTATTTCTGAGATGGCAGCCCTCTCAGTCAGGGAGGACTTGTGTGTCTTTTACCGGGACCGGGTCACCCTTCGCTTGGACCCCACCTTTGCTCCCAAAGTTAATTCTCTTTTTTATAGGGCCCAGGACATCCTCCTTCCAGATTTCTGCCCTAATCCTTTCCATGATCTGGAACGTCAATGGCATTCTCTGGACGTCCGCCGGGCTCTCCGTTACTACATTAAATGGACGGCTGCCTTCCGCAGCTCCGAGGCACTGTTTGTCTCCTTCCACCTTTCTTCCAGGGGTTGGAAGGTTTCGGCCTCCACAATTGGCCGATGGATAAGAGCTTGCATTGCGGGGGCATACCAGTCCAATTCCTTGCCAACTCCGCACCATATCACGGCCCATTCCATACACAATGCGGCCACTTCTGCGGCTTGGACTATGTAGGCTTCCATTGAGGAAGTATGTAGGGCGGCCACGTGGTCTTCTCCTTCGCCGTTTATACGACATTATAAATTGGACAGGTACGCATCCGCCGAGGCATCCTTTGGCAGGAGGGTCCTCCAGCAGGTGGTGCCCTGCAACACGGTTCCAAACTTGCCTGCTTCCGTCCCTAAGGACAGTGGGCTTTGGTATGTCCCATTAGTGGATTATCCATCTCCAGTACTGGAGAAGGGGCGTTGTCTTATTTGAACGCTGTTTCTCAGCACGGAGATGGATAATCCACACCCTCCCTATTAGGTCCTTAGGCTTAGGGTTAGTTCTGTGACCCAACACGTCATGCTGTCAATCAGTAGCTGTGTCCTCGTCGAAACCTGGGGAATCAGGCCCAGGACAGGCGTGGCAAGTTTGACTGACTTGATCTGATTGGGCAGAGGATTAAGTTAACCCATTAGTGGATTATCCATCTCCATGCTGAGAAACGGCGTTCAGGTAAGACAACGCCCCTTCTGTTTTCTAGCCTGGTGTCTTAACCATTAGACCAAACTGACTCTTGTTGAATAGGCTGACTAGCACATTTAGTTTGTATATCCAAAGATAATTTAAAAACTGTACCTCACATGGTCATTAATGTTTTGCTTATCAAACCTGCAGATGGCACATAAATGGATGGGATATTAATAAGGTTGCAGAGGAAACAATATTCAAATTTATTTGGGAAGTGGATTGAAAATAACAATCTGAAATTTAACTATGACATATAATTTTTTAGAACTGCTGGGACATTAATATGAGTTACATAAAACACTGATGGAATGGCAATGCAGCAAAAGAATGAGTGCATTTTTGCATAGCAAAGCAGTGCTGGAAGTCTCATCTCTTTCTCTCTCTTTTCTTTCCAAAAGAGATAAATTTGTTGATGTGCATCTATTCTAAAGCTACGAGTGTGCAAAAGGTTCTATCAAGTGTTAGGAAAATGGTCTAAGCCCAAATTGCCCATTGTAAATATTCTAGAAATAGTTGGATTATTTTGGATCACTTTTTGAATATTTGGAATAACTTCTAGGGTAAAACCGCTTTAGAGGCATTTAGAACAGCTGTTCTGAGGATAAAATGGCACATTTTGGGGTCTTTCTGATGGAATATTCACAGGTTATCTTCATAGATGCGTCAAAACCACTGTTTATATTTCAAAGTAGTTGTATAAGCAAAAAGCCAGTGAGATTAGTGCTTTTGTGTGCACTTGCAATTATATTCTTGCTCAAACTCACTTAACATAGACACATATGTATAGTGAATAATAGTAGCTTCCTCAATGTTGATAATGGCATCAACAATTTTGGCATCATCTGAAACTGGCTGACTCTGGGTAGAGTAATGCTGCTTGAGCAAGATACCCCTTTCCCTAAATTCTGCCAATTTTTCCCTTCTAGTTTGAGCTCCAGGTCCCATTCTGCTGGTTCTGAGCAATTCTTCAATATACTGTTATGGATTTTTAGAGTAAGAGGATGTAATTCCAGTTATGTTACTTTTGGATCACAGCTGCTATCTTATCTTAGCATTGTATTTATGTCTGTGTATTTGCATCCTTTTATGTCAGGCAACTTGAATCAGCAAGTTGTTTTTTTTATTTAAAGGGAATCAGCTAGATAAGGAGAAAGAGCAAAGATAAGGCATATTTTGTTGAAGATTGGGAACTGAAAAATCATTTCCTGCCTTCTCATCCTTCTTTAAGTGAAATTTGCATGTTATTTTTTTCTCATTTTAAGTCCTGTAGATTTTAACCTAAGTTTCAAACATTGTACTTCTGAATCACATCCATATTTGGTGTACTGTCCTATAAATATTTAAAGGAAGTAGGTACATTGATAGTTTGAAAAGCATCTGAGTATGTTAGCACAATCTCATGTTTTGGAGTGCAAATCTGGAGTTTGAAAGTGGAATCTGAATTACTAGTGTTCATGCTTTGTTATATCCTGTTTCTTGAAGCACGTGCTTAGGTGAGCCTGATACGAGACCTTGTAGAGTTTGGGAAAACTCCATAATGCTTTGGTTTGTACATTATTGTCTTAGAGAAGAAGTGAATGGATCAAGAAACTTCCTAAGGCTTATGAGATAAGAGCATTGTGCAACAGCTTATATTTATTTATCTCTATTATATTTATATCTTGTTTGTTGCATCTCGTGCATTTCAAGAAAATAGGAGAGGCATTGTAGCTAAGTGGAAGAATCCATGGTTATCATAAGGAAGATCCTTCTTTGCAATCTCTGCATCGCTAGATCCATTAGGGAAAGCCCCAACTGCTGCTGCCATCAATGTTGATAATATTAGTCATTGGTTTAACATTGACCATGCATTGTGGTCTCTTTGTTCTTCTGACATTTGTCATTAGAATTGACAAAGTTGGAGCATGTTTAACTTGGAGAAGTTGCAAGGAAGGTATGGTAGGGTTGCTGACTTCAAATATTGGAAGGATTATCAAATAGATGATGAAGGAAATCTATTTTGTTTGACTAAAGGAATGGTGGGATGATTAAAATAACTAAAAAAGAGTTTTCCACTAGACTTTAAGAAGAATTTCTTGATTCTTCTTAAATGATGTAGTTTGAAATTGGAATAAATTATCCCAAAAGATGACAAGTTCTTTTTTCTTACAGAATTTTAGATGGTCTTGATGGCTGCCTATAGCTGATCTTAACCAGAAGATTTTCAGCATGTAGGGAAGAATTGGTTTATATAGCTTTTGAAAGTCTTTCCGATGGTCTTTTACCTTTATATCTTCCTTTGTAGATTTGCCATTATTCTGGAAATAAGGTACTGTTCTTTATGGCCTTTTAGGCAATTCTGCAGGGACAGCTCTTTATAATTAAAATCCAGTATGTCCCAAGGTTTCTAACTGCTCAGACATTTACGGTACTAATATACACTAAATCCAACAGACTGCATATTTTGTCCAGACTGGAAAGGAGCTACGCCAGGGTTTGTTCAATGTGAGTTAGCTCAGTGCTCCCAGGATGGGAATCGTCCATCGTAACTACTAACCCAAATAAGAGTTTAGCTTTGCAGTTTTATGTTATGAAAAACTTATAGCCATCTCTTTGTTTCTTGTAGTTTCTGTGTTTTACGTTAGTAAATGGTCATGTGCTATTTAAAATGTTATGGTTTTGTTTGTAATTGCATTATTTTATTTCTTAACAGTAATTTGATTTATCTGATGATAAAATCCACTGCAGTTCTGAAGGACTATAGATAGCATACAACAACAAATATCAACCTAAACAAAAAAAAGAAAGGAAAAAGGATATCACAATAAATCTCCATCAATAATAAAGGATAAAATCCCAGGGATCCATGATAATCAAATTGAAATTTACTGTAGCTGTTAATCTAATCTAGCGGTCTCCAACCATGCCAGCATTGCAGATCAGTGTGGGGAGGGAAGAGGGGATGGTTCTGCACAAGCGGCGGGTGAGCATGCGGGGCAATGCTATTTGGGCAAGTGGGGGTCCACCCGCTGCACACGCAAGTAATTAGAATAGAATAGAGCTGAAAGGGACCTTGGAGGTTTTCTAGTCCAGCCCCCTGCTCAAGCAGGAGAACCTATACCATCTCAGACAGGTGATTGTCTAGTCTCTTCTTAAAAATCTCCAGTGATGGAGCACCCATGATTTTTGGAGGCAAGCTGTTCCACTGGTTGATTGTCCTCACTGTCAGGAAGTTTCTCCTTAATTCCAGGTTGCTTCTCTCTTTGATCAGTTTCCAACCATTGTTTCTCGTTCTTCCCTCTGGTGCTCTGGTGAACGTGACCCCCTCTTCCTTGTGGCAGCCCCTCAGATACTGGAATACTGCTATCATGTCTCCCCTATTTCTTCTTTTCTTTAAACTAAGCCAAACCCAAGTCCCGCAGCCGTTCTTCGTATGTTTTAGTCTCCAGGCCTTTGATCATCTTAGTTGCTCTTTGATTTTTTTCCCAAACTCTCAACATCTTTTTTGTGATACGGTGACCAAAATTGGTTGCAGTATCCAGGTGTGGTCTTACTAGGGTTTTATAAAGTGGTAATAATACTTTGTGTGATCTTGATGAAGTGAAGCTACATGCGCATGCTCGCTTGCTGCTTCGGCGGCCTGGTTTTAAATGGGCCACAGCCTGGTAGTGAGCCTCAGCCCTGGGGTTGGGGAACCCTGATCTAGTCCAACCCATGTTCATTATGGGATTCAATATAGCTATGTTTCTTAAACTTTTTGTTCTCAAAACCCCTTCCCACTTTTAAAAATTATGGAGAACCCCAAAAAAGTTTTTGTTTGAGTTATATTTATCAATATTTTCCACATTAAAAATTAAAACAGAACATATGTAGAGTATTTATCAAATCATGTAAAAATAATATTAAACTTCAGTTTTTAACATATGTAAAATATTTTTATGAGAAGTATTCCATATGTTATATTTTTAACAAAATATACAATGAGAAATTGTTAAATTTATCTTCAATATCTGGCAAATAATTTTGATTTCATAGAGCCCTGAGAGGGTCTTGAAGGACCTCCAGGGTTCCTCAGACCACACTTTAAGAAACATTGCGCTATAGCATATTTGAAAGATGGACATACAGTCTCTGAAGTACAGTGAACTCTCCATATCATGTGGCAGTCTAAATGTTTTTCTGATGTCTAGCCTGAACTTCCTTGTAGTTTTAATCCTTTGGTTTTGGTCCTGCCCTCTGGAACAATAGATATAAATCCCCTCACTTTTCAGCCTTTCATATATTTGAAATCTGTGGTCATATTTCCCCTTAATTGTCTTTTCTGTGGGCTAAATATATTCCTATCCTTTAACTGTTCTTCACAATTTGATTTCCAAATATTTCACCATCTTAGTAATCCTTCTTTCAGCTTGTTCGTATCTGTCGTGGTCCTTTTTGAACAGTGATGCCCAGCTCAAGATGTCATAGTCAAATAGGGCCTGATGATGACAAATTAGAAAAGAAAAATTATTTCCTTTGATCTGGATTTCATGTTTCTCTTGTGATTCCAAAACAGCATTTGTCTTTTTAGCAGGCACATTACATTTCTAGTTCATGTTTTTTCAGCTGACAAGAACACCCAGATCTTTTTCACAGGTACTATTGCCAAGCTAGATCCTTCCCACCTTACCCCACCTTCTGTACTTGTGTCTTACATCAGCTGCGATGTCCAGGACACTTTTGCAAACATAGCCTGATGAATAAACATTCAGGACCACCCACCTCATATACCAAATCCCTTCATCTAGCCTAAGAGCAGTGCCTCCTGGCAATATTCTGCTTCCCTCAGGATGTGCCTAATCCTCTAATCACTCCTGGGAAATACAGGCCAGCTAGTTGACAATGAAGTGTCCATTAAACATTAACAGTTGATAATTCTTCAGCTTGCCTTTCTGCTCTTCTGTCTACCCAAGAAAAAGAGAAGTACAGTTCAGTAGGAGAGCACATAGATTGCATATAGAAGATCCATCTTCTATTCCAGATGGCTCTGTGCTGAAATTCCTAGATTGTGGTTATTGGTCTGAATAGCAAAGCTGTGCTGGATGGACCGCTAATTTGACCTATATAGGATATCATCCACTGTATGTTGTATGTCATCATGCACTGGAAACAGTCTGATGCCTACTTTCCCACGTTTTTTGGCCCACAAGGCCGGAGCAAGATCGTTAACTTCCAAGATGATAAAGCTATAGATGCATTTACCCTTGAAAACTAAAACAGAATTATATTCCCAGTAGAGATTCAAAGAAGTAAAAGCATAAGGTAAAGCAAAGATAGTCATTTATGTCATGGAATTAATTTTAGAACTGTGTTGTCTTGAGGTGGGCCTTAAATGCTGGAACTCCTGGCCTCCAATTGACCATGCAAAATCTCCTGATTACAAAAGCCAGTCTAGGTATCCCTGAATGAACCATCCCATCCAAGGTGCAGCCAAGTACTGCTTTCCACATAGAGACTGGCTAAGTGGTTGGACCTCTCCTTCAACTTGTGTATTTCTGAAAACAACATTGGCAGTAGTGGAATATGCTTTTTCTCCAGCACTGGAGATGGATAATCCACGCAGTGGGTTGAGACTGTATTCCTGGCCAATCAGATCAGTCAGCCAAAGTTGCCACGCCTGTCCTGGACCATCATTCCCCAGTCTTGACTGATCTGGCCACACAGACAGACGTACAACTTTGGCTCCTGGGCAGGTATAGTTCCTTTCCATTGGGGGGATTTTTTTCTAGTAGCTGAAATTGCTTAGTTTAAAAGTTAATTAGAAATAATTTAATTCAATTTAATTGATTACTCTAAAATTCCCTTGCTAAATTGTAAGACTCAGGAAGTCAGATTCCCTACAGGGGAAACCACCCTCACTTAAAAGGGGGAATTCCCTAACTCCCCTCCCTCACCCAAACCCCAACCACCTTCCCACAGCCGGAGCAGCCGGCAGCCGTCTTAAACAAACGGGGAGGCTCGGGCAACCTCTCGCATTTAAAAAAAAAAAAAAAGACAGAAAGGCAAGCAATTAGCGAGGGAAGCGGAGGACAAAGGGGACGCATGCTGGGAGGGAGATTGATTACGGGAACAGCTGGCGAGCGAAGGAGCAGTTTCTTTCACTCACCAGGCTGCTCAGGGTCTTTTAAACGAGGCGCCATTGTCTGAGCAGCTGGGAGCACGCGCGGCTCTTTGTTACAACCGCACGTGGCACCAGCAGCCTTTTTAGCACAGGCGCAGTAGTCTCCTGCTTCTTTAACACATGCGCAGTAGTCTCCTGGCAGCAGCGGCCATATTTTGTGCAAGCAGGGGATCCAAGGCTCCCTGAGAAGCCTAGGTCCAGCCGCTGGAGTAAATGAATAGGCAAACAGTACTAGGGTACTAGAGCATCTATTATTCATTTAGAGACATTCAAATCAGACACATAGCTGCTTGTTCCAGGACTTGGTGTCTACAATCCAAAGTAAATAAGAACCTTTCATAACTAACTGTGTTTAGTTGCCTTTGGCTCCTTCCGGACTTCGGGTCCCCCATTAGTGGCCCGTACGCTTCTGGATTTAGTGGTGGGTTCCAGGCATCCCCAGTCGCGTGCCTGTCCTTACCCACCATAGTCAAGCCGGGTTCCAGGCATTCCCATTAGCGTGCCTGTTCTTATCCGTGCACAGTGACTAACTCTGACAATTTTGCAGAGTCTGCTCCTGAGTTCCAGACGCCCCCAGTAGTGCACCTGTCCTTACTCAAAGTTGGAGCTCTCCTACTACCTGGGTCCCCCCTATCGCGGCCCGGCGTTAGTGGAGAATGGAGGAAGCAATCATTCCCTCCACTGGAGCCCTGCCTTCATCCTCTGGAGCACCCGCTTCAGAGGATTCGGAATCCTCTGCAGCTCCTAGAAAGGCTGCAAGGAAGTCATCAAAGAAGGCTGACAAACAGGCAATCAGAAGACACCAAGCCCTAGAAAAGGAGTTCAACAGAGCCCAGAAAAGGGCCAGAATTGAAAATAGGCAGAATGGGGGGATAGGTCCCGATCTACCGCTGGGTCTCCCTACATCCCCACGGGGCGTTTGGTCATTAGGGAACTCATCACAGTCCCAAACAGAGGGCGGGATAGGCGAGTTCTCATCGCTCTCCCAATCCCCCTCCCCACGGAGGTTACAGGAAACCCCGAGGACCATGCTAACCACAGCACCTCCAGGGTCGCAGGCAATGGTTACTCCTCCTGCATTGGCGGGGGATCTGCTAACTACCCTAATAGCACAGGCAGTGGACCGTGCATTTGAGGCCAGGGCTCAAACTTCCAAAGCCAAGCCTCTAGGACTTAGAACGAGGCATCGGGAGGAAACGGAGGACCATCAGGACCTCTCCTCCTTCTCAGACTCGTCGGTCTCAGAGGAAGCTTACCTGGACCAGCCAGGTACGTCTCAAGGGATTCAAATGTCTGAGGAAGAGGAGGACACCTCACCTCAAGGGCCGTCCTTCAGCGGCCTGTTTAACCCTTCTCTTTTTGTTACCATTCTGTGCAAGGCTGAGGCCACAGCCCATCTGGGGCATGGGACACCAGCGGAGCCTGTCACAGTTGACACGGAGGCTGAGCCAACGTTCACTGAAAAGGTAACCACTCAATACCGCATACCATGCCCGACCATGTTCCTAAACACAATAAGGAAACAGTGGGCAGCGCCAACCTCCCTACCGCTTCCTAGCAATGTGGAGAGGAAGCTATTTAACGTAGCAAGGGAGCTAGAGGGAACATTGGAGGTGCCGGTGGTGGACGAACCCATAGGTCCCTTGATATCAGACGCGGCCATATCAGGAGATTTTGCTGAGGCTCTTAAAGCCGAGGATCGAAAGAGTGAGTCCAACTACAGGAGAACGCACCAGGCAATAGCTTGGGCTACCAGGGCGACTACCTCCGCGTCCTTTTTCACCAGAGCCACACTCTGTTGGCTCCGTGAGTTACAGGGCCGGGTTCCCATGGAGGACGTACGCACTCACCAGGAACTCAGCAAAATGGTAGCGGCCACGGAATATGCGTCGGACGCGACACTTTTGGCGACCAGGTTTTCAGCCAAGGCAATGGCAGCAAACAACACGAGCAGGCGCCTCCTCTGGCTAAAGAACTGGCAGGCGGATACCAAATCCAAGTGGAAATTGGCTTTGGCTCCGTACCAAGGGGCAAAGCTGTTTGGTGAGGCACTAACGCCATACCTGACAGAGAACAAGGACAAGCGCAAGGTCCTTAAATGCTTAAAAGGCAGGACAAGAGACCCGGCTCCTGGGAAAGGAAACAATCCTTTCGTACGGAAACCAGGGTCAACTACTTCCAAAATTCCCAACCCTTCCAAGCTAGACAGGATAGGGAAAGACAGGGGGACAGACAGAACACAAGAAATAGGCAAACACAGGGAAGACGGCCCTTTTGGGGGAACAACCGCCCCTTCCGCCGTACCAGATGACTCCCACCCAGACCTTCTCATAGGGGGCAGACTAGCAGGGTTTGCTCCCCAGTGGGAAGAGACCACCACGGACGTATGGGTCAGGAACACCATACGTCACGGTCTATCTCTAGAATTTCTCTCAAAGTCCCCGAACCGCTTCCGCCCATGCCCCTGTCCCACGAACCCAACAAAGAGAAGGCTCATGAACGAGGCCGTTCAGCACCTTCTAAACATACGGGCCGTAGAACCAGTTCCTATGAACCAGAGAGACCAGGGGTTTTATTCTATCCTCTTCGTGGTCCCAAAACCCTCGGGGGGTTGGAGAGCCATTCTGGATCTAAAAAGGCTAAATTTCTACATAAAATACCGCAAATTCAAAATGCAGACACTACGCTCCATCCTTGGAAGCGTAAGGAAAGGGGATTTTCTGGCATCGATCGACCTCACGCAGGCATACTTGCACATCCCTATCTCTCTGGCTCACCGCCGCTTTCTACGGTTCGCCTATAGGGGGCACCATTTTCAATACAGGGCACTTCCATTCGGCCTGTCATCAGCGCCCAGGGTGTTCACCAAGATTCTGGCGGTTCTGGCAGCACGCCTAAGAAACGTCCCGATCAGAGTCCAGTGCTACCTGGACGATATTCTAATCCAGTCATCGTCCGCCCAGCAATCTCAAGCGGACCTAAAGTTAGTGCTAAAGCTGCTGCAGGACCACGGCTTCTCGGTGAACTTTCCAAAGAGCCACCTAACCCCAACTACGAGAATACTCCATCTGGGAGCGGTCATAGACACACAGGAGTGCAAGGTGTACCTATCACAGGAACGCCTCAGCAGCATAAGGAAAGCCGTAAAACTGGTAAGCCGCGGTCAGTCAGTGACGCTGGTCTGCCTCTCCCAGCTGCTAGGGAAGATGATATCGACCATAGCAATAGTTCCTTGGGCAAGGCTGCACTCAAGAGAACTGCAGTGGTTCATGCTCCCGTTTCAGAGACAGCAAATCAGTGCATCCCGGAAGAGGGTAGGCATACCTCTGAGAGTACGACACTCCCTCAGGTGGTGGCTATCTCCAGCTCTCCTCAGGGGGTCCCCCTTCAGGGAACCAGACAGAGTAGTAGACACAACAGATGCGAGTCTATTTGGCTGGGGAGCCCACTTGGGGACCAAGTGGACACAGGGCCGCTGGTCAGCGGTGGATCTCCGACACAACATAAACTGGCTCGAGCTGCGGGCTATCCACCTAGCGTTAAGGCATTTCCACAGCAGCATAAAAAGCAGGCACGTACTGTTCCTGACGGACAACGTGACAGCCAAGGCCCACATAAACTGTCAGGGGGGCACACACTCTCGCTCGCTCTCGGCCGAGGCCCTCCTACTGGGGGCCTGGGCGGAACAAAATCTGGCCTCCATAAAGGCCGACCACATATCGGGGGAGGCAAACATCCAAGCAGATCTGTTGAGCAGATCAACAATAGATCACTCGGAGTGGCAACTACACCCAAAGATCTTCAGGGAGATCTGTCACCGCTTCGGGCTTCCCCAGGTGGACCTTTTTGCTTCTCCTTCCAATGCCCACCTAACTCGCTTCTTCTCCCGATTCCCATCCAGGGGAGCAGAGCAGACGGACGCGTTACGGAGCCCATGGCCAAGGGGACTCCTGTACGCGTTTCCACCCTTACCTCTCCTTCCGGCGGTAGTACGCAAGATTCTGCGGGAAAGAGCCAGGGTAATCCTTGTGGCCCCTTATTGGCCAAGGAGACCTTGGTTCGCAGACCTGAGGAGTCTCTCCCGCACGAATCCATGGCGGATTCCTCCGGAGAGGATCTCCCTCAAACGGGGAGATCTCCCACCCAGAGCCACAATGGCTACAACTAGCCGTCTGGCTCTTGAACGGTCAATTTTAGTCAAGGGGGCTTGCTCACAGGGGGTAATTAGGGTCATACAGGCATCAAGACACCCCTCCACGAACCGTATCTACGAGGCCACGTGGAGAAGCTTCCAATCATGGTGCTCTGAACAGGAATTGTTATTCGAAGGGATCACAGTTCCCAAGATCCTAGAATTTTTACTAGATGGCCTAGAGAGGGACCTCTCGCCAAACACGCTGCGCAGGCAAATCGCCGCCCTCTCAACTATATTTTCTGCCAGCCCCGGTGAATCCTTGGGCAAGCATCCCTTAATGCGATCCTTTCTCAAGGGGGCTGCGAATATCAGACCGCCAACCGTGCACAGGTATCCATCGTGGGAACTACCACGAGTACTACAAGCTCTTACCAGAGCGCCCTTCGAACCACTCAAAACATGTGACATTCGCTACCTGACCCATAAGGTAGCATTCTTAGTAGCTATCACGTCAGCTCGACGGATATCCGAGTTAGCTTCTCTCTCAACGAGGAAGGACCTGTGTCACTTTCACAGGGACAGGGTAGTCCTAAGAATAGACCCTTCCTTCATTCCAAAGGTCAACTCCTTTTTTCACAGATCACAGGAAATAGTCCTACCAGACTTCTGTCCAAACCCAGCTCATCCCCTGGAGCAACAATGGCACACCTTGGACGTACGAAGGGCACTAAGACATTACATTTCGCGCACAGTGGAATTCCGATGCTCGGAAGCGCTTTTCCTATCCTTCCACCCCGCTACTAGGGGCCGGAAGGTCTCGTCCTCTACCATCGGTAGGTGGATTAGGGCATGCATCACTGGGGCATACCAGGCGGAGTCCTTGCAAGTCCCCAAGCATATCACGGCCCACTCCACGAGGAGTGCTGCCACCTCAGCAGCATGGGCCATGCAGGCTTCTATTGAAGAGGTATGCAGGGCAGCCACTTGGGCCTCACCCTCTCCATTCATTCGCCATTACAAAATCGACAAGTACTCTTCTGCAGAGGCCTCCTTCGGTAGGAGGGTTCTCCAGCAGGTTCTAGACCAAAGTTACACACGGGACCAGTCTATTCCCCAATCCAAGGGACAATAGGCTTTGGTACGTCCCACTGTGTGGATTATCCATCTCCAGTGCTGGAGAAGGGGCATTGACTTACCTGAACGCCTTTTCTCAGCACGGAGATGGATAATCTACACCCACCCTTATAGACTAGGATAATAGGGTATATTTAGTTGAGCCAAAACATCTTACTGTCAGTCAATGGCTGCGCTCGTGTCAAGACTGGGGAATCATGGTCCAGGACAGGCGTGGCAATTTTGGCTGACTGATCTGATTGGCCAGGAATACAGTCTCAACCCACTGCGTGGATTATCCATCTCCGTGCTGAGAAAAGGCGTTCAGGTAAGTCAACGCCCCTTAATAATAATAATAGTAGTAAAGTTGGAAGGGACCTTGGAGGTCATCTAGTCCAACCCCCTGCTCGGGCAGGAAACCCTACACTATTTCGGACAAGTGGCTGTCCAGTCTCTTCTTAAAAACTTCCAGTGTTGGAGCATTTACTGCTTCTGGAGGCAAGCTGTTCCACTGATTAATTGTTCTAACTGTCAGGAAGTTTCTCCTTAGTTCTAGGTTGCTTCTCTCCTTGATTAGTTTCCACCCGTTGCTTCTTGTCCTGCCTTCAGGTGCTTTGGAAAATAGCTTAATTCCCTCTTCTTTATGGCAGCCCCTGAGATATTGGAATACTGCTATCATGTCCCCCCTTGTCCTTCTCTTCGTTAAACTAGACATACCCAATTCTAGCAACCGTTCCTTATATGTTTTAGCCTCCAGTCCCCTAATCATCTTTGTTGCTCTTCTCTGTACTCTTTCTAGAGTCTCAACATCTTTTTTACATCGTGGTGACCAAAACTGGATGCAGTATTCCAAGTGTGGCCTTACCAAGGCATTGAAGAGTGGTATTAATACTTCACGTGATCTTGATTCTATCCCTCTGTTAATGCAGCCTAGCACTGTGTTGGCCTTTTTGGCAGCTGCAGCACACTGCTGGCTCATATTTAAGTGATTGTCTACTAGGACTCCGAGGTCCCTCTCACAGTTACTACTATTGAGCATGGTGCCACCTATGCTGTACTTGTGCATTTGGTTTTTCTTGCCTAAATGTAGAACCTTGCTTTTTTCACCATTGAATTTCATTTTGTTAGTTAGTGCCCAGTGTTCAAGTCTGTCCAGATCCTTCTGTATCTGAAGCCTGTCTTCTGGAGTGTTGGCTATTCCTGCCAGCTTGGTGTCGTCTGCAAATTTGATGAGTTCCCCATCTATCCCTTCATCCAAGTCATTGATGAAGATGTTGAAGAGTACTGGGCCCAGAACAGAGCCCTGGGGCACCCCACTACACACTTCCCTCCATATAGATGCAGTTCCATTGAGGACCACTCGCTGAGTACGGCCGGTCAGCCAGCTACGGATCCATCTGGTGGTGGTTCTGTCTACCCCACATTTTTCTATCTTGTCAAGTAGTAGGTTGTGATCTACTTTATCAAATGCCTTACTGAAGTCCAAGTAAATTATGTCCACAGCATTCCTCTGATCCACTAATTTTGTCACTTGGTCAAAGAATGCAATAAGATTTGTCTGGCATGATCTATTTTTGACAAACCCATGTTGGCTTTTAGTAATGACTTTGTTTGCCTCTAGGTGTTCGTTGATTCGTTGTTTGATTATCTTTTCCAGGATCTTCCCAGGTATTGAGGTCAGGCTGATAGGTCTGTAATTTCCTGGATCCATTTTTTTTCCTTTTTTGAGGATGGGAACTACATCAGCTCTTTTCCAGTCCTCTGGTAGTTCCCCTGTGTTCCAGGATCTTTGAAAAATATAGTTCAGTGGCTCCGATATCACATCTGCCAGTTCCTTGAGAACTCTGGGGTGTAATCCATCTGGTCCTGGCGATTTGAACTCATCTAGGCTGGACAGGTGCTCCCTAACCATTTTCTTGCCTATCTTAACTTGTGTTTCTGTTTTGTTTTTTATGGCACTATTTTTGATAGGTTGGTCTGTTTTTTCCCTTTGTGTAAAGACAGATGCAAAACACGAGTTAAATAGTTCTGCTTTCTCCCTGTTGTTGTCACCTTCTTGCCACTTCCACCCACTAATGGACCAATCGTTTCCTTCACTTTTTTCTTGTTTTTTACATGTTGAAAGAAGCTTTTTTTGTTATTTTTGACTTTGGTCGCAAGCCTTAGTTCATTTTGAGCCTTGGCTTTCTTCACTTCATCTTTGCAGGCTCGGGCTATTTGCTGATATTCTGACTTAGTTATGTTCCCCTCTTTCCACTTTCTATACTTGTCCTTTTTATCTTTCAATTTGTCAGAGAGTTCTTTATGCAGCCATGCTGGTTTCTTTTGAGAGCTGTTGTTTTTCCTCTTTGTTGGTATTGTGCTAGACTGTGCTTTTATTATCTCATTTTTCAAAATTTCCCAAGCTTCTTGAGTTGTTTTCCCCTTGAGGATTCTCATCCATGGAATCCTTCCCAAGCCCTCTCTAAGTTTATTGAAATTAGCTCTCTTGAAGTCCAAGACTCTAGTTTGACTGTGTTCTATTGGTTGTGCTTCTATAATGTTGAATTCTAATATTGCATGATCACTTCCTCCCAGGGTTCCTATGGCTTCAACACCGTCTATCATTTCATCTCTGTTAGTGAGAATTAGATCCAAAATGGCTAATCCCCTAGTTCCCTTCTCTACTTTTTGGGAGACAAAGTTGTCTGCTAGGTTTGCCAGGAACCTGTTTGATCTTCCACTTGGTGCGGAGTTTGTCTCCCAGTTGATGTCAGGGTAGTTAAAGTCCCCCATTACTATTGTGATGTGCTTCCTACATACCTTAGTTAGCTGACTAGGCAAAAAGTTCATCTATTTCCTCTGTTTGGTTGGGTGGTCTGTAGTATACACCTATGGCAATGTCATTTCCCCCCCCCTTTTATATTGACCCAAATGCATTCAAGATAGTTTTTATCATTGTTGTACTCTATTTCTGTGGAGATGTAGTTATTTCTTATATAGAGAGCAACTCCACCTCCTCTTTTATTTGGTCTGTTTCTTTTAAATAATTTAAATCCCTCTAGCTGTGTGTTCCATGTGTGAGTTTCACCCCACCATGTTTCCGTAATGGCAACAATATCGTATCTGCCCTCATTAACCTGAATTTCTAGTTCACTCTGTTTGCTGTTCATACTCTGTGCATTGGTGTAAAAACATTTGAGTCCTTTGTGGGTGGCCCTGTGTTTCCTTTCTACATAACCTGTGTGGTGCCTGAGTTCCCCTATTGTCTTACCACCTATTTGGTTAGTGCACTTTATGTGGCACTCGCTATTAGAGGCTTCATTTTGATTGATAGCAAGGTTGGTATTCTTGTCCACACACACATCTATGCTACATGCACTGATAGCCCTATAGTTTTTAAATTGCCGGGGACAGGGTTGTTCCGTATCAATTAACTCCCTGTCCCCGCTGTTTAGTTTAAATTTCCCTCCAGAAAATCTGTGAATTTATAGCCGAGTAACTCAGTCCCTTTTTTTGATGGATGCAAACCATCTCTTTTGTACATCTTTTGATTGGACCAGCTACTGACATCGTGACTAATATATCCAAAGCCTTCCCCTTTACACCACTCCTTTAGCCACATATTGAATTGTGCTATGCGCTGGCCTTTTCCGTTTTGCTCCTTCTCACCACTGGAGCTTGGCTTTTGAGCATCAGATGTAATAGGTGCTTCATCATGTGGTTCTTGCCTCATGTGAAACCAATACACAGATTTACGGGCCTGGCGTCCAATTAGCTTTGTATTTTGAAGAACTATTTGGAGAAGAACAAGACTTGAAGAAATTGGCAAAATGGGTTAGTAGAGATGAGGACGTAGCGAACATGGTAGATAAAGAGTGAACACAACATTGCCAGGTGGCTGATACATTGCACAATATGTGGAAGAATTGGAAAGATAGAATTATTTACACATGCGTTACCAAAATGAAATGTTTGGGACTTGGAGGCTACCCATTTAACTTGCATGTTTTAGCTTAGAACCTTTTTCATCTTTATTCTATGTCCTCTGTCATCCTACCTCAAGTAACTTTTTTTGTCAGATTGCCTGTTTGCTACTCTTGTCTTCAATATGGCATACACTTTATTTTTAATATTTTCATTTTTACTGTCCCATTTCCAAGAAAGCATCTCTATCCTGACTGTTCATCCTGGAATTAAAAAGTGGAGCAAAGTTTGCTATAATCAAGCATATCTTTCCCAGGTTATGCAGTTGTATTAAATTCATATTATTGTCTTAGCTTGTTAATAGAAAGGGGGGGGAAGTTTTGTTTGGAAAAACAATAACTGGAAGGAACTAAGTTGGGAAATGAAATTATGGTCTACATAAACTTCAGAGGTAGATTTGTGGTTTGGTATGCTGGCCACTTGTTTTATTTCTATATGGTTAGTAGGTTAGTATTTTCTTCTCAAACACCAAATCTGATTTCAAGACTCAGAGTCAGTATTCTTTAAAAAAAAATTCAAAATGATAAACTTTAGATTACATTAAACTTTACATAAAGTTTTATCTGTAGTGCATTCTATTGGGCAGTTTTCTGAAATATAACTGTCACTATTTTACCTTTTTTACCGATAAGAAATCTTGTTATTTAACTCAATACATTTGTTAATGCACAAGCTTTTGAGACTTGTAGTTGACTTCATTGGCTGTGTGATCTGGAGGCCTCAGGCTAGAAAGGCTACATTTCAGGCTTCGCATACCAACTGTGCGTTATGGTATCTGTAATGAACGAAGAAGGAACCAAGCAAAATTAACACACCATATGAACTATGCCATTATATACTGGTAGTCCCCAACTTACAGGTGTTTGTTTAAGGATGATTGAAAGGCATGACTGCCTTGGACAAAGTGCTTTACAACCCGTACTTGCACGTATAACTGTAGCATCACCTCCGAAGTCATGTGATTGCAGTTAAGAGTGCTTGGCAACTGGCTTGCATTTATGACTGGTTGCAGCATCTTGCGGTCACTTGATCACAATTTGCTAAATGACTGTGATTTGCTTAATGACTATGCTAAAAATCATTATAAAATCAAGTCCTGTCGCACGATGATTCAACTTATAACCATATTGACTTATGGCTGAAATTCTGATCCCAATTGTGGTTGTAAATCAAGGACTACCTATACATAAACCTAGAATTGTTGGAATGGCATTTTCTGATTGCAAATGGAAGGAACTATGCTTGTGAATGATACTACTGCAACTTTCTGCTCATAATTGCAGAATAGTGAGTATATAAGCAGTTGTATACCTCCTAAACCATAAGGTCTATCATTTTTTATTGTTTTCATGTCTCTGTTGCACCTCAAAGAGCTTGCTGTTTTAAATGAAAATAAGCCTCCTTGAGTCAAGGTAGCTACATGGAGATTTCCATATAATTTTCTTGGCAGTAAAACAGGAATGGTTTGTAGTCATCATTCTCCAGGTTGTTGCTTCTGTTTAACTTCCCAATCTAGTCTTTAGCCCTGCATTTTCTTTATATATGGTCTTTCATCCACATAGTAACTAGGTTTGACTCTGCTTAGGTTTCTGACATCCAGCCAAGGTCAACTAATGCTGCACCTAGCATAGCAATACAGTAGGAAAGCTGTAATTTATCCAGAATCACATGAATACTAGCAATAGATCCTCATATAGTCATTTAGTACTATTTTTTTAAGTATTGTGGAATGAAACTTAAGAGATGTCCATGTTGGTTAAAATCATGTATATTCTCAGCCATGGTTTGTTTTAACTGTGGCTTCTTGAATGTCAAACTGCATTATAGTTTACGTAATCCATAATCAACTCAAAAGGGTATCTCATGTCCTGTTGTGAGATGAATCTAGTTATACTTCCTCTTCTTACTAGTGACATTTTTCAGAATCTGTTCCTGACTGTGGGTTTTCTTCACTATCTTCTTTTTTTTTGTTGTTGTTACCTCAGGCCTATGAACTTTCCACCCTTACGGGTACTCAAGTGTTGCTACTTGTGGCCAGTGAGACAGGCCACGTCTACACTTTTGCTACACGGAAACTGCAGCCAATGATCACCAGCGAGACGGGGAAGGCACTGATCCAGACATGCTTGAATTCTCCTGACTCCCCTCCTCGGTCGGATCCAACCAGCGATCAGCGCATGAGTGCTACGGGCTTTGAGGAAACGGACCTTACGTATCAGGTGTCTGAGTCAGACAGCAGTGGAGAAACAAAGGTATCCTGAATTTTTACCTTATCTTGTCAGTCTTTGGAGAGAGAAAGAACTGCTAGCATTGTTGCCATCTGCATGTGTTTTAATGCAGTAAACCTATGTATTACCAGCTTAACTGCAAAGGCGAGACTGTTTCCTTCACTGCATTTTGCAGCAAGAGTACTGACATCTAGCAGGGTAAGAGTTAATTCCCATAACTTAACTTTATTTAGAAAGAAAAAAATGGGATGCTCTGGATCATGCAATAATTAGGAGCTATTAGGACTTGGATTCTGCTGTTGGGCTTTGATTTGGGGAGCAGCAGCACCCCCTGATCCCCAGCAATTCTCTCTGTGCACATGTTATCCAGCTTCAGTAAAGTTTGGCTGGGAGAAAGGCTGAAGCTGACTGAGAGTGCTTTGATTGCTCAGACTTAGCTAGTGTTACTTCTCCTGGGAGGCTCTTCTCCCTTCCCCCACCACCTTCCCTGGGACCAGAGTAGATGTGCTGGATATCTGCCGATGTGAGATGGAAACAGCCTGTGTCTTGCCTTCCTCTAATGGCAGCAGGCGCTGGGTGGCTGAGCTGGGCAGAATGTGGCAGGTGCTCTTTGCTTTCCTGCTAGGACCGCCTGGAGCAGCTCTGATTTTTGGCTATCTCTGCCTGGGCGTCTCTGTGCTCCTGGCTCATTGATAAAAATTGGATTCTGCCTCCATGGCCATATAAGGCCTGGTTTCCTTCCCTGGAGTCCCTGTCTGGGCCCCTCACATTCCTTATAAGCTGCAGCTGTCTCTTGCTTGGTGCTGTTTTGGAAGGGGGCAGGGAGGACAGAGGGAATTGAAACACTTGGCTGAACAGACTATTCCTTCTTTCTCTTGGAGTATCCAGCCAAATACTCAGCTAACTTAACTCTTTACTTTCTTCACAGCAGCTGGAGCATTAGTAGAGAAGTGGGGGACCCAGGGGACTTTGTGTACGTGGTTGTGTGTGTGAGGGAGAGAGAGAGAGAGGGAGACAATACCTGCCTGTCTTGGCAGGAGAGAGCAGTTGTTTTGTTATCTCCCAAGATGGACAAAAGTTGTAAGTGTTTTTCTTAAATACCAGCCTTAAAACATCAGGTGTCTTCATACTGGTTAAATTAGCTCTGTAAATCTTTGTCACAAAGTTGTTTGCTAACTCAAAGATGATCTACCCCAGGGGTGTCAAACTTGCAAAGTCACATGACATGTCACATGGGGTGGGTGCAGTTTCGGCATGATGCATCTGGCTGGAGGCCGGCAGTTTGACATCCCTGATCTAGCCCAAGCCTATTAATGCCAACATTCATGTTATCTCACTTTGCAGGCTAAAGAGGCAGCCTTTTGCCTGATCTCACATGATGAATTCTGTGTTCTTTGCTATTGCTTCTGAGTTTGAGCCTCTTTCCCAGTCTTTATTGCTGTTGCCAGCACAGCTCTCTATGTACAGGCCACTCTCATGGCCAACTATCTGACTGTTAGCAGAGGAACCTAGTCTGGAACCCAGGAACTTCAGAATGCTTTGCCCCAAGCCACCCTCCTTCTCTTCAAACCTTAAAATCTTTTCTTATTCTCGGCAAGCATGTAGGCAGGTGATAGGAAATGAAACTTTTGTAATAGCTTTTTCAGATCCCACACAGCTGTCTGCCTTAGCTTGAAACAGTCGGCAGTTGTATTAAGCAAATTATTCCTCTAAAAACCAGCCCTATATTGTCTCTTTTGACTGTTCAGGGGAGACCCCTATGTTGAGTAAACATAAACTTCATTTTTAGGCTTCTCCAACTGGACATCGTATAATGTCTTACACACTTTTTTAAGTATGGAGAATACAGGTATGAATAATTACTGCAGATTATTTTTTTAGGGGTGATTTTGCTATTGGTGCATTATTTGCAGGGGGGTTAGCAGCAACATAATTCTTCTGTTTGTCCTTGAAGCACAGCATTAAAGTCCCCTTCCCCAATATCCCAATTCTCTCTATGTTTATTCAAAGCCCAAACCAGCATTTTAGAAAATGGATACCTACCTGCCTGCCTACCTACCTACCTACCTACTTTGATGTGTTGCCAAATTTGCATATTTAAGATTTTTTTCTTTCCCATCTCCATATTGTAATACTACAGCTTGAACTCTTTCAGCCTCTGTGTCAGATCAACACAGTTTTGGAGCAGACACGATAGGTCCAAAAATCTATTTTCCTCCTGGTCTATGACACTTTTTAAACAGAGTTTTTAGGTTCTTATAAGTTAGAACCTATAACTTTAGACTTACATTTAATATGTTTTTAATTGATACTCTACTATGAACATGAGAGATGAGAAGAAACAACTTGCAGACATTATTCATAGGTTCCATCCCTTTTCACCCTCATCAGCCATGATTTGGGGACGAAGGTGGGGGTAAAGAGTCAATTTGTAGAAGCATCAAACAGGCCATGCCTTCTGAGGAAGGAGCAATCTAGGATTAGCAAAGAAAATTTGTAAAAAGATGATGTGTGTTACTTGCAATATGTCTGGATGGTGCATAACTCCCTTTGGAGATAATGGGCTATTAGAAATATAGATGTAATACCCTTAGACTTAAACCGGAATGAGGAATATTCATGTTCCTTCTAAGAATAGGTGATAAGATTTTATCTTAGCTTACGTCATTATGGGGCTAGCCTCTCTCTCCAGAATCAACTAGTTGGGCAAGTGTGTATCACTTGCCTTGGAAACACTTTTCAACTGAGAATATTCTGGCACACAAAACAGCATAGGAACAAAAGTTCGCAATTTGACAACAGGCAGTGCCTGCTACAGTATAGAAACTAAAGAGAGAAAGTAGAAAATGAAGGGGAAACTTGAAAACTAACTTGCAGGTTGATTGGATTGGGGGATAAGAATATGATAGCATATCCTTTCTGTCATTGTCAATATACCTGCTTTAGATTAGCGTGGATAATAGGGCTTTTTTCATATTGTTAAGATAGAAATTTATTGTCCCTCATTGCTGGTCATGGTAATGATGATAGAAGTGGTTATTCAGCAGCATTGATTTATCAGTCTTTAAAACCCAGAAAGTTAAAAGATAAGCAACGAAATCTAGGAATAATAATAATAATATAAATAATAATAATAATAATGATGATGATGATGATGATAATAATAATAATAGTTGGAAGGGACCTTGGAGGTCTTCTAGTCCAACCCCCTGCTCAGGACACCCTATACCATTTCAGACAAATGGTTGTCCAGTGTCTTCTTAAAAACTTCCACCTTAGTTCTTTATATTCATATATAATGTGCCTATTCTCAGATGTGTTGAACTACGTTTGAATGTTTTTTAATTTTAGGTAACTGAATAGAAAAAGTGGTAAATATTACTGGACTGAGAGGGGAATGTTATGGCTTAATAGAATTGGGGTGCAATTGATCGTAGGGAGAAAAAGAGCTCACTGGTTATTGAAATTCTGAAGGTGGGTTTCTCCTTTGCTTGAGAGATAGCATTGCCCTCTTTAAAAACATTTCTCTATAATAGAGAGAAATTAGAAATATAGTATACTTTTATAAAGGGTAAGTTCTCCATATACCTGTGTAACAGAACTGATATTTTTATAGTAAGGAGAATAGAATTTATTGCATAGCAAAATGAGACTCCTTAATAATCTTGGCCAACTTGGACTGTTTACCTTGGAATTGCCTGAGGCCTGATAGTGCCAGAAGTAATAATACTGGAATTGTCTCCTGCTAGATTTGTTGGAGGGCATTTCATAGTCTAACAAGGTGTATTTCTTACAGAAAACATAGATAAATCCTCCACATTTAGAAACCTCAGCTCCTGTTTCTAACTCTGTATCGGCAAATGTTGAGATGACTGTTTTCCTTCCCAAGATCTAATTCACTTGTGTGAGATGCTACCAGTGTTAGCTTTTCTGTTGAGAGAAAACAATATTTCTATATTTTTTCCCTCCTTCATCTCCATACTATCATGCTGGTGCATCCTATTCTTATTACCTGTACTAATGTAGGCGCTGTTTGCAACAGTATAATTGTTTTGAGAGTGTGCAAACTTTGTATGCTGATGATTGAGTTGTTTTGAAGTGAGGGGGGAATAATACATATGCACATGCTAGGAGAGTATCATTGGCTACTGGTTTTATATAGAGAGAAGATCCTTATGCTAATGGTAGATAGGACTGTTCACTTTTGTGGTGTTTTCTGGGTGACACTTGTAAATGTGTGTTAAAATGGTTTTCACTTAGCAAAATCAAAATACCTGAAACAAGCTTATCTAAAATAAAATGATATTAATCAACTAATCCTTCTCCTTCACTCCTAACAGTGAAGTGGGGGAATTGCTAGTCACTACCCACATACCAAAATTAGTTCTCAGAGTAAGTTTATGATCAGTGATGGACCTAAAATTTTAAGCATATCACAAAGGTCATATAATCTAATCCCTTGCATGGCGATATATCTAGTATTACAACAGTCCTAATATAGGTATTCAGACTTTGCTTTAAAACCTTTAATGATTATGACAGACTTCCTGACAGTGAGAACAACTAACCAATAGAATAGCTTGCCTCCAGAAATCTTGGGCGCTCCATCATTGGAGATTTTTAAGAAGAGGCTAGCAGACAGTCACTTGTCTGAGATGGTATAGATTCTCCTGCTTGAGCAGGGGGCTGGACTAAAAGACCTCCAAAGTTCCTTCCAGTTCTCTTCTCTTCTCTTCTCTTCTCTTCTCTTCTCTTCTCTTCTCTTCTCTTCTCTTCTCTTCTCTTCTGTCCTATCCTATCCTATCCTATCCTATCCTATCCTATCCTATCCTATCCTATCCTATTATTATGAATCTTCCACTTTCTAAAACACCGTTCCATTCTTAAACAATTCTCTTAATTGCTTTCTATTGTTTTCTTGAATTCTTTTTCTTGTAATTTGCTGAGGTCTTACCCATCTCCTCTTCTCTGACCTTTGCTTTGAAGCAATGATTTCATTGTACATGAACTATCCTTCAAATAAATGATATATCTTTTTAATGGTCTCATCTCCAAGTGAAACACAGCAATTCTGTCAAGTTTTCATAATATTAATATGAGTTGGCCAGTAAGTATCCAATCATCTTTGCCTTTATGCTGTGGGTTATATTCTAATTTATCAATCTTGTTCCTAAACTACAGTGTCCCATGAAGTGAAAAGCAGAATAATATAATCTAAAATCTTGTGTATTGAAATGCTGCCTTTTTGTTGATGTAACCTATTGTGTGCAGAGAAATTAAATCAAGTTTTCTAAGGAAAGAAAAAACAATGTAATTTTCCATGCTGCCTCCATGACTTAACATGACTACGCACTTATAGTTGAATTACTCAAATCTTTTAAGACTGTGTATATTTTTTGTCTTGTCTTACTCTACATTCACTTTTTTTGTGAATGGGCACTTATATAAATGATTTGTGGATGCTGGTGTAGCTCATTCTGCTCTGTAGACTCTTCCTGAGGTCTTACCCATCTCCTCTGTGATTATGCAGGGAGTTAAGGAACATTCTTTTGTTTTACAGAGGAATCTTCCTATTCCGTCTTTTGATCCACTAACTACCCAGCATCCCTTTCTCATGTCCCCTGCCCCACTATTTTCCCACTTACCGCTAAGTTAGGATTTTCTGTACAAATAGTCTGCCTCTTTAGATAGTCCTTACTTTACAACAGTAATTTCTGTTGCTATGTGTCAGACTTGTCTCAGCTTGGACATGTAGGACAGAAAGACCCTCGACTCCATTTGTAACGAAAGGTATACTTTTACTAAAGCTGGATCTGAATATTCCTGTTCAAAATTTGCTTTTTCCCCATTTCCCGGGCCCTTCCCCACTTGACCAGTTCATGAGTGTCCAATGATATTTGAATTTGGTGTTTTGGTAACTGCTTTAGGTTTGGTGCCTTGTTGGTGTAGTTTCACATTCTGTTCTCATGCTCATGTCCTTGGATGAGCTGGTCTTTTCTGGATTGACACTTCTGATTCCTGTCATCCCTCCCCCCTGCATTTCCATTTTCCCTCCTCTTGCATTTTATAGCAAGATGCCAGTGAAGCAGGCTCAGGCTGAAGCGTTTACAATGGCAGACCTGACACAATGCATTTGTAAAGTGTGGCATCATGTGACATCATCAGTTAGTGATGCAATCCTGATAGTCTCTGTTAATGGGGAAACCAATAGGAAGTTGCAAACCACGGTCATGACAAGTCTTTCCTTAGGTGGCTCACTAGTATGCAGGTGAGTTGTATGGAATGTGTCCAGTTATGGGGGAGGTTATGGTGCCAGGTGAGTGTGGCTGAGTGAGTGAGGGGTGCTGTTGCATGACAGTTCTCATACTGTCATAACTGTGGTGGTGAAGTGATTAGAATGCAGTACTGCAGGCTAACTCACTGTTCACTCCAGGAGTTCAATTCTGAGTGGCTCAAGGTTGACTCAGCCTCCCATCCTTCCGAGATTGGTAAAATGCAGACCCAGATTGTGGGGGGGCAATATGCTCGCTCTCTAAACTGCTCCGAGAGGGCTGTAAAGCACTGTGAAGTGGTATATAAGTCTAAGTGCTATTGTTATTCTGTAGCAAGTAGAGAGTAAGTGACTTACAACTTTTCCAATTGGCTTCCCATTCTCTTTACTTGTTGGTAGTTGGTAGGGAAGGTCACAAATGGCAATTGTTCAACGATGGGATGCTGCAACTATTGTAATTGTGAGCTGGGTTCCATGTGCCTAAATTACAATTACGTGTCCATAGGGGTGCTTGTAATGGCCAGAAAATTTAATGGTCACTGAACGAGTGGTCATTAATCAAGGACTACCAGCATTAAAACTTCAAATGATCTTATTTTTACTCTGCCCTTTGATCATAGCTTCTTTGTGTAAGACAATCCTTTTGAATCTGAGTTTGACTAAGCTCTGAATATCCCTTCTTAATTCTTCAAGGGCATCTTCTTGTGTAGATGCAGGCTTGCTTCTCTCAGCATTGCTGGTGAGAATTTGTGTGAAGTCTGGGAGGCCACCCTCTGTTTGCTACACAGGTAGCCCTTCACTTACAACCATTGGTTTAGTAACCATTTGAAGTTACAGCGGCACTGAAAAAAGTGACTTATGACCAGTTTTCACACTTACCACCATTGCAACGTCCCGTGGGGACATGATCAAAATTTGGATACTTAGCAGCTGGCATGTAGTTACGATGGTTGCACTGTCCCAGGATCATATGATCAGCACTTGTAACCTTCCCAACTGGCTTCTGATAAGCAAGGTCAGTGGAGGAAGACAGATTCGCTTAACAAAATAATTCACTTAACAACTACAGTGATTCATTTAACAACTGTGGCAAGAAAGGTTGTAAAATGGGGCAAAACTCACTTAACAATTGTCTTACTTAGCAACAGAAATTCCAGGCACAGTTGTGGTTGTAAGTTGAGGAGTGTCTGTGTTAACTCTCACTAAAATGGAGGAGGATAAGGTTTTGCTAGAAAAGGGAACACTTGTCTCTATTGGATCTCTTCGCAGTACGCCTAACTTCCCTGTCAAGAAGCCTGAATGGGAAAACATCTGTCCTATTTATTGTTTTGTTCAGAATTTGTGTCTTATCAATGAATATATTGTTTCATTACATCCTGGCTGTCTCAAACCCAGCTACGATTCTCACTTATATCCAATGGTGGGATTCAGCTGTTTGCACCATTTCGGCAGAACCAGTGGCTAATTTTTTGTTGCCCAGGCCCAGAATAGACTTCCGGGAGCGGCATCCACACAGAGAACATATTTGAATCCCACCACTGCTTATATCCCATTTTTGCTTCTTTTCTGTGGTTGATTGGAATGCTACTTACTTCCCTTTCATTCTGCTTCTCAATACCTTTTTGCTTTTACTTAGAAGAACTGTCAATTCACTTGCAGTCATCTCCTGCAGGGCTTGGTTGATAGGCCTACTTTGTTGATCAAATCTTGCCTCCTGATCCAAGCACTTTCTTTCCCCTCTGGGATTCCTTGTTTCTTCAGTATATGCATAGGATATTTTTCTGCGTTTGGTGGCAAGGGCTGCTTAGCCCTGCTGATGTTTTTGGTTGAACATGGACACAAGGTTTCTAAGTCTTTACTCCAGTTTTGTTTTCTTGGCCATATCCTATTATGAAAATTCCTACAACCAAGAAATAAGTCCAGGATATTTTTTTTTAAAGGAATGTTACATGGATCTCTAATTTTTCCATCTCCATTGGTTCAAATTGACCATGATTCCCAATCTTGTTTCTTGGTTTGAGGAAGAGAATTCTTCTTTCATTACCTTGAAGCAAAGTCTCTCAACTGCACCAGCATATACCCTTCATATTATTCTAAATCTTTTTGCGCTATTGCCATGCTTAGCAGGGCATTGCCTCAGGAGTACTAGTTCAGCTTATGGGTCCTAGGCAATGGCTTGTGGCTTACTATTCTTTGAAACCTGATCTGGTAGCAGCTGGATGCCCATAGTGTTTCCAATTGGTAGCAGCTGCTGCCCTTTAGCTGGAGTGTGCTCAAGATATTCTTTTGGGCCATCCATGACCTTGCTAGTACCATAAGCCATAGAAATTCGCTGCTTTCTCAAAATACCTAATATATCTCTGCTCAGTTTTTACTCAGTATGAGAAACTTCTGTTGCTAATGTGACTCTCAAGCTCTATCAGACTTTAAATACTGCTCCCTCCTGACGGCTTTCCTTCTGATTGTGGGACAGTAGTAAGCACTGTTCCTACTTCTGGTCTTGACCTCATTGAAGTCCCATTACCTCACCTCACTCGAGCTATGGTCATCTTTTTTATGAGGATGGTTGATGGTGCTCTGACTACTCTGTTGTCACAAAGCCTTTGTGATAGAGGCTCATGCTATTGCCACAATTACGTCTGCTAAGATTACAAAGCTTGTTGCTCTAACTTGTATTTACACCCTAGCAGCAGGTTTTTCAGTGGCTATCTATAGTACTAACTCCAATATGCTTTTGATATTTGGTCAGATTTGGATACAAAGAGATTTCCCTTTTCTGGATACCCCTTTGTTAATAAGCTGTGGCTTCCTTCCTGAAATTTCTGTTTCCTCTTGCTGGGCTAACAGGGACATCCCATCTTTAGCATAAGGTAACAATTTGGATTATGCTGCTGTTTCTAGTTTTTTTGTTTCCCCTCTCACTCTTTTTGCTGTGGAAATTTTGGCCTTTTCTTCTCCAGTCTGTCCCTTTTCAGGGACCATTCCTTCTGTTTCCTGAAAACACTGCTTGGAAACACTTGGGGGCTCCACCTTCCTGATGGCATTTAATGGGTTGCTCATGCCCCCTCCCCCATATTTCTTTAGAACCTTGTCCAGCTTCTCTGCTCTTGTGATCATCTGGGCAAAGGGAGGATTGCACTGCATTTTTGACATGTTGGTGTGTCTCAAACAAGTTGCACAGCAAGTGGTCGACAGCTGTGGAGTATGTGCAGAATTCAGCCTACACTCTCTAAGTGCTGTCAGCAGCACTTCCCTGTGGATGTATGGACTATTCCAATCTTTGCAACTTCATTTCATGGATATGCTTCCTTGAAGAGTATATTGCCATCTACTGACTGTATTGGGCACTTTTTCAAAATGGCCTGAAGCCTTTCCTACTTCTATGGCCAATGAAATAGCAATAGTAAAGTACTTACAAAAGACATTATTCCACAATATGGCTGCTCTTCCATAATAAGAGTGGGTGTTCTACAGTTTGCTGGCCACTTAAAAAAACATACCCAAGGCTTTGGGGACCAAAAAGAAGCTCTACACTTCTTATTATCCAGTTTCTAGTGAATTGATGGAGAGATCAGATTGACTATATAAAGATTCAATTAGCCAAATTGTGTACTGAAATGGGATTAAATTGGGTAGAATATGAGAACAAATTGCCAGATGCTCTCACATTCATGCAGCCATCAAGGCAAATAATGGATCTCTTTATTTGATAGGGCCTTGCCACTAGATGCTATGTACCTTGAAGCTTGTACCTTCCTGCTGGGAAGTCATGAACTTTGGTTTTTTTTTTTAATGTATACTCGCCAGAATTTCACAGCCCAGCCTCTACCCCTCAATTAACCCAGTGCACTCCATCCAACCTGGTATTTGGTTCTGCTCAAGAGACTGGTACAAAACCTTTCTGGAATCAAGGGGGAAAGGTGTGTATACCTTGTTCTGCTTACCACCAAGATTGTAGTAAATGTGCAAGGGAAAGAGGTCTGGGACAATTGGACCCAAGTGAAAAGGACTACTTTATTGGCAGGAAAGATGCAGAGTAAGATTGAGACCAGGAAATCAACCCTAGAAAAAGCTGATTGCCAGGCATTCATTAGTTGTAGAGACCAGAAAAAAGTAGGAACTCCTTCCGTTGGTGCAAAACAGGCCATTTTATATCTCTCGTATTTTCATTGGCATAGGGACCAACGCCTACCACCACAGATCCTGGAATTGCCTTAAAACAAACTCAATGATCAAGCAATATCGTTATAATTCTGTGTCTAATTTTATTTTTAGTAATTATTGCTAGTTTTGGTCTTTAAGTTATTTGCTTTAATCTGCTAACTTCTTATCATGCAAGCTATTTATTAGAATTTTTTATCTTGCCTTTTATTACTTTATAAGTAACTCAAGGTAGTGAACATACCTAGTACTCCTTCCTCCTCCTATTTTCCCCACAACTTCAACCCTGTAAGATGGATTGGGCTGAAAGAGAGTGAATGACCCAAAATCACCAAGCTGGCAAATTGTTTTTTTTTCTTCCATAAATTGCTGAACCATTGGGAAAGGATGGAGTCTAGATGTCTTTTCCATCTATAATCTTAATAGCCTGCCAAGTGATTGCTAAGCAAGCAAACCTTTGTGGTTGCTAGTTGTGCAACAAATTATCAGTATAACTGTCAGACCAGCATAGGACAATATCTAACAGACCATTTATACCTATAGCAGCATCTCTAGATTATTTCCAAAGAAGTAATCCAAGGTTCTTTCTCAACTCATAAATTTACATTTTCATAATAATACCCATGGGGAATTCTCTATTCTATATCTATAACCTATTTAACATGGGTCAGTACTGTTGCTCTGTGTTTGAATGATGAAAGGATTTGTAGAAGTGGAGGATAAGGAATGCCAGGTGATCCTAACTTAAATGATACCTATGAGATGTAGGAGTCCCTGGAAAGAACTAATAGTACCCTAATCACAGATTACATGCATAATATATCTATAGCTTAATTTCAGGTAACTATATCATTTGCATAGAAGAGGAGGGAAGGATATAAACTACTAACCTTGTAAAAAACTTCAAATTGGCCGTAAAGTATGTTATGAAAATTCAGAATTATATGGATCAGACAATTTAACAAATATAAATAACTCTCTTCCAACCCCTAGATCCCAAGTATTATGTTCATTTAATGAATCTTTTTGTCTGCGCAGCACTGGAGACGTGCTACAGTCCATTCATTCATTCATTCATTCATTCACTCACTCATTCATTCATTCATTCATTCACTCATCCAATTACTACAGCTAAGACTCAGCCAGATGATTCTGTGTGGCTTACCATTCTAAAATTATAAAACAATTAAAAACATTAAAAGAATAAAAACATTCATAAAATAAATAAGTGCAAAGAGCAGCCATGATGATTTTCGACTAATAGTTAAGCCAAATAAGTGGACGCTTAACACATTACAAGCCCCAGGCCTGTGTATATAGCCAAGTTTTTAAAGTTTTGCAAGAGGCAAATAGGGTTGGGGCCATTCTAATTTCCGAGGGGAGAATATTTTATAAGGCAGGGGCTACAGCAGAAAAAGTCCTAGTTCCTGCCAATTGACACTCTTCGGCTGATGGGATCTGCAGCATGCCCAATCTAAACAGGTAGAAACTTTTGGAAAAAGACGATCCCTCAGGTAACCTGGTCCCAAGCCATGTAGGGCTTTAAAAGTGACAGCAAGTGCCTTGAATTGCACCTGGAAACAAACTGGCAGCCAGTGCAGTTCATGGAGTAATGGTGTTGATGTGCCATAGAGCCGGCACCATTTATTACCCATGTAATAAATATATAATAATATAATACATTATAATATGTTAATATATAAATGTATGATAATATAATAAATGATGTAAGCAAACATGATAACCGCCATATAATAGCTCTCCTCTAGGTCCAAAATTACCACAGGTAGAGATGGTGAAGAGCCAGGTTGCACTTGCAAACTATTCAGCCCAGAATATTTTTTTGTCTGCAGAATGGGAAAGGTATATACTGTAGCTGTACCATCTGGCACGTTCTCAGATATATCATCTCTGATGTGCACATAAGAAGACTCTAACTAGCAATGAGGTATTACGTTTGGGAAGCGGGTCTCCTCTACCTTGCAAGGGAAAGAGCTTTGAGAATTTTAATAGCTCATAAAATCTTTGATTGAGGGAAATACACCGAAGGTAAGAGGGAATCAGTAGGGCAGGACTTTGGAGTGGAATGGGGGTATTGCAGACTTGCAGCAGGCTTTCAGACATTAATCCTAAAATACTAGAAAAGGTCTATAGTTCCACTTCATTGGGAATTTCAGACTTATAGAGCATTGTGGTGCCTATGTCAACACAGGTTGACCTAGGGGTTGAACTGAATGTCCAGAAGACCAAAACAAAAAACCACCCAACAGCCCCTAAACCCACTGTTAGTTCTGTTATCAGTTAGAAAACTCAACTCAAGGGTCCTTCACATGACATTGGAATTGAGATAAATCTTGAATAACCCAACTTTCATCCCTAAATTGGTTGTGCCAATTGATAGTTACTGTCATTGAACTTATAACATTTACTTTTGTGTCTTTTCTGCAGTTCTGTTATTCTTTATGTACTCACCATTCCAGCTTTGTCTCCATATTCACTCAACCAGCTTGGTTCAAGCCAATTAGGACTAGATCAGAATGGATGGTTCTAAGGGAGAGAACTTTCTAAAGCCAAAGGAATGTAAGGGATGAATAGAATGTAAAGAACAAAACAACTGTCACAGTGTAACTCTACTTGATATTTAATTAAAAAGGAAGTCCAATTGCTGTTAGTTCAATTGCTGATAAGAAAGTGCTGATGATTGAAAAACTGCTAATAGATAATGAGCAGACATGGCAGGATGGAGAAGGAGATAGAGAGGACAACTAGGTCCAAAGCAGATTGGTGGAAACCTGTATAAATACTATGTACTTTGGCTTGTTCAAGGTCTTCTAGTGCTAAGAAAATAAAATTTACTAAGAAAAATACAATTTACTATACTATACTCTCCAGGTCCAGCAGACCCATTGTCAGATCTAAGTTAGATGCATCCTGCCTAGGGCTAGGAGAAATCCTGTGATCCCTCAGGTTAAGAAAGCAAGGGGCCTTGTCATGTGGCTGGTCTGGCTTGCTCCTTAACAATAGGTCTGTCCTCTGCAATGAGAAGGAGGCTGCAGCTGAGATAATGGAAAGTTAATTTGCTGAACTGTGGCACCATTATCACAAGCTCATCCTAATTCCATCTACACAGTTCTTGGTGCCAGAGCTGGAGAATAGCGGAGGGGTAGGCAATTGCTGGCTGGCTCTCCCCGTCTCTCCCCATCCCGCCTTCCCCCACCTCTATGCAGCAGGAAGGGTGTTCTGGATTTGTTGTCTGCCTTTCCTTTTTTAGATGTTAGTTGAGCTGTGAATTCCTTGTTTTTGGCAGTGTGTCAGGTCAGGAGCCTGGAGAAGCACATGGGAGTGCCTGCCGGCTGAATCTACATAGTAGTGCTGGGAGTTAGGGGGGGGGGGGGAGGCTGGCAGCAGCCTCCCCCCCCCCTTGTCAAACATTAATGACAAGACATTAACCCTCCCCAGACATGTTAAGATATTGCAACTACAGAATTCAAACAGAAATAGCTATTCTAACCACAGAAGACAGCATTTTCTCTGGTTTAATAGCCCTTAAAAACATGATTACCGTATGTATACTTTTTTCCCAAAAAATGTTTTTTAAAAGAACTTTTTATCAAGAGACTAATCCAGGAGAGGACTATGCAAGTGAAATATGCTTGATTCCAAGTGCCTGGAACTCTGTCCTGAAGTATCAAAACGTTTGATTGGGAGCTGCCCAGGGTCAGTTAGAACATGGGTAGCTATTTAAATGTTTTAGGTAAATAAAACAAACAGAACTGGCCTTCACTCAGAATTAGTCCACTGTATTTCTCATGTAAGCAGATGGTTATTTTTACTCATATGGGGACTTGTCAGATACTTCTTTTGAGAATATTGTTATAAGACAGTTGAAAATTGAACCTAGAACACTAAGCCACGTTGCTGGCTGTGGAATTCTGGGAGTTGAAGTCCACATGCCTTAAAATTGTCAAGTTTGGGAAACACTGCACTAAGCAATCAAAGTTGCAGAGAAGGGAAACTTAATGCATTTTGAGTACAAAGAAAACACTGGTGCACTGTGCCTCTCTGTCCAGTCTTTGCTGTATGGAAACATCACTGCCCTTCCAATGGTCCATTTCCATACAGATAGTAGCTTGGCAATCCCTACTTTTTAAAATTATACATTTAATTAGATTTTGAAAGAAATGTAATTAAATATATAATTTGATCTTTATATCTGTTTAGAATCACAGATTTGGAAGAGGCCATTGAGGCCATCAAGTCTGTAGTAGGATGTGACATGATCTAAATACCTCCATTTTAATAGGCATGCTGGATATCTTTCTGGTTGGCTCATTCTCTGGCCTCTTTGATAGGGATTCCAGGTTTGAGTAACCATAATTTTTGGTATTGAACAACTTAAGTGTAGATCTGGGAGAGCCATAGAATTCACTGTCTCTATGATAAAGGTGGCTTGTTCCAAGTGATTTCTAATCCAGCACATCCATGTGGTCACATGCTAGATCTCGGTTTATCTGAATATGGAGGGCATTACTTTTACCCATTTACTTTGATCAGATCACTTCCTAATCCAGCTAAGATTAATTAATGGGACCTGTATAGCAATAGCAGTTAGCAATAGAACCTAGACTTATATACCACTTTACAGGACTCATTGGATGATTTACAATGCATTTGTATATTGACTTCCGCAATCTGGGTCCTCATTTTACTGACCTCAGAAGGATGGAAGGCTGAGCCAACCTTGAACCCCATCAGGATCAAACCCCAGACTGTGGGCAGTTTGTCTGCAATGCTGCATTCTAACCACTGCACCACTAGGGCTGTCAGAGTTTAAAGAGTGTATCTCAAGCATCCAATAGATCCAGAGAGTTTCCAGAGTACTCAGTGGCCTCTCTATCCCACTTAAGAGTTGTTATGCAAATCCTGGAAGATCTAGCATGTGACTTAGTATCCTAAAGCACAATAGCATGGTTCACGTTTTATGCTATGGTTTGCTTAAGCTTTGGTTTTTGAATAGGCTATAGTTTCCCGAATTCATATATAGTACCAAGCCATATAATCATATAATCATAGCCAGAATGGCTCAGATCACATGAAATGCTAAATCAACATTACATTATGGCCTCATGGGATGTGTAACTCAGAGGTCATGCTACCTGAACCTGATATCTCTGGGAAAGCTATCACTTAGAGATAAAATTTGCAGATTAAAAATGTCCATTCTGTAGAGTTACATATTTGTATAGTGCCATGACTATTCATGACTCTTTATAGCATGGAACTTACAGTGGGAATTTATAGTCAGTTCAGTTTATGGATCTAGTCACAAAAAGCTTCTCAGTAAATTTACCAATCAATTAACAGTCATTCACAAACTTAAATAACTAATTGACCGAAAATTAAAGATAACACTGAATTAAACAGTTGCTTCCTTGCTTCTAGACAAAATTTAGTTATAGTAAGTGATAAGCTATTTGTAGCAAAACAACTCCCACTCAAATGAGCTGATAAAATGGATAGCTTTGTATTTTTATAAAACAAAAACAAAAACTTTCTCTGAGTACTTGGAGAGATAGCCCTTCAAATTATTCTCCAGACCTCTCTTCCAGGAAAGCTAATAGTATCATGCAAGATAGTGAGTATAAACAATCCTCAGTTTGAACTATTGGATGTTTCGGATTATTAATGAACAAAAACTGAGCAATCTCAAATACTGAAGGTGAATGGCATTATGTGCATTGAGATGCATTTGTTCATATTATTACAAAATCTAATCTTATTAGATTTTCATGGAAAAGCACCGATGGCAAAAAAGCAACATTGTCCTTTTAATTTCTTTGCATTCAGTTTGTGCATTACATATTGACCAATATGAATTAATGACATGAAACTCAGAGCAAAAAAGCATAAATTTGAAGACTAAACTTTGGTTCTACAGAAAGCAGATTTGTTGTTAATCTTAGGAGTGGAGTAAACCAAATCATTGGCGATACCAAAATCTCAAAGTTTTCTAGGTTTGAAAATGTGAATATCATATAAAAGCTGAGCAAGTAACTTGGAAGTGAAGTAGAACATATAGGAAATTAGTATAAGGATTTAAAGAATAGTTATCATGTAATCAGGGTTGTGTGAATGATTGTAGCGGCAGAATACTGGTTAACTGTGAAGGGATTAGGGCAAGATATTGAGAGACCAAAATGAAAAGATTGCATCATCGAAAAGACCTGCACCAGGTAAATCTTGAGTGCTGCATACCATAATTTAAGAAGGATTCAGACAGCCTGAAAGAGATTAAGAGAAGGTCAATAAATATTCTCAAAAGACCAGAAATATGATTCTTTGACCAGAGATTGAGAAAAATGGGTAAGTTTAGCCTTGAGGAAAAAATATTCAAAATGGATATGAGAACATTTGCCAATTCTGAAGTGGATAATATAGAAAGACACAATCTATGTTATTTCTAGAAGACAGGATATATGATAGAATCATGGACAAGTTACAGGAAGCATGTCCAAGTGAAATTTTAAGAAATAATTCCCTGGTCAAAGTCCTTGCTGCCATTGGGTCTTAGAATTAATGTAAGTTGGGCCTGCCTAAGCAGACTGAATAAGTCTGTTGCTTAGGCCTTTGTTGCCTCCTCAAGAAAGTGTTTGGTTAGACTGCTGATGCAACTCAACCATTGTGAAATATTAAGGAAGAATCCATGGTTTAGAATTGGGAGAAAACAGTAGCATGGGAATTGAATTCAACCACATGTGGAATAGTATGGTGATTTTGAGAGCTTATTGACCTATACATGTTATCTTTTATTTTTAGATGTGGATATACTATACTACCAGATAGTCAGAAGGGGAAAGGCTGTATTCAGCTCTGGGCAGTATACTCAGTTTGGGCTTGGCTCTTCCTACTTGCGCTTCTTTTGCAGGACTCACTGAAGCCAGCATTCACTGTCACCAACCTCCCAGGGACGACGTCCACCATCCAGACAGCATCCACAACATCCACATCCATGCAGGTCAGCAGTGGGCCCTCGTTCCCCATTACTAACTACTTAGCACCAGTCTCTGCCAGTGTCAGCCCCAGTACAGTCACCAGTGCCAACGGAACAGTGCTGAAAACCACTGGAAGCAGCGCAGTGGCCTCTGGAGGACTAATGCAGATACCTACCGGCTTTACTCTCATGTCAGGTCAGTTTCTTTTTTGCCAGTTGAAGAGTTTTTGCGATAGTTGCTGATTCTTCTGCAATTACACTGAGCACGCTAGACCTTGCTCCTTCTTTGACTTGTGAGAGGCTGGAATGGAAATGCCGAAACTGCATTCTCTTAAATATGATTGTTTCATAAAGGAGTATGGCTGAGGCCAGGATAATAGCTACTCTAGGGACAGGTTCTACCAGGAGAACAGGAAGTTTTAGGGAAACGGTAGTGTTGCTGTCTCTGCTGCCAGCCTCCTCATTCCTTTGAGGAAATGGAAAGTCCCACTTTGACATTTCTGATTGTGAGAATTGTAGGGTTTGGAACTGGGACATGGAGCTTGGTCAACGCCTTCCCTCCTCTTCCTCCCATGAAAGATGTATAGCAGCCACCCTCAACTGGATATTCCGTCTTCTAGAATTCCACTCGGAATTCTCGAACTCATAGTCACAACCCAACTGAAGGCATAAGATTGGAAGAAGGCTGCATATGATAATAATTTAGGAGGAGAGATTAACAAGAATCCAAGAGGGAATGAAGGAGATTTTAAAAACATCTGGCCCTGATAAAAAGCCTTTTTTTCTCCCTCCTTCCAGCAGGTGCTCCACTCCCTCCTGGGACCCCTACCATTCCTCTCACTCACTTACAGCCGCACTCGCTGGCCCTCTCCAGCCAGCAGGGCCAGGCGGCGGTCGTAGGCATACCTGGACAGCTGCAGCAGGCACAACAGACAGTCTTCCGATTTCCAGCTACAGCCGGAGGGCAGATTGTGTCTCTGACAGGTCAGCTGCACTCACATTGCTGCTTGCACATGGAAGGTTGGTGGGAATGCACGTTTTCAGGGCAGCTGGTTGACCTGTCTGGGGTTCAGTTGGCTTGTGTTTTTGGGAGGCCCTCCTAAGAGCAATGATAGAAAGTTGGGAAAAGTTAGTTGCTAGGTCCAAATGGAAGTGTGCTGAGGCAGGAGTGGAAGGTGCAAAAGCTGCACCTGATAATTTATTTTAGGAGGAATAAAGACAGATATGACTAATAACTGACAATATATTCTCCAAAATAGAAGGCAATTCTTTCAGCTGTTTGAAAGGTAGTCCTAAGAACTTGTCACCTAGGTGAGACTGATCCTTGTGAATCTGCAGTCTCAGAACCATGCCTGCCATCTTCATTTTTTTAAACATCTAACCATTTTCCTCCCTCTCTTGTTTGTCCGTTACTGCTTTTTAAAACGATTGTCTATTTTATCGTCAGGTTAACCGACATCCACCTGCTCTTTTTTTTCTTTCTATCAAATCATAGTACTTGTTCTTGAAAAATTCAAAAGCCTGTCTTATTTGGTTGTTTTTAGTCTTGGAAGTATTGCTTAAATTTGTATTCCCCCCCCCTGTTGTTAATGAGAAATAGTTCTTGATCTTTTGTTTCTCCAGCACTGGAGATGGAGAATCCACCAATAGGTTTAGACTGTATTTCTGCCCAATCAGATCAAGTCAGCCAAAGTTGCCACGCCCGTCCTGGACCATAGAGATCCCAGTCTTGACTTGATCTTGCCCAGGACAGACGTGCAAGTTTGGCTCTTAGGCAGGTATAGTTCATTGGTGCATTTTCCCTTCTCCAGTAGCTCTGTTGTGCTGTATTTAGCACAAAATTTGGCCTACCATTGCCAAAATCTCTATTCCTCTCCCTTTCAAGAACTTGGAACTTGTTCCTAATCTTCTGTATTGGGGGGGGGGGTAATACAAATAGCTTGTATTGGGGGAAGGGGGCTCCTTCCTCTCTCCTTTTTTCCCCCTTCCTTAATCCTCCCCTTATCTCCAATACCTGATCGGACAGGGGACTAACAGCCGTTAGGTCTCACCCAAACGTGGGGGGGGGAGGGAATTCAGGATCCCATTGGAGCTTGCAGCAGCAGCTCCTGTGGCTATTTCCATGTCAGGAGCTTTACAGGGAAGGCCCTCACGAGCCCTAGATCTCTTTAAAATTGTGCGGTGCGTTTTTTCTTTTTGTAGCTGCTGCCGGCTGCGTCGAGTTGTTCACGATCATAATTTTGCCGGGAGGAGATGCGACGAGCGCACGGAGGCAGCGCCGATCAGCTGGCAAGCGGTTGATTGGAGACAGAAAGGGGCCACTTTTTTTCCTTCTCGCTTCGGTTGCGTTACTCCTCTTGTAGGCTGAACTTTTTTGGATCAGCATTGCTCTTGTCAGTCTGCCCTCATGCGCGGCTGCCATTTTGGCCGTGTGGGATATTAAACCTCCCAAGGAATAGCAGGTCCTCTCGAACTCGGGGGACGCAGGAGGAAGGGGATCCTTCCTTCCCGCCACTGAGATTGGCATTTTAAGCGGGGGCTCTTGCCAGGGGAGGTATTCAGAGAAAGTGGGCGCAGCCAGAGCAGGCCCGGCATCAGTCAGACCGTTTTTTTGTAGACAGGCGCCATTTTGCGCTGTACTTAATAAGGCCTCCGTTTATAGACGACCACCATTTTGCAATCAAGATAGGCCCTTTTCCCAACTGAGGCCTACTACCAGCAGGCCTCTCTAGACCTCACTTCTACTCCTGTTCAGTCCTGACTGGATGTTTTTGAACATCCAGTCTTTTTGCCTTTCAGGGTTTGGTGTCTCCTGGTCCCTACTTGTCATTATCTACACAATTCGGCTCCACTCGGATTCCAGGCACCCCCAGTAGTGTGTCTGTCCTTATCTGAGCAAAACTATACTTGGATTCCAGGCGCCCCCTGTAGTGTGCCTGTCCTTATCCACAGTACTTCAGGCCGGATTCCAGGCACCCCCAGTAATGTGTCTGTCCTTATCTGTGCACAGCCATAGTTGGATTCCAGGCGTCCCCAATTGTGTGCCTGTCCTTATCCATGCAAGGGCTGTACCTGGGTTCCAGACGTCCCCTGTAGTATGTCTGTCCTTACCCAGGATGTAATACTCTCCAGATACCAGGAGCCCCCTATTGTGTTCCTATGCTATCGGAGAATGGAGGATTCTACTCTTACCTCAAAGGGAGCCTTGCCATCCTCATCGGGTCCACCTGGTCTGGAGGGCATTGTTCAGACAGCGGCCAAAACTAAGATCAGACCTACCGCCAAAACTTCCAAAAGAACAGACAAGCAGGCCAACCGGAGACACCAAGCCTTAGAAAAGGAGTTCTCCAAGGCGCAGAAAAGAGCCAGGTTGGAGACACCTCAGACCTAAGGGTTAGCCTTGGACTTACCCCTGGGGGGCTCCAACCTCCCCTCTGGGGATCTGGTCAATGGGGGAATCCTTACATTCCCCTGCGCAGTACGGGACAGGCGAGTTTCCTTCCGCTTCCCAAGCTTCTGCTGCATGGGTTCCTCAAGGGGCTCCCGTGGCCACATTTATCCCCACTGCAGCAGGACTCTGCCCTAGCGAGTCGGCTCCCTTCCCTACGGAGGACTGCCTAGCCTTACTGATCGCACAAGTGGTAGACCGAGCCCTTGACGCCAGGGCTCAGGCTTCCAGGCCAGTGACTACCATTCCCTGTCCTATCCAACAACCGGGGACTGAAGTCTATTATAGTCCTTCCTCTCCATCTGGGTCACCAGTTTCTGAGGATTCTTACCTCCATCAACTCGCCACAGAACAGGAGATCCCAATGTCTGAGGAGGAGGAAGTTCCTCCGGAGGCACCTTCTTTCAGTGGTCTCTTTAATCCTTCTTTCTTTATCACCTTACTACGTAAGGCCACATCCACCGCCCATCTTGGGCCTAAACCTTCGGCAACAACAACTCCCGTTCCCCTGGAGTCGGAGGCAGACCTGAACTTCGTTGAACCAGTCGCAGCGCAACATCACATCCCTTGTCCTTCTCTGTTTCTGAATGCGATCCGGAAACAGTGGACATCACCGGCTTCTCTTCCCATCCCGGGTAACACTGACAAGAAATTGTACAATGTTGCCAAGAATTTGGAGAAGGCTCTGGAGGTACCGGCTGTGGATGAGCCCTTAGGTCCCCTAGTATCAGCCACTGCCATTTCCGGGGATTTTTCTGAGGCCCTTAAAGCTGAGGATCGCAAGTGCGAATCAACTTATCGCAGAACGCACCAAGCGGCTGCATGGGCGATCAGGGCTGCAACCTCCACCTCCTTTTTCAACAGGGCCGCCCTCTGCTGGCTCCGGCAGCTTCAAGCTCAGATCCCAGCAGAGGATATCCGCACACAAGTGGAAGCTGGCAGCTGCTCCATATCAGGGAGGTAAATTATTTGGGGACGCCCTAAATCCCTACATAACTGAAAACAAGGACAAGCGCAAGGTCCTTAATCATCTCCTCAAAAACTTGGACAAACGCTCCAATTATTATCCACGAAGACAGTCCTTTCGTGCAGGAGCTAGATATAATTACACCCAGCCCTTCCACCCCTTCCCGGCCAAGCAAGATAGGCAGGAAAGACAGCCTGATAGGCAAACTCCCAGACCAAGGCAACAGTCTCAGGGTATAAGCGTCCCTTTTGAGGGAACAGCAGGCCATTCCGCCGCTCCAGGTGACTCTCCATCAGTACCTCCCATAGGTGGCAGACACTCTATTTGCCCACCAGTGGGAGGCCACCACCACGGATGCATGGGTGCTCAACACCATTCGTCACGGTCTTTCTCTGGAGTTCATCTCCAACCCCCCCCCCCAAATCAGTTCCTCTCTTGTCCATACCCTCGGAACCGAACAAACAAAAGGCTGATGAACGAAGCCATTCAACATTTATTACACATACGGGCCATAGAACCGGTACCGCTGGGCCAGAGAGGCCAGGGATTTTACTCCATCCTCTTCGTTGTTCCCAAGGCGTCGGGGGGATGGAGAGCCATTTTAGACCTCAAGGGCTTGAATTTTCATCTTGCATACCGCAAATTCAAGATGGAAATGCTCCGCTCCATCTTGGGAAGCATAAGAAAGGGGGATCTCCTGACGTCTATCGACCTCACGGGGGCGTACCTCCATATCCCTATCCCTCTGGCCCACCAACGGTTTCTACGGTTTGCGTACAAGGGACGTCGCTTTCAGTAAGGGCACTCCCATTTGGCCTATCATCGACTCCCAGGGTGTTTACCAAAATCCTGGCGGTTCTGGCAGCTCATTTAAGGATGATACCAGTCAGAGTCCAATGCTGTCTGGACGACATATTAATCCAGTCATTGTCCACCCAGTCTGCTAAGTCGGACCTCATACTGGTGGCAAAGCTGCTCCAGGACCACGGGTTCTCGGTAAACTTTCCCAAGAGCCATTTGGTCCCCACAATAAGGCTGTTACATTTCGGGGCCATCATAGACACGGTGGAGTGCCGGGTGTACTTATCTCAAGAATGCCGGGACAGTATAAGGGAATCAGTCCTCCAGATACGCAGGGGGCGGTCAGTAACGTTGGCCAGTCTCTCCCAATTGTTAGGAAAGATGATCTCAGCCATAGCAATCGTCCTGTGGTCCAGGCTGCACTCCAGGAAACAACAATGGTTCATGCTCCCTTTCCAGAGACAGAACCTCAGTGCCTCCCAACAAAGGGTAAGATTCCCACATCAGGTGTTACGCTCCCTCAGGTGGTGGCTGTCACCAGCCATGTCAGAGGGTCAGGTTTCAAGGAGCCGGACCGGATAGTGTTCATGACAGAGGCTAGCCTGTTCGGTTGGGGAGCACACCTTCGGTCACAGTGGGCACAGGGCCGTTGGTCCAACTCAGACCTCCGGCACAACATAAATTGGCTCGAACTACAGGCCATCCACCTAGCCCTTTGTCACTTTCACAGCCGGGTGACATGCCACCACGTATTGGTCTTCATGGACAACATAGCAGCCAAGGCTCACATAAACTGTCAAGGGGGTACCCGCTCTCAAAATCTTTTGACCGAGTCTCTTCTACTGGGATCCTGGGCAGAACACAATCTGGCCTCAATAAAGGCCGATCATATTTCAGGGGAAGCGTACACCCAGGCTGATCTTCTGAGCAGAACAACGGTAGATCACTCAGAATGGCGCCTGCACCCAAAGGTTTTCAGAGAAATTTGTCACCGTTTCGGCGTCCCACTCATGGACCTCTTCGTGTCCCCGTCCAACACCCAACTGCCTCGGTTCTTCTCCCGGTTCCCAACTTCAGGGGTGGAACAGACGGATGCTCTCCGGAGCCCATGGCCGCAGGGTCTACTTTACGCCTTTCCCCCTCTACCTCTTCTCCCAGCGGTAATTCGCAAGCTCCTTTGGGAGTGAGCGGAGGTTCTCCTGGTGGCCCCTTATTGGTCAAGGAGACCTTGGTTCCCCGATCTGATGAACCTTTCCCTCGCATACCCTTGGAGGATTCCTCCAGAACGGGTCTCTCTCAGCCAAGGGGTTATTCTCCATCCGGACCCCCTGTGGCTCCAGTTAGCCGTCTGGCACTTGAGCGCTCAATCTTAACAGGGGAGCTTTGCTCGCCAGGGGTCATCACAGTGATCAAGGCCTCCCGACGTCCTTCCACTAACCACATTTATGAGGCCATGTGGAAAAACTTCCGTTTATGGTGCGTCGGATGACAGTTGTCGCTCTCAGAACTCACAATTCCCCATATCTTGGACTACTTGCTAGACGGTCTGGAGAGGGGCCTGGCCCCAAACACATTGTGCAGACAGATTGCAGCGCTTTCCACGGTCTTCACATGCGACTCAGCGGGGACATTGGGTCATCACCCCTTAATCCGCTCATTTCTTAAAGGGGCCGCTAACACCAGACCCCCTACCGTGCACAGGTACCCTTCGTGGAAGTTACTACCGGTCCTTCGGGCTCTTACACTCTTTGAACCCCTAAGAATATGCAACATTCGCTACCTGTCCCAGAAGGTGGCATTCCTGGTGGCAATCACATCGGCACGACGTATCTCCGAATTGGCAGCACGCTCAATCAGGGACGACTTGTGTGTTTTCCACTAGGATCGAGTGATCCTTCAACTTGACCCTACCTTCGTCCCGAAAGTCAGTTCTCTGTTCCATAGATCACAGGAGATAGTGCTGCCGGATTTTTGCCCTAACCCATCGCACGCGCTGAAATGGCAATGGCATAGTTTGGATGTCCAGAGAGCATTTTGGTACTATATGTCTCGGACAGCGGAATTCCGCAAATCAGAAGGCTTCTTTATATCTTTCCACTCTTCCTCCAGGGGTCGGAAGGTTTCCTCTTCCACAGTTGGCAGGTGGATTTGGGTATGCATCGCCGGGGAGTATCAAGCTGAGTCATTGCCGGTTCCACGATGGGTCACAGCCCACTCTACATGGAGTGCAGCTACATCTGCGCATGGGCCACCCAGGCTTCCATCGAGGAAGTCTGCAGGACAGCGACATGGGTTTCACCATCTCCTTTCATTCGGCACTATAAAATCGATAGGTTTGCCTCCACAGAGGCTTCCTTCGGTAGGAGGGTTCTCCAACAGGTTATACAGCAAAGTGCCACACCGGACCAGTCTACTCCCCTCCCTCAGGGACAGTAGGCTGTGGTATGTCCCATTGGTGGTTTCTCCATCTCCAGTACTGGAGAAGGGGTGTTGTTGTCAACGCTGCAAATATTGTATATTCTTGCTTTTGACAATATGTAGAATTGTCTGGTAATTATGGGGTTAATATTTATTTACTTATTTATTTATGAGACTTATATACCGCTTTAAGTGCAAGCACTCTCTAAGCGGTGTACACCAGTAAGCAATGTATATATATATATATTTACATTGCCCCCAACAATCTGGGTCCTCATTTTACCTACCCTGGAAGGATGGAAGGCTGAGTCAACCTTGAGCCGGTGAGATTTGAACCGCTGACCTGCTGAACACAGTCAGCTAAAGTGGCCTGCAGTACTGCACTCTAACTGCTGCGCCACCTCGGCTCTTTTAATACAGAGCAGAAGGAGGGTTGGGGGTAAAGCCCGGGAAAGAAAGAGGAAGAAAACATTTGACCTTCACACTAATTGGATAATGTGAGGTATGACGGGTAATTTAGGGAGGGAACATGCTGATAATTTAACTGCTCAGAAGAAGAGAACTTATATCCTAGCATCCCTCCGTTGTGCCTGTGCCGACATTTTGTAACAATAAAAGACTTTTAGGAAAATAAATGCCTGGAAGTTCTTTGGAATGTTTCATTAGCCAGAACCACAACAGTTGTCTTACCTGAACGCCTTTTCTCAGCACGGAGATGGAGAATCCACTCCCACCCATGTAGATCATCTAGGCATAGGGTTAGTTAGTTTTGGTGAACCACAACGTCTTGCTGTCAGTCAATGGCTACGCTCGTGTCAAGACTGGGATCTCTATGGTCCAGGACGGGCATGGCAACTTTGGCTGACTTGATCTGATTGGGCAGGAATACAGTCTAAACCCATTGGTGGATTCAAATTGTGATGACAACAGAAGACACTCAACTTTCAAAGCATACTGGCACATCTTAAGCATTCAAACCCTTGACTGAAGAGAGTGTCTTGTGAAGGAGAGCCTAGATTGTAGAATTAAGATATCGTGTAGGAAACACTGCTGAATGTGGAGACTCTTACTCCTGAAGATGCCAGGATGGAGAAATGAAGGAATATTTTAGAGCAGATATATTTATTTACTGCAACTATGACTGTCCTCTATGGGACAGCTGATACAAGGTTGTTAACATGAGGCGTTTTCCTCTCTGAAGCCACGTAATAATGTTCTTTGATGACACGGGTGTCAAACTTGTCACGTGACGTGTCGTGACGTATCGTGACTTTTTTTGCATTGCTGGAGCTGAGGTGATTGCAGCCACCGCATGATGCAACCGGCCCATGGGTCGCCTGTTTGACACCCCTGTTCTAGGATGTTAGTCCGTTGTGACAGTAACTATATTTAGCAGCATAATTCCGTTAAAATTTAAAGTTGCTGCTCTTGTGGTAGTATAAATTCTGTGGTATACCTTTTTGCTTTGGAGAATGATGTTTCTGGGGCAGTGCAGGAAGACAAAGCAAAATTGATTGTGACAGAAGTCTCCATTTCTCCTGAGTTGTGACTGGTGAAGTCAAATAAGTTAAATGCTTACTGGGAGGGAACAAAAGGAGAGAAAAAGAGAGAGAGAGAGAAAGAGACCACTCACTTGCAAGTGATGCAGTGGAAAGTAACCACTCTGTGGAAAACTGTCAGTATGTGAAACTTAGAAAAGGAAGAGATTGGGGGAGAGGTAGCAGGAAGGCCTTTGCAACCGTCTTTGCACAATCAGTAGCATGAACTTTTGATTAATGTTTCTAGCTGGTGCTTTCTAGCTCTGGTATAGGGCTTAGTTTTCTTAAAACTTGAAATCATATGTTGGAAGTCTATCAGAACTTCACCTTTCATTCAAAAACAAAGTGTTAGATGGTAGCAAATGTAGTAGCAAAGGAGATGGGGAAGACTTAAGGTGCTTAAGGTTGTCCTCGACTTATGACCACAGTTGAGCCCAAAATTTCTGTTGTTAAATGAGACATTTGTCAAGTGAGTTTTGCCCCATTTTACGACCTCTCTTGCCATAGTTGTTAAGTGAATGACTGCAGTTGAGAAGTTAGTAACATGGTTATTAAGTGAATCTGGTTTCCCCTTTGACTTTGCTTGTTAGAAGGTTGCAAAAGATGATCACATGACCTTGGGACACAGCAACGTCATAAGTATGAACCAATTGCCAAGCATCTGAATTTTGATCACACGATCATGGGGCTTCTACAAAAGCCATAAGTATGAAAAATGATCATAAGTCAGTGCTGTTGTAATTTTGAACAGTCATTAAATGAACTGTTGTAAGTCGAGGACTATCTGTAGTATGATAAACGGTATGCTGACATAGATATTTATTGTGATTCCCTGGTAAAGTTCTGAAACTCAAAAGAAACTTGTAACTCCTTTGGCAGTTTATAGTGTGAAAGAGTGCCTAGGCCTTTCTTTTTCTGACCCTCCTTCCCAAATCCTGCCTACACTATCAGCCATGTTGGACCTAGGACCAGCTATCAGTTTTGAATTTCTGTGCATTATTAACATGTTTGTGCAAAATACATGTTGCCTTTTCCTACCCGCAAACAATGGATAACCAATTTGTGCTTATTTAGTTTGTTGCATTTTTAACATAAGATTGCAGCTTACACAGTGTGGAAATGTTATCCCAAGATATTCCTTCCCTCCCAGCAGGTCTCCCTGCAGACAATTATGTCACAATTGACGTGTTCTGCATGTGATTTGGGCCCAAACAGTTTGATAATGTATGTCATGAAACAGTAGTAAAATGGGAAGGATGTTCATTTCCTTTTTGGAACATGCTCCTGGAATGGGAGTAGTCATAGAATATGGCTGTTATCTGAGTGCCATTGTCATTAAATTGGCTAGTGAGCACAAATGAATTATTAGATTTGCTGCAAAACATACTTCTGAACTGCAAAGCATGTTTTTAGGATTGAAGTTAATTAGTTACTTATGATGGTTTCTTTACCTGGCATTTGGATTAAATGACCCAAATTAATATGTTTGTCTCTTCTTCTGTATATGTTACTGTTTTAGGCCAGGGGTCCCCAACCCCTGGTCCGTGGACCAGTACCAGGCCGCGGCATGCCAGCAACCGGTCCGCCCAAACAAGCAGAGCCCCATCCACGGCATGCAGGCAGCACACAAAACCACACACCCTCTGGTCTGTGGTAAAACCTCTCTGCATGGAACCGGTCCCTGGTGCCCAAAAGGTTGGGGACCTCTGTTTTAGGCGAGAGTCTTGCCATGCTGTGATTGCAGCATGACCCGGCTAAGGCAAATATCATGTGGCAAGATTAGAAGCAAGGTTTTGCTATCTTGGCTGGTGTTTCAGAACCCCAGATAACCTCCATCACTTTACTAAAACCTTGTGATGAGAATTAGGAGGAGGTGATCAAGATGGGAGTAACTGATTGAAGTGAAGTAAATGAACAGAGTTCACACAGTGAGCTTTGTTTAGCTTATTGAATAACCACTGCACGTTGAGTTCATACCGTAATGCCAAGCCCTTAAATTCCAAACCATAGTGGCTGGTTTCATACAAGATATAAAGCCATAATTAATCCAATAATGCTGTAGTTTAAAAACTAATGACTTAAGATTTAGAGACTAGTGTAAGCTATTGTAAGCCCCAGGCTTGCTATCTTCTGTTCAAAAGTGGCAAGCTAATATAGAATGAAAGAAACTTTTAAGAAAAAGAATATTTGCTATTTCAATAGCTGTTAGAAGCCATTTCTGTTTAACAAAAATAAAGGAATATGAATGTAAAGAAGGCATAAGAAAAGCCAAATCAGGAGAAAATAAGTCAATTGTCTACCTAATGAAGTAAGATTTTATTATTTCACTGTAGGCATGATGTCCCATTTTGGGAAAATCAATAAACCGGGATGTGCTTTTGCTATCAGATGCATTCTGGTACATGGCAAGTTAATGAGAACCAAAACTACATGCAGTTCACTCCTATCAATAGGAATTTAGATATTTTTACCTACTGGGGGGTGGGGAGACTTCTAATTCTAATCTCTTCCAACCATGAAGGGTACGATGAAGATTTTAAAGAATCCAGTGCTAAATAAATGTTGCTAATATAAAGAATGAAATGTAGTTCTTGCAGCTGCTTCTTACCATGAGTTCTGGGTAAGGGAGACAGACATGCTATAAAAAAAGGAAATAAGATGGCTCTTATAAGATACCACAAAGGGAAAGAGACTCTAAAGTGTTAACCTTTTTATAAGTTATAAAGCTAAAGATGCTTGTATCACATTTTGTCCTGAATATTCTTTCATTTATTGTTATAAGGTTGTGAAATCTAAAATAAGAATCTTCTCTGACTTTATAGGTAGACCTTTTGACTGGTTGCTTAGTGACTGTTCAAAGGTTTGAGTGACACAAAATGAGGGACTTACAAAGCGGATTCAAAGTTACCTTAGGCAGGCACCCTCTGCAGTCACAATATTTCTGTCTATCTGTCAATCTTATCTGTCTGTCTGTCTGTCTATCTATCTATCTATCTATCTATCTATCTATCTATCTATCTATCTATCTATCTATCTATCTATCTATCTATCTATCTATCTATCTATCTATCAAACTTCTTAACCACCCATCTCCTTCATAGAAGGGCTCTGGGAAGTGTGCAGTTTAATCAGTAAAACATTAAAACCGAATAATTTAAAATTTAAAAAATGTAAAACAACATTATAAAATTGCAAAAGGTGGAAAGTTCCTAAATGGGGGAGACTAGAAGCTGTTAATATAGGTGTGTGTGTGTGGGGGGGGATTCTCATGGCTGGTAGGCCCTTGTGTCCCCAATGGAAAACTACATACTGACATTTTGACCCATTTACAGAAGGCCAAAAGATTTGGGGCTTTCCTAATCTCTGAAGGCAAGATGTTCCACAATTTTGTGGTGGTTTTACAGAAAACTGACCCTTTTAGTTTTTGGCAAAACCCTGCAAGACCGCCACATTTACTTAACGACCACTACAACCCCCCTCCAAATAAAATTAGGTTGGAAATGTGACTGACCTGTTTTACATCCATTATGACATACAACCATAATGGACAAACTCCATTATAGTTGTATGTCGAGGACTACCTGTACTAATATCATATAGCTTTGAGCATATAAAGCATAAAATAATTTAAAGAAATAAACCAGATATTACTAGAGATATCTTAAAAATAACCATTTAGCAGGGACATTAACTGTGCATTTCAGACTTACTTTGATCACAGCAGAAAAACTGATCAAACTCTTTTGCTCTATCAGAATATCAGAACTAAAATGAAAAGCACTGTCTGTCAGCCCTGACATGCAGCAGGGGAAAAGGCATTTAGCAAGGCCTTTGGAATATTAATTTGAGTACTTGGCAGTTTAAAAATGTTCTGTATGTAAGGAATGGGTAATCCCAAAGGCCTAACTCATGCCCCAGCTGGCCTATCCTGCCTTCTGAATCTTGTGAGACCACTGCCCCCAAATCACAAGCCACCTTTCTACTATTGCTGACTGCTGTTCTTCCTGCATTCATTAATTGCCCCTCCCCTATCTGTTATTCTAGTGTGCGCAAATATAATTTTGCACTGATATTTTTAGCTATAGGGAGAGCCTGTAATCTGTTGTCTCTGTAGAGATGGGGGTGCCCACCATTGCCACTAAGTGTAACATAGAGCTGGAAAAGTGACTATGGAGTTCAGTACTGATCTTTCATGTGTTTATTATTTGATTTTTAACCCACCATACCTCTGGTCTGTTCAACTGCATCTTAGGACAGGAAATAGTAATTAAAATTATTTATTTATTTATTCAATTTCTTTCTCTTTTTTTTTTTTTGTTCTGCCCCACGCACTCTGCACACACTTACCATTGCAGCCTGTTTCTCCTTGCTGGCTCACTTCTGCGGCGTCCCCTGGTCTGCATTTTGTGAAATATAGGCTGGGGGATGCCACAAAAAAAGTGGGCCAGCTGGCCAGGTCTGTCGGTGCTGGAAGTGAGTGGAAAAGACACCCCCCCCCCCCAAAATAAGACCTGGTGTCTCTTTTGGAGGCAGTAAAAAAAATAAGTCCAGATCTTATTTTCGGGAAAACACGGAAGTAGCAAGCACTTTATAATATGATGCATTTTATGAATTAAAATATTTTACTATAGAAAGGTTTCTCCTTAGGTAAAGCACTCCCCCCTCCCGAAATTAACTCCTGGAGTTTTCTTGGCAATAATATGGAAATCATTTCCCATTGTCTTTTCTGGATTTATTTTTTTATTTCTAAATCTTATATATATCTGGGTATTTCATGGCAGTCCAAGTATCTGATCCTGTTTAGCTCTTTCAAAATCAGCCAAGGTTGACCAAGTGCTGCCACCTGGTGTGTTTTTTTCTTCATTATTGCCAGAATTTGCTTTGGTACAATTTTCATTCTTTGGGCTTCCCTCCGGAAAAAAATAGAGCAGTATAATGATGCTTGGGTTGCCATGTAACTAGAATTTTTGGATGATCTATTTCCTGTTCAGTTAGTACTGCTGCAGGATGTAGGGTCAGTTTATTTCTGCCACAAGCCTGAGATTGAAGTCCTGATAGAAGACAAAAAGATTTCTCCTGATGCCCAGATTTAAGAGATTAGAAAAGAAGTATGCTCAGTTACATTAGCTTACCCTGGGGGGCTGTAACATTACTTCTATGGTAGTTTGAATTAGGAAAACAAAACTACTGAGTCAGTAATATCTTCAAAGTAGCATAATGAATCAGATTGGGAGGTCTAGAGAAAGCCCAAGGGTGGGTGTGTAGAGCTAGACAGAGTAATGGTGTGTGAAATTCAGTGCCTAGGAATGCGTTTTATGTAGGCCATTGGAACACTCACTCTTAAGAAATTTGTCTGACTCTGTGGTGGTGTAAATTTGGATTAGCCTGGCAACAATTTAAAGCAACACTGTTAGATTAGATCACTCTCACTTTGTTCTGGTGTAATAATTTTTTTGTGAACTTAAATGGATATTCATACCTGATTAACCCAGAGATGGGTTAATCAGATTGAGCAACCTTTATGTATAGGTAGGAGAGAATGAGAACATCATTTTATGACACACATGGGCAATTTAAAGCCCTAAGACCAAATTTAGGGCCAAAGGCATCTCCGGGAGAGGCAAAGAAGTCAAGATGGTGGCAATATGATTGAAACTCTGCCACACAAGTGAAAAGAGGGAGATGCTTTGATCACACCGTCTCAATTGCTATCCTAACGTTTAGATATTCCAGCTTCTGGAGCATCTTTAGTTTGTACTGTTCTTCGCAGTTGCTAAAGTGGGTGGCACATTTTGAACTACACCTGTAGGGTAACCCTTCAGGCTTAATGTAGTTTTATTTTTAAATAAAAGGACAAAATAATTTTTCAACCCAGAGAAAAAGGGAAAACTCTGGCCTGCCTACTTTTTGTCATCACATCACTTCCTGTAGCTGGTTACTAAAGCTCGTGTCTCTTCTCTCTCTTGTTCTGTGTGTTTGATTCCAAGTAGTTCTACAAAAGCTATTATCACAAAAATTATTCCATTGACTGTAATAGGGATAGACAGAAACCAAGCTTACATTATGTGCTTTTAAATCTTTTCTTCACAAATCAAGGCAATTGGCAGCAATGACATACATAATGGTAAATCAGAATGTTTTTTTTTTTTAAAAAAATAATCTACAAGCACATAAAATAGTTCCCATTCAATTCTATTTCTGGGATTGATTATTTCACATAAATTCTACAAAGGATAGAAGTCCTTTTACAATGTGTATGTTGATTCTTATATCATTGCTTGTATTTTTATAATGTTACAAACACATATGGAAAGATACACAGAATTGTTTGGGAGGGGCATTACATTTGCAAGAGAATAAATAAAACAATCTAGCATCTTATAGAGTTTTATCTGTCACAAACAATACTGAATAGATTTCTTTTTTTTTCTTTGTAAGCTTTCTATCCTACCTTATTAAGTGTGGGGGCTCAGAGCAGTATACATAATGTTCCTTCCTGTTATTTTGTCCCACAAAAACAATCCCATGAGGTAGGTTGGATTGAGAGTGTGACTGGCCAGGATGAGCTTCTGTAACAGAGGGTGGACTAGATACAGGGGTAGTCAACCTTGGCTCTTTTATGACTTGTGGACTTCAATTCCCAGAATTCCTGAGCCAGCACAGCTGGCTCAGGAATTCTGGGAGTTGAAGTCCACGAGTCATAAAAGAGCCAAGGTTGACTACCCCTGGACTATAACCTGTGTCTCTTCGCCCCTACTCCAACTCCTTAACCATTCTACCACATTGGCTCTTATCCTGCATAGGTTAATGTTGTGGCCTGCACAGCTGCTGAATTTTTCACCATTTGTCTGCCTTCCTAAAACTTTGGCAGGAGTGAAATATAAAATATACAGTGGTCCTTAAAAGTTTGTGAATTGAATTTTCAGTGTATCTGCATAAGTATGACCTAAAATGTGATCTGTTCTCTACATAACCCAAAACTAGATAAAGAGAACTATAATTTCCCCTTCCAATGAACCTAGAGATTCACATACTTTTTTCCCATACAAATATATAGCTTTTGATTATTTTTCTCAATAAATATATGAACAAGTATGGTTTAAGCTTATTCTTTTAATACAGTTTTGTCAGAACAATGGCAACTGATTTAAAGGGGCTCAGTAAATAAAATACTTTTCTCTGATTCTTGTAAAGAAAATAAATTTGGTGTTGCTTTAGTCTCTTGGAGAGATAATTCAGAGATGGGGTAAGAACAGAATAACAAGATGCCTGAAATTTGAATAAAGTTAGTTTGAAAGTTAACGTACTTTTATATAGTTCTATGATTATATCTTGTGTGATTTGCTGATATTTGTACACGGTAGGAAGCATCAAGTTGACAGCCCTATTTGTATTTGTCAGATCTTTTTCCTTAAAGGGAAGAAAGAGAAAGAGAGCAAAAGAGTCCTGATGACCCCCATCTTTCTGTGAGCATATTTGTCTTGAAGGCTATTTTATAGTTTGATAGTAGTAGATAATGGAAAGGCTACAGTGATGGGAGACTGCGACTAAAATAGGTAAATATGTAAATAGAAGGGAAATGATGTAGCCACTTAAACTTGGAAACTTAGATCTGCATGTCCTGTCCATTATTCTTTCTGGGAAAGAGTAGAAACCCATGGTGGCAATAGCTAACCAAATGCTTTATAGGAGGCCCCTTCCTCTTGGCCTTATATTTTTCTGCTTCCACGTACATTATTTTGGATGCCGGTAGACAGAAAAATCCCTTTGGATAGACTGGTGAGGTGGGTTATAAATATTCTTTTAGCTATATTTTGTGCTCTAAATGGATTAGAAAAGGATGAGAAAACGTGTTGATGAAAAAAAAATGAAGGTCTGTTATCATATTCCAATTTTGACTTATTCCTGTATAATACTGCTTCCTTACACAAAATATAATTAATATAGGGTTAGTATACAAATAAACTCTCTCTCTCTCTCTCTCTACATATAAATATACACAGAGACAAACACAAAGTTACATATATGCATTATAGAATTAATGATACAAATACATTCATGAGAAAAATTATTCATTGCAGCCAGATAGATCCTTTCTGCTCATGGGTACTACAGCTTTTGAATTCTGAATGGCTCAGGAGCAAGAGATGATAGGTTTCTTTATACTTATTTGGTGGCTTTTCCCAAACATCTGATTGAATCCTTTGGGAACGGTTCTTAACTTACCTGTACTTGCCAGAAGTCTCCTGGCTAAAATCTTCACCCAGGAATGTCATAGCCATATTTGCTGTGACCTGAAAGTTATAGTTAATGGTAGTTATAGGTCCAATATTTCTAGATGGCATAAGTTGTGAAAATGTAAATTCCCAACATTTAGAAACTGCCCATCTCCCTCACAGATCCCCCTCTCTTTGGGGGACTTCTTTGATTATTAGATTTATTTTCCATCTTTTGTTCAGGAGCTTAAGGAAGTAATAGTGTTCCCTCCTCCCATTTTGCCCTATGCCAACAACCCAATGAGGTAGGTCTGGTGACTGAGAGTGTCTATCCCAAAATCACCCAGCAAACTTTCATGCTAAAGGTTGTCAGCCCAACTTCTTACGTCACACTGGTGTTTCTTAAGTTTTAAAAAATCCTTCTGTGAGGGAGATGGGCAGTTTCTAAATATGATTGATAAACAAACAAAGACATTGCAAAGTTGTATCTAATTGTATGAGTGTAGGATTATTGTTAAAAATGGCTTTTTCTTTCTTGTTTGTGATGATTTTAAGATTAATTTTTATATATCCATATTTCTTTGAAATATCTTACATTGCTGACTTCCTAGATACTGCATGATCCTAAATAATAAAAGTCACTTCTTATACAGTGCTTTATTTCAAATATAGAAACTCCTGCAACTCATCCTGTTTACATTGTCTTACTTAATTCTTCCCTCATTGACTTCTAACTTCTGACAGTGCTGTGGCTGAAGGCAATATTGTTTGAACAATTTCTTTAAAATAACTTTGAAAAACCCGCTGTAACAAAGTGGAGGGATAGCATGTCGCTGTAATTGTTTTGAAAAAGCATCTAACATATCTTGTCAATTAAAGTCAAAAGGTTCTTAGCAACAGCACATGCTAAGAACAACTTGTCTTGCTTCCCAGGTGGTGCAATGGCTCAACAGGTTCCTGTGCAAGCCATCCAGGTGCATCAAGCCCCCCAGCAAACGTCTCCTACAAGCGACAGCAGCACTGACATCACACAGACCTCTTCCAGTGGGACAGGTAGGCAACCAATTACCCCTAACTCTCACTTTGCAGTTTTGGGCCAGGAGCTCTCCAAGGTAGTCCACGAGAACTCAACTCCAAGAAGTTCAATGCAGGTAGTCCTTGGGTTATGATGGCAATTGGGACTGGAATTTCCATCACTAACCAATACAGCTATAAAGTGCAATGTGACTTAACCACATTGCTTAGCAACAGCAATCCTAGTTGTTGTTGTAACCCCAGGACTATGTGGCTCGTTAAGCAAAGATCTTACATGACTGCATTACTTAATGGTGCTGCAGTTGTAACCTCAGGATTATGCGGGTCGTTAAGCAAGGACCTTATGTAACCTGTGACATGGGAAGAAGTGGAAGTCCCAGTCAAGTGGCCAGTGAATGAGAGCTATGGTCAGGCAGCTATGTGGAGAGGAGCTATGGAGCATGGCCATTCAGAGCCTGATGGGCAAGTGAAAAAGTGGCAGGAGTAGGAAACACTTGCTGGAGTGACTGCTGGCTTCCTCATTGACTTTGTTTGGGGGAAGCCAGCAGGGAAAGTCACAAATGGCAACCACTTGACCACAGAACATACTGCAAGTATTGTAATTTTGAGTTGGTTGCCAAGCACCCAAACAGTGATAATGTGACTGTGGGGATGCTGCAGCAACTAAAGTTTAGAAGTCAGTTATCTTATTTAATGCCATTGTGTACCTTTGAATTATTGAACTGGAGGACTATGAGTAACAGTGGGGAGACGAAATTTAGAGACAAAACAAGCAAAGCCTCCACTAGACTAAGCACATGTATACAAATTTTTAAAAACTTTCTGTGCCATCACCCCATTGTCACAAAGTAAAATGAGTTGGATCAAAACTGCCCTCGTTTCAGTCACATTTGCTTAAGACAATATGTCATCAATGTTTCCTAATGCTTAGGAAAGAGGACCAGACTTCCTGTCTTTAGGGGCAAAAGGCAGATCTGTAATCAGTAAGTCAAAATTTCAGGATAGCAATTAAGTCCTAATATGGTTTGAAGATGGAATCCTTTGCTTGAGGCTGAAGAGCAGGTTATCCTGGTTATCATAGTTGATGCATTTCTTCAAATTTTATAATAATACAGTATTTTCTCCCTGCTCGCGATAGGGGAAGGTAGGGGTAGAGTGTGCTATTTAATCTTATTGTTCCTATAATAATAGGAATTTACTCTACATTAATTCTTGTCTTGGGCCAAAGTTTATTATTGTTCATGAGGTTATGATCTTTTATGTCACTAGTCCCTTGTCCAGTTAGCAGTGATAAGTCAGCAAAAAAAGTTAGCAAAAATATAATGAGAATACAGCTTTAGTGCCATCTAGTGAGACTAGTAAAATAGAGACTAGTAAAAAAAATTCTATTTTTTAAATGAAAATTATTTTACAAGGGTAAATAAACCAAAATCTATTGTGTGTCAAACCCGATTCCTGGGGGGCTTTATAGACGTGGTGTGTAGTTTTCACAGCAACAGCGTGGAGATGTGGTTCATTGTCTTCCAGGATGATATTTGGGTATTGATGTTTTAACTTTTCAGTGTAATCTATTGCTCTAGAGTAGGGATAGGCAACCTTGGCTCTTTTATGACTCGTGGACTTCAACTGCCAGAATTCCTGAGCCAGCATAGCTCAGGAGTTGAAGTCCACGAGTCATAAAAGAGCCAAGGTTGCCTACCACTGCCCTAGAGGTTTGGTCTCCCATCAAACATTAACCAGGTATAACCAAGATCAGACCATCCTGATTGCTTGGTGATGTTCCTGTATGATTGGCTTTTCTTAATCTGATACAGATTAAGAAAAGTATATGTTCTTATATGTTTTTTCTTATTCTGGTACAGATCACAAAGACTGAATTTGGTTTCCCCCCCAAAACTATTTTATTATACAGAATTAAAGTTCTGTTCCTTACTTCTAATCTTAATTGGTAGTGCTATTTTTTCTACATTAATTGTTTCTTAGGTTTTTAAAGTTTTTCTTATTTCCCAAGTCCTCAGTTCTTGTAGCCAGTCTTAGTCTTTTTGCATGTAAAACCTACTATAGAGTTGTGAATGCGGCTTTTCTCTCCCCCCAGCACTCACAGTTTTTTCCCCAAGGTTTGCTGTTTGTGTTGGGAATTTCTTTCCCCCCTTCTCTGCTGTCTTCCTGACTTGATTTCTTTTTTCACCATGCACATGTTTGACTTCTGGTCTGTTAATGGGTCAAACTCTCCAGTTAAGGAGGGTGTGTGGCTGTTCTAACCCTGATTCCAGAGCAGCATTAAATATACAATCCCCTATTGTATATTTTATACATTGATACTTTATTTTTAGAAACAATTTTCTATCCATGTCTAAAAATAATATGTTCTTTTTAACAATAATTTTTAGTTCTGCTAAAAAATAGCTTCCCACCCTTCCCCTCAAAAAAAGGAAAAGAGATCTGATCTTGGAATATGAAGGAACAGCCTGATTTTCAGACATACATCACATCTTTTCAGATATATTGAAGAACTGTAGAATCTGTCTTCTGTCATGCATTCGGAAGCCTTTGGACAATTTTATCTCCTGGCAGTAGGATTTAGACTGTGGTGAATGTACATGATAAATTTGTACTGGCTCAGAGATCTCCTAGAGTAGGTTTTACCCTGTAACTCTGCACACACCTGATAGAAGTATGAAGCGGTCCTGCTTCTGCAGGTAAGATAGTGAAAGCAAACAGATGTAGCATCCAGCTATTTCAGTTGTGTCTTTTCTTTTGTTTTGCCAGTGACCCTGCCAGCTACAATCATGACTTCATCTGTGCCAACCACTGTGGGAGGCCATATGATGTACCCCAGTTCTCATGCAGTGATGTATGCTCCTACATCGGGTCTCACGGATGGTGGGCTTGCGGTTCTCAATGCCTTTTCCCAGGCCCCATCAGCAATGCAGGTTTCACATGGGCAAGTCCAGGATCAGGGTAAGACTGGACCCAGATACGTTTGATTTTGAACATCCTACATTGCTTACTGCCCGTCTGACATCTCTTTCTCTAGCTATACATATACATAGCATAAAGCAACATTTGGTTCTCAACCATTAGAGTGCTTCCGGTTCAGAATGGGTACCTTACTGCATCTGTCAGAAACTCCTTAAGCGATCCATGCTTTTTCCTCAGCTGGCACAGTAGTCATATGAACTCGGGAAAATAGATGTTTGAGATGTATTACCTCTGTAATAGTCTTGGGGTTCAAAAGAATATTTTACTGAGCCTAGAAACAGACACTCTCTTCTCTATTTGAGGTAACAAATTTGCTAAAATGTGAGAATCAAAAGTAGAAACAAGGAAGGAAATCAAGAAAGAGGATCATTTTCAGTCAGCTTGCTAAAGTTTAATATAGATGAATAAGGGATGTGATCTGAGAATGGATTTACATGCAGATATGCTGTACATATAACTGCATATATGTATACATCATATCTGTGGTGGCTTTGAGTTTTAGGCAACAATTCAGGACAAGCATTTGATTGAGGCTTCTTTATCCTGTTTATGGTGATCACAATGGCTTCCTGCCCCAATTTTGGCAAAAACCCCAACTCTTGAGTTCCAAAAACAAATGCTGATCATTGCATAGGCTGCTGGGATATATATTATAAAGGAGGGATATGAATAAAAATGTTTCCTAAATCACTCCAGAGTCTATTTTCTTAGTGAGGTTTTTATGTGAAAGGAATTAGGCTCATATAGTGCATTAATACATGAATTATTTAAACTTCATATATTGAATTAATTCCAATTGGCTAGAGCTACCCAATATGCAACATTAGAAATCTTGCTTTACAAACTACAGTGGCTAGGTTCACATAACAGATTAAGTCTTTTTTTAAAAAGCCAAGTATCATATGGTATAGCATCATATGTGAATTCAGTTTATCTATTTTTTTTGTTCTGTAAAAACATAGTTTGCTCTATGAGTTATTTGGTTTTGATAGCAGTAGTTCATTTTTTAATTTCCTACTGTGATTATGCCTGCATAATCCAGAGTGATCAAGGCTAATTTTGGAGAATGATTAGTGTACATCTGTCACTTTCTCTGGCAGGTGGAGTCCCTCAGGTATTCCTGACAGCTCCGTCAGGAACAGTTCAGATCCCAGTCTCAGCTGTTCAGCTTCACCAGGTAGGTACAAAACAACCTTGTATTTTTCTTTTTCAACTTTTACCCTGAGGCTGCAGTCATTTTACTGAAAATAAGATACACTAGCAGGAGTAAGTATAGTATAAAATTAATTGTAATTGTGCTTGTAATTATTTTGTAGCATCTGATGTTTTTTTTACCTTAGTTGTTCAAGACACGAGGATTTCAAGCTTCATGTTCCACTTACAGAAGTGTTGTGAGCAGATGTTCAGTTTATTAACAGCAGCTCCAGTCAAATTTATACTGAACCTTCTGAGCTTGTATGACATGTGCTGCTCATTTAATATAGAAACCTGGCTTTTTGGCATCAGTAGTTTTATGTGTCATTGGCTTTTATTAATTGTGATATGTACAATGAGGTTTCATATGCCTTGAAATTCTGAAAGGTAGTTTTGAAATGTAAGTGAAGAAAGTAAGCTGTGATTACTTACTTGTGAGACCCAGGAGTAGAAGAATATTTGATGTTCGCCCATAAGACACTGTTCCTTTCATTGGTTCTTTTCTCTCTGCAGATGGCTGTCATTGGTCAGCAGAGCAGCAGCACTGCCAACTTGACAGAGCTGCAGGTGGTCAACTTGGAGACATCACATGGTTCCAAGAGTGACTGAGCAACTTTGGGAGGGACCTGGTGAGGGGAGGGGAAGAAGTGTGTACCCAGCACCCCAACATGAACCAGCAGATGCCACCGCCGCCACCTCCAGCTTTATGCTGCATCTGGCCCTGGATCTATGGCACTCCTCAAGCTGCACGAGGATCTCGGCAGTCCCTATTTTTGTATGGACTCCATCACTTATTTATTGTTGCCTTTGACACGTTTTCTTCTCACACTTTATACTGACACACACACCTCCACACACACAAAAGCACCCACAGAAGTACATAGATGCATATTAAAAGTGGCTGCAAGGCCAGCAGCAGGAAGCTGAGTCTGGGCTGTACGGGGACTTTGTTACACTGCATTTACTGTTCTTTTTGTTTATTGTTTGGTTTTCCTATTTGTTCCAGCCAAAGAAACTTTCTCTCACGAGTGGGAGAATTTGCTCTGCCATGTATAAAACTTTCCATCTGTTTTCATTGCCAGGGAGGGAACTTTTCTCTCTCTTTGCCTTGCTGCTTCTGATACATAAGAATGTCCTTGAATGTCCTTAGTTTGTAACCTCTAGACAGAGCAATTGAGGCTGTGGGAAGAAGCTGCAGTCCAGAAGACTGTGAAGCCATTCTGAAAAAGTTAAATCTCTTTTCAGGCATAGCCCTGATATCCTTTTACACACACAAACACACACACACACAGAGAGAGAGAGAGAGAGCTGGGACAGTCACCTCTTTCCCCTCCCCCATTCCAGTTCAGGTCACTTCCTGACTGCAGCTTTGTGCCTTCAAGCAATCCATGATGCATTGTGGGTTGGCTTGCCTTTATTCTTGGCTGGCAAAGAGAGGGTTCTTCCTGTTGGCATTCCAGCTGGAGCAACTGAGCATCTTGGATTTCCTTTTACCTTTAAAGTATCCCTCCCTTGGAATCTCTTTTTGTTGCATAGGAACTGACTTGGAGCAGCTTCTTGCCCATTTAGTCTGGCTGTAGTCACATCTTGCAGCCCAAACAAGAATTGTTTACCCATTTCCCTTTTTCCTTGGAAACACACTCAGCAACTCATAAGCCCATTAGCAGATTTCATTTTGTGTAATGCTTGAGTTTTGCTGATTTTTTTTCTTCCTGAGAAGGAAGAGCTACAGTCATGTTATAATTATTATTATTATTATTATTTTAATTTTGGAAGGTATAAAGAAGCCTTCCCCACTGGTGCTCTCCAAGATGTATTGGGTTCCAAACTCCATATCCACTAGCTTTTGGCAATGCTGGGAATTGTCGACTAAAAGATTGGAAAAGGTTGATGAAGGCTAGTGCTAAGCAATGAAGTTGGAAACAAATAAGGGTTGTTTAAGATAAAGTATTTAAACTTAACTCAGCAGGCTTTCCCAAGGCAACTGCATCCATGGATGAAATATAACTAGTTTGGGATACAATAGTGTAACATAGCCTATGACATTTGTTTGTTTCTCAGATAGCCCTGGAAATGAGATGGTATGTTGCGCCACCATCATGAAGTATGTTTGACCTGCATCTGCAAGGCCTTCAGTCTGGGAGTGGGTAGGTGGCATGGGGCAAGCTTAACCATAGAGCATTTGTGGTAAAGGTTCTTCCTATTTTTTGTGAAGCCACTGTTGTGTCCACAGTGAAAATTTTAGAATTTTTTTTAATGACACTTCAAACAGGAGGTTCTGGAATGAATAAATATTGTAACACATTTAAAGGAGGAAGCTGCAGGACTGCTAGTCTGTAATAGAGAATGGAAAGAGATGCAGAATAGAGAGAAAGGGCTGGATCATTTGTTTGCACACAATCATGCATGTCATTCAGCCCAGGACAGGTCAGTGGTTCTTATAAAACCCCCCTCCCAAAAAAGGCCAGCTTTGGATTAAGGAAGCTGCAAACTTTTACAGAAAGAAAGCAGCTATTGTAAGTCCTTCCTTTCTTTTTTTAATTAAAAGACAAAAGAAGCCTTGAAAAAAAAAGACTTTATTTTTCTAAGTGTTAAACTCAGTATTTATGTAATTCTTAAAGGAATTAAAGTCTGGCTCCTATACAGTTTTCATGGGGTTTGTAGTTGGGGGGGGGTGGGGAGATGGGCCATGGGGCAGGGTTGAAAAAAAATGAAAAGAAAGGGGCCTTTTTAATTTGTATTGTAATATTCTAAAATTGTTTCCATGAACATTAGCGTTTAAACATGTCTCTGTCTCTAGCACTTGAATCATGGCTTTGGTGGAAAAGTTGCACCAGTGGGGAGGAGACGGCTTATACTAGGTATCCCAAAAGTACTACCTGAAAACCACATGCAACTGCATCAGCATTCCCTTTATAGTGCCAGAGTGACACTCAGAATTGATGGAACCAAAGTGTTGGTCCATTTGTTTGTTCTTGGGGCAAAGTGGAGATCTTTAACCCTGTGGATGCTTAAGGTATCTATTTACCATCTTAAAAAACCTTGCATCCTTTTCTAAAACAAGGTATGCTCCTTCCACTTTGGGATGCAGAGATCAATACAGTATGCCACACAAATCCTGGGATGGCCATCAAGCCAAACTGAAGTTGTGTACTACTTTTCTTTTGTTTGCATCTTCAGCTCACATGGCCACATTATAAAAAGGTACCCAAGCTCCATCAAATCTGGCTTATATTTAATTCAAAGAAAACATTAGGGTAACTTGTTTAAAACTTTCCATGATGGGTTACATTTTAGAATATTTTTTTGTTTTTGTTTTACATGTCAGAAAACATTGAAAAGTGTTATTTCCCCAATTAGTTGCAGTTTGAAAGGATGTGGTTTATTCATTTCTTTTGCTTTAAATGTATATTGGTACTTCTCCAGCACTAGCTTCAATAATGAAGTTTCCAAGACTGGTGCAAAAGTATCCCCTTGTTTTAAGCCTCATTCCTTTCTTTTAGATAAAGTGCAGATTTTTTAACCTTTTTCATTAAATCAGTGACATGAGAAAGAAAGGCAGCCAAGGCAGCTGAATGATTACTCTCTGCCCTCTAGTCTAGAACAGATATACTTTATGGCAAAAAGATTGCTTGGTTACTTGTCTCCTTTCATTACCAGCAATAATGGAAAAATGATTTATATTCAGTGATGTCTATCCACTGATGAAAACATTTGCCAGCAATCTTCAGCAACCCCTGTTTTTCCCCCAATTCTGATATGGAGTTTGAAGGGTTTGCCACACAAATGGAACTTAGCTGTACATTGATAGCTGTTTTCTGTATGTGGATTGTTTTTTTCCTCCAAGAGGGAATTTCTCAGCTATTAATAGGAAGCTGCTTGGGATAAAGGCACATCTGAAAAACAGTAATTCTCGAATCATGTTACTAATTCAAAAATCTTCTGCTGAAATAGAGACGAAAGGCTAAAATCAAGATTTTTTTTTTTGATACTGACTCATTTTTTCTGATACTGTACTAATTTTCTGATTGGGGATTCTACACTTGATACTCATCCTTCACATCAAGGAAGTTCTCCCTCCTACAAAAAAAGCACCTGCAGGTTAAACGCTAATGTTGCATGTGATTAAAGTGTTGAATTGTAAGAACACTTATCAGGGATGAAATGGCATTTATTGTGTGGTGACATTTTTAGTTCACTTTACAGATTGTTTTTGGATTTTTTTTGTGTGCACGTGCGTGCGCATGTATGGGCGTGTGTGTGTGTGAGTGGCTGTGTGTGTGTGTGGTTTGTTAATTTCCAGGGTTGTGTTTCTGGAAGGATGTGACAGTAATCGCAGTACTATGTACAGAGCTTTCTTTTGTATTAAAAAATAATCTTTCAATAAATGTATCATTTTGTGCACAAACTTTGTGTCTTAAGTATTGCTTCTTTGACCAATAGCTGCCATGAGTCCTCTGGGAGTGTGCCAATGGAGAAATATGATAAATAAATAAAGATTGGGAACAAGTAACTGCTTGCAATTATCTGTGATGTTAACAGCATGCTAGTAAGAACAGAAATATTTCACAGTATAGGAGGAAAAGGAGATCGGTTGAGATCTAGGAGGGGGATTTTGCCTGGATCATGTTTAAAGTAGTGTGAGACAAGATGTGTAATCCATAGGGGATAGATAAAGTCTCCATGTCAAGTCTACTTTTGATAACTGCATGGATATACCTATGCCATTTTCTTGGCAAGAATGTAGAAGTGGTTCACTATTATCCTGGTATACTTTTCAGTCTCCAGCTTCCACAACCTTGGTATCAGCCCTTCGTGACAGATCAAGTCAAGAAACAGATACCTTAAAAACTCTACAATTCAACAGAATTGTAAAAGCTTTATAGCATCTCTTCTGGCCCTTCTTAAAGCAAATAAGAATCAAGGCAGGGTTATTCATGAGTTTCTTTGGCACTGCCTCTTCCTTTCCTGATCTGTTAATATTTCTTGCATTTCCTCAAGTTTAGCTATGCATTTTTCCACACCATCTCCCAGGTTAGATTCACTCTCTTCTTCTGCACATCAAAATGACACTGCCAAGTTGCTATGGGAACCAACTATAGACTTGCTCCCCTACCCACTCCTGCTTGCTTGATAGCATTTTCCCCCCTCCTGCCCCATTCCAGGTCATTAAAGAAAACTTGCTGCACAGACAGAAGTGGAAAATATTCCCTTCCCTATCATTTATAGTAGTGGCAGATTACAGGGCATGACCGTACGGGAGAATTTCAGAGGAAACCAATGTACCAAGATATGGAGTGTGGACATCTGGTACTTTCCCATGACCTTTTAAAGATTCAAGGTAGTGAATAAGATATTCAAAACATCTCCAGAATACATTCCACTTCATATTCTCTCCTGTCCATCAGAATGTGGGAAAAATAGGAACGGACAGTTGGAATACAAAGGCCATGGGGGCTGCTCATGAGCAAGAATTGTCTGATGGAAGACCAGATGAATCCACAGAAGCTGACAATGACAAAGGCCACTGAATTATTTTCCTAGGTAACAAAAGGAGTCAAAAGCTGGAGTCCAGTTTTTAGATGAATGAGTTGAAAATAAAAAATTAGTGGAAAGCCAACCAAATATCCCCCTCTTCCCTGCAATTTTGATATACTTGTTTGTGTGTGTCTGTCACCTACTTGTACGCAGACTTTGGCATATCTAACTGTTCTTGTAAGATAAGTGCCTGCCTCTTAGCATGAAGTCCAAGGTACAAAGAACAAATGCTGGTGTTCCAGAAGGCAAAATACAGGGGTGATTGCCAAAAGCTGCCTAAAAAGAGACGTGCCTATGGAGGAATGTACAATTATTATACCCAAATTCTGCAACAGGCAATAGTTAGCCCAATTGTTCTAATTAGAGATACAACTTGTCAAATACATACTGTTCTATATTTGATTCACCTCCATTTGCCCAAGTATTACTGGAAATCAATTAGTATAAAATATGTAACAGCATTTAGAAAATCTGGTAAAATTTTCCCGCTATCCTATTTATGCCAAAGAGAATGAAAGCAAATTTATTTTGAAGTTCATTTTTACTGTCTCTAACTCCCCCTTTTTAATCTAACCATTCTTGCATTCCTTCTTCAAGGTTAGCTCCTTACTCCTTTATCCTTGGAGCTTCCTTGGTGAGTTCCCATCAGTGTATTGTGTACTTGATGAGTTCCCATCTCCCATCTGGTATAGCTAGATACCATCACCTGCTATAACTATATCTCAGCTATATCATTTGTTATATACAACTATTTACAACTATATCACCTGGTATATCACAAATGAGAGGTATAAAGCAAAATTACATTGCTCCCCATTTTTTTTTTCATTTGGGGGACAGGCACAGATTTAGTGATTTGGTCATTTCTAGTGAAAGTAGATATAATTGAATCTGGCTGGTTACAGTTCGATTCTATTTAGGATATGTGAGATTTTGTTATGTAATTCACATTCAAATCTCTAAGGCATGGCTTGGTTGTCTGTGTTTTTTTGACTAAGCCACAATTAGTTTTACATGTTTATAAATTGTAAGGGCTGGATTGATTGATTAGTTTTTAATTGTGTGCTATCAAGTTGGTATTAACTCTTCGCAACCATGCATGTATAACCGGCCGTACTCAGCATATGGTCCTCAATGGAACTGCATCTACATGGAGGGAAGTGTGTAGTGGGGTGCCCCAGGGCTCTGTTCTAGGCCCACTGCTCTTCAACATTTTCATCAATGATTTGGACGAGGGGATAGATGGGGAACTCATCAAATTTGCGGACGACACCAAGCTGGCAGGAATAGCCAACACTACAGAAGACAGGCTTAAGATACAGGAAGACCTGGACAGACATGAACACTGGGCGCTATCTAACAAAATGAAATTCAATGGTGAAAAAAGTAAGGTTCTACATTTAGGCAAGAAAAACCAAATGTACGGGTATAGTATAGGGGGTACCTTGCTCGATAGTAGTAACTGTGAGAGGGATCTCGGAGTCCTAGTGGTCAATCACTTAAATATGAGCCAGCAGTGTGCTGCAGCTGCCAAAAAAGCCAACTCAGTGCTGGGCTGCATTAACAGAGGGATAGAATCAAGATCACGTGAAGTATTAATACCACTTTACAATGCCTTGGTAAGGCTACACTTGGAATACTGCATCCAGTTTTGGTCACCACGATGTAAAAAAGATGCTGAGACTCTAGAAAGAGTACAGAGAAGAGCAACAAAGATGTTTAGGGGACTGGAAGCTAAAACATATGAGGAACAGTTGCTGGAATTGGGTATGTCTAGTTTAACGAAGAGAAGGACAAAGGGGGACATGATAGCAGTGTTCCAATATCTCAGGGGCTGCCACAAAGAAGAGGGAGTCAAGCTATTCTCCAAAGCGCCTGAGGGCAGGACAAGAAGCAACGGATGGAAACTAATCAAGGAGAGAAGCAACCTAGAACTAAGGAGAAACTTCCTGACAGAACAATTAACCAATGCAACAACCTGCCTCCAGAAGCGGTGAATGCTCCAACACTGGAAGTTTTTAAGAAGAGACTGGACAGCCATCTGTTCGAAATGGTGTAGGGTTTCCTGCCTGAGCAGGGGGCTGGACTTGATGACCTCCAAGGTCCCTTCCATCATCATCACCATCATCATCATCATCATTATTATTAGTGTTCCACTGATACATCCATTATCACTGTAACTGAGGCCATCCACATAGGTGCAAGTTGTCCTCTTCTTTCCTTTCACTCACATTATGGACTTTTCAGGTAAGCTGGGTCTTCATATGATGTATTCAAAATATGCTAACTGATCATTTGTGCCTCAAGTGAGAACTCAGAATTGATTTGTTCTGTTATCCATTTGTTTTCTTGGCTAACTATGCGTTTTCAAGAGTCTTCTCCAATATCGAAATTCAAAAGTGTCATTATTTCTTTCCTGCTTCTTCAAAGTCCAACTTTTGCTTCCATAGTGTGTTATAGGAAAAACTGTTACCTGGACAAATCTTGATTTGTGTATCCTTTTCCAGGGCTTTCATTGTTATTCCATCAAGTGCTAGCTTGTGGTATATTTCTTGAAAATTGGTTCCTCTACTATTGATAGCAAATTCTAAAAGGCAGAAGCTACCCACTGCTTCAGTGAAGCTTGGTGATTGGTTTACAGCCATTGCTGTAGTTTACTAGGCAAGAACCCCATGATTCAGTCTTCACTGTCTAAACCTGCATAAGTAGGACACATCTTTCAACATAGTGTTCCTCAAAGATATTATGTCAAGCACCCACCAGTTTAACTTCTCGAGGCATTGGATATTAGTCACTAATTAATCATAACAGATGAAGAGATGATACTTAGGAATTCTTGATAACAGTATTTATTAGTAATTACTTTGGTACTTAGTAATTTCAATAACATCAGCAAGAAGTGCGGGCCCAATTGGAAAAAGAAAGTTCAGGACCGTATTGGTTGGAAACATACAGAAAGCCTTCATCCTGCAGTGGATAGACAATGGCTAAAATGATGATAAAGTTTGGTACATCCAAGACTATTGAGGCATAAAGCAAGGATAAAGGATACAGAAAACCAGAGAGCTTTTCATTTCCCTCTTATTTATAAAGGGCTCAACAGAATTATTCTTCTGTTGAGCCCTGACAATCCCATCTAATGCATTACAGCCGGGTAAAAGAAAGAGCATAGTAATAATAATAATAATAATAATAATAATAATAATAATAATAATAATAATAATAATAAAGACCTACAAATAGAAAGACTGTGGCAAAAGCAAGCAAGGGTAGTACCAATAGTAATAGGCTCCTTGGGTCCAATCCCAAAACAACTGGAGCACCACTTGGAACAACATTGGCATTGACAAATTCGCTATTAGTCAATTGCGGCCTTACTAGGAACCGCTTCCATCCTGCGACAATATCTGTAATACCATCAAACATCCACATCTGCCTATCCCAGGTCCTGGGTAAGGACTCGATAGGTAGACAAAATGCCAAATCCAGTCTGAACATCTGGCTGAATGTGCAACGATTAATAATAATAATAATAATAATAATAATAATAATAAAGTTGGAAGGGATCTTGGAGGTCATTTAGTTCTAGTCCAACCCCTATACCTCTTGTTCGTTATGTTTTCCACCTTCTTTGTAGTTTAGGAAACTGCTATAAAATAAACATTCCCATCTGTCACTTTATATGCATACTGGTTATTATATAGTTCAAAGTTTCCATATTTTATGAATATTCCAATTGTTATTCTGTATCAATATCGCATTTAATTGCAGTAATGGCATAAGTAATAAAAAAGCTACTGCAAACTGTCAACCACATAGCCTTTTTCAGCAGGACCTGCCGCGCACAGCAGCGGGCACGCTTCTTTCAGCAACCAGGAACCCAAAGAGAGCGAAGAATTCGCACTGAGGAAGAAATGACTCATCAAGACCACTTCCTTCCACGTTCTACCCTCCCCACGCCTTAACCGCTCCCGAAATGTCCCTCGTAGGGATCCGTAGAACAGCCGACGGAAAAGAGTCAGAAAGAGTTGGATCCGTGCGTGCACGGGGCTGTTGCGCATGCGTTCTAATCACCCGGAACTTGAGAAGCGGTAGAAGTGGCCGGCAGAAGGAGCAGGCAGAGAGGGGGAGGCGCACTGCTGCCCTCAATAGTTAGGTAAGGTCGTACCAGGGGTGCCTCCTTTTTGTTCCTGGCTTTCATTTCTTCACGCTGCTTGTTTCTAAGATGGTCTCCGCTCGGCGACCTTCAGGGTTAGGCAAGCAAAACAGTTCCTCGCTGTACAGCCGAGGGTGGTAGTGGTTCTTTTCCGTCTTCCGCTTTTCCCGCCCTTTTCCTCCCTCCCTCCCTTCTTCCTTCTTCCTTCCTTTTCTCATTAAAAAAGGAATGTGTGAAAACGGAACTTAAAATATTGCTCGTTTTCCTCTGATAACGAAGCTGGGCTTTTCTCTGAATACAGGAATAAAAAGGGAGCCTGTTTAAGATTTCTACTGAAAACGAAAGAACAAAAGTTTTTTTTTAAAAAAAAAAATACAAGCGTACATTTTCCTGCTTCATTTGATGAGTCAGAATCTCTTTCCTATATTGCGTGCTCACATTACCTCTACTCAGTACACAGTGTCTACTGTGTAAAGGCAGCGTATCAATGGCTGAGGCTAACAGGTCCCCCCCCCCAATAATCTAGCTCCGTTTACCAGATCAAAGGCAGAAAAAGAGTGACAGAAAGGTTTTCCATTCATTTTGGTATCAGACATTCACTGAGGAAATGTGCTAAAATCTTTCTTAAATCTAGGAGGATATGGTTTATTTCCTATCAGTTCAAATTATATTTCTTACATAATTTGCTGAACTATTCAAATGAATCTTTGCTTTTCTTTAATTAGGTCTCTCTGGTAAACCAAATATCTGTTTCTACTGACTTTTGAAATTTGAGCTAGTTTACATAAATGTAGTTTAAAACATAAAGTACCTAATCATAATTATCCCTAAGGAACTAATGAGATGGCAAAGCAATACAGTAGCCATCCAATGCATCATCCTTGTGTTTTGTAATATTTTTTTTACTGTAAGTATAACCATCTCTGTACATTTAATTTTTTATTTTTGATACTACTGTATTCTGTTTTATTTATTAAATTTGTTGGTCATGATTTTCATGATATTCCAAATTCCTGATACTCCATCTGATTTATAGAATTAAGTGAACCCTCTCTGTTGAAGCTCCAAGTTCAAAGCACTCAACCGAGGAGATAAAAGTATGGGATATGAATTTGCAATGCAGAATTTGCTTTTCAGTCTTATGAACTACACACCTACCAGCTGTCTCCAGACTTTAAGGAGTACAAATCTGAGTCATATGTTCCGTTGTTAGTGGAAGTTCTTATTTCTTATATGTTAATCTATCTCCATATTAAGTGCCATATCATTAAGTTTAATGCTGAATATTCCTCTCAGCTGGAAACATCCAACAAATACTATAACAGTATACTTCTTTTCCCTTCAGCCGCTATAATTGTGACACAACTTTGCCTATCAGACAAAATTTACAATTTAACTGTCTACAACAATAGTTTTTAAACTGACCCAATCATTTCCCCCCCTCTTAAATAATGTCATTAACTCTACAAAAAACAAACCAGACTATTTTACACAAGTGTCTCAGAATGATCCTAGACTCCCAATCAAACAATTGCAAATTGCTCCATTATCTCCAGGATATAGTCAACTTATCCCTTTGGAGTAATTACCTCAATTTAAAAATCATTGCTTTAAAATCAAGCTAAAGTAAAAACAAAAATTAGCCAAACATTGTGATACTCTGAGAACCTCCAAACTGTTCTTCATTGTTCCTCCTATAGGTCCAGGCAGGGGTCTTTAAAGGTTTTTCTTTGTTCTTAAATGCAAGTCACTGTTGTTAAATTCCATTTGCCTAAGTAGACTCAGCAGTGAGAGTAAAGTCAGTATTCTGTGTGGGTTTGTGACTTCTATTGGGATAGCAGAGGAAGTAGAGTAAAATAAAAAGGGCAGTTGGAAGATTGCAGATTAAACATAAATTAACATCAAAATTGGAAAAGTAAAAGTACTCCCTCAGTGCCATATTATTGGAGTTCTTAAGTGTATTTTCAGCTTTTGAAGTTGATACGTATTTTCTAACCCAAAATTAAATGAAATTTAAAAGAGCAGGACAGAGCAAGAATTGTCTTCATACAATTGTGTACTTTCTTAGAGGAAAGTAACAACGAGATTTTTGAGGGTAACAGTTGCTATTACTTTAATTATTTCTCCAAATATTTCTTTAAAAAATAATTGAAAGCAAAATTGTTTGTAACTCTAGAGCAGAGGTCACCAACCTTTCTTGGTTGGTAGACCAAAGGAAAAGGGAGGGGGAAGCATTTTACATGTGTGCGTGCACACATGCGCGCCCAGGGCCACGAGCACACACGCGCCGCAAATGGGGCGGGGCTAGCTCCCGCATGATACTAGCCCTGCCCTGTTCTTGCGTGGCACAGTGCCTCATTTCTGCATCTCACAGTGTGGCGGCGGCTGTTCTTGCACCTTGCAGCGTAGCGTCAGTCTGTTTTTGTGCTCCATGGTGCAGCAACACCCATATTTGCGCCCTGTGGCACGGCATCATCCTGTTTCCACACCCCACAGTGCGACAGCGTCTGTTTTCGCGCCTTGCAGCACAGCGGCAGCCTGCTTTTGTGCAGCAGACCACGGCCCACTACCAGGCTGTGGCCCACAGGTTGGGGACCCCTGGTCTAGAGTTCTAGAACAGAAATTGAAAAACTTATTAGCTTTTTTAGAGCAAAATATTTATATAAGAGAAAAAATGGAGAAATCTTGTAGGTAATGTCTTTTTAATCCAAAGGGATGCCTCTGATGTGTTTTGCAGCAAAGTTATTTATGCATTTGAAACAGCTATGCTTTTCAATATATCAAGTGAATGTTAACTATTTGAAAATTCCGTACCTAGTTTTCTTGGTTTTCAAGTTACACTTTAACCTTACACTTTTTTCATAGATATATTTTCCATCATGGTGGGTGAAAAGAAGTATGGAAATCTTGGGCCCAAACTACAAGCATATCCCGAGGAGCTAATCCGCCAACGTCGTGGACACGATGGACATACTGAATATCTGATTCGGTGGAGCATCCTGAGTTTAGATGACAATGTAGAAAATACCACCCATGCTGCTTCAGCTGAGAACAAAATGGATAACATTCTTATGTGGATGTCAGCAGAAGAAGTTTATGCTAATTGCCCCACACTATTGGGCAAGAGGAAGCCTGAGGGGCAGCGAGTAAAAGAGGAGAAATCACCTAGCACTTTTCCCTCTGATGTCACAGTGGATGAAGCTTCCTTGCATGAAATGAAGGCTGACGTCAGGAACCTGGTACAGCGTGCTAATCGACAGATGGCCAGGACGAGTGGTCCGGAGTCCTCCATCCTTAATACTGTCCATGTTCTCAGTGCTTATGCCAGCATTGGCTCATTGACAGGTGTCTTTAAGGAAACAGGTGCTTTAGATCTGCTGATGAAGATGTTATGTAATGAGGAGAAGCAAATCCGTCGTAGTGCTGGCAAGATGCTGAGAGCTTTGGCTTCTCATGATGCAGGTGAGGTTGCCAATTGAGGTGTATGAGCTTTCTTGCAGTAATTCATTCTGTTTTTGAGTTATGTCATATTTGAGACGTACATTAAGGCAGGGGTGTCAAACTTGCAACATCACGTGACATGTCACAACGTATCGCAACTTTTTTTGCCATTGCCGGCAATGGGGTGGGTGCCGTTTTACTATGATGCATCCGGCCTGCAAGCTGGCAGTTTGACACCCCTGCATTAAGGTATATTATCCTGGAGAAAATCAAAACTTTTCCTACTTGGCATATCTTTTTACTCTGCTAATAAACAGGTTCAATAATTTTATAGCACCAAAGAACAGTGCCTTCAAGTCAGTCTTGATTCCTGGCAACTGCTCGGGCATGTTCCTACAGTTTTCTTGGCAAGATTTCAGAAGAGCTTTGCCATTGCCTTCTTCCTCAGGCTGAAAGTGACTAACTGGGCCAAAATCACCTAGCAAATCCATGCTTACTCAAGATTTGAATAAAATTGTTGTAATTAATTAAAATTAATCACAAATAAGGCTTTTTGAGTCCAGTGTTTATTCTGGGGCCACTCTTAGATTGGCTCTTTTCCCATGCAATTACAGTACAAGCTTTTGGACAATAGATTATTTGTTTCTACCTTAGCAGTGATACAAAAAATAGTTACAAATATAGTTCTTCATCTAAAGTACTAGATCTTGAAGGCAACAGTTTCTCATTGGTGGGAAAAAAATCCTTTTTCATTTTCATGAATGGCTTTTCCCCACATGTCATCATGGCTTTTTTTCAACAGTTCTTATAAGTGAGTAGGGCATTTTTGCAGCCCCATTCATACAGATCAGTCATTTTTTAAAGAAAATATTGAACAAATAAATACAGCATGAAATTAGAATAATTGGCTGGCTGCTGATTTTTGCATTCCATCTACAAATCTCAGGACATTGTGTCTTGGACATGCTATTTTAACTATGAAGAGGATATTGGAGCTATTACGTTTCTCAGTTCATTTAACAAGTTAGTTTCCTCTTAGGGTATTAGCTACCTCTGATGACATCTATGGGAAATAAGTTTGAAATTAGGAAAATAAGTTTGTAAACATGAGGCTAGTATATTTGAAACGGTATTATAGTATTGTATTGAGTGATATTGTGATATAATTTTTAGAAGATTGCAGTGCCACTTGTCTTAGTCATCATTGCTGGCTAAAATATTGTGAAAAGTAAGATGTCTACCCTGAATATTAATCTACCAATTTCTTGTGAATTATATGACCTGTATTTATGATATACCTTCAGTTCTCTGCTATGTCAAATATTTTAATATACTGTATGTTAGAGCTGAATAGATTTTCAGCATGCAAGTAGATAGATAATCTTGGAAAAATAAAATTTAGTGAAGGATCACATTAAGCATGGCTATTTTGGTTTCAGGAAGCCGAGCTTATGTTCTTTTGTCCCTGAGCCAGCAAGATGGCATTGAACAGCACATGGATTTTGACAGTCGTTATACTCTCTTGGAGCTTTTTGCTGAGACTACATCCTCTGAAGAGCACTGTATGTCCTTTGAAGGGATTCATCTCCCTCAGGTACCAGCCTTTTGGGTTGGCCTTGATATGGGTATTAAGATTTCTTTTTTCAAGAGATATTTGCAAAATAACCAGGCTGTATATGAATATCTCATTGAAAGAAGGATAGTCTAAAATCAAAGTTAGGGGAAATCATATTCATGAGATGATGACCAGTTGTACCTATTCCTGTACCAGAAACCCTATTTGTTATCCCTCATGTCTTTGTCATTTCTCTGCTGGATTAGTGCAAATGTTTTACATGGAGCTGTTCTTGAAAAACATTTAGAAACTCCAGTTTTGGGTGCCCAGGGTTTGCCTGGGTTACATCACCCTTTTAGATGCAGCATTGGCTCTCAAGATGTTTCTATGTGCAATTCAAGGGGGTGATCACCTTTAAAGCACTGCATGGCACATGGCCAAGCATTTACAGTATGGGGCTGCCTTTCTCTGAGAGTCTCTGTCCATCTGATAGGTCCCCTCTTTTGAACAGTGCTACCTTGTGGCACTAAGGAATTGCACCTGCCCTATGGAACAGTATACCTCAGTTGACATGACCTGAATTTTCCCTGGGTGCCATTCTGTATGGATGTGCTTTGTGTGGTGATTTGTTATGTGGTGTCTTAATTATTGTATTTTGATTTTTAATTCAGATTTTTTGTTTGATTGATTTATATAAGTTGATTTGGTAGCCAACCAAGTATTCATGGGGGTGGTGGCCATATATTTCCCCCTCAAGTAAATATATAAAAAAATGTGATGGTTGCTATGCACTTACTAGAAACTGATATGTGATACCTAATGAACCTGGGACTGACAATTTGATGCTACCAGATGTTTTATAGTACAGATAATTCTTGTTTATTAATGTAATTGGGACTGTAAACTCTGTTGCTAAGCAATGCAATTATAAAATGCAATATCATTTGACTATACCAATCTGTGGCAGCAGTTGCAATAGTCCCAGTTGCTTATTAGGTGAAGAAAGGGCAGTCTCAGCATCCCACAATCATGTGATCACCATTTGTGGCCACATGTGGGCTTCCTCATTGACTTTGCTTATTGGAAGCTAGCAGTGAAAGTTGCAAATGAAGATCACTTGACTGTGGGATGTTGTAACAATGTAATTGTGAGCTGGTTGCCAAATGCCTGAATTAAAAATCAAGTGACTGGAGATTCTGCAGTGGCCGCAGCTATGAGGACCCGTTGTAAGTTCTCCTCTTTTAGTGCCTTTGTAGCTTTGAATGGTTGCTGAACAAGTGGGTGTTAAACAAGGACTACCTGTATAATTTCACACAGAATTTGACAATCTGTGTAGGATTGATGGAGATGATCCACAATATTTGGACATAATTCCGTTACGTAAATTTTTCTTGAAATCCAACTGTATTGCTTACTGGGATATAATTGTAAAACATAATTTTTTAGTTATTGATATGATAAGCTGTATTTATTTCAGATTCCAGGGAAGCTGCTGTTTTCTCTAGTGAAGCGTTACCTGTGTGTCACTTCCCTCATGGACAAGTTAAACAGTACCACAGAACTGGGAGGGGAACATCAGGACTCTTCAGCCCCCAGTTCAATCTTTGGAGAAAAAAGCCGGGTACAACGGGAATTCGATTTCAGCATGGCCATGGCTAACCTAATTTCAGAGCTAGTCCGGGTCATGGGCTGGGATCGCAGCCAAGAAAGAGAACTTCTGTCTCTGACGAATGCCCAGCCTCGAATTATTCGATCCATCTTCCAGCCCAAGGGTTCCACTTGTACAGCTGTTCAGGTGCCTTTAGTAACTTCCAACCCTTCGCCAAGAAAAAAGCAAGGCCAACCATTTTTGACTTTGTCAGATTTTTCCAGTCGCAGCAGCTATATTGAATATGTGCAGGAGAATCTTAAGCCAGGAATGACTGTGCGGATGTTAGAAGAATACGAGGAGATTGATGCTGGGGATGAGGGTGAATTTTGTCAAAGCAATAGTGGAATGCCTCCTGTGCAGGTAGGTTGAGGGGTAGAGATTTCTTTAAATTCCTCCAGTGGCTGGGTAGTTTGGTTTTGTAATACTGTTTAGTATAAAAGTTAAGTTTTTAAAAAACCTTTTTATTATTACAGGGAGCAGCCAGTTGCAATTCAACCAATGATTGTTGTTTATAAAGCCCTCCATGGCATAGGGTCCAGGCTATTTGCAGCACTACTTGTCTCTCGTCTCTTCCTGTCCAATAAGATTGAGAAGAGGAGGCATGATCAGCTCCCATTTTTAAAGCCATGTCATCTGATAGGACCTAGGACACGGGTGTCAAACTTTATCGTGTCACGTGATGTATCACAACTTTTTTTCCCTTTGTGGAGCCGGAATGGGCCTGGCCTGCGCGTGATGCATCCGGCCTGTGGGCCGCCAGTTTGTCACCCTTGACCTAGGAGATGCTTTCTCTGTCACACTGCTTACCCCCTGGAATAGTATCTCCCTGGAGATTCAAGTTGCCCTGACTCTGTTGCTTTTTTAAAATCAGGACTTGAAGACATGGCTTTTTTTCTCCAAGCTCTGATTTAGGAATGTGTCCCTAAGTGAAAACGTGTTAGAGTTGTCTGAAATCTTGCTTATTGCTATTTGTTTTATTGTACTGGGTATAATTTTTAACCTATATGTTGCCATGAGCTGGGTGACATGTATACATACATAAGATTGAGAAAGCTGGATCATCAAAAACTGTTAAATGAAGAAAAATGGATAGCATTAGCATTTAGACTTATATACCACTCCATAGTGCTTTACAGCACTCCTGAGTTGTTTACAAATGTCAGCATATTGCCCCCAACAATCTGGCTCTCATTTTACCGACCTCAGAAAGATGCAAGGCTGAATCAGCCTTAAGCTGGCGAGGATCGAACTCCTGGCTGTAGGCAGAGTTAGCCTGCAATACTGCATTCTAACCACCATGCCACCATGATTTCTTTGAAATGTACCAAAGAAAATTTTGGAATACTTTAGACTGCAGGAAAAATAAATAATTCAATTTTAGATGAAGTAAAGTAAAAATGTTTATTAGAACTACTAATAACGAGGCAAAGAGTTTTATATCTAGATGGGTAAGTATCACCACTGAAGTTACAATAACTGAAAGAAGTAATTACAAAAAGTCTTGACAAAATAATGTCCATTGGGGTTATGAACATTTGAAAGTAATTGAATAACAATAGACACTGGGCACTGAACGAATTGCACTAGGATTTTTTTTTCAGTCAGGACTGCATTTAAAATGAAACAAACTTTATATAATGATGTATTGTGACAATTGTGAGCTTAATATAAGCAATGTGTCTTATCAAGAAAAGTGAATATAATGTACCTTATCCTTATTTAATGATGCTCTTATCCTTAAGAATGTTCTGCAGCAAAAAATGCTCCAGACATTAGGGGTAGTGAAGAAAAACTGTTGCCAGCCTATAATTCTGTGGGCAACTCATGTGATGAGTTGGTCAGAAGAGGGAGTGATTGCTATTTGTAGAATGCCAATTTGCTAGGGAGAAACTGATTTTATACTTTCTTAGTGCCATTCTAAAAAATACAATGCTCTTATGTGACTGTACCATTATTCTATTGTATAGATCTAAAACTCAATTTCTTGATTGCTGCTAGGAGACAATATGCCCTTACAAACAACAACAACAACAAAACAACTGTTGTGGTAGAAATAAAATAATGTGCATCCTAAACTACCTTTCCTAAAGTTGGTGTCCTCAAAATGTGTGAAAGTTGCAATACTATTTTAATTTTATTTGTAGATATCACACCTTTATGATTATTATAAATACTGTAACTTCTACTTCTGACATGGAGAATTCGATTAAAGATGGCTTTAATTATGCAGTTCATTGTTTTACAGGTTTCGTGGCAGTCAGCTGGCCAGACTTATTGGGTGCACTGGCACATGATAGAAATTATTGGCTCTGGGGAGCAAAATGAAGAGGATGCTGCACAAGAAAAAGTATCTAGTTTAACAGAGAACCTGAAACTACCCACAGGTGAGGTTTGTTGTTGTTGTTAATTGCGAAGTCGTGTCTGACCCATCGCGACCCCATGGATAATGTTCCTCCAAGTCTTCCTGTCCTCTACCATCTTCCGGAGTCCATTTAAGTTCACACCTACTGCTTCAGTGACTCCATCCAGCCATCTCATTCTCTGTCGTCCCCTTCTTCTATTGCCCTCAATCTTTCCCAGCATTAGGCCCTTCTCCAGTGAGTCCTTCCTTCTCATTAGGTGGCCAAAGTATTTGAGTTTCAACTTCAGGATCTGGCCTTCTAAAGAGCAGTCGGGGTTGATCTCTTCTAGGACTGACCGGTTTGAACGCCTTGCAGTCCAAGGGACTCGCAGGAGTCTTCTCCAGCACCATAGTTCAAAGGCCTCAATTCTTTGGCGCTCAGCCTTTCTTATGGTCCAACTTTCACAGCCATACATTGCAACTGGGAAAACCATGGCCTGGACTATACGCACTTTTGTTGGCAGGGTGACGTCTCTGCTTTTTAGTATGCTGTCTAGGTTTGCCATAGCTTTCTTCCCCAGGAGCAAGCGTCTTTTAATTTCTTGGCTGCAGTCTCCATCTGAGGTGATCTTGGAGCCCAGAAAAATAAAATCTGTCACTACCTCCATTTCTTCCCCATCTATTTGCCAGGAATTGAGAGGGCCGGATGCCATGATTTTGGTTTTCTTAATGTTGAGTTTCAAGCCAACTTTTGCACTCTCCTTCTTCACCCGCATCAAGAGGCTCTTTAGTTCCTCTTCACTTTCTGCCATTAGAGTGGTATCATCTGCATATCTTAGGTTGTTGATATTTCTCCCGGCAATCTTAATTCCAGCTTTTGTACATAAACACAATTATGTGTAATTTCAGTTTGAATTGTTGCATGTTATGAATTCATTGTTGTTGCTTCCTTTACTTCTTTTAACACATTTTAGATGTGTTTACAGAGAAAAAAAAGTTTACTTGGCTAATATTACACTTTAGGTTAGATTATATCTTATGCTATTAGGATTAAAATCTAAGAAGAGAATAATTATTATGAAGTATTATAAAATACGTACAGTATCTTAGTTCTGCAGCCTTATCCATTGTCATCTGAAGAAATGAAATATGATCAAATGCTGAAAGTTGAAAAGTAGCAGCTATTTTGTGCTTGGCATTTTTCAATATATTATTTTCTCTGAATTGCATTAGAGATGGATTTTATTTTATTGTACTTTACTTTAATTATTTTATTATTTCATATTTCATTTTTATCCCCCCTTTACTTTTTTAACAAACTCAAGGTGGTGAACTTATTTATTTATTTAAAATATGTTTTATTATTTTTTTAACATAATCACCTTAATATTCGGTAAACAGTGTGTTGTCTGGGTTTACATTTAAGAAACATTCACTAACAGTTGATTTCTATAATCTGTAATCCACGTAATAACTTTACTTGATTTCCTCTTTTTCCCATAATGTTCTCTTTTACCAACCTTAAGTTAATACAATTCTTGTTGTTTTAATGAATGATGATTGAGTATAAAAGTTTTCTAATATTTCTATAGATAATCACATCAATATAATATTCCTTTTCTATCTAGTCATTCTGGTTGTCTCATCATAGATCCTGTTTACAGTTCTTGTTTACATTTGTTTTTCCCACAATGTTCAAAACATTCTTACTGGTTAAGATTTTCTCAAAGTTTATTACATTTAAATATTTAAGTCTATTTTTTCTCATGTAAGCCAACCCAATACTTTTACCTTTCTTACGGAATAAATAAGACTAAAAAAAGAAAAAAGAAGAATAAGAATAATAAAAAAGATAGTATGCTACTTAAAATCCGTATTTCCTATAAGCTAACACATATTTATTTCCAAGAAAATTTCATTCTTTTTTACCATAATTAAAAATATATTTAATCTTTAAATATTCCATTTAATAAATCTAGTCCTCTAGTCTTTTAACTCTTATTCAAAACATTTTTTAATCCATTGTAATTTTCTTAAAGTCAATCACCTTTATTATAAGCCATTTAATCCATTGTAATTTTCTTAAAGTCAATTCCTTTATTATAAGCCATTTCAACTCTTATATTACTCATATCAAGAAATAAAATAAAAAAGAAGAAAAAGAAAGTACTATGTTACTTGAGGGACTCTTCCCTTTTAAAGTCAAATTCACATCCAAAATTTTTCTATTTCTTTAACCATATTCGAACAGGTGTTTCTTTTTAAAATTTTCTCTCTGATAGGCTCCATTGTCTATTTTCTTAATTTTCACTTTAGCCTTTTTTTTTTGCCCAGTATCTTTCTTAATCAATATGTTCTGAGTCAAAGAATCTTTCCATATTCTTGTGTTACTGTAGATATAAAAGGTAAGTCAAGTACAATATCTTTGTGAGAGGCATTTTCCCATTCATTTTTGTTGAAAAAATTTTTTTCTTTCTTTTTCTCTCTGCTTCTCTTACCATTTTTTATCTCTCCAGTTCTAGTGCTTTTCTTGGCATCTCTGCAGTCCATTTTGTCCACTCTTTTTTCTTATCCTCAAATTTGTTTGAGGATAGAGACTTAAAGATGGAACCTAACAAAAGAAAGAAGTATGATTTAGCCCAAGTGGAAAAATTTTTACAAGAAATACTGATCTTCCATGATGACCAAGAATCCAAATTTTCTTTTCTCTACAAATAGCTTTGGGGTCAGAGTTAAATAGATATTTGTAATCCAGAAAGTTCAAAAAAGTTTTTTTTTTTGTTCCCTGAAGTTTGTAAGTCTCACTTTGTCTGCAACCCATATTGTTTTCTTTTTTGTCACAGCTGTTCTATATTGTTAGAGCTTTGAACGTCACAGGTAGAGATTAGTTTTTTCCAGATTTTGCCAGGTCCTGAATGAAAGCCATAGCTGTTGTAGTCTTCATCCACCACTAGATGTTAGCACTGGTTTATTTTTCAAATTTTCAAAATGAACACTTTTCCTTTAAAATGAGAATCTTAACCATTCAGTAACTTATCCAAATTTAGGTTTTATAGTCATTTCATTTCATTTCAATACGGTTTGGTCTTTCATAAAAGGTTTAATTTGTCGCTTCCGTTAGTAAAAGGGTAGGGCAAAAAAACCCCTCCTTCACTTTTGGAGGTTTTTTTTTGTTTCTTGGGATTTTTTTTTCCTTTAGGAAAGTTGATAAGTAGGATAGAGAAAATTGATGTTCTTACCCAGATTCAAATGCGCTGTTTACAGTCAGGTTAAAATAGTGGTTTTGACTTCAGTTGCTTGCAGCTGGGCTAAACTCTGAAGTTAGGCTAGCCTTTTTCCTGATGGTTTCTGGAAGGCTTCTCCAGGACCGATCGGGTTGACCACCGTCTCTCCGAGGTCCCCGGGACTTCTTTCCTTCTTTGCCACCTCTTTGGGGTGGCTTCTGGCCCATTTAGGGTCCCCTAACAGGAAGAAACTCAGCTGAAGGGCACATAGCCCCGAATCCCTTGGCAGCTGTGCAGGACCAGAAGTTCTATTCATTCATTCATTCATTCATTCATTTATTGGTCGCCCATCTCCCCTGTAAGGTGATCCAAGCACACCTTCCTCCTATTTTCCTCACAATAGCAACCCTGTGACTGAGAGGGCTGAAAGATAGTGTAGAATGAGTGTGCATATTTAGTTCAAAAATTCATATTCTTCTGCAGCTGAATAATTATTTGCTTACAGTAAACTATAGCCCCATGGCAGGGGTCTGCAACCTTAAACACCCAAAGAGCCACTTGGACTCGTTTCCCAGAGAAAAGAAAACACTGGGAGCTGCAAAACGTGCGCGCACGTGCGCAAGGGGGAAGGAGAGCTTGATTGAAGAGTTTAATTAAAAAGAAATAGAGGCTGCTGTGCATGAGCTCTCTCTTTCTCTCTCTCTCTCTCTCTCTCTCTCTCTCTCTCTCTCTCCTCTCTCTTTCCTGTCTCTCTCTCTCCCCCCTCTCTCACTCTCTCTTTCTCTCTTCTCCCTTTCTCTCTCTTTCTCTCTCCCTCTCTTTCTCTCTCTTTCCTCTTTCTCTTTCTCTCTCTCTCTCTCTCCCCCCTCCCTCTCCGATCTTCTGCTCACCTGGCAAGCTGGCTTCAATCCAACAAGCTGACACACATTCTTATTGGCTCTCTCCTGCCCTTCCTGCTTCCTGCAAAGACGCAGAAAAGGGAGAAGCCCCACCCAGTAAGCTTGTCAGCTCGTCGGAGAATAGGGTGAGGCCACTCTCTTTTACACACACACACACACAGAGAGAGAGAGAGAGAGAGAGGCTCAAGTGCCTCTCTCTGTCTCTCTCTCTCTCTGCAATTGGCAGAGGAGGCTGGGAGCCACAGGAGAAGGCTCAAAGAGCCGCATGCAGCTCCAGAGCTGCGGGTTGCCAACCCATGCCCTATGGCAAGACAGGCACTAAATAAATGTAACAAATAAATATCAGGATTGAGCATATTCTTTTCTGTAGAATTCTAGAGTGCCTACAAATGAGAAGTTCCTGAGGAAGAATCTTGTTAACAAATTAGTTGGAAATCTTCATTCTTTCTTCCCTGATATATCTTATGCTCCCTCCAAATTTTCTCTGATGAGTTGGACGACCATCTTGAGTGATGGAAATGTTGGTACTGGGGACTGGAAAGGAGAAGGGGGAATAGCAGATATCACCCCTCCTCTTTGTAGGGATGGGAACTATTCCGAATCTTATCTTGTTTTCTTAAGCTATATGCAAGTGACAGTCAAGTTTCTGAATTCAAAAATTTGTTTTTGCTTTCTTTCTCTCTCTGCAGCTACTCAGACATTTTACTGCAAACCCCTTGGAGGACTTTACTGCCTGCCATACTTAGTGGATCAACTAAATGAGAATTCTGGAATGTTGAGCCGGGCTGAATGGTGGGAACTACTTTTTTTCATTAAAAAGCTAGAGCAACATGAACAACAGGAAATAATTCGGTCCATCCAGGAGAATCATGAGGAACAGGTAAATAGAACAAATTTAACTTGGGAGGAAGAAAACAGGACGAAACAGGCATCTGGTTAGGAAAAACTGAACTGTAGTGGCGCAGTGGTTAGAATGCAGTATTGTCGGCTAACTCACTGCTCACTCCAGGAATTCAATTCTCGCGGGCTCAAGGTTGACTCAGTCTTTCCATCCTTCCGAGGTCGGTAAAAGGAGGACCCAGATTGTTGGGGGCAATATGCTGATTCTATAAACCACTTAGAGAGGGCTGTAAAGCACTGTGAAGCAGTATATAAGTCTAAGTACTATTGCTATCTGATTAGGAAAAATGCAGTGGCACCTCCAACAATTCCTGTTTCTTCCAGAATTAAGACATGTGAACTGACAGCCAGGAAGAGCAGCTCCTGTGTTCTTTTCCTAATAAAGACATAAACAACAGTGACTTGTTTGTCCCCCCTACCCATATAATTTAGAATTGTACTGTTGAAAGTTAGAATCAGAATAGCCAAATTCCCATGGTATGATTTTGCAAATTAAGAATCAGAATGCACTGTTTTACAAGGGAGGGGGGGTTAAGTGTAAGAATGGTAATCCCTTACTTTCTTATCACTACCATGTCCTGCCACAACCATTCTAATTAATGAAAGTTAAAAACAGTCTGAAAACATTTTTCCATATTCTTTCCAGTGATTCTTATATATTGGATCCCATGATTCCACATAGGGTCAAGAAGCTTAAATACAGCCTCCAACTGCTCAAAATGTGTCCTTTTCTGCCCTAGTATATGGATGTCCATTGGATAAGCAGGCTCTTTTATCCTCTTACAGCTGTGATTGGATTTGAGAAGCACTATGTATATAGACTTCTGATTACTGAATTGTCTTTTGCATTTTAAGCTGTCGGAACTAGATGAAGAGGGCCTGATTCAGCTATCAATATCAGTAGAATTGGCTCGGAAACTTTTGCCACTCTTGAGCAAGTACTGTCAGGGCTGCACCCAAAATGACCTCCAGAATTCCCACATCTATATCAAATATACCCTCAACAAGGGAAGTACAGAGCAAGGTTGCCAAAATGTGGAGATGACTTCTGCAAAAAATAATGGCTTTTCTGAAGCCATGGTTTCCCAAAAACCAAAGGAGTCACTTTCTGCTGAAATGTCTTCTCCGGTGCTGTCCACAACAGAGAAGACTGACACACAGTTGATTAATAAACTTCTTCATGTAGAAGGACTTTTCTTTCCAGACTTACCAGATGAAAAAGCCAAAGGTAAATGCCCCTGAAATATGTATTTAAGCTCATTTCAGTCAAATAATTGCAGGAAAGGGGGGGTGCAGTTGAAAAAAAATCAAACTAGTTTGGTGCATGTATAGCTGTTGTGGAAAATAAAGAATAAAAGTATAACAAAAATTTCATAATTGGGTAGTTGCCAAGAGACTATTTTACTGATCTGTCCTTTGTTATTGATCAGCTTTCTTCAGTGGGAAGGTGTCTGGAAAAAGGAACTCCTTGGAGAAGCTTGCAGATGTTGTAGATATAATACAGAAATCTAGTTCTGAGGTTGCACTTCAGGTGGCTGGACTGAGATTCATAATCAAGATCTTGGAAGATGAACCTGGTCAAGAAAGACAAATTATTAAAGTAGAAAGTGGACCCTCAATCAGGTCAGTAGGCCTGTATTTCATTATAAACTGTCTTTAGTTGAATTATCTATAGTTCCATGGTATTAAGTTTGCTTTCTTTTAACACAGTCATTCTACTTCCGTTTGAAGATCTTTGTAGTTTGTGATTTTCTCCAGTTCTTTTTCTTCTATTCTGTTGTCTCCAGGTACATCTCTTTCTGCTATCCATATCTTTTTGTCTTTTTTATCGACACTTGTTAAGTCTGGGGTGCTATGTGGTAGATGTTTGTCTACGTGAATTCTAGGGTCCCACAGAACTAGTGTCTTCATTTTCTATTATGTTATCCATTTTGTGGTCTCATCAGTTCTTGCTTGCAGGCAAATGATATTTCTTGCAGATCTTTCAATGCACAATTGTTGCTATATTGTCATATTGTTGATTATAATTAGTTTGTGCGATCTTCTAGAACAGTGGTTCTCAACCTGTGGGTCGGGACCCCATTTGGGGTCGAATGACCATTTCACGGGGGTCACCAAACCATGCTGTCCGCCATTTTTTCCCTTTTCCCTAGCTGTCCTACTCCCTCTTATTGGTGGCCACACCCACTTGGGGGTCGCCACAACATGGGGAACTGTATTATGGGGTCACGGCATTAGAAAGGTTGAGAATCACTGTTCTAGCAGAAGATAACTAGGTGGTCCACTGTTTCTTCAGCTTCCTTGCATAGGCAGCATTTGCTGCCTGTTGCTATCTTCTCAATTCTGGTTTTGTATACATTATTATTATGGTTGGTTGCACAGTCAGCCAAGTGTTTAGACTGGATTTGGCATTTATTAGTGTTACTATTATTACTGTTAAATGGTGTTCTGCGCTGTTGGCTTGATCACCTCTGCGCTGGATCCTGGTCCCACCCAGATCATGAAAATGGGAAGGACTGCAGTTGCAGAGAATCCCAGGGGAAACAAATAATTTAGATCATTTTAGTTTGATTTCAGGCTGGGATGACATCCTAGTTGCTCTTGTAGTTGGCCTGTGGCAGAGCTAGAATGGAAGAGGTGCATCTATTCTTTGTGCTTGATACTTTCAGTAACTGAGAATGTGTTTATCATGGTATCCTTTTGAATTAACTGCAGGGTTTCCTTCCTTCCTTCCTTCCTTCCTTCCTTCCTTCCTTCCTTCCTTCCTCCCTCCCTTCCTTCCTCCCTCCCTCCCTCCCTCCCTCCAATCTGGGAGAGGGGTGTCTTTCTTTAACTCTCCCATCTGTAGGTGCTACACGGCTCAACTTTCTATCCTTTTGTCTCTAGTCCCTTAAACATTTACATGGAATTAGTGTGTGAAGTCATCCACTGGTTTGGTGTTTAGTACTGATGATACCCAACTATATTTTTTGATCCCAGGCCACTCAAGTGATGCTGTCAAAGTCCTGTCCCAGTGCCTGGCGGCTGTTCAAGCTTAAATGGGAAGGATCTTCTTTGAACAAGACTGAATGGCTGTATGTTTTGGGATAACTTGCTTCTAGAGATATATATCACCTTTGGATAGGGTTGCTTTTTCCCATTCAAGTGTAGTGCCTTGAAGTTTCCTTGGTTTCACATTCCTATCTGTTTTAACAAGCATGTGCATTGATATTGTATATACGCTCCTTGACAGTTGTATATATAGTTATATATTTCTGTCTCTTTGACAAAAATATATCTTTGTAGTATTCTGAATTTGCAGTGGCCTTCTCTCTATTGAGCTCCACTCCAGCTTTTCAGGTTTTTATCTGGTCCTCTAGTAACCATTTTATTTTCCTTAGGAAAAACTAGAGGGAGCATCTGGGACTTTATTTGCTCAGCCACTTATAAAGATACAGCTATAGATTAAAATGCTTCTTTGTGCTCCTCAGAGAGAAGATTGTGAAGATGCTGGTGGAGCTGCTCAGCAACCAGCTGAAGGAGAAACTACTGATGGTGACTGCATTACATCTGCTGTATGTGTTAATGGCAAAGTACGATTGGCGAATTCTTTTTGCCACGGAAGGCGGGGTGCGTGCTGTGCTGGGCTGCATGCAGGAGTATTCCACTTCAGCATTGGTACAGCTGGCTGGCTTGGCAGTAAGTTGAATATACAAATAACAGAAGTTGATGTTAGAAATTTGATGTATTTGTGTGTTTTAGAAGAATTTTATAGGTTCTGCACAGTTAACTCTTAATGGAAATAAAGTATATATTAAGTAATTAGTAATAGTTAATACATTAAAGTACGAGAGCAAATAAATATGCTCAGAAATTAGATCTATGCAAGAATGTTTTTCAGAAAAATTCTTAACATTTATCATATTTTTATATAATTATCATGTTCTGTATTAATAACGTGATAATATGTTTTAATCCCACATAAATGTAACTCTCAACGTGAAATTCAGTTGTTTGAATTGGCTTTCAGTCTAATGGATGGCTCTCCCAGTAAGTGATTACTGGGGCACAGAAGTGAGTCAAACTTCTTCTTCAGCGTGAGGAGAAAACACCTGGAAGCAGCATAGGAGTAAATTAACTTCAGACTTTCCAAGGACCTAAAAATAACAAGCAAAACCAATAATTCACTATTAAAAGGAAGCCTATGGATAACCAGAAATGGACAATGATATAAAAGAATAAGAAAATAAAGCATACTTGGGGAATTCTTTCCAAAACAGTGGAGACTTAAACCTTAAATATAAGAAAATGAAAGAAGTCAATATGCTTGAATAGTGAAGAGCTATTGTTTTTATAAGGTTGAAAAAGAATTCTTTATAATAATTTTATTAACGATTACATTGTACAGATAAAATTAATGCAAAGTATAATTTTTTAAAAAAGTATGAAGAGAAAAGAGAAAGAAAAAAGTAACTTTCTTCTTTGTCTCAGCAAATATAAACAACTTTAGCAACTTGTCACTATCTCTTAAAATACAACATTCTCCAGCACTGGAGATGTAGAATCCACCAATGGGTTTAGACTGTGTTCCTGCCCAATCAGATCAAGTCAGCCAAACTTGCCACGCCTATCCTGGGTTAGGAGTCCCAGTCTCGACTTGATCTTGCCCAAGACAGATGTAGCATGTTGGCTGTTAGGCAGGTACAGTTTCCATTGGTGGATTCTTTCTTTATTTTCTATTCTCTTCAGTCTTCTGAGACAGTGCTGTATTCAGCACTGTTTCTTTCCCTCTCAGTTGGCTGAAGAACCTTTTGCCTTTAACTAGGAACGGAGGTTTTCGTTCCTCCCCCCCCCCACTTCCAACCATAAAGGCTTGAGGCTGAGGGGATTTGCTTCCCCTCTGCAACATAGCCCACTTTCTCCTCTTGGGCAGCACTGGACTCAGTGCTGCTCCTTAGCCGTCCACAGTTCCCCATTGCCTGGACAAGGAGGCTTACCTTTTTTCCAGCCTTTCTTCGGATCGGAGCTTGCAGCTGCAGCTCCGTTGGTGGGGGGGCAGAATGCGTGCGCAGGCCCCAGACGGCTGTTTGGAGTCAGAGCACGTTCTAAAGCTCCATTTTTCGTCTTGGAAGGCTGCTTTGTTTATTGCTCTCTTCTGAGTTGCGGCTGCAAATCAATACCCCAGCCTTCCCCGACCTACAAGATCGTCGGGGGAGCTCGAAGGTGGGAGGGGGTGCCGGTAGCAATACCCCCAGGCCTCGTGCGGCCGCCATTTTGAGTGTGGTGGCCATTTTGGTTATGGCTGCCATTTTGAGTGGCAGCCATTTTGGTTGTGGCCTCCATTTTGAATGGTGGCCGTTTTGAGTGGTGGCAGCCTTTTTTAGTGTGGCAGCCATTTTGAGCTGCCATTTCGAGGGTAGCAGCCTTATTGAGTTGGCCGCCCTTGTGTGTCCCTTACTGGGACTGGGTCTTTCTTCAGGCCGCCATCTTGGGGCCTGCTCTGAGCCCTTTTCTTCCTGCAGCCACCACACAGGGATCTTGCACGGCTCTGTTGCCTCAGAACAGGCCTGCGAGACTCCACAGACCTACTTCTTTCAACTGTTCTAAATACAACCTTATCTGGCTAATCAGTGGTGTCTCCACACCTGGTCACCTAGAGGCAGGCAGCGACTGCTGTGTATTACACAGGGACTTCATCATCCCACAGCCCAGGCTCTGTGCTCATTGGGTTGCCACTCCTCACAGCTGGCCGGCAGCACAGCTGGCCACGCGTCCGGTCTATCAATTTCAGCCTGGTGACCAGGGGGCAGGGTGAACAGTGTACCTCTTGCCCTTCTCTTTTTCCTCTGCGGGGTCTGGATACCAGGGTATCCTATCGTGCACCTGAGTCTATCCATTCCGTCCTCCCACATCCGCGGTGTCTGGATACCAGGGGTACCCTATCGTGCACCTGAGTCTATCCATTCCTTCCTCCCGCATCTGCGGTGTCTGGATACCAGGAGTACCCTATTGTGCACCTGTGTTTATCCATGAGTATGGAGGATACCAGGAATCCCACAAGAGACATCTCACTGTCTTCATCGGCTCCAAAATGGCGCAAATCCTCCAATCAGGAAGCCGCCTGCAAGATCTCGGCCAACGCCAGGGCTAGATCTGTGGCTAAAGTCTCTAAAAGTGCGGAGAAGCAGGCCAGCAGGAGACACTAGGCCAGCGGTTCTCAACCTGTGGGTCAGGACCCCATTTGGGGTCGAATGACCATTTCACGGGGGTCGCCAAACAATGCAGTCCGCCATTTTTTTCCCCCTTTTCCTCAGCTGTGCTACTCCCTTTTATTCTATTGGCTTTTGAAAGCCAATAGAATAGACTCTCTTGAATAGAGTCTAATTCTATCGGCTTTCAAAAGCCAATAGGATTTGTCCAGGCTGTCTCTGCCCTGCTGAGCCCGCCAAAAGTCCCATTCTGCAAACGGTGCTGCACCAGTTGAGTAGTCCTCGACTTACGGCCGGTTGAGTAGTCCTCGACTTACGACCGGTTGGGGGTCGCGGCATTAAAAAGGTTGAGAACCACTGCGCTAGGCCCTTGAGAAGGAGTTCTCTAAGGCTCAAAAGCAAGCCAGAATCGAGGCTACTCAAGCCCAAGGGCCCCCCTTTGATTTGCCCCTGGGTCCCTCCACCTCTACCCAGGGAGTCTGGTCAACAGGGGAACTTATTTCATCTCCGATGCCTTGTGATCCTCAGCCTTCTGCTTCTCGGTCCCAGCTCTCGGCCCTGGAAGCCACCTTCACCCCTACTGCGGCTGGGCTCAGGGAAGCTGAATAGCTCTCTTTTCCCATGGAAGATCGTCTACAACAATTGATTGGGGCCAGGGCACAAACACCCAGGGCGGATTCGCACATTTCTCCCCCCCCCCCGACCCATTGGTTGGATTCAGTGGCTTACCACACGCCTTCCTCACCGTCTCAGTCATCGTATTCAGATGCCTCATCTCCTCGTGAGTATGATGCTGAACTGGAGGTTCCTTGGTCGGATGAGGAGGAATCTTCCCCAGAATTACCGTCGTCTGGCGGTCTGTTTAACCCTTCCTTTTTTCTTCCCCTGCTCCGTAAGGCCAGCTCTACAGCTCACATGAGACCTGATCGCTCAGCCTCAGCAACCACTCCCACACCTGACTCGGAGACAGACCCGGTCTTCACCGAACCGGTAACGACCCAGCACCGTATACCATGTCCGCCCATGTTCCTAAACACGGTCCGGAAACAGTGGGCCTCCCCGGGCACATTCCCTCTCCCCAGCGGCAATGAAAAAAAGCTATTCAATGTAGCCCAAGATCTCTCTGATACCCTGGAAGTACCTGTGGTGGATGAACCCTTAGGTCCCCTGGTATCCCCCACTGCCATTTCTGGCGATATATCTGAGGCTCTCAAGGCAGAGGACCGTAGATGGGAGCTCACGTTCTGCAGGACCCATCAAGCTGCGGCGTGGGCTATCAGAGCATCTACCTCTGCATCCTTCTTCAATAGGTCTGCTTTCCTCTGGCTTAGACAGCTTCAGGCCAGGATTCTGGCGGAGGATATCCGCACGCATCAGGATTTGAGCAAGCTGGTGGTGGCTGCGGAATATTCTTCCAATGCCACACTGCAGGCTGCCAGATTCTCCTCCAGGGCCATGGCATCCAATGTCACTGCACGCCGCATGCTTTAGTTGGAGCAATGGCAGGCTGATGCCAAATCCAAATGGCGCTTATCAGCAGCCCCTTATCAGGGAGGGAAGCTGTTCGGGGAGGCTCTTGATCCCTTTTTCACTGAGAACAAGGACAAGCGTAAGGTCCTTAACCACCTCATTAAGCGCCCCGACAAACGGGCCACCCCTTTCACTCGGAGACCAGTCGTTTCGAACAGGAGCTAAGTCCAACTATTCTAATCCCAACCGCTTCTTTCCTGTCAGGCAGGACAGACAGCCTGACAGTCTGTTTTCTAGACCCAGGCAGCAGTTTCAGAGCAAGCAGCCCTTTCGAGGGAGCGGCCGCCCATTCGTACCCTGGGCCAGGCTCCACTCCAGGATCCTCCAGTGGTTCCTCCTCCCCTTCCAGAGACTGAACATCAGTTCATCCAATTGAAGGATGAGAGTCTACAAGTCTTACGCTCCCTCCAGTGGTGGTTCTCGTCGGCCATGCTCAAGGGGTCCTACTTCAAGGAACCCGACTGGCTCATCCTGACGACCGACGCCAGCCTGTTCAGCTGGGGAGCACATCTTTGTTCACAGTGGGTTCAAGGCCAATGATCTCGCTCCGACCTTCGGGACAATATCAACTGGCTGGAGCTCAGGGCCGTACACCTGGCTCTCAGTCACTTCTGCAGCACGCTGGCAAGACGTCACGTATTGATCCTCACGGACAACGTAGCGGCAAAGGCCCATGTGAACCGGCAAGGGGGCACCCGATCCTGTGCACTCTTGACTGAGGCCCTTCTGCTGGGCTCCTGGGCAGAGACCAACCTTGCCTCCATCGAGGCCGACCACATTTTCAGGGGAGGCGAACACACAAGCAGACCTCCTGAGCAGGTCGCTATAGACCATTCGGAATGGCGTCTACATCCGAGCATATTCAAGGAGATCTCCCAACGCTTCGGATTGCCAGTGCTGGCTGGACCTCTTTGCCTCCCCAACCAACGCTCACTTACTGAGGTTCTTCTCCCGTTTCCCATCTCTGGGGGCAGAACAGACAGATGCCCTTCAGAGCCCATGGCCGGAGGGACTACTTTATGCCTTTCCCCCTCTCCCTCTGTTGCCGGCGGTCATCTGCAAACTCCTGTGGGAGAGGGCGGAGATTCTTCTAGTGGCCCCGTACTGGCCACGAAGACCATGGTTCGCCGACCTGGTGAACCTTTCCACAGTGGCTCCATGGAGAATTCCCCCAGACTGGATCTCACTCAGCCAAGGGACCCTGCTTCATCTGGATCCCCAATGGCTCCAGTTAGCCGTCTGGCATTTGAGCGCAGAGTCCTATCCCAGGAGTCCTGCTCGCCAGGCGTCATTGCCGTGATCCAGGCCTCCCGTCGGCCCTCTACCAACCGTATTTACGAGGCTACATGGAGGATTTTTTGTTTGTGGTGCACGTCCCATCACTTAGCTATTTCGGCCTTAACAGTTCCTAAGATACTAGATTATCTTCTGGAGGGTCTGGAGAGGGGCTTGGCTCCGAATACGTTATGCAGGCAAGTGGCAGCTCTTTCCACTCTTTTTACCTGTGACAATGCGGTATCCCTTAGTCAACATTCATTGATTCGCTCATTCATTAAAGGTGCCACAAACACCAAGCCCCCTGTAGTGCATAGGTACCCCTCTTGGGAACTGCTGCGGGTTCTCTGGGCTCTCACCAACCCGCCCTTTGAACCTCCCAGGACGTGTGACATGCGGTACTTATCACACAAGGTCACCTTCCTGGTGGCAATTACTTCTGCGCGGCGGATATTGGAATTAGCGGCACTTTCTACCAGGGGTGACCTATGCATCTTTCACCGGGACCGTGTGGTCCTTCGTCTAGACCCTTCCTTTCTTCCTAAAGTCAATTCTCTATTCCACAGGGCTCAGGAAATCATGCTTCCAGTTTTCTGCCCTAATCCATCACACACTCTGGAATGGCAATGGCACTTTCTGGACGTGCGCAGAGCACTCCGGTACTACATTTCACGGACTGCGGTCTTTCGCAATTCGGAAGCCCTCTTCGTTTCTTTCCATCCTTCTTCCAAGGGTCGGAAGGTATCCTCCTCCACGATCGGCAGCTGGATCAGGGCGTGTATTGCGGAGGCGTACCAGTCTGAGTCATTGCCGGTTCCACGTCGTGTCACAGCCCACTCAACCCACAGTGCGGCTACTTCTGTGGCTTGGGCTACTCAAGAATCCATCGAGGATGTTTGTAGGGCGTCCACGTGGTCTTCACCATCGCCCTTTATATGCCATTATAAGATCGATAGGTTTTCCTTGGCGGAGGCTTCCTTTGGCAGGAGGGTTCTCCAACAGGTCGTGCCTCGAGGTATCACACCGGACCAGCCTGCTTCCTTCCCTCAGGGACAGTAGGCTTTGGTATGTCCCATTGGTGGATTCTACATCTCCTGTGCTGGAGAAGGGGCGTTGTCTTACCTGAACGCCTTTTCTGAGCACGGAGATGTAGAATCCACTCCCACCCTTGCAGCTCCATTAGGCCTAGGGTTAGTTTTATGAGCCAACACATCTTGCTGTCAGTCAATGGCTTCGCCTGCGTCGAGACTGGGACTCCTAACCCAGGATAGGTGTGGCAAGTTTGGCTGACTTGATCTGATTGGGCAGGAACACAGTCTAAACCCATTGGTGGATTCTACATCTCCGTGCTGAGAAAAGGTGTTCAGATAAGACAACACCCCATCTCTTCCATCCCATAATTCACGTCATTCTCTTAAACAAATCTTTAAAACCTCATTATCTATCTTAATCAGCAAAAGTCCATTAGGAGTTACCAGAAATACCAATCTAACCCACCTGAATTCCATCCTTGTGTGTCCATTGTTAACAAATATCCCCTCTGAAACAAGATTTTGCTCCATTCTGCATTATCAGATTGATAACAATAAAAGAGAGTATTTGTAGCTCAGGGTTGAAATGAGGGGTCCTTGGTGCTCTCTGAACTTGGTTGTTTTCTTACGGCCTAGTTGTTACCTAGTTTGAGTAATGAAATGTCTGCAAGAAAACAACCAAAGAGAGCACCAAAGATCCCTTATTACCAGACTGAAGTATTCTTCCCCTTTAATTATAATACTTATTTCCTTCTGGTGCTCTCTAGTATCCATTCTTCAAAATCCCACCTTATCATGTTTTTCTTCTGGATGTAAAAACATGGATAGTTTTCCTTGGGAAGGATTATTATATTTAATTTCAAAAGATTATTAAATTCATCTGCTGCCCATAGCAGCTTTTACTGAGATGGGCAGATTCATGAATGAATGAATCTGGATCCTTAGTCCATTTATAACTTTCTAAAGGCAGCATTCTAATCTCCCTTTTAGTATTAATTCTGAAGAAATTAAGTCTTTAAGCTCATATTTAAAACTTCTTTTCTGAAAGATTGAAGGAAATTGACTCCGTGATAAAGAAATGAGGATCAGCTGAACCTTCTGTTCTTAAAGGCTACATTATTAGTTTTGATGGAATCCCTGATTTCTTGCCATTCAACTCACAAGCACAACAGTTAGTTCCTGCCACCTACCAATGAGGAGCTACTGTCCAGAATATGTCTGGGTGATCTCACAATCTATCCTGAGAGAATTCATGGTCCCAGATTCAACATCTAGCCAACAATTTTAGCTGTAATGTTGTCCCTGCTTCTTCAGAAATGTCTTCAGGTCACTTTGTTCTCACCAAAACTCCAAGTTGAACAACAGTTCAAACAGCTGAAGTATAAAGTGGTTGCTGATCAGTTACTTATTTCTGATCTTCTTTTTTCTGTTTTTGTTTTTCTAGGCATTGAAAGTATTGGTGGGTGCTGGGAATTGCGAGCTGCTTGGTACCAGTGGGAAATCATACCCTCTGAATCATTCAGATGCTCAGATGATGCGGGAAATTTTTGCCAGCATTGGTTCTGCTTCCAGCAAAGAATCTGATAATTTACTATGTATAATTTGTACTGCTATTGAGAAGATGTTGGCTACACCTGGGTAAGATGAAAATTAAATCTTGACAAAATAAAGGAGCATAACTAAATTTAAGGAATTTACATTAAACAAGGATAAGGAGAGGATATTGAGAATTCACTTTTTTTTTCTCTTGTGAGGAGAATTTGGTTGATGTCTTATTTTGATAAGTTTTCTGTCCTCTACTTTGAGATTGGAGGCAATCTGACACTTATTAATAGTATTACTGCTTATTTCAAAACACATAATCATGTCTTAGAACTGAATAGCATTATTAATTGTTTAGTGTTGGAATATTATCCATTCCAATAATTTTTCCTTCCACATTCTCCAGCATTACCTCAGTTGCTTATGCCAACCATTCCTCCTTTCCTTAGCACCTCATCGGCAGTACAGAATGGGCTGCTGGTATTAAACATGCTGATCAGCAATCACAAGGGCCTGGCAGAACAGTTGGGAAGCTGTGCCCTCCGGTCGGTCCTACAGAGTTGTTGCCAAACAGGCCAGAGCTCCAATGAGATGCTAGCTCGAATAGTACTCAATCGTTTGGCTGAGCATAAATTGCCATTGGGCCAGGAGAACGCAGGTACAGATTACCTTTAAGTTCACAGTTGCTTACCTTTACCCTTTTGGCATTTTACTTCGTAAATGTGTAATGGCTTGTTTTATTTCCATTAGGCTTTGTGTAAGGACCTACCTCAGCTAAGCCACTCAAGAAAGCAGAACTCTTGAAACAGGCATTGTCTCAAAAGGAATTTTTATTAAGGGCTAGTGACAGCAGGGAATCAAGGCAAGATCTGAGAGAAAAACCCATGAAGCAATACATTAAAAGCAACATTCCCTCCCCTCCAGCGTTCATTTGAATCCCAGCCAATCCACAGCTGGCATGGTGTTTTTGGTAGCTGGTCTCGGAGGACTCCTCAAGGTCTTTCTCACTTTCAATTTCTTCTGGCTCCAAGAACAAACCATCTCTCAGATAAGGGAGAGACATTCCATCCACTGGGGCAGGGGTTGGCAACCTTGGCTCTTTTATGACTCGTGGACGTCAACTCTGGCTCTTTTATGACTCGTGGACGACAACTCCTAAGTTGAATTCCTAAGCCAGCTAAAAGAGCCAAGGTTGCCTACCCCTGCCCTGGGGGAGGGCATCATAGCAGACAGTCCAAAGCAATCCTAAAAGCTCCCTCCTCCCAACAAAATGGCAGGCCACAAAGAAAGGCTACAGAAAGGTAGAAAATAAGCGTAAGCTTAAAATACATTTCTTTGGGGACCTGACACTTTGCTTCATAGAATGCCCTGTTTTGAAGACCTAATAAAGTTTACTTCTCCTTTATGTTGGAAAGGATTGCCCAAGCATGCAGTCATTTTCTTATTCTTCTATATCACTGTGTCTTTCTAATTATCCATAGGCTTCCTTTTAATAGCAAATCACAGGAGATGATTTTCACTTGCTATTTTTTAGTTCTTGGAAGGTCCAAAATTAACTATCCCCATGCTGCTGGAGAAGATGCTCTACCTCATGGCCGCTTATGGAAGGCATGATTAGCAGCTGTTTTTTTTTCTCCATAACCTATTTCAGGAAATTCTGTTTTGACATAGAGAGATCTTCTCCTTCTTTCCCCTTTTCTGTCTAGAATCTGAAGCTTCCTTTGAGTTCAAAGACATGGATGTACCAACGCTGCTGAAAAACCTGCATGAAGCCAGCTTTTCAAAAGAAGTAGTGCTAGCACTGGAGCATTGCCTTTGTGATAAAGCTGTTTACCCTGAGAGAAATGGAGTGGACGTTTTGCCAGATCATGAGCATTTCTTGCTGCTGTTGAAAACCCTAGAACAGTTGGGAGCTGAAAAGGCTGTCCAGATGGCCATGCTGAGGTAGAATGATGATGTATTTTACCATCATGGAATGTGGAAGATAGAAGAGTATTTGGATTCAGAGAGAGTAGGGTGGTTTGAATGGTGCTTTCTTGGGTGGCAAATAAATTTTATGAATGAATTTGAAACTCTTTACCTCCATCCCCATAATTGTGCTGGGAATTCCATATTTTCAGGCCCAATGCATTTATAAATCAAGAACATGCGATAAATTTTCTTTTTCACATTCGTGCTTTTCCTACGGTATGGGAAGGGGTGGGAATAAGGGATTGAGGATAGGGTAGGGGAAGGTACAATAATGGGGTTACCCCCAACAATAATCTCATGCTTTAACAAGCAAACTATCGTCTGGGTATATATATTGAGTAAACATAGTTTATATAATACTAAACAATTATAATGAGTAAAGTTGGTTATAATCATATAATTAGAAAGTAATAAGTAAATACAATTCCTCTAGGTAGATAACCTTAATTAATAAAATATCAACTAATTCTGACTGTCGCCACTACTATTTAAAATCACTAATAATAACGCTATTAGTAAGATAGAAGATAAAGCTTAGTAAAAAAAACCCTAAAATCATATATCCTATTTAATTTCAAGCTCTTTTCTCATTCTGTCGTATTTCTAACCATTGATAAAATTTTTCCCAAGTTTTAAAATAAATTGGTGCTTTCTTAAGGTGGAGCAACTCAGTCTTCTGGATAGGTTAGCATGGAAGCTCTGAAATAGGGAATTTATCTGTAAATAATGTAACTTGCTGACCTGTATCACCACAAATCAGTCTGTACAACAAAATGACTTGGGGCTTGTGTGTGCCATAAGCTTAGGAAATGGAACACTGCAAAAAATTGTTTGAAATGGGAATACTTTATTGTTATAAATTTTGGGACACTGCACTACAACTATACGGGGCAATTCTCTTTACTCTTTTCTTTTGCTCTCTATCACTAGAGGCTTAGAATTATGGGAATTGCAAGTCCTAAAATGGCACTGAGGTGGGTGAAATTCCTGCAGCCTTTGGGACTGTATGTGAAAGAACTGAACCACAACACAGAAACAGCTTTGTGATCAAAACCATAAAAATGAATATTTGGCATTGGGCAGTACGGAAAATGTTTGTTGCTAGAGTTGGGCCTGTAGAGAATGCGATTCATCCCAAATGGTATTGGAGCACCTTAAATTGATGAGAAAAAGAATTGTATTCTTTTTGCAAAAAAAGTGTTAATGAAATACATATACAATAGAAACTTGATTTTTATTACATATTTTAAATATACAGTTATTAAAATAGTTCAGACAGTCAGCTTAAGACACTGAACTCAAGATACAATGTTGTTCTTAAATTGAATTCTGCATTTATAACAAGTACCTTCTCTTTGCAGAATTTTGAATAAATTTTTGGATATTTCCCAAGAGGATGCATTGCCCTGGCATGAGTGCATTGAGCCTTGTCTGTCCTCAATGAGTACCCACAATAATGAACGGGAGGTAAGGGATTAATTGCAACATAAATTGAAAAAGAGATTAATGAGAGAGATTTGAAGAAGGTATGAAAAATATTAGTGAGCTTGTTGACAAAATTGCAGATTCTTAATTCAAGCCAGATGTAGTTGGCAAAAAGCATTTTTCATCCCTGCTGGCAAATATATATTACTAGTATTTAAAATTTGGATTAAGTAAAATTTGGATTGAAAATCAGATAGAATTGAGTCAGGAAGTCAAAAGCATATACAAGTAGTCCTTGACTTACAACCACAATTGAGCCCATAATTTCTGTTGCTAAGTGAGACATTTGTTAAGTGAATTTTGCTCCATTTTACTATCTTTCTTGCCAGAGTTGTTAAGTGAATCACTGTAGTTTTTAAGTTAGTCACATGTTTGTTAGTGAGTCTGGCTTCCCCATTGACTTTGTTTGTCAGAAAGTGGCAAAAGGTGATCACATGACCTGGGGACTCTGCAACCGTCATAAATATGAATCAGTTGCCAAGCATCTGAATTTTGATCATAAAGATGCTGCAGTGGTTATAAATGTGTAAAATGATCATAAGTCACTTTTTTCAGTGCCGTTGTAACTTTGAATGGTCAGTAGATGAACTATTGTAAGTCAAGGACTACCTGTAGGTATATTTGCAGGTATAGAACAGGCATAGCTACGTTCCTAGCAGTCTAGCCAGAGTGATAGAGGTTTCCCATGAGATCCATAAATAGGCATTGTCTTTGCCATGAAAATTTGCTAATTTTCCAACAGTAATAATTTCTTTCCAGTTTCTACTTGAAATACTTTCAGAATGGTCAAATTAACTGGTTTATGTTCAGAACTGCTCAAATTTGATACCCTTAGGAAAAACTAAAAAAACTACTTTTCAAATAGCAGTTGATTACTGGCAAGAACTTCTTCCTACGCCTTTAAGTAGGCTCTACAGATGTTACTTGAATGTTAAATTCTTATTGTAGCACTTAGACTTATATACCGCTTCACAGTGCTTTACAGCCCTCTCCAAGCAGTTTACAGAGTCAGCCTATTGCCCCCAACAATCTGGATCCTCCTTTTACCGACCTCGGAAGGATGGAAGGCAGAGTCAACCTTGAGCCGCTCAGAACTGAACTGTAGAATTGCTGGCAGTCAGCAGAATTAGCCTGTAGTACTGCATTCTAACCACTGTGCCATCAGGTGATAGAGTGTATACCTATATTTTATGTCTTTATAAGTGGTAAGAGAAAAAAATGTAGAGATTGCACGGTACATTCCCTGATAGCATGTGACCCACAACGTGTTTTTAAAAAGTTAAATTGTCCATTGAGTTGAAATAGGTATCCTACCCCTGATACATGGGTTGATCAGGTGTTCCTGAAGATACATGAGGAAGGGTTGTAATCCCCTGGAAGATACGGCTGGTGATGAGGGATAAAAGAAAATACAGATGGAAAGGGGAACTGGTTTGTTAAAAACGATTTTTCTATACCTTTCCTGCTGAGATTTTATTACGTTTCTGTCAACAGGTTGTGCAGGAGTTCATCCGTTTCCTGCATCGTTTAGCTACCACCAACAAAGATTGTGCTGTTGTGATGTGTCGTGTAGGCACAAAGGAAGCTCTGACCAAAGCTATGGACAAGCACAACTCCAATCTGTTATTGGTGACAGAATTGCGGGACCTTGTGACTGACTGTGAGAAATATGCTAGCCTTTATAAGAAGATGACAACCAGTATACTGGCTGGTTGCATTCAGGTAACTTTGACCTTTTCTGTGTAGCTGGTTAAGGTAGCTGGCCTTAGGAACAGGTAGACAACGAGTATCAACAGACTGATCAGATAATCTGTAATAAATAAGAGCAGCCCAAACAGTCAAGAGCTAAACTTGGTCAAAAATATCTTTCTTAAGATTATGAGATTCAGTTCTCTGTTCTTGTAAAGGAATAAGCAACTTTCTGATCCTCGTATGAGTTTTGTGTGTGGGGGGGGGCTGAATATGATTCAATGCTGTATACAGATGGTGATAGGACAGAGAAGCTTAATAAATTCCGTTCAATGAAACAGCTTGCATTATAGAATCAGTAGATTTAAGAATAAAAGCTTTTCTTTAACTAAATCTTAAGTTTTATTAATGAATGTGTTCTGCTATCTACTTTGTTTATAAAGATGGTTCTGGGACAGATAGAGGAACATCGACGAAGTCACCAGCCTATTAATATCCCCTTTTTTGATGTTTTCTTGCGCAACCTTTGCCAAGGTAAATGATTTACAACACTCTTTGGAATCTAAAAATTGGAGGATTCATGCACAGATCTGCTGTAAAAGGAATAATTGTCTGTCTCTGTCTCCCTCCCTCCCTATCCCTCTCCTTCACTCTCTCTCCTCCCCCCTCCCTCCCTAGGTTCTAATGTAGAGGTGAAGGAAGACAAGTGTTGGGAGAGAATAGAAGTATCTTCTAATCCACATAGAGCCAGTAAACTGACTGACAAAAATCCAAAGACTTATTGGGAGTCTAATGGTAGCACAGGTTCCCATTACATCAATGTCTACATGCATCGTGGAGTGGTAGTCAGGTAAGTCCCAATGGACGCAATTAGCTAATTAGCTTTGAGAGTTTCTAGGCAGCAGGGTGAGAGCGAGCTTTACGATTAAATGTGAATTCAGTAGATAGTTGATCAAAGTCATGAAATTATGTGCAATAGTTATTGGGAATTCTTCATTAGGCAAAATGATAAATAAAGCAAAAGGGAGGAGAGGCAGATAAGTCTGCATTTAAATTCAGTATGGTGGATTGTGAGATTAGCAGATAGCAGATGATGAAATAATTTCTCACAATGACTTTTGAAATGAAAAAGCAAATTAAAAATGTCCTCTTCCCTTTTTTTTTTTTTTTTTTTTGCAAATTGCTCTGTTTGCAAAAATGCAATATCATACATTTAACTGTAAAATGGCCTAGTAAAGTATTGCCCTGATTTGGATTAGTTACATTTGGGTGTGTGTGTATGGATATGATTTTGTATATGTATGTCTGCATGTCAGTATTTATGTTTATATAGTAAGTTCTTTGAGAGAAAGGAATAGATTTGGAACTATTTCATGAAATATTTTTAGTTACCCAGGCAGACTTTATCTCATGCTTTAGTGAGTATGCCAGGATGCATCCAAAATCTGACACAGATACAAAGAAACCACTTTTCTTTTTTGCTGCAGACAGATGACTTTAATAGTAGCTAGTGAAGATTCCAGCTACATGCCAGCTCGGATTGTCCTGATCGGACGAGAGAACGGATCTAGCGTCACTAGTGAGCTCAATACTGTGAGTGCTTAATTTTTTTCTCTCTAAAGCCAGTCTACTTTTGGAAACCTTCAGTAAGGAAGGTTTGCTAACATACAGTCAGGGTTCATAAACCTACAAAGAATATGTGTTTGTTTTTGAGCTGTCCATCCTTGATTTGATATCCCGTTGGAAACTTGCCATTTCTCAAATTATCTATACTCCATTCTCTATACAGTTTAATTAATTTATTCTGTTGAGGGGCCACACAACTCCAAATGACTCTGGTGTCCCACAATGTAAAAGAAAGATAAAATGCAATTGCAATTAAATATAAAGCCAATAAAACATTAAGTAAAAAAATCAGATAAAGAACAAGATGATGATTCTGATCAATAACAAAAGTAATGAGGGGCTTTAGGTCTGGGAAAAAAGGTCTGGGAAAGAAGACAGGTCTTCAAGGCCCCCCAAAGTGCTTTCAGTGTAGGAGCCACTCAGATGGTAGGGGGAATTGCATTCCAGAGGGCAGCTGCCATGACGAAGGAAGTACATATGAAAGATGACACCATTTAATTGAAGGGACTTGAAGTGTTGTTGCTTTGTATCAGCCCGGTAGACACTATAGTAGGCAGAGGATCCTGGAAATAACTAGGCCCTATAACAGGTAGGGCTTTAAAGATCTTAATCAGTGCCTTGAATTACGCTTGGAAACAGAGTAGTAACCAGTGCAGCTTATAGAACAGAATTGTCACACGGACATTCCAAAGCACACCCATCCCTACCTGCACTGCTATGTTCTGGACCAATCGAAGCTTACCAAATGACCTTCAAAGGTAGCCTTCTGTAGAGTGCATTGCAGTAATCATGCTATGAGATGACTAAGCCATTAGTAATTATTTGAAGGGCCTTCCTATCCAGGAAAAGGAACATTTGGCACACTACATGAAATTGTGCAAAGATATTTTGGCCACAGATACCAACTTCTCACTAAACAGGAGTGTGAGTTCAAGAAATCAAAATTAGGAGGTTGAGGACATCAACAAATACAGCCACTCAGTCTTGGTAGGATTGATCTAAAGTTGGTTTTTCCCAATTCAGGCCACATATCTTCCTGGCACGAGGACAGGATTTTGACACTTTCATTTGGCTAGGCTGGGCTGATGAAACCAAACCCCAAATTGGGAGCATTCTCATGTTAATGTTGAGAGGGGACAGGGCACTGAACCCTGAGGTATCCCATATAGGAGAGGCCTAGCAAGTGACCTCCCCCACTCCCCATGACTGGATCCAGCTCCATTTAATTTTAAGGAGCAGCACTTATTGTGAACCTTGGAAGCTGTTCTATGAGAACCCATGTCTCATTAAGAACCTATTTATCCATGTGTACAAGCAACTTTTATGATTCATTCTAAGGACCTCCAAACCATATTTTGTTTCCTCAAATTACACAATTTAAATTTTGTATAAAAAATATGTTCGGACATAATTTGATATAATGTTGCTCTCTGCCTCTTATCCTATCAAACAGACCAAGTTGCCAAATATTGAGTGAAAACATTTGTCTGGCTTCTTATTGCTATATTGACCAGCGGTGGCACTCATCTTAGGTGTAGAACCATTTCTCCCTGAACTGCTGCCTAATCAATGAACCAGAGCGACATGATTGAATTTCAGAAGCAAATATTTTTACTTAACCACTGAGATGTATATATGCATGGTTGGAGCTAAAGTTCATTAATGTGGAAATACATTTGGATTTTGTATACATATACATAAAGTTTGCATTGGTTGACTCTCGAGGGAGCCAAAGCATAATTTCTTAGACATCTAATCCTATCTGTCAGCTTGTTTTCTACTGCCTCACTGCTGATATTTATCCTTGTAATTTATAACTAATTTTTCCTGGAACTTGACATCTGTTAAAATTTTAAATAATCAAGAGTTTCTTCAAGCAAGAGGATTCCCTTCTCCATTATTCAATTAATTAAGGATGGAGCTGCATTATTGCTGTGTTTTAAATGCCAATATGTAGCTCAACATGTACTCCCAAACTTTTTATGGTGGGTTTTACTGAAAGTTTCTATGTGATTCTCAGTGTTAATGCTAGGGCTCAGGGGGTAGGATTTACAAATACAACTGAAGAGATATTGGTGGTAGAGAAGATTTAATCAGATGTGTTTTGTACGGTTTTTGTTCTAAGCTGCCTTTAAAAAAATTGAGAGAAAGCTCCCAGTTCTTGACTAAAGGGATATTCTTCTGTTGATAATGGATGATATTCTTCCTGTCCCTAAAACTTCAGTTGAATGGAGAAGGGTTCTTTGATTTTGTATTTACAAACTTTCTCACTTCAGACTTAAAGGAATACCCTCTTCTTGCTAGATGCATTTATGCTGTTCATATAGGGTGAGCATATATAACCAACCATACATTTATCTACAGTAGTGGCCAAAATTTTGGAAACCTTTTGGGAAAAGTGTATTTTTGAGGTTTGATGGCTAATAACACCACTTTTTTTGGAGTAGTATCATAAAATTATATATCAATGGAAAGATAATTTAATCAAGAATGTAATGCAATATAGTTTGTTCAATTATCTGTACTGAATTCTGTGAAAAGTTATAGCCAAATAACCAGAAAAAGGAAGCATAACTTGCTTAGGTTGATATCAGGTAGCTTTCCTTCATCTGATTGTAGCCAATGAGCATGAGTATTTAGAGAGCCAATCTGGTGTCATCTTGTTTTGGCAATGAGCCAATCAGATCACAGTAGGATTTAGTTATTGATGTCATGTATTGAAGCTGAGAGGAGGACATTTGTTATGTGATTGCTATCAAGTTGGTTGGGGTTTTTTTTGTGTTCTTTCATTTAGTGAGCTTGTAAAATGTAATAAAATTAAAGTAATGGTGCAAAGAGTTGACTGGTTGCCCAGAAAGCGATGTAAAATAGTATTATTAAATGAACAAGGCTACAGTTATAAAGAAATTAAAAGAAAAATTGGCAGAAACTTAGCCAAATGTGGCATTTCTACTGTACACTTTTCCCAAAAGGTTTCCACAATTTTGGGTTTCCACAATTTTGGCCACTACTGTATGTGGTGGGGAAAAGCATTACATTAGTTCCTTACATCTGTAGAAAGCACATACTTGCTTTGTGGATTTCTTTGGCTCTGAAAGGCAGGTTGCTGCTTCCATTTGCATTTCTTGCTGAGACTTTGGCTCTTTTTCTAACAGGTGAATGTCCTACCTACAGCTAACCGGATAGTTCTTCTGGAGAATATGGCCCGCTTCTGGCCAGTTATACAGATCAAAATTAAGCGCTGTCAACAGGTAAGTCTGAATGTTGTTTTTTGAAACAAAACAAAGACTAAAGAGTTGTGCTTGACCACCCCAATAGTTTTTGACACATTGTTATAAATCCGTCATCAAAATACTTCTTTCCTCAGATTAATAAGACTTTTTATAAGTGTTTCATTTTCCAAACAGTAAGTTGACATGTTATGCTTTATATCTGGAAATGTTATGTTTCTTAGAGAAAATAGATTCATTGATTATGTGAATTATAATTGCACGAGTGCTTGAGAAGATATAAGTGGTAAACCTAGCTATATAACATGATGAATGATAAATTCCTTTCAGTTTAATGATTTATACTGCCTTTTTAAAGCGGTATATAAGTCTCATAAATAAATAAATAAGTAAATAAATTTAATTTTTGTTGGTTTTTTTTTCCTTTGAAAAAAATGACGACCTGGCATTCTTTTATTGCACAGTTCATAATAAGACAATTGGTTTTGAAAGCATAGTATCTGCCCTCTTGCAAAAAAAGTTGTTTCAATTTTCTAATTGATAGAATACTGGATTTTTTTGTTAGTAATATGAGAAGCATTGTTCAGCTGTAAAAATTGAATGCTCTACAAATTAAATAGAAATATCTTTGAAAAGAACCTGCATGTTAGACAGAGAGTTACTTGAAAAATATTTCCCTATTGGAGAAAACTATGTTATTTACAGGGTGGCATTGACACACGAGTGCGTGGCCTTGAGGTGCTAGGTCCCAAGCCCACCTTCTGGCCCATCTTCAAAGAACAGCTGTGCCGACGTACATATCTCTTTTATACCACCAAAGCACACACTTGGTGCCAGGAAATCTTAGAAGATCGTATGCAGCTGCTGCAACTTTTCAACAGGTCAGACCTTTTCTGATATAATTCTTTTATCCTTTTCTCACGGCTGCAAATGGGGAGATGTTCCAGGGACTAGAACTGATTTTTGCAAATCAGAAAAACGAGCACTGCTATAGGCCATTCCTATATTCTCTGCTATATTCCTAAGATACCCATGTTCCTGCCTGTTAAGTATGTGTCAGCCCTTCAAGTTAGATCAAAATAGGACACCAAGTTATGGATGCTACTGTTGTTAAAAGGTTACCGTGACAGAATCTTGTAAAGTCTGAATGCTCTTTCTTCTTCCCTCCGTCTTTATGACACTTTCTGAAATTAAATTACTGCCGTAAACCTAGATTTTGTTTATCTGACTTTTTGCCTTGCTTGCTGCTCCATGCATTATTATGGCTTACCACCCAGTCAGGCAGTTGTTTAGACTGGATTTGACATTCTTGTTCATGTATTGAGTCCTTCCCAAGGATCTAGGATAGGCAGATGCTATTATTAATATTAATAATTTGATTTGATTTATATGATCACCCGTCTCACCTAAGTGACTTTGGGTGACTCACAATAGATAAGCAATGTATCATGGTATCTAAGTTTCTGCCTCCTCACCATATCCCCCCCCCTTTTTTTTACATTATGAAATTTATTTGTTCCAATCCAAATAAGCTGCATCTCTTTCCTACTGTAGATTGAACAGTGCCTTGCGCCATGAGCAAGTATTTGCCAATCGCTTCCTTCCTGATGATGAGGCTGCCCAGGCTCTAGGCAAGACCTGTTGGGATGCCCTGATTACTCCCTTGGTGCAGAGTATCACCTCTCCAGGTACTAGATGCTTCCTTGCACAGATCTTTTGATGACCAATCTTGCCTATGCCTTCTTTTCCCAAGCAGATGTGTTAACTGACTTTCTATCTTTCCAGACTCTAGTGGCATAAGCCCCATGTCATGGTTACTAACTCAGTACTTGGAAAATCTGGATGCAGCCAGGAGTTCCATGAGCCGAGCTTCCATCTTTAATTCCCGTGTTCGGCGCCTGAGCCACTTGCTAGTACACGTGGATTCTGCCGGCCCTGATCTTGAGGAGCTGAAGCCTCCTGTTAAAACCAGTGAGTGTCCTTCTTTGGAGCAAATAAGTGAAAAAGGGTCAAGTCCTTCTTCCAGTATTGACAGAATGGTAACAAAAAGGCGCCTCCTTGGATATATTATATGACAAGAACAAGATCATCTGTAAGACTATGCTGTAAAGATTGACGGCATGGAATTATTGACTGGAGAAAAGTTCTAAAGGATTTGGGAAGTTGGAGACAGGTATTTGAGGACTCAAATAGCTCTCTATCCCAGAAATCTTCCTTGTTACAGACTGAGAGGGGAAATAATGTAAAATATTGTCTACTATTTTATCTTCCTTTCTTTCTATTTTGAATTTAACAGAATGCAAAGAATATGTTAAAACCTGTATTTTTGGGGAGACTGTTGCTTTTTTCATATCAAATACCCTGAATATAGCCAAAAATCTGAAATTATCTAGTGTCTAAAAACCCACTTTTCTAATGGGGATAATTTTAAAAGTGCACTGAGTTTCCATTTGTTTTACAGTTGTATAAATGGAATTATTTGGAACAGACCTTTTGGGAAACAATGGTAGAATTCCACCTGTTCAGGAGAGACAGTTTGTCAGGTGCTTTAAGTATTGTTGTTGTGTCATACTAAAAACTAGGGATTTGTAATGCTCTCTGATGTTGTGTAACATGCAATTTGCAGATGGGAAGAATGGTAAGAACAAGGAGTCAAGCTCAGGAGTTCTCAAGCCAGCAGTGAATAAACCCTGTGGGATGACAGGCATCACACAATGCTGGAAAGATGTAGTGCAACAGCAGGTAAGGATGGCTGAAAGGTGGTGTCCAGCAGCAAGAGGACGAATGCATGCATCAAGCAGGGAATCGTGACATTAATGCAGACTTTGGGGTCTTTGTATTGACATCTTCTATCATAAGCTATCGGCCAGTTCATCATGCATGCTTCTTTATAATTCATGGTACAAGTTAAAGCATCTTAGAGAACTGTATTAGGAGCTCTGAGGCTTCAAAGAAATGTGAAATCAAGCTCTCAGTGAAAAGAGTGTGTCTATTCCAACTTTGTTATCTGCTAAGCTAGGTAGAGTTTATTGTTAAATTCCCAGCATAGGATTTGGCTCCTGGTTGCTTTTAGACAACTATTAATACAAATAAACAAACAATTATATAAAATCTTTAGGTGGAACATCTTGAATGTTCCAAAATAACAATTGGGCATGAAATTTGCTTGAATCCAATGAAGAATTGTTATGCTTTCCTTAACAAAGCTTCCTCGGGTGTGATCCCATTGAGCTAGATACTTTAAAAGGTTAAAATGTTGCCTGTGCCTCTTCTCTGTTGTCCAGGTGAAATGTTTCTTGGAGTCCTCTTGGCAGGCCCCTGATTTTGTGGAACGATATTGCAGAACCTACCAGCGCCTCCGTACTGCCATGGAGGAGCTTTTTGGACAGCAGATCTCCTTCATGCTGGCCTTATGCCACGGTTTCTCCGGAGGCTTGTTACAGCTCTCCTTCCTGACAGCCATGCATGTAAGTCAGAGATCAAGTAGACATTTTCATAAAATAGAGATGTACAACTTGAGACCCCAAATTTTCACTCTAAAAAAATTACCCAAGACTTCCAAAAGTAGTTATTAAATTGCAATTGTTAATGTAATAGAAAGAAACATATGTCAAATAAATGTTTGGCACATACCATGCTAACATATGTTAACCTGATTTCCAGGTGAGTGAGCAATTTGCCCGTTACATTGACCGGTGGATCCAACAGAGCTGGGCAGATTCGGGTAATGTGGAGACCTTTCAGTGCCTACAGCAGAGCCTGGAACCCATCCTCTTCCTAGCAGATCTGGAGTTGGCCAACACTTTTGAGCGATTCTACCGGTGAGGCTTTTGTGGAGAGGAGGAAAGAAGGGAAAGATGAATATACTACTTTTACTAACAGAGTAGACAGGTCTCAGGTAGGAAGCTTTTTGGCAGTAATGATAAAGCATCTTGCTGGTCCTTCAATCTGGATGAAGACGTCTTCAAGAACATACATATGGGTCTGTTTTAAGGAGTACAGGTAGTTCTCAACTTACAGCCATTCGTTTGGTGACCATTCAAAGTTACAACAGCACTGAAAAAGTGTCTTATGACACCTATGACCATTGTTGCATTCCCATGGTCATGTGATCAAAATTTGGACACTTGGCAACTGGCATGTATTTATGATAGTTGCGGTGTCCCAGGGGCATATGTGACCCCTTTTTGTGACCTCCTGACAAGCAAAGTCTATGGTGAAGCCAGATTCAGTTAACAGTTAATAAAAGTTAAACCACATAACAACTGAAGTGATTCACTTAACAACTGTGGCAAGATGTAAAATGGGACAGAACTCACTTAACAACTGTCTCGCTTAGCATCATAAACTTTGAGCTCAATTGTGGTTTTAAGCTGAGGACTACTGTACTTTGAAGGGCCCTGGGTCTTTCTTATGAATCAAATAAGCCTATATCTCCAGGCACACTGTAGGGACCGGGAGAATAAGCGTGGCTGATGGATGACCCTTGTTTTGAATTTCATCTTGAACAACTTGCCTCTCCAGATACTACCTAGGAGATCGTCTCCTGTCTCAAGGGAAGACATGGCTGGAATCTGCTGTAGTGGAGCACATTGGGATCTGCTTCCCCAACCGCTTCCCTCAGCAGATGCTGAAAAACTTGAGTGAGATGGAGGAGCAGCAGCAACAGTTTCATCTTTTCCAGTTGCAGCAGTTGGACAAGCAGCTGCTGGAACTAGATCAGCAAGAAAACCCTGAAGAGGCGATGGAAGAAAATGAGGTGAGCAGGAGGAAGAACAGATCTAAAGCAAAAGTAGACCTCTGATGTAAAAGTTTTTTTGTCTTAAGTCTCTTTTGTCTGATTGATGTTGCCAAGAATGTCCCGTCGTTAGTCACAAAATTGATACTGGATCTATTTTGCTCCCAGATGATGGAAGATAAACCATTTTCTCAGGAGCAAGAAGCACAAGTGAAGGTATTGGCTTTGTCTCCACGTTGTTGGACCATCTCTCCCCTCTGCTACCTAGAAGACCCTGCCAGATTTTTCCCATCCTCTCTCAGTCAGCAGCTGAGAAAATTTGCAGACTTCTATACCCAGAGTGAGTATGAGACTGTCCTGATTTGGTAGGAAGCAGCATTCTTTATAGGTCCCACTGCATCCTGGTGTAGTTGTTGGTAAGCAAACCAAAACACTTCACCCAGAGACATTATAATCAGGAAGGGTTTATAAACCTGGTAACTAGTAGTTTCAGATTTCTGATAAAGAAATTTCAGTAGATTTTTAGAGAGGCCATCATAAATATTATCTCTGGAAGAACTGACCAATTATAGGACTAAGGAACATAGCCAGTTGACAAGGAAAAATCATATTTGGTTAGTGTAACTCTATTTTAGAAGTGAAAATTTCAATGTTTATAAAGTGCAAAGAGTTGTTCAGACCCTAAATTTCCAACATGGAACATTGCCTGGCACTTGCCAAGCTTTTTGCCTACCTCATTTTTTGTTTAAGATTAGAGATGATTGGAGATTAAAAAAAAAATAGGAAATACAGTAGTGAGTTGCAAAGTGTTATTTGGTATAATGATTACTTATAATAATGTTTCTAGTTCCAAAAAGATCCCAATGGTATTCTTAAAAAAAGAAATGGTGGATGGCTGCCACCAAATCCTTCGCTAACATTTTTATGAAAATGATGATAACATGCTTTCAGCGTTCTATATGTGCCAATGAGTTAAAAAAAGATTAGGTACACCTTCTTTGATCCTTTGAAAAATAAGTAACCAAGATTTTATGAAATAAGTGATTGAATTGTAAAATGTAAAGATTAGGACCATTTCATTTCTACTGAAAATGAACCATTTGATAATCCAGAATATACTTTCTATTTATTCCATTCTTTTTCCGATGACTCTGCATGTGTGCATATATATTCATGTATACCCACTGTACTATTCCCTTTCAAACTAGGCAAAATTATGTGAAGCACAGAAAGTCATTAAAAAAATTAATGGCAACAATACATTATTCAACAATACTTCTCCATACTTTTTTATACTTTATCCTTGCTTCCAATATAACCCTTCACTGCTTCATACATTTTTTTTTAATATGTTTTTAGTTTTTTCACTTCTTTTTGAGAAACTTGGCAGACTCCCTATTTTCTCAGGCTCAGAATGGGGGGCACACAAATCTAAAGGAGAAATGCTGCTCCAGAGAACAGCACTACTGATTAGTGATAGTGAAGCTATGCTTTCTGTATCCCATCAGATGATGTTACTTTATTGGCTTATATGATTATTGTTCTCAGCTTAAGAAGGTTTGCAGTGTCTAAATAATTGCCATACCTGGGACTGAGGACTTGTAGAAATGTCTTGGTGAGCTTTCAGTGTATTTCTCTCTCACTGAATTTTTCATCTCTTTTAGGCCGGAGCCATTTTGGGATGGAGCATACAAAGCCACAGCGTTTACAGTGGACATGGTTGGGTCATGCTGAGCTAAAGTACCAGGGCTACATCCTGCAGGTGTCCACCCTGCAAATGTACATTCTTTTGTGCTTCAACCATGCCGAGGTCCTGACTACCTTGATTCTTATTTCATTGCTTCATATCTATGCTTAGTATTTATCCATCTGCTTTAGTTTTATTGACATTGATTGGGCTAGGAATTGAATAATTGTAGAGAAAACTATTTATCCTCTCCATTCCTTTCCCCTGTTTCTGGCTTGTGGAAGGAAAAGCATTTTATTAAAAAATGGAAATGTTTTGTATTGAGGCATCAGTGATAGAGAATTCAGTCTGAACATGCTCTATTTGGATTTATGTTTAGTGCAGATATGTATAATTTTGTCCTTTTTATAAGATAAGGATGTTTTCTCCCTGATTAGGGTGAGGGTGGTAGCATAAAGTTGGATCAATGACTTTTGTTTATCAGCTTGTGTTCGGCCTGCTAGTTTGCCTGATTTAGGCTGGAGTTGGCTTAGGGGTTTTGTGGTCTGATATTTACTGGTGTTGCTTATAAAGACAGAATAAAAATCTGATAATTAAAAATAAAATAAAAAATAAATTTAAGCTGCATAGAATCTCTTTCAATGAGACAACCTCGTCTGAAAAAAAAATAGTATCTTGACATTTTCTGCAGCATGATCTGAAGTTATTCTGAACGGGATGATAGTGCTGAACCGTTGGTGATTCTGGATTGATTCTTGCTGCTCTGTCCTGGGAATCTATTAGCAGCTCTTCCCCTTATCAGTAGCACATATCCCTGTAAATGGGTTAGGATCTCAGAATGGAAGGGTTATTGAATTTGCAATATTCTTTACAGTAGGGGCTGAAGACTAGGTGTCACAGCTTTCTTTCTGTCTTTTTTTCATACGTTCAGCTTTATTTTTTTCTTTTATCGTTTCAGGAAGTTTCTGTGGAGACACTATTAGAAGTCACCGGTCTCTCCCCTGTCCTCCTAAGCCACGCCCTGAAACCTTTGACAAAGGAGAATGGGATACTTACCCAGAGGCAGAGTAAGTAGAGAGGACATTCCTGTAAAAGGGGATACTGAGAGTTTGTAAAGTTGGCCTGAAAATTTGGATGGGATTTTGACTTTTATTTAGTAGATTTATATCCCACCTTTCTTCTGGGAGCTCAGTGAGGTATACCGTGCACTTTTTCTTTCAGTTTTTCCTTATATGGCTGAAAGACAATAGCTGGTCCAGTTACCCAGTGAGCTTGAACAGCTGACAGTGAACTCAACCCTGGGCCTTTCTGTCTTATTCTCTTCACAAAAGAATCATTGAATAAACTTTTAGTTGATTTCATGGCTCAATGAAGAAGCTTCATTACAAATTCAGTGATGAGGTTAAAAGAATTTTCCTAGTCATGTGTCACAGAATACAGCTGGATTTAGAAAGGCAAAAATATCTTAGCTCTGATGTCTTCTTTGACTGCTAGGTCTTTTGAGGCTGAACGAGGGGACACTGGGCCAGCCATCCGGTCAGCGCCTGTGGCTCTTGCCCAAACAGATGTATTTGAATGTGGAAGAAAATGAGGGCTGTGCTTTGGAGAAGAAGAGAAATACCATTTGCTGTCTCCTTGTCCAGATCTTGAAGGCAGAGAAAGAGATGCATATTGACAACCTGGTATTTAAGGTATGGAATGCAAGGACATAAGCCCCTTGCTGAGCTCAGCTGGCAGCCAGAAGGAAGGTCTGCTGCATTCATTCTTTCTACCTTGTTCAGGTGATTGATGCCTGCCAGAAACGGGAGTCTGGTGGTACCCAGAAATTTTTGAACTTTTGCTGTAGTAGCACAGATGTCCTCTCTTGCATCCTGCATCTGCTGAGCCAAGGTTACATCCAACGCCAGGAGGACAACCCACATATCTTGGAGTACAACTCGGCAGAGCCCACCACACCTCACCGAGGTCAAGCCCAACTCATTTTTCAAAACATTAAATGCCAAAAACCAAAGAAGGCTTCTGGGAAAGATACAACCAACAGGTAATGCTGTATTTTAATTTGCTGTGCATATACACCAGAGAGTGAAAGCAATCCTTTGTTTTTGTTGTTGTTGTTGTTGTACTTGATAAGGCTTTTCTTGTCAGATTGGATACCTTTGGCCTTGACACAGAACAGGTTCTGATGGAGACGGTCCTCTTGCCTTTGGGACGCACAATGAATCAAGAAGAAGTTGAGTTGCTGATGACCCAAACAGTGGAGAAGGTGTCAGATACTCTAAGTGTGACTACAGATATAGCTCAACATCTGCTCATACACTGTAAGTGGAATGTGGATGTTCTGATTCAGCGATACACGGAAGACCAAGAGTCGATGCTGTTTTTCTCAGGGCTGCAAGTGCAAAATCCTCAGCCACCTTCAAGCCCTGTCAGCCACTGTCCAGTGTGTGTGAATCCTCTGAGTGAAACAGACAATCTGCCTCTTCTGTGTTGTATGCACTACTGCTGTAAGGTAAGAGCTTCTTTACTACTGTGTTAATAGGTATTTGGGATGGGATACAATTGCTTTCATTCTGTCATATTAGTAGTGTGTTAGTCTGGCATCTTCCTTTGGAAGCCTGAAACATCTTGTATTTCATTCATCTTTGTGGATTGCTTTGAACTTTTTTCATATCCATGAAAGAACATTGTCAATATATAGAGCTGGTTTCCATTCCTATTCTCAAATAATTAATAGCATTTTTTTATAGTCTATGATAAACTGCAGTTAAAATATTCCATATTTTTTTCCTCTTCCTTCATTTTTTTTTTAAACTAGTCCTGCTGGAATGAATACTTGACTACTCGGATTGAACAAAATCTGATTCTGAATTGCACATGTCCCATTTCTGATTGCCCTGCACAGCCCACTACTGCCTTTATCCGCTCTATCATTTCCTCCAAAGAAGTCATTGCCAAGGTAAGCAGGGTAATTATAAAAAGCAGGTTTAGCTGATTGAAAAACTGACCAGTCCCCTCCAGAAAGGAATTTTGTTCTTATGAGTGGATACTTGCTATATTTTGAAGCTTGAGGGTTGTCATAGAAGGTTAAGCTGTTAATCCATTATGCTAGGTATGCTTAATTTCACATTAGTAGAGACTCCCTTGCTGTATATGACTACTGGTAATTGTTGATTAACGCCCAGAATTGGGCTCAGAATTTTGGACCTGACTTGATTTTATGACCATTTGTATGATGATTTTTAACTGAATCACCATGGACATTAGGCAGAGCATCTGGTCATTAAGAAATCCAGCACATCCAATGGGAAAGTGGCAAAAAATATTGCAAGTTGCAATTCCAGGACTCTGGGATGCTGCAAGTAGTCATAAATGTAAGTCTACTGTCAAGAACCTGAAATGTGGTCACTTGATCATAGGGGGAGTGGGAGAGAGAGGAGGAGGGCACGACAGAATGTTTTACAGTAGCCAAAAGTGATATATGGGCTGTAAAGCTCCCTTTCTCAGACCCTCGTAACTTCAGAAGGTTGTTAAGTGACCAGTCATTAAGTGAGGATTATCTGCAGCATTTTTTTTTTTTAAATCTTCCTAAAATAATTGGAGCAATTTGCTCTGCAGATGTCTCTTCTCCTTGTGCAGTGAGTATTGATGGAATCTAAAGAGTACTTGGTCAAAGTACTTGGTATATGACGTTGTAGAGAGCCATATACGAAACAAAGTAAAAGATAAAAAATTTGTTTTGTTTTTTTATCCATGTATACTGGTTTGCATACTGTTGTACTTTCTCTGTCTCTTGTATATTATGTTATAGTAAAAATAAACAAAAACAGATCTAAATATAATCCCCTAAAATATATTACTGGAGGGTGCGTGTCTATTTTTCCAGCACTTCTTGACTTCAGAAACAGTGTGTTTTTTAGTTTTCCAGGCAGAAAGCTAGTGAACGTAATGCTTCTGAATGTTAGAAAGAGGCTTTTTCTAGCCTTCGAAGCAACTACATGAAGAATGCCAGCCCTCATGAAGTTTCTAAAAGCAAGAAAGGCTGGGAAAAGCTTTTCTGTTATTCAAAAGCATTGCATTTGCTAGTTTTCTGGCTGGTCACAATGTTTCTTAACAGAGATGGAAAGAAGCTCAGTTCTTCTGAATGCTAGGTTCTTTTCTCAGCCCAGCACTGGAGTTCCTTTCTGCACGGAATGGAGAGAGGGTCTGGCGCTGGGCTGGAGAAAAGAAGCTTGCATCTCCCAAATTTGTTTCTCCAGCTTCCTGCAAGAGTTCCTCCCTCCTATATGAAAGGGAGGGGAAATCCTTCTGCAGGCAGTAGCAGCTTGCATCCTTCTCTGCTGGCTTCACATTGGCTTTCTGGAAAAATCAGCAGACAAGATTGCAAGTGATGACCACATGATTGCAGAACAGATTGCCAAGCACCAGAAATATGATCAAGTCACTGTAGTAGTTATAACTTCAAGGATGGGTCATAAATAATTTTTTCCTGGGAATCTTGTAACTTTGAACAGCCGCTAAAGCAACCGGTGGTAAGTTAAGGACTGTCAGGAATTATGCCACATTTCCAAAGGAATGGTATTGGTTCTAAATAATATCTTAGATTGTATAATTCCTAATTGGACTATTGCAATGTGCTCTACATGGCACTAAATCTGGAAAGTATCATTGGTTCCATAATGTGATAGTTTACACAGTTAGACATCTCCTCGGTTCACCCATGTTACATAGCTGCTATTAGAGTTGTATTGGCTCTCAGATTCTTTCCTGGTGCAATTCAGGGTGCTGGTTACTACCTTTAAAGCCATACACGGCAGAGGGCAAGGTTATATGCAGGTCTACTCTCTTTGAGGTTATCTACATGCTTCGCCAGGCTCGGCAGGCTGGGCTTGCTCTGAGTCTTGTCCCTTAAAGGTTGCCACCTAATGGGTCCTACAAAGCATGTTTTTAATAGCAGCCCCTCCCCTATGGAATTTCCTTCCCTCGGGATCTGGCAGGCTCCCATCCTTTTAGTTCTCTGGAAAGCTGAAAGGTTTGGCTTTTCCCCTAAAGGCTGGGATAAGGTGAGGCTGCAGCCTGAGGATTGCATGGTTTGCTGTATTGGGGATTGTGGGTCAGATCCCTGTTTTTCTTGGTTTTGATTTTACTATTGCTGTGAGTCACCTAGAGTTGTGTTTTGTGATACATGGACAAAATAATTTGTTGTATTTCCTTTGCTTTTTATATTACAATAAACCCCCAGTTTAATGTGCCTCAATTCAGTGGACCTCTACTCCAACGGGTATAATCTATCTATACATGTACACAAACAAATCTCACGGAATACTGCATCCAGTTTTGGTCACCACGATGTAAAAAAGATGTTGAGACTCTAGAAAGAGTACAGAGAAGAGCAACAAAGATGATTAGGGGACTGGAGGCTAAAACATATAAGGAACGGTTGCGAGAATTGGGTATGTCTAGTTTAACGAAGAGAAGGACAAGGGGGGACATGATAGCAGTATTCCAATATCTCAGGGGCTGCCATAAAGAAGAGGGAATTAAGCTATTTTCCAAAGCACCTGAAGGCAGGACAAGAAGCAACGGGTGGAAACTAATCAAGGAGAGAAGCAACCTAGAACTAAGGAGAAACTTCCTGACAGTGAGAACAATTAATCAGTGGAACAGCTGCCTCCAGAAGCAGTAAATGCTCCAACACTGGAAGTTTTTAAGAAGAGACTGGACAGCCATTTGTCCGAAATGGTGTAGGGTTTCCTGCCCGAGCAGGGGGTTGGACTAGATGACCTCCAAGGTCCCTTCCAACTTTACTACTATTACTATTATATTTAACAGACATCCCGCTTTAAGAGAAACCACTTGCCCCCTCAGTCTGTTAAATCAATTTAAGTCATTATATTAATTCTGAGTTTGCATCATTTTCATGTTAATCTGTCCATATTTTTAAAATGGATTTAAAAGTAACATGTTAATTCCATCTGAAGTGTTAGGATTTAAAATTTCCCAAAGGGATAAGAGCTTTTCCAGTAGTATAACCTTGCTACAGAATTCCATTTATTTGGGAGGCATGACTGGTTTCAATTTTGCTGCCTTTTAGATAATTAATAATATCTTAATTGAAATACTTTTGGATCAAATCCATCCAAAGAAATAAGATAAGAAGAAGTAAGATAATATTTAGCATTTAAAATCCACATGCAAGGGCGATAACAGTACATAAAGGGTCTCGGCTAGTATTAAAAGTATTAGTAATATTTATTCATTAAGACATTTAAAAGCAATAATAATATGCTTTTTATTACCCTTTTAATTAAACCTTCTAATTCGGTAAATCCCAAACCTGGGAAAATTACCCAAAATTGGGTAAAAGTGGGTAAAAGTGGTAATGGCACACAAACCCATTCCCAATCACAATAAAGACATTTAAATAAGGACTTTCTGATAAATGGTTTTGGGTAACGAAGGAAAAAGTTTAGGAAGCACTGTTCTAATTGGTTTTGCTGACTGTTTCATTTATAACGTTATTTTACCCATCTATCCTCTTCAGAAAATGATGTAACTTAATATATTATTTAATTGGGAAAATATTATTAGATTAAATTATGAAGGGATAAGTCTCATTTCAAGAAATTCTTAGGGAATAAGGTGGTTTATTTTTGCACCCAACATTAGTAAGTATTCTGCTACTTCTTTTAGGATTAAGGTGCTATCCTGAATAGAATTATCTTTAAAAAGAAAAAGAAATCTGTTGAAAAACCTGTTTTGTTTGTTAAGAGGTTTATAACATGCTTATAACACAAATATGTCCTTGATATTTTTAATGAGAACTCCAAAGCTAACATTCATGCATTTTTTTTTAATGCAGTATGAGAAAGCCCTTCTAAGAGGTTATGTTGAATGCTGTTCAAACCTCACTTGGTGCACCAACCCTCAGGGCTGTGATCAGATACTCTGCAAGGAAGGCCTTTGCTATGGAGAAGCTTGTTCAAAGTGCTCTTGGATCTCCTGCTTCAGCTGCAATTTTCCTGAAGTAAGGCTAACATGAAGCCTGGAGGCAGGGGGGTTCTCTCTTTTTAGGACCACATACCACATAGTTCAGTCTCTGGTTTCTTCACAGGCTCACTATCCTGCCAGCTGCAGTCACATGTCTCAGTGGATGGATGATGGTGGTTTCTATGAAGGAATGACTGTGGAAGCCCAGAGTAAGCACCTGGCCAAACTCATATCTAAACGATGTCCAAGCTGCCAAGCTCAAATAGAGAAAAATGAGGGCTGTCTACAGTGAGTATGTTTTCCAGTACATTTCTGTACAAAGAGGAAAAAATATATAAGGAAGCTTCAGTAATTTATGGTTTGTTGGACAGATAGGATTATTCTGCCTTCTCTCTCAAAGACAAATTGATTTGCGTCTTCCTCACTCTAGAGGCAAGAGGCTGCAAGACAAAGTAACACCCAATTTGATCAACTTTCTCCATCCTGGTGCCCTTTAGATATGTGGGAACTACTATACCTAAACCACTCTGCTATTTGGGGGCATTTTCCTTAAGTAGTTGTCATAATACCAGTCCTATCTCCATTGTCATTTAAGGAACATTCTTTTCTCTTTTTAATCATGCTGATGTGTGGGTGTTATTTGTTATTATTGCTAACATTCCTTTGAAAAGTTAGAATGGAAAACTTGATGGATAGAAAGTATAGGTACTCTCTAGGCTTCCTCCTTACATATTGGATCCTGGTATCTGGGCACCTTGGCTCAACATTTGCAGCCTTAGTTGCTCCTCATGTAATTTTAAATCTCACAGGGCAAATACAGGCCCAATAGAGCTTAAAGAATATCTATTTATCATTTTATTTAGTGTTTTCACTGATCATGTTTGGATGTGATGCCATAGGCAGGGCATCACCTGAATATTACTATTTGTCATATTTTTGAAGAGAAAGTGTTCTCTAGCATTTGCTTTTATTTTTATCATTGAAGCAATGTTTCTTCCTTTTCCTTTTTAATACTGTGGTGCCATTCTGTATGGCTTTCCATGTTTTCTTTATTTGGTCAATTTATGTGGCCACCCATCTCACAAATCATAAAAAACAATGAAAACATTAAAAACCATCACCCCACCCCATAATCTGCTGGAGAGTACATTCAAGTTCCTATCAACACGGTCATTTTGCAAGCTCTATGTTACTAGATTCCCCAGGCCAGATGGAAAAGCCATGTCTTAGAATGTTCCAGAAGTCCAATAAGGTCGGGGTCAGTCTGAATTCAGGGGGAATTAATTTCCAAATGGGGGTACTGTGGCAGAAAAAAACTTTCCTACTGGGTCCCATCAGATGATATTTCTTGGTGGAGGGATCTAGAGCTTGCTCATTAACATGTACTTAGCTGAAACAGCCCTAGAGTTACTTTTCACATTAATGATCCAAAAAATGAAGTTGGTGGCCACATCTTATTAATGGCCCTCATCCCCGTTATATGCAGTATGACTTGTGCCAAATGTAACCATGGATTTTGTTGGCGTTGCCTGAAACCTTGGAAACCAACCCATAAGGACTACTACAACTGCTCTGCCATGGTAAGTATTTATGCAAAAGACAAATAACTTTTCTGATACAGGAATATTCTTTTCTAAGGAAATATAAGTAGTAATATATATTTTTTTAGGGTAAAGCAAGTCCAGGTATTTTTTTTATTTATCCTGGCATATGGTAAATAATATTACTTTTGTTTTTTATCATTATATACCAATTACTAACTCTTTTATGTTTTGGAAGTATAATTACACCTGTAATTTTGGACTTCTTTTCCAATGTATATATAAAATCTACATTATATGTATAGTCTAAGAAATTTTAAAAGAAATAATGTTTGCTGTTACTTTGAATAATTGCATTCCATTTCTCTCCTTCAGGTAAGCAAAGCAGCTCGACAGGAAAAGCGTTTCCAAGACTATAATGAAAGGTGCATTTTTCATCATAAAGCAAAGGTCAGGATCACTGTTCTGTACCCTAACATGCATCATCAACCATGTACTTTTATGCATTGGTCATCTTAGAATATTTAACTATAGACCATTCTAGTCACTGAGAACAGTAATATGTCATCACTTCATCCAGTGAAAAGGCAATTTAGAAAGATTGTTTTGCTTCAAAACCAATAAATGAAATTAAACCTTATTATTAGAAGAGAAAATGCCTTTTCCTCATACTTTCTGCCTTTTATCAGGAAAGTAGAGCTCATGTCCTCATTTTGTTATAAATGCTCTGCAAGAAATCCTCCTCAATGTTGTTTTACAATATTACTCTAGACATTTTATATACATAAAGAGACATATGAATCTTTTTTGGAATAATATAGTCAATAAGAGTAGACATCAGGAAAACTGATGCAGTTCTCTTCAATTTCAGGAATTTGCTATGAACTTACGAAGTAGAGTTTCGACTGTCAGTGATGTGCCACAGATTCGGACATTGACTTTTGTTGTTGATGCCTGCAAAGTGCTGGAACAGGCACGAAAAGTAAGTCCCATCTTTCAATGTATGCTACATTTTTCTGTAGTATTGTCCCCTTCTTTTCAATTCTTTTTTATTTTATACTTTTTATAGCCCCACAAAGGATGTAGAAAGTGTAACACAGGAGGAGGTCCACAGCATGTGCATAGAACTGTATTAAATGATCAGCATTTAAATGAAAGAGTGGAAATAAAAGTATTTGAAAAAAAAATGGAGTGAGAGAACAGTGTAAAATTAAGAGGCTAAAATGTTATTGCAACATGATATTTTAATTCAATAGAATGCAGAATAATAAGGCATTTGTAGACACTTTCATTCTATTCAAAGCCTAAATAGTATTTTGTCAAATTTACATTCAAAGCATAGTGATCATGAATGCATCCTGATTTATTCTGAAACAATTCAGCCATTGGCTTAAATTTGAGATACAATTTTCTCCCTAATTTTTTCAAGATTATTTCTCTGCAAATTTCTAAATCCTTCCTTCCTTCCTTCCTTCCTTCCTTCCTTCCTTCCTTCCTTCCTTCCTTCCTTCCTTCCTTCCTTCCTACCTACCTACCTACCTACCTACCTACCTACTTACCGTTCATTTCAGTGAGGATTTAAAAAGAAATGCTATGACACCACATCTTCTATATAAGACGCCAAATGTTTTTTTCTGTAGATTTACATAAGGGCACTTCTATATTAGCTGCTGTGTTTTCAATTCTCTTCCTAATAATTCCAACCTTGGAATTTTCCTGGGTTGAAATTTTCATTGAGCTGTCCACAAACATTCCAGGATCTATTTTGGAATCAATCACTGCTTGCTTAGTTCCCATTAACGTCTGTATGACATTCAAAATTTTGGGTGCCAAAGTATCATTTTATCATTTTAAAGCCAATTGTGTGTGTTAGGTAGATTTTAGGTGGGACTCTTTGAATTTCATTCTTTAGTGTATTGCTGGCTAAGTTTGGTGAAACTTCACATTTGGCCTTCTTATTCCTTACTTCTAAGACCAACTGGTGATCAAAAAATTAAAATGTAGCAGTCCTAATGCTAACCAGGGACCTCATTTTGAAGATCTTTCCATGTGAAGATTTCCCATTAATTCCTACTCTATTTCCTATTCAGTTACTGTTACATCTGTCCTCTTATGATTTAGATGTTAAGGTTGCTCAGGAGCCTTTGGTAAGGGTCTGTATCAAACCTTTAGAAAAATCCATTGGGGACTCTCTTTTCAACATCCTAATTGGCATCCTCAAAGAAATCTAGGTGTTTAGTGAGAAAATATCTGCACTGGTGTTTAATGTCACGTTTAACATTGTTTTTATGATACAGAAAATGCATTTATTTGGAGGTCCCAAAGGTCCTTTTTTAAGAGGCAACTGGACATTCTTGGTTTTTTTGGGCAACGTTTTGCTTCTCATTCAAGAAGAAGCTTTTTGGATGAGAAGTAAAACATCTTCAAAGAAAAACAAGAAAGTCTAGTTGCCTCTTGAAAAAGCACCTTTGGGAGAAACATGAGCTGGATGACTTAGAATCTCCATAGACATTTCTTTGGAAGATACCTTAGAAGAATCTATACTGGCTTTCAGAAAAAAAAACCCTCTCCAGAATGCTTTTTCATTCTTAGTTTTTCTTTGGATTCTTGTTACAAAGCCTTTGTCATTCTATGGATGTTTTATAACTATGACCATAAAAGAAATAATACAAAAACATGGGAAATTTACCCTAGCATTATTTCCCTCTAACTCCAAGAACCTATGCTTTAAATTTGAGCTATGAAATATTCTTTTTCTCTCCTGCTCTAAGTAGGAAGGTGGTACTATGCTGTAATAAGCTTCTTCCAATTACTTGATTCTAATTCTCTTCTAAGGGAATATCAGAGGAGAGGAGCAGAGTTGTGGGAATGAGGGGTCATTACCTTCTCTCTCTGCTCCTAGTGAAACCATTCCCCCATTGGAGAGATTCTAACTGGAATCATTTATATGCATTGTGATACATGATGTGTTTCAGGTCCTAGCATATTCCTGCATCTACAGCTACTATAACCAGGACACAGAAAAAATGGATATCATGGAACAACAGTCTGATAATCTGGAGCTGCATACTAATGCTTTACAGATCCTTTTGGGTAAGCCATTATTGACATGCAAGTAACTGTCATTTGTTTGAGACAAGTTCATTGAATGCTGGCAATATTTGTAGTAATATAGAAAGCATCAGTTGTCATAATAGTATTTCCTTATTGCTGCCAGTATACATCACCCTTGCCTGCAAGTTCAATATGCTGAGACAGTAATTATTATGACAGTTATTTCTTCCACACTTTTTTCTGTATTTTCATTGTAGTGGCCAAGAAGACTTGTGTTTTTTAAATGTTTTATTAATTAATGTTTTAATTAGTTAATGTTTTATATGACAATATTTCTAATCAACTTGTATTTATAAAAATCATCCTACGTTCATCATGCATTCTATTTATTATTCTTATTTAAGCTTAATTTCCCCTTAATATTCAAACCATTTTTATCAGTCATAATTTTCTCAATATTGATTATCTAAATATCCAAGCTTTCCATTTACATACATTATCCCAATATTTTCATATTTCATGTGTTATAAGGATACTATATTATCTATCTTATAACATCTACATATAACATCTTTTTTGATCGGCTTATATTTCATTTATATTTGTAAAAGTTATCTTGTTAAGTCACTATATATCCTATTTTCAAAAATTTTTGTTTAAGCTTAATTTCCCCTCAATATTTCAGTCATTCCTCAGACCTAGTTCTCTTCAAATTAATTACTTTTAAATTTCAAACTTTTCATTTACATATATCATCCCAATATTTTTACATTTCATATATTGTAAAAAATACTATACTTCTTATATCTCTTATCCCTCTTACTATAGAGTCCCTTTATATCCAAAATTATCTGTTCTTTTAACCATATTCAAACAGGTGTTTGCTCATGTAGTATTTCATTTGGTAAGGCGAATCAAATCTTTTGAATCTAACTCTGGTCTTCTTCTTTTGCCAAGTAGCTTTCCAAGTTAATATATTTCGTTTGCTAGGAAGTTCCTGTATTTTTGTGGGTATTGTTGGGAGTGAGGAGGACAAATTACGTAGGATATGTACTTTTTGTCTCCCAAACTCTAATGATTCTCTTGGCAGTTCTATAGTCCATTTTGTTCAATCTTCTTTCTTTTCCTCGGGTTTATTTTAATGTCCTGACAAATAAAATATCTTTTCCATTTTTATTGTTATGGCAAAATATTGTAGATTTTTTCCTGTTCATGTTAAGTTGTAATTCTCTTCATTTGTAGCTTCACTGTTTAAGTCATTTTCTTCTAGTTTGTGTTCTATTATCTGATTTCTTTGTTCATTCTTTATTATCATTTTCTGAGAATTTTTTAATTGTCTGTTTAGATTGGAGATGTGCTCATTTATGTCATCAGAGTTGTTTTTGATCTCCTCGTGGTTTGAAGTCATTGTCATTTGTATCTGTTGTAGATTGCATACATTTCCTCCTGGAAAGTATGTGTCTTGTCTTGGAACATTGTTTCTGGAAGTCTCTGATTTTCCAGGCTAGATCTTTCAGGAGTAGATATTAGATGTGGTTTCCTGTAGTTTTTTGATAAGTATGCAATATCTATATTGTCTCCCCCCTCCAAATAATTTTTCATCAGTGCCATAATCTCTATGATTAGTCTTGTCAAACCAGAATCCAAACAATCCAATCTTATATAGTACTTATCTTTATATATGGTTTTTGTAATCCAATGTGTTTCCAATTGTCAAGGCCTCAGTGAAACCAGTATTTTATAATAGTTCTTCTATTCAGAGGTCAGTTATCAACCAGTCAGAATTGCAATCCAATATATTTAGCTACCTTGAGTCCTTCCTGTAAATCCCCCCCCCCCGAGAGATTAACCAAGAATCAAAGTTTTTCTATTTCTGTAAACAATTCTTGGACTTAAACAGCAGTCAGAGCAGACACTTCTTAATCTTATGGCTGGCTCATTATGTTTTCTTTCTTTGTTCTCAGCTGTCTTCTTGAGAGTTATTAAAGTTCAAGGGAACAGATTATTCTTTGTTTCTGGGCGACTTGCCAATTTCTGAATCAGTCTTGTTAATGTTCTATACTCTGATTCTCCACTAGATGTCAGTAGTTGTTTATTTTCCAGCTTTTTCAAACAAAAAATTATTATTTTTTTATATAATTTCATCAGGACCCTTTATGGTGTAAATTTTCTTAGTTTCTAGATTTATCCAGACTGTAGTATTATAAATTTTATTTCAATATATTTCTTTCCCCCTTAAAAGTTAATTCACCGCTTCCGTCTATGGAGGAGTGGGGGTGTAGTCCCCTCCCTTCACTTTCGGAGAATTTCTTACTTTAGGGATCTTTTCCAAGGAATCAGTTACAAAATAGAAGAGAGAAGATTGATACTCTCACCAGTTCCAAGCATGCTATTCACCACTGTTCTAGTTTGTGCTCTTGGACTTTGGCTGCAAGTAGCTTGGGCTAGACACTGGTGTGCAGCTAGCCTTTTTCTGTTGGGTTAGAGGGCTTCCCTTGGATTGAATAGATTGACCGCCATCATTCTGTGATCATCTGAGCATCCCTCTTTCTTTGTTGCCTCTCCAGCGTGACTTTTGATCCATTTTGGGTCCCCTGGCAGCTGTGGGGTATGGAGCTCTGCAATCCCACGGCTGTGCGCTACAGCAAACCCCGGAAGTCCTTAATTTCATTTTATAACCAGTTTATTTCACTGTTGTTTTTACACTTGGATCCATTCATTCATAAGTGCTACAATTTGGAAATGGATCTACTTTTTCTTTCAGAAGAGATGCTGTTACACTGCCAAGATCTTGCCTCTTCCATTCGGTTGCTCAAAGCAAAGCATTTTAATATCGGTTTAGAGTTGGTTCGAAGGATCCAAGAACGGCTCCTATCAATTCTGCATCATGCTACTCAGGTAATACCTGCCTAGACAGGATATATACGGTAGTAAATGTATTTTTGCCAATTCAGTATTGCAGCAAAAAGAAATGTGCTAAGATCATTATATCTAGATTCTTAATGGTTCCATTCTCTTTAGGAGAGTGATCTCTGGTGTCAGCATCTTGCTATATCCTTTCGATCTTTATTTTGTTGCAGGATTTCAGAGTTGGATTCCAAACTCGACAAAGCTCCGAACAGGGGGGGATTAAATTATCCAATGTACTTAATGGCACATCTGCTTATAAACAGTAAGTTTTCTTATGGGAATATGTGAATAGTAAGCTGGGGTTCAGGTTTCCAGTGAGAAGCAGTCTGGCTAAGAGGAGCCTAATTCAAGCAGGCCAGCAACTATTTAGATAGATTATATTTTTCAACGGTCTTCATACAAGTAATCCTTGATTTATGACCATAGTGGAGTCTAACCATTACAGTCATACGTTGTGATAGTCCTAAAGTGGGCCATCTACATGTCTTATCTGATTTTATGTCCTTTATGGTAGCCATTGTTAAGCAAATGCTGCAGTCATAAAGCCAACCCATTGTTTGCTATAGGCTGACTTTGCTGAACACCTGAAGTAAATATCAGTTTTCAACAAAACTATCTCAAAACACATGTGACTGTTGGATGCTGCAAATGGCCATAAATGCAATCCAATTGCCAAGGGCCGATGTCTGATCACGTACCCAGCGGATGACTGTTGGAACTTCAGAATTGGGTTGAAAGTAGTCCAAGGGAGATCTGCTTAATTTCAAATGATCATTAAGCCAGGGGTTCCCAACCCCTGGTCGTTGGACCGGCACCAGGCCACAGCATAACAGAAACCAGGTCATGCAAACAAGCAAAGCCCCATCCATGGGATGCAGGCAGCACACGAAACCACGCCTCCCTCCAGTCCACAGAGAAACCTCGCCACGGAACAGGTCCCTGGTGCCCAAAAGGTTGGGGATCACTGTGCTAAGCGACCAGTCGGAAGTTGAAGATTACCTATTCCAGAGTACTTTCTGTCAACCAGGAGATGATTTCCTTCTCCATAAAGAATAACTTTATATTTTCCACAATAACTACTCCGACCCTGCCAGCATTTAAGAAAGCCATTAAAACTCTCCTGTTCCTGCAGGCCTGGGGCTGATGCCCCCGGGGGGGGGGGCGGGATATGATCGGACACGCTGTATGAATGTATTTATTTTATTGTTTTATTGTCATATTATTGTTTTAATTTTGTACGCCGCCCTGAGTCCCTTGGGATTGGGCGGCATATAAATTTTAGAAATAAATAAATAAATAAGCCAGATAGATTTGAATGTCAAATCTGATGCATATAAATTTGGAATGAACAAGATGCTTTGGGGAGTCACAAAAGAAGCCATGTTTTTGCTGCCCCTTGAGTAATGTATTATAAACATTTCTCCAGTTCTTGGTAGTGTCATTGTAACAGTAACTTCTTGCATCTCTTAAAATAACACTGGTAAAAAGAAATATGGAGTTGAATTCGGTTCTGTTCTGTTAGAAAATCTAGTATATTGATTGTGAATGTTAGGAGTTAAAGTAGAGGCAGGCAGTCTGTTTATGTTTATGAATTATATTACTTTTGAGTAGCTGAAAGCAGTGTCATCACGTCATGTAAATGGAAAGTGCATGTCTTGCTTTCTATTTGCCCCAGTTTTAGGAAACTTTTTAAAAATAGTTTTATATTCAGTAAGCCTATCCATTCTATAGTTCACTAGCCCTTGCTAAAAATCAGTAGAAATTAATACTAGTGAATTTTAACAACAAAGTCCAGGGAGGTTCTGGGGTCCACAAAAATATGATTTAGAGACTACCAATAACTAATCAAGAAATTTCTAATGAGGAAAATCCTTATTGGCTTACTTCAAGCATATTGGGTGAAAGTCTTGCTTAGTTCAATAAGTATCCTATTGGAATTTAGAAGACTACTGTAATCCAAAAATGAAATGACACTAAATTTGTTTCTGCACAGGCTGATTTTTTATGAAGGATCTGATACACCTGATACAGATGATGGGGGCAAAGAGGAAAATGAGGAAGATGAGTATGTTCCAGAGTGGCAAGAAGAATATGATGATGAAGACCTTGATGATGATGATGATATTTCCTATGATGATGAATCAGAAAATCTAGAGAGAGATTGCTTTTTTTTTGATGATGAAGATGAACCATTTGATTAAGGTTCACCTTTGGACTCCCAAATTCTGAAGAAGAGCAAGCTTCAGGCATCCTTGTCCCTGCTAATTCTGCTAATATCATTGTCACAAATGGCAGGGAGAGGATTTCAGTTAATTGGGAGTCAATTATAATGATCATTTACAATGAAGGGCACCTTCTCTTTGAGATATATCTTTGTGGCTATTGGAAAATTCACAGTGCCTGATTACATATGAAGTTCATTAGCCAAATAAATGAAAAAACTGGGGAGCTGTGAGGCTGCAGGACTGCAAACTTTCTTAGGGAATAAGACTAGGCTCCAAGTCTAGAAAAAAAAAAAACTTTGCTCAACTCCAATGCAGGCTTCAATTTTAAGAGAGCACTATATATCATCAGTTTATGTGAAAGTTTGCACATCATCCTTTTTCATATTCCCTGTATTTTATTGCCCATTGGCTAATACTTATGCAGAGGTTTTATTTGATAAATATATTTGACTTTATTATTTTGCCCAGCATTGAGTTAAAGTTCTAGAACGTAATAGCAATACAGCCTTATTTATGAGTGCCAGTTCAGTTTTGTTCTCCAATAGTGATTCATACGGTAAATACATGGAAACATGAATGTGTGTGTGTGTGTGTGTGTGTGTACACACAAATGTACATAAATATGCAAAGTCTTTAAGGGGCTTCTTGTCTGTCAGAACAATTCTCATTTCCATTCTAACACAGCTCCAAAACAATGAATGGAGATTTTTATTTCATTTCAATATAAATTATTCTATAAGATTCAGTGCCAGGGACAATGATATTATCTAATTAATGAAAAGGCAACTTAGGACATTGATTGTGCGTGAATCACTTGAATTACATCTCCTTTGGGTAAGAATTGTGTGTGCTTGTGTGCATGCGTGTGTTTGCACGCTTGCATATAATGCTTTCTTATGAATGTTGGTAAAGCTGTTTTTTTTTAAAAAAATTAAAACAACTCCCAAATTCAGTTAAAATGCCCTATGGCTCTTTTGGATAAATCTGTAGGTTGCTTATGTTCTGAACTGAAATGGTTTTGTATTTTGTATGGAACTCTTTCATGAAGAGATTTTTTCTTTAATGTTCTTTTGTCATTTGGAATGCATTCTACAGGTGGGAATTCCACAGGATATAGAAGTTCAGAGGGTTCATATATACAATATAAACATATGTATGCATACATATATGTGTGTATGTGTATGCAGGAGCTAAAATTGTTCAGAGTATTCTGCTTTCTCTTTTCTTGAAAATAAAAAAGAACCCAGAAAATATACAACTTCTGTTTATGAAATAAACTGGTTTTCTTCTGTTGCTCTTTTTATATGCTTTTCTTTGATTTTGCTTTGTTATCCTTTCTTAATGCCAAAAATGGGAATGGGAAGATTGTTGTTGGGAGAAGCCCCATTATCTTGAAAGTGTCTAGTTAAACATTTGCTATGATACCATTTTCTCAGTTTCTCCAGCTCAGCAGATTTCTAATACTTCATAGTTTACTGAGAACAGGAGAATTTGTATTTACAATGTCACAATATCCATCTTTTACTCTAGATTAGAGCAAATGTGGGATGTAATGGGATGTAGGAATGACCTGTGAGATAGAAGGAAGAGCCACAGACTAGACAACTATCATGCAAAAGTCCATTGAAGCAGAGGGAATGTGGGACATGTTTTAGAAGGGATCCTTCCTAATTTTCTTAACAATAAAAGAAAAGGGAGAAATACTTTCCAACTCGCAAGAATGTGTTAATGTACAGATAACAGATATTTTATAATAAAGATAGAGCTAGAATTCATTGTCATGCTTCTTGTCTGAACTATCTACACAAAAGCAGTTTATAAGAAAAAAAGAAAAATAGCACGTTTCCAAAGTGGAAACAATTGTGCAATAGTGGATGTCTATCAGTTATGAAAACCTATGAATACATATTTTAGTTGTGGGTATTGAATTTTAAATTTATTTTTAATTTGAGATAGTTGTCATGCAACATCTCTATTATCTGCTTTTATGCCATAGCTTAAGTTCACTGCACCAACAAATGTACACATTATTATTATTTACTCTATATCTGTATATCACCTGTCAGCTCTTAAGGAGAGAAGGCATGAGTGATAGGTAAAACATGTTTTTGACATATTTTAGAGAAATATATATATAGCTTGTGTACATTAAAAAAATAAGACATTGTAAAGCTGCTCTTGTTCCCCTCTTCCAAAAGTGGATATATAGGATATTTGGAACAGGGCACAAACATTTGTTTTGAATTAACAAGTCATAATACATTTCAATCAACCAACATTGAGTATCATTGGTTAGATTTACACATGCTGAGCCATAGTTTGTCAAATGATGGTTGACTAAGACACGCTTAAGGTTTTACATACCTTACAAAAGCATAAACCATATTTACAAGCCATAATGCATGGGTTCACATACTGCTCTAAAACAAGTGCAATGTATGAACTCAGCCCCTTAATTGCTTGGTTGAATACCATTGTTCTGATGAAAACCAAAAATACAGTCTAGAAAAATGTCCATAAATTATCCTTAGTAAAAAAAAAAAAAAGATGGTTCAAGAATACCCTAATTTGACAATCTGTAAAGAGAAAGGTAACACCTACTAAGAAAAGATCTTGAGTTTAAATACCATTGCTTTGGGGTCTGTGGCGTGGAGTTTGGAGGCATGCAGATGTGAAACTATTTGCTGGGTAGACCAGTAACTGGAAAAAGATATCAGAGCATCATATGAACAGTGTTCATATGTTACATTGAATGACGTGAAATGTACTAGTAATGATATCAAGAATGCATTTGTGAAAAAAACTCAATTTCTGAACCAAGCCTGGCTGAAGCCATCTTTGTTGTTCTGAATTGCCACAAATTGGGAGAGGGGAAAACTGCAGACAAAATACTGAACAATCTTGTGGGAACAAGGTCATTCTTGCAGATGTGGGAAGGAGGAGTGAAGACAAATGGAGAAATCCACTAAGTACTTTAACTGGGTAGCATGATCTATAGCACAGCAGAGGGGAGGGGATTGTTACTTTTAGTTACTTTGAATCTCTGGGGAAAACTTTAGAGTTGGTTTCACTTTTAACCACGCAGATAATATGTATCCAATAAACATGTGCTTTGAGGAAATTTCAAGCCTCGCTTGGTTGCATTAATCAGAACCATAGCAACAACCTTTTATTGGGAGCCTAGTCTTGAAGAATGCAATGATACCATAAATGTGTTTTATTAATTGTGAGGGGAAAGCAAATATCACCCGTTACAGGGAAAACAATAGACTTTGACCTCTTGGGAAAAAAAATACCCATTTTGCAGTGATATATCAATTTTTATAATCAACAGTGGACTTAATAGATGCCCATATGTCCACTGTCCCCAAACCTTGCATTTGTCCATATAGTTGCATATTATGAACAGTAACAGAGATGTGATGGACACTAGAAGATTAAAGAATGATACAGGAGGGTTCTTTTTCATATAGTTCCTTCAAATTTAGTAACAGTTATTTCAACAGGTGACAGATCTATTCCAGCCCTCTTGTCCCCCGCAAATATTGGCAATCAAATTCCATATTGCTGCCAAGAAACTACTTGAAAAAAACCTTTGTTTCAAAAGAAAAAAAGTAATAGGAAGAGAAAGGAGTGTTAGGTATGTTTCCTTGTTGTTCTTAGTTGCAAAGTCATGTCCGACCCATCGCGACCCCATGGACAACGTTCCTTCAAGCTTTCCTGTCCTCTACCATCTTCTGGAGTCCATTTAAGCTCACAATGTTTCCTACTTTGAGTTATTTATAAAAGTAAAGGATAATATATATATATATATAAATGAAGAGTATCTATGAAGTTACTTGGAGTTGAGCTAGCAAACATATTTTACTTAGGGGATTAGGAAGGGAATAATCCAGGTTGCCAGACAATGCAAAATAGGCATAATCAGAGAAGGAGGTGTTCTGTCTTAAAGCCCCTTGTTTGGGTGAAGGTACATTCACTCTCCAGCCAAAAGATGGTTGTGGGGGTGGGGTGAATTTTTTAAGAACTGTAAGATCTGAAGTTGTTGTTAATTGCGAAGTCATGTCCAACCCATCATGACCCCATGGACAACGTTCCTCCAGGTCTTCCTGTCCTCTACCATCTTCTGGAGTCCATTTAAGTTCACACCTACTGCTTCAGTGACTCCATCCAGCCATCTCATTCTCTGTCGTCCCCTTCTTCTATTGCCCTCAATCTTTCCCAGCATTAGGCCCTTCTCCAGTGAGTCCTTCCTTCTCATTAGGTGGCCAAAGTATTTGAGTTTCAACTTCAGGATCTGGCCTTCTAAAGAGCAGTCGGGGTTGATCTCTTCTAGGACTGACCGGTTTGAACGCCTTGCAGTCCAAGGGACTCGCAGGAGTCTTCTCCAGCACCATAGTTCAAAGGCCTCAATTCTTTGGCGCTCAGCCTTTCTTATGGTCCAATTTTCACAGCCATACATTGCAACTGGGAAAACCACGGCCTGGACTATACGCACTTTTGTTGGCAGGGTGATGTCTCTGCTTTTTAGTATGCTGTCTAGATTTGCCATAGCTTTCCTCCCCAGGAGCAAGCGTCTTTTAATTTCTTGGCTGTAGTCCCCATCTGAGGTGATCTTGGAGCCCAGAAAAATAAAATCTGTCACTACCTCCATTTCTTCCCCATCTATTTGCCAGGAATTGAGAGGGCCGGATGCCATGATTTTGGTTTTCTTAATGTTGAGTTTCAAGCCAACTTTTGCACTCTCCTTCTTCACTCGCATCAAGAGGCTCTTTAGTTCCTCTTCACTTTCTGCCATTAGAGTGGTATCATCTGCATATCTTAGGTTGTTGATATTTCTCCCGGCAATCTTAATTCCAACTTTTGATTCATCTAGCCCTGCCTTTCTCATGATGTGCTCTGCATATAAGTTAAATAGGCAGGGCAACTGTATACAGCCTTGCCGGACTCCTTTTCCAATTTTGAACCAATCAGTGGTTCCATGTCCAGTTCTCACTGTTGCTTCTTGACCCGCATATAGGTTTCTCAAGAGACAAATGAGATGGTCTGGTACTCCCATCTCTTTAAGAACTTGCCACAATTTGTTGTGATCCACACAATCAAAGGCTTTTGCATAGTCAATGAAGCAGAAGTAGATGTTTTTCTGGAACTCCCTAGCTTTCTCCATGATCCAGCGTATGTTGGCAATTTGATCTCTAGTTCCTCTGCCTCTTCGAAATCCTGCCTGTACTTCTGGTAGTTCTCGATCCACATACTGCTGGAGTCTAGCTTGTAGGATTTTAAGCATAACTTTACTAGCATGTGAAATGAGTGCAATGGTGCGATAGTTTGAACATTCTTTGGCATTGCCTTTCTTTGGAATTGGAATGTAAACTGACCTTTTCCAATCCTGTGGCCACTGTTGAGTTTTCCAAATTTGCTGGCAAATTGAGTGTAGCACTTTTACTGCATCGTCTTTTAAGATTTTGAATAGCTCAGCTGGAATACTGTCACCTCCACTAGCTTTGTTGTTGCTCAGATTTTCTAAGGCCCATTTCACTTCACATTCTAGGATGTCTGGTTCGAGGTCAGTGACCATCTCATTGTGGTTATCTGGGATGTTAAGCTCATTCTTGTATAGTTCTTCTGTGTAGTTTTGCCATCTCTTCTTAATCTCTTCTGCCTCTGTTAGGTCCCTGCCATTTTGGTCCTTTATCATGCCCATCTTTGCATGAAACGTTCCCTTCATATCTCCAATTTTCTTGAAGAGATCTCTGGTCCTCCCTATTCTGTTGTTTCTTCTATTTCTTTGCACTGTTCATTTAAGAAGGCATTCTTATCTCTTCTAGCTATTCTCTGGAATTCTGTATTCAATTGGGTGTATCTTTCTCTTTCTCCTTTGCCTTTTGCTTCCCTTCTTTCCTCAGCTATTTGCAAAGCTTCCTCAGACAGCCATTTTGCTTTCTTGCATTTCTTTTTCTTTGGGATGGTTTTAGTTGCTACCTCTTGTACAATGTTGCGAACTTCCATCCATAGTTCTTCAGGCACTCTGTCTATCAGATCTAATTCCTTAAATCTATTTGTCACCTCTACTGTATATTCATCAGGAATATGATTTAGTTCATACCTGAGTGGCCTAGTGCTTTTCCCTACTTTTTTCAATTTAAGCTTAAATTTTGCAACGAGAAGCTCATGATCTGAGCCACAGTCAGCTCCTGGTCTTGTTTTTACTGACTGCATACAGCTTCTCCATCTTTGGCTGCAGAGCACATAGTCAATCTGATTTCTATGTTTGGTGATGTCCATGTGTAGAGCTGTCTCTTGGGTTGTTGGAAAAGAGTGTTTGTTATGACCATCGTATTCTCTTGACAAAATTCTATCAGCCTGTGCCCTGCTTCATTTTGTACTCCAAGGCCAAACTTGCCTGTTATTCCGGTTATCATTTGGCTTCCTGCCTTAGCATTCCAATCCCCCATGATTAGGGGACTGGAGGCTAAAACATATAAGGAACGGTTGCGAGAATTGGGTATGTCTAGTTTAACGAAGAGAAGGACAAGGGGGGACATGATAGCAGTATTCCAATATCTCAGGGGCTGCCATAAAGAAGAGGGAATTAAGCTATTTTCCAAAGCACCTGAAGGCAGGACAAGAAGCAACGGGTGGAAACTCATCAAGGAGAGAAGCAACCTAGAACTAAGGAGAAACTTCCTGACAGTGAGAACAATTAATCAGTGGAACAGCTTGCCTCCAGAAGCAGTAAATGCTCCAACACTGGAAGTTTTTAAGAAGAGACTGGACAGCCATTTGTCCGAAATAGCGTAGGGTTTCCTGCCCGAGCAGGGGGTTGGACTAGATGACCTCCAAGGTCCCTTCCAACTTTACTACTATTACTATTACTATAAGGACATCATTTTTTGGTGCTAATTCTATAAGGTGCTGTAGGGCTTCATAGAACCAGTCAATTTCATCCTCTTCAGCACCAGTGGTTGGGGCATAGATTTGGACTATTGTGATATTGAATGGTTTGCCTTGGATTCGAATTGAGATCATTCTGTCATTTTGGGGATTGTATCCCAGTATTGCTTTTCCTATTCTTTTATTGACTATGAAGGCTACTCCATTTCTTCTGAGGGATTCTTGCCCACAATAGTATACCCGATGGTCATCTGAGTTAAATTCACCCATTCCTGTCCATTTTAGTTCGCTGATTCCTAAGATGTCAATGTTCAGTCTTGTCATCTCTTTTTTGACTATGTCTAGCTTGCCTTGATTCATGGATCTTACATTCCAGGTCCCTATGGAGAAAAAGTCTTTACAGCATCGGACTTTCCTTTCACCACCAGATATATCCACAGCTGAGCGTCCTTTCGGCTTTGGCCCAGTCGCTTCATTCTTTCTGGTACTACTGGTATAGCCCTCTGCTTTTCCCCAGTAGCATATTGGACACCTTCCGATCTGAGGGGCTCATCTTCCAGCGTCATTATCTTTTTGCCTTTTAGTACTGTCCATGGGGTTTTCATGGCAAAGATACTGGAGTGGTTTGCCATTTCCTTCTCCAGTGGATCACATTTTGTCAGAACTCTCTGCTATGACCTGTCCGTCTTGGGTGGCCCTGCACGACATAGCTTATAGCTTCATTGAGTTACACAAGCCCCTTCACCATGACAAGGCAGTAATCCATAAAGGGGAAGATCTGAAGTAGCAAGGGACAATTAAAATAGTCCATATCTGAGTGGACAGCTAATTACATTTTTCTATATCTAGGAGCTGTTATATATGTATGTTTCCTGCACTATATTCTAATCTAGATCCATAGTAATTTAAAAGAAAATGTGTTAGTAAAAATAGTTTCTAGGAACGTATGCTTCTTATCGATGACTGAATCAAATTGACTGACATACAAGATAAAAAAACATGAAAAGTTAGATGACTTCATACAAGTTAATGGTGATGCTGCAGAATGTTTATCTGTTAATGTAGTCAAATGTGCCAGGTCGGTCAAACAAGTTTCACAAGGCTTCCCTGGGAATACAAAGGCAGGTGATCTGAGGAGAAATGATTTCCACAATAATCTCCATGCCTTGCAGGCAGAAAAGAGAATTAACGTCTTTCTCCTTTTAGTTGTGGATTTTTTTTATCTTCTTTAAAGTGCTTTATTTTCTGTAAGTGTTCATTACTGTATATTTGTGTGTCTTAGATTTTAATGATGGAGTTGAATACCATCTATAGAACATTTTGTACAAATTTTGAGTTATAATTTCATGTAAATTTTACAAATTTAGTCCACATTCTTTTTGTTGTGTTGATATTTTATCTCTAAAGTTGAGAATCCATTTGTCATAGCTTTTAATATCTATCCTTCTTCGGATCTCTATTTCATAAGCATCTATGATGTCCATTGGCATAGAGGCTTTGGGTTTTTTTATTGCTTTTTAATTTTTTGCATATTTCATTGTCTTGTTACCGAATTTCAGTGTAGGAAAAAAAATCCTCCAATTCACTACAGATAATCCTCAGTTTACAACTATTTGTGTAGTGACCATTCAAAATTATAACAGCATTGAAAAAAGGGATTTAATGATCATTTTTCACATTATTATCATTGCAGCATCCACATGGTCACGTGATCAAAATTAGGATGCTTGGCAACTGGCATGTATTTATGACCGTTGCACTGTCTTAGGGTGATGTGATCACCATTTGTAATTTTCCAGCCAGCTTTTGATAAGCAAAGTCAATGGGGGAAGCCAGATTTGCTTACTGACCACATGACTCACTTAACAACTGCACTGATTTACTTAACTATGGCAAAGAAAGGTTGTAAAATGGAGCAAAATTCATTTAAGAACTGCCTTGCTTAGCAACAGAAATTTGGGACTAAATTGTGATAGTAAGTCAAAGACTACCTGCAGAAATACAGAGGGACACATTATAATTCCCATAATTAAAAATAAAATTAATGAATATATTTATGTGCTTTACTTTAAAGTGCATTTAATAATGCTGAATGAATCATGAAAATACTTCATGGATAAAATAGGGAAATAGGTTGTAAGAAACTTTTGTTCCATAAGTCAGCTCACCAGCAAAAGACCTAGGAGTGAGTGAAGTATTGGAGCGATCAGGATTTTCCACTTATCAGAAGGTAATCATATCTGGTCAGCAAAACATCCCAGACAAGAGCAAATAAGTACAGACAATGGAGTTTTGCCGTCCAGACATACTAGCCCCAGTTATCTTAACATGCACGCAGAAGGCTCGGAATGTTTGAAGGAAGGTTCATCTCGGTGCACGCATAAGGCACTTCGTGTAACGGCGCGCGCAGTTTTGACAAGCAGCTCTGTTGTGGCGCGTGGAAGCCACCGGAGGTCCCGAAGGAAGCCGGCAAGGTAGGGCGGGGCGGGGCGACGCTGCGGAGGCTGGAGCTGATGTCAGGCACGGCGGCGCCCGCTGCTGCTTCTGCGCGTAGTGCATTGTGGGCGAATCCCGCTAGCAGAGCCTCCTCCTCCTCCTCCTCCTCCCTTCTGCCGCCGCGGACCCATCCCGAGGCCGGTGCGGGAGGGGGGAGGATGCTCCCGGGGCGGCCCCCACAAGAGGAGGCAGCTTACCAGACAGTCCCAGGCAGGGCAGGGAGCCACGCGCCGGTGCCGTACTGACTGAGGGCAGCTGGTGGAGGATGCACCACCCTCACCAACGGTTGCGGCAAGGACCAGGTGAGCGCCGAGGGACGGGCTGGCCGGCTCGGAGACTGGGGGATTTTGAGGCGGCACCACGGCCTCCTTATTTCCCCTAATCAAACACTTGGGGAAACGAGGAGGGGGCTGGGGCCCAGGAGGTAGGGCCGTGCCTGGACCCCTCCTCTGAAGTGTGGCCTAGTGGTGCATTTTGGGAGTTGTAGTTCTCTCGCCCTCGAGGGCGGGGGAGACGGAGACATGAGGCTTGGCGTGGCGTGGCAGGGATCTAACCTCCCAGGATGCCTCGGGGCTGGATTGAAGCGAGGTTTGGCCAGTCGCGATTCGGAGCAGCCTCTGGGTGGTGGAAGCGCCCAAAGGCTGGAGGCGAGTTTGGTCAAACTGCAGTGCAGGCAGCGGGGGGAGGGGAGGAGCCTTTCAAGGGCTGGCCTCGTGGTCTACCTGGGAGGCTGGGGGCGGGGCTCTGGTGGTTGACTTTCATTGCCTCGGGAAATGCTTAGACGGCAGTGGAGGTAACGGATGTGTCTGAGCATCTTTTAGCTATGGTGGGTGAAGACAGAGAACATGAGTCATTGAGTCTGAGTTGGGAATCTTCCCGGAGCTGCTCAGGTGAAGTAACCATACAAAGTTTTTGTATGGAAGATGTGCCCTTTTCCAAGAAAGTGGAGCTGAATTTCTTTTTCAGTGGCTTTGGAAATTTTCAAACACTCCAGAAATCGTAGAGCTTCTGCTTTTTGAAAGCCTATGTTAACTTTATGAAAAGAAGAATGTGATGACCAGACTGCTGCATGCACACTTACTCTTCTTCAGCTTTGCTTGAAGTAGATATGCCCCTCCCCGTATGTCATTTAAAACATAAACTATCTTTTGAGTTTGTTAGTAGGAGCATCTTTTAAAAATGTTTATTCCTGGACAGATGCACAGACTGATGCTTTAAATAAATGTTAAAAGTAATGGAAAGAATAGATAAGATTAAATTTTGCAAATAAAGCTGAGATTAGAAATTAGGAAATTATGGCAGAGTGTTAAACATCAGATTTACTTAGAAGTGGTATCATTTCTCTCCAATTCCTTTGATTTGTTCTTAGGAGGAGGGATGCAGACATGAAAAAAAGTGACAAAAAAAAGCTTTACAGTTCTGTTTGGGATGAAACTTCTGATTATCTGATAACATAAAACTTTTATGTGGCAGCAATGCATTAGTCTCAGGTTCCTCATACTTAAAGATTGAAGTTTTTTATTTGAAAATTAGAACTTTTTCTTTTATTATTCCATTATGTACTATAAACCATTGCTATCTCCTTTTTTCTTTAGATCCATTCTTTTTTTAACCACTAATCTTCTGTTCTTATTTTTATATATCAGTTTTATTTTGAGTGCTTCTAATTTGTTACCTTTTTAAAATATAATATTTCACTACATACATATCTTCCAGGTACAATTATCTACAGTAATACAATCTGGTGACTTCTTAAATTTTGAATGACATACTTCTGCTTTGGGGGGGGGGGAATGAGATGTTAAACATTTGTAGTTTTGTTGCCAGCTTCATATATTTCATGGCATACTCTAGAACAGGGGTAGCAACCTCGGCTCTTTTATGACTCGTGGACTTCAACTCCCAGAATTCCTGAGCCAGCCACACTGAGGGGAAAGGGAAAGGTTTCTAAGCTGAGCCATGCTGGCTCAGGAATTCTGGGAATTGAAGTCCGCGAGTCATAAAAGAGCCGAGGTTGCCTACCCCTGCTCTAGAACATTGTACTAACATTAACGTGTTTACAGCGAACATAGACACATTTTCTCTTGTTCCACTAGAAGGCAGGTCCAGTCAATATAATTGATTGCTAAGGAGCTTACATCAAAAGAGAGTGCATAAATAACACATCAAATTCATGTCATTTGGTGATATTCATTAAAATAGATGGTTTCAAAAAGGTTGGCCAATATAATAAAATGTAGGGTATTATGGAGCCAGCTGATCTAATGAAATATTCTAGTTTTTATCCAAAAGTTTATTGGTAATATTTTAATTTTTATTATTTTTAATATTAAATCAGCCACCAAAACTTATATATAATCCTAGGTGGTGACATATGTTTTTTTTTTAATGTTTTAGGAACATAGACATACTTCCCTTCCTAAGAATAAATTTCTCAGTTTTTGTAATTTTTACTGCTTTTATTAACCAAGTTAAATTATATGTATTTTTTTAATCTGATTATATTAAACTTTTAATTTATGGGCAGAGAATTAGCATTTTTGGAGAAACACATTGTTAACTGATAACCATAGTAGCTAAGTATACTAAAGAGATACAGTAATTGACCTGGTTGGAGGACTGGATTAAACCTGGAAGCCATTGAGAGCTGACATGTCAACAGGGAAGATCTTTCTCCTGACTTATTTTCCTTATGCAAGAGGGAGTGTGCTTTCTGATGTAGCAGCATTGGCAGGATTGTTTTTTGTCATTATGATCTATATATCTTGCTTTTCCCCTTCGAAGGAAGACAGTGGCATATGAATGATACGCTTCTTAAAGGAAATAGATGAGACTTGATGAAGATTTGACTAGATGAAGTTGAGGGACCTTGTAAGAGTGGGAGGGGTCTTTGTTGATGTCTGGAAATAATCTATCCCTGATGTAAAGGCTATGTGGTAAATTCTTGAATGAAAAAGTAGTTTGGTACAAGTACATTTTATGGTGCAATTTCTGTGAAATACATGCATTGGTTGTTTACAGAGATTTGTATTAAGAATTGCATGTGGGAGTTAAAACTAAGCATGTGAAGACCCAATCCTGATAGCTATCTATACAAAAGGCATGATTGCAAGGTTATACCTTTTATATGAATCATTTGCATAATACAATTTCTATTTCCTCAGGTGGTGCCAGCCAACTCTACTGGCATTAATGGAAATTTTTTAAGTGTATGGAGATTTAGTGAAGTAAATGTTGGGAGAAATTAAGTTTTACCCCTTCCTTGTTGTTTACACTGCTGTAAGCAGAATTCAGAAGTGGAACTGCATGTTGTACATTTAATATGCTATAAGATAAATTATTATGTAGCTGTAGTAGTAACATTTTCTGGAATTTTACCTAGCACGGCTACATAAAATGCTTTATCTGAAGACTTCAGAGTTTAGCTTTGGATCTTTTACTGTAAGCTGACACTGAGCTGTAACCTGCTTTACTAAGGAAGATAAACGAATAGACTTGAGATCTTCTAAACTGCATTGCATATGATTGTAAGCCAAAATATACTCTAAACTATATTATGCTTAGAATACACCTGTTGAAATCAGGAAAAATGATAGCTCTGATTAAAATGTCCTCATGATAATAATGGATTTAGGCTGTTAAATATCTCAAAAATAATATTTCTGAATGAGAAACATGCAAAATAATTTAACCAACTTTCCCTAATTAATTATGATTGTTAATATTGGAAACATAACATGATAGTCATTAACTGTATTTAATATATGCCATTTATATTTACACTAAATTAACTTTTTCCTCCTAATCAACTTTAACTTAATACCATTTATTTCTTGTGATGCATTTCTCAGCATAACACTCTAAAGTGTGGGCTGCAGCCAAATAAGAGTATCTCCCTAGTCAGAGTTTTATAAAATCATGCATGATGTAAAGAAAATAATATATATATACTGTATACACACACTTTCTTCTTACAATACTAGATCTTACCATTATGCAAAATAGCAGAATGATGGAAGATTGAGATCAAATAGATCAGTGGTTCTCAACCTGTGGGTCAGGACCCCATTTGGGGTCGAACGACCATTTCACGGGGGTCACCAAACAAGGCTGTCCGCCATTTTTCCCCCTTTTCTTTGGACACGGCCCTGGCAACCGGTGATGTATAAGTGTTTGGGGGTCACCACAACATGGGGAACTGTATTATGGGGTCGTGGCATTAGAAAGGTTGAGAACCACTGAAATAGATGTATTTCATTATGCAGTTGACTTGTGGAAGACACAAATGCAAAATATAAATATGGCCTCTAATTTGTATTTAGTATATTATTGAACAAATTAAGGGAGAATGAGACTATCAGTGGCTAGAAATTATGATGACTAAACATTGTCACTAGTTCAGAAACAACCGCTTGATAACAGTTTCCAAAGCATATGAGCAGAAAGATGCTATTGTGTGGGCTTCTATTAACGTTTAGTCAGTCACTCTGGAAAGCAGAATCCTGGACTAGATAAGGCCTTGATCTGATTCAGGATGGTTGTTATGATCTTGTCACTGCTTCTGGAAACAGCCCCATCAATTCAAAGCTGTATTCAGAGAGATAAATATAGTAACAGAAACCTGTGTAGAGGCTTGAAGAAGCACTTCACTTTGTGCATTTGATGAAACTCCTTCAGTGTTCCTCCACAAAGCAAAACCTACTTGTGAATACTGCAATGATAGCACATTGAAACAACCACTTTGCTGGCATAGGACACTTTTCTGTGCTTTTCTTTTTTTTTTTTCCTGGCAAGAAAGCTGCCCTCTTTGATCCTTTAATTAATGGTATTCGAGGTAGAATACCTTCCTTTCCCACATTGCAACACTACTTAAGTGATTGCAGCTGAAATATTTTTTTCATTTATAATACATTTTATCCTTCTTACTACAGAAGCATTTTGAAGTGGCATACCGTAAGGCAGTGCATACTTTGAAAATGATCTGGAAAGAGTGCTTTGGACTAAGCACTAAGAACTGTGAACTGTTTTATTACAATGGTCCCCCCTTTTTTTTGCAGGCTTGAATCTAGTTCAAGAATATTTCAGCATGTTCTAAATGTATCCTTGCACAGATTCTTTTCTTGGTGACTTTCAACAAACCTGATATCCTAAATTACTTGAGATAGGTAATTTTTACTGAATTCAAAGAGTAATGTACATGAATTGGAATAGATTGCTAATCTTATTGAGGCTTACATTCATTAATATCAGGGCAGGATTTCATAGTTCACAGAATTTCCTTCTGATTTTCTCACACTGATTGTCTCATAGATTTGATTGAAAAGTAATATTTAATTTCACTTAAAATTTATCTGTGGAGAAAATCAAGTTATTAGATAAAACAACTGTGCTTTTCACTAATATTTTTAATTTCTTGGATTACCAGTTCTTACTGAGTTCTGATCCTGCTCTTAATAACCCTCAATGAATTATTTGTTCATGACTATCCAGGAAAATTGTGTTTTATGACCTTTGGTCAAATAGACAAAATATTTTTATAAAACAAAACAAATTGATTAGGTTTTGGGAATGTATGGAAGTGATGGTGGAAATGGTAAGTTTACATTGTTTATAGAAATGCCAGCTTCACAGCCTATTTCTCTTAAAGTTGCAGTTAGATGCATGAGGGAATATGTTATATTTCTTTCTTTATATAAAGCTCATAGCAAATTTATGTGGGATGCATTAAGAAGGCAAGCATCCCCTTTTCAATACTACTTCCAGAAATGTCACAGTAGTTATTTGTAGCAGCTAAAAGATGGAAAATCCTAGTTATGAATTTCAAAATTCTGTTACTTTACCCTACAGTAATAAAGAATATTTTTAGAATTCATGCTGCTTCTCTTTCTTGGCCTTGGCCTACCTCAAAGAGCTGACATTAGTAATAAAAACTTGTCAGAGTATCTGTCTGTCCCACCTTATACCAAACAAAATCAAGGCAGAGCTATTTTGAGTTTCTTCCTCATGCTAGTGTACACTTTCTCAGGACCGAATTATCTTTTCTCCTTGGCCCCTTCCCAATGCCAGATCAACATTGTTTCACAGACAAGCAGGTCAACAAAGATGTGCTTATGAGGTCATACTCATTCTTGTAATTTCAGCCTATAAGATTAAGTCCATTGGGACCTAATCAAATCTGTTTCCCTAAAATCTGGAATCAACAGATTCCACTGAGTTGGATCCAATTCCTGATGACTATATGGAATTATTTGTTGTTGTTTTAACCATTTAATAGTGTCTGATTCTGGGTGACTTTATAGGCAAGTGCTCTCCATGCTACCCTGTCAAGCACAGCTTCTTTCAATTGTTGAATGTTCAGCTTTGTATCAGATTTGATGTTATCAAGTCAGCATGTTCTTTCCTTGCCCCTTCTTTGTCTACTAATCATTCCTTACATTATTGCCTTTCCCAATGAATTTGCAGTATGGAATTTACCTTGCCTTAAATATTTACTTTCTTATTCTAAAATAAAATATTTCATCCAAAATGTTTCAGAAGGGTTTTGGGAGAATTATTCACAGATGTTTCATGAGGAACTCTCATGAATTCCTATGTATGATTCAGCATTTGCCAAATAAAATGTTGCTTGGGAACAGCTATAAATGCTTTGGGGAAAGGAGATACAAGGATTCTATACTATTTCTTTGTAGCACTATGCAGGTAGGCAGAACTGAAGAGGGAAAGCTGATTTCAAGTGAGTGAGAGTGTACATGTTGCATTAGGTAGCACCTCCTTAAAACTGAACAGATCTTTTACTGTGTTGCAGCAATCTTGTGATTTCTTGCAAATTTTTTAGGAATTGTTGACAGGCGCTGTGTCAATGGCCTGAATACTCTGAATAATTTTTTCCTCTTTAAATCTAGAATGTTCCTCAGTTCTTCTTTGCTTTGGGTATATCAAAGTACCTGCCAAGACTCTTATATGTTACAGTACATATAAATTCACTAAATAAATAAAATGTATCTCTTGATAATCAGCTCTAGTTAATATTTTAGTAGTTTATTGGGAAATTCATGACATCCCCAAAGTAAAATGTTGATATTAGGAAAATAGCAAAATTAATACTGGAGATACAGTATCTTCAATACTTTTTATGTATGTAAAAGCAGATGTATTTCAGTATGTGATATGACATATCAGAGCTAATGATGATGCTACTATTTGAACTATTGATGGACTATAATATTCCAAGTTTATAAAGGCTAAATTGTTTTCCTGATCTGTGAATTTTGCATTTTTTCCAGAGCTTGAATCCTGCGATGTAAGAAATTTCTAAGGGGAAAGCCTTTCCTGAATTCAATGAGAATCAGACATCCCAGAGGACAGGAGGCCAAACAGCAGAGGTAGGAACCATAGCTGTTATTTGATCAGAATGTTATTTCATTGGAATTTTGAGAGATATTTATTTTTCAAATGCTTACTTGAGAAATAAATATTTCAAGATTAAGATTTCAAAATCTTTACTTGCTGCTCTTCTCCTGCTTGTAGGACTTGATGTTAAGATTTGAAATATTTTATTAGTATTAAACATTTTGTTGTCAGCTTTAGGGGGAGGTTTTTTCCGCTGGTTACATTTGTTCTTGTAACCTTTAAAATAATGTGTAAGTCAGAAAACATAGTAATAATAGGGACAGAAAATGTAATTGTGCTGTGTTGATGCCAATTTCAATGTATTTCATGTTGATAATTAATACAATAAGATAGCTTACATAAGATTTGGCAATGTGGCAACGGCCAAAGAGCTGCAGCATCTGTAGATGGCATCTCTTGAGGAAAAGGTGTGTATATATGGATGCAAGGATTAGATTTTGACCCAGTTTAAAATTATCCTTGTATGTGCTCCCCACTATTATATAATGTGCCTGATACTGAAAAGATTGCTGATTCCTGAGGTAGTTTGGATTTAGACTGAGACCATTTGATTTCAAACCTTCATTTGGCTTTAAGACCACCCAGGTTCCATTCAGCTTACTATTCAGCTTACCATATAAACAAAACTTGAATAAAAATATGCTACTATGTCTAAAGAAGGCTAGCATGAAAATATGAAATTTGTCCTGCAACGCGTGTGTTTGTGTGTGTGTCAGTGAAAAGTCATGATGATTGCTGGAATTGTAGTTGGTTTTTTTTTAATCCTCATCTTCAGAAGCTTTCAGAATATTTTAGTTTTCCTTAAACCCTCTCTGTCTTTTTCTTTTATATTCTGTGCAATTAGAGAAAGCTTTGCTTTGCATTTGGGAGGGTTAGACTCTTGGCTTAGATTCTTGCAACCTTCTATTTGTGTCCTATATTTGAGAGAGAATAAATCTTATCAAAATCTATTCAGCATGCTGCTTTACAAATAGTTCTATAAGATTTGTATTAATTATTACATACTTTAGGAACTAATACTTGGTCCAAACAAATTTAAATAAATGTATATGACTATTACACTCCTTTTAAATGGTCAAATAACAGGTATGGTAAACAATCTGTGATAGTGGTAGAATCATGGTTTCCAACAATTTGAATAAATATTGATTATTCTAATTCATAGGCTTCCTGAGGTGAGGATGTATCCTGAAATAACCTGGGATACTGCAGTTCTCCAGCACAAAACCCTTTAAAGTGTTTCACAGGACCTTTAGTAAGATGGTGAGAGAGTTTTCCGTAGCTTTTGTTTGATGAATGGAGGCAATAGAGCATTCTGAAGAGATTTTGGATGTTACTATCTATATTTTGGCTACAGCAGACTTCATCTGACTGAGTCTTAACATAGTGTTGAACACTCTAGATTTCATATTTAAATCTTTTATCCTAAAGATATAGTGGGAAAAAACCTAGACTCCATATTTAAAGCTTTTATCTTAAAGATACAGCGTGGAACAATTTTTCTAGCCTTAATTGTTCTGAGTTTATAATTAAGTGATTTATGCAGCACTTGAATTTGAATTACAGTGTGATTTGACAAAGAGCTACTAATTATATAAAACAGGGTTATAACCTGCATTTGTTTAGCTGTCCTCCATGTAGGGGGCATCAGCTGATTGCTGTACTGAAAATAATACTCTCTGGAGGTTTTTTTAATCTCAACTTTTTTTCCTGCCTGTTCTATTCAACTGCCTGTTTTAACCTAATTATTTCTATTGTATATAGTGTTCCAATTTAGTCCCTAAAGAAGCAGCTGCTACTGATAATCAACAATGGTGTTAGCTTTCTCACTAGGATACCAGAAAAGCAAACAGTTCTAATACTTCAATGTTTTGGCTGGGTACAGAAATTCTTTTGACATCCCATGAATATAGACAAGCAAATCAATAGAAGAAGTTGCAATAAAAATAGAAAAATTATACTGAAATTTCCCAGACTGTGTTCTAATATAGAAAAGGAAAAGTCAAATGGGACTGCATTTTCTAGCTAGCAGATGTCAGAGCCCATAACTGGTTACCTAAAAGTTAATTTTATCTCAGCTAAATGAATACCAGTTTTCTGATGTCTAACTTCCATCACCTCTATCAGCTGAAAGTATTTTGGGATTAAATCTATATATCTAAGTTATGGAAATCTAGGATTAGTGTGTTGAGAGAAAGGTTTTAAAAGGCTCATTGTCCAAATTCTCTTCTCAATGTTTGCCTACTTTTCTTCTTGAATGCAAGAAATCTTTTTCAATCTGCAAGTTTAGCTTTTGAAATGGCAGGTGCTTGCTGGGGTGCTTGAAACGCTGAGCTGGGTAAATAAGTATCCACATCTAATCTTTGATATGGCTAGCTGTGATTATTACAAGATTGCACCAAGAATATAGAAAATTAAAGATAATATGCTACATTATGCATTAGTCCATTGGCAATTCAGCATTTTTACCTTATCCAAGTGTATTGGAATTCTTGGTCCTAAATTGTTGGAGATTGGTAAGGCTGGAAACTTTGCTGGAGATTTCAAAGAGTCTATTAGACTCAAGGATTAAACTGACATTCCTATAGCCTAAAGAGATAATGTGATAACTTGCTAGATGTTACTGAGCTAAGAAAAAGAGCATACTGCTTCATACTTTAGTTCAACGGACAAAAATATTACAAAGACTTATCTTTTAAAACATGATTAAGTTCTTGAACAGCCTAAAGATGCTGATATCAAATTGCTTCTAAGATTTGGTTGGCCCAAGTCAGGCCCGATATGTATGTTTGTGTGTGAGGATGTGTGAAAGAGAGAGTTTAGTAAACACTTTGGCCTGGTAAATGCATAATGCTAAGTCAGGATTTTTAACTATTTTATTGACCAATGTGTGCTGGTCTAATTTGCATATAGAATATGAAGAATCTGTTTACACATCAAGCTAAACCCAAAACAATCAAATCACATTATTGCTTAGAATGAGATATTAACCAGGCTATTGTGTAACTTTTCTTATGGATCTCTTAAGGTGCAGTGCATGTTGCAGCTTAGTTTCATGAATGATTTTGTTATGTGGATGTTTAGTTAATGCATAAAGCAACAGAACCAGTAAAGGGAATTTTTTAAAAAAAAGAACTTCAAAACTGCTGTTCGGCGGTGTAGCTGCAGGGACGACGACCACGCTACCATGCTTAGCAATATTCCAGGTACAGGTGCAGAGGGAAAGGCTGTTGCCACTGGGCTGGTTGCTGGCTGCTGTGCGTATCCCCCCCCCCTCCCATCAGTGTCGAGCCCACGGGCTTGACATTTTTTTTTTCTTAGTGTTGGCTTACTAACCCTTTTTGTCAATGGGAAACAGAATTGAATGCAACTACTTTGGTTTTACAAGTATCTTTTATGTTGGGAATAAAAATATTTCTTATTCTGCTTTTCAAGTAAAACAAAAGTTATCAAAATCATTTTAAGAAACAACAAACTACAAGTATTAAACTCAGTTCAGCAATAACAAAGCAAAAATGGTATAACAACATTATAGAAAAGGGTCATGATAATTAAAAATATAAGAATAGTGCCATTAGAAAAGCAGAAAAGGAGTAAGAAGAGAAATTGGCTATTTCCAAAGGGTCTTTTTTTCTTTTTAAGTTTCACAGGAGCAGCATTAGATAAGATAAGATAACCTTTATTGTCAATTTTTTACTGTGGGCACAACGGCACACATCAAAAATGAAATTTAGTTGCCCGTTCTCAAGTGAAACACATACATGTCACACACCTAAACATACTATGAACAACATATGTATAGACCCACACCCCTACATATACGTAGCAAATAAATATTAAATACTGTCCATCTTGAATATATAATAGAAGGAGGAAGCTTGAGAGTTCACAAGGTTAATGCTGCATGGAATGAAACTATAGCTGAATCTGGATGTTCTGCTATGGATACCACGAAGCTAATCTTATTTGGGCTGAGAAGCTGAAGTATTCAAACTTAGTTAATAATTGATTGGGAAACTATCAAGGCATCATTGGGAGTTGGGTGGTATACAACCAGAACATTTCTACTTCTTTTTATTTTGTTCTTTTCTTAAAACTTTAGTTTGGTTTAGTCTTGGAACATATTCAGGATTAAAATTAGTTGGGCTTCCTTGGAGAAGATTCGATAGCACCGATGTTCCTACTAGAAAAAACAAGATCATAATGCCTCTACCACTACACATTACCCTGTGTAAATGTGATCTTACAGAGATGCACTTCAGATGCTTGATAGAGTGATTACTATATTATGTGCAGAAGAAAATTATACCATATTGATTAGAGTTTAAAGTAGTAACCAACATTTGGAATAATTGGATAGGCAGCTATTGTAGAATAAAACAATACTGGTGTAAAATGCTCTATAAACAAGTCTGCCAAATTCCTGATGGCAGTGCTTTCTATAAGGATGATTCATTCCACCCCTCCCTTTTTAGTTTCACATTTCCAATTGTCAGCTGCAAAATAGCTTTTTGATGCTTTGCTATCTTTTGGAGCGTAGACTTTAATGGAGCTTTGGCACCCCAGTAAGTTGTTTGTTATTACTGTATGTTTTTCTATGAAACTTATTATAGAAAAAAGATGGCTTCTGGGTTATTGGTGATGGAAAATTCAATACTGTGAGTAGGAGAATTTTAGTCCCCAAATTGCCATTTCCCAAACTCTGATTATTATTACCTACCTGTAGAATTCTGCACAAGTTGCACATATGTCTGCACATACGTTGAAAAATTAATTAAGGGCAGTCCTGTGGGAACATATTACAGTAATCTAAAGATTTCAAAAATTTGTGTTTTAGGCAATAATTGCATTTTAACTTGTTTGATGAGCAAACTAGGATAACATACTTAATACAATTCGGCTTCATAGACTAATTATTTTGGAGTTCATTGGTTCACAAAACTATGTAAAAACAACAAAACAAATTCAAACAAAACAACATGGCTGCTACATGAATTAATATGCAATTTTGGGGAGCTTAATGAAAAGATGGTTGGAGAACTGGTTCCCATCACCATTATTAGTAACTAGCATCTTATTCATCCCTTCTTCCAATCCTGTGCAGAAGATAATACACAATTACTCTTTGAAAAGAAAGTTAAATGGAGCATAGGCCTACTTCTCTCTATTTATGGAAAATAATTACTATTCTTAATTGTTCATGAGTTTCTTTTAACAATTCAGAAAGCATGTTTACAGTAAAAAGTTTACTTATTTTCAAACGTATTATGTCTAGTTGCTCTGATTTTTTAAAATAAAAAAATCAACCTGTTAATTTTAAGCCATTCATGCCAAACAATATGAATACATTTGATTGAATTGGTATATTCTTGTTTTCTGGATTATCATCTCAACTCAAGAAGAACCAGGCGTAGGAGAAATGTGTGCTTCTGCCATTCTAATGATAGTTTCCCTATTACTTTTGATGAATTAACTGCCCCACTGGAAGAATGGGGAATCCCACATGCTAAAAGATATTTCATTTTCCAATTGAAAAACAAAGCATTTTTTAAAGTTTTGAAACTAACAATTCTGGCAAATTTATCCAGTTACAGTATATTCAGCGGCTATCCATTGCTGACAAAGCATTTTATGATACACTCTTCCACACATTATGATTAGCGTGAGAATTGTAACAATCAGAAGAGAGCAATTATAATTTCTCTTTTGCATATGCAGTTTAGCTTTATTTGATTTTATTTAAAACACCAAATGTTTATAATATTATTGAATGCAGTTACATATGTAATAGAGGAAGAAACAGATGAGACAGTATAATATCACCTTGCTGTAAGGAATAATTTAGAGTGAAATGTTGCAGTTCTAATGTTCTTTACATTTACATGTATTATCTGTTTAATTTCCTGCAGTTGTAGTGCTCTTTAGATATATTACCTGTTAACGTGAGTTTTAAGAATGGAAAACAGCATTGCAAGCCTATTTTCTTCTTTATTCATTGACAGTGTCTTTTTGATAATCCAAATATATGTGGTTATATTAATAGATAATATACTATAAACAATAATTAAAAAGTAGAGTGAAAAGGAATGCAATTATAATGATTAAAATACTTGATGGGATCCAGGCTCATGTTCCCACTTAATTATAGAGCTTGCTGGGTAAATTTGGGAAAGCCTCCCTTACACATCACATTCTAATATCCCGAATCTTTCTTTCTCTCTCTATATATATTTCTCCTGTTTGGTTGCCTCATGAAAATAATGTTTTTTTTAATTTTGGCAATCTGTAGTACTCTGTGGCTCTTCTTGAATCCAGCTGTGTGTTGTATCTGGCAAGTCTTGAGCTAAGTGTTGTTTAGTATCAATCTCTCTGGTTAATTCTGTAATATCATACATATTATTAAGATAGTTATGGCTCTTGCATTGTTTCTGGCCTTGTTACCACTCAGTTACTGAGTTGCTGGCTTTCAATTTTCCTGTTCCTGAGCACTGAAAATCCTGCATGGTATAAGCCAGTACCTTGTCCATTATTTTTAATTTTGTGCCTCGTCTCACAGCATGGTTGCTTCTGCTCCTTTGTGCATGAGGACAGATGAAGAATTTTTAAAGAGGGCAGTTACTTGAGCTATTCAGGCTTATGGCAAACTGTGCTCGATCCTGAGGTGAGTTTGCCACTTTCTTTAATGTTATTGCCGATTGCTACCCATTTGTCCTGTTATAATCTGCGTTAACTCTTTTGTGTTTTCCCATTCCCTTTTGTGTCCATTTTCTCTTCTTTCTAGATAAATGGCTCATTTAAATTGGGAGCTGCTACTAAACTATTTTCTGGCTGGCAGATGCAGTGCCTAGCGGCTGCTATCAAAGACGAACCAAACATGAGTGGAGGAGGTGAACAGATTGACATTTTGCCAGCTAACTATGTGGTAAAGGACCGTTGGAAAGTGGTGAGTGTAATTCCTGTATCTTTATCCTGCCAATCCCATCTAAGGATTTTTTTTAATTACTTGAGATGTACTCTGAATTAGCTGCTACCCTGGTAGAGACAATGTCTTCAATACAAGGTGAGCAAATCTTAAAGACCGACGGCTGCATGTATACCCTAAATTTGTCTTTGCAGCCCATGGAATCTCCATCTCACCAGAATTGTTAAAATCCAGTAGCACGGATTGCCATTGTTTTGAAGCAGGAAACTCATAAAAGTAATAGTATATTAGAGATTAATATACTTAATATAAACAATCAAAAACTTGCAAAACTTCAGGAGTAGGAGGCGGGGCAGAAAATCCAATCCCTATTCAATGTAACGTGCCCTGCTAACCTTGTATAATCATTTTGTTCACTAGGGTTATTATCCTCCCAAAGAACATTATATGAATTTTTCACTCCTGCACAAGATGCGTGTAGATCAGTGGTTCTCAACCTTTCTAATGCCGTGACCCCATAATATAGTTCCCCATGTTGTGGTGACCCCCAAGTGGGTGTGGCCACCAATAAGAGGGAGTAGGACAGCTAGGGAAAAGGGGAAAAAATGGCGGACAGCATGGTTTGGTGACCCCTGTGAAATGGTCATTCGACCCCAAATGGGGTCCCGACCCACAGGTTGAGAACCACTGGTGTAGATGATGTGTGTATCTGGTTTCACTGATGTTTTTAATGAGACATTATGTGAACAAAGTGTAAGCTGGTGTTTTTATTATAATACATTCTGGATGAAGTTCTTTTGAATGATGAGCTTTAGTAGGTGCAGATAGATACATTTTATTAACCCTTCCACCCTAGAACTGGAGATATACAGAAAGAATTGGGAGATGATCTGGTGTACAGGCACTTTTTCCCTGCTATTTTGTGGCAGATTTCAACATGCTGTTTTATACTTACACAACTAAGTTCTTTGTTGTATGGCTACATGTTTTCTACTTTGCTGATTATTTTCTCACAGCTGAATAGTATGCACTCAGGGCCAACTTTAGGCTAAGGCTGAGTGGGCAGTAGCTTAGGGTACAAAAGCTTAGGTGGAGCCAATGCCATTCCTCTTTCTGAAACATTCTAAAAAGGTGAATCTTCACATCAGCAGGGGTTGGTACCATTAGTCTGTGTGGCCTAGGGATACCATGTGACCTTGAGCCTTAATGTAGCATTAAGTACTCTATATATACTTAATAGAACCAGTGCAGTGTAGTAGTTAAGGCATCAGAAACCAGGAGATGGTGAATTCTACCCTTAGGCACAAAACCAGCTAGGTAATCTTAATCTAGCCATTTTCTCTCATCACTAGGAAAGAGTCAGTGGCATACCACTTCTGAAAAACATTGCCAAGAACACTGCAGGCACTTATCCGGGTAGTCTCTGAGACTCAGGCACTGTTGAATGGAAGAAAAAAAAGGACATACATAATAGTATCACCATTGAAAAATGGGGAAAGTGGGCTTGTGCAGCATTTACTTTCAGGGTGCTGTTCCATTATCTGGGCATTCTTTGTGTTTTTTTTATCACTATCTATTTACAGCTGCTTGTAAATTATCAGGCTGCAGCTATGTACAGTAAAACATAGCTGCAGCCTGATAATTACATTATTTTAAATTACTTTAAAACATTGATTTACCCATTTTATAAAAGGGACCAGCAACAAAATGTTGTACCATTGATTGCTCCTCCTCAAGATTCTATTTCAGCATATTTCATCATTTCCCTTCCAACCACTAAGTTCTGTACATTATTCCAAATATGTTTCTATATAACAAACTGTTTCTGTATAACAACTAATACTATAGGTCTGTGCACTCTCTGCTAATGCCATTTATATATAAAATCTCAATTTTAAGATACAGATATTTGAGACATTTTCCCAATTCATCTGCAGCCATGTAATTGTATCTAAATTTGCTTTGCTTTCCTTCACTGCTATTTGTGTAGCTTCAGAATACTGAAGAGGTCAATTGCTAATGTGGTTTTCATGCTTGCTATGAAGGACTTGGCAGGGAGTCAGCAAGACCAGCTTTTGTTGTATTCATTTATCCAATGTCATATTGAATTAAACATAGTATTTTTGCAGGAGAAGACTGAAATGCTAAATATAGTGTCTTTGCTATTATAAATTGTATGCTTAGAAGACAGAAGTGTCCTGCAATAATTTAATGAAGATGCAGTTTCTTACCAATCTGTGTTATGTATGCACATTTTAATCTTCCTTTCTTTCCTCTTTATCCTTCTTTTGTCTTAGTAATCCTATCTCTAAAACCTCTTTCCATGGTGTTCAGTTTAAGTGCTATATTTCTCTGTGAAAATTATTGGTACACAAATCACTGGGTATCTAATTACCAGGATAATTTCAGAACTATGGTTAGCTTATTGAAACTAATAGGCTTTTTGTGGTGGGCATACAATAAATCATTGAGGACAATGTAGGAAAAGGAAGCTGGTGATAGTCAGTGGCAAACTATGTAGAATAGTAGAAAGTAGCCAGGTGGAATATTCATTTATTTTCTCAAACCATAAACCATGGTATGTTGGGCAGATGGTGCTTTAGTGTCTTTAGTTAGCTTATTATAAAAATGTCCAGAGAGGTCATGTGAAAATGATATAGTCAGATATCTTCAAGTGAAAATGTAAGTCTTCTTTTTATTTCTTTATTTTTTTTCTGGAAGTATTCCCAATATATTGGACCCAATGAAGCAGTGTGTATAGAGGTCAGTGTAATTAAGGATTTTAATTACAATAGTAAAATACAATATAAACTAAAAAAGAACAGAAAAAGTGAAGGGTGCAAAGAAGAAAAACATAGAAAATAGAAATAAAAAAAGAAAGTATGGATACAATAAGGGTAAGTTACCCCTGATCTTCCTGCATGCTGCACCACACCTTCCCTCCTTTGGCCTCCCTACATTCACACAGACCTGGGCCCTCCTTCCCTCAGATTCCCTTCACTGCATATACCTGCACTCTCCTTCCCTGGGCTTCTCTTCACATGCATCACGTTTGTGCTTCTCCTTTGGCCTCCCTTCACACCCATACTTCTGTACCCTCCTTCCCTTGGCCTCCCTGTGCTTGCACACAACTGTTCCCATCTTCCCTCAGATGCTGTACTGCAGCAAACCCCCCCCCTCAATTTGTATATGTGCACTGGCTCTCCCCCACTCTTGGTATCTCTGTATTCCTTATCTGGGATTCCCACTATTTCCCACTCAATGACCCATGCATCTTGCATTATAATGGCAAGAGAGACTTTTCTGGGCTGTTGTCATTTAAATTATTTTGCAGTTTAAAACCCATCACTTAGCAATGGCATGTTTACTGTATTGCCCTCCAAATCGTCATGCTGTAGTGCCTACTCATTATCCCAAATTGGTTATCTTTTGGATAAGGCATTATACAATGCTTATGCAACTTCTAAATAATTGCTATAATTTTAGAAATATGTTATTCTTTATTTCTGTGTTTGTGTATCTTTGTTTCAGTTTGATTCCTGGCAACTACCTGGACTAGCCCCTGTAATGTCTTTGGCAAGGTTTTTGGAAGTAGTTTGCAACTGCCTTCTTCCCAGGCCTGAGAAAGAATGACCAGTCCAAGATCCCCCCATCTGGTTTTATGCCTAAAGCAGGATTAAAACTCACAGTATCCTGATTTCTGACCTGGTGCCTTAATTGTTCTAGTTAGTTTCAGTTAATTAAAAGAAATGCATTCACACTGTATGCTCAATCTTCTGGATGTATATCCTGAGTGTGATTATATGATAATTTAAATACATTTATATGATAAGTCATTTACTCTCAGCCTCAAAATAGCCTAATATCCCCTTTTAAGAAGAAGGATACATACTCAGTTTATTATATTGATTATATTTCTATAAATATGTGAATTTGATTGTTAAAAGCACAAAGGATAAACAGATTTTATTTATTTCCTTACACATTAATTTCTAAAACTGTTGGATCACTGAAAATCCACCAAGTACAGGTAGTCCTTGACTTACAACAGATTGTTTAGTGACCGTTCAAAGTTACAGTGGTAATGAAAAAATGACTTATGACCATTTTTCAGAGTTATTACCTTTGTAGCATCCCCAACCTCACATGATTCAGACACTTATCAGCTCACTCATATTTATGATGGTCGCAGTATCCCAGGGTCAAGTGACCACCTTTTGCGACCTTCTGACAAGCAAAGTCAATGGGAAAGCTAAATTTAATTAACTGAGTTACATACTTATCAGCTGCAGTGATTCACTTAACAACTGTGACAAGAAAGGTCATAAAATAGGGCAAAACTCACAATATATACCTCACTTAACAAAAATTTTGGGCTCAATTGTGGTTGTAAGTCGAGAACTACCTGTTTTACATATCCCTTGCAACCATCCTTAAATACAGATCTTAATACATTACACATGTATTATTACAGAGAACTTTTCCTAGTTCTTTCAGATACAGTTTTTAAAAATCTCTGTTTCCATAAATAATTTTGTATTTTGTCAGCTTTATTTTTGCCAAAACCCTGTTCCCACAAACAGTCTGCTTGCCTTCCCTGACTTTTAATAGAATACTACAGATTTTTGTATTTCCCCTTTATAATATTCTTTTTCCTCAGGAAAAATTATTTCAAAGTTAGAAGATTTAAGACAGGGATGTCAAACTTGCGACATCATGTGACGTCACGTGATGTATTATGACTTTTTCCCCATTGCCGGCAATGGGATGGGCGCATTTTGGCATGACGTATTTGGCCCGTGGGCCGGCGTTTGACATGCCTGCTTTAAGAATATTGCCTTGATTTCTTTGTCTGTAGGAATGGTAGCATTTATGCATTTAGCCAAGATATTATTTCTCTATTAAATATTGTTCCTCCAATAAAACAACCTTCTAGTCGTGATAGAATTACTAATTGCCTTTAACTTTTCTAGAAAAGACTGCAGAGAGGCATTAATGATGAAGGCTGTGTGTTATGGGGTGTGTAACTACTTTAAATCTAAGAAACCTAGATTCAAGTTAATATTCACTCCTGAAGTTCTGTGGCATTTCTCTTGCTAAGTCTTGTATCAAGTCTAGAAACTGATTTTTCTTACATTTATGGTTGTTTAGCAGCTTTTTGGCTAGAAATACTGGATTTTTTTTTTCAATCTTTTCCAGTTCTTGTAGACTGCCTGGACAAGTTCCTACAGTTTTCTTGGCAAGGTTTTTCAGAAGTGGTTTGCCATTGCCTCTTTTTTCCTCAGGTTGAGAGAAAATGACCGGGCCATGGTCACCTGGCTAGCTTAGATTTGTGTGTCACTATTTAGGTGCTATTGCATGTCATTTCCTCCAATAATCATTTAAGTGAGGTGGATCATGTAGAATATTGGTAAAATAAAATAGTAGTTTCTTGTTACCCTTTAGTTTGCTAACATATTTCATATTTCCTGGAAACCATCTTATGAACTGTGTAAGTATTTGGCAAGGTGGAACTGCAGAGACCTGCAGGGACAGAATCCTCTCATTTGTTGTAAAAAACATTTTGGCATGTTGCTTGATTTTCATAGCTGGAATTCTAGAGACCTGACCAAGCACAATTTTTTATCATGGTGGGCTATGGCTGATATTTTTCCCTTTTAATATTCATGTAGTTTCCACAGTAAAACAGTAAAATTCTTTTTTACATCAGTTAATGCAAATGTCAAACCTCTGAAATACTGTAGGCTGCCAGTACTTTGATAAATGGAGCTGTTAGTTCTTCTCATTTAACAAGATGACACTTCAATTTCTAATCGCTTTCTAAGCATTTGATGCTCACATTGCTGACGGTAAAGATTTAAAAAAAACTGGTTAGGGAATATCATTTTAATTTTTTTAGAACAGTTTTTGCTACTATTCTGAAAGTACTCTCTCAGCAACTATCAGTAAATACTTTGTTCTATCTATTGTATACAAGTCTCTGAACTGGTTTTACATCTGTGGTTATTTCCCCCTGCTATATTCCCAAACAAGCATTTTCTAATCAATAACTCAAAATTATTTCATTTTGTAGCACTAGGAAACCTAAACATTTTAGCTGTATTTCTGATTTTGCCATTCATATTTTGTCATTGCACCCTAGTCATTTTTACCATATTTACTATAAAGAATGAGTATGAATATAAGATGTAACAAATCTCAATCTATTTTAGGTCACAGTGATTATTCCTAGATTGGCAATGCACAATGCTTTATTAGATGCCTCTGTTGCATTTATGGGTTGTACCTAATACTTAGAAGTAAAAAGCAGTCAGGTCTTTCTTTTTTGATGTGTGACAACTACTGCTTACTACAAAAAAATGGAACTGCTGTGTAAAGATACTTAGTTTAATAAGAAACATTTTCTGATCTTGCACATATAGATAGATATAAACTGTATGTATATATTTATTAAATATCTCGGTCTGGGCAGATGAAAACTAAACTTGCAATAATTAAAAAAACCAATAAACGGTGCAATGCAGTTAGGTTAAGGAGATACACAAGTGTGGTGTGGAGTCCAGTATCTAATAATTGTCCCAAGAATCTTTGGTCATAGTTGCATCTCTGCCATCCATTGTAGCATACAATTTTTTTTAAAAAACACAGACATTGTTTAATATATATGAAATTAAAATGAAGTAAATTCTGCATCCAATTCCATTTGAAGGAAATTTTGTAATTTATAATTTTTTCCTTTTATTATAACAAACTTGAAGTAGTTTCTTTTGGTGTTTCTAGTATTCTTGATCCTTGGCTCTTTATGAACATTTAGTTTTTCTGACAAAATTGCCACTACTTCATGTTCTCTACATATTAGATCACCTACCTTTCTACTGCGCTTCTGAGCATTTTTGGTATTTAGATCTTCATTAACTTTATAGGTACTGATTTATTCTAATGTACTTTTTTTCTCATTGGAATTTTTTGCAGTTTTGTTTTTTTAGGAATTCCAACTCATGTTGAACTTTTTCAAATCATTTAATTATTTAAAATCTCTTTTTATATAAAAATCAAAGATATGTGTTTGATTGCAGTCAGCTTTAGTTTTCTTTGAAATCAAGAATCCTAGTATTTCTATTTTTAACACTTCCCTTTTACTTATTATCAATTCAAAGAAGTTGATCCTTTTCTGTCTTCATCTATTCCCTGAAGGGGTAAGTTGGCATAAAAACAAATTAAGAATTTCCTGAAAGAGCCATGCTTGGCCGAGTTTATCTCCCAAGAGAAGTCTGGTTAAATCAAATCCCACATTATTACAATTTCACTTCCTTTGGAAGATTGGCCCATCCCTTTGATAAGGAATCTCATCAAATAGACTTTTAAAAAAATAAATAAAAATTAAAAAAGAACCAGGTTTTAAGTTAAACTAATTTTAAGAAATCCTTCCCTTCTTAGAGACTTATCTAAGACCTTAAAATAGGAAACATTAAAGCTAACAAATAAATATAAAAACTATATGCATTTTCACAGCTGAAGGAAAATGGAATAAACAGTCTCACACCGAAACATTTTTAGTACTCCAAAAAGTGCTTAGAAAAATAGCAAAATGCCTAATTATTAATATAAAAATATAGAAACAAACATTTTCAAAGATTAAAAAAACTAAAAGGAAACTGTGAACTTCAGAGGCATATTCTACAATGTAATAGACATCCTTTGGTTAGGGAAAATTGCAATTAAAATTATATTTATTATTTATTCACTCTATTCATTTTTTCTGATTCCCACGAGAAAATATATATTTGCTCCCAAATCTGGTTTTGATTATTTGATTATGTGTTATTAAGCAGACATTAACTCTTAGAGACCACATAGAGGTATTTTTCCAGACAATCCCTCTCTATCTGTTATATCTAGCAGCAAACAAAAATTGTTGGATAAAGAAGAAAAGCTCTTTCCTCACTGAATTCTTATGCTTGTTAATTATCTACAGAAGCAGGTCAGGAAAAATCCTCATTCTAGTGTATTTTACGAAGATGATTGTAGGGAGAACTGTAAAATTCTATCTTGCAGAATTTTTATAATTAATATAATTAATTATAAAATATTAATATAATTCTCAATTTTGAATAAGAGTGAAAATCCTTGTATTACCTAGATTTTATTTCCAGATCTCATTCAGATAATAATGAAAAAAAGTTTGAACAAGGAGTTTTCCATAAAAACCTCTAGGGGCTACTCTCACTCTGTTTAAAAGAAGACTCACTATTTTTGAAGAATGAATCTTGCATCCAAATTATTTTGTCTTGGAGCTCCACCATTTCTTTGATATGTTTATGATTAGCATGTTTAAATTGCTCATTTCCGTGATCAAAGGAGTACTGTATCTTAAAGGCTAATGCATAGTACTTTGCAAGGATATGCTAGGCCAGCGATTCTCAACCTGTGGGTCGCAACTCCATTTGGGGTCGAACGACCATTTCACAGGGGTTGCCAAAGTCCTGGAGTTTTTCCTCATAGAATCCTTATGAAACGCAGTCTGGCATTTTTTTTGGGGGGGGGTTTCCCCTTTTTCATGAGCTGTGCTACTCCCTCTTATTCTATTGGCTTTCAAACGCCAATAGAATAGACTCTCTTGAATAGAGTCTAATTCTATTGGCTTTCAAAAGCCAATAGGAATTGTCCGGGCTGTCTCTGCCCTGCTGAGCCTGCCACAACTCCCAGTCGGCAAACGTTGCTGCAAGTTGTCTGCAGCTAAGGTAAGCTTTCTGGAAGTTTCCACCCCTCCCTGCTGAGCAACTAAATGTAACTAAAAGAGGGCCAGGGGTGGGAGGGCCGCCCAGGAGCACCTGGGCCTGCCTGCCGCCGCATCGAACGAGTGGTGGCCATGGTGAGGCTAGAAGGGCAGCGGTGGGTGCTGGGAGGGTAAATGGCGCGCCTGGGGCCCAGCGGGTAGCTTACCTCCCTTGGGCTGGGCCAGTTGGTGGCCCAGCCGGTGGTCAACCTGCGCCGTTGCTGCCGCTTGCCATGGCCGCCCAGGAACGCCTGGGCCTGCCTGCCACCGCACCGAATGGGCGGTGGCCAAGGTAAGGCTAGTGGGGCAGCGGCAGGCCCTGGGAGGGTAGCTGGCGCGCTTGGGGCCGACTCTCAGCTGACTGTCGGGAGCCGGGCGGTGTGTAGCAGCCCCGCCGGTTCCCCACCGACGTCCGGACGCTTGAAACACGCCCCCAATGCCGCCCCGGGCCAGCTCAAATGCGTGGGCGGCCGGTCCGAGCTGAGCCCTCCACATGATGAAATCGCAGGTGGTGCCGCCTTGCCAGCTACACCTTGGCCAGCGCAGGGGGCGGCACCATGCATGCGCGGCGCTCCCGGGCCAAGGTGGTTGCTGGGCGACACTCCAGCCGCAGGAGAGGAGGCGGAGCGTGCGCGCCAGAGAGAGAAAAAGAAAAAGTGAGTGAGTGAGAGAATGAGAGCGAGCAAACCCTGCCCCTCCTCCTGCCCCCGCCCGGAGGGAAATACAGGTAGTCCTCAACTTACAACCACATGGTTGGGGGTCACGGCATTAGGAAGGTTGAGAACCACTGAGCTAGGCCATTGATGAATATAATCCCTCAGATCTTTTCTAAAGCAGACTCCTAACTGAGATCACTGGGACAATTTGTTCATCCATTAACTGGGAGTAGTTTACATTTGTGAAAGTTAAGAAAGCAGAGGAAATTTTCAGGGCTTTTAGCTCTCAGTTAGATCCAAGCCTCTTCTACCCAGTCAAGGCCATTTGGAGGAAATCTTGTAGTGGGAACTAAGTGGGGGTGATTTCTTCCTTGAATAACAGGATTCTTCCTGTCTGAAAAAGGTAATAATGTGCTCTCCCCTTAAGAAATATTTACCGAATCTGATGATGTCTCAGTGTCTGGAGGCTGTTAGCAACTCGATGAGGAGGAATCAATTTAGTTTTCAATTCTAATAAAAATGAATGACTTGGGATCAGGTATGCCTGGGATTTTCCATTTTTAGTTCTCCATTATGTAGCATTTCTGAGACAGAACTGGTGTGCAACTGAGACTGATGGCTTTTCTTGGAAGACCAAATGGTATCAATAGCCAAGATGCCTTTCAAATAAAAAAAATGTACCAATTGTACCCTTCTCCTCTATCAGCAGAGCCTGCTCATGGTATCTTATGCCTTAGTTACCTGCCACCTGGGTGCACTATAGATGGGGCTGCTCTTGATCAGTCAGAATCTGATAGAGAATGCAACTTTACAAGTAGTTATGGGCACACCTCAGTATGCCCATGTGACACCTATACTTTCTGAGCTGGTTACTAAGTCAAATTGCTAATTGACATCTGTAAAGTGTAAGATAGCTTGGGGTCTGGTTATCTATGGGATTGCCTTTCTGGTTGCCCCATAAGATCTAACACAATAAGCATACACCAATCTTATGGAATCCTGGAGACATTCTTCTTCGTTCCTGCTGTCTGAAATAGTTCTACCAGACGTTTGTTAAGTCCTATTCCTGCTTTGATTTAGAAAGGCATTGAACACTTGGATTTCGAACAGGCTATGGCCATGATGTTTTGTCCTATCAAGTGATGACTTATGCAAGATAGGTTAAACTGTTTTTATATACCACCCCATAATATTTCATTTTTATATCTATTCTATTCTGGTTGCTTTTACTTTTAATGCAAGTTGCCTTGATAGCAAAGGGTAAGAATGTTAATGATTTATTAAATATATATTTAATTTTATTGAATTTTCTGTATCTACTGCCACTTAATATCTTTCTTGGATTTTAGCAGTTCATATTTGGTAAAGTCTATCATTACACATATTATTCTTAAGAGACCAGCTATTTGGTTTTGTGTTTGTGTCTTTAAATACACTTTTTAGTTATATCTGAGACAGTCATACAATGTTGCATGACTTGATATTTTTTTTCAAAAGTTTCTAGGTAAGGTGTGAAATCTCTCTAATTGCTAAATGTTGTGATGATTTGTGTTCCATTTAGTTGAAGAAGATTGGTGGTGGTGGCTTTGGGGAGATTTATGAAGCAATGGATCTTTTAACTCGCGAGAATGTAGCTCTGAAGGTTGAGTCAGCTCAGCAACCAAAGCAAGTCCTCAAGATGGAGGTGGCTGTTCTAAAAAAACTACAAGGTAGCAGATAAAATTATTCTGAAAGTGTACAGAGGTTTATAGAGTTTGATTGCACTGTTATCTGTTTTGTGTTAAAACATGACAACATAATGTATTTAAATATAAAATACAGCGCTGTTTGAGATCCAGTATTTCTTTTCAGTGACATCCATATGTTGCAATGTCACTATGTGATGTTAATACAGTTTTTCTACAAAGAGTTACATTAATTGTAGCTTGTCGGGAAAAAAATAGAATTTTCTGATGAAAATTCCATAGCCCTGATAATTGGATCCCCTGTCAAAGTAAGATACGTTGTAGAGATGCATTACTAATGCACTTCCAAGAGTATTACATGAAGAGAGTGCTTTTGTTACTGCAGCAAATGTTATAATATCAAGAACATAAAACATAATACTAGTGTCCCATATGTTATGTTCTGCAAATATGCAGATGGCCAGGAACTTATATTTTGTTCTTCATTCCAGAAACATGATGTACAAATATTAGATTTATGGTCATATATTTCACCAGCCTGGGCAATATTTGGAGAACAATTAGGACAAATCTCATTCAGAATTTCAACTGGTGAAGAATTACTACCTTAAATAAACATTTGTCCTTAATAAACATCTTTATTATGGTTATAACCAGCAAAAGAAGAGTGGGATACAAACAGTAATTTTAAACACTAAACACTATAAAATACACAGGGTTAAAAAACATTTTAACAAGTTTATACACATACACACAAATACCACACAAATCTTTAAAAAGACCTATAAAAAAAGGCACAGATATTAATTAAAAACGGGGAAACCTAAAAGTTAATATATGGCTCATTGTCAGAAATCTATCACAATACTAAATACTCTTAACTAAGAAGTTAAATATTAAGGTTGGTCTGAGGTACAGGTCATCCATCATTTGACAGAATTTAATTGCTGCTATGTAGAATCTGCAATATTTACATTGTAACAAGATTAGTGTCTGCAAGCAGCATGGAGTTATAAAATTGTGGTACATGCCCTACCTATTTGCTCTACGGGTTTTTATACAGTATTAGTGAGATGAGGGTAGTGCAGATGTCTCTATAGCACAGGCTTAGAGAAGCAGATTCTCTGTTGATTCTGTATGTCCAGAGTCACAGGGTATTATCTTTCCTGGAAGAGAATTTTCCTGTATCAGCCTTCCAGGATTGGTGAAGGTAGGGCATGCTATCATGCCACAGTAGAGGCCCTCTGGAAATAGTCAAATAATCCTTTCTAACTAAGAGGATGGCATTGCTATGGAAATCAATAACAATCCAACCTTGCTGATCGGAGGAAGCCTGATTGTTGGGATAATGGGGAGGTGGCAAAGGCAAAACTTTTTAATTCAGAGGAAAAAAAAAAGGCAGCAAGAGCTAATTGTAAGTCCAAGTACAGGTTCAACTGAAGTATGTTCACTAAGAATTACTATAAAAAGATACTATGTATTTGGGCTACCTTTTACACTCTTTTTTATCTAAATTCAAATGAGCTGAAACACTTGAAGCTGCTTAAGCACAATTCAGAGTACATAATTACCCAGAAAAAGGCATGAAAATAGATTTCTAAATGAAAGTTCTGACAGTGATTTGTGAGGATTTTCAGTAGAGGTTGAGTTAGCAAGCGGACACACTTAGGTATGAAACTGTTTGGTTAAAATGGAAATAATCAGTGAAAATTTATAATTTTGGTAGCTATTTCCCATGAGTTCTCCTTTGCTTGATTAAATCAGATACTGATTTTGATCTCCCGACAATAAGGATGTGATTCCAGCGACCACTGAAATAGCTTAAAATTGTTTCAGTACAAATAGCTTGGATAGAACTGGGTGGAATTGGCAGGTGCTTTTTCAGAAGATAATAATTAAGGCAAATAGCTCATTCTCAGAAAGCAAGATAAAAATAGGGCAGAAAAAGAAGCTCAGGGTTATATGTTAGAACAGAGTAGTGTGTACGAACTATATGGAATGATTTAGGAAGCCAAAGAAATCCTGGATGTCTTGAGGCTTTTAGGGTTTTTTTGTGTGTGTGTGATCACGAGCTTTGTACTTAGAAATCACAGAGATTCTGGAAGAATCTTTGAAAAACACTTCTAATAAGAAGATAGTGGCAAGCTAACTGCATTCTGATTGAGCATGGAATTTACATTTTGTAGGAAAAGATCATGTCTGCAGATTTATTGGCTGTGGAAGGAATGAGAAGTTTAACTATGTTGTTATGCAACTTCAGGTAAGTGTTTCTGCTTTTTTTTTTTTAAAAAAAAAAACACAACTTCATAATTGTATGTACCATCTCATCATCCATCTTATCTGGATGATCAGTTTTACAGGCAAGCCAAACGTGGAAAGTTTTTTCTCTTTTGAAATGCCATGGAGATGGAAAAGGACTAGCAAGGAAAAATTGAAAGTATTCACCTTCTCTTTCTCAGGGGTCACCTGAAAGTCTCAGAAGTCTACTAATGTGGACATTTGCATCTGAAACATAAGGCAAGATGGCTGTCTTTACAAGGATCCAGAGGATATGGGGAGAGGATTATTTGACTACTCTCCTATCATTGATTCTTCCCCCCCCCCCACAATAATCTTACAGTTCCTTCTGTTTCTCCTGCCTCGTAATAGATTAATAAAGTTAGAAATGACCATATGGGTCATCTAGTTCAGTGGTTCTTAACCTGGGCGATATCGCCCCCCGGGGGCGATTTCATTTTTCAGGGGAGCGATGGAACGAAAAGGGGCGACACAGGGGTGAAGGAACAAAAGGGGGCAATGGAGCGAGACATTTTGGGGACAATTTTGAGACTTTTTCGTACAGTGAATCGCTGTATATTTGTCATACAAAAACATCAGATCGCTCGCTATTAGTGGATTGAATTTGTGTTTTCAAATGTTCCTCCAGCTAGCTTCAGTACAGAACGCCGCACATATGTGAATACACATTGGTTATCTTTATGCGCATTGTGCAGCAGCCTCTACCCATACAGTGGCACGCCATTGGCCAGAATGGGCAGTGATGGAGGGGGGAGCACTTCTTTTGAAACATCGCATGCTGAGTGGCTGTCCTCTGTGACGTCAGGTATAATGTCAACGTAACTGTTGAAACTAGGCTTATCGACGTCCAGGTGTGTTTTTCTAGTGTTCCAGAGCTGTCGAAAATTTAATTTGCAGGTAGTGCCTTTTATTTCAAGGACCTCTCAACATGGCCGAGAAGAGGAAGTGTTGCCAATATTCGACGGAATACCTAAAATTGGGATTCATTCCATCTCCTTCCAATGTAGAGCTTCTGTTTTGTCTTCTTTGTGAGAAAACATTTTCACATGAAGCGATGAAGCCTTCCCAAATGAAAGACCATTTGGTAAGAATTCATTCAGATAAAGCCAACAAACTGGCATCGTTTTTTCAATCCTTAAAGGCCAAGTTTGAGGGTCGCAGCACTGTTGGGAAGTTATTTGGAAAATCGTCACTCAATGCCGACAAGGGGCTCATTTGTTCCTATGAAGTATCTTTGTTGATAGCAAAATGTGGCAAACCTCACACTATCAGAGAAACACTGATTTTACCAGCAGTGAAACATTGTTGCCACCATGTTGGGGCCCAACGTAAGCACTATCACACAATCGATTTCTTTGAGCAATGACACTGTATCAAAAAGAATTGATGAAATGGCTGCTGATGTGGAAGAAAGGCTTATTGACACCTTGAAAAATACAGAATTCGTGATGCAGATTGATGAGTCAATGATTCGTGAAAATGAAGCCTTGTTATTGGCTTATGTCCATTTCATCAACGGAAATGAAGAGATCGGGGAAGAACTGTTATTTGTTCGAAATTTAGCCACCAACACAAAAGGTTCTTCAATATTTAAAAAGGTTGAAGAGTTTTTTAACGAGAAAAACATCCCTTTGACAAACGTGGCATGTGCAACCGACGGAGCTGCATCCATGGTTGGACGATATCACGAATTTCAAACTCATCTAAAATTGGTTGTAACTGGAGTTAGACTGTCTATTGCGTTGTTCATAGACAGCACCTTGTCTCAAAAAATTTGAGTGACCGTTTGCATGAGTGTCTACGTTACGTCATTAATGCTGTGAATAAAATTGAATGCCTTGAACATTGACTTTTTCACAAGCTTTGTGAAGAAAATGATGAGTTTGAACGTCTCCTTTTGCACATCGAAGTAAGGTGGATTTCAAAAGGAAAGTGTTTGCGGCGATTCCACAAACTTTTTGACACAGTTGCTGAATTTCTTGAATCCATTGACCCAAGTCTAAGCAGTTCTCTTAAACTTCGACGTCTGGATGTAGCTTATCTCACTGATGTTTTTGACAAGCTGAATGAAGTGAACGTAAAGCTGCAAGGAGATAAAATCAATTTTCTTAAGGCCAAGGGAGTAATCTGCTCATTTATTTCCAAAATGGACCTCCTTGCAAGCAATATGAGTCGCCAGAAGCTGTATCAGTTCCCAAGCCTTGGTAATGAACGTGAACTCCAAGGAGAAGATTTGGACGTTTTTTGCTGCCACTTGAAGCAACTAAAAGAAGATATGGAAACCAGATTCTATGATCTGATAAATCTGGAAGTGCCCACTTGGGCGCTAAATCCTTTCACAGCAGACTTTGCACAATTTCATCCCAAACTGCAAGAGCCACTGACAGATCTGAAATACAAATGTGAAGCCCAGTCACATTTTCAGAGTTACGGCTACGAAGCTTTTTGGGTGAAAATGAGGAACACTTACCCAATATTGTGGTAGGAAGTTAAGTTGCTTCTTTTAGCCTTTCCTTCCACTTGCTTAGTGGAGAGGGGCTTCAGCGCCATCCAACAGATCCTTTCTAAGTCAAGAAAATGTTGAAGATCTCTGAGCATGGTGATTTAAGAATGCGATTAACAAAACCAAGAAATTGGCATCAGCTCACCAAGCACAGGGCAGCCATTAATGTTCTTTTTTTTATTTTTGTGTACATACATTTTTTTGTTAATAATTGTCTGAGCTTTTATCGTTGTATTTGCTTGCCATGGATTTCACGTTCCAGTTTGAATTTTCGACTTCGTTTTCGAATTTTTGTTGTGCTCTGTAAAACATTTTGTGTATCTCTTTCTATTGTACTTTTTTAGCATGCACTCCAATTCGATATTATATTTTCTTTGTGTCTTTTTAATCCCTTTTACAGTGTGTGTGACTATATATACTTTCCTCGAATTTTAATTTTGTTTCAGAGTTTTCGTCTTGAAATTCTTAATTCCTGCATTGTGGTTTGTTCTTATGCCCTTTTTATATTTCTTTTTGCGTTTTAAATTTCACTTGTAATTCAATCATTAAATGTTACTGTTTTTCTTTTCGGACATTTCACTTTCTTGCAATTGAATTTTGTTTTCAGTGGTCATTACATTTAAGTGTCTTGAATAAATAAGATAATAATGAAATTCATGTATCATGAAGTTTGGGAATAAAGTGATGGGTGGCACTAAAATTTTTCACACAGTTGAGATATGGGAAAAAGACTGGAAATAAATTATTTGCATCGATATATCCAGATGACAATTTTAAAGAAAACAAAAAAAGTGTTTGCATAAATTGAAGAATTATTTCCTATGTTGTGATTGAGAGGGGGGTGATGACAACTTCCTCATTGGCTCAAGGGGGCGATTCGTTCAAAAAAGTTAAGAACCACTGATCTAGTTCATGCCGTTATTTTGTGGAGGACCTTTACAAATGACTATCCAACCTCTGCTGAAGACCTCTAGTGGTTGGCTGACAACTTATATAGTCAGGAAGTTCTTCCTGATGTCTAGCCTGAATCTCGATTCTTGTAATTTTCATGCATTGGTTCTGGTTCTGCACTCTAGGGCAATAGAAGAAAACCCCCCACTCCCTTCAAGTTTCATTGTTGCTATTTGTATCTCCAAAATTGCTGGTTAGGGAGTTGCCAACTGACTCTTTGGTGTCTATTTCATTTTGCAACAGATAAAAGAGAGTGAAAAATCTGACCTTTGTCTTAAACTGATTTTTAAATAAATGGAATTGTTTACCTGTCTATCTTCGGATGGACAGTCTTAATGCTCACAGTCAAAAGACATAGTTCAGTTGTTTTTCCTTAACATATTTGTTTTCCTTACAAATGGAGACCAGCATTGATTGAACAGAAGACAGAACATCCAGCTATGCCTTCAGATGATTGTTTGTCAAAATGAGCCAAGAAGAATCTATTTGACATAAACATAATTGGTCCAAGCAGAACATCATTTTTTCTTCTTCTGGTGGATTATCTGCTGATAAAATCTGGTATAGAAATCTGATAATCATTTATTTTCAGGGCCGGAATCTTGCAGACCTCAGAAGAAGCCAGCCTCGAGGAACTTTTACACTGAGCACAACTCTTCGATTAGGCAAGCAGATCTTAGAATCCATAGAAGCCATTCACTCAGTGGGATTCTTGCATCGAGATATCAAGCCTGTAAGTAGATTCTGATGGCTGACCTTCTCTACATAGTTTGCTTTTCTTATGTTTATTAAGAACAATTTTCCTTGTAGTTGGAAAACATACCTCTCAGGGGCATTGCATAAGTTTTAGAGAGGGAAGTGAATTCATGAAATGCATATAAAAGCATGACTTTATGTTTTGGGATAGGTAAGGTCTCACTTAACTAGTTCCAAGTTGCAAAGGCATTTTATCATTTCATGTTTTGTGATCACTTTTTCTATCAATAAATGAGAATATGCATATGTAAAAAAAATCAGTAACAAAAAGACATGAATAGCTACACTACAACCCTGGTTGGGGACTAAGCTATTAGTTTTAAAAAAATCAAAATATTCTTGTGAAATTGGCTGGTGCTTTTAAAGAGGATTCCCACTATGATTCCCTCTTCAACAGAGCGAATTCAAATTCAAATAAGAATTTTGGAATTATTCACTTAAATCTGGAGAAAACTGAAACAATATTTATTAGATTTATATCCATTTATTTTTGTATAACTCCAAGCAACATACAAGATGCTGCCATCTCCTGTTGTCCCCTGAGAGGTGGGTTGGACTGAGAGTGACACTGAGATTCATGATTAAGTGAGAACTAGCATTCAGTCTTCCAGTTTCTAGATTAACACATTAACCATTATACCAGGCAAGCAATATTTATACCAGTAACACTTTCTCCAGCTAACCTCTTAAATTCCTAAGTTTGTGTGTTTGTTTATTTCTTGTAGGAGTTGGATTGATATTCTTCCTTTTGCTCTAGGCGCTGTTAAAAATCCAGGGTTTTAGGGGCTGAAAGTATATCTTTACCAAGTCTGGTTTTCAAGGGTACATTTACCAAGTGATAGCGTGCCCAATTGCATACTGTATTGGTTTTCTGTCTGTTGTGACATTCTCATTACAGTCATCTCTACATCACTTTCTCATCCCTTTTGCTTTTGTTGTACTATAGCTTACCTTATATTTGAAAATAGCATATCTGGCAGGATAGCTAATATTCTAGGAGTTAGAAATAAAATACAAACTGATATTGGAAGAGAAATGGGTTAAGAATGATACTATCAGATTCAATAGATACAACATATATGGGTATAGGAAACATAAATAAATGTAAAATTATAGAATATCTGCATTGGCAAAAAGTTATGAAAAAATTTTGGCGTAATAGTTGATTACAAACTGAATATGAATTAGCAATGTGATGCAGCTGCAAAAAAATATGATTTTAGGCTGCATCTGTACAAGGATGTTCCCTATATAATTAAATCAGTTTATTCTGCTTTATTTGGGCCCCTACACATATTATATTCAGTTTGGATATTAAATTTTAAAATGGGCTCAGAGAAATTGGAACAAATTCAGAGAAGGGCAACAGATTCTACTTTCAAGTGACTAGAAACAGAGATTGAACTGAGTTTGGTATATTTAGTCTGTCAGTAACCTACTGAAACAAATACAAGAACTTTCTTTAATCACAGGCGTAACAGCAAAATGATAGATAATGGGAAATATGATAAAAATAGTAACTGCAGCAGATTTTGGATAGTGGCTTTATCACATATGAAGGGATACTGATGTATTAAAATCTTATTGTTCCTGTTTAGTCTAATTTTGCCATGGGACGCCTGCCTTCAACCTACAGGAAATGTTATATGTTAGACTTTGGTCTGGCCCGGCAGTATACCAATACTAATGGTGAAGTCCGACCTGTAAGTGATGTCTTTTCTATTTCTTTTTCTGTCATTGTAAAGATTAAAAAAAAAAAGTTATACTTTTGTGGAATCCTTGGTGTTTTCTGAACTTGTTGTTTTTTTGCAGATGTTTCATTACCTAACTATGCAACATCAACAGTGCACTGATGATGTTACCTAGTTGGTAATGAAATTATATTTTTACACTTGGTAAAAATTATATTTTTACACTTATTTATTATTTCTATTTATATGCTGCAAATCCGTGTATTTGTGCATTTATATACTGCTGTGTATTTGTGTATTTATATACTTCCAGTCTATGTACATGCCAGAGGTGCACAGAACGCTGTGTATTTATATACAACTTTCCATGCGCCTTTCCATATAGCTATGCAGGCCACATGACCATGGAAATTGCCTTCGGACAATGCTGGCCAAGAAATGGAGATGAGCATCGCACCCTAGAGTCAGACACAACTATTAGGGAAACCTTTATCTTTTATAAGACATAGAAGACCTCCAAGGTCTCTTCCAATTCTATTCTGATTGACTGATTTTTGATTGATTGATTGATTTTCAGAATAAAATATTACTTTGCACGTGTCTATGTTTGTTTATCAGTTACTTATATCAGTAGTAAATAAGGGAACACTGTAAATTGTTCATCATTTTATCCCATTAACAGCTTTTATAGAAGTTTGTTTTTCTTTTTTTAAAAAAGTACACTGCTCATGCTGAATTCATGCTCATTCCACAGAAGCAAACAATAATAATATTGTGAGTGGTAGTGGCATATATAACTGATCTTTCTTTTTCTCCTGCTGCCACCTCTAAAAATTTCCAGAGGGTTAGAAGAAAGGTTGAAGAGCAAGGTTCTAATGGTATAAGATCCTTCTATTTGATTTCAGTTTATTATAGTTCTTCTCTGCCTCTCTGCAGTGTTTCAGTATGGTTTGCAGCATAAGAATAATAAGCAGATAAAAAAGTAGGTGTCCAATCCAAGTGGTGATAATAACAACTCAAAGGTTCTTTGGAACAGCATAAGAATAATAAACAGTTAAAAAAGTAGATGCCCAATCCCAGTGATGATAATAACCCAAAGGTTCTTTGGAACAGGATTATTTTAATAGCCTGACTAAAAGGCATCAATTTGGGCAATAACTGAACCTCTTAGGAAAGGAAGCCTATTTCAAAATATTGAGATTGCAGTGGAGAAATAATGCGCTGAGATCCCTCAGATCTTTAAAAAGAAGGGGAACCTCCTCATGAGATGAATTGGTTTATCTGAATGAAAGGTTTCTGAAAATATCTAGGACATGGGGGTTCCTGGATTAAAAACACCACTTTGAATTTATCCTTTTAAAAAGTAATGCAGCAGGTACAAAACTGGTGTTTATTTATAAAATGTATTGCCAGATAGTAGGCAGGTTGCAATAATTAAACATTAAGGTATCTACAGTATGGTTAACAGTAATTAAAGTATAAAACCAAAAAAATTGTCCAATAGTTAAATGGGACATCCTAATAATAGTTATAGGCCCCTCTGAATAATTTGATTTTCAAAAATATTTAAATTAGAAAACCAAAATATTGAAGGCAGTTTTACTATCAAGGGGAAGGCTATTCCACTGAGTGGTAACCAATCCTGAAATCAGCACCTGTAAGTCTCTGAATCTTATTTTATCATGGAAATTGGTGATCATCATTATTTTCTGTGAGAGACAAGTCAGATGTGACAAGTTTGTTTGTGGAAGGAGATTGAGCAGCATTTTTGTACCAAATCTTTTAGGTTTTATAAATGGCAATCAAATGGTAACTTTGAATTATATTCAGAAGTTAATAGGGAGCCATGTAGCATCCACAGCACCTATATAGTATTTCTGATGATGATTACGGGCTAATAACTGGATGGTGCATTCTGGATTAATTGACGCTTCTAAAAAGTCTTCAAAAGTATATCCAAGTAAAATGTATTGGTCCAAACTAGTGGTGATGGAGCATGAATTATTAAGATATCCTCTTGCTCTAGGAAGGCCCATAAATGGTTACCAACCAGCTGTATCTTTCAAGTAGGGCGGTGAGTTCAGAAGAACTCCCCATTTCAGGGACCTGTTTCTATCAAAGTCAACATTAGAATAATCACAGTATCTCATTGGATAAAGTGCAACTTTACCTTGCTGGGATTCACTTTTAACCTATTTCATTCTGTCTATCTCCCAACAGCCTTCAGATTCTGCAACAAAACACTAACAGCATTTCCTATTTGATGGTGGGATGGGGTGGCAATGCAGCAGTGGGTATCATTGTGATACCCTGAATCAGTGCTGACTGTACCCATTGGCTTCATGTATTGTAGCTTTGAATGGGTAAATATTTAATATTATATCTGAGTTGCAATATTTTCTATACATATCTTTCAGGATTGAATGTAGGCATTGTAATTAATCACTGCACAAACATTGCTCCCAGTATTTGCCAAATGAAATCTCTTAGGATAAGCCCAAAGAAGAGCTGAACACTGAAGTTTCTTATTCCAGCCAGTGACCAAAGCTAGGATTAAAACTTAAGAATAAGCTTGAAAGTTTGAAAAATTAAATCCATCTTATTTACCATGTAATTGTACTTTGTGCAAGAAAAGCTCTAAAGTACCAATATAAGTATTCTCTATTTTTACTTTTTCTTCAAAATGTTTTTAAGAGAAAGATTGTGATACAGAGCCCAGTATCACATTATTCAGTATGTTAAAGATTAAAATGGAGAGCAAATCTGCAGTCAATATGTTAAAGCCATTTCATCCCTTCTTTATTTAAAAAACTTATAGCTTAAGTATGCCAAGTGACTATTTGGTATAAATATAATAGAGAACATTAACATTTAACCACAACTTAAAATTAGTTCAACAAATACATTAAACTATATCAATAAGAGAAAATACCAAAAGATAATAGTTTAAGATCCACTTAAGTTGTCAGTCTCTTTTAGACACTGGGATCCAAAATAAAAATGTGTCTTTGGGACCACTTAAGCTTGCCATGTTAATATAGAAGAATGTAATATTTCTGAAAGCTTGGTCCTGTTTATATCTTTGAGATGCATAATTAGTACTTTGAATTGTGTTCTGAAATTTAGACTGGTAGCCAGATTATGCAATATTCTTTATAGCCATCATTGTCATTGGTTTGGCTCTAACATTCTGGAAATTGATTTTTTAAAAATATTTTCTTAGGAAACTCAACATATTGTCCCAAATAAAATATAGCTATGGCATCCTAATGGGAGCAGTTGTTTAACATAGACCCTGTGTATCTCAGAGATGAACCCAGGGGAACAACCAAATAGACAATATCAGTTTCCAAGGTAAATGAAATAGAAATTGAATCTAGTTCAGGTTGAATTCCTATTATTTGAATGATCAAGACGTATTTCTTCCTTGGATTAAACTTTAGTTTGTTTCCTTCATTCCGTATACAGTATTGCTTTTTACCAAGGAGTTAAATTTGAAAAGCTTTATTAAATTCAGATAGAAAGTACATGAATCTGGATTCAATAGCACATACTAGCAGTGTGTCCCAAAACTCTAGATGCTTTATCCTTTCAGTTCTATGTATATATGAGGTAGTATAAAAGAGGCCTAAAGTGAAAAGGTTTTATAAAACTCAGCTGAAGGCCTAGGACTGGGGCGACAGTGCGCGTGCCCACGAGAGGACTCTGGGTGCTACCTGTGGCACGCATGCCATAGGTTCGCCACCATGGATCTATATCATTAACTGCATTCTTCTGTAATTATCTGGGAAAATCAGATTTCCAAAGAAACGAATGTAGTTCTACCTTTGTTATGCTAATAATAAAGGAAACAGTTAATACAGTTTGCAAGAATGTTTTGTTTTATCTGGTCAGCTCTGAAATATGGCAATGCCTTTCTAGATTTTTCTTGGGTGAAACTTCGAACAATCAAAATGGACAGACTGTGACCTGCCCAGAATGATCCAACCAATGTTCCGAGTTACCATATGTGTGTTTCTTACACAAAACAAAATACATTTTCTCAGTTTCAAACTCTTCCACATATAGGCTTTGGTACACCAAATAGGAAAGGTATGGAAAGTGTGTGTGTGTGTGTGTGGGGGGGAAGAATGGTACTATAGACACTCTCATGGCTCTCCAAAGAGAATGTGGAGATGGACATAAAGAAAGGTGTCTGCCATTTGTGGGAATGCCCCACATCTCTGGCTGCCTCTTTATTGATTTGCCTTGCTCTTTCTCTTGAGATGGGCAGAGAAACTACAGCTATTGCTTCTGCCTTTCCCAGCTAGCCAGGCTGCCAGGCTGTAGCTTCCGCAGGCAGAAGGTCCAGAATGAGATGGCAGCCACCCTTTCTCTTTTCCTCCTGTCATCTTCTCTATCTTGGTGCACAAGATGAGTTCTTAGCTACCATTGCCATGCAAGCCAACTAACTCTCCAGACATTTTGTCATCTATCCTGCCCTGATGACTTCCCTTAGCTGGGCTGAGGAAAGACACACTCAGGAAAAAGTGTATGTGGCCTTTGTGCTTATGATCTCTGTCTGCTTGACCATCCTCTCTCACAGAAAGCCTCTTGGCTTTATGGGAAAATGTGGAAACCAAACACTGAGGATGAGTGGATGTGCCTTGTTAGGTGTTGCAGGAGAGATGTCATGGGTGGATTGAGTGTAGCTGGAACTTGTCAGACTCCACTCCTATTTATGTTCAAACGTCAAAAACATTGAACCTTCCCTCTAATTTGCTAGTAACCCTCTAAGGGCTTGTAAGCCGTAGTTGAGAAGGCCTGAGTTGCAGAAAAGGAGGTTCTGATTGAACACTAGAAAAGCTTCCAAACTGTAAGAACAGTTTGATAGTGAAAGCAGTTACCGTATTTTCCGGCGTATAAGACGACTCTGCTATAAAACGACCCCCGACTTCGGAGACGATTTGCATGGTTAGAAAGTTGTCTTATACGCCGGAAAATACGGTATTTTCCAGCGTATAACACGACTTGGTGTATAAGACGACCCCCGACTCCGGAGAAGATTTGCATGGTTTAGAAAGTCGTCTTATACACCGGAAAATACAGTACTTAAAATACCATATGCAGTGACACACATTGACTCAGATTGACATTGATACTGGGCTCATCTATCTTGATAGTGTGATGCTCCTCCCAGTTTAATAAACCTCCTTGCTAAAATTATTTGTTTTTCTGGAAAGCATTTCTAAAATGATGAAAAATATGCAGCATTTTATCATGAGGAGTCTCTTTTGTTTTCATGAATTGAAAACGTACTATAGTACTTTGCATGCTGCTATTCTGCTGACTCAGCTCAAGATTATTGATTACAGCTATTTTCTCATGAATCAGACTGCATTGCAGCGATTTGCAATACTTGGCTTAAGGATATTGCATATATGTGTAAATATGATTTGGTTTCTGGATTTGACTGAAACAGAATGTGACAAAAGATCTGGTAAGCTTTGTCTAAATCAGAAATTTGAAGAAGAAGAAAAACACAGCAAAATCCTATTTATAACGTGACCAGTTTTTAAATAGAGCATCCAAATCCTAAAATGAACATTGTTACTGATTCTGATATTTCCTAATATTGGTACAAATATTTATTGGTCATCATTATCACTGTAAGACGTAACAGTACTATGGTGGTAATTAATCATTGTCTCTGTATTTAAAGGCATTTCACATCATGATTCCACAACCAAGTAAGATTTCCAATTCCATTTCAGTTTTACTTGGTTCTCAGAAGCTTTGTTAAATTTTGCTCTAAACCAGTGGTTCTCAACCTTTTTAATGCCGCGACCCCCAACCGGTCATAAGTCGAGGACTACTCAACCGGTTGTAAGTCGAGGACTACTCAACTGGTGCAGCACCATTTGCAGAATGGGACTTTTGGCAGGCTCAGCAGAGCAGAGACAGCCTGGACAATTCCTATTGGCTTTTGAAAGCCAATAGGATTAGACTCTATTCAAGAGAGTCTATTCTATTGGCTTTCAAAAGCTAATAGAATAAAAGGGAATAGCACAGCTAAGGAAAAGGGGGAAAAATGGCGGACTGCGTTGTTTGGCGACCCCCATGAAATGGTCGTTAAACCCCAAATGGGGTCCCGACCCACAGGTTGAGAACCACTGCTCTAAACAGAGCACAAAAACTTGCCTGTTAATGGGGGTGAGTGGGTGGAAACCATCACTGTATCTCTCCTGTGTTTTGTTTGTAATTATCCTGTTATGTTTGAGCTTATGAAATACCAAAGGCTTTATTTCCAGAAGATACTAACTTTGTTATTGAACCCATTCACTTTTCAAGAAAACAATGATAACAAAATAGATCCGTATTTTATTATTTTATCTTATCTTATTATTTTATTTTATTCCCCATTTCAGAAAGCTATCTTGTTCCTAGTGTAAACAATTCTTGGTTAATTTAAAATAGTCTATTAAATACTGGCTTCCAGTTAGTATTTCTTTTAAAAACAAAATCTTAATATTTAACATCTTAGCGCACAATACACATAATTGGTACAATTCACTCACCCTTCACAATTTATAATCTCTTGAAAGATTATTACTAAAATAATGGTGATAAACAGTGCTATGGAGTTTTATATTCATGAAAATGAGCTAACCCTGATCCAAAAAAATATTCCATTTGGATATGGCCCATATGGAAATGGCATTGTTGTGATCTGATCAAATGTACATTCTCATATCCAGAACAGATTCTAAAGAAATGTATTATAAATTGGCAACAGAACCATAGTATACCTAAAACCTATTTATTACTTTTTATTAATAGTATTTATAATCCAAACCATTAGGGAAGGATTCTGAGTGATGTACAACAAGCAAACAAATCTAAAACCAATAAACACTATATAAAAAGAAAATCCATTAGTTAAATACCTATGATAAATGCCCTCAGATTAACTGGGACTGAATACTCATTTAGATAATTTTATATATTATAAAATATTAAGAGGGCAAAGACTGCATGTAACTTGGGATGGAGGGAGTTGCAAAAATTTGGACTAACTTGGAAGAGGACTGTCATTTGCTCTACTCCCCATATTTTCTTGTGGGAAGTATTCTCAGCAGCCCCACTTTGGATGAGCTAGATTAAGTTCTGGCAAGATATTAATCTTTTATCTTCTGGTGCTGCGACATAAAGGGCTTTAAAGATGACAGTCGATTCTTTGAACTAAATCCAGAAGCCTGTGCAGTACCTATAAAATGCACTGATGAGGTTGGGGCTTCCAGTTTTGACGTTACAGTGGAGCAGATGCAGAAAGACGGGGCTCCGTCTTTTGTGTTCTATTTTGCTCCGCTGGGGACCCTGGATAAGGTCAAAAGTCACCCCGTAGAGGCGATAAGCAAGGAGGGGACCCTCAATTGCGGGAGGGCAGGGACCCTTCCATTTGATCTGAAGAAACCCTCCAAACCGGCGGGGGAATGTAGCCAGTCAGAAGCTGCTGACAACGGAAGACAACAAGCACTAAGAAGCAACCTTATAGCAACGTGGATGAAACTGGGTGAGACTCTATCCTCTCTTTAAGACTTTAAGACCTCTTCCTGGAAAAAACTGCCAAAGCACCTTCCCCGATGAGGGAAGGGGAATTTCCGCCCCATTCCCTCAGGAAAAGAAAAGCAGCTAATTAATTACTTGGAAGAAACAGAGAAAATTACAAGATTAATTTGGAATTAATATACATTTATGGCTTTAAATTTGGGGACTAAAAGTGCTTTAGAGACTTCTTTTTAAAAAGAGATTTGAAAAGCCTACATCAGGAGTGTCAAATTGCCGGCTTGTGGGCCGGACGCGTCATGATGAAACCACACCCACCCCATTGCTGACAATGGGGAAAAAGTTCCAATACGTCATACGACGTCACGTGACATCACAAGTTTGAGATGTTTGGCTTACATTATAAATTGAGATTTAAAAAGCTGGGAAACAGCATTGATGACATCTAGATGTGAATTACGGCACTACAATTTGTTATGTCTAAAGGAAACTTGGTTTGAAGCCCAGATTTAGATAAGGCTATTGCTCACCTTGGAAGCTTTCACTTTTGAAGATTGCAGCTGGGAAAAGGGAAAAATACAATAACTTTTGGGCTGCTTATTGATGTGACAGAGACGATGAACTATTTTGAAACTGGCTTGCCTGAACTACGAATATAAATATTATCTGACTTTAAGAGCTGTGTTGTGGAACTATTTTCCTGCAGGAGAAATACACTTCATTGCTTGAGATGATGGAATATTTTGGATTACAAATCTTTGATTGATGAACAATTTTTATTATAAAGACCACTTACAAAAAATGAAATGGATGTCCCATACTCAACTTGAAATGATAAAAAACCATCTTTAACACCTATTCTCAAAGGTTTCAGTTTGATATACTACCAAGAAAATATGGATGAATATCAGAAAGAAATTCTTTCCATGCTAAAATCAATACAAGAGACTATTGCTTTAGCTCAGTGGTTCTCAACCTTTCTAATGCCGTGACCCCATAATACAGTTCCCCATGTTGTGGTGACCCCCAAGTGGGTGTGGCCACCAATAAGAGGGAGTAGGACAGCTAGGGAAAAGGGAAAAAAATTGCCGGATAGCGTGGTTTGGTGACCCCCATGAAATGGTCATTTGACCCCAAATGGGGTCCCGACCCACAGGTTGAGAACCACTGCTTTAGCTCATGATGAGACTAGAAATAACACAAAGGAGATAAAAGAACAATTTTCTACTCTAAATTTACAAACTCAGAATATAACTACAAAGAAGGAACTAGTAACCCAGAAAATAGAAGGAAAACTAGAGGAAGCAGATCCAAAGATGAAGGACCTAAAGACAGATTCAGACAACTGAAGAACTAGAAGATGGAGCAATAATATTGGAAATGGAAAAGACATCTTACCAATCAAGAATTCAAGGAAAAGGAAGAAGAACTGATTGAATGGAAGATAGAGCTGTTAGGAGAACTGTAGGGAATTGGCGGAGGGAGGCTGTTTAATGACTATCAATGGGTTCGTTCTTCCAAAAATACTTTAACCAAATGGTCTTTCCTATTCCAAATAATATACACAAAAACAGAGGAAAAATTACTTGATGATTCAAATGCATTGACTGGGAAAGTTAGTTGGCAAAGAAAGAAAGCTAGAGTAAGACTGAAGAAAATAGAGGTTTTGATCCATTAGATGGGATATTATATTATTAACTAGATGTTTGAATATGGTGGAGAATAGATAATTGCTAGAAATAGAAGTACTATTATAACTAGAAAGATAAGATTTTTAACTAGAATATTAGATTTTGGTATAAAGGAAACAGGAAAAGACCAAGAAGTTTGAATAAGGGAAGCTTTTGGTTACCCAAATATAACTTATTTTAAAATTATAAACAATAGAGACATTTTGAACACTGATGGGAAATTAAAAATTAAAAAAAAGCGAAAACAGGATACTGACTGGACATTAAGTGCAAATGCAATTAAGATATGTTTTGGTTAGAAAAGTAATCTAAAACTGATATTATTGATATTATGAGAAAAATGTAACAAAGATGTTGATATTCAGTTGTATATTTACTAATAACAATAAGAATTGTATTTACCTAGTGTGGGAAAACAGGTACTACCGGAAGAAGAGAGGAAACATTTGATGGTACAATGTTGGATCTAGATTGAAGAAGTTAATATATACCACTGAATTATTAACGGACCCAGACAACACATTGTCTATGAAGTACTTGATTGTAAAAATAGAAAATTAATAAAATATTTATAAAAAAATACACTGATGAGGTTGTTCCAGATGCAATTTCTGAGTTGTCTCCAAAGACAGTTTCATGTAAAGCCCACTGCAGTAGTCCAGTAAGTAGCGATTAGTGCATGAATTACTAATATAAGGTATGCCAGTTCAAGTAAGGTTGTAATATGTTCTCAGCATGCTAGCTAAGAACATAGCCTAGCCAGGATTTCCTTGGCTGTTTGAGCAGGAACTGGAAGATCAGGAGGATCCTATTTACAGACCTCCTCTTTCAGTAGTAGGATAGGGAAGAGGGATTTAATCTAAGCTTGTTTTGCTCCATCAAGATCCTCACAGATTCCAGATATGGGTTCAAGACTTACATGGGATCTCTGGTCCAGACTATGTACTGGTGACATTTCACCCTGAAACATTTGATGATTTCTCCCAGTGGTTTCATTTAAATGTTAAATAACAAAAAAGGAAAACACTAAACCCTATGGTTCTCTGCACTGGAACTCAAGTGGTTTTTCCCCAGGACCACTGACCAGAATCATCCACTCAGGTGTGAACAAATCCATATTAGAACAGTGTTAATAATTCCAATGCATGTAACAGTCCAAAATGATATCATGTTTGATAATATTGAATACCACCAAGAAGAGCCAAGGGAGCACATTCCCCTCATCTAGATCTCCGTGAAGGTCATCTACCAGATGACTAGTGCCATTTCTGTCTCATAACTGGGATTGAATACAGACTGAAAAGGATCCAAATAATCTGTTTTTGTAGGATCTTCTATAGCTGATTCCCATCACTTTCTCAACAACCTTCTACAGATGGGAGGTTGGAGACCAAATAAGGATTATGAAACATAGCTGGATCCAAGAACTACTACTTCCTTCAAAGCAAATGGCGTTACCCATCTCCCTTAAATTGCATAGATTGCCTTCCAGATCCAATGCTTCATGCCTCAATTTGTCATCTAATGCAGTCAGTGGGGACATGAGACAAATGTACAATTGGCAGTATTCAAATCATGGCGATCCCTATCTGTTTGCATAGGTCCTACATACTCAAATATATCCCAAATTACAACACAAGATAACCCTAACCCTTCTCTGTAATAACCATCAGCTTTACCCATTTCCTATTCAATCTACAATGTATATGAATGGTTTTATGAATTTATCCACTATTCTTGCAGGTGTTTCTCCCTTGCATCTTCCTATAAAAGTGTCCAAGTAATTCTTGGCGGGAATCTTCAGACCACTTAAGTGCAGAGAATTTCATTGCTTTTATCATCACAGTGTAAGTTCAGAGAGGAGGTCTAGCAATGGTCACTTGCATATAGTTCGGTTTTCTGCCTTCATTGCTCTAGGCATATTTTCAAATATCCCCCCCTCCCGCCCCCCAAGGTTCCTCAGTAAACTAAGAACTCAACTTGAAATTGATAACAGGAACCAGGTCTCACTGGAGTAGTCTCGGTGCTTTGGCTGCCTCCATGTTTCACAGCTCAATCAACAAGATGGACCTACCCTAATACACATAATTTTGTCAAAACATCTGTCCAGCTGTGTTCCACATTCTGCAGTAGCTGTTGCAAAGTTTCCTCCTCTTGCTTATATAGATGTACATATATATAAAGTACGTATACTTTATATGGAATATCGTTTCCATCTGCCTAAAATACATGTGAAAGGCCAGAATTGCTGAATAAACCTTTGTTGGAGTAAGAGTGTATTGTAATTTCTCTTTGGCTGGCACATATACTTTTCCTTTATCAGGAAGCATGGCTATTTCTGGAAAAAGTGAGATCCAATAATCCACAGATTATAAAAACTATCCAAAGAGTCTTCAAAAAAGAAAAATAAAAGCTACTTGCTACGAAATAGAAACAGAAGCTATCTTTAGTAAATAAGTCCTTTGAGATAAAGAATAGTATGATCCTTAAGGATTCAAATGATATCTATCCCTAGAGCAAACAATAAAGAAGATCTACCTGAGATATTGTGCCAATTAATCTTGCCTTGTGTCAACATAGAGCATAGGGACCAAAAGGCTGTTGAAATTGACTACAGGATACTGACTACAGTCCTTTTGCTAAAGACTGGATCATTCCTTAGAACTAGAATCTAAAACTCAAATTGTCAGGGGTCCATCTGAGGAATAGTTCATTGGCTCAAGGGTTAAAACACTGAAGTCTTTGATACAAAAGTCTCTAGTGAATCAAAAATGGAGAATATCATGATATGCCATTAAAATGTATTAAAATAAAAAAAAGGTTTACTGCAAAACAGCAAAGTTTCTTGCAAAACAGTTGTTTCACCATTTATTTCTCAGTGATTTTATTAATTAGGTCACCAGTATTTGGTTTCTTGCTGGGTTGATAGGTAATATTTTTTCAGGATCATATTGAAGATGATAAGTGAAAATAATTCCATGAAGAACTGTCCAAATCCCTGCTTTTCTCTTACTTCTTTCTCTTTCCTGAAGAAAGTTTTTTTTTCTTCTGCCCTTTTTCTCAAGAGATTTTGCTTGCCTGCTTATTGCTTTCTGTTTTTCCCACTTCTTGCAAAGATGTGAAAAACTCAAGATAGGTTAGCCAGATGTGCTCTTCTGCCCTTCAGCTACTTTCTCCCTTCTCTGGGCAGTTCCAGCATCTGTTTGTTGCCAAATCCCATCTTCCCATTGCTCCTGCCCAAACAGCCTGGCATTGCTTTGGAAGCAGCTTTTGTCATGAAGCGTGAGAGTGGATAGGATTCCCAGAGAACAATCAAATTTGGCATGAGAAGGTTTGTGGTGCTGACTATGTGGCCCAGTTGATCAGGCACTGCTGTTGTTCTTCCTGTTACTCAGCCTGAGCACTTACATGCCACTCAAGGAACTAGCCTTGCTGGGCAGTGTCCTTAGTACCTACAAAATATTGTGGGAGGTCATAGAAAATGACTTGAAGGTCCTGCATCTGCCTATAGGCTGTAAATTTGAGACCACTGCTCTAAAATCCAAGCCATAATGCACTACTGTGGATAGGATATCTAGAGCACGATGAGCTTTAGCTAACTCAAGCAAGAGATACAAGGCACCTCTTTAGGGGAAGAGATAATAATGTTGATCCAATTTTTATATTTGTTTCTGTTTTGTTTTCCTCCATTTTGCATTTTTATTGTCATGGTTTTCTTTGGGTTTCTCTTTGTTTTACAGTTCTTTTGGGCTCGTTTTTTGAGACTGTTTGATGCGTTGGCTTCCCATCTGCTGCTTATAACCATCTCAACCATAAGTTGTGAGTGAGCCATCATAATGCTTCTTATTATTTTTTTTGTGTTTGTTTTAATAATGAATATAATTCTGAGTTTTTTCCATTTATTTTGTTTCCATGAAATAATTTTTGCTCTCAATATTTTATGCATAGGCCAGGAGCTTTCTGGATTCTGAATTTATGAGAGTTTGGCCCTTGTAGGACTGCAGTGAGTCATATGGTGTTGAAGGAAGTTCCTTTGGGCCTTAAGAACAACGTCTATTTAACATTTGTACGTAATTACTGTGCAAAAAGACAAAGATGTCAAATCCTGTTTACACACATGAAAATATATTTCCTTTAGAAATACAAAATATGTATCCAAAATTGCAACTATTCAGTTATGAAATCCTAACAATAAGAGAAAGTGACAGTTCTGTGAAGTTTTGTTTTAGCATATGCTCAGGAGACCAAAATACTTGTTTAAGCCAGTACAACTGTGACATTTATTTTTTTTATTTATCATAACTTTTAAAAATATATTTTCCCAAATATACTGAAGAACATCTATCCTATTTAATAATTTGTTCCCAAAAGTAGAGTATGTAACAATGGTGATTTATGTTTATGTGACTGAAGTTTATGTGACTAAACTCATAGTTAGAGGTTAAGTAAGCAATGGCTCTCTTCTAGTATCACTGTTTCATGTAAATTCTGAAAATCAGACTTCAATTATTAAATAATTGAAGATAGATTATATCCAAAGTTATACAACTACATTGTTATCTGCACAACAGAATACCTATCCTTACTCTCTGCATTGTACCACCTTCCTGTATTTGGCCTCCTAATTCTTGGAGCATTTTTGAGGAGTTGGAGGGAGCAAAAGGAAATTCACCAAGGGTGCCTGTTGTGCTGATAGATGACTGCTGATCTATACTATGTGGAATCAACAAAAAACATTAGTACAGCTGGGACCCAACTGCTGCTCTTTGTTGGTTTTTCATAGATAATTTTTTCAGCACAATAAAAAAACAAAATTATTGACACTGAAATTATGCTCAGCTATGAATCATAATCAGTCCTGGTTTCTTTCTTAAACAATGTATATGTACAATACTCTGTATACAAACACACATGCTTACGCATGCACGCACATACACACATACAGATTTGTTTCTGATAGTTTTCACATGTGATTTTTTTTCAAGTGTACTTTAAAATATATAGGGGTATTCCTGAACTTTTTATTTCCCGGCACCAAAGTGATTCTGTCCGTGTGAATTAAGATGGAGCAGTAGAAAGAAACTGAGTTAGCAACTGAAGCACTTTGGTAAGAAAGATGAGGTTGTTAACCCTCTACTGTATAGCCAACTGAATCTATTTTTGACTTTAACTTGCTCTTAAGTTTCTGAAGCCAGTGGTTTTTGTACTGTTTTATATCGGAAAAAAACACTTTGCTGCTCTGCTTTGTCCATTGAGGTATATAGTGTTTTCTGTGAAGATCTTACCTTTTTAAGATTTTTTTTTTAAAAAATTGATAATTAAATTTATCTTAAAGGGATGTTTTCCAGTTGGAAGTGTTATTGTTTCTAAAAGATTTGTTCAAAAATCAATTTTAATCCATAACTAAAATGTCTTAACTTGACCATGAGTTCATCTTAATATTTGTCATCAAAATGGTTTGTGGACCTAAGCAACAAAGAAAAGATGGACAGCTTTGCATACTTTCACATTAAAAAAATTAAATTTAATGTTTCTTCTTTCCATTAGCCTCGTAATGTTGCTGGCTTCCGGGGAACAGTTCGGTATGCATCAGTGAATGCACATAAAAATAGAGTAAGTTTTATCCCAGTGTATATGGAAGGGGTAAAGTGAGAGAGATCAAAGGATCAAAGGAAAAGTGTTTGTTTTGCTGTTGAATGTGGTGTTAGGAGTGTCACACACAGTACATACTGAAACTTGGTGTGACTCAGGTACAGTTGAATAGATTATGCATGTTGTATTATAGTGCACATATACATTTTATTTATTTATTTTACAATACTCTACTATGCATGGGGTGAGTGGGTGGGTGGGATATTTAGCAAGATTATGCTAGATGTTTGGAGTAGATAGGTGGAATCATATTTTGTAAGGTGGTCCCTGACTGTCCAGTCTCTTCTTAAGACCCTCCAATGTTAGAGTACCCACAACTTCTGAAGGCAAGCTGTTGATTTGCATTCATCTTGCCCATCTGCCTGAAGGAGCAAGGAGAGACATGGATCTAATTCCTAGGTAGCGGAATTCATATTATAGAGGCCCTTATCCACTGCTTCAGATTCTCCAGGCTTAAAAGAATCCTGGATTGAAACAGAAAATGCTGCTCTTCTTAACTCATATGATGAGCTGTTAATGATTGAGACATTCTAATAAATTCTCTGCCGTTACAAAGATCTAGAGTGCTGATGGTCTGCAATATTAGATTCCATTACCGTGAATATTAGAATTTATATGCATGAAGCTGTGTTTATTAATATTTTTCCCAGCACTGCAGTTTGCCAACTGCCTTACATTGCATTACTAGTGGCTTGGCTGTTCAAATATGAAATTGTGACATTGTAATCTAAACAAAAAGTATACTGTGAAGCTTCTTTCCTACTGAACGTGAATTGCATGAAGCTGATGGATTTCATAGCTGTTCTTCTGCTGAGCTTTGAACTTTGAGCAATTATTCTGGAAGAGATGTGAGAATTTTTAGGATGGTCTGCCCATAGAAGCTAACAGGGCTAGAAGGCTTTTGGAATTTTTTCTGGCTAGTATGAGCAGCGGCCTTGTTGAAATGTGGCTTATGTTGTGATAGATTTGCTCTAAACTGCCTGTTTATTGTGCAAAGCTCATTCAGTCACTTAACAATTAAATAAGTCAGGATATAACTAGAATATAACATGGAGTCTTGCAAATAGCCTTCAGTACAAAGAAAGTTAAAAGATAATCTCCTTCAGTGTAGCAGCTTGAGTGTTTAGGCATATTTCAGGATACTATTTAGAATAACAGCAAAATCAAGCCAGTTCCAGTACAGTGGGACATACACTAGGCTACAATGCAGAATGTCTAATGGGAAAAAAAGAGGACTTGTCTTCATGAAATCTATAAATTTCAACTTTGAATTTCTTCCAACTTTAGTCTTGTTTAATGTCTCTTTTGGCATTACAAAATAGTAGGCGTGTTCTCTTTTGACCTTTGTAGTTAAAACACATCATGATGTGCAGCATGCATCATAGAGTTCCATTACTGATGTGGAGGAATTTCTCAACAGACAAGACAATGCAGAAAACTGCACTGAAATTAGAATATATGGAAGTTACTGCTTTTGATTTTTAATTCTGGTTACATGAACAATTTACTATATGTATATGCTGCATATACAACTGATATTTTTGTAATGGCTCCTGGGTAGCAATAGTGTCCTGCTGTTGTAGACAGTGTTGGCAGCTACAATATTTTTAAATTAGTTTTTGTTTTATTGCAGGAAATGGGCCGACATGATGATCTATGGTCCCTTTTTTACATGCTGGTAGAGTTTGCAGTTGGTCAGCTTCCATGGCGCAAGATTAAAGATAAGGTAGAAAATATAGTCAGCAACAATACAATATCTTCCTTTTCAAAATGAATAATAAAGCAATAAAAAACCCTGGTGGATTCTATAAAGGCCCATGGAATGTCCACAGCAGTACATTAGAACATTTTTGTGATTGTGTATGACAGCAGTCAAAGTTTCAGTGTTCAGAAACAATTTTGTTTTTGATACTTGAATTATATATAATCACCACAATTAATAGATATTAATATCTTAACTTGAACCCATTTACTGTCTTGTTTTGTTTGCCAATGATATTTATTATATGTATTACCGTATATGCCGGCGTATAAGGCGACTTCCGCGAGCGCTAAAATCGGCGCCAAAGACGGGGGTCGTCTTATACGCCGGAAATACTGGTAGTTTCCGACGTATAAGATGACGTTCTAGGAATGCGGCTCGGCGACAAAGACGGGGGTCATCTTATACGCCGGGTCACCTTGTACGCTGGCATATACGGTATATGATGGAATCCGAAATTTTCCAGAGGACTTTTCTGGAGAGCTTTTAGAGTATAATGCCAGATATTTTATTTAATTTTTAATGTATTTATCTTATATATTATATTACTATATTTATTATTTTTTGTGAGCCACCAAGACCCTGTTTATGATTACAGCAGGGTATACATACATACATACATATATACATACATACATACATGCATGCATGCATGCAAACAAATAAATGCATTTTATCTCTCTAGGAACAAGTTGGTATGATTAAGGAGAAATATGAACATCGAATGCTGCTAAAACATATGCCTTCTGAGTTCCACCTTTTTCTGGATCACATTGCAAATCTGGATTATTTCACCAAACCAGATTATCAGGTAAAATCCTGTTTTTATTACTATCTTGAAACAATTAGAAGACAATAATTTCAATTTCCCACGTTAAACTGATTTAATAAGAATCAGTAGTTTTCAGTTTACATTGCAGGACTTCCCCTCAGTGAGCAGACAGGTGTCTAAAGGTGAAGATTATCCTAGTCCCAAATTGTTGGGAGTTTTGTAAGTCATGGCCAAATTTTTCAATAAGGCTCAGTAATAATTGGGAGTTAGTTCAGTTGCTTCAACAAATGTACAACATATGCACGGACAGCAATTTACTCAGCAACCTGGTAACATTATTCTGCACCAGCTGCAACTTCTAGAGCATGGCAAAAATACCCTGCATATACTAATGAATACATAACCAGGGTGTAGATACTAATACTACTACTACTAATCCCTGCAGAAAGGAACAAAATTACTCTAACATAATGCCCCCAACTCACAAAGACCATCTAGAAAAGTATCATGGACAACCCTATCAAAGCCACTGAGAACTCAAGTAGTGTCAGGAGAGCTGTACTTCCCCTTACTCTTCCCATATCCCACTTTGAATTACACTGACAATGCTGTCTGCACTGATTCTTTTGTTACCCTGCTTGTCTGCAAACGGGCAGAGGATTACTATTGCTTTATGATTAGTTTATTTTTTTGCTGCTGTTTTTATTATAAACCACTTCAATGCTTTTGCATGGGAAGTGACATATGATTATATTAAACAATATAAAAAACACTTAGATAGCTGCTGAAAGAAAATTGCACAGATTGATTATAAATAATGGCGTGGCACTATAGCAACAATGGTGCATTGGACTATCTGCAAGAAATACAATTTTCCTGCATTTGTGATCCCACCAACAAGAACTGGACAAAGTAATAGAAAATGAAGCTAAAGTGCTCTGGGACTTAGAATTCAAACTTGCCACATTACCTTAGGCTTAACAGTTGCTGATAAAAGAGACAAAAAAAGTCTCTTTTTTGCAGTACCTGGAGACAGAAGAGAAGAGAAAGAAATGGAGAAAATCACAAAATACAAAGGACTGCAAATAGAAGTAGAATAAGTGTGGCCAAAGGAAGCAAAGTAGTACCAATAGTAATAGACACTTTGGGTGCAATTCCACAACATCTTGGCATCACATTGGCATCACCATCAGTCAATTGCAAAACGAAGCTTTAGTAGGAACAGCTTACATCATACAATGATAACTTTAACACCATCAAACATTTGCCTATCCCAGATCTTTGGGAAGGACTTAATAGGTAGATAAAAAGGCCAAATCCAATCTAAACATTTGACTGACTATGTGAACAACCATAATAATAAAAACTTACAAGCAGATCTTTCAGTTGTATCCTGATTGCCTTAATTAGGGTTATTTGTAATCAGTGGATAATCCCATAATGATATTAATCTGTTTTTAGCTATCTGTTTTAGTATATCACATGAATAAAAAACCCCAAATTTTCTTAGGAAATTCTTTTAAGGAGGAGCACTAATTTTGCAGTAAGGGAATATAGAAGACTTCTAAAACACATCCAGTTAAGAAAGCTACGTTTGGGAAATACTTTGCCTATTCTGGAGAGCTTCAGCTGATCTAGTTGACAGGTGTTCATGACTTTTATTTAACCTTATGGGGACACTCTAAAAATAATGATGCAGTTATGAAATAAACTAAATTTTGTTTCATTCATATTCAGTGAAAATATAGTTAAGGTGCTTACTCTTCAGTCAAGTATGTAATGATTTTTGATTTCTACTTAATCAAAAATTAGACTCGGAACAGGTATTTTTTTTTGAAAGCTTAGAGGATGCATCCAATGATTTGGGGGTTACTTCTGGCTCTAGGGCCTCAAGTTGTGAATCTGTGAAATAGACCATTCTCTATCTCATATAAAGTGACTTCCTATATTCTTATTTCTGATTGTGGATAAACATTTGAACTTTAGTATTCTAACTTGTTTTTGTCTAGCTGATCATGACTGTGTTTGAAAATAGCATGAAGGAAAGAGGAATTACTGAGAATGAGGCCTTTGACTGGGAGAAAGCTGGTACAGATATTTTATTATCTACAAGTACATCCACCCCACCTCAGCAGAACACAAGGCAAACTGCAGCCATGTTTGGGTGAGTGGCAGACCACATATATCCAATATCGCAGAATCTCACTAGAGGCTCTTTTGGTGTGCTGACAAATTATTTTATATACAGTCAGTGTTTGTAGTTACAGATGTTTCCCCAAAACAGGTATGCTAATATTAATGCTATATGTGAGCATGACATGTTGACTATAAGTGATTACCTTTGAGTTGATTGACTCCAAAGATGTCCTAATATTTATGGATAGAACTTTTTGGAAATCCAAAGAACTTTTATCTAGTTTATGTTTGGGTTCATGGGCAGTGGGTGGGGAATGCAGAAATGCAGTTTCTCCAGTGTGTCCTTCATCCTTCTAGAGTGGAGAGAGCTAAAGGAAGGCCAGGAAAATATCACCTTCACTAACCCTTCATGACCTCTTGTCATGAACAGGAATAAAAGACAGAACTCTTCTCATAGGATCTGACTCTACTTGTATCATAAATGTGCTGCTTCTGATCACTCTCTAATTTTTAAATCTTGGGAAATTCTCTGAGATTGTGAATATTTCCCATTTGAGTGGATCTGGTGAAGACAACTAGAAAGAAATAAACTGCCAATGTAATTTAAAGATCTTTTGTGGGAGTGGATAACATAGTTATTTCATGGGAAAATACATAGGGAGTCATATCAAGACGTACAGTTCTATGAAAAATTTTGACGTATTCTGGTTCCCTTGTGTCCTATTAAGGCAAGTCCCCTGAAAAATCATAAATCTCAATCAGAATCTAAACATTATAGAATAACCCACATCTCAAGATTTAAGTTAAAATAAACAAGAGGTATCCCAATTCTGTTTTGTTATCAAAATGAAAAATAATATATTTTATTATACTTAGGTATTTTCTTTTAGCAAGGCTACTCATCTTCTTCCATAGCTAGTACTGTCTTCAGTACATCATACTGATAGTCATTATAGTAGATATTGTATTTCAGAATTTCCTCCTGCCATAAGGCATCATAATGATGGATAACAGTACATTTTTTTTACGGAAGGACAAGAAATTCTGCAGTATGCTAAGTAATTATTATGGAATCCTTAGGATAAGATTTCCAGGCTGCCAATGAAGAATAGTTCATTGGCAGCCTGGAAATTTTCCAATAGTTAAATGCCAGAGGAATAACAAAGTTTCAGTCATCCATCGAATCTAGTAGTACCTCAAGATAAGATAACTTATTTAAAGCTTCATATTCTGTCGCAGTGGGCTTTGTATGCATTATCTATAATATTGGCTATGAACGGGTGAGGTTTTTGTCATACTGTGAGAAATAAATCTAAAGCTTTAGTCTTGTAATCTGAAGTTTGTACATTATTTCTCCTTTAGTGTGGTTAATATCACTCCAATTCCTGGAGATTTACTTCGTGAGAACACAGAGGATGTTTTGCAAGGAGAACACCTGAGTGACCAAGAGAACGCACCCCCAATTTTATCTGGCCGGCCAACAGAGAATAATTTAGGGCAGACTCCAAATGTTCCCTTCAATGAAGGAGAAGTTTGGGAAGAGACTGATGTAAATCGCAACAAACTCAGGATCAGCATCAGCAAAGTAAAACTTTTTGACCATTTTGAATATGCACTAATCTTTTCATTTTCTTCCAAAGAATAGTGGTTTTGTGAGCAGACAATATGCTAAGTAAGATAACTAAATTTAGACATGCAAGTATGTTTTAATGTAAAGTGACTTTGTCTTGCATTCAAGACTGGGCTAAAGATATAAAGAATATATTACAAACTGCAGTGCCTCTCTTGATGTTTAATATGAATTTATTAGATTATGTCTTCTTGGCCAAAACTGCATCATCATTATAACGGCCCCTGGGTATAATTTGTCAAAAATTGATGCATGTGAAATCAAATATTTAATTAGTACCCTCAGATGATAGGCTGCATCAGGTTCATTACCTTGGTTTTTTTGTGGATTTATCTTATTCTCAATGGTTTCAGACGCAGTGTTTAGCAGAAGATGATCAGAAAAGTGGTGTGTGTCCCATCTCCCCAGTGCGAGCAGTGCCAGACTCCCCTACAACTCAAGCACGTTCTCTGAGATACCGTCGTGTGAATAGTCCTGAGTCGGAACGCCTCTCCACTGCTGATGGAAAACTTGATCAGCATGAACGAAGGTTTGCTTAGGGCCAATTAAGTGGCTTTAATACATTCTTGTTCAAGCTTTGGGAATATAGCTAAGAGTCAAAGTAAAGAAAGCAAAGAGAAAGCTGAAATAGCATCCCACCAGAGATCTGTATGTAACGACTTTTCATAAACTGTTAAAAACGTGGTTGTCCTCCCAGGCCTTGGGAACAGGATGGTTGTGGAAACTTTATGGTTTTGGTTTTCTTATGATAATTTTAAGTCATCTGTAAAAAAAAAAACCCACACAGACATATGTTGTTTCCCACCCAAATTCATCAAAGAGTTGGTTGACTTCCAAGTACAACCAACCAACAAATAAGCAAACAAGCAAACATGGCGTAATGATTTAAATGTACCTATGAGGAAAAGCCACACATTATTTCGGTTTATTTTAAATCAGTATTATTCCTCCCCCCCTTTATTTTAATCAGACCTATCGGTGCTAAGTGGTGGAGAAAAGAAATTTAATTGTTCATTCATTACTTCAAATACTTGAAGATCTCTACTGAATGTCCTTTATGTTATGCTCAGATTTTAAAATTACTTATCTAGTCAATGAATAGACTGTAACTTGCTCATATAAAACTCTCTGATTTAAACAAATAAATGGATTTTATTGAAATGTACAATATTTATGTTATTCAATGGGTATTAGTTCACCTACACAAATGGGAAAAAAAATAAAAATAAAATGTAAAAGCATACAATGAAATTAAGGGATCTTTAAGTTACTGTAAGTAGCCTGAAAGTGATATAATGGATGTTAAAAATTGCTCCCTCTTTTCCTGGAAAATCATTCCATAAGTGAGGCAACAGAATGAATAGGGTCCACTCCCCAGTGGCCATCTTCTTGCTCAGGCTAGCAAAGGCATGCTATGGGAGGAGAGTGGACAGGTGGATACAGGTGTTGGAGTCTGCTAATATTCTTTAGCAAAGAAACATAAGACTAGTGTGTTATACTTGAAGAAAAGCAGCTTTAATATTTAGTTTTATCTTTTGAATTTTCAATGAATTTGGAAGAGAGCAGATCCCATTTCAGGGGAAGCTATTCTCAAAAGGTTCTTTAATTTAGATTATGGGAAATAGCCATCATTATTCTTTAATAATCTTAAATTATTAATTTTTAAAATTAATTTGTTTTTATTTTCAGATCCCGCGTAGATTTACCTTGTTCTCCTTCCCGGCTTGTATGCTCTTCTCAGCCAGCACAGATGCTGTCTATTGAGACTGGTCAGGTAGACCGACAGGCAAGTGGCAGGATGGATGTATCTGCTTCTGTGGAGCATGAAGCTCTCAGTAATGCTTTCCGATCAGTGCCCCTGGCTGAGGAGGAGGACTTTGACAGCAAAGAGTGGGTTATCATTGATAAAGAGACAGAACTGAAGGACTTCCATCCTGGCGCTGAACCAAGTACATCTGGGACGACAGATGAGGAACCTGAGGAACTAAAGCCCATAGAAGAAGGGGACGAAAGGAGGCACTTGGGTGCAGAAGCAGCAGTCAGGCCCAAAATACATGATGGGCGAGTCCGAGGTATGCAGCCTGTGGCTGAAGAGGACAGTTCCCACAGAAATGAAATGCAATGCCAGACAGTATCTGAGAATAAGCATGAGCAGCAACCAGGAAGCCCATCACAGTCCCCCTTATATTCAGCACCAGCTATCCGGCAGCGGAGACGAGAATCTGAGCCAATAGGTCCCGAGAGACAGGTAAGATATGCAAAAGAAATCCATCTCCTTCATACTGCCATTGTTTTTCATTTTTGTGTTGTCTGTTTCGTTTAGTGAAATCATCACATTTGGGCATCATATCCAGATTGATGTTATCTCTTTTAATCCTTTGTATCTGTATCTAAAGAATCAATACTAGTGTTATTACATCAGCATCAATAATATTTTACAGCAATTTACATTAGAAGTGAATCCATGTGAATTGTTTTTGATGCAGATTAGTCCTATGGGTCAGCAGAGTGGTGGGAAATCTGTGGCCCTTGTAGATGTTGCTGAATCTTTTACCCCATTTGTTTGAACCAATATGGCCAATATGATAAGGGATGCTGGAAACTATAGTTCAGGCACAGTTTGTCCACTTCTGCTATAGAATGAGGTACTGTAGATTAGAAGAATCAAATTAGACTAAATCTGTATGCTAATTCTGAAATGTATATATTCTTTCCTAGACTGAGTGTTGGTTCAGAACAGGCAACAATTTTTCTCTATTATTTCTCATCCAGAGAAAAACTCCTATTCTGAATACAAATAGTCCTCTACCTATGACCATCCAGTCAGCATTGAATGAATGCTATTTATGACCAGTTCCCGGAGTTCTAGCTATCCTAACAGCTCCATGGTTATGTGATCATGATTTAAGTGCTTAGCAACCCATTTCTACTAATGACCAGTTGCCAAGTATTCTCCAATCACATGATTGCCATTTGTAATCTTCCATGCCAGCTTTATTTTATTTATTTGTTTATTATTAAATTTATATGCCACCCATCTCGCCATCCCAAGTGGCTCCCAGAAAGTCATCGAGAAGCTAGCAGGAAAGGTTGCAGATCTCTGGGTTAAGATTTCCTTACCTATGCATCTTTTCCCAGCCCCTTTGTGCTCTTGCTGGCCACTCATATCCTCTTATACACTCTTACGCACCCACCCTAACCTGCACCATATCTATTGTGCACCTTATGTCCTGTCGTCAATCTGCACAGTACCTCAAGTGCATCTCTTTGCATGTGACCCATGCTGTCCTCCCTTGCACCTTCTTTGAGCCTCACCATGCCTCTCATGCATTTTCTTTTAACCATGCACTTTGTCCCTGACTCATGCAACCTTACACACCCTTCCTGACCTATGCCACTACCTCTGACTTCCCCCTTGTGCTGTGTCCCTAACTTCCATGGTACCTCTCACACATTCCTTCTCCCTCTCTGATCCATGCAATGCTTCTTCCTCACTTTTGCACCCCTGTTCTCTCTTCCTGACCTGTGTGGTGCTTCTCATGCACCTTCCCTGAGCTGTGCAATGCCTGTTATACACCTTTATGCACTCTTAAGTGTTGTCACTTAGGGATGCAATCATGCTTTATGACCTCATCTCTTGGCAATGGAAAGTCCAGTCCCAATTGCCATTGTATATTGCAAATTACCCGTATGTGTTTGACTTGGTGACTGGGGCAATGATGTCGCTAATCTTTTTCAAGCTAGGGCAAGACACGGGTATACTTTTAGTTAAGAGTTATTCCAGTTCCTTTTGATGCTGCAATTCCTGTGAACACTTCTTTGGGTAGTTAAGGAACATTATCTATATACTACTAAAACTCTTGTATCTGTTTGATACTTTGTAACCTTTCATTGGGCAAAATGCTGCATCACAAGGTAAAACTTTACAAACAAAGGTATCTCTAATGAGCTGATGTATAGAATGCTGGGACCCATTACTTTTATGGGAATTAATTTGGGAAAGATTTTGTGCCACTTCAGCGCTGCTGCACTGTTGTTCAGTACCACTGAGGGGAACCCAGAAGGAAATGATAAGATTGCCAGGCTTCTTGTCACCTTCCCACAAACAAAGTGTTTGTTGGTGGAAAGCTTGCCTGGAGAAAGTTAAAGGAGAAATGGTGCACTTTCTACTAACTAGTCATTCTGCACTTGCACTGTGTCAGTCACTCATGGATTCACATACTCCCTTCCCCCGTTTGTACTCCCACATTTTGCAGCCACTTATTTAACTGCTGGGAAGGAAAAGGAGGGAAGGAGGGAGGGAGGAAGGAAGGAACGTTTTTTTGTTGGTCAGTAAATTTTGTGGTAATATACTATTTAAATGTTCTTTACTTTCTGCTGGATCAGATTACTGCTTTCTGTATAATTTTGAAAAATAATGAAATGCTGAGTAATTGTATTGTAGAGACATATTTGATTCCATCCCAAAGTTATCATTTTTTTCTTCTGTTCCTCCTGCAATCATAAGGCAATAATTTGCATTATTACGTTGTTCAAATTATCTCTCCATGATATTCAACTTTTTATACATTTATTTCTAGTAAAAGGCTGATTATGTATTGTTTTTGCTCTGAAATATGAGTCTGAATTTAGTTTGTGACTCGTTTCCAATTTTTTCAGATAATTCAATAGGATAAGAAGACCTCCAAGGTCTCTTCCAGCTTCTATTCTATTCTATTCTATTCTATTCTATTCTATTCTATTCTATTCTATTCTATTCTATTCTATTCTATTCTATTCTTTCTGCTTTTGCATAATTGTCCTAGTTCAGTGATGGCGAACCTTTTAGAGACTGAGTGCCCAAAAACTGGCCAAGCCCTCGCTCCACCTCCCTGCCCGCCCCCGCTCTGCCTCCCCACCCCCTGCCCCACCTGCCCACAGAACCACTCACCGGCTCCAGGGCCTGCCGCAGATCGCCCAGGCAGCCCAGCAGCGCTATGGCGGCCACACCCTCTGCCTGCGCCCTGCAGCATCAACTGTGCATGCTGGGGTGTGACGGCAGAGTCTTGTCTATGCTGCCTGGCTGCCATGTCCTTGGCTGCGCTGCTCCGCGTGGGCCACGCTTGAGGGCAAGTCTCCTTCAGGGGGGCTGCTGGAGAGGAGGGGGTCGCGGGGGAGGTAAGGCTGAGGCAACGGCACATGTGCCCACAAAGAGGGCTCCGAGTGCTGCCTCTGGCACCTGAGCCATAGGTTTGTCACCACTGTCCTAGTTGATATGTGAGAGACAAACAGAATCTCATTCAGGCCAAGATAAAAACAAAAGGGCCATTTTTTTGTCAGGGGAGGATATTTGTATTTGTTTACTGATATTTTGTTATAACATTGTTTCACTACATTAAGATTTAAATACACAAAAATTGCTTCCTGCAATAGTTAAACAGTTAGAGTTGAAGTAACTTTTGCCATTTTGACAACAAAATATTTTATTTTAGACTATTTTATTTTGGTGATTAAGACCAAAACTTTCACGAAGTACTTTACTCCTAAACTCCCAAAAATACTTTGTTGAAATGTTCATTCTCCAGCACTGGAGATGGAGAATCCACCAAAGGGTTTAGACTGTATTCCTGCCCAATCAGATCAAGTCAGCCAAAGTTGCCACACCCGTCCTGGACCATAGAGATCCCAGTCTTGACTTGATTTCACCCAGGACAGATGTGCAAGTTTGGCTCTTAGTCAGGTACAGTCTCCATTGGTGAATTTTCCCAGTTGCTGAACTGTGCTTTGATTAGTAATAGAATTTGGCTTCCCTATTATAAATTAATCCATTCAGGATCATCATAAAATTCCAAATTTTCAACAAATTGCTAATTAAAAGGGGGGGGGAAGAGAAACTGAAAGTACAGGAGGGATCTCCATATTTTCTTTCTTCCCCACTTCCAACCCTGTTCAATTTTCCTTGCCCAGGGTCCCTAGATTAATTGAGACACAAGTAAAATAGCGGCTGCTATTTTCCCAACAGGTCTCAGCTCGGTCTCCCTTGGCATCGGAGCTTGCGGCTGCAGCTCCGGGGATTCGTCGAGTAGTAGGTGGGGGGAGACTCCTTGTTTCGTTCCGATGCATTCAGGATCCTATTAGAGAACCTTAACTAAATTTTTGGAGGTTGTGACTGCAACTCCGAAGATTTATTCAGCCGGTATTTTCCCTCTGTTTGCCCCTGTAGCTCGGCTTTTTCCACCGTTTCTCAGGTGGTAGGAGTGTTTGCGCGCTAAATCGCTACCGCCGATCAGCTGATAGGCGGCATAGGAGGGGGAAAGTTTAAAAAAATTTGGCTGAGTTTTTTCTAGTTCGGGAGACAGATTTACAGAAAAAAGGGAGCTCTCACGCTCAGCAGTCTTCTCCCTCGGAGCCTCCTGAAACAAGGCAGACGCGGCCATTGTTTTGTGTGTGGCCGCCATCTTGGGCCACGTGATCCCAGACTTCGGAAAGTTCCACTCATTGTGTTTGGAGGAAGGGGCTCCTTCCTCCTCAAAACGTTTCCCAGTTCCCACAAAGGGGATTAATTCAGGACAGGCGAAATTGGGTTGGCAGTCTTCTAGGACGTACTGCAGATCCAGCGTCACTAAGCAGGCCACCATTTAGGGGACTACCGCCATCTTTTTCTGCAATCAGTTTCACTTTACATTGAGTCCCGATAATTCTTGGTGGTCGTTGTTGAGTTCTAATTGGATTTCACTGCAATTGTTTAATATTATGATCTAGTAGGTTGTTGTTATAGAGATCCACAACAATCCAGACTCATTTCCTTGGTTTACCACTTCTATTAGTTTTTGCAAACTTGGTGTCTCCTGGCTCTATCCTGCTCGCACTGACTCATTGGATTTGAGATTTCTAACTCAATAACAAGTTTTCCTTGGGTTCCAGGTGTACCTCATCGTGCATCTGTTCTTACCCATAGCAGCCCTTCCAGATTCCAGGCGTCCCCCATCGTACATCTGTTCTTATCCATGCATGGATATAGCTGGTTCCAGGCGTCCCCTATCATGCGCCTGTTCTTATTCATGCAGCTGCTTTACCTGGATTTCAGGCATCCCCATTAGTGCGCCTATCCTTATCCAGTGTATAATACTCTCTGCATCTCAGGGGCCCCCTATTGTGTCTCTGCAGTATCAGAGAATGGAGGAGTCTATGTCTACCACAAAGGGCACTCTATCATCCTCATTGACTCCAATGAATCCTAATTCTCCTGGCCTGGTGAGCGCAGATAAACCTGTGGCTAAAAGCAAGGACAAAACTACCACCAAGGCTTCAAAGAGGTCAGAAAAGCAGGCCAGCCGGAGACACCAAGGCCTGGAAAAAGAGTTTTCCAAGGCACAAAAGAGGGCCAGGACAGAGACCTCCCAAGCGGAGGGGTTGGCCTTGGACATACTATTAGGTCCCCCAACCTCCCCCCTGGGCATATGGTCAATGGGGGAGTCATTTCATTCCCCAGCACAAAGTGGGGAATGAAACCGTGAGGCCGGTTTCCCAACCCACGGCCTCACGGACTCATCACGGGATCCCAGAGGCGACATTCACTCCTACTGCGGCTGGTCTCCGACCAAACGAGCCTGTTCTCTTCCCTGCGGAGGACCGTCTCGCCTTATTGATAGCACAGGCAGTTGACCACGCTCTTGATGCCAGGGCGCAAGCTTCAGGTTCAGGGACTGTCCCTCCTCCTACTACACACCACTTGGTCCCTCAGACCTATTATGTCCCATCTTCCCCTTCTGGGTCCACCTGCTCTGAGGGTTCATCCCTTCAGACACACGACACCGAACAGGGGATTCCAATGTCTGAGGAGGAGGAACCTATCCCAGAAGACCCCTCATTCAGTGGTCTCTTCAATCCTTCTTTCTTTGTCACCTTGCTCCGCAAGGCCACATCCACAGCCCACCTAGGGCCTGAGCCTTCCACATCTACAACCACTGTTTCCCCAGAATCAGAGGTGGATTCAAATTTCACCGAACCAGTGGCTGCTCAGCATCGCATCCCTTGTTCCTCCATGTTCTTGAATGTGATAAGGAAACAATGGACATTTCCGGCCTCCTTTCCTCTTCCAGGTAATACTGATAAAAAGTTATATAATGTGGCTAAGGATTTGGAGGAGGCACTGGAAGTGCCTGCAGTGGACGAGCCATTCGGGCCCCTAGTATCTCCCATGGCCATTCCCGGGGATGTATCTGAAGCCCTCCAAGCAGAGGACCGTAAGTGCGAACTCACTTATCGCAGAATGCATCAGGCTGCTGCATGGGCTGTTAGGGTGGCCACCTCAGCATCTTTTTTCAATAGATCTGCTCTCCGCTGGCTCAGGCAACTCCAGGCCCATGTCCCAGCGGAGGATATCCATACACATCACTCCTACTGCGGCCATATGTGGTGGCTGCCACAGAGTACACGTCAGATGCCACCCTCCAGGCTGCCAGGTTTTCTTCCAGAGCTATGGCGTCTAACGTGACTGGTCGCCAGATGCTATGGCTGAAGCACTGGCAGGCAGATGCCAAGTCTAAATGGCGTCTTTTGGCTGCTCCATATCAAGGGGGTAAGTTGTTTGGGGATTCGTTAAATCCTTACTTAACTGAGAACAAGGATAAGCGCAAAGTCCTTAATCACCTCATTAAGAAACCAGACAAACGGCTAAATTATTACCAAAGGCGACAGTCATTTCGTGCAGGAGCTAGGTATAGTTACTCCCAACCTATGCGTTCCTTTCCGGCCAGACAGGACAGACAGGACAGACAACCTGACAGACAGACAGACAGGCCTAGACAGCAATTTCAGGGCAAGCGGCCCTTTTGTGGGAACGGCCGAACTTTTTGCCGATCCAGGTGACTCTCTGGCGATTCCTCCCATAGGGGGCAGACTCTCCCTCTTCGCCCACCAGTGGGAGGCCATCACCACAGACGTGTGAGTACTAAACACCGTACGTCACAGTCTATTCCTAGAATTCATTTCCAACCCTCCAGCTCGTTTTCTTTCTTCCCCCTACCCGCGAAACCGAACAAAAAAGAGACTAATGAGGGAGGCCGTTCAACATCTGTTGAGCATACGGGCCATAGAACCGGTCCTGTGGACCAGAGAGGTCGGGGATTTTATTCTATCTTCTTTGTCATTCCAAAAGTGTCGGGGATGGAGAGCCATTTTAGATCTCAAAGTTCTGAATTTTCATCTGGCTTACCACAAATTCAAAATGCAAACACTCCGCTCCATCTTGGGAAGTGTGAGAAAAGGGGATTTTCTCACATCTATCGACCTTACGGAAGCGTATCTTCATATCTCCATCTCTCTCGCCCACCGTCGGTTTCTAAGGTTTGCATATAAGGGGCGCCATTTCCAATACAGGGCGCTCCCATTTGGCCTCTCTTCGGCTCACAGGGTCTTTATCAAAATCCTGGCGGTACTGGCAGCTCATTTACGAATGATACCAGTCAGAGTCCAATGTTATTTGGACGACATATTAATCCAGTTATCGTCCATCCAGTCCGCAAGGACGGACCTCAAACTGGTGATAACACTACTCCAAGACCATGGGTTCTCCATAAATTTTCCAAAAAGTCACATGGTCCCCACAACCGGACTGTTGCACCTCGGGGCCATTATAGACACGGTGGAGTGCCGGGTATACTTGTCCCAGGAATGCCGGAACAGCATAAGAGAGTTCATCCTGAAATTACACGGGGGTCGGTCAGTAACATTGGTCAGTCTTTCCCAACTGTTAGGCGAGATGATCTCGGCCATAACAATTGTCCCCTGGTCCAGGCTTCACTCCAAGGAACTACAGTGGTTCATGCTCCCATTTCAGAAACAGAACCTCAGTGCCTCCCAATGATGGACAATTCTCCCACCACAGGTGATGCGTTCTCTCAGGTGGTGGCGATCAACCACCATGCTCAGAGGGTTATGTTTCAGGGAACCAGATCGGATAGTAATAACTACAGACACCAGCCTGTTTGGCTGGGGAGCACACCTGCAGTGGGCTCAGGGCCGCTGGTCTCACCGAGACCTGCGCCACAACATAAATTGGCTAGAACTAAGAGCCATACATCTAACCCTGCGTCACTTCCACAGTCTGGTGAAGGGGCGTCACGTACTGGTCCTCATGGACAACGTGGCTGCCAAGGCTCATGTGAACCGCCAAGGGGGCACCAAATCTCAGGCCTTACTGACCGAGTCACTCTTACTGGGTTCTTGGGCAGAACACAATCTGGCCTCCATCAGGGCCGATCATATTTCAGGGGAGGCGAACACTCAAGCCGACCTTCTGAGCAGAGCCATGGTGGATCACTCGGAGTGGCGCCTTCACCCGAGACTTCAGAGAGATCTGTCACCATTTCGGCCTTCCACTTGTGGACCTCTTTGCGTCCCCGAGCAACGCTCAGCTGCCTCGGTTTTTCTCCCGGTTTCTGTCTCCAGGGGTGGAGCAGACGGATGCTCTTCGGAGCCCATGGCCTCAGGGTCTACTTTATGCATTCCATCCTCTGCCTCTTATCCCGGCGGTAATCTGCAAGCTTCTTCGGGAGCAAGCAGAGATACTCCTAGTGGCCCCTAATTGGCCAAGGAGGCATTGGTTCACCGATCTGACGAATCTCTCCCTAGCAGACTCTTGGCGGATTCCTCCGGAACGGGTCTCTCTCAGTCAAGGGGCCATCCTTCATCAGGATCCCCAATGGCTCCAGTTAGCAGTCTGGCACTTGAGCGCTTGCTCTTAACGCAGGAGCTCTGCTCGCCAGGGGTCATTACTGTCATCCAGGCCTCCCGTCATCCTTCCACAAACCAGATATACGAGGCCACGTGGAAGAATTTCCAATCATGGTGCTCTGGTCATCACTTATCACTTTTGGAACTCACGGTTCCCCATATTCTGGACTATCTGTTACAGGGCCTGGAGAAGGGCTTGGCCACAAACACGCTGCGCAGACAGGTTGCTGCTCTTTCCACCGTGCTCGGTGGGGTCCTTGGGACATCATCCCTTAATTCGCTCATTCCTTAAAGGAGCTTCTAATAGCAGGCCTCCTACGGTACACAGGTACCCTTCATGGGAACTACCACGGGTCCTTAGGGCTCTTACCAAGCTTCCCTTTGAGCCCATGAGGACATGTGATGTCTGATACCTGTCACACAAGGTGGCATTCCTAGTGGCGATCACGTCGGCACGCCGTATTTCGGATTTGGCAGCACTTTCTACAAGGAACGACCTGTGCATTTTTCACCAGGATCGGGTGGTCCTTCGACTCGACCCTACTTTCATCCCAAAGGTTAACTCTCTGTTCCATAGGGCCCAGGAAATAGTGCTGCCGGATTTCTGTCCCAACCCATCGCATGCGCTGAAACGGCAATGGCATAGCCTGGATGTCCGCAGGGCACTTAGGTACTATATTTCGTGGACAGCGACATTCCGCAGATTGGAAGCCCTCTATGTATCATTCCATTCTTCCTCCAAGGGGCGGAAGGTTTCCTCTTCCACGATTGGCAGGTGGATCAGGGCGTGCATTGCTGAGGCATATCAAGCTGAGTCATTGCCGGCTCCACGATGGGTTATGGCCCACTCTACAAGGAGTGCGGCCACTTCTGTGGCATGGGCCACCCAGGCGTCCATTGAGGACGTCTGCAGGGCGGCTACATGGACTTCGCCATCTCCTTTTATACAACACTACAAAATTGATTGGTTTGCCTCGGCTGAGGCTTCTTTCGGTAGGAGAGTTCTCCAACAAGTTTTACATCAAAGTACCACACCGGACCAGTCTACTACCCACAGTAGGCTTTGGTATGTCCCATTGGTGGATTCTCCATCTCCAGTGCTGGAGAAGGGGCATTGTCTTACCTGAACGCCTTTTCTCAGCACGGAGATGGAAAATCCACTCCCGCCCTTTTAGGTTATCAGACTTAGGGTTAGTTAATTTTTTGTGAGCCACAACATCTTGGTGTCAGTCAATGGCTACGCTCGCATCAAGACTGGGATCTCTATGGTCCAGGACAGCCATGGCAACTTTGGCTGACCTGATCTGATTTGGCAGGAATACAGTCTAAACCCATTGGTGGATTCTCCATCTCCGTGCTGAGAAAAGGCGTTCAGGTAAGACAACGCCCCGTTTCTTCACCCAGAATGCTTAAGTAGATCTACCAGAAGGTCTGTCTTTCTTTGGTACAGTATTGGTTTATAATACAACTCATAATAATATTGCCTAAATAACATAAATTAAGTAATTTACAGTAGTTGCATTATGCAAAGCACAAGATTCATATCATTTGCATGATGAATCATAAGTACTCTTCTTCTCCTTGCCCCATCGTATGTACACCTCCTTCCTTTGCTCTCCTTTCTCTTTCCCAATTTGAGGAAGGAAGCCCCGTACTGTTGTTTGAGTATACTGATCTAAATCCAGAGATGTCAAACTCACGATGTCATGTGATGTTGCACGACGTATCGTGACTTTTTCCCCATTGCTGGCAATGGGGTGGACGCGGTTTCGGTGTGATGCATCCGGCCCGCAGGCTCGCAGTTTGACCTCCCTGGTCTAAATGACCTACAGATTCTCTTTACAACCTTGTGTTCTATAAACTCATGTATAATGTAGTAAATATCTTGGGGAATATGGAATACATTTGTTTGATACAGCTGTATACTATCTGAATTCCTTGGTAACTGTATTAATCAGGTTGTAGACTTTTTTTTATTAGCAATGTTTGCAAATCTTTTATAACTTTGACCCTGATAATACTTACTCAGAAGTAAATTTCTCTGCTAATGTTTGAAAATAACAAGAAACTAGAATTCACATAGGAAAAAATCTGGATCTTTATGTTTTCAGTGTAACAGTGGACAAAAAAATTCTCATTTGCAGTATTAGGAACTTGAAGCAGTTTTTTTCAAGTTTAAAAAAGCTGTTTTGAGCTTGAAATTGACTGTTTTATTCATTTTGGAGGTTTTCTGTTTCAATTTTAAAACTGTCCATTTATTTATTTAATACCTTCATAATTTAATAACTTTTCTTTAGGAACTTTTAGTTTCATACATAACCATTTTTTCCTTGCACAACACCAGTCCTATGAGTTGGTTGTACTGAGAGGGAGAGAATGACTGAGCCAAAGTCATTCAGTTAACTTCCATCTCCACCCTCTGTTTCTGTTTGTAATTGTAGCATGAGTTTTGTAGAACAAGATCTGAATACGTGAAAAGTTTTAAATATTGATTTGAATTTTGAAGCAGTTTTATACCTAGAAGCTGAACTAGAGTTTAACAAGCCTAAAGCTGTATTACAATTCATCAAGTGTTATTTTTATCTCAGAAGGAAGGAGAACGGGGCAACTCAGGAGAAGCCAAGATCTCCATGTCCATACAGAAGAACTTCACTGGGTAGAAAGGCATTGATGATTTAGATTTACATATTTAATTTTATACCTCATGATACAAAGGATACTTCTAGGAATAATTTTTCATTGCTGGTACAATAGCCTTAGTTCAGATTGCTTAAGTAGGCCATTAATAAGCTTAAAGATGACACCTTGTTAGAGGTTGACAGGTGTTCACAGGAGTATTCTCTGCATTCTTTGAATGATATATGTCCCAATTAAACAAAATATATAATTTTAGCTAATTTATCAAAGTTTGCTTATTGTAGCTATATGGTTATATATACCAGAAGTAAATCATACACACCAAATCAGCTGTATACACTAAAACATCAATCTTTTGGTTCAACCAACTTGTCACCTATTTCCAACTTGAAATACTGGATTTTGCCATGTTCTTTTGCATATCCAAGATTCTAGCATCTAATATGGATTCTAGAATGATAATGGCACAGAAGACAATACAAAGATGAGAGGCCTGTTGCAAATTCTGCAGAGAGATTGAGAGGAATTTGTGGGGAATTTTATAAATAGTACAGCTTTTGTATATTTGAGAAGGGCACAATATATAGCAGAAATCAAAGTTACCTAACAAATTAGGAAATAAATATTGCCAACTTCCTTTAGGGTTAGTATCAATTCTTTTCACATTATTTGAAGGCCTGTTTTTATTCTTTTATTCTTGCAAATAAAATTTGCAAGAGGAATCATATTCATGCATGATAGATAGAGACTTCAGCTATTCATGCTGTGCCTATTATTGTAACTTTTTAGAGTTTACAGTTGCATGGTTTGTATCTTTATTTAGTTGCCAATCAACTAAATTGTAGGTAGCTTCCCTAGAGCAAGATGAGGTAGACTAAAATAAACCTTCCTATTATAAGATATTGTTATTTTTTTAAAAAGCTCCTTACTTTAAAATGTGACTTTTAATTTTAAGAATGCAATAGAAAAAATATAGACTTATATATCCAATATACTTCAACTTGGAAGAGAGTGTGCACGGGTTAATAGAAAAGTGAGGAGGCAAACAAAATTAATTTCAGAGATGTTATCCTCTTTCTGTTATATGATTTAAAAAAGCCTGTACTAGAGAAAGTATGGAACTGCTGCACTTCTGTGAAAGGGCTGTGGTAAGGCCTAGGTGTACCTCTTACTTTTAAGGGCCCCTTCATGTGACAGTAGGAGATTAGCCTAGAAATGGGTGAACATAGAGGCTATATTAAGTCCCTGTAAAGCAGAAGTGTTTCCCATCCGCCAGTGAAGATTTCTGCAGCATGCACAGCACAAACCAGGAGCGAGTCAAGTCTTTGCCTGACACCTTTTCCTCCACTCTTCTTGGTCTTTTGCAGTTGGAGGAGGACAGGCATTCTCAACACTCTCTCCCGAGGTACAGCCCCCTAAGAAGACTGGCGTCCTCCGTTTTCTCCTCCTCAACCCTGGAGACAGAACAGTACCCTCACCTTGGCGGCACTTTCATACAGCGCAGCCGTTCGGCGGAGAGCAGCCCTGTGCGCATGCCCCACCGCAGGCACATGCCCCTCACAGCAGGAAACCACAGACTTATGCCTTCTGTCCTCCGCATTTCCAGATCCCAGCTCCAGCAGGTGTGGGCCCGCTTCACACACAAAACATAGCCTGTACTGGGGAAAGCAGCAGCCTTTGTAATGCAATAATAAAGCCCACCTGCCCCATTTGTCACCATTTAATGCAATATTGAATCCCAGTTGACTTTTGGCCTAGAAAGTATTGTAAATGTCTAAGTCCCCTGCCAAGAAAAGAACTCAGAACACCCGCCTCTCTCTAATTCTCCACTACATGGTTCAGAGGCTCATCACGGTTTAAGAGTACAGCTAGAATTGCATATAGCTTATTAAATGCTGGTCATAGTTCAGTACTGCAAGGGGATGGTGTGAAATAGTGGGGGAGCAAATATTAGGCTGTAACAATGAATACAATTAAGATACAGTAGTGAGGCTTGAGTAAGAGACAGCACAGACATGAAAGAGCTATCTTTACACTAAGATAAAATCACTGCAGAGTTTTGTGTTGATCTGTGCTGATGTTGAGGCCTTCTTTTCATATTTTACTCTTATTAATTTAAGTAAGCATGCATGAGAAATTGGAGTCAGTTATTAAGAAGGATTCACAGATGCATATTTTAAAAGTTACAATGTCAAAATCACTGTCTTTTTACTATGGTTTCTGTACCACAGCCAAATTGCTTCCCTTTGAGTTTGCCTTTACTTTGCAACTCACACTGTATAGCATGGGCTGCATCTACATACCCAGCTCACCCTTTCAGGCAGGAGGATATAGTAAACACGATTCACGTTTTTATCTTGATCCATGTACTGAATGCTATGAAGGTATCTAATCTTTAAGGAACCATTTGCTTTCCAGTTTCCTAGCCTGGCTTAGTGCATTTTTGATATTAAAATTATTCTGTTAATGTATTAAGAAGGAACTAGCTGATTTATGAAGAGATTAATTATATTTAACTAGAAGGTTTCCCCCTCCTTTTTTCCCCCCTTTTCAATACTTATTTCAATGTAATGTAGGACAATGTAAAAAAGAAGAATTTGGTTAGAACACCACCTGCTTTTAGCCAGATAAAATTATTTTAAACTGTGGTCCTTCGGCATTTGTTAGTCAGAACCTGAGTTAAAATACATATTTGAAATGCTCAAGCATGTCAATGATAAAGAATTTCAGTTAAACAGAAGAGAGACGAATTGTATAACAATATTAAAGAATGAAAGAAGTTGATTGAGTAATGTAACATTTTGAAATTTCTCTTATGGAACTTCTATGGAATTTTCTGGGATTACTGGTATTTGCATTATGAACTCAATATAATTAAAACTTTTCTGTTTAAATTTGGAACTTCAATTTATCAGAAACTTGAACTACTCCCAAATCAGAATTGACTTAAACTTTTTACTTCATATTGAGTTTTTTTAAATAGTCTGTTTTTTTCAATTATATTTTCAATGTTTCCTGTACTTAGGAGGGGTAGAAATGTCTAAATACAAGCTGGCACACTTCCCCCATTAAATTATGTTTATTGTCACAGCATTTCAGAGTTATTGCTGTTAGGTGTTGGCAGTTTTTATTGTAGATCTCTCATGTTTGCTATATTAGTAAGAATAGAATGGCTAAGGTTGGATGTAGGAAATGTATGTCCTATTTTACAGATAACAGTCCTGCATTTGAAGACTTCCTCTGTAAAAAGGGCTATTTCCAAATTTAATTTAAACAAATATAACCCAAAGAAGGGATAGCCTAAGGTGTTGAAGTTTCGCATTAGCACCTGCCAAAGGACTGTACAGGCACAAGTCTCTTATCAGTCTTCCCTAATACGTTGAGATTATGTAGTTATTTTTAAATTATAACAATGATTTCTACATTTGTACAGGTGTATACAATACATATAAGCACATGTAAAGTTCATGTAAATTTGTGTTCTTTTTTGTCTCTTTGTTAGTAATATCTAACTGACAGCTCAGGTGTCAAAAACAGTCAAAGAAAGCTTTGCTTCTCATGTAATGCTTTTCCTTAGTAGTATGTCTTAATAGATAACAGTCACAATATTGTGATTTAGTGGAATGGAATTAAATAATACAAATTTGTAGAGGGAAAAGTTAGTTACATTATATTTAATCCAAAGATTATGTAATTTGGGGTTTTATATCTTCAATCCAAAGGCAACGTGCATGCTTAAACATAGACCTATCTGGGCATCAACTGGAAAGGATTATGTTTAAAATGCCATACTAACAAATCTTTTTTTGGTACCTGGCTTGCTTTCAAGAAGTGAATGAAGTCTGAAATGGTGGCACCAATTTAGAATTTCAGCATTTTGTTGCAGGTTGTCATTTCCCTTCCACCCCTCAAAAAAGCATACTCAGCAAAATTTCTGGGAGATGTAGAGCAAAACAAAAAGCACAAAAATGGCCCATAAAATGTCCTGTTCTAATGATTGCACAGGTCCTATTTATGACCTTGTCCAGGACAGGTGGGTAGCGTGCAGATATAACAATAGAGAGCTTATTAGCGCAAATCAACTTTATTATTGAAAGCAAAATAATTGTGCTTTTTGATACTTGTATCAGTATAAATGATCAGTGTCTAGAATTTAGACAGATGGATATAAATATAGTTAACCTGTGGAATGAATGACTTGTGATCTGAAAGATTAATGGAAAAGAGGCAATTCCCTATATAACATTTCACGTGGCTAGGTCAGAGGCTAACATAATTCTGATACGTGTTTGGAGGCCTTCTGGACACAAGGAATAATTAAAATACAATAGGTCTAGTAAAAATTGTGGATTTCTTTTGAAGTTGATTATTTATATTAAAAAAAGAAGCCTCCAATATGAAAATTAAAAAGCTTCCAACATGAAAACTTTTAAACACAAATAAAAAAATTGCAAATTCTCCTATCAGTTAATTAGTCAATCTTATATACCAATCCAGCTTTAACTCACTTTGAATTGCTTGTGTAGTTCTTATCAGATTTCTTTTTAAATAAAAACCATAACACAAGCCCACTGTTTAATGTATGAAACAAGAACTTAAAAATATAGACATGCGAGAATATCTAATATTCTCAGACTTGCTATTTTCCAAGCAAAGAACTTTAAGATTAATTTATTTATTGAATTTATTGGCTGCTCATATTACCAACTCTGGACAGCTTACAATATTAAAAAGATAAAACTATACAAAACCTATACACAATATGAATAATATACTAAAATATAAAAATATAAATTCTCATCCCTAACTAAAAGATGGTGAGGGAGGAAATAGGATGAGTGTGTGTGTGTGGGGGGGGAGAAGGTAGGTTATGTTATTAATCTATCAACCAGCCCCAGTGTGAAGTCCTCCTCTCCCGGAACCCTGAGCCAACTGGCAGGGCCAGGGCTTTAAGCTCTTGCAGAAGGTCAGGAGCGTTGGAGCCAACCTCACTCTGGGGGACAAGATGTTCCAAAGGGCAGAAGCAACAGCAGAGAAGGGTCTTCTCCTGGACCCCACCAACCTGAATATCCTGGCTGATGGGGCCTGTAGTATGCCTCCTCTACCAGCATGAGTAGGGCATGCCAATTCCATTTGAACCCATGCCATGAAGGACTTTAAAGGTTATTACCAACACCTTAAAGTGCACCTGGAAACAAACCAGAAGCCAGTACAGCTCAGAAAGCAGTGGTGTTACATGGGTCACTCTTGGGGTCTCAAAAGCTGCCCATACCACTGCACTTGCACCAGCTGTAGCTTCTGAATGCTGTTCAAAGGTAGCTCCATGTAGAGCATGTTGCAGTAGTCTAAATGACTAGGTCTTGAATGACTGAGTGCAGGGACTCAAGAAGATTGCCTCGAGGTCATTTAAATATATAATATGCTGTTTGGAATTTTCTAGTGTGGTCACAGTCCCCCCATCCCTATGTAATCTTAATTTTGCTTGAGAATTCTACCTGCTTTTAAAAACTTACAAAATATATGTATATTTTTATCAAGCCATTTATGTGTTTTTAAAAAAACATTTCTTAAATGCTGTAAGACATGGTATAAACAGTATGGAGCAGTACAGTGAAAAGAAGTTATGCATCCCCTTAATGTTATTACATTATAACATGTTTTGTGTATTTGCATGTGCACAATTCATAGATTTTAAAAATGACTTTGCACTTTAAGGCACAAATTGGTTGCACCTTTCTGCAGCATAATCTTCACTGAACCCATTGTAGCCTATTTCTCAATCCAACTTCCCATCATGTCTATATCTATTCAACTGCCACTCTCATAACCACATGTCATGGATGATGAGTGTTGTGGTATATCTGCAAAGATCCCAATTTGACAAAAGTCTGAAGCTGTACTATAGTACTTCTAATCTCTAATTTGATATTATATAGTATACAAAATGGTAAGTGAAATGTACAATTTGAAGAGGAGTTTAGTTAAGTTATTATGAACAAAATAATTAAAGACAATAATAATTTTAATAGAGCCCATGAGGGATTTATTCCCTTTAGGCTTTTTCCACGGATGATGAAAATGGGGAAATAGTTTCATTAATCACAATGTGATATGTTATTTTAAAAACCCTCAGCTGCAAGATAATAGCTAATCAACTTAATGTTTAAAATACCTCATTGACGCAAACTTGATTTGTAATGAATGGAGATTGAACTCATTGTGCTACTCTAATTGAAGACTAGTTTTTTGAGTTTAATTTCCAAGATTTCCAGATCTTAATATAATTGATAAAATCTTTTGTATAGGATTCTTAGCTCTGTTTCATAATCTCTAACACTTCTTTGTCTATGCACTGCTTTATCATGTTATTTTTTTTCCAAAACTGTAGAGTGCTTGGAATTCTTGAAATTTAAAACAAAAATCATAGCTCTCTAAGAGCACACTGGCCTGTAAAAGGATTTTTTTCACTGAATAGTAGAAATGGACTCCTTCTTCTCCTTAGTTTTCTTCCTTGTTTCTTTCTTTTTCCCTCATGCTCAATCCATAGTCAGATTTTTGCCTAGTTTTCCTCAACTTACTTCCTTGCAATTTCTGTTCCTTTTTCTTCTGTATCTGTTGCATACTTTGTTTCATTTCTTCCAAATTTCCCTTCTTTAGGAATGTTTCTACCTCTGTTATATTAATATCTAGAATTCTGCATAAATGTCTCTGAATCTGTTTTTAGGCTATTTTTTCTTATAATAATAGTTCTAATTCTCAGCCTCCTTTTAAAGGTGCTTGCTCCTTATAAATCACAATGTTTGTGAACCCAATTTCACAGTCAATGATTTTGGGTTGGCAGGTGATTCAACAAGCAAATGATGTATATATGATAATATATTGGCTTTTAATAATATCTTTCATGTGCACAATATATGCAGTATACACATAGTATTTATTTATTATTTATTTATTTAACACAGCTGCTCCATAGTGATTTTTAAAAGCTTGGTTCTGCTATCTATGATAATAAGGTAGGGTTACATTTAAAGCTCCTTATGTTTCTGCTAAACACCAGTTAGTAATAGATTGTGGCCTGATAGAAAAATTGATATTCTAGAGATGATACAGGAAAGATGAGTACAAACTAGATTTGGTTTAGGCCCTAAGGATATTATTCTGATTGTGGGGAAAGGCATCCAATCATTTCCAAAGAAGATCAGGTTTTTGTTTTTGCATAATCTCTGGAATTATTTCATAGATCCACTACTGTGAATTCACTAATATGAATTTGTGAACTGGCTTCTATTTTTTGATTTTTCACATAAAATAGTCAAAACTTTATAATATTATACCATTTTATATGAATGTCTAAAAATGAGATTATAGTCGTGCACTTTCATTTCTTCCTTACTGAATTGTAATGATGCTTCTCTCATTTGCCATTATTCTTAATTAACTCCCTTAATATAAGAACTATGTATTCACATGTTGTGGGTTTGGGATCAAACCGACTTCTAAAAATGGATTATTTTCTAGCATAAATCTATTAGAAATCTTAACAAATCAGATAATTAAATTAATTTTAACTTAAACTGATCTTAATTTTTCTGTTTATGTAGGTATCTAGAGATTTTCTTTAAAGATGCAATATATGTACATATATATCCCAGTTTATTTTGTATGTTGTGCTCCAGGACATAATGCAGTCATTGAATATAATCTACCATACCATCCTTAATTTGGGCTTTGCTTTTATGGTCATTTTCCCCCCAAAGAATTTGTACATTAAAGAAGTACTCATTTTTCTTCTACCAGATGTTGGGTTAGATAAAAATACTGGAGAGCTCCTCTTTTCTAAGATATTTTTCCTCACTGTCCCAACATCAAATATTTGTGGTTATTAGTGAAGCACTCCTGCCATTTTGAGTAATTCCTTAGTATTTCAGCACCAAATGATACTTTCATCTTTGATTGTATATCTTGTCCATTATTGTTTCTTCTGGTCATTGATGTATTGAACAACTGAAAGAGCAGCATAGGGTCAAAATCAGAGAATTTTATGCAGATTTTGTTCTGTTGTTTCTCAGTGGGTTGGATGTAAGTTATGCCCACTTCAACTACTAATTAATGACCTGAGCTTATGGTAGTACAAGTTGAGAAATGCCTTTCTATGTGAGGTCTCATCTTGAAATTAACACTGCAAAGAAATTCAGTCAAATGGAAAATTACGTTTGGCAGTTTTTAGAAGAAACAAAATAATATACTATTCATGGCATGTAGACAATTTTGCTTCTGAAATGCTTATAAAACTTCCTTTTTATAAGTCACTAATATCAGAAGTTTTCACTCCCTTTAAGCAAAAGCCTGTGCTGAAGTTGTTATTGAAGGGCACCTTCCCATTTCATTTGGATTTGGATTAAGGCATTTGGCTTTGTACTTGAAGATCAAAGTCAATCACTTGGAAGGGTTAGGTCAGGTGTAGGTAACCTTGGCTCTTTTATGACTCGTGGACTTCAACTCCCAGAATTCCTGAGCCAGCATGGCTCAGCTTGGAAACCTCTCCCTTTCCCCTCAGCATGGCTAGCTCAGGAATTCTGGGAGTTGAAGTCCACGAGTCATAAAAGAGCCAAGGTTGCCTACCCCTGGGTTAGGTTATCATAACTTTATTTTGTGCAGTTTTGTACAGCCTGCAATTCACGTTACCTTATTTTACAAGGGTTCTTGATAGAAGCTACCTAGTATTAAAAAATGATTTCCTGGATTTTGTCTTTCCCCACAATGATATGAAACTGGTAGAGTATTTTTTGTTACTAGTTTTGGTAACCTTTATAAAGTAACATTTGGTCAAGCTCCTTTTTTTATTAGACTTCTGTATATTGAATCATGGTAACATTTAATTCTGCTTTAGCAGTTTCACAATAGCACAAGGATAACATTTATAGTAAATGTTTTTAACACTCCATTTGATGTATTGGTAGTCATTGTTTGCAGTATTCAAACTACTGGAAAAATGATATAATGAATGTAAAACACACACACACAAGCTGCTATAATTATGTAACCTGGAGTTGAAAGTTGATCTCCATTTTTGCATTAACCTGCATGTAATTTAATATTCAGAATCAAATTTATGATCTATTTTTTTTTACAATGTAATATGCTTTCTGTTAAATCCTGTCTCCTCAGTGTACCTGGCTTAATTATATCTTTTTTGTAATAAATCACAGAGCTTCCTTATCAATAACTCATTACAAATGCAGGCAAACTATCTCTATACATAAAACGCATCTACATTTCAAAAACTGTTCCATTTAACAATAGAATAAGAAGGATGCTCAAAGGACACTTACTTGCCCCTTCACTTTGGTCCTTCCTGAAAAAAGCAGAGCTTGCTTATATTTGGCCTTATCTCTGCATCAAAAAGATACTAATATTTTCAGAATATTTTACAGTTTATTACTTCTTCCCAAGATTGGAACACAAATTGTCAATGAAATTTCCCCCCTTCTCTGTCTTCTTATGTTTTTTTTTTTTTTTCCAAACCTCTGCAGGTAGAAACATATGAAGAGTTTCAAAATAAAAAGATTGACTGAATGAAAAGCATATTTCATAAGGAGTTAATTTCAGTGCTTCTGATTCATACATTCTAGATTGCAGTGTACTTTAGCCTGCCAGTAGTGGTAGCCATGATTGCTAACATTGTGCAAGGCTGCATTAATGAATCAGGAACATAGAAAACACACTGGGATCTATCGCTACCTTAGAAAAAACTATAAATGGAGGAATAGCTTCTGAAAGCCATCAAACAATATATGTGTTCAGAATTTGGAAAACTTAAGTTGTTGAGAATGAACTTATTACATTGCAATCACGCAAGGGCTGAATTTGTATTTTACAAAGCAGATATCCTACAAATTCTTTAACAACATTTTGAAATTCTAGACTTGCCAAATCTGCAAGTTCTAAATAAATAACATATTCTACCTGCAAAGGATAATACCAGTTTCAGGATATACTAAGCTCATGCCTATTAATTCTTGTGGGAGCTGGATTCTTATTTGTTGGAATGCATCTGTATTTCTCAGGACTAAGGCATCTTCTAGTTTCTTGTGCCTGAGATCACTTGATAACTTGTGTTGTGTTTCTTAGGCTTTCTAGATTTCTTTCATAATCATCAGCACCCTCAGGGACTAGCATATCTTTCTTTTGCCTTATCCTAAGCCCAAACACTTGTTGCTACTGTTTATTGTGGATCAGCAGTTGGCAGTACTAAGATTCTGAAGAAGAGAAGAATTGAATATTTGTTTTTCTTCTGTTTACACACTGGTCCCAATATGTATAGAAATGCAACAGTGATGACTTTATAGGATTAGTGTGCGTACAAAGAACTAATTTCTAACTACAGTTTGGCTTAATGGTGGAATCATATTCTCTTTCTCTAGAGTAAATCCCTCTTTCTCTCTCATACACATCTTACTGTGGCTATGCAGTCAAAACCACCTTCTCTGTTGTTCCAGAGCATAAAGACCAGGTCACATTTCAGAAAGACGAGGCTACAACAAAAACTGAGTTTTATTTCATTTCCATTTAAATTTAATCAAACATAAATGTGATTAATATAATTATTTTCCACTCATATGGTTTTCTTCTCTCATATAGTTTTGAGGCTCCTAGAAAAAGCACTGAAAGCTTGCAGGGATGCGACATGCAGTCCTGGGGCCTTAGTTGTGCATATAACGGACTACTAATGTCAAATCTTTAATTTTAAGGCTCCTCACTTCTCAGCTAAACCAGTGTCAGTATTGATATATTTGTTGGGCACTGTTTAGAAAGAAATTTAGAAAGAATGGAATTCATGTTAGAAAGTGAACGCTTGGTTCGTAGTGAAGATACATTTTCACCAGCTTTTTGTCCTAGGGCAGCATACTATCTTGGTGTGTTTTTCCAAACATCCACATGGATGTTTCAAAGTTTGTTTTGTGTTGCTTTTTTCTTATATGGAGTGCCAATTCTTAATATTTTAAATATCTTTTAATGAAAACCTCAGGAATTAGAATCATCCCAGTATTATTGCAGACAGACACATGTATATTTAGCATCGACTGAAAAAGCCTAAAACCCTTCTTAGGAGAATTATGAGGTATAATTTTTTGTGGCATAGCAGGAATTAATTTGGAAGGACCAAGTTGCCAAAAGGGGTTCAAAAGTTTGTTTTCCCTGAGCCTTTTTATTCTTTGTATGTGTTGCCTGTTAGAACTGAAGATAATTCTCTGCGGCCCTAACCTTTCACCTTTTTGTACTGACATTGTATAATATGCTTGCACTAATCTCCTGGGCAAACCAAGCATGTAAGAAAAAAAATGAAGCTTTTTTTTATATAAAAGCACTGTATTCTGTATATAGAGAGACTAATGGCAAGAAGAACTTGAAATTCTATCTTATGTATAAAAGCATGCACTGAATTACTTGTATGTAGAACATGCTGTAAATGCTGCAGAGTACTGTAAGATCCTACACTTGAAATCACAAATAACAAGCAACTTCATCTTTTAAAACAAAACAAGAAACAAAAAAAACCTAAACCGAAGCTGTGCAATGGATTTTGTGCCTTTTTTAAATCCATGTATGTTAAGCCAGACAATCGGGAAAAAAAGCTTGTATACTACCAAAACCTTATTAAAGAATCAAAGGCAGAACTTGTGGCAGTGGTTTTTTTTAATCTCATTTTTCGTTGGACCGGCACAGTTATTGTAATGTAGACTTCAGATCTAAATACAAACTCTCCTTTAGCCCCTTACCTGGCATTAGCATTGTGGAGGATTTTTACTAGTGAAAGGGAGGGATAAATTTTAGTTTTAATAGAAAGAAGGATATATCCTGCTCTACTAGCCTAATTTTTACATCTTATATATCAATATAGGAGGATAGATTTTCTTGAACTTTCTTCTCTGGACTCTGTATTATGAGTTGGCTAATTTTTTCTCCCTTCCTCATTTCTCTGACTTCCTATTAGTCCCTGGGACAGAGAGAAACCAATATACAGTAGTACCTGTCAACTTTAGAAAACAACAATTTGGTGCTTGTGAAGAAAACCACTCTTTCTAAACGGGGAGGGCAATGAAATGCAATACTGACTAAGGCAGTGGTGAAGAGAGCAACAACCACTAGGCATGCCAGGGCATCAAGATCAATTGTAGCAGGAAAACACATTGTGTGGGCTGATTTGAGACATGATACACTAGCTAAAGGTAAAATGCATAAATGCAGCATTGATGCATAAATAAAGCTTTACTCCTAGCAATGTCACTGACACGTTCAGGTCATTTACTTGGAATTTACTTTGGGTACTAATGAGGTACAACCTGCTTTTGAAAATCAGAAAAGATCAGCTGCAGGCTTGCTGTACTTCCACAGTTTTATGAGCAATATTTCCTTAAGTGTGGATAATATGTACGTTGTTTTTTCCAAGATCAGACATTTGAAAACAGAAATCTGCTAAGAGTTGAGTGTAGACTTAACTATAACGCAGCTTTGCTGAAATTTGTGAAGGTGTTTCCAGAATTTGGTAGAAGAGCACTACCCTGCATAAATGTTTCTAGTAATTTCCTGTTTTGTTATTTTGGCATTCCTCTGCTATAATTTTTTTCTTTAAAAAATGACATCTCTGCCCAGTTGCCCCCTCCCAATTTTCACAGGAGTATCAAAATGGAATTGAAGACTCTTGAAGTTATTCAACTAACTGCTTGAATTGAAGTTATTCAACTAACTGCTAACTTCCAATACATTAGGTGTTTTTAATGCTGAAAAAGCTGCTGGTCCAAACTCAGATATCAGTAAATGCGGTTGTAAATTATAATGGACAAATGATATTTATCTTTTTAACACAGAAAATAAGGAGAAAAGCTAATTATCACCCAATATTTACTCTAAAGTAAATTTGGATAGCAATCCAAATCTTTTATATAACAGTTTAAAAATCAATTTTAAGATATGGTTTATCCCTAGTATTAATTTGTTTGACATGAAAAGAGGAATCAAAATACAATTTTTGGAAATAGTATACCACAGTTTTTGAACTGATAGTGGCAGGAGATATATTTGTTATATTTTTAACCCAAAACTGTGTGAACAAAAACCTCTGTATAAGAATATTCCACAAGAGTCCAGGAAGGATAATACATGTTAAGCAAGAGTATCTAAGTTTGGTACTAGTGAAAAGGTAAACATCTTGGTCAAAAGCATAATGAAGATCAAAGTTTCCATCTTTAACTGCAAATTACACATTTCTCAAAGATATCCTGATAGAATAATGTCAGTTTTTGAAAATATGTGTACAGGAATTCCTTATAAATATAATTACATTCGTCTGGACAATGTTTTTCCTACCAAAGTGTGAGACTCCCATCTATTACTGAGACTTGGAGGGCCAGAGTTAGGGAGATTCCTTTTTTAGATATGTGCACACCTTGTTGCTGTGTTTGGCATCAGTTGAGATCCCAGGATAGGAGAAAGGAGTGGCAGTTATTATCTGAGAAGCTCTAATAGCTTTCAGAGCCTCTGTGTGGTAGAAAATGAGATATGAGATCTTTATGGCTGAAGTGGTGTTCCAGATAGCAGCTGGATTTGTTGTAAAGTGAACACATACCTGAGCTGCTGGATTCCATTGCTGACAGTTGAATTCCGCAAGCTGTTATACAGCTGCCTCCAGTTAGTATTGAATTTGGGGCTCATCGGGAGTTCATGGTCACCATGACAACCATGAATCTTACCCAAATTATTGACCCAATGCATGCTAGAGGTCATATGTTAGGTTTTGGGGGGTATGGGTGGTCTTGAGATGCTTGCAATATGATCAGAAGGTGGAGGGCAGTGTCACCAGTCCTTTGTCATGATCAGAGCACTCAGATTGCTGCTTGGCTTACCGCTGCTACTCTTCCCTGCAAGAAGGTAAGACCTGTTAGATCTACCTGCCCCAAGCGTCTAGAGACTCTGGGATTTCAGAGAGTGTACATCCTGTTATTTGTTCTTATTTTGCTTTAGAATATTACTGAATATTATTCATGTAGTCTGATCAAGTAGATTTCAGTAACTACTTAATTCTTTGTCTTTTAAATGTATAAATATACATTAAGTATCTTTGCCTGAATTATGACCTTCAAAATCCTGCCAAAATAATTTGAAGCTTATTCAAACGCTGTAGTCTTATGCAACTTATGAGCAATCTCATATTATCTGGCAATGAACATCCATGTTATGTGAAGATGTACTTTTTTGTTATGATATCTGTGCATCACAGATATGGGAATCTAGTTTTATGAAAGATCCCTTCCATCCCTCAGTTTCTTTTCAACAGCCACAGGATTAATATCCTCATCTCCTTTATGAAAACTTAATATTTTGTTGCTTTTTGTTTTATTGTCATATCTCTGTTGTCTAAATTGGTTTGCTTTTTCCCAAGCAAGCTTTCAGTGGAATTTTCTGCGGCCCATCAAAACTCTCTTTTTGAAATGCCTCTAAAGATGAGAACAACTAACATCCCATGAATGGATATTTCTTCTGTCTCATGTGTCCTGGAGAGGAGCATCTGGTAGTTAATTGTCACTACCATGATAAATACACTGAGCACGCTCAGTTCAATTCATCTTGCCTTTCGGGCTTCCTTTGTGAAAAAAGCAATCCTGGCTACAAATCTGACATTACACATACCTTTTAGTTAGTCTAAATTATATATTTCTCAACCAGTTCAATACCTAGAGCAGCCATATTAGCATCCATGATCTCTAAACTGTCTTCTGTAACCTTGGTGCCAAATCCAGTCTTCTATAGCCTTGGAGCGTGTGTATGGAGATTCTCAATCATCCAGTCATGGTTGTCCCAAAGATGCTTTTCAAAAGGCAACTGGATTTTCTTATTTTGCTTTCCTTGAAAATGTTTCATTTCTCATCCAAGAAGCTTCTTCAGTTCAGAAGCTTTAGAATCTTGCCTCAAGGTGACTGTGGGTGGTTTACAATATTAAAAGCCAAGAAAACCACAAAAAATAAATATTACTAATAACAGTAACAATTATAATTAAAAAGATGAAGAGGAAGGGAGCAGGATGCATGGGGGGAGGGGAAAATCTTCTCTTAATCTATCAACCATCTCCAGTGTGATACATCCCTGTTAGGGCCCCAGGCCAGCTGGCAGAGCCAGATCTTGAGGCCCTTATGGAAGGTCAAAAGGATGAATGCAAATCTCAAATCAGTGGGTACAATGTTCCAAAAGATTCTTCTTTTGGATGTTGCCAGCCACAATTCCTTGGCTGTCCAGGTCCGCAGAGTGCCTCTTCCACAGCATGGCTCTTATGCGGGCATGGGTAGAGCAGGCCAGTACTATTGGGGTGAAATGGTTCCTGGACCCATGCCGTGTGTAATCTGGGCCACTCTAAGGGCCTCAAGAATTACCCACATCACTGCAGTCTGCACCAGTTGTACCTTACAAATGCTCGTCAAGGGTTGCCCTTGTAATAATCCAAGTGTGAAATGACCAGGGCTTGAGTGTCTAGGACTCCCAATCCAGGAAAGGGTGCAACTGGCACACAGCATGAAGTTACACAAAGGCTTTCCTAACCATGACTACCACATGCTCTTCAAGCAGGACTGGGTGTGTCTGGGGTAGTGCAATCCCATCCAGAACTAAATATGTTAAAGTATTGGATCTTGAAGTTCCATATACCCAAAGCCATTTAATCCTGCCCTGATTCAACAAAAGTCTATTGTCCGTCCCCCATACAGGCCCCCACAGCTTCCAGACACCGTGAGAGGGAAACAACAGCCTTATTTCAATCACCAGGTATGAAGATATAAAGTTGATTATCATCAGTATAGTAATGATACCTCAACTAATGATACGTATCATCGCCCAGCAACTTCATATAGATGTTAAAAAGGAGTGGAGAGAGTACCAAGCCTTGTGGCATACCAGAAAGGAGCAGCCATGGGCTGGCTCTCTCACATTATCAACACTGATTTGGACTGGTCTTGGAAAAAGGAGCTAAACTGGCAGAAGACTGTGCCACTCAGTCCCAAACCCTATAGCCATCCCAAAAGGATATCATGGACAGTGATACTGAAGGCTGCTGAGATGATAAGGAGAGCAAGGAAGCCCCATCCTGCTCTCATCAGAGATCATCAACAAGTGCGACCAATGCTGTCTCTGTCCCATAACCAGGCCTGAATCCTGACTGGAAGGGGTCTAGATAATCTGATTCATCCAGGACCCTCTGAAGCTGCCAAGCCACATCTTTCCTATCATCTTCCCTAGAAAGGGAAGATGGGAAATTGGACAAAAATTGTCCAGACAAGTGGGATCAAGCAATGGTCTTTTAAGGAAGGGGCAAATCAGGGCTTCCTTGAAAGGCCCAAGGAATGTCTCCTCTTGCAATGAAGAATTTATTACTGCCTGAACCCACCTGGCAATCGCTGTCCTGGAGCTTACACCAACTCAGAGGGACAGAGATATAGTTGACAGGTGGTTGCACTGATGGCATTGAGAAACATGTTTACTTTATTACGTACAACAGGATCAAAGGGGTGTACTAGCCCATTGTCCTGTCAGACATTGAATCCAAAGATGTTTTTTTAATAATCTAGGACTCAAGAAAAATAACAACAACAACAACAACTTTATTGTCACTTGAATGTACACCAATTGGCATACATCAAAAATGTTCTAATGTCATTGCAGTACAGGTAGTCCTCACTTAGTGATCATAATTAGGACTGGCATAATTAAGCAAAGCAGTCTCTAAGTGAAACAGCTGTGCTTACTTCAGCTGTCCTCTGCTTTGCAGACCTATGAAGTCATAAAGTTACTTTTTCATCACTGTCATAACTGAGAACAATTGCTAAAAGAGGCAATTGGTAAATGAGGATTACCTTTATTTTGCTCACTGTATTTAGACAGAATTACTCTATTGTGAGCTGATGAACAACTTTTATTTATAATATTAAGTATAATATATAATATATAAGATGTTTATATCTTATTTATTTATGAACAATTAAACATTACAAAATAAGCAAATTTCTTATTTATACATTATAAACTATCTTGAAGCCTATCTTGCTCTCATAAGATATATGAAATGTATCTATACATTGCATTAATACATACATTAAATGTATCTATATATTAAAAACATTAAAAACCAACATAGAATATACTGTTGGGTTCCACTGTTTTATTATACATACATACATACATACATACATACATACATACATCTCAGAACAAACTGACCACAGCTATGATTTCTTCCATTGCTTCCCTCTATATAGTTCAGTATTGAAGTTAAATAAACTGGTGATACAGCATTATCATCAATCTACCATGCTTCATCGTTCAAGCCAAAGCATCTTTTGGATAGGGAGAGATTTTATATAACTTTTTTTGCTAAACATTTTGCCCAACTCCAAATTCTATTTGGTAATTGTCAGCCCCAAGCAACTAGATTTGCACGTAAAAAGTTCAAGTTGACTACTTTATTGACTTCTACCTATAGTAGAAGAATCTCCCCAGATTGCTTGCCTTCCTTTGGGAACAAACAGAACTTAGGGTGTGTGTGTGTGTGTGTGTGTGTGTGTGTGTGTGTGTGTGTGTGTCTGAGTCAGTCCTAAGTCTCTTGTGGCTATGCAGAGACTCAAGGCTAACTTCTTCCTTGATCCTTCCCCCTTGTCTGGCTGGGGATTTCCCAAGATTAATCACAAGTACATGTGATACGAGAACTAGTTGTTATCTATGTTTTTCAAGTGGTCACTGTATATTCATGTTTGAAAACTACATATTTTATTGCACCTCTCTGCCAGATTTTTAAATAAATAATTAGTCTTTCCATTGCACTGATAAAGTGTCAGTTCATTCAAAGAAAGTAAGTTCAGGTTGATAACCAAAGATGCTATCTTTGGAAGAACACTGTTTGTCTCACATTGAATTATTATACTATTTGCTATCTGCTATGTACAGTATTTGCATAATTCTTATACAGTATACCACAGATTCCAAATATTTTATATAATTCAAGAGCACATTCATACTTAAAGTTTTGTTTTTAAAATAATGAGAGAAAAGAAATCAAATTGAACAAAATACAGTGATATATTAATTTAAAAAGCCATATGCTTAAAAATAAGTGAAAAAATACAAAAAAACAAACTATCTCATTACAACAATAAACAGTTGTTGTTGTTAATTGCGAAGTCGTGTCCGACCCATCGCAACCCCATGGACAACATTCCTCCAGGTCTTCCTGTCCTCTACCATCTTCTGGAGTCCATTTAAGTTCACACCTACTGCTTCAGTGACTCCATCCAGCCATCTCATTCTCTGTCGTCCCCTTCTTCTATTGCCCTCAATCTTTCCCAGTATTAGGCCCTTCTCCAGTGAGTCCTTCCTTCTCATTAGGTAGCCAAAGTATTTGAGTTTCAACTTCAGGATCTGGCCTTCTAAAGAGCAGTCGGGGTTGATCTCTTCTAGGACTGACTGGTTTGAACGCCTTGCAGTCCAAGGGACTCGCAGGAGTCTTCTCCCGCACCATAGTTCAAAGGCCTCAATTCTTTGTCGCTCAGCCTTTCTTATGGTTCAACTTTCACATCCATACATTGCAACTGGAAAAACCATGGCCTGGACCTATATGCACTTTTGTTGGCAGGGTGATGTCTCTGCTTTTTAGTATGCTGTCTAGATTTGCCATAGCTTTCCTCTCCAGGAGCAAGCGTCTTTTAATTTCTTGGCTGCAGTCCCCATCTAAGGTGATCTTGGAGCCCAGGAAAATAAAATCTGTCACTACCTCCATTTCTTCCCCATCTATTTGCCAGGAATTGAGAGGGCCGGATGCCATGATTTTGGTTTTCTTAATAAACAGTTACAACTGTATAAATAATTATCTAATGCAAACAGCATGCAAGGGTTCTATCTATCTATCTATCTATCTATCTATCTATCTATCTATCTATCTATCTATCTATCTATCATCTTTTTGAACTTATTGTATTTTATATAAATAAGACTTATATTTCATTATATTTATTTATACAAAATCCATGTCTATAGACAATCTGCTCTAGTAGCAAGTATAAACAGATCTTCAGTCCATTGAGTAAATAGGGCCATATGTTTATTTTTCCAGAGCTGCAATATCAATTGTTTAGCTATAAAAAGGGCATGGGAAATCCATTTACATTCCTCAGTTCCATATACTAACAATATAATTGAAGAGAATATTATCCTCTGAAAATTTTCTTACATAGTCACATTTATATAATTCACTATTTTCTTCCAAAACCTAATAAGTATTGAACAATGTAAAAACATGTGTTTTAAAGAAGCACTGCTCTTATTACATCTTCAACAAAATAGACAATCCTTTTCTATACAAATCCAATAAATTCTAGATATTATTTTTTGTTGTATAAAAAACCCCTTCCTTTTTATGACCCTGTAATCCCTTAATTCAGAACAGAGTTGTGATGACTGGAAGAAGCTGAGTGTTGATTAGCCAGATGCCCTTCCTGATGCCATGTGGGGCTCACGGTAGATATTTTTTCTTTGCACCCTAACAGAGAAACATCTGCCACTACTTAGGATTGAACTCTCAAGCTTCCAGGTGGAGGAGAGCATCTTCATCACTATGTCATCACGCTGCTCATATTATTTTATTGTTGTATAAATCATAGCTTAAGGTCCATTGTCTTGCTATAGAAGACACTCTTCCATTGTTTATGTAATATAGGAACTTTAATTATTTCATTCATCTCTTAATGTCTTATATCAAGTGCATTTATTGATAACAAATATCTATATAAACTAATAATAGGTTTTTGAGTTTTAAAATATATAAGAAGTTCTAGTAATTTGGATGTTTTAAAAGTTGAAAATGTTGCTGATACCATGTTAACAAATGTTGCAGCTGTAAATATTGCTACTGAGTTACATCTGATAGATGATTTTTATCATCTATTTTAACACAATGTATGTTAAAAATTCATCCTCATCAATTGGTCCAAAGTCAGTATTCTCCCTTTCATCCAATTTTTCTGCATCACCATCTTCCCAATTTTTAATGTCAAATTTCCCCTTAGGGTCATGAGAAGGATAAAATCTTTTTTTAGACATTCCATTCCATATCTTCCTGATATAATTGTTTCTAGAGATACTAGAATTTTATTATATTTGAATCCTAAAACTGTCCATCTAACCAAAGGTGTTATATATGTATATTCCAAAACATTTGTATCTGTTATATGCATTAATATGATTAATTCACCTCCTTTGGATGATGCTTCATCTATCAAATACTTAGAGCTCCTGGAGTGTCATGTCAGTAATATGACATGAAAAGTACAATTGGAGCCAGTGTTAGAAGCATATGCAATGCAGGGCACACTTTCATAAAATTTTGTAGAAAGTAGCTGTAAAAAGTTTCTACAGAAGTGTATCATCTGTACATGTGAAAGCACAGATGATCACTTGAAGAATCACAGTTACATTAAGCAATTTTGTTATTGTCTAATTCATGCTTAATGAACTATACAGAAAGTAGTTCTGATTTCCTGTGTAACATTTGCTTCCTACTCATTTCATGTGATATTCATCAATTTTATTTTTAAAATAAAAGTATTTCCACTTCAAAATAATGTCATATACGTTTCTTCTATCCCTGGACATCTGTTTTTTTTCTACAGCTTTCCTTTTATTTTATTAAATAACCTCTTCTGCTTCTGCTATTGTATGTTGCTAGAAACCATATAATGTTTATCTTTACTGTGTATATTCTCTTTATACTGGTTTTCTTTCTGTTCCAGTTATGTTTTTCTTGTTTACAGGATGACCCATGGGCCTTGCTAGGGTATTTACTGAATAATAACCTTTTGCATTGTTACCTCTTAGGAGTGTTCAGCAGACATCACACTAGTAGGAGGTGAAGGACAGGTTTTGTTTTTAGCAGCAGCAGCAGCAGCAGCAGATTAATGGGAGGCAGTTGCCTCTCCTTTCTTCCTATATGTATTAGATCTGGATACTGAAGATGGAATACTGAAAAAGAATGAGGGGGAATTCTACAGACTGTTCTTGAGGCATCCCAGAAGATACCCTTGGGCTTTAAAGCGGGGTATTAATATCATGTGGTAAGGGATTTGCCATTATGGTGAATACAGATTTTTCCTGCAGAATCTTTCTTCCAACATAACTTCACAAATTCTTGTTATTTGACAAAACTGAGAAGGGGAATTCTGTGATTCTTGATCTCTGCATATTTTTGAAAGCCCTGCATAAGTAACATTCACGTCCAGGGAAAATATTTCTCCCCCAGAGAGAGAGAGAGAGAAAGATATAAGACTAAGAAGGGGTGAAAGGAGATAAGGTCCACTTTCCACTCTGACCCTACTTGCTGCTGGGTCCAAACGGATGCCCCCCAGTGATATAAAGCTGGTAGGAAAGGGTCCCCAGCTCTTGGTCTCCATTCATTTGTGGTTTTAATTCTCCTGGCTAATTTCTTGCTTATGTAGTTTCAACATTCTGGATAATCAAATATTTTTGTATGTCTTTTTCCAGGTATTCCCACTGAAACCTTTTGAAATGAATGGTCTCCCCAGGGTGGTGCCTTTAAATTTGCCTTACCAAGATTTCAAAAGGGATGTATCAGAAAACAGGGAAAGATCCAAAATTCTCCAACGAATAAAAAAAGTGGATTTCTCAAATGTTGTCTTAACTGCCCCTTTTAAACCACCTAATGCTCATCTTCAAGTGGCAAATGGCAGATACAAAGAAAAGGAGGAAAAAGAAGAAGAAGAAGAAGAAGAGGAGGAGGAGGAGGAGGAGGAGGAGGAGGAAGAACTTGATCATTTAGGGGAAGAATTTGATATGCAAAGTGATTCAAGCAGTGAAGTAAGTCAAAAAAGTACTGAGCGTAGTCAGGAAGGTGCTCCATCCACACTTTTAGCAGATGACCAGAAAGAATCCAAGGGTCGAGCATCAGCTGCAGAAGGAGACTTGGAACTTGAGGAAGGCTCAAAAACATTAGTTCTCTTTTCACCAGGTGACCTGAAAAAGTCTCCTGTGAATACAGACTTGGCTCCTGATATTGATCTTGGGACTCTTGCCGCACTGACTCCTCAAAGTGAGAAACCTCAGCCTATGGGAAGCCAGCTTGATGTATCTGAGCCAGGAACATTGTCTTCCATCCTCAAGTCTGAACCAAAGCCTCCTATGTCTGTGGCCACAACCTCCTCCCCTTTTATGAAAGTTGAACGCACATTTGTCCATATTGCTGAAAAGACACATCTAAACATCATGTCTTCCAGTGGCCAGCTTATGAGGCATGAGGAATATTCTAATCAAGGGCAGTTTGAAGAGGTAATTGTTGAGGAAGAATTAGAGGAAAATCAGGTACTGATAGAAAATGGGAGTGTGAATTCAGCCTTGGAAGGAGGAGAGATGGAAAGTTGTGCTTTCTCAGTGAATCATATTGAAACCACCTCTGAAGCTGCAGGGGAACTGGTATGCCTGAATGGTGTTAAAATGGGAGGAGGAGGAGAAGAAGAAGAAGAGCTAGAACTTAAGAGCAAACTTATTCCCGAATCAGATGTGGAAGAAGATAGTAAGTTGATTTCAGAAGAACCTGGCCTTGATAATAAAACCCTTGCAAATGAATCCCTTAGACAAGCAGAGTTGCTTCCACATATTCTAGCAGAAACTTCCAAAAAAACACTGAATGTAAGGTATAGAAGCCGGATTCCTGTGTTGCTGTCTGAAGAAGACACTGGATCAGATGTTTCAGCCTCACACTCTGGGAAAGAAAGGCTATACAAGAGACTGAAACAGCAGGATTTGGCCCGCCTGGTGATGGAGAAAAGACAAAGCCATCTGTTAAGGTTAGCTTCTGGAGTGTCATCTTCTGCTTCTTCTAGTGATGAGAGGCAGCGGGTTTCAGAAACCTTGTCAGCCACTGGTTCTGAGGAAGATACTCATGATTCAGATGATTTCACCCCAAGGAAGATTGGAAATCAGGAGAGAATTTCCCTGGTAAAGATGGAGGAGAGAAGCTTAAATATAAGGAGCAGAATCCCTCGCCCCATTGTACCTGTAAAGCCGCCTGTGTTAGAACTAAAATATGGAAGCACTTCAGCCCTTCCACCAGCAGGACCAAGTAGAAGTACCGGTGATGCATCTGGGTCCATCAGGTATGCAGTACTTCTTTCTGACTCAGCAAGCGATTGGATTTAGAGAGTTACTTTTGTGAGGGTGAAGGTTCGTTCTCCGAGCTTGTGAGTTGGTTTCTGAATGTTTCATTACCAGGCTAGGTAACATCTTCAGGGAAGTTTAGGGGATGTCAGTGTCAGTGCTAACAGCACTGGTAATGAAACGTTCAGAAACCAACCCACAAGCTCAAAGAACAAACCTTCACCCTCATCTTACACCTGAGCTACAGATATTCACCACTATTGCAATTACTTCTGTTCTTGCTATCTCCTCAGCGCCTTCTTTATATTTACTCAGCCTATACAGTAGACCAGGGGTAGGCAACCCAAAACACTCAAAGAGCCACTTGGACCCGTTTCCCACCAAAAACAAAATACCGGGAGCCGCAAAACCCTTTTGATATCTAAAATGAAGATAACACCGCATATATCCTTTTTTACCTTTATTATAGGTGTGTGTGTGTTTGTGTATGTGTGTGTGTGCGTGTGTGTATATATACACACACACATTAAAAATAAAAGTAAAAATATCACTCTTGGGAATATCCATACTATTAAAACAATGATCACCAAGAGAATGCTTTAAGAGAATAAAATTGCATATACACACAGGTAAAAAAAGGATATATGCAGTGTTATCTTCATTTTAGATGTCAAAAGGGTCTCTCTGTCTCTCTGTCTCTCTCCCTCCCTCCCTCCCTCTCTATCTGCCCTTGGTCTGCCACTCCTCTTCCCCCACTCTCTTTCTTTCTCTCTCTCTTTCTTCTCTCTCTCTCTCTCTCTTCTCCTCCCTCTCTCTTTCTCTCTTCTCTCTCTCTCTCTCTCTCTCTCTCTCTCTCTCTCTCTTTCTCCCCCCCTCCTATCTGCTGCTCACCTGGCAAGCTTCAAGCTGTTGTCCAACAAGCTCAGGGGTAAGCAACCTCGTCTCTTTTATGACTTAGCAACTCCCAGAATTCCTGAGTCAGCCTAGCTGGGCTAGCTAGCTCTCTCCTGCCCTTCCTGCTTCCTGTAGAGACGCAGCAAAGGGAGGAGCTCCGCCCAGTAAGCTTTTCAGCTCCTCGGAGAACACTGTGAGTGCACTCTCTTTTACACACACATACACAGAGAGAGAGAGAGAGAGAGAGAGAGAGAGAGAGAGAGAGAGAGAGAGAGAGAGAGAGAAGTAGGGAAGCGCAATTGCCTCTCTCTGTCTCTGTCTCTCTCTGCAAAGGCAGAGGAGGCTGGGAGCCACAGGGGAAGGCTCAAAGAGCCGCATGCGGCTCCGGAGCCTCAGGTTGCCGACCTGTGCACTAGACTGTAATTGGCCCCTTTTTCCAGATTAATCTTGCTATGATGTTAGACAATAATTTTAAAATAGGCTACCTACAGAGTCTTCCTAAACATTCCATGGCTTCGCCTTCAAAATTAAGTGAAAGTTGGTATGTTTGCATTTAAGACAGATTCCATTGGGGTCATGGAAACTTTTTAAAACCAGATTTTAAAACCAGAACAACAAAATTCTTTAGGAGTGTTTAGAAATAAAAGATATAAAAAGGACATTGTACACAGGAATTACAGTGAAAGGGGTAAGCCTATTTTATGCCCTCCTAGTTTAGTATTCCCTACTGGAGATTTTTTCAAGCTTAATATTGTATATTAGAGGTTCCTATATATAAAGTTGTGGGTAACAATTCTGACATACATATCAACTGTCTATGACTTTTATTATTTTAGTTATAGTACGTAGCTGCATCTACATTCTCTAATGCTTACTTTCCTTATAGGTAGCCCTCAACTTACAACTGGTCATTTAACTACCAGTTGAAGTTACTACAGCCTCAAATGACAATTCAGGCACTTGGCAACCTGTTCACAATTATGATCAGTTTCCAAGCACCCTGCAATCATGTGAGCACCATTTGCAATCTTTTTTACTGGCTTCCCCAGAAAGACAATGGGGAAACTTTCAGGGAAGATTTCAAGTTCTTGCTGCCTGCTGGAGAAAACTCCCTCTCATCTCTGAGGACTGGCTGAAAGAGTTGCCTGCCAAGTGGAGCTCAGCCCCTCTGCTGGATTGCAGAAACAGGGCTCAGTTCCCAAAGATCCATGCCTCGTTTCTGTAGCCTGGCAGAAGTGTTGTCTTCCATGGAAGAGCACTGGAAAGCTACTGAATGCCAAAATATTTCTAGCTTTCAGAACGATGACATTCGCTAGCCTCTTTCAAGGAAACGCCACCATTCTGAAAGCTAGAAAGATTTCTAACAGAATATTTTGTTCACTGTTTTTTTAACTTTCCTAGGCTAGTAAAACTAATGAACCCGATAGCTCGGGTGATAAGTTTGGAAGGTCCCTTCTCCAAATCATGTGCTCTTATCCCCAGTGCTCTGTTTAATGACCTGAGCAATTGCTTAACAATCTCAGCTGGGAGAGCTGGGATTGCAATTGTTGAGCTAAGTCAGGGGTGTCGAACTGCCAGCCCACAGGCCGGATGCGTCATGAGGAAACCGCGCCCACCCTATTGCTGGCAATGGAGAAAAAGCTCTGATACGTCGCGTGATGTCACGTGATGTCATGAGTTTGATGTCTGAGCTAAGTGGTCATGTGCACATTTCACTTAACAGCTGGTTTGTGTCATGGTTCCGAAAGTAGAAGCTCTTCAAAGAACTTTGAGGCATTGTTTTCCTTAAAGAATCTTTTTACTTGCTACATAGCTTCGGCATGTACATAATGAAGCCAAAATCTGAAATCTCCTCCCCCTAATCACCCGTAACAAAGCATAACTCACTCCTTCATTTAACAGTCATCAATCACGTTCTCCAATTAGTTTGAAGTGTGAACTCTCCCTCCCGTATCTCCTCTGGTTACAACTAACCTTGAGAAATACTGTACTGAAATTTATTTATTTATTTATTTATGAAACTTATATACCACTTTAAGTGCAAGCACTCTCTAAGCGGTGTACACTAGTAAGCAATGTATATATATATTTACATTGCCCCCAACAATCTGGGTCCTCATTTTACTTACCCCGGAAGGATGGAAGGCTGAGTCAACCTTGAGCCGGTGAGATTTGAACCGCTGACCTGCTGAACACAGTCAGCTAAAGTGGCCTGCAGTACTGCACTCTAACTGCTGCGCCACCTCGGCTCATATTGTTATGGCTAACTATTTCCCAAGTACATTCTTTCCCCCCTCCCTTCCAACACTATCTAACTTTAGCTCTAGAAGTAATACACAGATTAAATAGAGAATATCTGCTTCTTCATATATCGTCAAGCAAGAACATCCGATGTTAGCAGCCTTGACACTTTGCTCAACATCCAAATTCTGGCCCCAATTGTACTTGTAAATTGAGGAGTGCCTGTATTAAGTATGAGTAAGAGAAAGAATTCCCAGACAAAGATCAATATCTATCAATTATTATTATAACTGATTGACAGTCTACCTTAGTTATTATGCCCTTCCAACAAGGAAAGAAAAATCTATTTCTTGTTCATTTAATGTGTATCCTGTCTTTCTTCCAAATAATATATACTTTACAAGGCAGTCAATTAGAAAATAAAAGAAACCAGTATATTAATGGAAATTTTCTACCTTTAAATGCTCCGTATGTAGTGTTTGCTTCTTTAACACAAGTGGCTTATATGCTTGGTTTATGTGACTTTCAGCAAAGGTAATGTTGTTCCTGCAAAAACATAACCAGCATCTCACCTCTACCATGCAAATAACATCTTGGCTGAAGCAAGCACTGCATAAACATATCCAAATATGGGTATCCACAGAGAAGGCAAGAATGACAAAATATACATAACCATGTCATAGTGTAAATGTGAATCACACACTAACAATAGACATTAGAATCCAAAAGCCTAGTATTTTTTGTATTTCTATGATGATATCTCTGCATGCATGTTGCTATTTTGATATCACTTTGAATACTGCCATGTCAGTATTTTGTTCTCTTTTGTTGAAGGAGAAAGAACCATACATCTGTGCATCAGGGCTTGGGTACATTGTTCAACTCCCACAAGATACATGATGAAAGAGATAGCCTTGCTATTGTTACATATGAAGTTGGTACTGCAAAAAAAAAAAAAAAAATGCATTAGGACTTAGTTATAAAATCTTGTGACTGAGTATGTTGATAGCCTAACTTGTCCTCTTGTTTGTTGTGGTGTGTGGTAGCACTTGGCCACCATATGTTTACTTTTAACCTGTTACAGACTATTTGTTTCTGTCATGTGATGTTGTAAAGTTTTAGAGCAAGATACCTGTTGTGACCTGGTTACAAAACATTGCTCTTCCTCCATGTTTTCTTCTTGCAGGATTCAGGGGCAAAGCCCATGTGGGAATATATCTGGTGATCCCCGGATGAAAGCAACCCCGACTCCTGTTACACCTTCCTTGAAGAGCAGCCCAAGGAAAGCCTCCCATCTTCCAGCTAGAAGCCCTGTTCTCCCTCCACGAAACCTCAGTGCTTCCCCCAAAAGCCTATCCAGAAAGGAAAGCCCATCACCATCTCGACCGCATAGGCCCGGGACCACATTTCCTCCATGGGCTCAGTCTTCTCCCAAAGCTCCATCCAGGGCTCAGGCTTTAGGTCTATTGGGAGATATTCCCGTGTCACCAGGTATGCTCAGAAAAGGACCAAAAGGGAAAACCCATACTCCAGGAACCAAAGGAAAACAGGTATTCCAAGAAGGCAAGTCTGCTGCTAGATAATGATCTGCTGCTGCCAGTCCATTAGACCTACCGACCTACCATCTTGCCAGGCTGGAAAAACCTCTGCGTATAATATACACTCAAGATGCCGCAGCACAGCCTTATGCGTCGGAAATATATGCATATAGCAGCTAGTTGTACTTCAGTGCTTCACTTGCCCACATGCCCATGCTGTCTCAATCTCAGCTCTCTATCTGGCTGAGAGCCTCCTGGCCAGCTCATGCTTGCTTTTGCCAGCCACCAAGCAACAACTCAGGCAGCCTGCCTAGTGCCTGATATTCTTTCCTTCATCCTCATTTCTTTAGTTTCTCGGTTAGCAATACCACAGAATCTTGAGAGATTGCTAGGAGAGATGGCTTTTTATAGTATACATCAGCCCCAGTCAGTGGAGAAATTAAAGGGCTGCACAGAACCTGAAAGAGAAATCTTGATGTGAGCTTCTCAATGGTCTAAATGTATTGATGTCCCTGTTTGGCACCCACTTTCTTTCTGAGCCTGCTTTTGTGTAGCTCTGGTGATGCTGGTGTATTAATAGAAAGAAAGTTTCAATCGGACCCCTCAAGAGCTCTCCTGCCTATAGTTATATGAAGAGTCAATAACAGCCAAGAGGAGAGGAGCTGCATCTTTTGCAGCTTCTTTTGGATGCATAGCATCCCTTAGCAGCAGTCCTGAGAGAGCTGCTGAAGAGAAGTGTTAAATTTCTTGGGAGAACCTGTTCCAGGGTGCTCTGAAGTAGAGAGGCATCAGTTTTTCCCTTCGGCAGTATGCCTGTAAACTAATGTCCACCAGAAGTAATGTTTTGTGTAAAGACAGCAGTGAAAACCTCTCAGGGAGCTCTACGTGGTCTCTTTATTGGTAAAAATCAGAAGAAAGTGCAAAGAAAAGAGCCATAGTTTAAATAATAACCTAGGAACCAATAGGGCTCTCCTGTATGGTGTTTTTTCAAAATCCAAATATAAGGCATTTTAAAACATGGACTGCCTTTCCTTCTGGGATATGCTGGACATGCAGTTTTTAATTTTTAGGTTTTGTTTTAACAGGCTTTCCATTTCTAAATGCCTTGTAATGATAGTACCTGCTTAGTTTAGAAATCCAGCTGCCAGACTATCACCAGTGTTTGGAACCTCTCAAATTATTTGGTTTTCAACCTGGCGCTTGATAAATCTTGGTAAAGCTTTTGAAGCTGGCTAATTTGGGGGGGGGAGTTCATGGTATCCCCCCCCTTCTGTGCTCTGGCCTGAAAAGTTTGTATGAACTTGCCATTATGATCAGGAAATACATTATAACTAAGTACTTATATCTAAGAATCTAGCTTTAGATATGGAGACTTGCAAAAAAAAAAAAAAGGAAATGTATGAATGCTTGCCTCTTGTAATTGTACTGAATAATATTCTCCCCACCATCTATGTGAATCTATAAATTGCAATGGTAGAAAGTAAGAAATGAAGGATTTGAGCAGATCAGGCTAATTTATTGTTAGTTCTAGATATCCTTTTCTTGTTTTCTTTTCACTCCACAACTGTCAAGCAGAGCTATATGAAATATGAATGAAGTCTGTTTCCTTCATTCATTTCTTTTTAGACCAATTTTGGTTGCTGTGTAAACTTAATAAAATGACAGCTGCAACTTCTTAATAAGAGATGAACAGATTCTGGCTATTCAATATTACCATTTTTTCTGGTGGGAATTCAGGACTCGGTTGGTTGTTAAAGGAAAATATTTGTGATAACTATTTTATTAATAGATATTCAAGGCCCAAGATTACCCATGAATGTTCTTGCATCAAAGAGATGTTGGCTATTTTTTATATTGTATTAGAAGATGACCTTAAAAAAAGATAATATACTGTTAACCTCATGCCCATCTTTTCAACAGAATTATGAAAATGTGTAGAATACACTATTCAATCAATAGCACAATTGTTATGACGTACATCTGAGGAAACATGGGGCTTGTGGTTCTATGAGAGGGTTATCAAGATTTAGAGCAGAATTCCAGGACAGGGCTAAAAGCAATATAAGACACAAGTCTTTGTTTTGTTAACATCATGTTGATGAAACAACAAGGAAACAATAGAAACAACCCAGATTAATTTTTTGATACATTATTTGGAACTACAGTGTGATTTTAGTTGAGACACAATTGCAATGAGATTTTGATAAGAAACGCACTGATTTTACAATGTTTCTTCCTTTTTTAATATATATCTGTTTTTCCTTTTGCCTCCTAACCTCCAGACTTTTCTGTTCTGCAGCTCTAGCAATCTATAGTATACAGTCATACTTCAAGCTATTTCGTAGCTTCCAAGGCCATAAGATTGATAGAGTTTTTCATGCCTCTTTGAAGAATTTCTGCTTTTAATTTCTTTCTTTTTTTAAATGTTTACACAAATAATTTTGTCCTCCCCATTCCCTTCATCAATTTTCCCACCTGCCACCATTATAAACCTCTTTTCTCGGTCCTCCACTAGAAATTCTCTACATCCCAGTGGAAAGGGGCCAACTTCTGTGGCAGAGCACATGTCTTGCATATAGATAGGCTCAATCTACTTGAATGAAGTTTTTCTACTTGAATGTATTTGAGAGATAGAAAAGAGTAAAGACCCCTGACTGGAACCCTACATGTCCCCTGTGAATGTGGATGAATAATAATGCTAGATGGACAAATGATCTTATTTGCAGAATGCCTAGATATATCTGAAAAAGCAGGAAGGTAGAGAACATCTAGTGAGCCATAAGAATACCTAACCTGGTTCTTTTCTTTGGTAATAAACAAGACTGCCTTAGAATCTGGCCAAACTCTGCCAGTTGAGAACCACTGACATGAGCTGAATTAGTAGATTTCATCTAGGATTTGAAGGGACAATTATAAATAATATTTCTGTAGTCATGAATAGTCCCTTTGAGATATAGGAGCATATAAATGATAAGGCTTATGTTGATAGAATTTATTCTGACAGCTATTTGAGATTAATATCTGATCTCATCAATGTGCTTTTGATATATTGCATTCCTCATATAAATATTGGGAATTATATCTGAAGAGAAGACTGGGCCCTTTTATTGAGCTTGGGCATATGGTTCTCCAAAGACATTATTAGGCATAGAATATCTTGGCCTATTCAATTCTAGACCTCACATGTGAAATAGGGATGTGCCAATACTATTGGAAGATAGCTGTCAATCATCTTGATCATCCTTATGCTTGGTAGTAAAAAAGTAAAAAGTGGGAAGCCTACTGGTACTATCTACAACATTATTTGATTATTTCAAGAGACTCACTACTTTAGACCTTTGTTTTTAATATGCAGAGGATGATTAGGCAAGAATATCATGGCTCAATCAATCCTTCCTGTTTTTATGTTTATTTGTTTTTGTTTTAAAAATGCTTACATGTTGGCTTCACTCACATATTGTGCTAAGTCATAATATGTTTTACTTGTTTGTGTTACTTACTGAGGTCAGTAAACAATAATTTATGGTTTAGCACAATATATGAAACCAGCCAATTGATATATGCACTCATTCATTTATGGTTTATTAAATAAAGCATGGACCCTTTCCTGTAAATTCAGAAACTTGGGTATTATTCAAGAAAAATGAATAAGCATAAGCTGTTCTCTGCACCAACTAATTCTTACCCCCAAATCAAGATTCCATGTAAATATTAGGTACAAATTTGAGCACAAGCCTGGACAAAGGAGGTTTTTTCCTTCCTCTTCTGGTCAGTTTTTCAGAGTGTTACCCCTGTGATTTTTTTGACCATTTGAGAAATGGGATGTGGGGTCTAGAAGATTCCTATATATGTTCCTGATTCCAGTAAGAAAAACAGTTCAAAAAGAAATCTTTTTAGCCTAAAAACAGAATTAACAGTCTTTTACTCCCCATTCCTCCTCTTCTTCTTCTACCTCTTCCTTCTTCTCCTCTTCTATACCCCAAATGTGGAAAACAGAAAAAAGACCTGCATATTACTTTTTGCTTGAACCAATGGCAATAGGATCTTGGTAATAGAACATTTTGATATATTAAATCCTAGAGCTTATAATGTAGGAGGCAGGGAGGCATTTGTTCTATTCGTACACAACCACAGTTCAGTCTTGCCCTCCTCCATGCAATGTGATAATAATATTACTTTCTGGTTTAATCCAGAATTAGTAGTTATTCTGTCAATAGATTCTGGTGGCCAAGCATTGCTCATTGTAAATGAAATGGTTACTGTTTAGGAGACCTAATTTATTTTAATTGGGTGATATGTGGTAAGCAGATCTGTTCTATTGGTATACAAATAATTCTGAAATATGTCATATATCTGTGTAGATGTATAGCAATGTTGGAAGAACAAGAAAGTTTTAATCTGTCCTCCAAATAGTATTAGTATTGGGCATAAATATGTTACGCCTCTTGACACATAAAAAGAAACAAAATACAGACTCAATAGTATGTACTGTACTGTAAACATAATTATCATGCAGGGTGAGGAACTGTAGAATCAATATTCCTCTAAGAATAGTTACCTGAATATGTATCAAAGTGTTGATCATGACCAGAAAAAAGGCAGCATAGGGACAAACATTCATTTGCAACAAATAATATTGCTGTTGTAGCAGCAAGGCTTAGCTGTATGCACCTTTAGTCCTTGGTGGTGATTGAGATAGCTGTGAATCCTGGTGGAATGAGTGCTTTGCTTTAGAGATCCAAATAATATTCCATCAGGACTATTATCAAAACTTCAGGCCAAAAATGAGATTTCATGGATTGCTAGTTGCACATGTTACCTATGGTGGCATGCTATATGGTAAGCAAGCATCCCTGTAGACTCAAAAAGCACATGTATTTCTTCTTAGGGTTACAGATTGTTAACATCTACTTCACTATGTCCTTTGAATCCGGAACACTGTTTTTATGTCATCAAGAATTCATAGTTCCTTGTCACATATTTCCTTATTATAGCATTTTGCTTATAATTCTGACTCTGACAATTTTTTTTTGCCCAGAACCTGAACATACGAGACAGCTCCAATTAATCTATTTCCTTAACATCACAGTACATTATGCATTCACCCCATTCATTTTCCAGAGCTAGTACAATGATATTAATTACAGAGGACAAGCTGTGATTATTGCTCCTAAGTACTTGTATTTCAGACCTGTTGATTGATGCTACACTTTTCTATTACATTTATAATAAATTAAATTGGTATATTAACTAGGGATGGTGTGATCCCCGTTAATGTTATCTACACAGGTTTGTACTGCAGCCTCATTTTTTTATCCTATTTAGTGGTTTTCTAGCCTGGCTTTTGGGACCAAACTTTTGCCCAGTAAACTTATATTACAAATGCATGTTTTTTTTTAAATGAACAGATATAATAGATCAAACATGCATACAGGAAGTGTTATAAAATTAATAAAATGATTGGCAGGTTTTTAAAAATCTTTGTGCCCTCCACAGTTCTTCAAACCATCTCCAGCTCACAAACCTATTTCTGTCTTTTCTTTCTAATTATTCACTGAGAGCAGCAGGAACAGAAATTCTCTCTCTTGCTATACATGCTCACTTCCTCTCCTGCTGTTGCTAATTAAAAATGGGGAATGTCTTCTGCAGAATCAGTTGGGATGATTTTTGGGAGTCAGAAAGGGAAGTAGAATTGGGAGAGGGGGACAGGGGAAATCAGGAGATGTGTGCGGCAAAATGAGTAAGTAAAGTAAAGGGAATTTGAAAACAATGTGTTGTCTGAGAAGACTTTGGGGTTTCAGCACCTCCACAGACCACACATTTTTTACTGTAACCCAGTCAGATCTTTGCCATATGATTATTGTGTGAATCAGCATGAACAATGGGGCTAGATTAGGTTGGGGAGGGGGCGGGTATTATCTAGCTAAGTCTAGCTTGCTTTAATGCCTTAGTCATCTGATTATGAACATTCTTCCCTCACAGCAAGGATAAAGAACCAACTTCATGTCCTAGGAAAACCTTGTCAGAATTAAATATAAACATCATAACTCTCATTGAGATTTCCATGAAGATTAATTTATAGCTTATACAAAACACACAGATGCATCATTTGTATTGCTTTTTAAACAATGCAGCATGGTGCGTTTCTGTTCAGAACTCCTAGTACCCCATTCCATTTCCCCTCATTTTTTCATTATCGGTTTCAGTAATCAGCCAGCCTGCACATCCTTTATTGTTGTTTTCCTTCCCCCATGATAGTATTTCCTTTTCCACTTTTGCTTCTTTGTTGTGTATGGTTGATATTTTAGTTACATAAGCAACAGTGCTGATCAAAAGAAATGGAAAGAATACTTCACCATAATACAGTTCTTTTTTATGTGGATGGGTTGTGTGTGAGACGGATGTCTTGAACAGCAATCACTGGGTAATGACGCTTCTATTAACCCTCTGTATAGAAAAAAGCCTTGTAGTAGCTTCATTCAAGTAGATTTGCAATGGGTAATCTTTTAAATAGCACTTGTATAACTTTATTTTATTATGGAACACTCAAAATTATGAGGTGAAGTCCAGTACGTACTTGTTTCCCCCCTCACAACTCCAGCAATTATTATTGACAAGGTTGAAAAGGGAGGACAGAACTTCCGAACAGAATCACCCCATTCACTCTGGATATAAGAGAGGAAGAAAAGATTTGTTGAAGATTATAAGGCTGTCTGGAGAGAAGACCAGTGCAGTTAGTCAGGTTTGTGGAAAACAAATTTCTCAAGGAAAGGAAAAGAGCAGTGCTGAGGGCAAAGACTTGTTTTCTGATGCCCCAGATGATCAGACTAGATTCCCTCGGCTAAGGAGACAGTGTAGCTGGAAGCACTTCTTAATGTTCAGAGCAATTGGAGAGCAGATTTAAGACTGCACCTGGGTGGTCGGGAAGGTTCCTTTGTTGGAGGGAACTGGACAGTAGACAACCATCTCAAGAATGTCCTGTGTCAGATTCGTCACATTTACCTTATAGCATTTTAAATTTGGTTTCAAATGGAAATGCAAAGTTAGTGCCATTGAAAGGAGCTATGTCACCCTTTCCCCAGAATTTAGCACATACCCCAATGCCACCTTTCCCTTTCTATCATTGACAAAGCCAAACATAAGATGGGGAAGAAGATGTGAAATATAGTAATATACAAGCGATACTAAGTTATATTAGACGTTATGCAGAGGTTGTAGAAACAAAATGATTTCTTTTCTGTAATTTGCAGTTTGGACCAATACATTTAGCAGAATATATATTCCTGTATAATACAATTTACAACTGGAGTTGTAAATATGAGATAAATATTATGGTCCCAGGAGGTTAAACAACTTCATTCCTGTGCTTACTGAAATCATCTTTATAATTCTACTATGCCAGTGATGGCGAACCTTTTAGAGACCGAGTGCCCAAACTGCAATCCAAAACCCACTTATGCATCACCGGGTGCTGGGTGGATGTGGCCCATTGGGTGGGCGTGGCTGCAGTAGTAACGACAGGCTGAGTGGGACTAAAAAGTTCAATCAATCAATTCCAACTTTGCAGTTCGCCACCACTGTACTATGCACTCCAAGAAACTAACTTTTTGGAACCAAGATGTCATATTTCCTCGTTTTTCTGAATGGGATTGGAAGAATTTGTTAACCTAGATGGCAGAATACCTGTAGACCAGGAAAGAGATTTCTGGGGTGCTTCTGGGGAGATTTTGTTGGCTGAATTTTCCCGTGGACTGTTCTTAATATCTGGGTCAATTGGGAACATATATAATCTTTTACTACTTTGTTTCTCAGGCTAACTTGAAGTATAGAGTAACTGCAAAACCAGATGTGTTCAGTCAAGGTATGAAAGAGAGCATGAGCCACCTATTCTAACTAATGAAAAGCAAAGCAAAGCAGGATGCTATATATGTCTCCTATAAAAGGCAATGTATTGTGTAATGTAAACAATAAGGGTGTTTCTCTGGACTGAATTTAATAGCAGATTGCTGATAACTTTGCATTGTTAATGGGTGATAGAGCTTGTTTTTAAGATCATAAATGTCCCACGAAGGAGCAGTTTTGTAGTATCACTGAGACCCGCAGCACAAAACAAATGCATCTGATTAGCAGACAGGATTTCAGTTGATGGTATTGTATATTCAAAACATTGTCAGATTTCATGATAAACCACCTCAGTGTATTTTCTTCTTTTTTTATGGTTTTCTGAAAGCAGGTCTAGAATGTTTCACACATTACAACAAGAATGTACAATTGCAATTGAGAGTAAAAAGTAAAAACCATTAAAATCTGGTTTAAATGCATGGCAACGTTCACAGTGTCACAGGTTTGGCATGCGTCACACAGAAGCTGTGTACAGATTCACATGGCATTTTCCTAATTCTAAATCATGACTTAAAAATAAAAAGAAAAGGAAATAAGTTTTTTGTTTGTATAAAGAATGGTGGTCATTAATAGATTTGTTAATCAAAGAGAAGTGGTCATGCCATTAAAAAGCTCGTCGGCCTTTTCACCAGTGTGTCTTTTACCATTTGTTTGATGAGCTGCTGAATTGAATGTTAGCCAAAGGCATACTAAAAATATTTTTCAAATGCCCTCAATCTCAGGCACCTCTAGTAAATTAATTCTCTTACCCTCTCCCCACATTTTTTTCTCTTAGTCGGTTGAGATGGAATGAGGAGTGAAATGAATGCCTGATTGGAGTTAAGAAGAAAAGAATTTGTAGAGACGGCACTGTTGATTGGCACCATAAAATAATGTTTTAATAAATACAGTCAAAATAAATCTCTAAAACAAAACATAGAAAAGAAGTAAATTCTGTTTTTGTTTTTGTTTTTAAAAAAATGCAGTATGGATCCATCTTGAAGAAGGAAAGTTACTCAAAGTAACTTTTTTTTATTGCCTTGAGTAAGCTGACAGGAAAAAATGCATTGCATGAATTTGCACTTTGAAGTGCTGTTGAGATGGAACTCAATTTAACATTAAGGAACTGTGAGAAGGTAAGTAGTGGGATCTTAGATTTGCCCATTCACCAAAAATTGGACATGAGGTTGTGCAGGATTATCAATTACAATACTTTCCTCATTCTGGTGGGCTACATTATGCTGCTGTATAAATTTATAGGCAGTGTTTCCAAGTTTATATCTCTCATAATGTATTAGCATTTAGTGTACAGATTTTATGCCACGTTTTTGCCAATGTAGGAATGATGATTCTACTACTGAATAAATAACTCTGCTACATAAGATGGAAAATGAAGTTTAAGTATAATGACTTTCTTAAGTTTCTCAAGTCTGCCATTTCAGCAAGATTTTGAAATAACATGTCTATTTTGCCTCATACTGGGCTTTTTTCCTGCCAGCTAAGTCTGATGGATGACCCTACCACATCCATCCAGCTCATATTATGGGTATAATTTTCTAGACTGCAAGAAGGAAAAGGATATCATTTTAAATAGTATTCAAAAAGGAAACAAAGGATTTCTTATAATATCTCAAAACTTTATTTTCTAAATGAGGCTATGCTAGTGCTGACAATAATGTAGAGATAATAATAGATTTGGCTATGAAAAATATATATATGATATTTTTGAAAACTGTTATAAAAGTCACTGAAAGTTTCTTCTGCTGCAAAGAAGCAATCTGAAAAGGAGAAAGAATTCAGAACACATGTAAAAAAAACCACTGGTATGTCCACTCATCTGTTTTTCTCGGGATTCTCCCACTGGCAGGATTTTACCCAATTTTGGTACTTAATCTTTCAGCATATAACAAATAAGGTGAGGACAGGGCTCTGCTGCTCAGTTCTGATTCAGATGTCAAATACATTTTTATTTGCACTTTTATTTAAACACTCTTACAATGAGCAAAAGGTATTGAGTGTGATATTTTTTATTATTTGATCATCTTAGAAATTCAGAGGGAAAGGTCAAGATAAAATATTGTTACTTGTCCAAAATTACCCAGTGGTTGGGTTGAAACAGTGTGCTAAACCCTAAATCCAAGTTGACAGAACACAATTATTCTTCACATAACATTTTATTGTGACCTAATATGAAGGCCCTATATCAAGCAGGAATGGCTGAGTTCCTAGAACACATTGAATCACAAAATACTCAACCTTATAAGAATAATAAGTTGGAAGGGACCTTGGAGGGCTTCTAGTCCAACCCCCTGCTAAGGCGGGAAACCATATACCATTTCAGACAAATGGTTGTCCAGTCTCTTCTTAAAAACTTCCAGTGTTGAGCATTCACAGCTTCTGGAGGCAGGTTGTTCCACTGATTTAATTGTTCTAACTGTCAGGAAATTTCTCCTTAGTTCTAGGTTGCTTCACTCTTTGGTTAGTTTCCATCCATTGCTTCTTGTCCTGCCTGCTTTGGAGAATAGCTTGACTCCCTCTTCTTTGTACAACCCCTGAGATACTGGAACAACCTTATTTTAGCATAATCTAGCATGATATGTGAAATCGACCGCTGTATGTCAAAGCAGAATGGAAATTTGAACTCTGATCTCTCCAGCTTTAATCCCTATTCTCAGTCTGAAATTCAGATTTGGTTAATGTCACCCATGAAGAATTTTCTTTGAGAAAGAAGATGAATGCATCCTAAATAGTTCTTCCTGAACTGCAAGATTGTGACAAATTCCCATTTGAGCAAAAGTGAAAACAGAGGACAAGGGGTATATCCTATGGTCAAACCATGTAGCCTGTGAACAAGGGTGGGATTTTAATTTTCAGTTTCAACATAATTTAATAGCAGCAATTTTACCAGTATATTGATTATTCCCATGCTTGTATGTATGCAATTTATATTTCAGGAATAGGCATAAAAGAAATATCTCAACATTTTTAAAGAGAAGTATAATTGTTTTACTCCCAAGTATATTAAAATGTTTACAAACGTTTTTAGTTTCTGTAGTATGGAGAATTCCAAGTAATTTGCTTTAAGTATGTTTATATATTTAATTCAATTTCAAGGCTTCTACTTCCTCAGTGATTCTCGGAGGCTTACAGGAAGGGAAAGAATATCTGTCAAAAAGTATGCAACTGATTGGAAGACCAATTCCAAATAAAATAAAAGTTAAACTTCAATATTTTCTCTTATAATCATCAATATATTTAAGAAATGGTTACCCGGATCCTTCAGGATCCAGATTAAACTTGGCTGTAATTACTTGATCCTTTAACACACATTCATTCTCTGTTTTCATGAATCAGGAAGACCCCTGATCTTCTTTTCCCACAGTGCGCATGTTCTTATGCTCACTTGTCTTACTCCCAAGTTCTCTAACACAGGTGATGTTGGTGATGTGATCTGTTCTTACTGACAATTCATTGTTATATTTTGATCAGCTGCCGGTCTTAATGCAGCAACAAAAAAGGCAACTCTCTCTCTGCACCAAAAGACGTAAAGGGAAAGACATACCTAGTGGTTTGGTGGTGGGAGGACGGGAATGTGATGATAAAATGCTGGCAGTTTCCAATTTACTAGTTCTTTGGGGGCTATGGAAGTGGGGCTGCAAGACATCAAAGAGGCATTTTTCTTACAGCCCCCAAAATTCGGAACCCAAGAAAAGAGGTGGGACGAGATTTGGCCACAGAGCAACAAAGCCATGGTGTACTAACAAAACACACACAACACAAAACAAAGTCATGAAGCTGCAAGCGTAAATGGATGTCACTGGAGTCTGGATCTGCTTTCAAAGTGGTGCAAAATCTTTATGTGGAAGTGCTCTGATCATAAGGGCCACACAAGTATTTAAACAGAAAACCCAACTTGCAGAACAAAAGAAACAAGCACATGGGACATGAAACATTTGCTTTCAAGGATATCAAATATCCCAATATACCCATCCATTTGTTTGCTATATGATATTCTGGCACCAGGAATACTCTGCTCTAACCTTCTCAGGATTTCCGAATGTCTAGAGAGCTACAGATATGACCTAGGAGAAACTACACAGCACATTTGCATAAATGTGCTTTATCCCTGAGAAATGAGGAAAGCATAAAAACTCAAACTGGTTCTGCCATAACTTCTTGGGGTTGTAAAAGAGAAAGAAGGGGAAACAATAGGCTTGCCAGAGTTTTACTATATCTCAAAATAGATTTCCATTCAAATTTTTGGAATCTGTTTCTCTGATCTGAATGGTCAGAAAGGTAAGTTTTAAATACATACAGCTCAAAGGTGGTCTAAGGTTTCATATCTCATTGCTTATTTTTGCTAACCCCTGCTACTCTCTAAACAAGTTAGGCCAAAGGTGTGGTTTAACTTTAATCCATCTGAAAGTCATACTGACTCTTATTTGATTGGTTCTACTCCTACCATGGGATCTAGTGTTGAATCAAGTTGCTGCTCTCTCCTTGCTAATATGTTAATAGTAAAAATAATTTATTATATTTGTATGCCACTTGACTCCCAGCAACTCTGGGTGGCTCACAACAATCAAAACAAATTACAAAAAAAAACCAAAAAAAAAAAAACCAAAAAAGATGAGTGGATAAAAGATGGCAAGAGTAACAAACTGGATGATATGAAGCAAGAAGTCTTGCTTTTCCTCACAAAAGGCTAAGCATCGTAGGCCTCTTCAGAATGCCAATAGATTGAGGTCTGATTGATTCTCAGGGGGTACCCCATTTCAGAGGGCATGTGCTGCTCCAGAGAAAGCATGACTCTGGGTCCCAGATAGGTGGCATTATTTACTTGAAGGAGCCTGGACTATTGAAATAACCAGGCAGATACTAGGGAATAGGCAGCCTCACTGATAAATCTGTCCTTTTTGTCTGCCACTCTGGTCCACTACCCAGACTTTTGGATGGATAAGTTCATAACAGATTAGCACCTGTCCAATCAAAGTCCCATCAAATCAAGCCTCTTTTCCATATCTAGGGAATCAGGACCCTGACCAGCTCCTAGGAGCTGCATTACTGGTAGCTCATGAAATGATATCTTCTTGGCAGAGAACTAAGCCATTTATGGTTGCATGCAGACTGTCAATATCTCTATGCAACGTCTCTTTCTGTCTCCATATAAAACCAGTTTATTCTAAAGAGCCTTGCTCATTCTTGAAAATATTGGGGGGGGGGTTTGCCACCCAACACGTAGCTATTTTTTGAGGACCAAGAAATATTCCCTCATTAAAGTATTTGTCAACGCTGCAAATATTGTATATTCTTGCTTTTGACAATATGCAGAATTGTCTGGTAAATATGAGGTTAATAACGAGCAGAAGGGGTGTTGGGGGTAAAGCCCAGGAAAGAAAGAGGAAGAAAACATTTGACCTTCACACTAATTGGATAATGTGAGATTTCTGTTGTTGTTAATTGCGAAGTCGTGTCCGACCCAGCGCAACCCCATGGACAACGTTCCTCCAAGTCTTCCTGTCCTCTACCATCTTCTGGAGTCCATTTAAGTTCACACCTACTGCTTCAGTGACTCCATCCAGCCATCTCATTCTCTGTCATCCCCTTCTTCTATTGCCCTCAATCTTTCCCAGCATTAGGCCCTTCTCCAGTGAGTCCTTCCTTCTCATTAGGTGGCCAAAGTATTTGAGTTTCAACTTCAGGATCTGGCCTTCTAAAGAGCAGTCGGGGTTGATCTCTTCTAGGACTGACCGGTTTGAACGCCTTGCAGTCCAAGGGACTCGCAGGAGTCTTCTCCAGCACCATAATTCAAAGGCCTCAATTCTTTTGCGCTCAGCCTTTCTTATGGTCCAACTTTCACAGCCATACATTGCAACTGGGAAAACCATGGCCTGGACTATATGCACTTTTGTTGGCACGGTGATGTCTCTGCTTTTTAGTATGTTGTCTAGATTTGCCATAGCTTTCCTCCCCAGGAGCAAGCGTTTTTTAATTTCTTGGCTGCAGTCCCCATCTGAGGTGATCTTGGAGCCCAGAAAAATAAAATCTGTCACTACCTCCATTTCTTCCACATCTATTTGCCAGGAATTGAGACGGCCGGATGCCATGATTTTGGTTTTCTTAATGTTGAGTTTCAAGCCTACTTTTGCACTCTCCTTCTTCACCCGCATCAAGAGGCTCTTTAGTTCCTCTTCACTTTCTGCCATTAGTGTGGTATCATCTGCATATCTTGATATTTCTCCCGGCAATCTTAATTCCAACTTTTGATTCATCTAGCCCTGCCTTTCTCATGATGTGCTCTGCATATAAGTTAAATAGGCAGGGCGACAGTATATAGCCTTGCCGGACTCCTTTTCCAATTTTGAACCAATCAGTGGTTCCGTGTCCAGTTCTCATTGTTGCTTCTTGACCCGCATATAGGTTTCTCAAGAGACAAATAAGATGGTCTGGTATTCCCATCTCTTTAAGAACTTGCCACAATTTGTTGTGATCCACACAATCAAAGGCTTTAGCGTAGTCAATGAAGCAGAAGTAGATGTTTTTCTGGAACTCCCTAGCTTTCTCCATGATCCAGCATATGTTGGCAATTTGACCTCTAGTTCCTCTGCCTCTTCGAAATCCTGCCTGTACTTCTGGTAGTTCTCGATCTACATACTGCTGGAGTCTAGCTTGTAGGATTTTAAGCATAACTTTACTAGCATGTGAAATGAGTGCAATGGTGCGATAGTTTGAACATTCTTTGGCGTTGCCTTTTTTTGGAATTGGAATGTAAACTGACCTTTCCCAATCCTGTGGCCACTATTGAGTTTTCCAAATTTGCTGGCAAATTGAGTATAGCACTTTTACTGCATCGTCTTTTAAGATTTTGAATAGCTCAGCTGGAATACTGTCACCTCCACTAGCTTTGTTGTTGCTCAGATTTTCTAAGGCCCATTTCACTTCACATTCTAGGATGTCTGGTTCGAGGTCAGTGACCATCTCATTGTGGTTATCTGGGATGTTAAGCTCATTCTTGTATAGTTCTTCTGTGTAGTTTTGCCATCTCTTCTTAATCTCTTCTGCCTCTGTTAGGTCTCTGCCATTTTGGTCCTTTATCATGCCCATCTTTGCATGAAACGTTCCCTTCATATCTCCAATTTTCTTGAAGAGATCTCTGGTCCTCCCTATTCTGTTGTTTTCTTCTATTTCTTTGCACTGTTCATTTAAGAAGGCATTCTTATCTCTTCTAGCTACTCTCTGGAATTCTGCATTCAATTGGGTGTATCTTTTTCTTTCTCCCTTGCCTTTCGCTTCCCTTCTTTCCTCAGCTATTTGCAAAGCTTCCTCAGACAGCCATTTTGCTTTCTTGCATTTCTTTTTCTTTGGGATGGTTTTAGTTGCTACCTCTTGTACAATGTTGCGAACTTCCATCCATAGTTCTTCAGGCACTCTGTCTATCAGATCCAGTTCCTTAAATCTATTTGTCACCTCTACTGTATATTCATCAGGAATATGATTTAGTTCATACCTGAGTGGCCTAGTGCTTTTCCCTACTTTTTTCAATTTAAGCCTAAATTTTGCAACGAGAAGCTCATGATCTGAGCCACAGTCAGCTCCTGGTCTTGTTTTTACTGACTGTATAGAGCTTCTCCATCTTTGGCTGCAGAGCACATAGTCAATCTGATTTCTATGTTGACTGGTCTGGTGATGTCCATGTGTAGAGCCGTCTCTTGGGTTGTTGGAAAAGAGTGTTTGTTATGACCATCGTATTCTCTTGACAAAATTCTATCAGCCTGTGCCCTGCTTCATTTTGTACTCCAAGGCCAAACTTGCCTGTTATTCCGGTTATCTTTTGGCTTCCTACCTTAGCATTCCAATCCCCCATGATGATAAGGACATCATTTTTTGGGTGTTAATTCTATAAGGTGCTGTAGGGCTTCATAGAACCGGTCAATTTCATCCTCTTCAGCACCAGTGGTTGGGGCATAGATTTGGACTATTGTGATATTGAATGGTTTGCCTTGGATTCGAATTGAGATCATTCTGTCATTTTGGGGATTGTATCCCAGTATTGCTTTTCCTATTCTTTTATTGACTATGAAGGCTACTCCATTTCTTCTGAGGGATTCTTGCCCACAGTAGTATACCTGATGGTCATCTGAGTTAAATTCACCCATTCCTGTCCATTTTAGTTCGCTGATTCCTAAGATGTCGATGTTCAGTCTTGTCATCTCTTTTTTGACTACGTCTAGCTTGCCTTGATTCATGGATCTTACATTCCAGGTTCCTATGGAGAAAAAATCTTTACAGCATCGGACTTTCCTTTCACCACCAGATATATCCACAGCTGAGCGTCCTTTCGGCTTTGGCCCAGTCGCTTCATTCTTTCTGGCGCTACTAGTACTAGCCCTCTGCTCTTCCCCAGTAGCATATTGGACACCTTCCGACCTGAGGGGCTCATCTTCCAGCGTCATATCTTTTTGCCTTTTAGTACTGTCCATGGGGTTTTCATGGCAAAGATACTGGAGTGGTTTGCCATTTCCTTCTCCAGTGGATCACATTTTGTCAGAACTCTCTCCTATAACCTGTCCGTCTTGGGTGGCCCTGCACGGCATAGCTTATAGCTTCATTGAGTTACGCAAGTCCCTTCGCCACGACAAGGCAGTAATCCATAAATGAGAGTGTGAGATATGACGGCTAATTTAGGGAGGGAACATGCTGATAATTTAACTGCTCAGAGGAAGAGAACTTAGATTCTAGCATGATGTTGTGGTTCCGGCTAATGAAACATTCCAAAGAACTTCCAGGCATTTATTTTCCTAAAAGTCTTTTATTGTTACAAAATGTCGGCACAGGCACAACGGAGGGATGCTAGGATCTAAGTTCTCTTCCTCTGAGCAGTTAAATTATCAGCATGTTCCCTCCCTAAATTAACCTTCATATCTCACATTACCCAATTAGTGTGAAGGTCAAATGTTTTCTTCCTTTTTCTTTCCCGGGCTTTACCCCCAACGCCCCTTCTTGGCTCCGTCTTAATGCTCTCAAACACAGCCACGATGTAAAGCAGGCTGGACATTTTGGATATTTGAAAACCCTACACCTCATCCGCCGGCAATTCTGGTGGCCGGGGCTGAAAAAGGATGTGGAAAACTATGTAAAAAGTTGTACTGTATGTGCCACAATGAAAAGAATCCCGGGGAAAACTCCTGGGTTACTGCAACCCGTGGCAGACCCTTCTCAACCCTGGGAAGAAATAGCTATGGACTTTATAGTAGACCTACCTGAAAGTAGAGGAAATACTGTCATCTGGACTGTAATAGACCTGTTCTCGAAACAGGCTCATTTCATCACCTGCAAAGGACTCCCATCTGCCCAACGACTTGCCAAATTGTTCCTGAAACATATCTACCGGCTGCATGGCGCCCCTAAATGAATAATTTCAGACAGGGGAGTGCAATTCACATCAAAGTTTTGGAGAAATTTCCTTACATTGATTGGATCATCTCGAGGGTTATCTCCCTTTTGCGGAGGTGGCGTACAATAATTCTGTGCACAGCAGCACCGGCTACATGCCTTTCAAAGTAGCCACAGAGAAAGAATTTAACCCAATACCTGAATATCCTCAGTTGCCCTCTGCTTCCCAGACACTTGATCAGTGGGTGAGAGGGTGGGAAGAAGTTTGGAAAAGCACAAAAACTGCTTTAAAAAAGACTTTTGAAACCTATAAAAAGCAGGCTGATAAAAAGAGGGCTCCCCAAAGAACATTCCAAGTTGGGGAAAAGGTCTATCTATCAACTAAATATCTATGCCTCAAATTGCCCAGCAAGAAATTGGGACCAAAATTCTTGGGGCCTTTCCCCATAGTAAAGATCATCAACCCGGTCACAGTAAAACTAAAACTCCCTAGACTTTTAGGGAAAATTCACCCAGTTTTCCATTGTAGCTTGTTGAAGCCTTATCGGGGCTCCACTTTAAGACCTCCCCTGAAGAAAGCACCTGGGCCCCTCATAGTTGCAGGGCAGACCCACTATGAAGTAAAACGTATTCTTGATTCTAGAATTTTTAAAGGGAAATTGCAGTACCTAATCCAATGGAAGGGATACCCGTTGTCTGAAGCCACCTGGGTGAAATCCAGTGAAGTGAAAGCTGACAGATTGGTCAAAAGGTTTCATATGAAACACCCCAACAAACCGAAAGATAACCCTTAATATATGCTTTTGTTTACTTTACAGGATCCGTCCTTCTTGTAAGGGGGGGCCGGATATCAACGCTGCAAATATTGTATATTCTTGCTTTTGACAATATGCAGAATTGTCTGGTAAATATGGGGTTAATAAAGATCAGAAAGGGCATTGGGGGTAAAGCCCGGGAAAGAAAGAGGAAGAAAACATTTGACCTTCACACTAATTGGGTAATGTGAGATATGACGGCTAATTTAGGGAGGGAACATGCTGATAATTTAACTGCTCAGAGGAAGAGAACTTAGATCCTAGCATCCCTCCGTTGTGCCTGTGCCGACATTTTGTAACAATAAAAGACTTTTAGGAAAATAAATGCCTGGAAGTTCTTTGGAATGTTTCATTAGCCGGAACCACAACATCATTACTCTTAGGATTTCAAATTCTCTCAGAAAGATGAGGAATGCTGGGAGTTGTAGGCAGCCTCTAGAGGAGAACATGGAAAGTTTGCATTTTGCTTTAGCACCACACCAATGATCACGGAGCTTCAGCAACGTAAATTTAGACCTCTGACTTAATTGTTATATAAAGGGAAGAGGATTCCTTTAGTTATCCAATGATACTTAGGTAATAGTTCACTGTTTCTGGAAAACAAAATATTTTAAAAGTAAATAAAATAAATTGTGTATACATAATACAGCTATGCAAGCTGATTGATCCCAGATGAATCCCAGCAAGGCATATAACTCTAATTATAGATGATAGGCCTGAATGTTATTGCCCGATCCACTATTCACCCCATGAGTCCAATTTGTTGCTCTCTTGAGTATGGAGTCTTGGACTTCTACCCTAAACTCAAGGAACAGCTGCACCACTAACTGGATATCATCTGGTAAACCTCCACTAGTCCCAAATAGGGAGTATGATATCAGCACTTTTAAGAGCTGTACAAGGAACCCATAGTTGTGAAATTGCTTTTAGGAAATCAAGATCTACTTCAGTAGGACTTATTTAGAAATGAATTAGGTATACTGTCTATACTTAATTAGACAGCCAGCTTACACGTGCTACTGTAGCCTATGCATTAGTCTTAATTCCCCAAATCCCTCACCAATAATTATTCTATACGGTTAGAACTTCCTTAAAGTTATTGGATGATTGAGCCCCTTACCTTTGAGCACAAGAGCCATGAGTCATAAATGGGATTAAAAATGATTACAGGTATTCCTCAATTCACAACCACAACTGAGGCCAAAATACTTGTTGCTAAGCAAAACATTTAAGTGAATTTTGTCCCATTTTCACAGTTGTTAAATGAATCACTGCTGTTGTTAAGTTAGTAACAGGGTTATTAAGTGAATCTGGCTTCCCCTTTGATTTTGTTTGTCAGAGGATCGCAAAAGGTGATCACATGACTGTGGGACACTGCAACCATCATAAATACATGCCAGTTGCCAAGTGTCTGAATTTTGATCACATGACTTGGGTATCTCTGAGGTAATTTTTTTCTCATAAGAAGTATCAATATGATATGTAAGGATCAAAGAACATAGCATGTGGCAGTGTTTTCATGACATGCTTAACAAGGTCAGTGACCCCAGATTACTTAATTAACTCAGCTTTCTGAGTTAAAAATTGAACAATATATATCTGGGTCCTGTCTGCACAACCTGTTACATTAAACTGTGATGAGTTAGTTTACATTTTAATTTTGGGATATTATCTATGTCCCATTAAAATGTTTGAACTGACTGGCAAGTCTCTCTTTAGAGAATGACCTATTCCTATGCTTTGGTTATTCCAGGGTAGTTTTATATAAGGTTTTATCTTTCAAATGTGTTTGATGACATCTCCCTTCTGTCTTCTGTTCACATCTGTCTAAGTGAGATGCTCTATAAAAATTCTTGGTCATAGGAAGGTACAGTAACCTGTGTGCGATTTTAGACATGTGCCTGGACTAGTAATTTAATTTTACATATAAGGAAACGGAAAAATATACTGTATGTCCACCCTGATTTCTGGCAGCATTAAAGGTTATTAGTCAATCAATAATACCCATTGTGTTAAATATTCTCCTATCTCCTACCTTCTTGTCCCTATTTTTTTTTTGTTGGATTTCTTTCTTTCATGTCTCAGTAATTATGATTTCACTGATTCTGACCCCATCCAGTTCTCACTGTGAATAAACCTTTGGCATAGTTTCTGCTGAGGGGCATGTTCTACATTTCAAAGTCCACAAAGACTTTGCAAAAAGTCATGGCATCTACATACAGAACACAATATCAGCAGGATTTTTCTTCTCTGGCATCTCAGCTCTTATGAGCAAACAAGTGACTTGGCAAAGATGAACTTTGAAGAGCTTCTGAGGGAAGTCGGAGGCTTTGGGCAATTCCAGATCTTAACACTGCTTCTGCTCTGCCTTCCAAGATTCTTCCTCCCCTTGCATTTCCTGCTGCATAACTTCCTAGCAGCCACCCCAGGACATCACTGTGCCATCCCACATCAGCAACAATTTGCCAATCTTACTGAAGAAGAGGTGCTGCTCATCAACATTCCAAGGGATTTTAATGGAGCCTTCAGCTCCTGTGAGATGTTTTCCGAACCTCAGCTTCCCCTCTTGCTTAACTCCTCCCTTGAATTGACCAATGTATCTGTCCAGAGCTGCCAGTATGGATGGACCTATGATCAGTCCCAATTCATTTCCACTATAGCCACTCAGGTAAAACTTCAAATTAGTTTTGATTATCTGAAAGCCTATCATAAAAAAGGAGAATGAAGTATTAAGGCATGAGAAAGAAAATGGTTGTTATGTTATTCCTCTTCTCGCTTTTTCCAGAATCTTTCATTAGGGCAGTTTATGTGGGGAATGCATGTATTCTTCTTAGATAATCACCTGTGTAATCATATATTGGAATTTCTTATTCATTTAATTCTTATTTCTCGCTGAATATGCAAGACTGAACTAATCATAGCCTTTCCCTATCATCTCTCTGTTAATTTACTTGACTGAAATTGTTAGCTACTTAAAAGCAGGGTCCTGGCTGATTTTGTCTATTTGCCAGAAGATGCTATTCCAATCATGTGGCTTCTGGAAGATGTAACTATCATGCATAGGGAATATATCATGTTCACTCTTGCTCAGTTTCTCATTTCAACAATCTTACATTTATTTGTCATGATTTAACCTCAGTTTCTGAAAAAAATCATGCATATGCATATGTGCCTTTTCACCCAATACATAAAATTTTTGTACATATTTTTCCTAGCATATTTTTCCTTTTAATAGGCTGATCATGTTCTTGGGGCAACAAGCCCTTAAGAGAATGTGCTGTTATGATATGATATTGTTCCCAGAAAATTTTGAATGCCTGTATATGTTTGAGGTGGGGTGAGGGGATATGTTTCCTTTGTGTTCACTGAAAATCTTTCACTTCTGACAAATGACGTAATGGTCTGTTCACATGACACACAAGACCATAAACTAATCAACAATTTTAACATGAAACCAGCTCTTGTGTATGTCCCAATCTTCTAATGCATGTACATCATTGAAGGTAATTTATGGTAGTGCATTGTGAGCCCAGAAAATTAGATTAATTCAGTAGACCATATGTCAATTAACTATGAGTTTAGTTTGTCACAAGAACATAGCCAATTTATTCTGAGATCTAGCAACAGTTTGGGGGATGGGCATGAAAACCTTTCTATATAGTGTATACAATATTTGTTCTTCATTTGCAGTAAACATTAATTCTTCCATGACATTCTGAGATAGTAAATTTCTTGCTGCTCTTCTCCTCCTATTATCTCTAGCTTATTCTATTGTGTTCCCTTTTCCCTGTTGATTTGTCAGACACCTATTTCCATTGAAGCAACAAGAATCTGAAATGCTCTATTGGTTTCTATCCCATAATTAGAAAGATGCCTGCCAAAAAATGGAACATGAGATTTGTTGATTGAGAGCAATGGTTGGTTTAGTCTAGCTTTTTGTTTCTCACAGTGACCAAACAGATGCTCCAAGGAAGTTGATCAGCACAGTGTGTCTACAATAGGTTTCCTCTGCTAGCATCTCTGTACCACCAACAACATAAGGGCAGGATTAGTGGATATAATCGCACTCTTTGAGGAATCTATTCTCCGTGGATCTCTAATGGACTGAATTGCGTGCCCATCTTAAATATTATTTATACTGTCTAGCAGGTTTAATGCCTGATTTACTCAATACTTCAGTTAAGTCCCTTAAGTGTTAATGATTTATCATTGCATAGCAAATTTCCTTCCTAGAAAATTATCTGATGCAACTCAGAAACTTTATGGAAAATAAATTCACTCAAATTTAAAAATAGGCTGAGTGCGTCCCCTCCCCTCATGCTCTCCTCATGCTAAAAATCAAGACATGATTTTTAATCTAATAAAGAGTATTAGATTATTATATTATTATTAATTTGAATGAATGTTATGGTGTTTGGATAATAGTTAAAAAGGGGTCAGCACCTTGGTTTAACATGTGGAAGGAAAGTAGGCTTCCTGCCTATTCTACCAACCAAATTTGGATCTAAACTGTTGATTTAATCTGTAATAAAATGTGGTGATTTCAATAAAAGTGGCTTTGTATATTCTGTTAGTTGTGACTTTTTGATAATTCCTTGATTTAAAATTATTTTAGCACAGTGCTGCTATACAGGGATCTTCCCTGCACTCCCACTTGTGCAAATATAAGGAGGGATTCGCGTCTAGCAGTTGTCAAGGTGAATGCAGGGGTAGCCCAAGAACATGGTGCCTTCTTCTCATTCTATGTAGAAAAGCTACAGTGGTCGAATATTTAACTGAATGTTTCTTCACCACAGACTATGGAGCAGCATCTTCCACAACATCTGAAGGCAGCAGTTTACTTTAGGGATGCAGGAAAGTCTGGACTGTATTTTGCTGTCTCGTACAAACTCAATTTTTTACTGTTCCCTAACAACTTCCATTCACTTTGGTTAATGGTACGGCTAGCCCTGATGATATTGGGATTTTGTTAGGGCATGATAACATCAATCACCAGAATGGTACCTTAGGATCCAATCTATAGTTGGAATACATAAATTTAAAATAGTTTAATCTTCTGAATCTATCATGAACATGACACTTACTAGGCTACTGAAAAAGGAAATCATTAAATGAATGCCTATTTTCCAGTGGGATTTGGTCTGTGAGCATAAAAGCTTGAACCAAGCAACTGCTACCTACTTCTTCTTCGGGGTGATGTTCGGTGCTGTGATCTTTGGAGACCTCTCTGACAGGTAATTTGGTTTCATTCTTCCATTATTTTATCTAGATATTTTATCTAGATATTGCAACAGTTCATGTGCAGGCAATAAATATTGCATCAATGTGAGCATCCAACCCTCCAGATCCCCACACATAATTTCCAAGTGAAAATACAGATCTTTTGATCACCCATTTCAATTTTCAGCCAACTTTAAAACAGATTTGCAAAATTCCATACTTGCAACCCCATACTAGATAGATAAAAACCTGATTTACTTTAAAATGATTTACTCTAAATAGAATAAATTAACAATATTATTGTTAAAAACTATAAATAACATTACCAAACATAGGGTGTAAAACTCTAGACAACCACTAGATGGCAGTTCCAAAGGTACTTTCCAAGAGACAACTGGATTTTTTTAAAGAGTTTCCCTTCTCATCCAGCTTCTTCAGCTCTGCTTTCTTGCTTTTTCTTTGAAGACGTTTCACTTCTCATCCAAGAAACTTCTTCAGCACCTTTGCTTCTTCTTGAAGGAGAAGTGAAATATCTTCAAAGAAAAAACAAGAAAGTCCAGTTGCCTCTTGAAAAAGCACCTTTGGGTCAATCATAACCTGGATGACTGAGAATCTCCATGGACACTAGATGGCAGCAAAGTATTGGTATTTTGCTACATCTTTGCTGCCATCTTGGAGCTTTGCAGCCTAAGTGCTAATATATGGGCTCTTTGTCGGGCAAATGATCAGGTGGACATTTTTTCAATAGCCAAGAAATATTTTAATTTTAGTGATTCACATTTATTTTGTCCCTCTTTTTGTATCCTTTCTTGAGTGATTCTGTTCCACCATTTCTTCCATATTAGTGTAACTCTTGCCCATGGTGAGTTGTTCTGTGTGGGGTTGACTGTAGTGAGTTTCCTGCGGTGAGTTGACCGCGGTGAGTTGTCCTAGACTTGCAAAGCACAGGCATCAAGACCGACACAAAGGCATCTACATATTATCCTTTTGTAAGCAACAGTCCAAAACATACTCCCCCGCAGTAAAAAATGTTATAGTCTTGAATGATTTTTGTGTCCACAGAAAGCACATCTGGGTACATCCTGTCTCTTGACATGTGCTTGACATTTTATCCCATACTTTTATGGGGGTGGAAGTATGAAGACTCTAGCTTCCAATTTTACATTTGGGAAACAAGCTTCCATTTGTCTTTAACAATACCTATGAAGGACCAATTAGGTTGCATGAAAAGACTAGCATAGATGTAATGGCACAGTAAATACAAAATAAGTCAAGAAAAAATTAAATGGGCAATACCCTTCCACATGTATTTATTTTCATTTATTCAAATGTAAGGCATCTATTTCCATTTGTGTACATACTTTACAGGAACCTAGTAACTGCTCCAAAATAATTTCTGTGCTCTATGTTTTGTTCTTAGGCAGGTGAAAACAGATTTGTTTAAAGTACAAGGTATTGCTTTTTTTTGCCATGATAAAGATTATTATTACACGAAGATTTTTTTGTCAAATGCTGATTCTGCTACCTGAGCAACTCTTTACTTGCTTGAATAAAAAGTAAGCTATTAGCCAATTTTTCTGAAAGGGCAATTTCAAACTCTCACAACCTTTGGTAGGAATCTGGAGATAACTTGCAAGTTGCCTCCTTGATCACAGCAATAATGTTTCTTTCTGTGGTGTCTCAGGTTTGGTCGAAAGAGAATGCTTCTGGTGTCCTACTTGGGCACCCTCATCTTTGGGATAATGAGCTCTGCCTCAGTTTCCTACAGTATGTTTGCAGTGACACGGACTCTGACAGGAATGTCTATCTGTGGACTCTCCATCATTGTGATACCACTGGGTAAGCCAAAAAGTTGGCCAAGGTGGGCCTTTAAAAAGTAGCTGTGGATAAATAGGAATCCATTGTCCAAAGGAATTCATGGGTATGAAAAATACACCTGATATCTGCATGCTTCTTGTGGAAAAAAGAAAGGGTCAAGTGAATTTTATGTAGTTATGGATCAGAGGAGTCTGCAGCATATGGTCAAAAAAGCAAGATGGTGGCTAAGATTGCACATAAAAAATAAGTGGAGCTTTGATAGCTTTCTCTTACCATGCCCTGCAGATATATAGTATCCTTACAAACTGAAATCTATAAATGAAAAACAGTCTGATGCAGTCCTCAGTTTGCAAGACTGAAAAACACATTCTAAGCTGAGCAAATACACAAAGGCTCCAGATCCTTTAAGTGTGAGTCCCCATTTTGCAATTTTGATTTTTTCTCAGTGAAAGATGATGAGGTAACCTACAGTATGAGGGTTTCCTTAATATGGTAGTTGGAAATTTTTTAAAAAGTGCAGCACAGGGTGTTTCAAATGTACTTACTGGCCCTAAAAGATTGCAATTCTTGATTTAAAACAAAATCTGAAATCAAATTACAAGATAAACAGCAGTGAAAACAACCATCAAGACAGGAATACAAGAGATTAAAAACAAGCTGATCAAGAAAGGTGCAAATCTGAGAAGGCAAATTATATCTCAGATCTGGAGAATCAAAGGCTAAGATTAAGGGCTATAAAAATGCATCCTCTGTGCTGCAATATCCAGATCTGTCCTCCTCTTCCAATAAAAGGGAGACCTCTGCACAGATGGGCCTATTGAGCACTTTTTCTATCTTCTAGGCATGGAATGGGTGGATATAGAACATCGCACCATGTCAGGGGTTATAACCAGTCTCTTCTGGAGTTTTGGAAATATGTTTCTTGCTCTGATTGCCTATTTGGTGCGGGATTGGCACTGGCTGCTTCTCACCACCTCTCTTCCGTTTATAGTCGGCATCATCTCCATGTGGTGGGTAAGAATGTTATTTCTCAAAAAGCCCTTTGCAAAATCAAGTTAAACTAGTAAAGGAAAAAAAATGTTTTGCTATGACTTCAGGCCAGGTCCTAGACCAGGGCGACTAAGATTTGGGGTATTTGAATGGTGGTGAAAGGATTCATAGTGCTTTTATAGGTGGGACTTTGGAAACCCAAAGTTGCAGGCAGCTAATCAGAAGCAACTTTGTTTCTAAGAAAGGGGCAGCATCAGGGATGTGCTCAGGGCATGGACAAAAATTCAAGATGATGCAATTGAAGCTCTACCCATTTTTTATGTGTGGGTTGTTAAAAGACCAAGAAATGGGTGCTTCTTCTCTAGAAAAACCTTCCACAAAAAGTTGGAGCAAAGTACACTAAAGGGACTTCCCAACTTTGGCTCATGGCTTGCAATCTGGAAAAGTCCCAAAATTAAAATATTAAGAGAAGAATGTTAATTTGTGCCTAGCACATTTGCTATAAACTGAAATGAGTGATCTAGCAGCTTGTCTCAAGTGCTAATGACCCAGTGTTTGGCATTTCTAAATGATAACACACTAATGGTTCACCAAGAATACAAAAATCATCTGGTTGAACAAGAATTAGGCATTGCTTGGATTGTGTAGCACTGAACAGATTTATATTGAAGAAGTTAAGATGCAACATTGAGTAACAAATGTACCCGGCTATCACATTGTTTACTAAGCACTTACGATTTGTAATAATAGAAAATGAATCAAACATTTATATATATATAAAAAGAATTAGCTATTGCTCATGCAAGTAAGAAAAACATTTTCTTTTGTGAAGTCTTTTAGATGTCTATGATTGGAATTTACATATCCCTCCCTTTAATATATCCAAATACTCAGATATGTTTACATATTTAATGCTTTTGGATCAGTAACAAATTAAGATTAACATTATCCTACTTCAAAGTTCAGGTCAAAGGCCCTGAAATAAACAACATCTTCTTTTACTCTATTCTTTAACTGAGATGGTGCTCAGAAATAGACACTGATGCAGGATGGTGCTCAGAAATAGACACTCTAGCCCAGGAGTGTCAAACTGCTGCGCCCACCCTATTGCTGGCAATGGCAAAACCGTCCCGATACGTTGTGCGATTTCACGTGACATCGCGAGTTTGACATGTCTGCTCTAGCCTATAAGAACAGACAGGAATAAGCCTGAATCTGTATTCATTTATTAACTATAGAATATACTACACTTCTCATTTCTACATGACTTTCGGTGGTTTACAAAAAATAAGGAAACATGCATGCAAAAAACTCAGGAGCACACAATATCAAAGCTACCTACTAAGCAATCTGCAAACCAGTAAGTTCCAAATATTTTGAGGGACAACCAAGTTTTAAGCTACTTGTGAAAGGCTAACAATAATTGTAGCATTTTTATTTGGTATGCATTTGTACCTAAATGTGGCATAAGACTTTTTTTTTTCTTCCAACAGCTGTCCTATGAAGTTGGTTAGGCTGGGAGTAATTGACTGGTTCAATGGCACCCAATGAGCTTCCACGGCAAAGGGTGGACTAATGCCTGGCCCCCTCCTGGTTCAACACTCTAACACTACCCTGCAGAGGGTAGGAAGTTCTGAGTTTTGGAGATTATGGAAAACAAGATATTCCATGTATGGAGGCAGTTATAAATAAGGCATATTGTTAAGGCCCTATTCCTTGGTTGAATAGGTTCTTCCCTATTCATGTTAGTTGAGACCCTCCTGGTAGAAACTGCATAAGACAGGCCTGATTTTGTTAGATCCTAAAGGTACCCTTAATTGCCTTAAACTGCTAGGGGTTTCACTCTAATTAGATATAGAGACCTTTACTCCAAAAAAACAGCAACAACAATAGTAATTTGTAATACAGTGGCCTTGAAAGCTAAAGTTTCAACAAGAATGGCAGAATGCAAGAGTAGTGGACATATTCCACAAACGGTTTTTTTCATTTTCTACTGCATTGCTATTAATGTAGCGGAGGGTAAGTTTGAGCAGTAAAAAATCATCGCCATTAATCACCCGTCCTTGATCTCTTCTACTTGAAAATAGTAGCCCTTCTGAGACAGATCTGAGTGTTCTGGTAGGATTAAGGATGAGGCAGCTGTGAAGAGTCAATGTAATCTTGAGCTGCCTCAATAGAGGTAGAATGTTAACATCACAGGAAGGGATTGTTCCCCTCTGTGCTACGCTGCTCAGACTCCACCTGGAATATTGTATCTGGCTTTGGTTACCATAACACAAGAAGAATGGCGAGGAACTGGAAAAGGTGGAGAGAAAGACTTACAAAAGTGGTAACAGGCTTGTAAACTAAATCCAAAGAAGAACAGTTAAAAGAATTGGATATGTTTAGGAAGGAGATATAATAATTGTTTTCCAATATTTGAAAAGCTGCCACAGGGAAGAAGGCATGGATTTATTCTCGCTAGTGACTGAGGGTAGAACGAGAACCAGTCAGTAGAAGATTTACAGACAGAAATCCAAACATGAAATCAGAAATTTCCTGATTATAGAAGCGATTAAGTAGAAGAACAGCCTGCCTATTGGATCTATGGATGCTCCATTACTGAAGGTTTTCAAGCAAATGTTGAGCAATCTGACATGATCTGAGTTGGGCAGGGGATTAAACTAGAAGATCTTCAATGTCCCTGCCAACCTATGACTCCATGAATATCTCTATCTATCGAGCTTAGGATGCTTAGCCTGAAGAAACCTGTGTACATCCGCAAATAGCATGTGCTCACAAACATGACTTTAGAAGCAAGATTCTTTAGGACAACAATCCTCAACCTTTCCAGCTTAGCAGCCCAGCCAGTGCAGGTGTGTGTGCTTGAGTGGCAGGCACACATATGCATACAACGCTTCATTTGTATGAGTGACAGGCGTGGGCTCCCTCCACTCACGCAAATGGAACTTTTCTTACGAGTGGAGGGTGCTTGCGCTCACATGTGAAAATCCATTCATGCAAGTAGAGGGTGGCTTGAGCAGAGGGTGCTTGTGCTTGTTCACAAAGCTCCAGTCACACGAGCTTGTCCATCGCTCATGCAAGTGGAGCTTCACGTATGCATGCACCCTTGCCCATCTCTCCCGTGGCCTGGTTTCAAACAGGCCATGGCCTGGGGGTTGAGGACCCTGACTTTAATAAACATATGAAAAGGGTTGTTTTAGATGAGCAAGCAAACATGCTGCATGCACATTTTCAGATTTATGGGAAGCTTTGATAAAATTGCTATGATTACAACAAAGCAATGTATGTAACTGAATACTTTGGTCAGCCCATCGTATTCATAGCCATACATCTTGAGGAGTTTTAGCTGGAGCAGTTTTTTTTCTCGAACTTGGCAACTTTAAGATGTGTGGATTTCAACTCCCAGAATTCCTCAGCCAGCACGTTGAGCTACAGGTTACAGGCAGAGAATATGATCTTTTTTCACCCTTCCCTTTATTAGGTGGCTCTCAGAATCTGCCAGGTGGCTGTTAATTAAAGGGAAGCTGAAAGAAGCTCACAGAAATTTAAAAAGATGTGCCAGAATGAACAGAAGGAAGGAATTTGCTGACAAAATAAATCCCGAGGTATGTCAAGGTATCAGTACCTAAAAACTCAAGAGATGAAACCGATTTTTTCTGTTCTCTATGCCCTCCTCATTCCCCCAACTGCTGTGAAGATAGGATGGACAAATGAGTCACAGGCTCTCCATTCCTTATTTTTGCAAATTTATTCAGTTTAGATTCTCTTTTTCATTCTCCATTCCATTTGGATTTGGCTATTAGTAATTTTACCTTATTTTTAACAAGGTTGCATTTAAAATTATGTGTACTTTTGTATATGTTTCTCTGAGCAAAAGCTTTTTTTTTCACGTGCGCAGTTTTCCCAAACAATTTGTTTCTATGTTTATGAAAGTTTTTATCTAATGTATGTTGTTTTGGGAATGGTAAACTGCACTGCACTATTTAGAGAGATGTTAATTTTGAATAATAACCCAGATCTAATGCAAACTAAACAAATCTTTCTCCCATCCTTACGTGAAAATGGCACCAACAAGAGGCAGACTGTGTTCAGGCAGACCTTGGATACACAAGGCAGAATGAGCTGGTGACATTTTATCTTATATTCAAGACCTTTAGTTCCCTATATTGTCAGCTTTTAACAAGGAAAAAGGGGGCTCATATCATTATGTCCTTTCTCAATACATTTAAATAACCTACACTGTACAGGACCCCTTTCCCAATTGGTTAGCTTTCATTTTGCCTTGAGGTGACCTGAGACCAGTTTCCTGGCAATGCCCGAAGGAGACAGAATCTCATTCTATCTCTGGGCCTGGCTTCATACCTCATGCTAAGTCATAATATGTCTTTGATTTTGACTTGGCATTCTTGGGTGATCCCAAACATCCCAGACCCAATTCACACAAATTACCCATGTTAACAAACTGAAAAACATGAGACCAATGGCAGGAGTGTACTTTCTCTTTATGGCAGTCAATCTTCTATTGATGTGGGTCCTTCATTTGAAGAGTTCAAATCTGGTTTAAAGACAAAACAGTAGAAGGGAGACTGCATGTATTAAAGAGGGCAATCAGTAGTCCATCCACGGACAGCAGATTGTGCAAGCACACATGATCTTCTCCATTTGGATGATGTATTATATTCCCATGTATATTTGAAACTACTTGGTTCAAATAAGTAGATTTAGCAAATGCTGTTTTAGTGTGTTTTTCATAATACATTTCTCTCCTTATTTCTTGCAATGCATAAGTGGCTGCTCTAAAACCCAACTTCCCTTCTTCAGAGCTTACTCAAGACTGCAGCAGTGATAAGCCAGAAATCAGATGGGAACTATTCCTATATCAGTCTTTTCCGAACACCAATACTGAGAAGAATTTCCTTTTGTTTGGGGGTTGTATGGTGAGACACACTTCCTGAGTTCTCTTGGACATTTTTGTCCTGTTGGGACCTAATTCTGGGTATCTTTATGCATCTCTTCATCTCTTCACCCTTTAGGTTTGGAGCAGCTTTTTCCTATTATATCATGAGCATGAACATCAGTGGTTTTGGCCTGGGAATGTATATGACCCAGTTTGTCTTTGGGTTTATTGAAGTTCCTGCCAAGCTCCTTGTTTTTGTTATGGTAAATCGAGTTGGACGAAGGAAAAGCCAAGCCTGGGCCCTCATCCTAAGTGGGTTATTTATGGGAATCAATCTTATTGTCCCAACATGTAAGTAGTTTTAGTTAGATAGTTTCATCTCCGTCTCTCTCTCTCTCTCTCTTCCTCTCCCTCTCTCTCTCTCTATCCCTCCCTCCCTCCCTCCTTCCTTCTTTCCCTCCCTCCCTCTCTCCTTCGCCCTCCCTCCCTTCCTCCTGTTTCTCAAACTTAGCATGCATGTCAATTCTCAGAATTCCCCTGTTGAGAAATACTATCTCACATATCTGGGGACTGGTCACTCCAGCAGGGGTGATTAAATAAATGTTACCGAAATTAATTCCCCCAATTTTTTATTTAAGAGAACAAATTTCCCCAACGAGATGACCTCCAATTTGGGACACAATTCTGAGAGGTACTCATATCGCAAAGATACCAGGAGCAGTTAAGACGAGTAAGAAACTGTGTAAAACCGAGGGGCATTTAGATCAGGTTGCAATTGCCTATCAATTTCAAATGTATTGGTTTTAAGGGTGGGCAAACTATTACCTTCTAGATATTTTTAGCTGGATACAGTAAACTAGCTGCATTATTCCGAACTGCCACTGATAGTGGAACATGCTGAGAGTGGTAATTCCAAAATCTGAAGGCTGTAAAGTTGCTTGGCCTAGTATATCCCAACAAGAAGAGACTTTACTGAGTCCTGGACAAGAAATATGGAAGAAGTCAGGCTTTAAACTGCCCGGGGTAATCAAAATTCAGGAACACCTGACAGCATCTTTTTCAACTAACATATTTTATTAAAAGACTTAATGTAGGGTTTAAATTGAGGAGAGTTGGGTTAAGGGAAGAGTAGTCACGGGTTTAATTTAGCTATTTATTTCTGATTTTTATTTCAGCTCTATAAACTGCTCATGCTCTATTAATGTAAATATAGCTGGTTAGACAAAACCCCTCAAATTTAGATAAATATTTATTCAAACTGGATGTAAGAAGCAATCTTAATTATTTGTATTTGCATATTTATCTCAGGCAATTCTTAATCAAATACAATTAGTACTGATTTTGAAAAAGTGATTTATTTCACATTTACTGACAGGAAACATCCACATCACTTTAAACTCAGTATCTTTTGTAGCTCATTGGGTCAGATCAGGTTTGAGTGAGATGTTTGCTGAGATGTTAAATGAAAACAAAATGCTTTTTAAAAGATTTCTGATGCTATATCTTTAGTGGCAAAATTTATATCTTGCCACACATTATCCATGTGAGAATAATGACTTTCAGGGTAGGTTTATAGGAGGTATTAAAACCTCTCTTAGTTGTTCTCAGCTCAGTGCAGAGCTGAGTTGTGTCAGGATTATTTGAGTGAAATCTTTCACTTCATCTTAGCTTTCTGGTCTTGCAGTCTACACAACAAAGGCAACCCTCCCAGCCTCAGGCTCTAAATGTGTGAAAGGGCTGTTGAAGTGCTAAGCAGTGGTTCTCAACCTGTGGGGTCGAACGACCATTTCACGGGGGTTGCCAAACAACGCAGTCCGCCATTTTTTTCCCCCTTTTCCTTAGCTGTGCGACTCCCTTTTATTCTATTGGCTTTTGAAAGCCAATAGAATAGACTCTCTTGAATAGAGTCTAATTCTATTGGCTTTCAAAAGCCAATAGGAATTGTCCAGGCTGTCTCTACCCTGCTGAGCCCACCAAAAGTCCCATTCTGCAAACGGTTGCTGCACCAGTTGAGTAGTCCTCGACTTACGACCGGTTGAGTAGTCCTTGACTTACGACCGGTTGGGGGTTGCGGCATTAAAAAGGTTGAGAACCACTGTGCTAAAGCAAGCAAATGGTTGGTTTATATCTACAACCCTTCGCATAGGATGAACATGGTAGCACAGTGTTTCTTAAGCTTGGCAACTAAGCCAGCAGTTTTAGGAGGTGAAGTCCATACAGTATGTTTTAAAGTTGCCAAGTTTGTTGTAGAGTGCCGGGTCCCATTTCTGCTTTATCAGGCAATAAGTGCTAGGGTCGGTTAAAGATTGGTAGTAATGACTCAGTATGAACTGATGCTTCCCACAATTTCAGCTGTACCCTATTTCTCATCCCAGCTCAGGGGATTTTGCGCTCAGTGGTTGCCATCATAGGCAAAGGATTTTCTGAAGCTGCCTTAACTATAGTCTTCTTGTATTCTTCAGAACTCTATCCCACCATTCTCAGGTAAGAGAATAATTGAGACGAATAATTGATTGCATGATGGATCAAGAAGATTTTGGTCTGATTGAAAAGAGTTGCTGCTATTTCCTGCAATCCTAGATCCTGGTGTGTGCATCCCCTTTCTCCATACGTTTTAAAATTTTGCTTTTCCGCATTTAAGATCATGAAAGGCCATTTGGGGCCTGTAACTGCAGGGCTAAATAAAAAGATCACCTAATCAATTAAAATTCTCCCTGGCCAATGTGCCCCTGGCCCTCCACCGCTCACCCTTCGGCCCAGCTGATTTACCCAGGCACCCTTTGTCCCGGGTGTTTCCCTCCTTGGGACAAGAAGCTGTCAGCCAATCAGATGGCAGGTGGCAACAAAGGGCAACCGAGGGGGGCTGTGATTGGTGACAGGAAAAGAGCAAGATCTGAGGAGGGCAGGGTGGTGGTGGCAGCAGGCAAAGGTTGCTTGCGTGCAGCTGTTTCTGATGCCTGGGGGGAGGCGTCAGGGCATCGGTGCTGGCTTGTGTCCTTTGAATTCAACGTTCAACCTCTTTTTGATTTCTTCCTGCCTTTACTTCTAGACAGAGTGGACAAGGATACTGCTCCTTCATGGCCCGCCTAGGGGCATCTGTGGTTCCACTTGTCTTCTTGTTGGATAGCATATGGAAGCCTCTGCCCCAAGTGGCATCTTTTGCCATGGCAGTGCTGTGTGGTTCATCAGCCTTCTTTCTCCCGGAGACCCGAGGCATCTGCCTGCCAGAAACGATAGAGGACATTGAAAAACGAAGGTGCAAATGGGATTCCCCAAGAATTAGGAGACTGCATAGCTTGCTAAAAGTTTCACATTTTTAAAGCAGAGCTTAATTTTTTTCCTATCAGTTTATGGAGTTATACATTTATGATTAAAAAAAAGGTTATGATTTTTTTTTAAAAAAGAGCTTATTTGAAAAGTCATAAGCATATTTGTATAAAATGTGTTTTATGCACAGAAAGATGTACAATTCTTCTAGACAATTTTCCCAATTTTGAGATCTGTTAGCATTTGCTTTTGATATTCTGTCTTCCCCAGCTTGGGTCAAATTCTTTGATTAAGAATTGCACATAAAACTAGATGTGCCCAAACCAGTAAATAATTGCACAATTAAACAGCATTTGAGTTCATATATTGATTTAAAAAGTTAAAGTCTATTAAACTTAAACATAATGGTTAGTGTTGGAGATGATAGGAATCATATATTTTAGTGAAGGTCTAAATGTGGATTACTTTCCATTTGTCCATCCAACAGCATCTAATTCTAATATTAACAATATTAATAAATATTACTATTAGAATGAAAATCCTGAGCATTAATTACTGGCAACAAATTCCAAAGTTTTGTCTAGTTTACTGGACTAAACTATACAATATGAGTAGTTTCTGATAAAGTATAAGAATGTGTTGGGTGTCTGTATAGATGTGCATAATGCACTGTCTGGTATCAGAAGATCTGAAAAACAACAACTGATTTCTTTTGGGATATTCCTTATGGGATAAACTTTTTGGGACTCTGTTATTTTCCTTCAGTCAAATTTATTTTCAAACAGCATCATTTTTCTCCCTTCCCTTCTTTAATTATAGCTCGGAAGGGAAGAAACATCTGCATGGAGATACACTTGAAGTTGCCCCTCTCCAATTGTCACACAATTGACCCGCTGAATGGTTAGGTAAGTGAAGCTGTAGAAAGAGGTAAAGTAGCAACATTTGCTTGAAGGTACTAATTTTTACACTACATTGAAGTGAATAATGGAGCTTTCTTTTGTATGATTCCTTAGCAGGCAAGCAAAAGCTTGGTGGATTTGAATCTCCAGATCAGATGCTTTGCTGTCATAAATCTCTTCCAACTGGCATTCTCCAGGAGTAGTGGAAACTTAGCAATATCCAATCCATACTTCACCAAGAAGACCAGAGCCTTTGGGAATGTGGGTCATAAAAATAAATAATAAATATATAAATAAATAAAAAATAAAAACAACTGTCCAATAAACTTATGTAGGGTGTTCCCTTATTATTTATCCATACAATACAAGTAGTCAATCAGACAGCTAAAGCTTGCAAAAACCCAGCATCCTCCACTATGTTGCACAAAATGCCTTTAAAAACCAGAATCTATTTCCTAGGAAAAGCTGTTTGTTCTTTTTAATTAATTCCAAAATTTTATTGTAAAAGATTCAATATTCCAGTTTTATCTGGATCCTGAGTCCATTTATATCTTTTTAAGATCAAAAACTTATTCAGCATTTTCTTGTTTATTTCAGATTCTTTATATTCTTAAGCTTGTTATTAAAATGTTATTTCATTCAGGATTAAAGGCAGATTCACCCAGCATTTTCCAACTTGTCATTCCAAAGGTCTCTAATAGCATAAAAGTAGTTAATGAGCAATTTCCAAAAGTGGTTAAAAATAAGATTTCTTAACTTAGTGTCCTTTAGTGTTGCCAGCTAGATGGCTGATCCTGTTATCTGCCAGCACTCAAACCCACAGAAAACTACTATCCTGTGGTTTCCCCTTCAGGAGCAGCCATTTAGAGAACATATGGTGGATCTCTCTCTCTCTCTCTCTCTCTCTCTCTCTCTCTCTCTCTCCTCTTTTATAAATATTTTATTAAATTTTTATAGTCTTTAGTGCTTAATAAACAACATGAGGTCTGGGTTCACATATTTAACATTAATAATAATGCAACTTCCATTTCTATTCTATACTCCATTTTTCCAGCCATTTATAGAAATTATCCCATGTTTGGAAATATTCTGTATCTTCTTTCCCTTTCATTTTCAATGGAAGCCTATCTATTTCCGCACAATCCAAAATTTTCCTAATTGTGTGTTCTTCTGAGGATGTTTCTTTATTTTTCCAATATTGTGCAAATGCAATTCTCGCTGCTATTAATACATGTAATATTAAATATATACATTTTTTGTCATAGTTCTCTGTAATTATACCTAAAAGAAATAATTCTGGCTTGAAATCTACATGTTTTCTTAACATTTCTGTAACAACATGTGTATTTTTGACCAAAAATATTTTGCCTTAGAGCATGTCTACCAAAGGTACATGCCTGGCTTTTGCCTACATTTCCAACAATTACTAGATATATTTTTAAACATTTTTTGCTAATCTTGCAGGTGGTAAATGCCATCTATAAAACATTTTATATAGATTTTCTTTATAATTAGCTGCCCTTGTTATTTTGTACTTTCTTTCCCACAGGTTTTGCCATTTTTCTAATTATACATTATGTCCAATTTTTTTTTACCCAAGTTATCATTGTTTCTTTAACTTATTCGTCTTCATCTTCAGGTTTAACAAAATTTATAGAGTTTCTTAATAAGTTTTTCATCTGGTGACAATAGTATCTGGTCAAACACTGTTTGATCTTTATAAAAATGGTATGTTTTAGCATCTTTTTCATATCTCATTTGCATTTGCAAGTGGGGCTACCATGATAGCTCAATGCCCTGTTCTTCCAGTTCTTGTTTAGTTTGTAATTTCTCGTCAGTATTCAGAATGTCTTTGTATGTCACATGTTTCTCATAGTTGATTAAATTTGGATGCACAAACGCTTCTATTGTTGAGATCCATCCTGGTATTTTCATATAAATTTTCATTTTTATCTTTTCCCATGTCAAAAGCAAGGCATTTCTTATACAGTGATTTTGAAAGTATTTATGGATTTTATTCTTCCCTTATCATAGAAAGGCATGCCATCCATGTTGTAGGTCATGTCCTTCTAATATAGTAGTCTTTTGTGTCTAAGACTTTCCAAAGCAACCCTTGAGCTCAAACCCAAAACTCCCTTTATTACCCTTGCTCCAAATGGGCAGAGTTTAGGAAACCCATCCACAGACACAAGGGGTCTGCTACCGGCAAGTTGGAGGCTTACCCAGGCCCAGTCCATTCATGGTCAGGTTAGCTTGGAGTCCCATCTGGGGTGCCAAATTGTTGAAAGAAAAATCATTAGGGTCCAGTCCAAGCTGGGAATAAATAAAATGGAGACTGCTTTAGAAAGAAGGTTGTAGTTTATTGAAGAGCAGAACCACAAGATATAAGACTCTGGAGCAGCTGACCACATGTTGCTGGGAGTGGTGGGTTTTTATACCTTCTTGGGCTTTTATGTTTGGAGTTGTTCCTGTTTGAGGCTTTGTATTTCCTGTGTTATGTACTTTGACCTGAGCCTGAGCGTGCCCTTTTGGTATTCTGATGGTGGTGGGTTAATCCTATTACGTCCCAAAGATCATATGCCACTTCCCTGGGCTGTGGCTGATCACTATGTCCTGTGTTGGATTTTTTTGGGTGAGGGATTGCTGGTTCTAATTCTATCACTCTGTTATTGTTAGCTATCAATTTTGCTGCAAGGGATTTCAAAATATCCTGTCTTGAATAGGCTTCTGCCTAGTGGTATTTGCTCATGAATGGGGCTGAATGGGATTATCAAATCTGCATTTCGAAAAGGTGGTTTCTATTGGGGGCTATTAAGAAAAACTGGGCCTGCTTCTCTGTCTTTAAGATCTTTTGGGGAAATATAATATTCTGCCTTTTTAATATTCCCCCAAATATTTCTATCTCAGGGGGGGCTAACTTTAGCCATGTTTAAACACACACACATACACACACACACACACACACACACACACACACACACACACGTTTCCAAATATGCTATTATTTATACATAGTTGAGAAGAAGACTATTTTGAATACTCTGGGATTGGTATATGATTTAACCTTTTCTCTTATTAAACTGGACAGCAGGAATAGCACGCCTCCTTCAGTTTTGGCATTCTCCTATGATATAAATGTTCTCAGGTAGTATCTCATGAAATTTTGGCAGTTTATTTATAGATGGGGGGGGAGAAACTGATTCACCACATATGATACCCAGAATGGGAAAGGGTTGCCGAGAATTTCATTTTGTTCTCAATTGATGGATAAATGGAGCAAACAAATACTACATCAGAAAAATAGTTGAGCTGCCTCTTTCCACCACTGAATTATGTGCCAGCAGCAGACCAGCACCAAGAAGTACCAAATGTCCTGAAGGAACAACTTGAGCAGGCTAAGAAGGCCTATATGTTTTGTGAGAAGTTTTATATCCAAATATATTTTGCTGACTGTAATTGATAGGAGGTACTGAAAGGATTTTATTGTACTGAAACCTCGGCTCAGGAGTTTCTTTGGCTCTTTTAAATTCCTGAGTAATGCTGGGGCAATTGTGAGGTTAAGTGGAAAACCTTACAGTACCTTGTAGAAAAAGGATTAGAAAGTCTTGCTGTCATTATTTCTGCATTCCTGAAATGCCAGGTTCCTCAGCCCATTAACCTATGGATCAAGTCAACCCTGAGGCCTACATATTACTGTTTCCTCTTTATTGTGCTTCCACCCAACATTCCTTTGATCTTTACTAGTCTTTGACCCTCCTTGTCACTCTGCTTATATGCCTGCAGTTGACTGCCTCTTTTGCTGGCTGACGGCCAGGTAGAATATGAAGTGGCTCACATCCTGGGATTTTTCACTGATGCCAATGAAATTTATATTATTTGTCCAGCTGGGTGGGAAATACACTGGGAGATTTTTCTGGTGAATATGTATACTATATATCAGTCTATAATGGCCTTGTCAATTACTCTGTTACAGCCAGCTGCCAAGACTCTTTCCTGGAAACCTGACTCAGTTTGTCTTCTAATTCTTCTCTTGTATGTCTCCTTTGAAGACTTATTTGCCCTATTTCTGTGTGTATAAAACCTGGACTGAATTTATGATATTGAGTTCTTGCTATCTTAAACCAGATAAGCACAGGCATTTGTGAGGTTCAGGCTGTGTGTTTCTGTTGAGCCTACTGGTTTCTACTGAACCTACAGAGTCTTGGCTGAAGTAGCTTTCTATAACCTGAACATTTTAAATTGCATGTGTTCATTTTCCATTCGTAAGAGATAACAACTATTTGCTTATGTTAGGGATGTTAGATGCAGCCTCCTCGCTTACTTAAAAGAGAAAACCAAATCTTATAATGAGGAAATGCTGCATCATATGCAGCATTATAGTCTTAGCTGTTAAGAAGAAATCCCACTTTTATCTTTTAGAGTGCTAATAATAAATCACTTTGCTGTGATTGTCATATGTACTACCCAGCAGAGGGCAGCAAAAATCTACATTTGAATGAATATTAAAACACAACTGGGAAAATAAATTTGTACATGTGCTGAATTGTTATAGAGTAGGTGGATTCCCTTGCTTCCCTCTGTTATCACAAATTCCTATTTAAAGAAACAATACATTGTTGATTATATGAAGAAACTACAAGCAAGAGAGGTCCAGTATTATTCCCAGAAACTCCTGCAGCTTGGACACAGAATGATGACAGAACAGGTTAGTACTTGGAAAATGTCAAGGTTAACTAGATTAGGATGATGAAAAAAAAAACATCTTGGAAGATAGCAAAGACAAACAACTTATGTATTTTTGCTAAGAAATACAACTGCCAGGAGTTCAGCTTAATTTAGAGCAACCTCTACCTTTTCTTTCTTTAAAGAGTTGAAGGCAGGAGGTCATGTACCTACTTCCCCAAAGGGCTGTTTTCTACTTGAAGGCTGTCCAGACTAGTTGGGGGAAAAAAAATGACACTAAGAAGGTAGGAGGGGTCTGGAAGTTGCTCAGCTGTGAGCATCTGGCAATAATCTAAGCAACAGACACATAACTCTCCTATTCAAGGTCTTTTCCATGTCATTTTTTCCCCAACTGCCATCCCTACATATGAATTAGCAGACACTGAAATTAGGCAAACCTTCCAAAACAGACAGCATGGCACTATGTGGTCCTAGAAAGTGAAAATGACATCTCATCTGCAAAACACAAATGCTTCTCTCAGCAGAAAATAGAGAATGTTCCAGTGGTTGTATTGGTCTTTTAATCCTCTCATACAGGGAAATTTTCCCTATGCAATATCCATTAACTGATTAACTGTTCATTTCAGGCACAAATCATTATGTAACATTTAAAAAAAAAAAGAAGTGGAGGAAGATGGTGTTTATAGTCTACCAGAAATATTAGAATGCTAGCAGTGCTTTCTTAAGTAAACAAACAAGGATTTCTCTCTTGTACCTTCACCTTTTTCAACAAACATGCCATGCCTCCTTCCCCCTGGGCTTTCCCCCCCAAGCTTAGCAAAGTGCAACTTAATTGCTTTTTTTTTTTTTTTTTTTTGTCTTTGTATTTTGTCAGCCCAAGTATTGTTTCCCAGCCTTAGGGCAATCAAGTTATTTTGGACTATCTGCCTCCCGCTTGTTTCTCAGTATAACTGTTAGGACATTTCCAGTCATAGCTTTAGACTTCCCACCACTTCCTCAGGGAGGGACTAAGCCGATCCCTGTAAATCCAAAAAGAACTACTGCTCATTTATCAGCACCCAGGCAAGGCAAGCAAAATCCCAGATAACTTTCATTCACAAATGAGAGACCTCTGTACACACAACATTTCTGCACATGACTTAGTGGCCAATCCCAGGGGCTGCTTTCCAGGTTGTAATTTTGAAACCTGGATAAATATTTGTAGAGCTAAAATGTACATGCTGGTGGCAGTGGGAAGGGCAAGAAGAGGATGGAGGGTTTTGATTCATATATCAGTAAAAAGAGTAAAGGAAGAGGAAACATGCCTGGCACTGCAGCAACATGCACATATGCACAGACTTACTTTTGCAGATGTGTTTTCAAGGTAGCCAGAAAATATCATAAGCTTTAGAGATGGGGGGGATACCACAAGGATTATCTTCAACCCTTTGCAATATGCAGGAAAGCTGATTATATTATTTCACCTTCTTCTTAAGAACTTCATAGAATAAATTTACTCCATGTCCATAGTAGAGTGTTTTACAGCTGTACAGATCTTACCACCAGGAATGTTGATGTTGCACTGGGTTTTCACATAAAAGAATCTGAGCTAGTGTCTCAGATTTTGATTAATTTCATAGGCTGAGCATATGGTGAAATTCCTATACTTTCATTTTTGTCATATGCCTGCCCACACCAATGTTGAGAATGAAGCTCAGTTGTTGACATCAAGATTCTATAGAAACACAAAACAGAAACTGGAAACTGGAAGCCCAGAACCAGTCCAATACATTTTGTAGACAAGGTGGTGGTGGTGGTGGTGGTGTCCACTTGCAGTCTACTTGCTACCAGTTGAATCAACCCTGGGAATGGGAGAGCATCTTCAACCAAACCCAAACCCAGGGCTGGCCCCTTCATGTGGAAGAGCCCTTAGAAAGAATGTGATGGGATGTAGTTTGGATACCCAGGAGGAAGGGATTAAGTTCCAGAGGAGCAAAAGACAATGAAGTTTAGGTAGCTTGTGTGGAGAAAGACAGTTAAGATTGCTCCTCTATCTCAAAGTATATGTTTATACTGTCTGCTTTAGTTGGCAAGACCTCTACCTATAAGTGGGGAAAAATAAAGGAAATTACTTAGAAGAACTTCAGTGTGTCTTTCTTGGTTTTTGGAGGATAAGAAAAGCATTTGGAAGCTTTAGCTTTTTAGTCCAAAATGCTGTGGCATGTGTAGTATTGGGTGCACCAAGGTATGCCCATGTAACAACATTGCTACATGAGCTGCACTGGCTCCCAGTAGACTTCCAGGTAGAATTTAGGGTACTAGTTGTCACCTTTAAACCCTGTAAGACATGGGGCCAGATTATTTGTAGGACTGCCTCTCCCTCATGAGGTGGGAATGCTGCCTGTTGGACTGGCAGAGTAGACCTGCTCCAGGCCCCCTCAGTGAAGCTGTCTCACATGGATCCTAGGAAGTGAACTTTGTGATGGCACCTGCCTCATGGAACAGCCTTCAGATGGCCCCGACCTGGCCTTTTGGCATTGGTGCCAGTTGTATTCTGGAGCTATGCTGTGGATATATGGAGAGGCTGCCTTTTGTGGTTTCTAATGAAGGGGATCTTGACTGGGGGTATTTTAGTATGTTTTATAATTGTTGATGTTTTCCATATGCTGGCCAGAGCATAGCTGGATAGATGGGCACCCTTATATAGAAAGAAAGAAAAAAAAAGGAAGGAAGGGAGGGAGGGAGGGAGGGAGAAAGGGAGGGAGGGAGGGAGGAAGGAAAGAAAATAAATAAATAAATAAATAAAGGAAGGGAGGGAGGGAGGGAGGGAGAAAGGGAGGAAGGAAGGAAGGAAAGAAAGAAAGAAAGAAAAAGAAAAAAAGAAAGAAAGAGAGGGAGGGAGGGAGGAAGGAAGGAAAGAAAGAAAGAAAGAAAGAAAGGAAGGAAGGAAGGAAGGGAGGGAGGGAGGGAGAAAGGAAGGAAGGAAGGAAGAAAGGAAAGAAGGAAGGAAGGAAGGAAAGAAAGAAAGAATTTTTAAAAAATGAAAGGACAGCTCAGATGGTAACTGATAGGTAAGAAAGGCAATCCTTGTCAATTTTTTGGCTGTTCCTCTCTATTGAAGAGACCAAGCTGGGCATGATAAATAAGCTATCCTGGACCCTAAAATAACCTGTGTCTCTGGTATGCTGGAAGATGCCATCTAATCATCCTCATTTATGATTCACCTACAAGACATGTGAGCGTCTGCATGGGCTAGACTCTAGAGAAAGAGCACCATTTTGTGTGTTATCGCTGGCAACCAAAAATGTGGGTCAAGCTGATTGTTGAGGCAACAGACCAAATTAGGTGGCCATTAGATTGCATAGTTATATCTTCCCTTTCAATAGAGGGGAGCATCTAAGGAATCCAAAAAGCTATTCCCTCCTTTCCAAGGCAGTTGCTTCTCTTTGTCGAATGCGAGGCTCTCCCTGCAGACAACTGCCTACCCTGCACAGCCAGGTAACAGATTCTGGACTGCTCCATACATGCAAAATTTCATTGCTTATCTGCTGAAAATCTCTCTCCCCCTTTCCCCCCTCCCTCCAGTTTAACCCAGGAGATGATTAATTTGGGGCAGCAGAGAATATGCTATTTGAAACCACTGGAAGTCAGTCCTACGATGACACGCTAAGTAATTAATGGCATTACTTTTAATAGATCCTCCAGAAAGTGCTAAGTCAGTGACATCTGCAGCAGTATGGCAATGATACCTTCCAGGAGAATATTTTTAACCCGGTGATGCCTCAAAAGGAAGCCTGAGGGCAGGTTGAAAATGGTCACAGAGAGAAAGAGTAGCTTACATAGTTCTGAGTTCTCCTTTAGTCAGCTGAACCCGAAGCACCCCCTGGCTGTTGGGCATCTTAATCAAGAATTATGTAGCTTGCATTTTCTTCCACAGGGCTAAGAGAAAGTAAATGAATGACATGCCTAATAATCTGTTCCAGCAAGGGGGCCTTGTCGACAGATGCAACATTTCTTGTGCATTGCTGATGCAGATTAATTACCTGTGACCAAGAGCTGAATCAAAATCTTGGTCTCTTGTGGAAGAGAAAATTAAAATAAAGCTAGCTTGCCAGAATAAGAAGTAACAGAATAACTATGCATCTTGCTGGAGGCCCAAAGTTGACTTAGGAAAGCAGCCATCTCTTTTTTTTTTTCCAGCTTGCACAGAAGTCTAGACATTCAGGCTGTTTCAATAAATAGAATAAGATGAAATTTCCTGACAGTGAGAACAATTAATGATTGAGAATATCCATAGACATTCAAAAGTTGTGAGTTCTCCATCACTGGAGGTTTTTAAGAAGAGATTGGACACCCATTTGAAATGGCATAGAATGTCCTGCTTAAGCAGAGGGTTGGACTCTTCCAACTCTTTTATTCTTTTATTCTGTTATTCAGGTAGTGTTGTACTCATGTGAGGTCCAAAGCATTTCTTCTGAATTATTTTGAAGTATGCACAGCTCTAATCCTTATCCGGACCGGTTAAAGACCTAGTGGCCCCACCTGGAATTTTGCAGGGTTAAACTGCAAAATTATGTGGTAGTTATGTGGTCATTCAGCTTCCTTTTTTTTTTTTGTGGCTTAGTGCATTGGATACACCAAGCTGATTTGGTTGGTTCATGGTACACTGAAAATGAATGAATTCAATAATTGTGTTATATGAATGCAACTGCATGCTGTTCAATGTAATTCCCAGGATTAAGGCAAAGGATTTCTAAATCAAAAAAGCATATTATTAGGCAGATTTTTCTCCCCAAACATATTTTCCTTTAAGTCAGAACATATAATCTTCTGTTTGCTTGCTTGTTTCACTGATTTCTCCTTTTATACTCAAGAAATGTAAAAAAGATGCTGAGACTCTAGAAAGAGCACAGAGAACAGCAACAAAGATGATCAGGAGACTGGAGGCTAAAACATATAAGGAAGGAAGGAATTGGGTATGTCTAGTCAAATGGGTATGGACTCAAATGTCTATACACCAATGCACAGAGAATGAACAGCAAACAGGGTGAACTAGAAATTCAGGTTAATGAGGGCAGATATGATATTATTGCCATTACGGAAATATGGTGGGATGAAACCCACACATGGAACACACAGCTAGAAGGGATTTAAATTATTTAAAAGAAACAGACCAAATAAAAGAGGAGGTGGAGTTGCTCTCTATGAGAAATAACTACATCTCTACAGAAATAGAGCACAACAATGATAAAAACTGTCTCGAATGCATTTGGGTCAATAGAAAAGGGGGGAAAATGACATTGCCATAGTTGTATACTACAGGCCACCCAGCCAAACAGAGGAAATAGATGAACTTTTTGCTAGTCAGCTAACTAAAGTATGTAGGAAGCACATCACAATAGTAATGGGGGACTTTAACTACCCTGACATCAACTGGGAGACAAACTCTGTACCAAGTGAAAGATCAAATAGGTTCCTGACAAACCTAGCAGACAACTTTGTCTCCCAAAAAATGGAAAAGGAAACTAGGGGATTAGCCATTTTGGATCTAATTCTTACTAACAGAGATGAAATGATAGAAGGTGTTGAAGCCATAGGAACCCTGGGAGGAAGTGATCATGCAATATTGGAATTCAACATTATGGAAGCACAAGCAATAGAACACAGTCAAACTAGAGTTTTGAACTTCAAGAGAGCTAATTTCAATAAACTTAGAGAGGGCTTGGGAAGGATTCCATGGATGAGAATCCTCAAGGGGAAAACAACTCAAGAAGCTTGGGAAATTTTGAAAAATGAGATAATAAAAGCCCAGTCTAGCACAATACCGACAAAGAGGAAAAATAACAGCTCTCAAAAGAAACAGCATGGCTGCATAAAGAAGTTGCTGACAAATTGAAAGATAAAAGGACAAGTATAGAAAGTGGAAAGAGGGGCACATAACTAAGTCAGAATATCAGCAAATAGCCCGAGCCTCCAAAGACGAAGTGAGGAAAGCTAAGGCTCAAAATGAACTAAGGCTTGCCACCAAAGTCAAAGTAACAAAAAAGCTTCTTTCAACATGTAAAAAAAAGAAAAAGTGAAGGAAATGATTGGTCCATTAGTGGGTGAAAGTGGCAAGAAGATGACAAGCAACAGGGAGAAAGCAGAACTATTTAACTCGTTTTTTGCATCTGTCTTTACACAAAGGGAAAAAACAGACCAACCTATCAAAAATAGTGCCATGAAAAACAGAATAGAAATGCAAGTTAAGATAGGCAAGAAAATGGTAAGTGAGCACCTGTCCAGCCTAGACAAGTTCAAATCGCCAGGACCAGATGGATTACACCCCAAGGTTCTCAAGGAACTGGCAGATGTGATCTCAGAAACACTGAACCATATTTTTCAAAGATCCTGGAGCACAGGGGAACTACCAGAGGACTGGAAAAGAGTGTAATGTATCTATTAACAGAGTGATGGTGAGGCCCTATAAACCTGCCTATTCTAATGACATCATATCTCCTACTATTGTGGTCCTCAGCGGGCAACCTCTTTGGAAACAAGAATTTTTTCAACCCTGATTTTCAACAAAGTTATGTTAGAGGTGAAAGGAGCTCATATGTCAACTCTCTGCCTAGAACTTTATTCAATTTGTGCTAGGTGCAAAATTCTTTTAGCTATACCAGTAGAACTTCTAAGACTTGGCCATCCAACTTCTGCTTTACGCCTCCAGTGAATCTTGATCATCTCATTGATGCAGAGCAATGTACTCATATAGAACATAGAATAACAGAGTTGGAAGGGACCTTGGAGGTCATGTAGTCCAAACCCCTGCTTGAGCAGGAGAACCTATACCAGGGGTAGGCAACCTTGGCTCTTTTATGACTCATGGACTTCAACTCCCAGAATTCCTGAGTCAGCTATGCTGATTCAGGAATTCTGGGAGTTGAAGTCCATGAGTCATAAAAGAGCCAAGGTTGCCTACCCCTGACCTATACCATTTCAATAAGTACTCTCTAGACAGTTTCCACTCTCCACTGCCAAAACCACTTAAAGCACACACACACACAAACACAATCCCCCCCCACAGACATACACACAGTCACACACATGGAGCTACACTAACTAATTAAAATGAAAACTTACTCAGAGCTAACCATGGTGGCAAAGTCAGGCTACTACAATAATGATTATTTATTATTATTATTACCCATATAATCAAGAATCAGAAAATTAGGAAGGTGGCTTAAAGCTGGCAGCAAAGGAAGGTCCTAAAATTGTAATAATTTCAGGGTGAGTCAGCTCTCTCTGCAGGTCTTGGATCTCTGCCTGTAATTGTCATCTTATCACATAATGTGATTAAAAAGACCGAATTGCCAAGTGAAACAACGCAGGCAGAGAGAATAACCCTCAAAGCTGTGGCAAATGTTTTAAATTTAGTAACTCGGTGACAGCTAATTTGGTCTTCTGCAGTTTTGGATAAAGCGGAAGTGAAAAAAAGAAGCAGGAAGGACAAGTTTTTCCTTGGTGTCATTCTGTTTTTAGTTCAGTGGATTCTATTGGAATAATCAGTTTGGCTGACTGTCTCTCCTGTGTAACTATAAATGCTAGTAATCCTAAGAGCTTGCACAGCTGAAGCAGAGGAAATCAGCTGCCTTTGTCTGCAGATGGCACCTTCCCACCGTTGGCCTGACACTACTAGGAAACGCCATTTCTATTTTCTGGTCATTTCCTGGCTGGTATCTTCTAAAGCCCTCTTGCGTTATCCAGCCATTGTTGAGGCAATGTAAAGCCTGCCCTCATTACTGTTATATCAGTGCAACAATGGTTGGATGACGCTAGAAAAAGCCATAAATCACTAGTGAGGAAATGGCCTCTGTCTCCTGAGTTGGAAGGAGCAGAAAGGCCATTTTTTTATTTCTGTAATACACACATAGAAAGCTCTAGAGATTTCTCTAGCCCAGAAGTTCTTACTTCACTTTAAACTCAAATCTTTATCACTTTTATTCTTACTTCCATTCACTCTGCTAAAGGTTCTTTTTAAAACTGTTTTCACCCAGTTCACATTTTCTTTACTACAGCTTTTAATCTTAACCAGGCTTTGCAAGCGCACACATACATACATACATACATACATACATACATACATACATACATATAATATTTCTCATTATTTTCTGTAGCAAGTATTCCCTTATATATTCTTCCTCTTCCACAACTCATTTTATCATTCCACCAATCACTCTCTTGCAAATTTCCTAATCTCACACACTTTTGTGGCACTTGGGGACAGAATTCTTTTCAATCTCTTCCCAACAGATTTCACATCCTTTTTCCATACATCCTCTTTCTGTTCATTCTCTTCACTGATTTAGCTACTTTAAAAAAGTTTTTCATTTAGGACCTGGATAATTTATTCTACTTTCACTTCCTTCCTTTTCTTCCATGTCCATTTTCTCTTTTGTTGGGTATTAAGAGAATAAATACTGTACTGGTTTGGATTTGTGTTTTCTTGAATTCAACACAGCTCTAACATAATTTATAATAAGTAGTGGAATTTGTTCTTAGTGGTCTTGATAAATTTAAATAAAAATTAATCCCAGCTAGGAAATAAAAATGTAATAACATTTTCCTGGTCTATAATACAGAATCATATAATTATAAAGTGAAATGAACTATTTAGGCAAATGAATCAATCTCCTGCTCAGTGAAGGAATTCAAGTATAGGATGCTTTATGAGAGAACTTCATGCCTATCAAAGCATCAGTGAAGAATATTGAATGCTGGGCCCTGATCATCTGAGAGGTAGACATTTTATATACCCTGAATCTGGAAAGTATATAACATTATATTATTTTCCTTGCTTCGGTCTCTGTATTGTCCTTTTCATCATATGTAGAGGGACAGACCAGTGCATGGCTGATTAATTTTTTTGTTTGGGTTTACCTAAAAGAAAGACTATTTTTCTAAATTTAATTATATTATGGAAAGGCATTCTGAAATTCACAGAGAACTTGTTTTTGTTGAGATGAGTGGCTATAGAAATCAAATCAATCTATAAATAGTGGAGGCACAAAAGGCCTTTTCCCCATTTAATGTTTCCTTTGTGGGGAGAATTGCCTTGAATTCAGATAATTTTCCTTTCAGGCTAATATACAGCAATATTAGTTAGTGACTGTTTATGGAGATTCTCAGTACTTGATTCCTTGAGTATAATTTTATGAATAAAAATGTCCAGATTATATATAGATTTGAATATGGAGAACTAGGTAATTGTACATTAAACTCAGTACAAGACAATTTCTCTCTCGCCGTCACTCTTACAAAGTTATATATTTCTGGTATTTTCTGCTTTATTCTGCAAAAAAATAATACTCACTAGAGCAGTGGTTCTCAACCTTTCTAATGCCACGACCCCATAATACAGTTCCCATGTTGTGGTGACCCCCAACCACTTATACATCACCGGGTGCCAGGGGTGTGGCCAAAGAAAAGGGGGAAAAATGGCGGACAGCCTTGTTTGGCGACCCCCGTGAAATGGTTGTTCGACCCCAAATGGGGTCCCGACCCACAAGTTGAGAACCACTGCACTAGAGACATTTTTTGTTTGGCTTTTTTATGGTATATTGGAACTGGACAGAAATTAGGCTGGGATTTATTTTAAATGTGGAGTCAAGATTTGATTTTTGACTACCAGAAGCAAAACAAAATAAAACAAAGCCTTTACTCTAAGTTAAGATACCTACTGTATATACAGTATAAGGAGGAACTGAGAGTGAATGAAAGAACTATTCTGGCACATTCTGATCTGAGTATATGGTTAGGTATTTTCTTAAGTGAATGTTCTTTTTCTTTGGTTCTGGTTCAGGGGCATCTGGTGGGAGGGAGATCACAAAAGACAAGGTAATGGGAACAGTGTTCAGATGCAAATCCCACCCCCTTTTATATACACAACCCTTTCGTGACTCCCATTTGATAGTGATGGCCTGGTAAATGAATATTTAGTTTTGGACCAAAAAAATCCCCTGGTCTCAAACATAAATCAGGTAAGCCTGAAGTCTGGTCAGCCCTGGTCCATTTAGTTGAAATAATGTTTTCATGATTACTCCAGGCATTTCCTTTGCATTTTGTGGTTTTGATTTGTTTTCTTTGAATTTCCCAGGACTTGATGAGATCAGCCAAAATAAAAAAGAGAGGCAGATATATTTTAGTCTGAGCCCCTGAAAGAAAATCATACCTGAATTCTGCTTTGGATTCAAGAGTATTGACTTCTTAGCCATGATTGTTCTATCTTTAGCTACCTTGGTCACATTGTTGCTTTGGGCAGGGCTTGTCCTACAAAAAAAAAAAAAAAAAAAACTAGCAGGAAAAATGTTGTTTTTCTCCCAAGCAGGAGAATGACTTTTCCAGGAAAGAGGCTATGCAATTTCCATCTAAACATGTGCAAGAACTATGCATAAGTATCATTCACTATTTTCATCTGAAACTTGCTACATGAGTGATTACACCACTGGAAATTACCATACTTTGTTTTACACAGCACAGAGCTGCCAAGTATGCTACACAAGGAGCAGAGCATTTCAACCACATGAGACCCTAGACTTAGTCTAGATTTTTGGAACCACAGTTTGGAAGTTGGAATATTAGTATAAGTTTATATGAGATTAGTTTTATTCTAGGATTGACATATTAGGGGCTGAAATTCACAGAAATGTTCATGTGACTCCAGAGTAATTACTGCTTTTCAGGGCTGCACATGTTCTTTTTGGCCATGTCCCTAGTATCTGAAATGCTTGCCAAGAATTATTGATTGTTTATACAAGAAAATGGCCAAAAGAATTGTTATATGCTACTAGAAAAACAAACCTACATTTGATTTACAGCATTAGACTGCTGACGTATACAGCCTATCAACGTTAAAATTTCCCATTCTCTCTTTTCCCCACTACAGCTATTTTTTCCATTTGTTATTTATTTTTCTTCATCTTCTCAATTTTTATATAACTTTATTATCTCCTATAAATATGATGTTTAACAGAACACAAAAAACTCAACATCCAGCAAAATAGGTTTATCCCTCAAAGACATCCAACATAAGGAATGTTGTAGAATGATAACATGAGTTTCCAAATATGAGCAATACTGCATTACAAAATGTTGTATTGTGTTTAATTTGTTAATTCAATAAGTCCAACCCCCCTTTGAATGCTATTGACCCTTATTTAGTTTTATCCTTGTGCAAACCTGTGTATAGAGTTGAGCAATAAATCAATCATTTCAAATCCTTTGTGTGTGGAGCTGTTGTTTGTGCCTTGCAACATACTGTTGAAAGTTTTTTTTTTACTCAACTTAAAGCAAAAACTAATAACTGTGAATTGAAATGGAAGAAGATGAGGGTGGTTTTAAAATTGGAAGAAGAAACACCAATAATCTCTACTAAGATGATTATTAGTAGTGTTTTCCTGGTAGTTTATGGAGGAACTATTATAGGAATTATTTGAAAAGTCAAGATACAAAGACAACAAGATTGCTATTTCATTATAACAAATGTTTCAGTTCCAACATTGGGAAATGCAGCTTGGGAAATTTTTTACATTTTGTTCAGCAGGTTGATATGATGAACACAGCTGAACCATTAATTTGACATTAGCAGATTGCTGTTTAATCTGATATGTTTGAAGGCTTGGGAGATTCTGAAGATCTTACCATATTCACATTGATCCAGCAGTTATTCCTATTATGCCTGAGTGCAGAAACGTTTGCTATATTGAATAGATTGAAAGACACTATTTTGGATGAAGTAGGAGTAGGAGTAACATCTAGAGTCACAGGACCCACAAACTAGGTTAGTAACTTGATCACTACAGAAAAGAAAAATAAGTTAAATATATATTTGGATTCTTGTGATCTGAATAAGACTGTATATAGACAGCATTACACCATTCCCACAAATGAAGAAATTTTTGCATCATTTGACAGGAATAAAGATATTTATTGTTCTTGACAAGATGGATAGGTCTTGGCAGGTGAATTTAGATTAGGTGAAAGAGTGATCAAGGTGATGGATATTTCATACTCCTTGTGGAAGATGTTCTTTCCATTGCCTTCCATTTGGGCTAAAGTCTTTTGCTGAACTATTTCAGCAAAGAAGGAGAAGAGGAGAAAAAATTGGGCATATAAGGGGGATATATTGCACATGACAGCAGATGATATGATTATTGCAGCAAGGACTCCAGAAGACCATGTTCATATTTTGCATCAGATAATGGCAATAATGCATGCTAAAATATTAAGTTTAATAAAAATAAGATCCAATTTAAGGTAGGTTTTGTTAAATATATTGTCCATGTAGGACTTGGGATAAGACTTGATGGGAACAAAGTTAGAGCTATAAGGACATGGAATCTCCTGAAGATAGACAATGTGTCCTTAGATTTCTTGATTTGTTATACACCAAGCCATGGGAAGGGGACTATACAGTCTTTATACAAAGCCTTTAAATGATTTGCTTTTCTATTAGCATGAACCCTGTCTCACCCACCTTCTGTTTCTGGGGTTCAGCTGATATACATTCTTTTCATGAATCCTTGAAGGAGAAAGATGGCTTGATGGCTTCACAAATCCCCCTTCAACAGCAACCACTCAGATTAAAAAAAATATTTTTGCACATTGCTAAACATATTTACACCACCCAATTGATTATATATTAAAACTCTACTGAAATTAATATAGATGATTTTCATTCTTTGTAGATGCCGCAACTGTTCCATTACATACAGTGCTCCAGGCAAAAGGAGCTGGGGTGAAAAGTTCCATCTGTTTTGCCCTTTTCTTTGGCAGATACCAGGCAGCTGCAAAGCATCAAACTTGCCTTTTTTTTTTTTTTTTTTAAGAGCTGGATTCAGTGGGTGGGTTCAGTGCCCAGAGTAGGGTGTTTTCTGCATTCTAAAGTCTGCACTGGTGTAAGATGATCTCATGAACCAGCTTTAAAACAATGTGAAGGTATTGGGGGCTGAAAATAGTACAATGAAGAGTTACTTAGAATGGGGGGCATAGATTACATCGTTATATGTTTTCAGTTTTGGTGCTTTTTAAATTCAGCTGCATTGGACAGATTTATACATTTCTCCATTTTGAATTTTGTTGCCAAATTTATCCCTGATTATCTCTTAAGAGGTGAGATTATTTCCCACTCAATGTTTATTTACTGCAGGAATAAATAATTGCAGAGTCAACAGTATTAATTTAAGACTTAAATAGTAGAGCTAGCCAATTGAACACAAGGTGATCTTAGGGCATTTCCTGTTGCTGAGTTAAAAATTGTATCCACCCATGCTTGAGGCAACTGACAACTAGATTCGTGTGAGATGTATAGTCTCAATTGCTCTTCTCTGGCCTGCCACTCTGGCCTCTGCTTCAAATAGCAGCAATCACCTAACTTTTCTCTATGGTAGTTTAATGGTGAAATTTAATAGGATTTAATGCCTTGAGGCTACTTTTGGAAGGTGTCAGAATGACTGGGGAAATATTACTTTAACCTCTTAACAATTAAGGATGATGTACAGCTGTCTCATTTATGGTCCAGGGATGGTTTAAAAGCAACATGGTGAAGCCAGAGCACAAAAAATACAGTAGGTTGCACAGTATGTTGATTGGTGCAAGTGAGCAAAGGTTCTTAGACTGAATGCATCCAGCCTGCCCTGCCTGCTCTGATTATCTGTGCTCTTCCAGAGTAAGACTGAGGGTCTGTTCCAGCTGTGTTAACTTTGGTTTATTTAGCTGAGGATGCGAGAATCTGACAGCATCCATTGCCTATAAAAAGTAAAGACCAAAGCTATTTTGCCTTGAAAGATGCTATTTTGCATTTAGATAAAAGAAACTAAATGAATGAAAAAAAGAAAGCCAGGTGTGGTCTCTAAGGAGCCTAAGACTGGCCCAAGTGAGCATCACAGAAGGGCCAGGTTTTACTGTATGCGGTGTAACTTGTATATCGAAAAGGGATTAGCTAAACTTGAATAAACTGTATAAATATTTATTGACACATTACTAAATGAAGGGGAGGGGGGCTGTTGCAGTATGTTTAAGTAGTTTTGCCTCTGATTATACAACTGTGGTGTTAATGGAATAATACTTAAGCTTGATGACTGACTTTTAAGTGGCAACATTTCTTCCAGAATATTTATTTGTCCTCTAGCTTTCATCCTTGCTCTTCATGCAGCTCTCTCCATTTCTCTAAGTTGGGCAACAGTCCAAACAGTCTGTGAGTAGTACTAATGATGATATGGGCTCTGAGCAGCTGTGCTTTCCCCTCACCAGGATGACCTTCTGTTTGTTGCAGCCAACAGAATTTGGGACAGGGAATTGGTGCAACATTGGCGTCCTTCCTCTGAAAAGTCCAATCCTACATTTAATGTGAGTTTGTAGGCTCCCAAGCCCTTCAGTAAACTCTGATTAAAGGGTTACTAACATTATATACATATTATTATTCTTACTGTATATGTGTTATGATACTTTGGAGATGCTCCAGGATGCAAGAAACAACTCCTAAGAGTCCGCAATATGAAGTTTGAGCCTAGTCACTGGGTGATACTTATTGCTTATCAGGCTATCCCACCCTATACAGTTTGCTGCTTCCAGGATTATTATTTGGTTTATTGTCATTGTTGTAAATGCCAATGATCTTAAAAAAGCATATAAAGCATTTATAAATCATCTGCTTATTTCTAAGCACTTTATAGATGCAGAAAGATTAGTTCTGCTGAATAGTTGCAATATGTAGTAATGATAGAAAAAAGACTGGAGATGTTCGAGGGAAGATAGTATATTGGAGTAATTGAAGCTTTAATAGCTGGTGGATGGATACAGATAGATCTTTTTATTAACAGAGGAGTGGTAATACTATAAAAAGTATTAAAAATAAAAAGTAATAGATTTGCATAATTTCTGCATCTGTAGAATAGGAATAGCCTTGAGCAGGGACAGGAGGATGAGTTGCAACCAAGGCAACAGCTAGACAAAAGAAATTTGAGCCCAAGTCATAATCTGAGGAAGCATCTCAGATATGACCCTCCCTAATTCTCTTGAACACAAAAGAAGTGATTGGGGAAGTATGTTGAGATTTTCAAGATTCTGTTCCTGTAATTTTATAACAAAAGTAGAGTTAGCAACCATGGGACTAAAAATTAGGCATTTGGCAGTCTGCCTGCACTTATGACCTCAGGAATACTGCAACTCAACTGCTCACCCTCAGTCATTTTTCTCCCACTGCTGACATATTAGCACAGCATTATCCATGCCAGCATCCAATTCTTGCAATGCTTTGGAAGCCTCACTCCGCAAATTCTGTGATTTGGAGAAAGAATGGCAAATGAAATTTGCAGAATCTGAAGGAGTATGTGAATTGGATATCAGCATGGAGAACAGCACTTGTTTGTACAGTAATGGGAGAAAAACAGCCAAAGGTGTGTGCGCTGCAGGAGCACCCCACAACTTGCACATGGCTTGCATTGGGCTTCTCCCACCAAGGCACCACTGCACTCCTCACCTGGGACTCTGCCTGCTTAGAGACCAATGATTCTTGCTTAATAATGGCAACTGGAGTGCCAGGACTGAGATTGTTGACCGAATGTTCATGTGACATCTCACTTAATGACTGCCTCATTCAACAACCAAGATTCTGGTCCCAATTGTAGTCATAAGTTGAAGACGACTTGTATTATCTTATCTGTACAGCAGATTTAAACTGAACTACATAAGGTCTCCATAGAGGGGACAGAGAGAGGACTAATGGCTTTTTTAAAAAGAAGGATTTAAAAGGGGTGCATATGGTGTGAAGTTGTTTAGACAGTTTACAAGGATGAATGCTCTAAATTAAAATGATTTTTTTTTTTTAAAAAAAATGAAGCATATGTTAAATGCCATAGATCAGTGTTTCTCAGCCTTGGAAGCTTTTGTTTGAGTGGACTTCAAATTCCAGAATTCCACCACCAACCAGCTGAGAGTTTCTCTCTTCTTGATTACTAGAACTAGAGAATTTTGGGACCTGACGTTTGCAGATCTTAAAATTGCTGAAGTCGAGAAATACTGCTCTAGAGGGCTCCCTCTTGCAGGGCTCTGTTGTTGGGCTATGCAGCACAGCTTTATGCAGTGCTGAGCAGCTAAATGTGGTTTAAGCCAAGTCTTTCCTATCACATCCTGACCTACAATGATGCTGGCTCATTAAAAGGGGGAGTTGGAAACTAAAAGTGACAGGCCAGAAAATAAAGAAAATTGAAAGGAAGCAACAGGAACCCATAGTGACCTCTGCTGAAATGCTTTGGCTAGGTGCTGGTGGTAACCCATTGGGATCCCTCTCTAAACCCTGCCCAGATGGCATCTAGGATAAGCTGTCCTGGGTGATCTGTTCATTCCTGCTGCAGTGCTGTTCATCATGAGAAAAGGAGCACTAAGGAGGGAAATCTGCTAGTGAGCCTCAGGCATCCTCTGTGCTTCTGATTGTACTGATTTTACAGTCGGGGGATGGGGTGGGATGGCAATCTGTACGGTGATTGCCACAATGATTAGAGTAGATGTTTTTGCAATACATTCAATGGTTAGCCCTGGACTATTGTAGAACACAATTGCCGCAGCTTTCTACTAGCACAAGAAGGGATTTATTTTCCAGCCAGACAAAGGCACTTTGCTCATCAGCATCCAGAATGATGCCATGCAGTCAAAAGTATAGCCTCGGCTCTTTAGAATCTGCATCTAAGGAGACCCCTCCTAAAGCATATTTAAATATCCTCTGAACAATGTTGCCAGTTGGGAAGGCTGGAAGAGAAAAAGGAAACAGTTTGGATCAAAGGGGAATTATTCTGCAGTCATGCTAGAGACAGAGGAGCAAGACGAGGGCTTGGTGCATACCCATTTTTTTTTTCTCTTTGAGAAAAGCTGATTTGCATACAAAGGAAAAATGAAACCGAAATGTTGTGACAATGAAAAGCAACAATGAATTGAACTGCAATATCAAGAATTTCCCACGGGGGAGACAGCTATTTCCACCCAGCAAAGTTTCTCTTGCCAGCTGTCTCTCTCTTTCTCTCTCCCCCAGCATTTCTATGCAGCTATTTCTGACAGCCCTCGTTCTTTGCAGTTTATATCCAGACAGAGCATTTTACCCACCCAGCTTACTGCATTGCACCACCAAGTTAGTGAAGACATCACTCTCATCAGAATGCTCTCCTGATCCTCTTCTCACATCTACGTGTCTTTCTCTTTCAGCAATTAGGCTTAAATACACTGCACCAGAAGCACCTGGTCCCACCCTCGGGGTACTTCTTATGGCTTTTGAGGTGACAAATCACATTTACAAATTACTCTCTCACACAAAGGCAGGCCCAGTTTTTGATGATTTTGGTCTTGATCTGTAACATGGTTCTGAACTAGAAATATATCCATCCCACCCACCAGCTCTTGTCTCTCAAGGACTGGCTTGATCCTGCTCCTAAATTCTATTACATGTCAAAACCTTCTCCCCTTATTTAATTTTTTAAAAACAGCAATGACCAAAGAAAGCCAAGACAGCAGCAAGCAAGCCTGTTTCCCCAATGCCAGGATCCCTGGAATGTCACTTAATGTAAAAAACTACACGGTATTTTTTCAAGAGATGCTTATGAACTCTGGCTGCCCAAGTAATCAGCACAGAAGCGGGGTTAACTCCTAGCTAAGCTATCTGGGGATGTGAGGGGAAAGTGGTGTGTTTCTTGACTTTCTCCTTGATTTTCAGCCACACATAAAATATTAATATACTTCACGTTATCCATTGCAGTGTTTCCATTACATTATTCCAGTTTTACAATGTTAACCAATGTTTTAAGAGTTTAAAAAACTGTAGAAGGATTGTTCTTTTTTGATGGGCAGTTAATACTAAGGTAGATGTACAATCCATTCCAGGGTTTTTTCATTTGCACACAAAATTCTACTTCACAATAACAATAGCAACAGCATTTAGACTTATATTGAGCTTCATAGTGCTTTACAACCCTCTCTAAATGATTTACAGAGTATTGCCCCCAACAATCTGGGCCCTGATTTTATTGACTTCGGAAGGATGGAAGGTGGAGTCAACCTTGAGCAGGTGAGGATCGAACTCCTGGCAGTGAGCTGAATTAGCCTGCAATACTGCATTCTAACTACTGTGCCCCACAGCTCCTCCTGCTTGTAGGGAAGCTGTACTTTTTTTTTCTACAATCAATTCCACTTGGATGAGAGCTGGTGAGTGCAGTGCTGGTGGAAGACTTGGATTCACTGGAAAATCACCTTCTACTTTCTGAGGCTTTGCATGTAATTGTCAGTCCATAGGTGCTGGATTACAAATCTTATCATTCTCAGTCAACAAGGTCAATGGGCATGCTGATTAGGATGAAGAAACTTATACTATTCTTCATACTAAGAGCACCCATTTGTAGAATTGGCGCATGTCATAAAATATCTCTGGACATATGCTTCTCTTGGAGAGGCAACACCAGGGGATCAGGTTTATAGCTTTTCTGAAAGTCTATCTGCATTGGGATCAATGTGTTTAGGCAACATTTTACAAATGTCTGTTCCTAAAGCTGTGTTTCTTTATGAGTGGAGTCACTCAAGTAATGCAAGGATGGAATCGTAACTGACAATCTTATTAAACACATTCTTATATTTTCATAGTTTTCTCAATACCAATTTCTTTGGAATTAATATCATGCCAAATATTAAATATCAATATTATTCATGTTCTTAGTCCAGATGAAATCACTAACAAGAGAGTTGTGTTTAGGTTTTCTTCTCTTGTCCACTCTTCATTTTGGACAAGATATATTGTTGTTTTTTTCAACTTTTAATACAAGTATAGCCCTGGGCATTCAGATGTGGACTGCCAAAGTTTTCTTGAGGGATCTGGTTTTACTAAATACTTTCCTGTCTGCCTTTCCTTCTTCTGATGCCAATACATTTTGTGCAGGCATAGTTCAAAGTTCAAATGCTACCAAGAAAATTCTAACTGTTTGTGTTCATGTAAGAAACAGTATACTATAATTACTTGCAAGACAATAGTTGATAGACTATTGTCTTGGCTCTTCGGGGCCAAGGCAGGATTCTTATTAGGAAATCTTAAGAGATTGTGTGTAAAAACAAACCTTATTGAATTAAATTGAAATGTGTTGGTTTGTAAAGTAAAACAACAAATTGCTCCAGCTTAATATGATTTTGTATACAAAGCTGGACATAAATAAATTTTGCAATGGTGGTACAGAAGAAATGTGGCTGCATATTTTTAAATATGGGCTCATCTTTAATCAATTTCATTTTAATGAGTCCATCTGTAGTTACATTGTGCAGGGCATTAAATATTCAAATGATAATTTTAATAATCATGCAGATGCACAATTATGCATAATTAACTTTTTCTGACTCCCTATTTAGATTCTCAGGTCACTAAGCGATCATACTTCGTCTGCAAAAATCCAGTCGATCACTAGATGGCAGCAAAGAGATAAAGGGAGTTAGGATTTTTATGAGTTTTTAATTATGAAGTGAATTTTTAAATTTACAAGCCACCCTATGTCTGGGTTGTGCATCTATATCAATGGTTCTCAATCTTTCTAATGCCGTGACCCCATAAAACAGTTCCCCATGTTGTGGTGACCCCCAAGTGGGTGTGGCCACCAATAAGAGGGAGTAGGACAGCTAGGGAAAAGGGGAAAAAATGGCGGACTGCGTTGTTTGGCGACCCCCGTGAAATGGTCGTTTGACCCCAAATGGGGTCCCGACCCACAGGTTGAGAACCACTGATCTATATAATTTTTTTTAATAAATCAATAATAAATCAATAAATAACTCATCTAACTCAAGATGGTATATGCAATGTTCCCCCCTCCCATTTTCTTTACAACACGGCAGTTCACATCTGAATGCCCAGTGCTATAATTGCATTAAAAGTTAGACTGACTGGGGGGGCGGGGAGAGGAGAGAGAGAGAGACAGAGAGAGAGAGCGAGCGAGAGAGAGAGAGCGCAAAGTAACTTCTGTGTTGAGGGTGGAGTAGATCTTAAGACTCCCTGGTGCCGGTACAATACCTTCACTTCTATATCACATGGAATTATCAGTTGAAAATTAATTAAACCATCTTACTAAGGTCTTCCTAGTAGTTAACAAAGACTCTTTTGCAGTAGTGGGATTCAAATATGTGAATAACCAGCTCTCTGTGTGAATGCCACTTCCGGAAGTCCATTCTGGGCCTGGGCAAAAATTAGCTGTTGGTTCTGCTGAAGTGGTGCGAACCGGCTGAATCCCACTGCTGCTTTTTTGGCCTCGTGTATAGAACTTGGATCTTCCCTCTGCTTGTTTTATTTCATTGTGAACAGTTTCAGAATGTGGCATTCAGATTTGGATGCCAGATAATATTGTTTAAGAATCTTTTGGACCAAAAATGGAGAATCTTTACTCACCTTCTGCATTTGATGGGTTTACTCTGCATTGCTCCAGGCTACCATAATTAGGTTGTTGTGGTCAATTCCTGCCAACTTATAGTAGGAGCTTGGTTTATTCTGTTAAGGGCAATATGTCCTGATATATTTATGGGTTGAGCAAGAGCCAAAAGTGAGAATGGGGACTTCCTCAAAAGTAGAAAGAAGAGTGGCTTTTCTGAAGAGACCTCTTCAAGAGGCTTCCAGCCTCCCTGGCTTGTTTATCCATTTTGCCTTACTCTACTGCTTCTTCCTCTACTGCCAGAGGTCTGTACTGATGACCCATAGAGAAAGCTTCTCTCTTTTTTTCCATTGCCCTGTCTGCATCAACTCCCTTCTGCTCATATTCTCACTCTGTCTGTCTTCTTCCTCCAGGTCCTCCCCTCCCTCACCTGGCCAGTATGTAACACTGGCAGAGGACCATGCCAGAGTTGGCGAATGGGCATGGGCATTCTTGGGGTGCAAATTCCCGTTCCTACTTTAGAAAAACTGAAAAGAACAAAAGCAATTTATGACTGATTTCCAGTGGAGAGAAAGGCACCTGCAGATCTGCAAAGCCACTTTCAGAATGTACAAGAGGGGAATCGAAATCGTCTTCATTCTTATCTAAATGAAATCCCACTGGACTTCCAGTCTTTTAATATTTGAGAAGCTTGAGATCTGACACCATTAAAAAAAAGATCCTCCCTCTGAGATTCTATAGAAATCATGTCAAGAAAAAAATGACTGCTGACAATGCTTGTAAAGAACGAAAGAGACAGGTTCAAAGTGCTGAGAGGAATTCTATCATTAATTGGACAAGAGCCTCAGAGCTAAAATATGAAATAAAAATTTAAAAGTAATATTGCCTATGATAGAAAGTAAGAACTTCACCCTGAACTGTGCAGAATGATACAAAGAAGTAAAAATGTGGAATTGAGCTACATGCAAGTAATGCCAAAAGAGTCAAAGTGAATGACATCTGGCTCTGAATATTATATTGCTATTAGCAGCTAGGCTTTGCAGAAAATGTTTATGTATGAAAAAAGTGGGAAAAGAAGATGTTTTGGGTTTATTCCCACAACAAATTTGGATATCTACATTTGTTCATGTTTAATCACTTCTGTCCTTGTGATTCAATGAACAGGAATGTCATTGTGGCCTCTTTGACTTGAGTTTTTAAAAGCGCAGGCTTTTTCCAAGTATTAAAAGGGCCTTCTCCAAAGACTCGCTTCCATTGGATCCCAAATATTTAGGCTTATCTTCATTATTATTGTTTTCAGCGAACTCTCTGTTTTTATTTAATCTAGTGCAAGTGTCTTTGGTTAATGACCACTTGTTCAGTGATTGTTCAAATTTACAACAGTACTGAATGAGTGATACTTACAACTAGTCCTGGAAGTTCTACCTTCACAATGCCCCTCTGGTCCCACGACTGTGATCTGCATATTTACCAACCAGCCCAGATTACCAACCTCTGCAGGGTCCCACAATCATGTTATTATGATTTATGACCTTCCCTGCTCACAAGTAATGGTGAAACTGGCAGGACATTGGAAGTCACAATCATGTGACATTTTGCTTAATGAACCATAGAAATTCATTTGACAATAACCAGGGACTGCCAGAACTATTATTAGCAATAGCACTTAGATTTATCTACCACTTCATAGTGCTTTACCGCCTTCTCTAAGCAATTTACAGAGTAAGCATACTGCCCCCTAATGATCTGGGTCCTCATTTTATTGACCTTGGAAGTATGGAAAGCTGAGCCAACCTTGAGCCAGTCAGGATCAAACTCCTGGCAGAGGGCAGAGCTAGCCTACAGTACTGCATTCTAACCACAGCTCTGTTGCTAAGCAGTATGGTCATATGACATTGCACTTTTTTGGCCTCATCAATTAGCAATGAAAATTCTGCTCTCCCAATTACTTTTGTTAAGGGAGGACTACCTATATTGAGTAAGAATTTCTTATTCTTATGGTCCAGGATATTCTCAGCAATTTTCTCCAGTTCATAAACATCAATTTTTCTTCATTCAGCCTTTCGGAGGTTCCAGCTTTCATAGCCTTATGCTGAGATTAGTAAGACTGTGACCTTGAAATACTTACCTCTGTTGTCAGAACAAAAACTCTATGATTTAATAGTTTGTCTAGATTTGTCATAGTTGTCCTCCCAAGAAACAGACATTGCTTTTTTTTAAGGTTACAGTCACCATTCTTGTAAATGTTTGAGCCCAAGAGGATAAAGTCTCTACTACTTCCACTAATTTTCACTGGGTTGGTAGCAGACATAATGTAATTTTTAAAAATATTGAGCATCAGAAGAGCTTTTGAGCACTCCTCTTTACCTTCAACAAAAGTTAAGGTTTCCTCACTTCCAGCCACTGACATTTTCCAAAATATTGAACATCAGAATTTCTTTTGAACATCCTCTTTTATGGTCAATAAAATGTTTGCTCACTTCCAGCCACTAAAGTGATATTTTCATTATATTCATAATATTTTTCCAGGAATATTAATTCTAACTTGTGCTTCTTCTAGTCTAGCATTTTTCATAAATGTTGTAGTCTAATCTATAAAGCAAAAATAAATTATTTTTCAAGTTTTATTGTCCATTGCACTTTACCTAGAGTAGGATTAAAAACATGCCTTAGAAGAGTCTGTAAACTTTTGTTCTCCAGAATTTTTTATTAGTTAATGGTATAAAATCTGAAAGCCTAAAAGATGTTCTGGAGAACTTGAAAGTTTGTATGCATTGGTTGGTTGGTCTTAGAAAAAAAACCAATTTGCATTTCTATGTGAATCTATTGAATTGAAACATAGAGGGAAATAAATGCATATGTGATTGATTAGAGCATAATAAAAATATGAATTTGGTTGTGCCTTTAGTGGCATAGTATCAGTACCTGTCATCTCGGGTCCACCCACCCCCAAAATAGACAGCAAAGGAGATGGAAGGATCAGAAACCAAGTGATAGGTTGTTCATTTATGTTAGAGGTGCCCTGAGTTTTATTAGATCAGCTTGGACTCAACTTTGACTTCAAAGAAAAATGAATTTTAACATGTTATAAAAATATAGGAAAACATCTCTGTAAGCCGAGTAGGTTCAATTTTTAGTAAATAGCAATTTAGTCACATTCCCTTTTTCTAAATAAACTAACAGATAAATGCAGCATAACATCATCTATTACCCTGTCAAGCTCTTGATTAGATAGTATTCTGTGTAACTCAGATTAGTATCATCTGGATACATAATGTCTCTCTCAGCTGGTAGTGGCCTTGCTAAACTTTTTGCTGATATGTTTTGTTCTATGCATTTATTTTCAACTGGATCTGGAAGAAAGTGTCTTTGATTACACTGAAACAATGGCTCTGATTCTGTTTTGACAATAAGCTTTTCAACATCACTTTGGCTGGACAAATATTACCATGTGGACTGATCTTTAATTCTAACACTTATCTGGTAAGAGTAGATAAAGAGATATGGATCTAATTGCACTAATAACTCTTCTATCTGGATAATTTTGAAACGTCATCTATTATCACAACATAATCTTAATCAAACGGTACAAACAAGTAAATGCCTATCTTTCTTGCTGAGCCAAAAAGAAAAAATCTCTGGTGGGTTCCATTTGAACCTGTGAATATATTGATAGACTTTATACTGAACAATTTGTGCTTCAGTATTGAAGTTCATGGTAGGCCAATACGGTGTCTCTAGCACATCTCCTGTTAGATTTCTGCAAGAGTTTCACATAGGCAAACTAAAACTATGAGCTGAAATGTATGAGGTATATTGAGGTAGTAATTTTATATTCCCAAATCTCAGACAAGAGAGATCAAAGTTGTTTATGATTGGTGTGTTTTTACCTCACAGCTCACCTTAAGACCTTTATTGTAGTCACCACTCCAAAGGATTCTGGGCACCAAGAGATATATTATGTTCTGCATGCTTTTAATCTTTATATACTGCCCGAGTCACCAGTGTGGGGGCCATATAAATAAATAAATAAAATAAACATGTTTCAAATATTTTTCTTTTCTAGATAAAGATGAGATTTTTGAAGCAGTTTCAGACCACGTTTGCTTTTTCTGCAACTGCATTGTATTGTTGGCTCATATTCAGTTTATGAGCCATCAAAAATCCTTTTGGCATATACTGTTGCCCAACATGGTCCCCGCACTCTATGTTAGTGCCCTTGATTTTTTCTTACTCAAATGAATGATTTTGCTTCTGTCTCTTGAAATTCTTCACTCTTCCAGCTTGTGAAAGTCCTCCTGAGTACTGATACTGTTCTCTAGAGTATTTGCTTTCAACATAGTTTTATGGCAGATCTCTAACTGGACAGTGCAGAAAGTCTTGTCCAAATGCTTCATTCAAAATTCTAAGAGTGACTTTGAATTACATTAATATCCAACACCTAATTATGCATCCCCCTTACAAACAAACATACCCCATCTGCATAATTCAACAAGAAGACCCATTGTGTAGCAGTGCTGAGCCAGCACTTTGTTAAGCTTTTTAAGTTAGCTCTTTGACTGCAGTGCTTTCTTCTAACTGATATTGCAGCACACTTTGCCTGATTTAAAACAGAAAAGAAAAAAGGCAAATGCAAATAGAGCAGCTCCTGTCTATTATGTTGGAACAGAACATCTTGCCAAAAGTACTGGACTAAAATAGTGTTGTGCTAAGGAGAATAGATGTTTTGCAATAGGAAGAGCTGGATCAGGTATTGGCTTGCCAGGAAATAGGCAATTATTTTAGCCCAAGGGCCTCTTCCTAACAGGCTAACAAGCTGAAAAGGGCTGTTCAGTGATACAGTTTCCTTACCAGAAGGATCGAGCTGAGGTGTGAGTGTCATTTGCCCTAATTTTTTTTTATGATTTCTGGGTAGGATGAGGGTGGGAATAAAATTATTATATCTCATAGAGGCTTTTCATATCCATTCCAGTGCTTATTCTCCCATTTTAAAGCTAAAAACCATACTACCAAATTTCTCTGATATTGCCACCAAATTCTAGCAGTATCTTAGTCAATTTTTCAGGGCTTTGTGGGATGGTGGGGGTAAAAGTGAGAATGGGAATATTTCACCTTTTAAAAGTCTGGCATTTTTATTACTACCTTTATTTTCCTCACTTGTTCTCTGTGAAACACATGGCTGAAATTTAACTGAGAACAATGAGAGTGTGGGGCATACATGTGGCTTATAAACCAAAGTCTCCCAGCCCTGGATCCCAGTATAAATATCAATCCAAAGCATTTCCTAACATTAACTGTATGCTGGATTGGTTACTAGAAAATGCTACCAAGATGTATTCTGCAATCCTGTCTTCATTTCTGTAGCCACTTGAGGCTTCAAGAAATGAATTCTTGGCAAGATTCAAAATAATAAGAAAATTATTGATCCAAGGGTGAGAAAAGGAGATTATGACCCCTTTTATCTGCCATTACAAAAAAAAAAAAAATTACTGTGCAACATAACTGAAACATGTGGATGCCAACCTGATTTTCTTCTGTCATTTATTCATACTGTGTGTGATACTAACTGTTGATGATCTGATTTCAAAGGGATTTGATAGAATACCTAGGCAAAGCTATTGGCAAAAGATGTCAGTTTATGATTCCTCCAAGCCAGTCTATCAGGCTCAACAACCAAACACCCTGTCTATATGCTTTAGCCAAAGTTTCAAATTTATAGTGCCCGTAGTATCAACAATATCAATAATATAATCGGCTTCTATGGTTAGACAATGTCCAAAAGATGTTATGGAAGAAATGACAGACATAGAACAGACTTTATCTAACATGTTAGAGATGGTATCAAAAGTAGACTTACAGCTGACAGGTGAAGAGAATGACTTCAAACAAGATGCTTCACTGGATCTACAAAATAGACTAATTGAGGTTTTAAAATTTAAAAGGGAAATACAAATGACAAACCAAGAAGACAATTATTTCCTATTGGATGTACAAAAGAGGCTTTTGAACAGCCATGGTTACGGAGTGGTTAGAATGCAGTATTGAAGGCTAATTCACTGCTCACTGCTATGAGTTCAATTCTGACTGGCTCAAGGTTGACTCAGCCTTCCATTCTTCCAAGATCAATAAAACCCAGATTGTTGGGGACAATATGCTGACATTTTAAATCACCCAGAGAGTGCTGTAAAAGCACCAGGAAGCGGTATATAAGTCTAAGTGTTCTTGTTATTGCTACTGAAGAACTTGGTGATGGGACAAAGAAGAAATGAAGAAAAACCAAATCCTACGAGAGTATTCAAATCAACTAAAGATGAAAGACTGTTAGAAGTAAAAAGAAGGAATATAATGTTGGTTTATTTGATCAAGGCTAAAATAAGATATGTTGAAACTAAGTTTGCTTATACTTGTGATGAATGTTGGAAGTAATTTTTATGCATATTTTTCTCTTTATTATGTTCTTTGCTCTTTTTTTCTCTTTCTTTTTTGTCTTTTCACTTTTTATACCTTTATTCCTTTTTCTGTAGGTTTAGTTTGTATTAGATTTTATTATTGTAGTCAAAATTCTCATAAGTATATAATTCACAGCAGTCAAAGGTTTCCAAAGTTTCTAGCTCAATCTTTATCTAGTCTGGTTCCTTACAAATATGATAGACTGAAATTCCTAGTACTCCCAACATTCTGTCTGGAGATGATGATAATTATTATACTCTTTGAAAGCATTAAACTGTGTTTTTTCCTGGATGTTTACTAAATGTATTGTTCTTTCAGAAGCTATTACAGAAAGAAAAAAAGCAAGCCAGAAAGCCAAAATGGTAACTTTAAAGAAAAACGATCATTTATTTGGATATGGTTATTAATTAAGATTTTGCATAACATTCATGGCCTTTAGATTTATGCCTTCCTGATTTCCTCTCTGATATAATCATTAGAGTCTTACTTTTTGCTTCTGTTTCCAACCAGTCAGAATTCAGAGTCCAAGTCATAAAGTATGGTTAAGCTAATATACACTTATTAAATCAAGCTGTCTTCATAGACCACAATTTGAAATTCATTGTTTTGGTAAGCTATGAAGATCAGCTCTAGTTAGGGTTAGGTAAGAATGAAAGAGGAAACACTTGGTATTCTGACAGCCTCAGAAGAGGAAATGCATCAATCAAAGTTCATGAAACAGGAATAGATATATTGGTTTCTTGTCTAAGAACATGATGACCTGTTTTCCAATAGTTACTTACAGGGTGATACAGGGGCTAGTAAAAATTCCAGTTTTACTAGCCCCCCCTTTGTCTTCCTATCAAGTCATGATTTAAGTAGACTTACCCTTTTTATCTTGAAGGAGAAAAAAGGAGCTAGCGAGGCTAAACAGCTCATTTCTGCTCTCTTTACCCCACCTCACTTTTCCTGAGCCTCTTAGAGAAGCAATAAAAATGTCAGTACAGTCATAAAAATGCTTAGAAGGCAAAGGAAGGTTGATAACAAGGAGAAGGGCTACTTGGGGGCAAGGAAAGCTGTGGGAAGCAAGGACAAGGGAGATAACAAGAGCAGAAATATCAGAGAGTAATCATTATTTTAACATACATATTCTGTATTCTTAGTAAAGCCATTATTTTTGTAGTCCCCAGCTTCATTATGTCACAACTTCAGACCTCATGGATTACATGTATAAATAAGTTGATTTGCATATATACTTTGATAAACCTAGACAAGAAAGTTGCCACACTTTAGGTTTGCTATTGCAACCTCTGTACCAAATAGATGCAGGTTGTGCTTCTGTTTCTAGGTATTCTGGTCTCTCTTATTAAGCAAAGTCATGAAGGAGAAATTCCTTCTACAATTTGGTATGAAATTAAAAAACAAGCATGGATGGCTGGAGAATTCTGGAAGTTGAAGTTCAGATGTTGTGGTTCTGGCTAATGAAACATTCCAAAGAACTCCCAGGCATTTATTTTCCTAAAAGTCTTTTATTGTTACAAAATGTCAGCACAGGCACAACGGAGGGATGCTAGGATCTAAGTTCTCTTCCTCTGAGCAGTTAAATTATCAGCATGTTCCCTCCCTAAATTAGAGTGTGTCATATTAAATTATTATATTATATTAAATCATATTAAATTATCAGCATGTTCCCTCCCTAAATTAGAGTGTGTCATATCTCACACTCTCCAATTAGTGTGAAGGTTAAATGTTTTCTTCCTCTTTCTTTCCCGGGCTTTACCCCCAATGCCCCTTCTGCTCTTTATTAACCCCATATTTACCAGACAATTCTGCATATTGTCAAAAGCAAGAATATACAATATTTGCAGCGTTGATATCCGGCCCCCCTTACAAGAAGGACGGATCCTGTAAAGTAAACAAAAGCATATGTTAAGGGTTATCTTTTGGTTTGTTGGGGTGTTTCATATGAAACCTTTTGACCAATCTGTCAGCTTTAATTTCACTGGATTTCATCCAGATGGCTTCAGACAACGGGTATCCCTTCCATTGGATTAGGTACTGCAATTTCCCTTTAAAAATTCTAGAATCAAGAATACGTTTTACTTCATAGTGGGTCTGCCCTGCAACTATGAGGGGCCCAGGTGCTTTCTTCGGGGGAGGTCTTAAAGTGGAGCCCCGATAAGGCTTCAACAAGCTATAATGGAAAACTGGGTGAATTTTTCCTAAAAGTCTAGGGAGTTTTAGTTTTACTGTGACCGGGTTGATGATCTTTACTATGGGGAAAGCCCCCAAGAATTTTGGTCCCAATTTCTTGCTGGGCAATTTGAGGCATAGATATTTAGTTGACAGATAGACCTTTTCCCCAACTTGGAATGTTCTTTGGGGAGCCCTCTTTTTATCAGCCTGCTTTTTATAGGTTTCAAAAGTCTTTTTTAAAGCAGTTTTTGTGTTTTTCCAAACTTCTTCCTACCCTCTCACCCACTGATCAAGTGTCTGGGAAGCGGATGGCAACTGAGGATATTTGGGTATTGGGTTAAATTCTTTCCCTGTGGCTACTTTGAAAGGCGTGTAGCCGGTGCTGCTGTAAGTAGCTGAGATTGACAAATACTGATCTATGGTGATGCAGTATTTGTATGACTCCCCAGCCATTCATACTTCACAAATAGTATGCCTGCACTGATTCACTCATGAATTCCAGTTTCTGTTTTCAGGAAACATTGATTTGCAATATCTATACTTTGGATGAGAGCAGAGTTTTTCAATTCCACATTCTACAAAATCCTAGAACAGGCTGAGGAATTCTGGGAGTTGAAATCCACAAATCATAAAAGGGCCAAGTTTGAAGACCCCTATCCTAGAATATCCTTGATTGATTTTTTTTTAAAAAAAGTTAAATAAAGCCCATTTTAAATGAAGCCCATTTTCTTTCACTAAAACATTGTTCTTGTTGTTCTTATCAGAGGTTCTGGGAATTTTTTCTTTTTAAACTGACAGATCCCATGGCCTGAAAAGGCTTGGAAATGCTCATCTTAAGCAGTTGAGGAAGCTTTTGGCAGCCCTTGGCAAGATTGATACAGAAGCAGCAGCAGCTTTGCAGCTCTGCTTCCCCCTTTTCATGTGAATGACCAGGTTCTGCCTCAATACATGAATTTGACTTCATCTCCAGCAGCACATTTTGTGTCCCAGATTAATCAGTGCTTTAAAATTTTACCCAGATCCACCTGTTGATGAACCTTTCAAGCAGGGTTTCATCAAGGGGGTTTTAAAGTGTGATTCTCCCTTCCATACCAATACCTTTGGGGAAGCTGAAGCTGAAAATGGCCAGTCCAATTGCAACTGCGAGTTCTCCCCACCAACTTCTGTTGACAAATGTTCTTTTATTAAACAAAATCATAAAGGAGACATTTCTCCTAAACTACGTCACAAAATAGCAGCCAATAGAATATTAGAGAAGAGCAAAAATGGTCAGGACAGTTCATCCTTATGTCAGATATTCTATGTACACAAGCAAAAGCTTGGTTCTATTATCAATCAGAATAGAGCTGGAAGGGACCTTGGAGATCTTCTAGTCCAACCTCCTGCTCAAGCAGGAGACCTTATACTAGAGTTCCCCAACATTTCTGGGTTGGCAGCCTGGAAGGGATGAGGGGGGGAAAGAGGAGATGGTTTTATGGATGGGGCAGGCGTGTGCACACACATGAGCTTGCACAAGTGGGGCTGCAAGCACCTGTGATGCTCACGCGAGTGGGGCCATCAGCCCCCACGACACTCATGTGAGTGGGGCTGTGTGCATGTATGCACGTTCATCAGCCAGCAACTCACATGGCCCAATTGGTAATAGGCCATGGACCGGTAGTGGGCCATGGCCTACATATTGGGAATCTCTTCCCTATACCATTTCAGACAGGTGGCTGTCCAGTCTTTTCTTAAAAACCTCCAGTGATGAAGCACCTACAATTCTGAAGGCAAGTTGTTCTACTGGTTAATTGTTCTCATTGTTAATTCCAGGTTGCTTCTCTCCTTGATTAGTTTCTATCCATTGTTGTTAAAAATCATTCATGAGGAAAAGATCACTGTTGATCTCCATGACTGAAACTACTTATATCAGTCAATTATAGTTCCCTCTTTTCAGTGTTTTCTTAGTGAGATCAGCTTCTTAGGCCACAATTTCCAATAGGGAATGAGCATCAGGTGAGGGATATCAATTCTTCTGCTTCATTTTTAAACCTCAAAATCCACTTCTCCAACAACACATGTTTCTCTATGATTCATTGGGGGAAATATACTGTACAAGAATCTGTACAATTCCTATCACTGAAAGGTTCAAGTATCTGGGAGAGCATTTGGAGGCAGAAATCAAATAAATTAAGAAGAAGCAGTTATGATTTGCCTTCTTCTATGACTATACTGTCATGGTTCCGATAGATGAGACCAACTAAAATAGAACTCTGAGGCTTGAGGTTTCCTTTAAGAACATGTTTATTGGCTACAAAGTATCGGCACTGTCAAAAGTGAAACCAAGACTAGAGTTCCCTTTAAAAAGTTACAGTATACAAAGTTAAACTTTCCATTACTATGCAATCAACTACATTTCCCAATAGATTAGTTTGGTGGGCTTTCTAACAGAAAGCTCAGCCGGACAGAGAATTGTTTAAGCTAGCAGAAAAATTCCACCACCCATCCCATTTTGGTTGCAACTGAAAACGAGCAAAATGGCTTCATTCAGCTTCATTGCAGAGTTGACACATACATTTTGCTGATTTTTGGTTTGACACTTCATTTTATTAAAAGAAAATATCACAGAATTTGAAGCTAAATTGGTTTGTTTCATCCATGTCAATGTATATAATTTCAATATGTAACTTACAGGCTAATTTGCATGATTATATATAATTTCAATATGTAACCTATAAGCTAATTCGCATGATTCATACCAGGGTTTGAGGTAGTCCCAGATACATGGAAAATTGGTCATAGACTTTCTCTAGAATTACATACTTGGAAGCTCTCCCACCTCTAGCTTTATAATTCTGCTGCTCTATAGGGATGTTCTTCCAAAAGGAGTATTTGAAATTAGGCACCTATAGGATAATACCTCAACATTAAGAAAACCAAAATCATGGCATCCGGCCCTCTCAATTCTTGGCAAATAGATGGGGAAGAAATGGAGGTAGTGACAGATTTTATTTTTCTGGGCTCCAAGATCACCTCAGATGGGGACTGCAGCCAAGAAATTAAAAGACGCTTGCTCCTGGGGAGGAAAGCTATGGCAAATCTAGACAGCATACTAAAAAGCAGAGACATCACCCTGCCAACAAAAGTGCGTATAGTCCAGGCCATGGTTTTCCCAGTTGCAATGTATGGCTGTGAAAGTTGGACCATAAGAAAGGCTGAGCGCCAAAGAATTGAGGCCTTTGAACTATGGTGCTGGAGAAGACTCCTGCGAGTCCCTTGGACTGCAAGGCGTTCAAACCGGTCAGTCCTAGAAGAGATCAACCCCGACTGCTCTTTAGAAGGCCAGATCCTGAAGTTGAAACTCAAATACTTTGGCCACCTAATGAGAAGGAAGGACTCACTGGAGAAGGGCCTAATGCTGGGAAAGATTGAGGGCAATAGAAGAAGGGGACGACAGAGAATGAGATGGCTGGATGGAGTCACTGAAGCAGTAGGTGTGAACTTAAATGGACTCCAGAAGATGGTAGAGGACAGGAAGACCTGGAAGAACGTTGTCCATGGGGTCGCGATGGGTCGGACACGACTTCGCAATTAACAACAACAACAAGGATAATACCTTGTATGAAAAAGATTTGGCCTGTGAACCTCTTGATGTGTACTTTAAAATTCCGTCTGTCATTATTTTGCTTTCATGTGAAGGGAAAAGGGTTAACAAGTTGAGAACAGATGCATATACAGTAGCTATTGTAAATCATCTGCAATGGTTTCCTGCAAAGCCTGAGAATGAATTTTGTGAGTAATTTTCTAGCACTCCTTTATTTAAAACAGGGGTCTTCAAATCTGGTCCTTTTTTATGACTTGTGTACTTCAACTCCTAGAATTCCTCAGCCAGCGTGTCTGGCTGAGGAATTCTGGGAGTTGAAGTTCACAAGTCATAAAAGGGCCAAGTTTGAAGACCCCTGATTTAAATCATTTATGTCCTCCCTTTCCATCCATCATAATCCTCATGTTATCTGACACTCCACTATAACAACCTGTGCCCCAAGTGCCAGAAGATGTCAGCTATAACTTCATTTGAAAAATTCAATTTAATGAGGACAAATTCATTTTAAATTCATGTTGAACAGGATAGAAAAATGACAAAAAAGAATTAAGAAGATAGATCTTTTAACTGCAGCTTTAAAAAATATTATCTTAACAACAGTGTTCTATTTTTAAAAAAGGAGAAAAAAGAGAACAAGGTAAAAGAAAAAAAATAATATTGACAAAGTACAAAAGAATAGGACTTGAAAGTCCATGTCTGCCAGCGAATACAAAACCCAGCAATTTAAAAAGAATATTAAAATTGTCTGTTTACTGGAGTCAAAGACTTGCTTAATGAAGCTTTGCCTATCCACTCCTAACCTCCACCATTCAAAGAAAATTCAGCTACTTCTAACCGGCAAGCTGTAGAGACAGGATTCCTTAGCGAATTCTATGGCATTTCATGGATTCTAAATAAGAATTATAGGCAGTCTTCTTACTGCTTGATTTAGCAGGACATTCATGTTTAATTTTCCAGAAATGTGTTTCCATAGGTTTTTTTTCAGTTCTTAGCAGGCAACCTCTTACTAAAGAACAGCCTAGTCCAGGGGTCTTTAAAAGTGGCCCTTTTATGACTTGTGGACTTCAACTCCCAGAATTCTTCAGCCAGGCACGCTGGTTGAGGAATTCTGGGAGTTGAAGTCCATAAGTCATAAAAGGGCCAAGTTTGAAGACCCCTGACCTAGTCCTTAGAGTAAGAGGTAAATTTATAATTGTATTGATAACTGCTGTAAAGAATACCAAATGCCACTTCTTTGTACTTTTTTTCTTTTCTATTTTTTTCCCTTTTTTCTTTTTTGCACTTTTAGCTTTCTTTCTGATTTCTTTCATTTTCTTATTGTGTTACATATGATATAGTATTTAGAGAGAGAAAGAGAGAGAGAACTTAGCACTCTGTGCATGTAATGAAAGCTAGGTTGCCTGGTCCCTGCAGTAAACTTGGGGCTTCACAAATTATAAATTGTCTGACATTAATTTATTATTGATTTTATTTCTGTCAGAATAGCAGGAAAGTAGTGGATTTGTTTGCCTCAAATTCAAAAATAAACCTGGATTTGTATGGGGAGGAGCTGGGGAACCACTGACTACAGTGCTTCTGGAATTTAAAAAATCCTACACCAAACCATATTGTAGGTGGTTATGTAGAATAGTCTGCTAAGCATTTTTATTTTCCTACTTCCTTGATGGGCTACATTAATTCAACTGGTACAGACAAATCCCCACATTGGTATATGAAATATTGTTGGCACTGACTATGTTCACACAGCCCATAAACCTTTATAGCATTTTAAGAGAGGTGCCACAAGCTACCATATTGCTTTTCTATTTGCAGTGTACTGTATTTCTCCAATTTTGGCAATAGCTTTCAGTTGTATTCTTGCTTTGTTTATTGATTTGGTAGGAGGGCAGGGATATTCATTTATTTCTCTCTTTCCAGGTTGGGTCTGAGCTGGTATTTAATTTGGGATTCTTGTCTGATCATTTTTATAGTTTCTTGGATAAGTTGTTTTTCTTATTGCATAAGTTAGGGGTGTCAAACTGCTGGCCTGCAGGCCGGATGAGTCATGGTGAAACCATGTCCACTCCATTTCCGGCAATGAAGAAAAAGTTTGATACGTTGCAACACGTCATGTGATGTTGCAAGTTTGACATAATCCTATCACCACCCTGCACAGATCAACTCCGTAGCCAAGACCCTCATATCCAGAATCAAATGCCTAGCCGACAAAAACCACCTGAAAACTGAATTACACACTCTTACAAACGTATTCATCTCCAACGGATTCCAAAGAAATATTATTACCAACCTAAGGAGAATAAATGCACGCATCGCAGAACACAAGAACGCAGTCAGAAAAGAAGAAAAAACTTCCTAACTCTTCCAACACCTTAAAGCTACAGGACATGAAATTGATTTTGAAGGAACCAAACTAATCTCCAAAACTGAACACCACAACAAGAGAATAATTATGGAAGCCATCGAAATAGAAAAACACCCCCACAATATGAATAAACGTGATGATACCTCCCGCCTACCAGCTATCTGGAAACTAGCCCTAATCAATAAATGAGTCCTAGCCACGAAAACTGACACCAGACCCAGAACAACACAGTATGCCACCACCATTTACCCTCACCAGACTCAAACCCAAGCCCAAACCCATCCCTCAGATGAAATGCAACCACCATCCAGAAGCCAAACCATGATGACATCACCAGCTGCTGCACCTCCCTCCGACCCCTATACAAAGGAAATGGACACACGCCATGAACACAGAGCTAGACCGCAAACTCGGAGCAAAACCAAAGCCCGGTATGTTACCTCACAGCCTTCAGCCCTGGACATCACATCACAGAACTCAGGAGGCTACAACGCTAAAGCTCAGGATGTTACGACACAGCCAACCACCCAGGATGGTGCAACACAGAACTCAGGATATCACTACACTAGATCTCAGGATGTCATCACACAACCCATTACCCAGGTCGTTACAACACAAAAGACTAATGGGCACACAGCCAGCACCTAAACTACTCAGGATGTTACAAAACAGCCAAACAATCCACAAACAATAACTCCAACAAATATATATAATCATAAAGGTAAAAAAGAATATATGCAGTGTTATCTTCAGTTTCTCTTTCTCTCCCTATCTCTCTCTCTCCCCCCTCTCATTCCTTCTCTCCAATCTTCTGCTCACCTGGCAAGCTGGCTTCAAGCTGTTCTCCAATAAGCTCAGGGGTAAGTAACCTTGGCTCTTTTATGACTCGTGGACTTCAATTCCCAAAATTTCTGAGTCAGCATAGCTCGGCTAGCTAGCTCTCTCCTGCCCTTCCTTCTTCCTGTTTCCTGCAGAGACACAGCAAAGGGAGGAGCCCCACCCAGTAAGAACACTGTGAGTCCACTTTTTTACACACACACACACACACACACACACACACGGAGGGAGGGAGAGAGGGAGGAAGGGAGAGAGAGAGAAGGGACGCGCAAGTGCCTCTCTCTGTCTCTCTTTGCAAATGGCAGAGGAGACTGGGAGCTGCAGGGGAAGGCTCAAAGAGCCATATGCGGCTCCGGAGCCGCAGGTTGCTGACCTGTGTACTAGAGGGACTGTTGCTGGTGGTTTTTCAAGGCGATAAGAGGGTCAGGCAAGCTAGGCTGCTTCTATGTATGGCTACAGATCTTGGTTGCAAAAATCCAGATATCTAGATGATCTCAAGGAGTTAAATTTCCTGTATGATTTTGCTGCCAACCAGTGGCCATCAAGAGTTTTGCATCCTAAATCTGGTAGTATTAAAGTAACAGAATCCCTTTTCTTTGCATCTCCTTAACAATTAACGGTGATTATGCTACCTTTATATGAAAAGCTTCTTGCTTAGATATTGGCATTTCTTTCAAGAGAACCGAAGTTGTCAACCTATTATGGATGCATTTACACGTAGCAGAAATCCAGCCAAGTGACTGACACCTAATAAGGTACTTTACTTTGAATATTACTCTGCAGCAATAGAATTTGTGGATACTTTGCAAATAGAAATGTCATTTCTGCAAAAATGCAGTAACAATAAAGGTAGACCCACACAGTGCTTTTATTGCTTTGCAAGGATTTATATGTAAGGAGAACAGCATATTTCAAAACAAACATAAATTACTTGGGGAACAATTTTGTAACAGATAAAAGGAACAGAGAGTGTTGAAAGTAAACTGAACTGAATGCTCTCTCTGTGAGATTTATTATTTTTTTAAAATAGATCAATTCTTTCCAGGAAGCCAGGTGGACCATTGTAACACTACTAATGTTATTTGTACATTTATTTTGCAACTTAGAGTAGCGTGGTATAATGGTTAAAGTGTTAGATAGTTACTGCGGAAGTTCTGATTCAAGCCCACCTCAACTATGGATGTTTACTGCATGTTTTGGTACTTTGGAATATTTGGGACTCTTAAATTTATAAGATTTAAATATAGTTAAAGACATATTGAAAGACTTACAAACATGTAAGATATTTGTTTATAATTTTTGTTTATAATTTTTGTTTATAATTGTTCCGCCTTTTTTTGCAGTTTCTCTATATCTTGGTGCACTTCAAATCACATTTAAAATATTCAAAATATGCATTAAATAATGAAGAGGTTGATTTAATACATAAAATAAATTATGAGGCATATTATATTCATGGTAGCAGAATAGCCTTTTATCACTTATGAATGCTCCATTAGAATTGATTGGAAGGTTCAATTGCTGGCCTGTTGTCAGTCGGAGGGTTTCAACCTCCCTGAATCTGCCTCGGGGGGTTTTCTTTTGGGGACTAGAGTGACCCCCTTCCCCGCCACATCCCTTTGCAATGGAGGGAGCTGCAGGGGAGCAATGAGAGGCAGAGCTGATGTGTGGGGAGAGATACCAGAAGGCAGGACAAGAAACACTTGATGGAAACTAATCAAGGAAAAACGTCCTATAAGTGAAGACAATTAACCAGTGGAACGACTTGCCTCTAGAAGTTGTGAATGCTCCAGCAGAGGAAGTTTTTAAGAAGAGATTGGACAGCCATTTGTCTGAAACGGTATAGTGTTATTAATAAAGGAGAATATTTGGAGCTCAGGGTTGACATGAGGGGTCCTTGGTGCTCCCTGAGCTTGTTTTCTTGCAGACGTTTCATTATCAAACTAGGTAACATCTTCAGTGCTAGTGAGGGGTGCTGTTTGCTGTCAGCTTTATATTCTGGTGGCTTGCCCTGTCAGTGTTGTTGGGGGTGGTCTCGGGGTTCTTTGATTGGGATGTTTGCTGTTGGCTTCTTTGGTAGTTTCTTGATTGGGGTATTATTTACTTGATTGTTGGTCTGATGTTAACCTTGGGAGTTAATCTATGCTGATCTGGATGCTGACTACTGGTGGGGAGGTGCTTGGGTCTTTGGGTTTTTTTGGGGGGGGCTGGATGATGGTCTCCTGCTTGAGCAGGGGAAGACTTCCAAGGTCCCTTTCAACTATAATGATGATGATTATTTGAAATGCCTAATGTTTAGAGATTGTTCAGAGATTTAAAATAGAAAATCTGTATTTATCATTAGTTTATGATTCTTTTAAATATTTGCTACACAAACTCTGTAGCTAAACTTAATAGCATTCTAGTGTAGGTGTGCATCTGTTTGAAATGGTATAGTATATAGAATTTTTCCCATAATGAAAAATTAATGATTCAGCAAACTTGCTAACCTGCTTTATGTTTACATCTCCCTCATCCTTTAAAAAGCACTTTTGTTCCTCTGGATCATAACAACATATATTTAAATAGAATTTCTAATTAAATCTATATGTGGTGTTATGTGGAATACCTTTTCAACTTTAATTCCTAATATTTCTAATATCTATTATCTAATTATTAATGTAATTAATATTATCTAACAATGAAATAAAATTTTTAATAGAAAGGAAAGAGATTAACTTAATTCCCATTCCTATCTTTTTAACATCTTTTAGTGTTAAAAATAAAAATATTTTTGTAGATTTTGGCAACATCACATCAAAAACACATCTTCTCATAAGAAATATATTCATATTGTGTGATTGCATAAGAAATAAGCTAAATTGTCAAATGCTGTCATATTTAAAATGCTTGTTCACAAGAATTACATTGTTGAAACCTTGAGGTCTTCAACATGACATCAATAAGCATCACTGTGGCTACTACATTTCCTGAAGTGCACAATTTCAGAATCATCTTTATTTCTAAGAATAATTCTGGGTTCCCCAAGGGTTCCAAAATCTTTTTAAAAAATAAAAATAGTTTCAATCAAATACTTCTGCATGATGTTACTCTATATTAACTGGTTTATTTTGGCATACTTAACATTTTATTTTTCTATTGATATATTCCTTTCGTCCTTCTTGGGATTGTAGGTTCCTTAGAATATTATGCATATGTCTTCTGGACAGAGGTATTCTGCTATGTTGTATGATATGGCACCAAGAGTTCAGACCAGCACTATACAGAAGTCTAGGACCAGTGCTTTTTTTGAAAGAAAAAAAAAAAGGTGCCGGAACTCACACTCATCATACAACCCATCTTGCCTACTCTACAAGGTTCCATCCCAAAAAGGTGCCGGAACTCCGTTCTGGGCATTCTATGAGAAAAAAAGCCCTGTCTAGGACCACAAGGCTCATTTGCTTTCTGTGGATCAGAGGTAAAAATTAAGATCGGGACCATTTTAATGGATTAGATTTAGATTAGCCTCAGATTTCCATCTCTGCTTTATACTTAAAATTTGGTTATATTACTTCATGTTTACATTCCGGAAAATGTGCTTTGATTTCAGTTCCAGTATTTATTTGTGAATGAAGAAGCTCTTCCTCTGCAGCCATTTTGTGCTATCTACAACACACAGCCAAAATTTCACTGGCTCCAGACGCAACAATCTATGATGTTAATAGGACATTGACAAAAACAGTATTGATGGAACAGGGGAATCAGATCTATTCAAACATATGCAAATTAATCCTGATTTCAAAATTTCTATTTACCTTCACCGTTTAACCCATCAAATTACAAGAACTGATATCAAAGAACTGATTTTATGATACGTTACAGTTATTTTTATTTGTGTGTATGTGTATTATATGTGTAATATATATATGTATATGTGTAATACACACACATATATCCATATATACACATACATATATACACACATACGTACATACACAGATACACTCCTTTATTGGGTGCAACATCTGATAATTTAAAAAACAACTTTTACCATCCATGATTCCCAAATAGAGACAACGATTTAACTGACAACTAATACTAACTCTTCTCCACATACTACTAAAGATGCATATACCATGCAACATTCAGTCCTTTTTTTTCTATTATCCCCTTACAATTTCTAGGTTTAATTAATCATATTTAAAGAAAGATTGGCCAACACCTACTTTACAAACTGCCTCTGAAGCTAATATTCAAGTGTGTATGCCAGGGAAAGAATGTGTAAAATTCTTCAAGTCTTTTGTACATATTATTCATTGTTTTTCCCTTCCTATAGGAAACCGTGGACGATCTCTTGATTCTCCTCAGCCTTTGCCCCCTTTTCAGCCTTGTTTTCCACTAGAAAACAGTTCGTAGTTTAGGCGATATTTTACTACCGTTTATCACTACTGCATCCAACTTGCTCTGTCTCTTCGCATTGCACAAAAGCACGTGAGCAACCACATTTCCCACATCGCACACGTCTTCTACATACTGCAGTAACAGCAGGTACGTGTATCCAAACTTTTGACATGAAATGGACAGGGGAAAGAGTATGTTGTCTCCACTGATACCCTTCTGATCCCCCGCTTTGAAGGAGAGCTGTTACAGGAGAACACAGCGCCCTTACTTTCTATTAATCGAACCTTGTGGCTCCGTCAAGGTCTTTCTTGTATCTCTTATTCAGTCATTTCTAATGGGACCTCCACCCTCTATGATCCCTCCCAAGAACGGACACGACTGGTATTTGTTCCGACGACCTACGTCCTCAGCAAATTTATTCGCCTCTTCCGAAATTTATTTTCGACCCAAGGTTTGGCTGTAATCTACATTTAGGTGGTTGGGTTGACACAATTGTTGGTTTATTAAAAAGAAGCCCGTTGAATGTTGGTTGCTTTGTTGAGCCGCCTAGAGTGGTGCAGTAGCAGCTGGCTCTGCATGTTGAGTAAATCCCGTTATGCTTATAGGGCTGGATTCTCCTGAAAGCGTGTTTCAGGTTGCACAGCTTTGCAACGTTGGCGAGCGCAGGATGATACGGCGCACTACGCATTTCGGCTCCACCTCCAGTCCGATCCTCAAAAAACTGAGGCTCGTAAACGGTCTGCTTTGCATGTCGTCCTCCAGGACTTTATTGTCACTCACAATCTTCCATCCAGTAAATCCCCCTTTCCCAGAAAGGATCACTCCTCTTCCCTTAGCCAAAGCTTCAGCTCGAGAACTTTCCATTCACCGCGAGAATCCCTCCAGTCGCGGTGCGCGTACTGCGCCAGCGCTGGTTTTCCCCAAGACTCAAAGCGGCCTCAACCGCCTACCGTTAACGCTCCCACCCGTCCGCGCCCGCATGGACCCCTCAATAGAGGGCGCACGGCTTCCGAGCCAGACTGTGCATGCCCGAGTGACGCATTGCAGGTACGAAGCCACCAATCAGAGGGGTCTGTTTCTTGTTCACTCACTCACACGTTTTTCTTCGTCCATCTTCTTTCGCCGAGCTAAAAAGTTCCTTGTTAATAAATAAATAAACCCTACTCGACAATCTTACTTTAAGAAAGCACACCAACTCTTTTATCATTCAATTTTTTATCTTTAGAGAAATTCGTATGTCTGAGGCAGAAAAATGAAATTCCTGGAGAAGGAACGAGATACATAACGGGAGCAACGGTTGATACGCTAGTTGCGGAACCGGATCTCCTTTATTCGCGCTTTTTATTTTCGCTATGGTAGTGGGGGGGGGGGAGGGCGCGGATGGATCTGAGAAAGCAGTGAGGTGGTTTATGAGGCGCTGCCGGCAGGCGTGCTTCGTTCAGTGTGAGGTGAATCGCCGAGGCGTTTGGGTTTTAGGAGCTGAAGAAGTAGACGGCGCGTCACTCCTGTCCTCTGTGCCGAACAAGGCGGCACCAGTCGTGATCTTTAGCCTGCAGTAATCGCCGCCAGGCCCGGCAAAAGCCAAAATGGTTAGCAATGGTTAGGGAGGGCGAGATCGGTCGGGGGAAGTGGGGCGATTTGTGGGGTGATCGCGCAGTTGGTAGCAGAACGAGGAATGAATTGCTTAAATTTCGCTTTTTTAAAACTTTAGTGGGGCGATGGGGGACCCGGGAGGCATCCTCTGTGTTGGGGCCGGTCCTGTGGGACAGCAGATACATTGAGACCAGTTGAGGAAGAGCGCACTGAAGTCCGACTTTCTCGCGCGCTCGTGTCAGCGTCCTCCGTCGACTTCAGAATTCAAACGGACGCCAACTGTTTTTCTTGGCGCCATGCGGGGGGGGGGATAGAAGAACAGAAGGTCTGTCGAAGTGGTAACTTCCCTTGTTAGATTCGTTTAAGGAAGGGGGTGTCCTGAGAACAAGGTTCGCAGTAGGGAGCGGGGGGGGCGGGTAAAATTCCGTTGCTGTAGCAACCGAGTTGCCGCCGCTGCTCGTGCAACGTTTGAGGCGTCGCGGGTGGGAGGCGGGAGTTATCAGAAATGTGGCGGCTCCCCGGTTTGTTTTGGGCTACGCAGGGTGCAGTTTGTGTTTGTAGAAGATGTTTGGGGAGAAAGTAACCGGGGATCAGCTTTGCAAAGATCACACCTGAAGCTTAAACCGCTTTGCGTTTATTTTTTTTTAAAGAAGTGCAAAGTTTATGCTTTTTCTGAAAAGGAAGACTCAGTTAACGTAAAAGTCTAATGGGTTAAAACGTGGAGTTACATTGGAATATTTTTTGTGTGTAGAGAGAATATTTTCTTCCTACTCCAGGAAATGCAAGAAGCTAAAATCGGAATCTTAAACACTGAAAAAAAGTTTTCTTGTACATTTCTGTGCAGACTTTTTTTGGGGGATAGGGAGTTGAGTAGGATGCGTTATGCTCTGGGGTTTCTAGGTTAACGCAAGTGAAGCCATATTAAGAAATTTTGAGGAATATTACGGTATGATGAGAAATAACCATCAAAAAGTTGTATGGATTGAATATAGGCACTTTATCAGAAAGAAAATAAGATAATCTTAAGGGATACCCTTAAACTATTAATGCTGTGTTGCTGCTATTATAGTGTTCCCTTCGTTTTAAAAAGATTTGGTTGTACTTCCTATATTTTTAACAGGTAATATGTTGAACGGGTAATACATTTTTATACCTATAAGGAAATGGTTGAAATTTGAAGACTCGGAAATGAGCAAGAAAGTCCTAGTGATAAATTAGGATTCTGCTGGATGTTGAAATAAATGTGGATTTTGTGCTCAGACCGACCTTTCAAAGTGAATTTTCTTGAGAGGAAATTGTTTAGATAACTATTTTTTTTGTCTTTTTTATTAATGATACTAAATGATTTGTTTTGATACTAAAGCTGAATGAAAGTTTATCCAGGACAACAAAGTTCTCAATGGCCATAAAAAGTATAGAACCTCAGAGCACAGGATAAATTTAGATGTTCTTAACATCAGTATCAGGATTCTAATTTCTACATCCTCAGCAGCTAGACAGGGCCAATCATTTCATTTTCTGTTACCCTGCAGAACATTTCAGGTTGACTGTTCTAAATATTTGTGAATTTAAAACAATCTTTTCTCTGAATGTAAATCTTTGTAAATGCTGTATAATTTTTTCATTGAAATAATGAGTATGAAGAAACTGAAGAATCTCAGGAATGCTGATGATTTTCTAACCAACTTGCAAGCATTTGTGCAAGTAACCTATATACAGATTACTAGTTTGCTACATGATCTCAGTGATAACTGCTCTTCAGCATGTCCCCATAAACTGATAATTTGCTTTAAAACAATGGTTAGAATATAAATATTTGCTCTGGAGTTTGGAAGAATCCCAGATACCAGATCACATAGATTAAAAAACATGTTATGCTAACATGTAGGAGCTTAACTTTCTTACCTGTAGCAGAGTTTATTTCTAGATATTAGAAATATCTAATACTGATTTCATATTTATGACACATTGAATCATTTTAAATATGGACTAAATGGCCAATTGAAGAATCCATATTGAAGAATTCTTAAAACGGAGTGAATAAACAATATGCATTCAAGATAGAAGTATTGGCTAAGTAGATACTTTAATATTATATAATATATAATATATGCACATTTATTTTATCATGGATACAAGGATTTTTTAAAATCATAAAAATTATACTACAGGAATGCTTTGTTTTATTTTCCATGACAACTATAAGACATGTTCTGTTCATTCCCCATGGGACTTTGAATTTAAGAGGCTTTAGTCTGTTTTTGACCTTCTTAGAATTGCTGAAATATTTCTTGAGTGTTTTCTATTATAGAATTAATTCTGTTGCTCTCAGTCTTGTGAATTTTTTGGGATGAAATTTCAGATTGTTGCTTTGTGTTCTAGGGAGACATCAAGATCTCAACAGAGTATCACCTGGGAATCTATAATTTGTCATGTAAATGTATTTGTAGGCCATAGTGCAGTTATGCCTCTGCAGAAGGTCACAAGTGATTCTTTCCAGCAATGAAAAATGAGATACATGGTGTCAAAGGCAGATTTGAGTAATTGATAGCAATAGCTGAATAATTTACTTCTAATGTCTGTTAAAGCAGTTTTTTGTTTGTTATGTATTGATAGAGCTACTCTTGAATAGTTCTTGAAAATGGGTCCTTTTTCTAACATCACCTTTAGTATTTGTATTCTTTTTCATGTGTTCAGTCCTTATAGCAATTATACAACTTTGTTGAAGAACCCACTGTCAGCATGCATATTTTTCAGTTAAACATTTTTATATTCCCTGTGATATTTGATACAGTGCAGTTATGTTATGCTTACATACTGCATTTAGTTATCTTAGTTTTAATTAATAAAGCTTTATTTTTATCCCACCTTTACTTTTAGGTGTAACTCAAGGCAGTAAACATATCTAATATCCCTTCCCCCTTCTATTGCTCGATTATCCTTTTTTAAAAATGAAAAGGATGAGAAGAAAGTCAAAGAAATTTTAATTCTTGTATGTAGAATTTTCTGTTTTCTAGAATCCAAGAACTGGTAGATGAGAAAATATTTAGGGAAAGGAAGCAAGTTTTAATTACTGACCATTGACAAGTTGCTTTCATTACATTCAGTTTCTTGAAAGGAAGCTTCCCATTGTATAAATGCAGGACAGCAGATTTTAAATTACACAACAGGATTTTATTTTTCTTTCTTAGCAACTTTATGGGCCTTCATAGCCCTACTAAAGCTATGTTAAGTGAGGTGATAGTGGTGAGATATACTGTATAGCACTTAAGAGTTGTTCTCCAGCTGTTTTACTTACTAGCATAACATCTTTCTCTTGTCTGCTCCCTTTAATTCAATAGGTATGGGTAAATGGGTAGTTTGATATCTGACATGGCTGTAGAAAACTTTTTGAAGGGTTATAGCAGCTCCATCTTTCTGAAGCTTCTGAATAGCTGCTTTAAAGGCTTCCCCAACTTAAAGTGAGTCTGCATTCATCCTTGTTCAGAGTTTCTATTCTTACTTCTGACAGTTGCAGTGTGTGCACATGTATGTGGAGACTAGATAAAGCCCTTAAAGTATTTGAGCCTTCCAGAGAATGCTGTTACCCGTTTTGAGGAAGAGCCCTTTTCACAATCTTTGTATAACTACTTAATAAACAATGTTTTATATTGGAGTTTTTAAGCCTTAATATGCATAATGCATATATATGGGAGTTGTAGTTGAAAACATTAGAAATATATCTAATTGCCCAACTTTGCCATAATTTCAGCTCTGACTTGGGCTGTACTAGGTAGTGGACAAAATAACCAGTATAGTCAGCTGTATATAATGCTCTAAAATTTGAAAAAGCTGCTTCTATTTTATGTCACTAGAATACCTAACTATTAAATCCAAAAGGATGTGACTATTAATTTACTGCTTAATCACAATAATTGAGATTACATAAAATAAAGAATTTGTAGGTAAAATGTAATATAAACACAATAATAAATATTAGAGATCAAATTGATAAATACAGCTTTATTTAGAAGACTGATATTGTAGAGGTTTTGGAGTCGGTATAGTAGTACAATGCTTTTAATTCATAAACGTTATTGCTGCTCTCTTTGCATCATTTTTCCTTCCTTGTTCTGACTCATATTCTTTTGTTCTACATATCCTATAACTCATAAGATCTTTTTCTAAAGTCTTTCAATAAAGTAAAACCCTGTTCAGTTTCCATAAATTTTTATTTATTGGAAGACTCAAAATATGGCCTTTTAGGAGATATTTTTGTACTATGATATCAAGACAGAATGAACATGTGAATTAAATTCATTCAACTTCAGTTGAAGTTTGCAAAAAATAAGTTGATAGTTCTTAAAGATAAGATAGATCTTAGGTTCAAGTAGATGTGACTAAAACACAATCAGATTTCATTGATGTTCTAGCCCCACTTGATTATTTTTCATCTCTATGCAATACAGACAACATTCTGAAAATCCTAACGGCCATTTTCTACTTGCTTTTCCAGGCCTTAATGTTTCAAACTTTCCACATTGATTTGCTCATTAGAGAATATTTGGAATCTACATTTCAGTCTCTATATGATGCAGTGAATTAAGACATAATGCATGTTTTGTATATTAGGAATGTTATGGGTCATTTTAAGTAGGATTTGAATATACTGAAATGGTATATAGAGAAAAATTAACAGCCAGACTTGGTTGTCAACCATTAGTTTCACAAAGAAGTTCTGAACTGAATGTTTAATTTTTTTTTAACTTGAGCTGACGAATTTGCTGCAGGGTTTTATTTTAGTATACTGAAAAGTTTAGGCAATACTTGTGTAAATTGATCATCTCTAAAGATGTTAAGGTAAAGTTACATATAAGGTAAAGTTAAATATGGAATTGTCTAAAATTGAATATATGTTGGCTAATGTTTCATGTGTCAAAGGAAATTGTCCCAAACTATTTTACTTGTGGAGAGCATTTCATAGGAAATTATATTATGCTTAAAGTAACCATTGTTCTTTATCTATAACAACAGATTTCCTGGATTGTTATATGCTCAAGATTAGTCTTGTATATGCTATATTCTGTATTTTCTATGAGGTAAATCTGCTCTGAGTTACAGTATCTTAAGCATTGTTAGCATCCTGTTGCACAGGTGCAAATTAATATTTTGGCAACGTGTCCAGTATGGTTTCCAAACACAATTACATTATTTGTGCAAAATTATTCATGTAATTGAAGTTTTCTAATATGCAGCAGAGTGCTATCTGGTAATTAAAGTTACCTTATTTAACCAGCTTGCTTATTTGCTTGTCCATAGAGAGTGAAAGTGAACAATTTCTCATTTCACATATAGACTACCTGCAAAATTATTTTTCTTATTTCTTACAACTTTATTATGGCTCATGCATTTTGCCAAATTGTGTAATCTTTTGGAAATCTGAGGTGGGTCTGTTTAGAGATGAATAAAGTGAAAACTAATATCCATTGAATTTGCCTTTATAAATTAAGGGTACTATTTAATACGAGAGGTAATAGAGGTAGTTTGTAAGTCTCTACTTACTGTTGATCTGAGGACTGCTGGCTGTATAGAACTTGCTTCCTTTTCTCCATATAAAGAATTCAGCTGTAGTCACCAGTTGACTGGACCCATTTGGGGTTTTTTCTTGCAGTGTCAAAGGTGTTGGGCTGTCTTTGTGGCTTGAAGCTGCAGCTTTCTGTCATGGTGAAGCCTCTGTAAGACATTTACTTGTCTTATTTAGCATCTAAATCAGCAGAAAATAGCACTACAGTACTCTTCAGTGGTTTGCAGTTGGTTTTCAAAAAAGATGTGCTGAAAAAGATGTAGAGCTTATTGCCTAGTCCCTCCTTTCAAGGAACAGTATAGCTCGAACACAGCTACATTTAAATGTCTATTCATAGTATCATTTTTGCTCTGTATTCTCAAAGTTCCTTTATCTTTTCATTCCCTCTTAGGTTGTTTGCTTTGTTTTCAGAATTATAATCCTGAATGTAGAGCCTTGTGTATATTCTAAAAAAAAAAGTAAGAATGGTAAATATAAAACTAGTTTGCCAAAATATATTGACATTATGTTTATATATTCTAGGCTGATCAACTGACAGAAGAGCAGATTGCAGGTGAGATGCCAGATTTATATTACGTATGGTGCTAATGTGCAATTTGCGTAGATTTCATCAAAAGTACCTATAATGCTAGAATGTGAACATTTTATCTAATTGGATAATTTTTATTCATAACTGGCAACTTCAATTACTGTGGATGTTGGGTACTCTAGAGCAGGTATGTCAAACTCATAACATCACGTGACGTGTCACGATGTATCACAACTTCTTTCCCATTTCCAGCAATGGGGTGGGCACGGTTTTGGCATGACGCATCCAGCCCACAGGCGGCAGTTTGACACCCCTGCTCTAGAGAGAAGAGATATAGGCAGAAATAAGATCCACTTCCTGCTTGTAAATCTCAGAAGGTTGATCCAGAAATATATTTATGGATCACAGTTAGTGTAATTCCATATTTACACCTCAGAAAATTTTTAAGGGAATTTTTTTACATTAACAGGAGCCATTTTATATTTGTTCCTTAATTTAACATTTTAAAGGAATTGCTAAAATAATAAAATATAATAGTGTGCTTTCAAAAAAAGAATGTTATATATTCTGTTAGAATGTTTATTGTACCAAAGGGATAACAATCTATTGCAGTCCAGGTAAGCAGTTACTCTGGTGCTCTAATGTAGCTTAAACGGAATTAGCATTAAAGAGAGAAAATTAGAAAAGACCTGCCCTAATTGATCAAAAGGTTAAAAGTGGTGGCAGAAACATTGTACCTTCAGACTTGCAAGATTCTGTTAATATAAACTTTATTTAGTAGATTGAGTTGATTTACCTAGGGCTGGCAGAAATTTATTAACTTCAATATGGAAAGTCTAATGTATTTGATGGATAGCTAGACCAGGGATAGGCAACCTTGGCTCTTTTATGACTTGTGGACCAGCCCTGCTGACTCAGGAATTCTGGGAGTTGAAGTCCACAAGTCATAAAAGAGACAAGGTTGTCTACCCCTGAGCTAGAGTTAAGGCATTAAAATCAATAAATTATCATGTTAACATTTCTTTAAATCTTAAAAGATTACAAATATCCCAAGATTGTCCAAACCTAAGTAGGCTTATTAAAATTGTGCATAATATTTAGATATCATAAAAACTGTATATTAAATAAAGTTTATAAAAATACTGAAAGTTTATAAAATACTGAAACTATTAAGCTAGTTTCTCTCTCCATTTGAAATGTGCTTCCTTCGTTAAGGAGGTTATAATATGGTAAACTGTTTTTTGAACAGGGAAAATTATTTGGCATAAAAGATAATTAGGATCTGAGATTTATGTTCACATTTGACATCCTGCCTATGTGTGCAGAATAAGTATTACAAAATCAAATTTCTCCCGCAGCAATATGTTTCTATTAGTCTTTTCAGAAACCCGAAGTTTTTGTAGGTATATCTTAGGAAGGTGTTATTCTGACATTTAATTCTTAGCCAATAATTAAAGATTACCTGGTAAAAGTTCCAGTCTCACAAAAAGTCTTTTTTTTTTTGACTCAAGAAAGAGGCACAGTCCAACGTACTTGAAAATAGCCTGTGATTATTATTACTATTTTTTTTTAAAAAAAACTTAGTAGGAGTAACTGCTAATATCAACTATTATCTAGTGGGAATAAGAAATTATAGCATTCTCCAGTACAGGAGATGGAGAATCCACCAATGGGTTTTCTCTGTCTGCCTGCTCTTGAGACCAAGTAGCCAAACTTGACACACCCTTCTTGCTAGGAGATCCAGTCTTAACGTGGTCTCAGCTCTTGAAGACGTATCAGGTTTGGCTCTCAGCAGATAGCAGGTTAGAAAACTCCATTGGTGAATTCTCCTTCCCTTATTTTGACTTAAATTTAAACAAACAATATTTGGAATCCCTTTAACAAATTCCCCACAAGCACAATACTAATTCCATCGTTATTGAGGAGTGTGGGGGGGGAGAGGTTTGCGTTTCAACAGCTCTCCTAATTCCTTCCCCAGGCTTTGGGGAAAACTCATAGGGGGCCACTAGGAACGCATCCATTTATTGCTTCCCCCTTCCTTTTTCCATTATTTCTAGCGTTCTAATTTGGCTGCAGGTCTGAACTCAAATTGGAATTCAGACCGTCGGAGACACCTCAGGCAGCCAAAGGCAGTCAAGGGCACCATTTTCGTTGCCGTTAAAGGCAACGAACTTGTTTGGCCTTGTTGTTCTACCAGCCGCTTAGAGACAGTCCCACAAAGCTGAATTTCGACGCAGCGGCTAGCACTGAAACCGCGATTCCCCAGATACAACCAAATTGATTGCACAGACAGCAGAGGCTGTTCTCTGCAGAGAACGAGTCGTGGCCGCCATTTTGGAACTGCCGATACCACTGGGGAGCTGCGAACGGCTTCCTTCGTTGTTGCCAGCAATTCAGAGTCTTGATTCCTGGATTCTTTGCCTTCCACGGGGCGTAACTTGGGGGGTCACCTCCTGAAGGCAACTAACCCAATTCCCACGTGGGGCCTTCATAGGCCCAACGAGGCCTCCTCGCTGTAGGAGCGGCCATTTTGAACACCACGTGGGGGATTCTTTAGGCCCAACGAGGCCTACTTTTATCCCGGCAGACCTAGATCACAACTGGGGGTGCCTTTCTATAGATTCACTCTTCACAATACACCACACCTTCATTCAGATAGCCACCAATTGAGGTCTGATCCTCTCTTTGTACAGGATCCTTTTTTTGCCATTTTACGCCTCTACACCCTTTTGGGGATGGTTTTACCTTTTTCCCTTTTTACTGGTGCACATTGCCTGGCCACCTAAGGCCTCCGGGCGGAGCCCAGAGAGTGGTTCCAAACGTGCCTTCAGCATCTGACTCAACTGCCGTGACCAAAACCCAGAGAGAATTTTTCAGGGGAACAGTCTTATTACTTGTTCCAATCTCGCTTCCATCAGCTACTTGCCTGCCAGAGTTTATCTCAAGTTTTCCTGGGACTGCTCAAATCAGGATGGAGGACTCCACGTTGCCTCACCCCGTGGGTACTGTCTCTCCATCCGGTCACGGCTGCCACAAATCCTCTGCACAGGAGGCGGCAGGCAAGTCCAAAGCCAAGACTAAGCACATGCTCAAGAAGTCTTCCAAGTTGGCGGAAAAGCAAGCCAGCCGTAGGCACCAGGCTCTGGAGAAGGAGTTCTCCAGAGCCCAGAGGCAGGCTGGATTGGATACGGATCAATTGGCGGCCCCCGAAGTTGACCTTCCTTTAGGTCCCTCAACTTCAGCTCAGGGCGTATGGTCCATCCCAGGGACATCGGTCACACTAGATTCACCCGCCACAATGGCTCAACACACAACACCAGGCCCAGCCCCAGAGGCCACATTGACGCCCACGGCTGCAGGACTCGGGACCGGACATTGGAGATATTTTCTCTGACGGCCGTCTTGAGGCCGTATTATCCAAGATCGTGGACCGGGCTCTAGCGCAGCGTTCCTTCCATACACCTGATCAAGGGTCTTCCACATCAGCCATGCAATCCTATGATCCTCCTACGGAGTTCCCTATTCTCCAGGAGCCAACATCTCCCGCGCATTCCTCCATGAGGGGTTACTCTTCCCCTCAGGGTGAGGAACAACCGGATTTCAATCTCTCAGAGGAGGAGGAACTACCCCCTGAGCCCTCTCCTTCGGGGGGGGGGGGTTTATTCAATTCGGCTCTTTTTCTCACAATCCTGTGCAAGGCCACATCCACGGCAAACATAGGATCCAAACAGTTCCCTCAAACGCAGGCAACATCGGATACCAGCCCCAATCCGATATTTTTGAAACGGTAGCAACCGAACATCACGTGCCGTGCCCCTTCATTTTTCTGAAGGGGATCAAGAAACAGTGGGCTTCCCCTTCCTCATTCCCTTCCGTTAGCGGGACTGACAAGATCTTTAGCACCTCCACAGACCTCACTGACACACTGGAGGTGCCCAAGGTAGATGAAGCCTGGACCCCTTTGGTATCCCAGACTGCAATTGCTGGGCATCTGTTGGAGGCGCTTAAAGCGGACGACAAAAGATGGGAACAGACCTTTCGGAAGACCCATCAACCAACAGCACGGGCAATTAAAATGGCCACCTGTGCGTCCTTTTTTGTCCGGACTACCCTTTTATGGTTATGTCAGCTTCAGGCCAGAGTCCCTGCTGAGGACATTCGGACCCACCAAGACCTACACAAGACCTAGCCAAAATGATGGCCACTGAGTACGCTGCGGATGCAATGCTTCAATCGGCCATCTTTTCCTCTAGATCTATAGCATCCAATATCATTGCCAGGAGGATGCTGTGGTTAAAACATTGGCAGGCTGACGCCAAACTCAAATGACATCTAGCGACTGCTCCTTATCTGGGTAACAACTTATTTGGGGAGGCCCTGGCTCCGTACCTAGTAGAGAACAAGGACAAGCACAAGGTCATGGCTCATTTGAACAAAAAGTCCGAAAAGCGTCCCACTCCTTACTTTCGCAGGCAGTTCTTTCGACAGACATCAGGTACAACAGTCACTCAGCCCTCCCGCTCATACACTCCCAGACAGGAAAGAACGTATGACGGCCCTTATGACAGACCAGGATTTCGGTCCAGACAACACAGCCAGGCTAAGCGGCCATTTCGAGGGGCAGGATGTGTCCCTACAGGAGGTGCAAGTGACTCCTGCACTATTCTTCCCATTGGGGGAAGGCTAGCCCACTTCTTCCACCAGTGGGAACTCATGTCCACGGACAACTGGATATTACAAACCATTCAATTCGGTCTGTCCCTGGAGTTCCTAGCAAAACCCCTGGACCGATTCACTGTCTGTTCCGTTTCCAGGGATCCACTCAAACTAGGACTCATGCAGGAGGCCATCCAGCATCTTCTGGAGATTCAGGCCATAGAACCAGACCAGACCACACGGGAAGAGGATTCTACTCCATCCTCTTTGTGGTTCCCAAGGCTTCGGGGGGAGGGGGAGAGCGATTCTGGACCTCAAACATCTCAATCATTATATCATGTACAAAAAGTTCAAGATGCAATCTCTCCAGTCCATCCTGGGAGCCATCAGACAGGGGGACTTCCTGGCATCAATAGATCTCAAGGAAGCGTACCTCCACATCCCCATTCACCCAGCTCACCGGCGGTTCCTAAGGTTCTGTTACAGGGGCAGGCATTTCCAGTACAAGGCCCTTCCTTTCGGCCTTTCTTCAGCACCCAGGGTGTTCACCAAAATCCTGGTCGTGCTAGCTGCTCAGTTGAGGAAGATACCAATATGCGTCCAGTGTTACCTGGACGACATTCTGATTCAAGCGTCATCCTTCCAGGTAGCTCAGGCGGATGTGAAACACACCATTCAGGTCCTCCAACAACATGGCTTCTCAGTCAACTTTCAAAAAAGTCAGACAGTTCCCTCATCCAGGCTTTTGCACCTGGGAGCCGTCATAGATACCACAAACTGCATGGTCTATCTCTCAGGAGCGAGTGGTCAGCATCAGGGAGCTGGGTTGCTAGGTGTACAGGAAACATACAGTTCCATTGGTCCTACTCTCCCAACTATTGGGAAAGATGGTCTCCTGCATAGCCATAGTTCCCTGGGCCAGACTCCACTTGCGGGACCTCCAATGGTTCCTCCTACCATTCCAGAGGGTGAATGCCAGCGCATCCAACCGTCAGGTCAGGGTCCCAGTTCACATTCATAGGGCGTTTCGCTGGTGGTTCTCACAGGCAGTGACCAAAGGATCACCATTCAAGGTACCGGATCGAATCGCCATCACGACAGACGCCAGTCTGTTCGGTTGGGGAGCCCATCTACTGTCTGTTTGCGCAGGGCCATTGGTCCCACGCAGACTTGAGACACAACATCAATTGGCTGGAGCTCAGGGCCATCCACCTAGCTCTTCGCCAATTCAGGCACTGGATCAGGGGTCGTCACGTCCTGGTCCTTACGGACAATGTGGCGTCCAAGGCACATGTCAACCGTCAGAGAGGCACCAGGTCCACGTCCCTCATGTCCGAGGCACGGCTCCTGGGTTCCTGGGCAGAGTCCAACCTGGCCTCCCTCAGGGCCAAACACATCTCGGGGGTCAACAATCAGCAAGCAGACTTTCTGAGTCGATCCACAGTGGATCCCTCGGAGTGGGGGTTACATCCGGATCTGTTCTCCGAAATCTCTCACAGGCTCGGCCGTCCGATCCTCGACCTGTTTGCGTCGTCGACGAGTGCCCAACTCCCCAGATACTATTCCCACTATTTCCTTCCAGGGGCGAAGGGGACGAACGCCTTGTGGACTCCGTGGCCACAAGGTCTTCTTTACGCCTTCCCAACCCTACCGCTCATACCGGCGACCACCCACAAGCTACTCCAGGAGCGGGCGGAAGTGGTCCTCGTGGCCCCGTACTGGCTACAGAGGCCGTGGTTTGCCGACATGATGAATCTTTCCCAGTCTCCTCCATGTCACTACACCAGGGGACCCTCCAACACCCGGACCCTCAGTGGTTACAGTTGACCGTCTTGCGCTTGAGTGCAGCATAATGACAAGAGTTATTTTCCCCTCGTGCCATTACCATGATTCAGGTTTCTCGTTGTCCAGCGACCAATCGCATTTATGATTCTACTTGGAAAATTTTTTGCCATTGGTGTCGACGACGACAACTGGATATTTCCAAATTGACCATCCCTCAGATAGTAGATTATCTTTTGGACGGTCTGGACGGAGGCCTCGCCCTTGCGACTATTCGCAGACAGGTGGCGGCCCTGTCAACATTACTCACTTGCGCGGATTCCGTTCCCTTAGCTCACCATCCTAGGATTCGCACCTTTATCAAGGGTGCATGCAACACCAGGCCCCCCTTGGTGCACAGGTACCCTTCTTGGGAATTGCCTCGCGTCCTTCGCACTCTAACAAAGCTACCCTTTGAACCCTTAGCAACCGTTCCGCTGCAGAGCCTGTCTCTTAAGGTGTTTTTAATCGCCATCACGTCAGCCAGACGTATCTGAGCTGGCCGCCTTGTCGGTCAGGAATGACCTTTGTATCTTTCACAGCGATCGTGTGGTCCTTCGTCTGGACCCTACCTTTGTACCCAAGGTAAACTTGCTCTTCCACAGCACAGGAAGTCATCTTACCAAATTTTTGCCCAAATCCTTCCCATGACCTGGAGCGGCAGTGGCACACGCTGGACGTCTGCAGGGCGCTGCGGCGTTACATCAAGCGCACGGAGCCTTTTCGTAGGTCTGAGGCCCTATTTGTGTCCTTCCGTCCGGCTTCTCTTGCACAGAAAGTTTCCGCCGGCACTATTGGCAGGTGGATCAGAAACTGTGTCGCGGAAGCGTACCAGTCTTCTTCCCTGCCGGCTTCACGTCATCTTACCGCCCATTCCACTCGCAGTACTGCGACTTCTGCAGCATGGGCCACTCAGGCGTCCATCGAGGAGATTTGCAGGGCTGCGACATGGTCTTCACCTTCCCCGTTTGTACGCCATTACAGAATCGACTGCTTTGCTTCAGCAGACGCCTCCTTCGGTCGGTGGGTCCTCCAGCAAGTGGTCTCTGAGAGCACTACTCCGGCCTTATCTGTTTCCCACCCATCGGGACAGTGAGGCTTTGGTATGTCCCATTGGTGGATTCTCCATTAGGCCGATTATAGGGGATTGAGAGCCAACACCTTGTCCACCTTCAGCCACTTTCGCCTTCATTAAGACTGGATCTCCTAGCAAGAGGGGGCGTGTCAAGTTTGGCTACTTGGTCTCAAGAGCAGGCAGACAGAGAAAACCCATTGGTGGATTCTCCATCTCCGTACTGAGAAAAGGCGTTCAGGTAAGACAATGCCCCTTCTCAGTCGGATCTCAAGGCAAGAGGATGCAAAATCACGGAATAGCCTGCATTCTGTAATTCTCATCATACTCTAGTTCTTTCTATGCTTCAGATGGCACCGCAGCACATAGAAGCAAATATGATGGTGCTCTTTTCATTTTGCTAGGATTTAAAAGCTTTTGAAAGCTAGTCTTGTGGAAGCTTTTATACACACATAACATGATACAGGAATAATTTTTATTAACTCGGATATTAGGTTTCATATTTCTGCTTGAGGACTTGAAGTGACAATCTTGAATACAGGTAGTCTTTGACTTACAGCCACAAGAGAGCTCAAAATTGCCATTGGTAGGCAAGGCATTAAGTGAGTTTGGCCCCATTTTACAAACCTTTTGCCACAGTTGTTAAGCGAATCATGTGATAATTAAGTGACTCTGGCTTCCCCCATTGACTTTGCTAGAAGCCAGCTGGGAAGGTTACAAATGGTAACCACATTGCCTTGGACAGTGCATCTGTCATAAATACATGCCATTTACAAGCACCCAAATTTTGATCACATGACCATGGAAATGATGCATTAGTCATGAATGTGAAAACTGGTTGTAAGTCACTTTTTTCAACAGGCACTAAACAAATGGTAAGTCAAGGATTACCTGTAGACATAGAATTACACGATCATGCAATAATAAGTAACAACATAGCAATAACGTACACAAGAAAGCCAGGGTAAGTTGGGGAAATAATATTAAGCTGGTAAAGCAATCTTGTGCATATTGTTAATTATGCATGATAATTTGTCTAACTGTACTTCAGTGAAAGTCATGTACAACGAGATGAAATTTTCTTGTGAAAAAATGTGAGAAAAAATGTTTTTAGTATTCTGTAATAAAATCCTGAATTTTTAATCAATAAAATAGGCAAATATAATATAAGTAGTAGGCAAAAGGTGGTATGAATTTGTGCAGTTGACATTGGGGCATAGTCTTTTGACATTTAAGTGTCTGATTACGTGCATTTTTAAGAGATCAGAATATCTATCCTAAAACAATTTAAAATGATGCATCCTTTAGAGCAGGGGTGTCAAACTTGCAACATCACATGACGGATTATGACTTTTTTTTCCATTGCTGGCAATGGGGTGGGTGTGGTTTTACCATGACGCATCCAAACCTAGGGCCGGCAGTTTGATACCACTGCTTTAGAGGGAGATTGATAAAGGATGTAAAATTATTTCTAGTATTTTTAAAGGATATATTTAAAGTTAGTTTATTGTTAACAGTTCCTTCCTTGAAAATCATCTTTTTTCAGCTATTTTCTTTATTAAGCTCTGTTCTTTCTATATAGGTTTTTTTTGATGTAAATGAAAAGTTTTCTTTAAAACTTTAAAAGATTATAGTAATATATCAGACCAAAACTGATTTATTGGGCACATTTTGCAGTTATATCCACATCTATACTCTATGACAGACATGTCAAACTCGTGATGTCACGTGACGTATTGGAACTGTTTTGCCATTGCCGGCAATGGGGTGGGCGCTGCTTCTGCGTGACGCGTCCGGCCTGCTGGCTGGCAGTTTGACACCCCTGCTCTATGGTATTTTGGGGAGTTAAACAATGTTGATGTTATAGAAACCCTTTATCATTGATTCAACTTAAAAAAGACTTAAATTACTCTGACATATTCCCCTGTCTAAATGTAGTTCTAGTTTTTGTGTTTGTATTCTTTGATGCCCAATTCTGGGAAATTGCCTACGTACATACATGTTTATTATAATATTGCATTATTGCAGCGGTTCTCAACCTTTGTGTGACGGCACCCCCCGTCACACGCGTGCATGCGCGGCGCTGCCCCCTGAGGGGGAAAAATGGCGGATTACGTTGTTTGGCGACCCCCGTAAAATGGTCGTTCGACCCCAAATGGGGTTGCGACCCATAGGTTGAGAACCGCTGCATTATTGCCTTTCAGAGTAACATTACGCAAAGCCCAATAGAAAGCCAAAGTAATGAAAGGCATAATATATATATATATAAAGAAATCACAGATGTAATTTATTCTATTCCTGTTCATTATATTTCTGCCTTTCTATTTTTGCTTTCACTATGCTGATAGACTGCTTTCTACTTTATCTTTACTTTCCCCCCCTCTTTTAGAGGACACATCTCTAACCAACCCATCCTGTCAAAACATTTACTCTGCATATATTTGTTTTGCAATTTGAATGTTTATTCATTTCATATGAATACTTTCAAAATTATTTTCAGTTTTGTATTTCATGTACATTCATTCAGTATGTATTGACCCTATTTCTTGTTGGTTAACTAGTTCCTTATCAAGCTCTGTACAGCAGGACATAATTGAAGAAGACACCGTTAGAATTAAGAGTATAAAGTCTTAGTAACCCAGTCCTCTTTTATTAGTGAATTCTTCAAGAGAAAGTCTATTTGAAAGTTTTAAATCTCTTCTTCTTGGGCTTTGTGCTATCCAGATTGAGCTACTATTTACTAGATAAATCATTAACAAACTTTCCCATCTGTTGATTGTTTATATCTAGAGGACCTTATGTTTTTTTTTTTTTTTTGAACCTCTAGAGCACATTTCACATTCCCACTGTGTTCATTTTACAGGGATATACGGTAGTTCTCAACTTACAACCACAATTGAGCCAGAATTTCCATTGCTAGCAAGACAGTTGTTAAGTGAATCGCCACAGTTGTTAAGTGAATCACTGGAGTTGTTAAATTAGTAACATGGTTGTTAAGTGAATCTGGGCTCCCCATTGACTTTCCTTGTCAGAATGTTGGAAAAGGTGATCATATGGTCCTGGGACACTGAAATGGTCATAAATACACCCAAGCACCCAAATTTTAATGTCATGACCATGAGGATGCTGCAACGATTATAAGTGTGAAAAAGTGTCATAAGTCACTTTTTTCAGTGCCACTGTAATTTCACACAGTTACAACTAAAATGGTTGTAAGTCGAGGACTACCTGTAGTCAGCTCTCTTTTATCAAGGAATAAATTGGTTAGCAGCTTGTTTTTATGCATAACCATTTCTATCATACGGTATATTATTCTTAGTGGATTCACCAGTGTTCAACTTCCAGTCCAATATATTTACTCCATCATAGTTCTAAATCTTCTCTTAACTCTAAATCTTCATCTCTAAATCAGTAAATATAACAATAACTTTCTTTCATATTCATACATTTCACTGGCTTCCTGGAACTTTGTTTGTTATTCAAAATTGTTTGTCAGAACTTGGCAGACAAAAAATGAAAAGAGAAATTGAGGGAGAAGAAAAGTGGGAATTGCTTAAGGAATATAAATGGGCGGAATTCCCCCTCAAAAATATCCCACCCAAATTGTCTTCCTCATTCCAAGCAACTTTCACAAAAATAGAAGGGAAGTTTTTGGGTGATTTAATTACCTGGCCTGGAAAGCTATTTGGCAAAGAAAGAAAGTGAGAGTTAGATTTAAACAACAGAAGATTTGACCTACCAGAGGAGGCATAATATGATTAAATATCTGATTGAATACGATTAAAAGAACAGATAACCCTTAGATATAATTAGACTTTTATAATAAAAGATATGATTTAGAATTAGAATAGCATTTTTTTCTTTTTTGATGTGGGAAATATGAAAATAAAAGGATGGCTGGTATGAATAAAATTTTTAGCTATATAAATGTAATCTTGAGAAAATCATAACTGACAAAGATTTTGAATATTGATGGAAAATTAAACTTAAAGCATGAAAAACAGGATATTGATTTAACAAGGAGATTTTAATTACAAAACAATTGAAATAAAATTGGCTAGAAAAGAGGTTATAAATTGATATTGTTATTTGTATAATATTAGAAAAATATGATGAGGATGTTTATATTTAACTTTGTATGCACCAACAGTAGCAAGAATTGTAATTGTGTAATATGGGGAAAATGAAAACAAATTGGGGAGGAAAGGAGGATCAGGGAAAAAACACTGGATTATGCAGCATTGAATAGATTTATATTGAATAAATTAATGTTAAGTATGTAAACCCAGACAACATGCTGTTTACTAGGCACTAAAGATTGTAATTGTTAAAAACCAATAAAACTTTTTTTTTAAAAAAAATAGTTTGTCCCATAGCTTCTTTCCTTCCTTTAATCAAATTGTTGGGACATTCTGTAGTTTTAAATATTGAAACAGGCTATCCCTGCATAAGTGATACTAGTTTTATATGATTCCTATTCAAAATTGGGACATTTTATGTTCTGGAGAGATAGTTGTACTACTTCAAATATCAAGAGTTGAAGCTTCCATGCCATGATAAATTGTATAGTGTTTAGAAATATAAAAATAGTGGGAGTATGTAAAACAGTGATAATCAATGAAGTACATCTCACATTCAGAGAATGAGGAACTATGATCCTGTATATAAATAAATTTAACTACAAAAATCAACTTTGGTTATATATTGTTTTTCCCTGACAACATAGTGTGGCAGGCAAATTGTCTTTCTACTGGTATTAGTGGTAACTTAAAACCAATCAGACAATAGTTCACTGTATTTATTTTGTCTAGATATTATAATATGTTCTAAAGCTAAATAAGGCTTAAACGTAATTGATCCAATAAGAGGTGTATTAATTGGATTAATCTTAGAACATGTTTGTCCAACTAGTGAGAGATAGAAATGTTGTAAAATGCTTGAACAGTAATCACAATACTTTGAGTGGAAAAAAATGAAGTTATTCAAAAGAGATTTCCTAAATCAGAATTTAAAAACTATAAATAAAACGGATAGTCAGGATGGTGGTAAAAAAAAATGTGAAAGTGATGGTTGAAGTTTGAATTGACTCAAGAATTCAATTACTAAAAGACCATAAATAATTGCAGAATATCTTATTTCGTTCTTTCTATCTTCCATGATGAAGAGAGTTTCTTTGAAGCAAGCTGAAACTTTATTAAAATAAGCCAGTGTTCTTCAGCCTTGGCAACTTAAATTTTCTGGATTTCAACACTCTAAATTCTCCAGCCAGTCATGTTGGCTGGGGAATTCTAGGAGTTGGTCCAGATATCTTAAAGTTGCTGATGTTGAGAATCGCTGATATAAGTACTGTTTTCTTAAAAGTGCTTGAATTTTTTTGTGGTGGGTGTTGTGAGGTTTAGAAGATTTTATGTATTTATTAAATATTAAATTTATATACCTGCCTGCTCACACATACATTGTAGTCACATATAGGTGATTATACAGTAGATGATACTTTGGCATTGGATATCTTTTTTCAGGGCCCCAAAACAAGAAGGTCCAAATGTAGGAAATGTGGGAGGTTAATAAGAATATAAATGATATTTGGGAACTTCAAAAGAAAGAAGTGATAATACTAATCTCCATTGTGGAGGTAGCTATCTGAGCATAAGATGACAAAAAGCTTTTTTCATCTGATAGTAATAAAGGGACTTCATGTTTCCAAAAGAAAAGTACTTTCCTTTGAAACTGGTGAATGGTTTCTATCTCTTTTCTTCTGCTGCAACTAAATTTGCTCTGGAAAAGTTGAAAAAAAAAAAAACGATCACGGAAGCATTTTTTAAATAAAAAAAAAGCAAAAGAATTCTTAGAATCGTGCTCATCTTACAATGGTTTTGTGGGCTTAGCCATATAGCTTTCTTGGCAAGAGTACCAGAATAATGTCTTGATTACTTTGCTGTTGTATTTAGTTTCAATTTGATATTGCTTGTGGTATTTGTTTACATACTAACCAGGATTAATCCTGTTTAAATAAAAGTAAGTTGAATGGTTTGGAAATATAAATGGTTTGCTGTTTTGTATTACAGAATTCAAGGAAGCTTTTTCACTATTTGACAAAGATGGAGATGGCACAATAACAACAAAAGAATTGGGGACAGTGATGAGGTCACTTGGACAGAATCCCACAGAAGCAGAATTACAGGATATGATCAATGAAGTAGATGCTGATGGTAAATTTTATTTAAAACAATTCAGTAATTAAATCACCATTAATACCTGAATATAACTGAAAGGATTTTTATTAATATATAAATTATTTTCCAGGTAATGGCACAATTGACTTCCCAGAATTTTTGACAATGATGGCAAGAAAAATGAAGGACACAGACAGTGAGGAAGAAATTAGAGAAGCATTCCGTGTATTTGATAAGGTATTTCAAATATTTTGATAAGCTTTCGAAGTCCTGTATGCCTTAAACCAAGGGGAATTTCCACTTTGATAAGAACAAATTCTATACTCTATTGTCTATGCCAGTGAGCATTGATGTACAGTTTTCAGGGAATTTTAATGCAAGCTTTCCTAACTTGTAGGCAGTCTGTTCTAAAAATTTTTAGAAGAGTTGATGCTACCAATAATGGTGTATCTTTTTTTCATCCCTGCCAACCCAATTAAAGTATGTAACTAATGTCAAATAATGTCAGTTAAATAGTTTGGTCTGTAATAAAAACAACTTTCCCAGGTGTACATATATAAGAATTCAAAATACATGGAACAATAATTAACTATCTCCTTCCTCGGCTGTTCTTTGCAATGCTAATTGTCCTGTCCTTGCCTAATTTTTAACCTTTTTAGTAGAAGCAAGTTATTTCTTGTTAATTGTTAAAATATGAGCTTAAAACAATTTAATATAATCAAAGTGACAACCAAATATTTTCCAGGATGGTAACGGTTATATTAGTGCTGCAGAACTCCGCCATGTGATGACAAATCTTGGAGAGAAGCTAACAGATGAAGAAGTTGATGAGATGATTAGAGAAGCAGATATTGATGGTGATGGTCAAGTAAACTACGAAGGTAAAAGTTATAAATAGTTTTTAGTAACATAAGTTCTCTTGAACCTGTTAGCAGTCAAATCCACTGACCTTAACACACCTGCATAATTAAGGTCAAAAAAGTGATAAAATGGCTTCTCTTCAAAAACAGTAAAAAAACCTCTTTTCTGTTGGATTGAGAATGCATTTTTTTTTTTATTTGGCAGTCTGAAAGCTGAAAAACCCAGGGAAACTCTTTGCAGCGTGCACTTCCTCCTCTTGAGAGCTTGCATTAAAAATGAAGGGGTAATAAACAGGAACAGCACTGTTAGAATCCAACTAATGTAACTTTTCTCATAACACATAATTTCAAAGTAGCAATAAATAAGTTGCCAATCAGGTAATAGTCTTTTCCTAGCATCTAGTTAATTAGGAGAAACTTCCTAACATTGAGGACAATTAACCAGTGGAACAGCTTACTGTCAAAAGTTGTGGTTGCTTCATCACTTGGAGGTTTTTAACAAAAGACTGGACGGTCACTTGTCTGAGATGGTAAGGGTCTCCTCCTTGAGCAGGGGATTGGATTAGAAAACCTCCAAGGTCCCTTCCAGCTCTGTTCTGATTGAAATAAAGATGTGAGTATTCTCATGCCCCCTAATGTGATCTCAGAAGATTGGCATCATTTTATTTTCTCTTTAGAAATAGCATTGGGATGCTCTGCAGCAATAGTTGGAGTAAAGTATTATTTTGTGCCAAATATATCTACAAATGTCAACGTAAAGTTTTAACTGGATCTAAAATAGAAAAGTGCTATTTGCAGGCTTTACAGTTACTTATGATCTTTCAAAAATATTTTGTTTTATTATAAATGTTGAAGTGAAGCTTTAGATAGCTTCCAGTTCATACTTGACAATGTCAGAGTGATTATATTCCAATTATGGTAGCTTTCATAATGCTTGAGATAATAGAAGTTGAGATAATAAAAGCAGTGGTGGGATTCAGCCGGTTCGCACCAGTTTGGTAGAACTGGTAGCTAATTTTTTGTTGACTTCGACAAACTGACTGAAGCCCTAGCCTTTTTTCCCACAAGGCCCAGAACGGCCCACTGGAAGTGCGTGGATGCCACCTCCGGAAGTCTGTTCTGAACTTTAGAGGCCTAGGGGAGGCCTTCCAGGCCCAGAACAGCCCACCGGAAGTGTGTGACACCACTTACAGAGGTCCGTTCTGAGCTTTGGAGGCCTGGGGGAGACCTCTCAGGCCCAGAACAGCCCACCGGACGTGTGTGACACCACTTCCGGAAGTCCGTTCTGTGCCTCGGAGACCCAAGCCCAGAACAAACTGGAAGCGGCGTCCACACAGAGAACTAATTGTTCAGATATTTGAATCCCATTACTGAATAAAAGTTACTGTATTCCTATACTAGAAAAGTTAGTGTCTTTTTATCTGGCCAGAAATAACATTACAACTTAGATTTGATCAAAATTATTAGTTTTTATTTGGTATGAGACAGAAGATATACCAATAGGGCTTGCAGTATATCAGCAAAATTCCGACAGTCAGTTATTGAACACCATTAAAGAGATTGGTTTCTTCCTCTGCTTACAGTTATGCTTGAACAAAGATCTTTGAGGTTAATAATAGGTTTTATATTGAGGGGCTGAACTGTATTTAGGTCTCTGCTCAAGCAAAAATTTTCATTGGACAGCAGTTTTTGATAAATTGGTTATGGATCTGTAGAAAATTGAGCGCAAACATGAAGGAGGTCCATTTAATATTAATACTTTGTGATGTTTAAATTAAAACAATGGTAGTGTAGTAGTTTTTAAATGACTTAAATAGAAACTTTGCCAATTGAATGTGGAAAAAGTATCTTAGTGTGACACTTAAAAGATAAAGCATTGAGTACCAGCAAATTTTGGACATAACAAGGCTTACTATTTTAGTTAGGTATCTTAAGAGACAGAGCTGAATGTCATAATATTGATGAACAACTGAATTTGTGTGAGTTCTTTATATATTAGAAAGAATTACTACTAATAAAAGGAATGAAATACTAAAGAAAAATGATTAAAAATTAATAATTATTTAGAAATAATACCTTACTAAAGTGAACCAACTCTTGAAATTCATAAATGGTGAGAAGCACTGCACCAATATTATACAGAAAACAAAATGGTAATCTAAAACTGATATAAATTTCTTGGCTAATATGGCAGATTGCCTGCTTTTTATTTGAATATTTACACAGATATTTGAATAACATTACCATCTTTTTTCTTCTACAGAGTTTGTACAAATGATGACAGCAAAGTGAAGACCCTGCACAGAACGTGTTAAATTTCTTGTACAAATTGTTTATTTGCCTTTTTCTCTGTTTGTAACTTATCTGTAAAAGGTTTTTCCCTTCTGTTGAGAGAGATGCATGTATAGTAACAAACTCATTCCTCCATGTTTTCCCCTTTATCTGTCATCCTGATATTTTGGGAAAATGATCAAAGTAACAAATGTTTGCATGTGGCTTACTCTGGATATTTAAGCCCTTCCACACTTCTAAAGTTAGATGGTGTTGGTTAAATGAGGGATCATCTAGGTTATGCCTGTTGAAATTAGTTATTTTAGGAAATTTAGCATGTTGTTGAAATGTAGTCTTAACTCTGTGGACTATGGACAGTCAACAATATGGAACTTTAAAAAGTTTGCACTATTGCAAAACGGGTGTATTATCCAGGTACTCGTACACTATTTTTTGTACTCCTGGTCATGTACCAGAAGACATTTTTCTTCTATAGTTACTATGCTTTTAAAAACTTTTGTTCAGCCACTTATTTTAAAAAGAATCCGCTTATGGCACAACTTGCCTCAAATCCATTCCAAGTTGTATATTTGTTTTCCAATAAAAAATAATTAACTCATATTGCCTAAATATTTTTTGAATGCTTGTACATGGTTTTTAATGTGTCTACTTCTAACATTAATCCTTGTACCTTTTAGACTCTAAATGAAGGCTGTGTTTAGACATAGCAAAAGTGCCTTCTAGGCATGAACTTGGCTAAGTTCTATCTAGCATGGCATATATAGCAAGGCACGGCAGGGGTTACAAAACAAAACGTGGGAGACATGGGCTGTGCAGGAATGAGGTTTGAAGGTGAAAGGTCATTTGAAGTGCATGAGCATGCATGTTGCAACTATTATTCCCTTAAATGCATCAAATGCCAGCAAAAGGTCCAGTTTCTTTAAGGAATTTCAGGCAGGTATAGCATAAGCGCCCCTGAATCGCCTTTCCCCTTTAAATCTAGAAATCTGTACAGTGATTACAGATAATATCAACAGTATTGTGCAAAGGGTTTAGGCAATTGTGCAAAAATCTATAAAGTAAGAATGCTTTCAAAATACGTATTTTAATTGTTTTATTTTTATCAATTTATAAAATGCAAAGTGAGTAAACAGAAGAAAAATCTAAAATCAATATTTGGGGTGACTATCTTTTGGCTCAAACCAGCATCAGTTCTTCACTTGTACAAAGTCAGGGATTTTGGAGGATTAGTGGATTAACCAAGTGTACCAAGCAGATGCTAATGATCATCAATTCCATAGATAGGTTGAAACACAGTCATTAACAGAAACAGCTGTGTAGGAGGCTTAAAACTGGGTGAGGAACAGCCAAACTCTGCTACTAGAAGGCAGTGTTCATATCACAGGTCATATACCATAGCAAAACAGCCCAGGAACAAGACACAAGGTAGTTATAATGCATTAATAAAGTATCTGCCAGGCAAAGATTGCAAAGCAGAGTTTTCAAGATGAGCTGTTCAAGGTCTTTTGAAAAAGTACAAAGAATCGGGCAACGCTGAGGCCATACATGTAGTGGTGAGCAAAGGAAACTTAATGCAGCAGATGAAAGACATATCATGCTTACTTCCCTTGGGCATTGGAAGATTTCCAGCAGTGCCATCAGGACAGAACTGGAAACTAGTGGGATCCAGTACACCCAGCTACTGTTTGGAGAAGTCTGGCCAGAATTGGTTTTCATGGAAGAATTGCTGCCAAAAAGCCATACCTTCAATAAGTAAATGAGACTAAACGACTCAACTATGAAGGAAAACGGGAACGGGTGCAGAAAAATGGCAGCAGGTGCTCTGAATTGATGAGTCAAAATTTTGAAAGATCTGACTAGCAGGAGACACTTGCTTCACTGAAGAGTTGGAGAGCAGTACAATAATGAGTGCAGGCAACTGCGAAGCATGGTGGAGGTTCCTTGAAAGTTTGGGGCTGCATTTCTGCAAATGGAGTTGCAGATTTGGTCAGGATCAGTGGTATTCTCAATGCTGAGAAATACAGGCAGATACTTATCCATCATGCCATACCATCGGAAGTGTGTGATTGGCACCCAATTTATTCTGCAGCAGGACAACAACCCCAAACATGCAGCCAATGTCATTAAGAACTACAGTGTAAAGAAGAACAAGTTCTGGAAGTGATGGTTTGGCCCTACAGAGCCCTGATCGTTGAGTCTGTTTGAGAGTACATGAAGAGACAGAGGGATTTGAGGCAGCCTACATTCACAGAAGATACGTGGTTGTCCTTGAAAGAACCTTGCTGAATTGCTTCAAAAACTGCAAATGTACCTAGGAGAATTGATGCTGTTTTGAAGGTAAAGGGTGGTCACACCAAATATTGATTTGATTTGGATTTCTCTTCTGTTCATTTACTTTCCATTTTGTTAATTGTTAAAAATAAACTATTAACACTTCTATTTCTGAAAGCATCCTTAATTTAAATCTTTTTTGTACAATTGCCTAACACTCATTGTCTAAAACGAACTGGTGTAATGAAATGAGAAATATATACATGTATTTATTAAATTTGTTTGCTGTCCATGTCACCACAAGGTGATTGGGTGGTTTACAACATTAAAATGAAAATATACAGGGGGAGGTGGCAACTTCTATGAGATGATCCTGTGTGATATTCCTCCATTGGGGCCCCAGGCCAACTGATAGAACCAGGTCTTCAGGCTCTTGAGGGAGGTCAGGAGGGTGAGAGCCAAGCAAATCCTGTATTGATGCCTAGTTGTGTAATGAAAACGAACTGATATGGGTTAGTCATTAAAGCTGCCTTTACTGATAGGAAGTGAATACATAGCATCACAGTTGTGATTGTGATATTGCCTAGTAGCTTGAAGATGAGTCAAGGGCACGTGTGTACCCCTTTCTTTACAAGATGGACATCACATCAATTAGGCACACCACCAGGTTGGGAGCGGATATTATTCTTCCGCAAAACACACAAAAAAAATCTGCTTCTAGACCACAATACAGTAAGACCAAGAAGTAAAAATGATTGGTGGCCGTTTCTTAAGTCGAAAGGTTGAACCAATAACTACAGGTTCTCAGGAAAGACTGAGTGTGAGTGATGCATTTTGTTTTCACTTGGACTGTGTTCCAAAGGAAATTTCTCTAAAATTTTCTGGATCAATGGGCACATGGTTTCTTCTAAATTAGTTATATGTCTCAGAAAATAGTTACACCATATTGCTAAGTACGAAACACAGGTAAGCCAAAACACTGCGTGCAGTACTTTCTACCCCATGTTCTAAACTTTTTTAATGGATAGGAAGGTAAATTAAAATGTTAGTTGATGTTAGTATTTTTATTTTTAAGAAAGCCTTTGGAACCATATCAGGAACAGAGATGTTTCTTTATCTTATTGCAGTGTTTCCCAAACTTGACAATTTTAAGGCATGAGGACTTCAACTCCCAGAATTCCACAGCCAGCAACGCTGGCTGTGGAATTCTGGGAGTTGAAGTCCTCATGCCTTAAAATTGTCAAGTTTGGGAAACACTGTCTTACTGGGTCAAAAAGGCTAAGAATATTTGTTTAAATAGAACTGTAAGAACAAATGAGCACTTAAGCAAAATGCCTACTCAATGGAAAATGCAACCATTTAGGAAGCATCTCACACAGCATTACTTGCTCCTTTCCCTACTACCCTGCTCATTTTTGCTCCTTTCTGAGCAACAATGTACATCTTTTGATTTACGTGTCATTTTTGTTTTTAAAGTTTTATCAGAGTTGTAGGATGGAGCAAAAGGAACAGGAAAACCGCAGACATCAGTCTCATGACAAACACTGGGGACCTTGGTTCTATTAGAAGAATAAAACAAGTTGTATACAAAAAATGGCTTCTATGGATCTTCCATGAAGATCTTATTTAAAAGATCTTATTTAAAAAGTATTGAAATCATTTTGACATACATAGTATGATTCACACAAATTTATGGTGAATCAGTGATTTCAGAAATGCAGTAATACTACACATTCAACAATCCCTGCCCCCATTTGCTTTTAAACAAAAATAGATTCTATTCCAAATAAGTCACAATTTGCCATTTATCTAAACTTTAGTACAATTTTCACTGCTGTTGCTTCTAATATCTCTGGTCCTGATATGGTTCCAAAGGTGTTCTTAAAAAATAAAAAAAGCTGGTTTCAATGTAACATAACTTGCCCATTAAAAAAGTTTACAGACAATGGGGAGTGGAAAATACTGAAACTGGTTTTTTGGCATACTGGTGTATGTAGCACAATAATTAAAAATGCAGAGACCTTAATTCATTATAAGTTTGTGGAGTCACTTCCTTTGATCCATTTCATCAGTTTTTGGATGTGGAAAAGGGGATTAATAGCATCAGCCAATAAACTATCCATGTAAATGAGAGACTATTGTTAATGGAAGATGCATGCTAATACAAAATTAATAATAGAAGGAATCATTCAAACTTGGTATGTAACAAAGTTTTTGACTAGAATACATAACACTGTGTGTGTGTAAAACTGATGTGTGATTCTACGACCATGATCTTGCAATCCACTTAACTTAATTAATCGGGGAAGTACCAAAACAGGTGACATGCTCCAATAATTTAACTTCCCCTCTCCCCAGTAATTAAATGTAACTCCAGCAGATCCAGTCATAAACAGGATTAATATAGTATTACTCCATATATTAATATCTTGGGAGCACCTAGCATAGGCACCAATATGTCTATTCATAGCATCAAGAATTGGAAAGAACTTAAATCATCCAGTGAAATTCCCTGCTCAGTGCAGAACCACTTAAAGCATTTTGGACAAATGGCTATTTGTAGTTGCTAAATTATTCCATTGATTGACAGTTATTACCAGCAGGAAAATCACTCTAATATTTAACATGAAATATACTTCCCTGTTGTTTCAGCTCACTGGGTTCTGGTCCTGTCTGATTATGCCTTCTCTCCTTTTGACAGACATCTGAATACCTGAAGATTGCTATTGCATCTCTTCTCAGTCTTTTCTTCAGACCAATATTTCTAGTTCCTCTAACTGTTCTTCATAGGACTTGGTTTCTGGTCTCCTCACTATTTTGGTATTGTTCTCTAAACTCCAATTTTTGTTTTGGTGTTTTCACTATTGAGAACTGTGGTGCCAAGAACTAGAAACACTATTCCAAACACTATTCCAAGGCAGAACCAAATGAGACAATTACGATGTGGACTCAATGCTCACACTGTTCATCCAATTCAACTTGTTATTTATTACAGTGACTAGATTCTTTCCCCAAGTTTTTTCTGCCAAACCAGGTCTCTCTCATATACTTGTGCCTTTCATTCCCCCCCCCCAGAGGAAGAACTTTATATTATCCCTGTTAAATATCATTTTATTCATTTTGGCCCACTGCTGAAATCTGTCTAGATCTGTATGAATCTTATCTTGCTATTTTGATAATCATTTCATCAGTCTGTCTCTTCATCCAGGTCATCAATAGAAATGTTAAACAACACAAGTTCCAGCATTTTGTCTTGTGATGCTCTATTTGATACAACTTTTGAAGTTATATGGAACAATTTATGAGTACGCTCTAGGTGCAATCATTTAGCCAATACAATTATATCATCTCTCTTTTTTTGGTGTATCAGAGTTGATTCCTGGTTAGGACATGGACAAGACCATGCAGTTTTCTTGCAATGGCTTCAGAAATGATTTCCTATTGCCCTGTAGCTAGAGTTAAGAGAGAGAATGACTAACCGAAAAGGTTTGCAGAGGTCAAAATATTCTATGTCCATTGTGTTTTCCTGGTAACTCTGTCAAAAAAGAAGATATGGTTAGTGTGACTTATTTGTGACAAGCCCCAGTTGGCATGGGCATCTATAAGTCCGGCAAGGTAGTCCAGACCAAAAGCACAACCAGGAGAGTACTAGCACTATATTGTAAGGTTACATTAAACAGAATCTTGGGATTTCTCCTGTCTTTTATTCTCCAGAAAACTGGAGACATCTTTTACATGCCAGTTGTCCCATTTACAGCTCCCTCCTGTCTCCCAAGGTCATTCTCACATCTGAAGGGATGGGCAAAGGGAATGATGCCTTGTATAATTATATAAACACTCAAATGCTGGAATTTACATACATGTGTCAAATGTTCTGACCCAAGCATATAATTGGTATATTTGCACGATTATGTAATGGTATGTTAAATCTCAACTCATTCTGTGCTTTAGTTTCTGCCAACTTCTTGTTTCCTTCTTTGGTTATACATCCCTGCTATTTTCTAGTTTTTCTTTTCAGCATTTTGGAAACCCTGTGTTTATCTATGCTGGTGTCTTTAGATCTCTCCCATTTTAATTGCCACTGTTTGCAATTACACCTTCAATAGCCCTTTTTTCAGAATTTCACACCCTTCACAGAAAGTTTTCTCCTTCAGAATGTTAAGCCACTGGATGAATTCACCAAAATCCACTTTTCTAAAATCTAGTATGCAAGTGTTCTCTCTATCTTTGATAGCATAAATTCAAGGATAACAAGGACATTTTCTCACATTTCTGGTCACCTTCATTTCTTCAAGTAATTCCTTCTGTTGGTAAGGTTTATGTGTGGTATAGCAGACTCCTCCTCCTTGTTCCTTCTTTGTGCTTCTAACAAATGACTTTGCCAAGAGATGATAACATTTTGGGGATCTCTGACTCTTAGCAAAGTGAAATCTCCCGTTGTCGTTATTATCTTTTTAAAAAATTTTGTCATCACACCCTATAATATTCATCCAAATCCTTCACATGTCTACATAGTTTACAACATTTCCCTCCATGAGGAAAATAGTGCTCGAGAAAGCAAGCTTTTCTATTATCAAAATCACTGTCAGTCCTAATAGCACATAACATACCTCTAAAATACACATTTGCTGCAGTTCCCAAAGCCAGTGCTTTGTAAATACTCCAACAATCACAAGGTGGTAGCAAAGAGATACACTAAAAAACTCTGCTGCCATACTATGGACATCTGATATTTTACAGCCCTAGCTCAAGTTTCACTCATTGCCCTGTTTCTGGCAAATGGGAAATGGTTAGAGATGTCATAAAACCTCAATAATCTTCTGAGAAAGGATTGTGGAATAACAGAAACCTTTTGGAGAAAGAGTGGGACCTCTTAGTGTGTCGACATGGTGCCAGAAAGGTGGGCCGGTGCCAGAAAGGTGGGCCGGTGTGAATGGGCTAATTTCTGATTGGACTAAGCATGCTGTGGCATCAGTGTATTTATCTACATATCTTAAGAGAGCTTGCAAGCCAACCAACTTGCTAAAATAACAGAACAAAACAGGGTTCCTTAGGACTAGACAGAACAGGGTTTAAATATATTCAATTTGTCTCATTTTAGAAGGTCATTGGGGAGGGATAATTTGCTTGTCCTAGTGAACAGACAGATTTTTTTTTTACTCATCTCTTGCTTCTGATTGACATTTTTCACAGCTTGATGAAGAAAAGACCCTGCACAAACTCCTTTTAGGGGAGTTTACAAACAAATACATATTTCTCAGTCTGAAAGCAAAAACCCATTCTTAAAATCTTGTATCAATTCTTCATCTGAGCTACATTTTGTTCCCAGATGCTTGTATCTTCTTCTAAGTAAGAATGCTCAAATCCTTAGCATGTGGATTGTGATGTCATAGACAACTATTGCTGATTTGATGCAATAATCCACTTAAAAACCCCAGAGGGAGAGCATGGTTGGCAGCATCTTGGGCAGTAAATCAAGCAAACATTCCATAGTAAATGTTCTACAGCTATCTTATTTCAACTGCAGCTCTCATTATATTTTCTCTTCTAAGATTAAACATTTTAAGTGTATGGTAAAACTAAACATTTCCTCAAGTGAGACTCCTAGTGTCTTCCTGGAGACATCCTTCTACTTTTCTTGGCAGTATGGAAGCATTCTGCCAAGTTCTTCTTCAGGCTGTTTTTCAAGTTCTTAAACTAGCACTACAGCCCTTGACTTCCTGGTTGACCTCCATTTAAGTTCTGATCAGATTGTCCCCTTGCTTCAGTGATCAGCCCTATTAGGTTAGGTACTAAATCTACTGCTATTCTAAATATGAAACCATTTTTATTTTTTTCTGTATAAATATTAAGACGCTTTCTTACACTTAAAGTCATTCTTTAACAATCCTGATTTTTTTTTCTAGGTAGGAGAACATGAAAAAATACCATATCAAAGAAGAGATACATGGTGGAGAGAATCACTAAGGGTATGTAATGTGATATCTATTTATTCTTGTGTTCTTAATTTACAAGCATAAAATTTATTTATTAAATTTGTATAGTTACCAAAATATTGCATGTTATTGTATTATGTTCCAATTTGGAAACTAGTGCAATTAAGACAAGTGAGATTATTTAATAGTTTCGCATTCTCATTCTTAAATAAAGTAGAATTTAGGGATATCAAGTGATACTTTAGAACAGCCTTCTCCAACCTGACATCCTATAATTTCCAAAACTGGTCACATTAGTTTGAAATTTTGATAATTGTAGCCTAATATATATGGAAGGCATGAGTTAAGACAAGCCAATTGAGAATTATTCTTAGCCTATTGAAAATACTATTATACTCATAAATGCTATTGCAGTCATATTCCCGGAGGTATCTAGTTCTATGAGCACAGAATGTTGTACTAATTAGTTCTTGAGATGCACTAGTATGGCTCCTCTTATAATCTGTATACTTCTATGAATCATTGAAAATAACAGACTTGCCTCTCTTCATCCCACCCTTTGCAGAACACCTTTCACAGAGATTGTGTAGTTTACAGCCTGTGGCCCAGTTATATATAAAAAAGAATTAATGTGAGAATAAACTTCCCCAGGTTTCCCTCTAAGGTCTGAGCTACTTCCCGCAAGCTTTTGATTTTTTTGGCCTGGATAGACCTTTGCAGTTCTTCTAATTCTACTTCTGTGAATGCTTTATTTTACATTATAAATCAACATTGATCTACTAGCCTCTGTTCTGTTATTTCTGATTCCTTGTTGATCTGGATGATGACTGATTTCTGAAAATAACTGAATAAAAATATTTCCCTTGTCTTCTAAGTCATATATTTGAATTGAGCCACAAATACTGTAGGACATCTGAATATTTAACATTAACATTTAGACACCAGATTTCTCTGTGTTAAGTCCTTGAATTATTAAAAGAAATGCAATGAAATAAGAGGTGTTGGGCTATCTAAACGAATTATTAGCCCATAAGTGAAACATGTCCCCAATTAAACTGTCTTTTGGAAGATTTGCTATTATTTCCTGCAAGAGGACCATTACCTACACGCAGGTTATGTTAATTTCCCTGGGGCACCAAGATTGGTCAGTCTAGCCCAGTGTTTCACAATCTCAGCAAGATACGCTGAAGAATTTTGGGAGTTAAAGTTCACACATTTGATCTATTTCAGCAAAAAAAAAAGATACATAATGATCTGCTTAAAGACACTGCTGAAATCCATATTTATATCTTCAGATATGCAAAACATGTCATATATACTTTGTTTCTCTCTACTAGCCAACCCCAATCCCAGGGTTTTATCCTGTACGAGGTTTTCTTGAAGAAGCTCAGTTGAACCCAGTGAAGGCAACCTATAATTTTAAAGGTGAAGGGAGAAAGAGAGCATCCATCTATGAGCAATTACCTGATCTGACCTTGCAAAATGCTTTCAAGTACTATCCTCCTTCATTTGTGGAATTGGCAGAGAAAAGACCTGCTACTTATTCCTTTAAGAGTACTTCAAGGCAAAGCAACTATCCAATCAACAGAGATAAGGTAAAATTAAGTTAGGAATGGGGTTCTGTAACAATAATTGCTATTTTAAAGGAAAAGGTACATAGCCAAAATATGGTTTTGGATATCTCAGGGGCTACCATTAATATCCTGATCCTGTCTTATATCCCAATGGCAAGTCCTTCCAAGCGGGCTCAATGGCCAATGAATGAGGAGCAGGGAATGGAAAATCAGAGAGAGTTAGAAATGGAATGGAGAATCTCAAAAGAGGTTATCACCATCATCTTAGAATAAAAAATAATAATAATAGTCCAATCTAAAAATCTGGCTGGCAATGCAACAAACAAATAATAATAATAATAATGTCCACTGAGGCATTGCCTTGATATGGTTGTGGGGTTTGTGTGCTCTGAGGAGAATGAGAGCTATGCTGAAAGTTCTCTTCTCATCAGAGGGCCAGACAAAGAATGTCTTTCTCATAAAAAAATATGGTGAGACATAATTTACAGAAACTTATAACAAATCAGTCATTGTCCAGGTCGACAAGGTTTCAGAAAAAATAGAACAAAGGATAGTGGATCAATGTCTATTTATAATACAAACTAAGGTACTCACAGAAGTAGAATTGGAAGAATTACAAAGTTCTATCCAGGGCAAAGAAATCAAAGCCTTGCCAGAAGTAGTTAAATGGTAGATGGAAACCAGGTAAAGTTGGCAGTAGAGGAACCAGCATAGCTATTGAGTTGTTTTCATTCCCAAACCAGGCATCTTTTCATCTGCCTTCTCCTCAGAAAGACAAAGTCCTCTAATTAAAAAGCAAGAGGAACTGGAACAAAGAATAAATGACACAACATAATAAGTTTGTCTGTATTGAAGTTTATTACAAAGAAACAATTAGCACAAGTTTTAAATGCCAATATTGTAATATCAAATATGAGCAATTACTCACTACAAGAACCAAACCAACTAATGTATAGTACAGATGCAGTTATAACTGAATATTTGGGCTGCAAAATCAACAAATAAGAAAAAAAGCCAAACAGTGCACTAACAAAATAGAAGGCCAGGCTGGAAAATAAGATCAGCATGCTAATATCAGATGCAAGCAAGCTACAACAGCTGAAAGAAAAATAAAGAACAAGAAGACAAAAAAAAAAAAAAAACCACCTGATCAAGAAATATCACCTAAAAAGAAGGAACTGTAAGGAAACACAGGAGATCAGCAGATATGAAGTTCAAACAGAATCTCCGATTTCAGTCAAATCAGAAATATTTCTACCAGTCCATCAATGGAGAAACTGCAGCGAGCCAATCAATACCTGACAAAGAAGAAACAGTTTAGTTCTGGGCACAGATATGGGACAACCCAAAGAAATAAACAAGAATGCAGTTTGGATAAAGGAGGTGGATAAGAATAAAAAAGAAGTTGAAATGAAAGAAATTGTAATAACAACAGAAATGGTGAAGATAAGGGCAAAGAAGATCAAGAATTGCTCAGCATTGCATGAAGATAAACTGCATATTTTTTGGTTGAAATATTTTGACTGGTCTTATTGTCACTTGTTGCCAAGCTGTTTAACAACATGTTCCAAGAAGGTGAAATTGAAGATTGGTTAACAACTGATAATGAAAGATCCCACAAAAGGAGCAGCATCAGGCAACTACAGTCCAACTAACTGCTTAGCAACAACTTTCAAATTGCTAATTGGTGAGGCAGCTGATGTAGTCCAACAGCATCTAGCTGAAAACAACTTTCATTATCAGAGCAGAAAGGAAATCACCCAAACAACAGAAGAGCAAAACAGCTTATAATTGATAATTGGAAGCAAACTGGTAACCAGTGCAGTTTATAAAATACATAATAAGATTCTACACAGCAAGCTTGTTCATTCCTAATCAACATTCGAAGAGTCAAAGTAATGAAGAATCTTGTGGCATCTTAAGAGGTTCAAGGCACCAAAAACAGAAATATAAAATGTTCAGATGGTAGAATGAATTGTAGCATTTCTGATTGCATATGGTGAATACCTCCCTCTACTCAGTATGGTAGTAACTAAAAGTAAGTAAACGTTACCTAAAGATGTGTAAGTAAAACCTATTTGCAAATAGAAAATTAGGACCTTAGAGGGGAAAAAAAAAATCTGGTCATAGACTGGCTTCTTAGTTTCCAATTTGCAAAGAGGGTTTAAAGATAAAGGGAAAAGTGACTTTACATCTGCAATCAAGTACAGCAGTCCATTAGTTTATTTCAGCCATGCCAAGCCAAGGCAGGACAAGGCAGATTTGATCTCTTGGAAAAGCTGATCAATAAATTAGGCTACAAAACAAAGCTTAAATTCTTATACATTGTGCTTTTGATTTCCCCATAGAATATAAACACTGATCCTGGACAATATGATCTTTTCCCTCATCCAGTTCCTACTTTTCCTACTAAGTAAGTATACTTTCTAATCTTGTTTGCTTTTTAAACAGATTATTGTGGCATGTAAAATCTTAATATTTTTTAATTTGGCTATATTTCCAAGCAGTAATATAGCCCTTGCCTGAAGCCAGAACATTGTGGTCAGAGGCCAGAATAGATTCTTGCTGATTTCCATGAACAATTAGACTTTTTCGAGATCCTTCCTTATTAGAGAGGTACCTTCCATTTTCTCTGAGGGTGATGCAAACAGTCAGCAGGAGATAGGTCCTAAAAGAAGTGGCAAGACAACAAAGAAGTAGTCAAACAACTGTTTATCTTGCCAGGCTGGTCAGTTACAGGTCAAGGCAACATGTTGCCTTTCAGATTTCTGAGACTGTAATTGTCATAAGTCCACCCAGAAGGGCTAGTGGTTGAATTAGGGAAAGTGTCATTCAAACATCTCACATACAATTGGTTGTTTATCCTTGTCTTATTCTGTTCACCTTGCTGTGATGAGTTGGACAAATAAATTGCACCGCTATATAAATAGCTGGGAAAAATACAGATGTTTCAAAGGCATGTTTGAAATAAAATTGGATTGTAGACTCACTACAAGGAGGAAGGGTTGGTCCTAGAATAATCACTGACATTTCTGCAGCAATGCTGTGCCTTGGATTTCCAACTATTTTGGCATATTATTAAGGCCAGACTTTTTTGTGGATGAAAGATCAAGGAATGAAATTTAATGTGTGTGTTTTTTAAAAAAATGACATGCACATATGTCAATTGTATATAATTTTATGAAATTATAGTGTATCTATGTAGCCTGCAACAATCAGTTAAACTTACTCTCTCGGATTGTAGGCTTGAACCTTCCTTTGATTCTCAGTGCTATTCTAGGAAGGCCTTAGTCATTCTTCCCCTCCACTTGACTTCAGCTGGATGGTGAGAAAAGAGTTACAGGTCAATAGCCTTGAAATATGCTGGTGGAGTTAAATGGGGTTAAAATAACTTTAGTTTTACTGATTTCAATACTTTTGAGTGGTTCCTGGTAGTGGGTCTCTCAAATTAAAACCAATGAATAAAAACTAGTCATTAAAACAGTAAAATATAATACTATTAAAACAACTAGAAATAAAAAATGTACAAATTGAAATTCAGTTTAAAAATCATTCAGGCCTCCTGAACAAAATGTTTCAGACACTTACATAGAAACACAGACACAATTCATATCTTACATAATTCCCCCCCCCCGACACACAAACAAGTTTAGCAGAAGAAGATGTTTTGAACTTGGATCTTCTTAAGTTGGTACAAGATTCAAACCTTTACAACATAGCAGCTCTCAGTTTTAGCCTTTTGGGAGAGGACCACTAACAGTGCAAAGCAGACCTTCCAGAAAAGGGTTTTGAAGAAGACTGAACTGGGAATGAGGTTGGTGCAGGCCATTCCAGGGTTCTTTTGCATAGGGTGGATTGTTTTCAGGGGCATAGGAGCCTATGTTCTGTACATTGACAAAGAGGAAGACTTGTCTTCATTGACATGTAGATAAAACTAATATCTCCAATTTTACTGAAACTACTGTTATTTCAAAAGAACCTAAATGCTAAAATAATTTTATTTTCTCTCCTTATTCTATGTAGGAGCTATATGTTTCGATCTGCAGTTCAAAGACACCCCATTTTTCCTCTGGTAAGGTCTATTGATTAATGACTATAAAATGTTGGGGTTTCATGCAAAGAAGAAAAAAAATCCACTCTTAAATATTTCTTTTCTTCAAAATAAACCGTTAATACTTTCCCTTCCCAACTCTTTAACATTTAGCTTTTTTGGGAATAGTTACAGTAGATTTTTCAGAACTCGCCCTACAGCTGTAAACATTGCACCCACTCTTGTGGTGCCACCTTGAGTTTTGTTACTGTCCTTCCCCCCATCCAATGGATCCCAGTTTAATTACAGGGCCCACTGAGGGTTGGTATTATAGAAATGTAAATAAAGGCCAGAAATTCATTTTTTCTAAAAAAAAAAATCTTTTTCTTGAGACATGTCAGAAAAATGAACTCACTTTGCCTCTCCATTGGAGAATTGACCTACATGACAATTGCATCTGCTTCACACAGATACTTCCTCTTTCTCTTCTTGCTGCATCCTCTTCTCTTCCTCTTTCTTTTTGGCCAGTGCAGTCACAAAGGACCGAATCAGGTGCTGCTGCCTTCCAGCAATTCTCTTCCATTCAGGAACTCCCCTGGAAAACTGTTAATAAAAAATGACAGGAAACAATTGTATACCATTTATGCAAAGAAAGTGGAGCACACTGATAGAAAGAAGAATGGAAATTTACTAAGAGGGTTAGAGAACAAATGAATGAATATCATACGGTGGCCATGTTAGCATGACATGGCTAACCCCTCTGACATATTTGTACCTGCCAGTAGCATGTCATCCAGGTCAGTCAGTTTCAACCATTTCTGCCAGCTGCAGGGAGGTGAGCCTAAAAAGCCAAGAGGCTGTCCATAACCATGCAATTGATGCCCTACCCTTTTTTCACATAAGCCAAAAAAAAATCAAGATGGCAGCCATCATTATGCATTGGAATACACATGGGTAAGGTGTTCTCTGGCTCCTCCTTACCCAATAGGGATCTGGTCATCTGAAAGAAAGTTACTGAATAGATATTTGAAGATGCAATAAGGGCATAGAAGTAAATATGCTTCGCTACACTTATCAACACAAAGTAAGTTCTAATATAGGCTCTTATATTGGTTGGCCTTGCTCTTTGTCTTCCTCCGGTGGTGCTCTAGGAAGCTCTTGTGTCACTTCAGCTTGTGTTACTGAGCTGCTCAGTAAACCATGGCATTCTATGAGTTCCATGTGCACAGAGGCTCCAAACAGGCATGGATTTGGTCCACGGACCCAGTAACCTGCTCATTTATTCAAATTACTCATTTGTAATCATATCTACATGTCTACATGCAGAGATTTCTAAGTGATAACCCAGTAGCCATTTCTCCACTTGAAAAATAAGTGATGGAATATTGTAATTGCTACACTTGCCCAGTAGAATTCTAGTTTCTTAAGTAACAAAATAAAGAAATAAGAACATTTTCCTTTCTGACTTTATGGATTACTCTTTTCAATGAAGTGATTGCTCCAAAAACATGATTTTGTCTTTATCTAGAAATAAGTTGTGCTCTTGTCAAAAAGTTACTATTTATGCTACAGTCACCATGTTGGGGCTGCAAAACTGTTGATAACTATTAGATGGCAGGAAACTTGTATTTTTTTGTATTTCTTAGCTGCCGTCTAATGATCATCTAGATTTTTTAGTCTATATATGCATAGAAGAGAATATTTATAGCTCAGGGTTGAACTTTGATGCTCTCTGAGCTTGGTTGTTTTCTTGCAGATGTTTTATTACCAAACTTGGTAACATCATCAATGTTAAATATATGCTAAACCTATATGCTAAAGTCATATTGAAACCATTAAACCCATAAGCATTCTAACACTGAATCATCACTACTAGTTTACTAATCAGATTGGTAGTACTATGTTTATGTAAATCCTGGCCAATCCAAAAGTTTTATTCTGCAAGATAATAGTAAGAATCTATTATATATGTAAGAAGTTATAAAGCCAGGGTATTCATCTTCCCTGGTAAGTTTTACTGCACTTCCAACTGACATCTGTGTAATATCATCTCAGTCCTTGCACTGGACAGCCAGTGTTTCCATGGACCAGTCACCATACTACAAAAGCACATATTCCCAACTGAGTAACATAAGTTCTTGAGCAGGAGAATCCATGTAGAAAACTCCAGCTTGAACATTTTCATTATAAGGTATCTAGGGTCATGTCTTTCATACTTGACAGATGTGTTGATTGCAATTGTCCAAATATGGATTGGAGGAACAAGCAAGCTGACGTTATTGATGCATCTGTTCCCCAGTTAATAATACCCAGATTCAGGAGCCAAAGCAATGAGGAAGTAGTGAGAACTTCCATCAATATTAAGTAAGTGTATCAGATGGAGAGCCTATGAGTCACCCTACCATAATCTTGATAAATGACTCGATCCTGAAAGAACAGATAGGAGCATAGACCATATGAATCTCTTCAAAAGATCTATCAATCATATTCTTGAAACGCTGTCATTTTAGCACAGTCAGAATTATATAGAAGACCTTAAACTATATACCTGTGGTGGCTGAATGAGCCTCTCAAGTCCTCTTCCCGGTGTTTATGATAGGAAGAAAAATGTGCTTAATGGCGTTTTACATTTTGTAATCTGATCAAAGTTCACTTCAGTTTCCAAATTCTGTATTAAATGAATTTAGAAAGATGCTGGGTTTTTTCCCCCCCACATCTTTTTGCTTCATAGCCTAATGTTTAAAAACATCTGAATGTAATGCATGTACTTAGAATTGTTTTAAAAAATACAGCAATGAAAGTATTCAGAAAATGGTTACATTTAATAGAAAACCCATATTAGAAAAGTGGAGGTGAAAAGCAAATATTCATACGTAACAGCATTCCAGAGGCCAAGGGGCATCTTATTCTTGAGTAATCCTGGAATGCCAATCATCTTTGAAATGCAGCGTACCGTAGCTAGCAAGATCTCTGAAAATCCCGGAGAAATAGAAAAGTGGATCTGCTGGATCCTGAACTGTCAATAGCCAGTTGGCAGCTGGGTTAATTATGTCAGCTCTTTTGAGATATGCACATGGCTAAGCACTCCTCTTAGCATTCTGCATCACTGGCAGCTTCCAGACCTAGTAGGAGGAAACACACACACAAGGGTAGCTTCACAAAAAGAATATCAAGTAACCTGAGCATAGTGATTAGGCTGTACTAGCTAGGAAGGGGGGGGGCAACAGAGATTGTACCCCAACAGAGATTGATAATGGGTTCTTTGTTGGTGCATGAATAAAAAAAAGATATAAAAAAAAACAACAGAAAAATCAGCATAGGCGATGATATTATAGAGAAGTTAATAACAAGGAGCAGAGCAGTACAGTGGCCTAGAGGTGAAGATGCTCACCTCCCACTCGGAAGGTTCAGAGTTCTATCCTAGGCAACAGCAGATGTTTATCAGGGTGCAAAGAGAAAATATCTGCTGTGAACTCCATGCAGGCATCATGGAGTAAACGCCAGTAAACGGCCAGTAAACGCTCAGCTCCATTCAGTCGCTCCAACTCCACCCAAAATAAAGGGATTAAAGGATCGTAAAAAGAAGAAAAAATAATCAGGAGCAGCAGTAATAATGACAATAGATAGAATTTAATAAAGTAACAATTAATTGAAATTCCCAAAACTTCAAATTTCAATTGATTTGTAATGTGAAGACTTGGGCAACAGTTTTCTGTTACAAGAGTAGGGACGTTAGGAAATAGGTCCTTCATTGCTGGAAAAGAAACACTTCATCCAGATCTTAATTTCTTTGTGGAATTTGCTGCTTTTAAGTAGCATGATGACAGTGGTTCTCTGACTTAAAGAGTAGAATGAGAAAGGTAGTATGCATAGGTGTTGCCAACAGCTCTGAGTTAAGGTGCTTCTTGAAGCTTACAATTCAGTAATGGGCAAGCAGGTTTGGCCATATGTCGGGATTGATGGGCATTTAATCAAAAGTACCTGTTCTGTATCTAGCTGGCTTTTTCTGCTCCAAAATGCTGTGAAGCATCTGTAAAACAACAGTATTGGTACTCGTGATGGTTTCCTATATGCCTGGGGATGGCCGGAATTGAGTGATAGAAGGCTGGACTAGATTGTCCATTGATTTAATGCATTGTGACTTTTTAATGATTTAATGGTCAGATTGTCAAATCAATGAGAGTGGATTTAGAGAAGAGGTTTATAAAAACACATTACTGTAAGTATTAGTTATGATGCCTAGCAAGAATGTTATCTCCGTTGTTCTGAGGTAGTTTTGTAATTAAATTTGTCTGATTTTTTCCCTCTATTACAAAGCAATGTTGTGTTTCCCCACTTCATATTTTTCTGTGAAAATGTGTTATCAAGTGAAAGCGTTGTACCACAAAGGACGGGGGGGGGGGAGAATGTGACAGTTCCGTTGCTCCTAACACATGTTCATGCGCAGAAATGACAGTTTATGACAGTGATTTCCATGTACCTTTTATAGCCGAGCTGAAAAAAAGGCATATTTTGCTGAAATTAGCCATCAAATCTGCACTATAGAAAGGAAGAGCTGAGCTATTGAGAAGGAATCCAGACAGGCTGTTGGAATGTAGAAAATGAGCTTCTTTGGGTGGAAATTTCAGATGATACTGTTTTCTTCCTCTTTGTTATTAATTTTGGCCCCAGCTGGTCCATGATTAATAATATTATGCTTTCATGAACCACAATTCTCCAGGGGTGCATTTATTATCTAAGGTATGCTTTTTTTGAGGTCACTTGTGATTTTCTATTGTTTTTTTTTAACATGTAGCTGGAATGATGGTAGAGGAAGGAGAGCTTGCAGCTTTTATATGCCAATAGGAACTACATTATATTGAGTTTTGGGGGGATGATCAATAACTTAAAGAGGCTTTCAAAGTTTCATGGTGCCCTCCAGTGTAATCCTTGTCTTTTTCTAACTCTTGAAGTTTGTTTGGTTTTTATACCACATGTATTCATACATGTCAAAGAAGAAAGGGAAGTTGCTGGGAGCAAAGGCAATGTGTCCCTTCAAATATTTGCTGACCATTATCCTTGGTTTAAAAAGGCACGATGGCAACTGTGATCAAACCTTATCAATTTTATCATAATCACATACATGCTAAAAAGGGAGGTGCAATGTGTGGTCCATGGTTGTAAGTAGTACCTTAAAACTATGGTACATTTCTCCCTTGTCATTAATGAACAGGTAAATGATATATGATTGATTTACTCATTAAGTGCCATTAAACTGATGTTGCCCCTTGTATATTATATGGATGGATCCATAGGTTTAATTTTATTGCCTATAGTTGTCATTTTAATTACATTTATTTGCTATTACACTAAATAAATCCATTTTAACTTTTGTTCTTCCCTCCTCTTCTTTATTCTTGGGCCTGGCCATCTGCCAACACACCATCTAAAACCTACCATATGTGCCACATAAATAGCTTATGCAGCCTTGATTTAGCAAAATGATCTAAATTTATGATCTACGTTTTGGCAGGCCACCAAATCAGAATCTTTTACCAGTTGAGCCATTAGGCTGTAAAGGATGTCTGAGAGGTACGGACCACAAAACATATCCATTATAGTGTAATATAAACTGATATCTTTCATTTTTTTCCCTCAAAAAATTGAAAAATTCTACTTTTATACTAAACCTGGATTTGGTAAATAAACAGGATACAGCCTCACTTTAGATTCTGTTGATGGGAATTGCACTTTCCTCACTTTTTTCCATCCCACTCAGCACTGAATAACTGCACAGAGGCTATCACTTATTTATTTATGAGCCATAGTGGTGCAGTGGTTAGAATGGAATACTGCCGGCTAACTCACTGCTCACTGATTCTGACTGGCTCAAGGTTGACTTAGCCTTCCATCCTTCCGAGGTCGGTAAAAGAATTGTAGGCAATATGCTGACTTTGTAAACCATTTAGAGAAGGCTGTAAAACACTATGAAGTGGTATATAACTCTAAGTACTAAGTGCTATTGCTATTCAAATTTGTTATAGCTTCCCAACTCCAGTGGATTTATGCCTCTTCCCTCCCTTCTCTGACATATCTATTAGATTTGATAGGAAGGACTTCTCCATGCACATAAATATATATGCAGAGAGTCAGATGCAAGAGAAGATCCTGCTGCTTAATCAGGATACTTCCTTGGGATATGAGCTCTGTCTACTTAGTTAAACACGCATGAATACCTTCTCATGAACACCCACCTCCTTGAGATGAGGCAACGTGTCTATACAATATTGAGTGAAACTATGTACTTCTAAAGGCCTTGCAAACTTTTGTTCGTTGAAAACTGAGGAAAATGTGTATAATTCCCCCCCCCCCTTTATCATGTCACAACAACATCTTTTATGCTTTCAATTCCAAGTTTAATAGCTGGATTTATCTGATTGCTTGGAATCACAATTTTTTTCTGCCTTGCAATAAAGAAGTTAGAAAGTCAGTTGCTGCTTGTGTGCAAAACCACCTCGATTTTGTATCCTATAAATAGGTTTGGTACACCTTTGTATGGTTTCAGAACATAATACTCTTTCACCCTGAGGCAACAGCAAGAGAAAAGGTGTAAAAACATACCCTCTGAAAAGCAGGTTCTTTCTCAACCCATTCTCTGACTTCTGCATCTACATCAACTTTACCACCTATCAACTGAGTTCTAAACCATTACTCTGGTTGAAGTGACCCTATTTTTAGAATAGAATAGAGCTGGAAGGGACCTTGGTGGTCTTCTAGTCCAGCCCCCTGTTCAAGCTGGAGAACCATTTTGAACTTGTGAATCAAGGCAAAAGGGTGCAATTGGGGAGAAGCATGATCACCTTAGTGTTTATGTAATTGGAAACATGTTGTTGGCAAGCTTTAAAACACTTACTGGATTTTTCATTGGCTAGGCCTCTTCCTTGGGAGATGTGATTCACTTTTTTCCTTTCAAGAAAGTTATGCTTGGTTGTATGATATTTTTTTTTTAAAAAAATGCAACCTAGCACTGTTTTTGTTATTGTTTGGATTAGGATTTAAATGCCTCTATTTTTTTTCAAATACATGGCTAATTCTGAGATATCAGCCAGGTCATAAGCCTTGGAAAAATAAGAGGGCAAATTTAACTTCAAGAGCCTAATTCTTCTATTTTTCCAGATCAGGTTAACATTTTTGAAGGATCATAATTTTTTTTACAGTAGCTCACCAGAATTCATTCTGTAAGAGCAGCAGCAAGCTAGGTATAATATGAATTGTCTGAGGATTTTTTTTGGCTTTTAAATAGATGTTAACCTTTCATTTGAAAATCCTTGAGGATCTCATTAATGACCTTGTTCCAGGTGGCCTCTTGTGACAGAAGAACCGTTCCATGTAAACAACTACTATTTAAATGAGTTATTGATATAGCTGCTATCCAATATTTTGCAACAAATGAACTGGAACTGACGTCTTAGTGTTTGCCTGTCTTGGAACAGCTGCAACCTGGGTGTTCTTTGCAGGCGAAAACTAAGGCTGCTCAGCTATTGATGCTCAAAGGATGATTTTGCATGTGTTGTTCACTGTATTGGAAATAAATGACCATTGTTTTGGGATAGGCATGGACAGGATGGAGATTCTGCATAAAGAGACAGCGTTGCAATGAACTTCAGTTTGTAGTTTCTTTCTCAGGTATAGCAGGAAGATAGTTTAGGATGCAAAGCAAACCAACATTTAACCACTGTTTCTTAATTTTATTTTATTTTTAGAGATGAAATTTATTCAAGTTTACTGAGGTTCTATTGAGTCACTATTTCCCATTCTTTTCTCCTGAAACATGTTCCAAGGTGGACTCTGAAGAAAAAAAAATGGCACTTTTAAAAAAAGTATTTTTTAAATAGAGGAATGTTGGGATCGCTATATGTGGACCGGAAAAATCCAAAGAATTACTAGATTTATTAATATAAGAACGTAAAATCAATAATAAAGAGAATATATGTGGATCTCTCTTTTCTTTGAGCCAAAGTACTGTTTTAACAGACTTCCTCAACCCTTGGCTTTACATGCTTTGGGTCTTCTTTAGGTATATCTGGTAGGTGAAGATTATTTTGTACAGTGAGGGGAAAACTGTGGCAGATATACCCCAGGAAGTATTTCAGCTCTTTCTGCCAATGCATATTCCTTCTAATTTTAAATTTTAGATTTTAGGTATGCTAAAATCATTGTGTGGTAGGCTTTTATCTCAAAATCATCTGGGGGCCACCATTTTGGAAAAGCTGATTATCAGAAACTGTATATTTCTACAACTGGTAGAAGAATAAAAATAAAATTTATACATTGTATATGTACTCATTATGCTGACATATAGGTGCTCCTCACTTAAAGATTACTTGCTCAGCATCTGTTCAAACTTGTGATGGCACTGAATTGAATGGTACTTACAATTGATTCTCAAAATTCCAGCCACCAGAGTGTTTAATGGTCATGTTGCCATTTGTGACTTTCTTGGCCAGCTTCCTATAAGCAAAATCAATAGGGAAGCTGGCAGGAGGTCGCAAATAGTGACCACATGATGTCCTTGCTTGATGACTTGCAATGATTCACTTAATGAGAAAGTGCTGGAATTGGTGTTGCTAAGTGATGCAGTCACACGACATTGCACTTTTTGACCTTGTCACTTAGCGATGGAAATTATGACCCCAATTGTTGTCGTTAACTGAGGATAGCCTGTATTATATTTTGATGGGCCTATTCATAGTTTATTATAATATTATAGTCCTGAAAAATTTTATTTTGTCTTTTGTCTTTTTATTATAGCTACGTGATTTTTTTTACCTAAAATGCAACATATATACTTATCAAAAGCTCTTAAATTATCTGTGATTACAATCCTTGACAATTCGTTATGATTCACTTCCCATTGGCTGCTTTTTTAAAAAAATATTATGCCTGTTTGAAAATTTCAGAAATATTTGCATGGAAAATCCTCCTAAATTTGTATCTTGAATAAAAAGAATAAAACTGAGTTGCCTCAGTGGAAAAAGGTATGAACACACCTGCACAGAAGATCAAATATGTACAAAAGCAGGAGTGTTATGCTCAAAGGAACATGACAGATGCTAACATAGGAACACAGAAATAGCAACAGACAAATATTAACCTATCTCCAAACTATAGACAGATTTATTTTCTTGTCTTATAACAATAAATAAATTATTCCTTTACTAGTTAGTGTCATTTTGTCTCTAGGTAGTTGAAATAGATTGATTAGTGCAAATGCCTTTGTTAGCAAATGAGTCAGCAAAAGATCTGTGCCAGTTGTTTTTACATTTAAAATATCATTATTTCTTTTTGCAAAGCAAAAGCTGATATCCTGTAATTACTCCAGGGGCTTGCAAACCTGTCCAAATCAGCGTTACTTAGCTTTTAGCTCTTCCTACTTTTCCTAAACAAAACAGCTCTTTTCCTCTGGGTTTCCTATGCCCAGGAAGGGAGCAGGGATGAATTAACTGGACCATTCCAGTTTTCATCCCTTTCTACATTCTCATAGATGAGCTCTCAGTGTGGTGGGGACAAGGGCATCTGTGGGGTGAAGGGGGAAATGACAATATGTCAGTGATGATGCAAAAGCCATGACTTATGTAGTTGATTAGATGTCCTGATGCAACTACATAGTTGTGTCATTTTCATGATTACATAATTGTACTTGTTATTATTTTGGCATCACTGTGTTTGCTGCAGAGACTTGTCCTACCATCTTCAAGAGTACAGACTCTGAAGCTTCTCCCACAATCTGGGATCAACCTTGGCAACCCCCAGAATTTCCCAGCCAGCATTGTCACTCTTGATGTTTCCTTGTCCATAGGTAGCCATACAATCAAATATTACGGCAAATAAGCAGACATGTACCGAGACGATATAGTTGTAGCTAAATCTTTCCTTCCCCAAAACTGCTGCTTTGCAACTCTGCCTAAACTGTTGTACAAAAGACTCATAGCTCACTAATAAACAATACATGATCTGTTTCTGGTATCTCCAGTTAAGAATGGGTCATATAGTAAGAAAGATCTCCATCTAAGTTCTTCCAAAGGAGGTGCCAATTTAATAATAATAATAATAATAATAATAATAATAATAATAATAATAATAATGATAAAGTTGGAAGGGACCTTGGAGGTCATCTAGTTCAACCCCCTGTTCAGGCAGGAAACCCTATACCATTTCGGACAAATGGCTGTCCAGTTTCTTCTTAAAAACTTCCAGTGTTGGAGCATTTACAGCTTCTGGAGGCAGGTTGTTCCTCTGGTTAATTGTTCTAACTGTAAGGAAGTTTCTCCTTAGTTCTAGGTTGCTTCTCTCTTTGGTTAGTTTCCATCCATTGCTTCTTGTCCTGCCTTTAGGTGCTTTGGAAAATAGCTTGACTCCCTCTTCTTTGTGGCAGCCCCTGAGATATTGGAACACTTCTATCATGTTCCCCCTTGTCCTTCTCTTTGTTAAACTAGTCATACCCAATTCCAGCAACCGTTCCTTATATGTTTTAGCCTCCAGTCCCCTAATTATCTTTGTTGCTCTTCTCTGTACTCTTTCTAGAGTCTCAACATCTTTTTTACATCATGGTGACCAAAACTGGATGCAGTATTCCAAGTATGGCCTTACCAAGGCATTGTAAAGTGGTATTAATACTTCACGTGATCTTGATTCTATCCCTCTGTTAATGCAGCCTAGCACTGTGTTGGCTTTTTTGGCAGCTGCAGCACACTGCTGACTCATATTTAAATGATTGTGCACTAGGACTCCGAGATCCCTCTCACAGTTACTACTATTGAGCAAGGTACCCCCTATATTATACCTGTACATTTTGTAAATGGACAGTTCAGGATAAACAGACATGTAATGTTCACTTTGTGTGAACATATGTTCCAGTATTTTCTAATGTTCCAATATTTTTCTAGATACACACAGATTCAGTTGTTATAGGAGTTTAATAACAAACAAATCTTGGGCAATAAATCAATGTAGGTTCTTGAATCTATGTGAATAGCATACGCTGATCATAGGCAAAGTGCAAACTGTTGAGTCCAACCTGATTAGTCCCTGATGTTGGTCCTGCAAAAATCATAAATTCATAAAATCCAAATGTTTCCTTTCTACATTAACTTTTGTGGTCATCATGTGGTTGAAATAAAGTACATATATTAGAGGATAACTAGAGAACCACAGAATTAGAAAATGCTATTTAGATAATTGATGGATGGATATCAGTACTAGGTATCTTAAGTTAGATTTTCAGTTTCTATATTACATTTTCAGAAGATGTTAATTGGTGCGTGGGATATGTATTAGTTTCATGATTATTAGTCTTATTTGGCACAATTCTCCAATAGTACAAATAAAATAACTCACTGAGATGTTGTAAATGTTATCCATGCTATCAAATATGCTGCATGTATTTCAAGTATTGAGCAGCTGTCTTGCATTGAGTAAAACTGTTGATTATGTTAGCAGAGTAATGTCTTTAAGACTACAGCATGCTAGGAATAACAGTGTTATGAAAGTATTTTTGCATATGGAACTTTTTAAAAAGAAGCATTTTATTACATTGTAGAAACAAGGTCCAGGCCCAGGTGAGTATGAAATAAAGGATGTCCAGCCAGTTCCAATACGATCGTCCTTCATATCAAAAATACCACGAATATTGCCAGCCCACACTGTGAGTATAATATTGAAAATGGCTCAAACTGTGCTTGCAGCTATAGGGCTGACTTGGGGTTCCTGCCTTTCTTGGAGACATTCCATATTCAGCCTTTGGATTTGCAGCTTTCTTTTTTGGGTGGGGGGAGGGGGGAACCTAGTATTTTCAAGATATAAAGGAAAACATGGAGACAGTAAATGTTACTTAGATTCAGGTATTATTAAATTGCATCCATGGAAATAAAATCCAGTTATGGAGAAGACCAGACCGGTTGGCTGATGTATTAGAATAGAATAGAATAGAATAGAATAGAATAGAATAGAATAGAATAGAATAGAATAGAATAGAATAGAATAGAATAGAATAGAGCTGGAAGGGACCTTGGAAGTCTTCTAGTCCAGCCCCCTGCTCAAGCTGGAGAACCTATACCATCTCAGACAAGTGATTGTCTAGCCTCTTCTTAAAAATCATCAGTGATGGAGCGCTCATGATTTCTGGAGGCAAGCTGTTCCACTGGTTAATTGTCCTCACTGTCAGGAAGTTTCTCCTTAATTCCAGGTTGCTTCTCTCTTTGATCAGTTTCCAACCATTATTTCTTGTCCTGCCCTCTGATGCCCTCTCTTCTTTGTGGCAGCCCCTCAAATACTGGAATACTGCTATCATGTCTCCCTTATTTCTTCTTTTCTTTAGACTAGCCAAACCCAAGTCCTGCAGCCGTTCTTCATATGTTTTTAGTCTCCAGGCATTTGATCATCTTAGTTGCTCTTCTCTGATTTTTTTCCAAACTCTCAATATCTTTTTTGTGATATGGTGACCAAAATTGGCTGCAGTATTCCAGATGTGGTCTTACTAGGGTTTTATAAAGCGGTACTAATACCTCATGTGATCTTGATTCTGTGCCTCTCTTTATACAACCTAGGATTGTATTAGCTTTTTTAGCTGCTGCTGCACACCGCTGGCTCATAGTCAAGTGATTGTCCACTAGGACTCCAAGGTTCCTCTCCCAGTTACTGTTTTTAAGCCAAGTCTCATCCAATCTGTACTTGTACCATTGATTTTTCTTGCCTAAATGTAAAACTTTGCTTTTCTCCACATTGAAATTCATTTTGTTGTATAGGGCCCATTGTTCAAGTTTGTCAAGATTTTTTGGGATCCTTAGTTGATCTTCAAGGGTGTTGGCTACTCCTGCCAGTTTGGTGTCACCTGCAAATTGATGAGTTCCCCCTCAATTCCCTCATCTAAGTCATTGATGAAGATATTGAAGGCCTAGGACGGAACCTTGTGGTACTCCACTGCTTACTTCTCTCCATGTGGATATAGTGCCACTGCGGACTACTCATTGAGTAGGTTTGCCAGCCAGCTACATATCCATCTAGTGGTGATGTTGTCTATTCCACCTTTTTTTAGTTTACTAAGTAGTAGGTTGTGGTCTACTTTATCAAATGCCTTACTGAAGTCTAAGTATGCTACGTCCACAGTATTTTGCTGGTCTATTAGTCACTTTGTTTAAGAATGAAATAAGATTAGTTTGGCATGATTTGTTTTTAACAAACCCGTGCTGGCTACTAGTTATAACTTTGTTTGCTTCTAGTTGTTTGCAGATCTGTTTTTTGATTATCTTTTCTAGGGTCTTTCCAGGTATTGATGTTAAACTGATTGGTCTGTAGTTTCCTGGGTCTGTTTTTTCCCCTTTTTTGAAGATGGAAACCACATCAGCCCTTTTCCAAACCTCAGGTACTTCCCCTGTGCTCCAGGATTTTTGAAAGATGTGGTGCAGTGGTTCTGAGATAACATCAGCCTGCTTCTTCAGAACTCTGGGATGTAATTTGTCAGGTCCTGGTGATTTATATTCATCAAGGTCAGATAGGTGTTTTCTTAACATTTTCTTGCTTATTTTAATTTTTGTTTCTAATTTGTCTTTTGCAGTGGTTTTTTTGGTATGTTGGGCTATGGTTTCTTTTTGTGTGAAGACTGATGAAAAGTATGAGTTAAGAAGCTCTGCTTTCTCCCTGTTGTCTGTTATTTCCTTTACATCTTCTCTCTTTAGTGGGCCTACAGTTTCCTTGACTTTTTTCTTGTTAATATATTGGAAGAACCCTTTTTTATTATCCATGATTTCTGTTGCAAGTCTTTGTTCATTCTGAGCCTTTGCTTTCCTGACTTCATCTTTACATGTTCTGGCTGTCTGTTGATAATCAGCCTTAGTTATATGCCTCTCTTTCTACTTTTTGTATTTGTCCTTTTTGTCTTTCAGTTTGTCAGAGAGATCTTTGTGAAGCCATGCTGGTTTCTTCTTGAATTTCTTGTTTTTCTTTTTCAGTGGTATTGTGCTGGTCTGAACCTTTGTGATCGCATTTTTCAGAGTTTCCCACGCTTGGGTTGTTTTCCGCTTTAGGATTTTCATCCATGGGATCTTTCCTAGGTTCTCTCTGAGTTTGTTAAAAATCAGCTCTTTTGAAGTTCAAGACCCTGGTTGGATTGTTTTCTGTTGCTAGTGTTTGTGTTATATTAAATTCCAGTATGACATGGTCACTTTTGCCCAAGATTCCGGCAACTTCAACTCCCTCTATCACTTCTTCTCTATTAGTTAGAATTAAGTCCAGTATGGCTTTACATCTAATTTCCTCTTCCACCTTTTGGATGACAAAGTCGTCGGCTAAGTTGGTTAGGAATCTGTTTGATCTCCCGTTCGCTGCAGAGTTTGTCTCCCAGTTGATATCTGGATAGTTGAAGTCTGCCATTACTATTGTGGTTTGCTTCCTACATACATTTGTTAAGTGGTTGGCAAAAAGTTCATCTATTTCAGTGGTGAGATTCAGCTAGTTCGCACCAGTTTGGCTGAACCGGTAGCTAATTTTTTGTTGCCCAGGCCCAGAATGGACTTCCAGAAGCAGCATCCACACAGAGAACCGGTTGTTCACATATTTGAATCCCACCACTGATCTATTTCTTCTGATTAGTTGGGCGGTCTGTAATATACATCTATGGTAATGTCACTTTTTTCCTCTTTTATATTGACCCATATGCATTTTGGAGAGATTTTATCTTTGATCATGTGCGTTTTTCTAGATATGTAGTGTTGTCTTACATATAGTGCAACTCCTCCTTCTCTTTTTGTAGACCTGTTTCTTTTGAACAATTTGTATCCATCCATCAGTCCATTCTATTCATGGGCTTCGTCCCACCAGGTTTCTGTAATACCAACTATGTTATACCTTCTCTCGTGTACTATTGCTTCTAGTTCGCCCTGTTTGTTCCCCAAGTTTTGAGCATTTGTATATAAGCATTTAGGCTTTTGTGCCTGTGTGTGAGTATGTTTCCGGCACCTCCTGAATGTTGTTTGAGTTTTTCTTTTTTCTCAGCTCTGCCCATGTCATCGTTTGATTTGTTTTCTTGGGATTTCTGATTGGTTTTGGGTTCTAGAGATTCTGAAGATTGATCACCCTTCCCCCTCAATTTTAGTTTAAAGCCCTCCTGAAGAGTTGGGCCAGTCTTTTTCCGAGTACATTTTCCTCTGTTTGCGTGAGGTGCAGCCTATCCTTTGCCAAGAGTCCTTCACAAAGAAAATGCCGAACATTTGACAATATACCTGGGATCTTTTCTGAAGTTGGGCAACCTGGAATAAGGAAGTGTGCTCAGTCTTGGAAGATCAAGAAGAAGCCCAAACATAAGGGCATTCTAGTCCATTTCAGCTTGTCCCTGGCTTACAACCATTTGTTTAGTGATCAAATGGCACTGAAGAAATGACTTAATGACTCTGTTTCATATTTACAACTGTTGCAACATCTCCATGGTCATGTGATCAAAATTCAGATGCTTGGCAATTGGTTCATATTTATGATGGTTGCAGTGTCCTGGCATCATGTGTTCACCTTTTGCAATCTTCTGACAAGGAAAGTCAATGGGAAGCCAGATTCACTTAACTATCATGTTACTCAGTGATTTATTTAACAACTGTAGCAAGAAAGGTTATAAAATGAGGTAAAACTTGCTTAATAAATATTGCACTTTGCAACATAAATTTTGGGCTCAGTTGTGGTTGTAAATGTAGGATTACCGGTATAATATTTCATTTAGCAGTATTCATCCTGCAGTAGCAAGCTTATTCATCCTGCTTTCTAATATTCATTGGCAGCAAACATAAAGCTACTGTGAAAACTAGGCACGTGTCTGTGATTTTTGTAATATTATATTTTAGTTTGGTAGATGAATACAATCCATTATCTTTAATCATATGAGTCATACCATAATGTTAGTATAATTTAATTTGGATTCTTGCACTGAGAAAAGAGTTGGACCTGATAGCTTGAATGGCCTGTTTCCAAGTCTATGATTCTAAGAACTGTAATTCTAATCAACCTGAATTTGGTTATGGTTGCTAAAGACATCTTAGACAAGCCGGGGAGGGGGGGGGTGAAGTCCAAGCATCTTAAAATTGCTGAGGTTATGAAATGCTGCTCTAGACAGGCAGGTCCAAAAGAGTAGGGGATTCAGAATAGCTAGGAACCAGGTCTTACACTCCTTATATCAATATTTTTAAACAATGGTGAAATTAACAGGATATTCCTAGATGATCTTCTTCAATTCAGACTGATTCCAGATAGATAGATCCAAGCTGTACCAGTTCAAAAGTGCTTTGCAGGGTGGCTGTTTTTTGTTTTTTGTTTGGAGCAAATAATTAAAAAAAAATAAACAAACCACAGAGCGATTTAAACAAGATTCGAGCTGTAAATACTAGCATTGTTGTTTTGTTATAGAAACCTCCCTTCGTTTATTTCTTAATGATCTTGTTTGTTTCTTATTCTGTACAGAAAGTCCCTGGTCCAGGATATTATTGGCCTACCAAGCAGGCCCCAAGGCAGCCCAGAACTATTGCCAGCCTTGGACGGGAACATACCATTTTCTTTAGCAACGTTCCTGAACTTTAGAATAGAAAGAATACAGCACTCTGACACCTTAACTCATCCTATGCACCTCTGCACCTTCATTAAGACAAGCTTGCCGATTTTCATTCTTCTGAATTTTAAATGGGTTATTATGTTGTTAACCTATGCAAATGCTATTTTAATCATTCTGTTTTCTAGTATCCTAGGTTTTTTCGGGTTTTAAATCATGGCATATCTCATAACTGTGGTTAAATCATGGCATATCATATGACTGAATATTTTATAATTTGCCTGAACTTAATCGTTCCAAGGCAGCAGTATTTGCTAGATGCGAGGTCAGCACTGGAAGAGAAAGAGAATAGAGATGACTAAGTTATCCAGAAAGATCAGCCTTCTCATCTTTTTCCTGATAAGAAGGATAGTTTCGTGCCAGCATATCTAAATGCGATACCTTTCTATTTCTCATTCAACCTTCTCAGATTGCCAGGGAATTGTTTATGATCAATGAATAGCTTATTTCAAAATAATGATATTGTAATCAATAGCATGCACTGGTCTCTTTGGACAGTTTCATATTTTGCAGAAATAGTTTATATCCACTCAAAAGACTACATTTAGGAGGCCAGGAAAATAGTTAAAAAAAATAGAGGAAATGCCTATTCTTTAAAATTAAACTAATCATTACTAAAAGAAATCTAGAACTTCTTTCTTTACAATTATTATTTTTTCAATCCTGGAAAACATTCTATTTGAGAGAACTGTGTGTTGGAAAAGAGGGAATGGTTTTGGTTTGGCATATGCTTGCTTTGTTAGCTAGGCTAGGCTGAGATGATGACTGTCTCAAGGTCTCCTCATGTCTTTAATAATTAAATTATTACTGTTCCAGCTCTCCCTAATTACAGGTCGTCCTTGACTTGCAACCACTCGTTTAGTGACTATTCAAAGTTATAATGGCATTGAAAAAAGTGACTTACGACCGTTTTTCACAGTTATGACTGTTGCAGCATCCCCGTGGTCGTGTGATCCAAATTCAGATGCTTGACAACTAGCATGCATTTATGATGGTTGCAGTTTCCCGGGGTCACGTGATCACATTTTGTGGCTTGCTGACAAGCAAAGTCAATGGGGAAGCCAGATTCACTTAACGACAATGTTACTAACTTAAAAACTGTGATTTTGCAGCGATTCATTTAATAGCTGTAGAAAGAAAGGTCGTAAAATAGGGCAAAATTCCCTTAACAACTGTCTTGCTTAGCAACATAAATTTTGGTTCAACTGTAGTCAAGGATTATGTATATTTTGCACAACAATGTGTAAAATTTAGGGATTGACTGTGGCAATAAAATAGGCACCAGATAAGCATGCCAGGGTTGATACAGAGAGAGAGAGTCAGTGAAGATTGATGATATGAGGCATCTGGAAAGGAGGGGAAGGCCCTTTGGGGGTCTAGGGACTGCACACAAATACTTTGGAGCGGGCAGGGATCACCATTAACTTTTGGCAGAACTTAAATGGGCTCTGGAAGTCATGAAAAAGGGCTCACCAGACTATGAGAGCATGGCATTCACAGAAGTGGATTAAAGCCTCCCCTCTTTTCTTAAAAATATGGGTTGCTTTGACTGTGACAATGCAGTCATCCCTAATGGGTATTTCTGGGGCCACAGATTGTTCAGCAACTCAGGGCATCCTGCTGAAGTGGCAACCTTTAATCTAGGAAAAGTTCTGTTAATATCCAGTCCATTGCTTCTAAGTTTCCAATAGTATATTGCTCCCAAATGACATTTCTGCCTCACTTTCTATAATATATCATGGAAACCTGAGTCAGCAAAGAATTTCAGTGGAAGCAAATCATTGATAAATGGAGCAAAGTCTCTCCAGATTACTGATCGTTATCAAAGGGAATCTTGCAAAGAGACTTCTCAGAATAAAGTATAGTCCTTTATTATTCATCAGCATTAATTTACTATCTATCTCCCTAATCTTAATTGCACTTATAGCCCCCCTCCCGCATGTGCTATTAAAATTCATTAACTTGAAAGCAAACCTCAAAGTTCAGAAATTTCAGTTGGCAGAGCCCTTCAACACTTCTATAGTCAAATGAGAATATCAAGTGATAATATGAATATACCGGAAAGGTTGGGGGAAGCAGCTTGTTGGCCTGTTGAAAAGGTTGTGGTAGCATTGTAGAAATGCTGCAGGATTTCTACAACCCTGCAGTAGAGTTGGGTTTGTCTTGAAGAAGATTTGAGAGCTGTGGTAGTGATAAACTGATAATGGACTCTTAAAAAGGCCAATTGTATGTAGCAGAGGAGACCCACACCTTAGAATTTTGCTTGCATCTTTTCATAGCATCAACATGCTCCACCAAGTTCTTTTTTTGCACCTTTTGATGTTCATCTGGTTCTCTGTATATGTCAAAGGAAGACTTAAGTTATCTTTAGCTGTCCTGGTTTAACAATATTCTTTTCTGTCTTAATCCAATAAATCTGGTATGCTTCCTTGGATTTTTTGCTGGAGTATGTGGTCACTTAACTCCTAGTGATTGGGATCTGCCCTGTTCCTATTGGCTATTTTAGGTTGGGGCTGGTATAGCCACTCTCTCCCCCATCCTTCAGAGTCCTTCTGGCTCGACAGCAGGAGAATCCAGCTCTTTCAGTTCAGTGTCTACCTTTGCATCCCCCAATTCTCCCTAGCCAATATTCAACCCTAGCCCTAGTCCTTTGGCCAAACATTTGTGACTGGTTATGCCTGTAGTGGCAGCCATTTTGTAAAAGGACATGTTCTATTTTACCAAGTTGCCACTTCTTCTCATTTTGCCTCAATATTTACATGGAACCCTTTGAGAGAAGAGATTATTCTTGCTACAGTTATTTGAGGCAAAAGGAATCTCTAGAAATATCACTTAATCAAAGCAGATTCCTTATATTTCCCCGAATCTCCAAGCTGTGGTAATACCAATTTTGGCTTGATATTAAATATATTGAGTTCAAATGTTTAGACAATCAGACCTAATTCTGCACATTTAACTACATGGACCGAGACACAATTCTTCCCTTCACTGTACCCTTCTCTGAACTTTGCAGTGTACTTTTTCAATCAAAATAATATGTACCCAAGTTGCAGATCCTAGAGAAAAGTAACCCTCCATGAATATATTACTGAAACAACATAAAAATAAAAAATGTACATAAAAGTCAAGAATGCATTGTAAAAATCTCTAATGTACATGAGTAAAGAGACAGGCACATCAAAAGAAGTATTGTTGTACAATCAAAACAATCTCAAGATATATGGAAATGAGGCAAATGAAAGTGGAAACTTGAAAGCAATAAAATTACTTAAAGCAGAAATTGAGAGACATTCATCAATTTCTGGGCAGCCTAGCATCTTTTCTCTTGGGTAGCATTATGTAAAATTTTTAAGAAAATGTAATACAAGAAAGTGAGATATAAATCATCAATCATTTGTAGTTTTCCTGCACAAGCACCATGATTGCAGTGGACAATTCTTTGCTTTTCTGCTAGCCAAATTATCTGGTACCTTCAATATCAAAAATTGAATGAAGCAGGAAAGATTCTTTCATGGGAACACAGCTCTTTCTTGGTTGATTTTTAATTGTATCTTCTAATTATATACTAATTCCTAACTTTTTTAGCAGTTTACTTCATAGTATTTAATTTTACTTCACTTTATCAATTCATTTATTCACAAAAATAACTACACAATAGACAAAATAAACACCCACAATGGTAAACACATGCACAAAGCCATCATTAAACCATAATTAAAAATATGATTCCCCAATAATAATCAACTAAATGTTGAATGCCTGTTCAATGCAGAATGGTTTAAAAAGAAAGGGGTTTTTTGAATGCCAAGAGAAAGATGTCCAGTTGTACCTTTGTAGTCAGTATATTCCATAATATGTGGGCAGCCACTGAGATGGTCTACCTATTGACATGAAGCTCTGACACATGTCTCAGAGACCTGGACCTTGAGTGGACTTTCTCTAAGTGTCCTTATAGTCCATGCAGAATCATGGCCTCCTAATTTCTATAAGTAAAGATGAGCATTTTGAGATATAGTGCATTCAGAAAATATTCAGACCTCCTTCACTTTTGTCACTTTTGTTATGCTGCAGCCTGATTCTATAGTTGTTGAAATTCAATCTATCCTCTATACTCAGTACCCCCATAATGACAAAGTGAAAACAGAGTTTTAGAAATGTCTGTAAATTTATTGAAAAGAAAAAACTGAAATATCACATTGGCATAAATGTGTCTGATATTTAGACCCTTCACTCAGTATTTTGTTAATGCACCTTTGCAGCAACTACAGCCTCAAGCCTTTTTGGCTATGCTGTGACAAGCTTTGCACACCTGGATTGTGAGATCTTCTGCCATACTTCCTTGCAAATCTTCTCAAACTCAGTCAGATTGGATGGTGACCGTCGGTGGACAGCCATTTTCAGGTGCCTCCAGAGATGTTCAATAGAGTTCAAATCAGGACTCTGACTGGGCCACTCTAGGACATTCACAGAGTTGTCCCTAAGCCACTCCTGTGTTCTCTTGGCTGTGTACTTAGGATTGTTGCCATGTTGGAACGTGAATCTTCAGCCCAGTCCTGAGTGCTGTGGAACAGGTTTTCATTGAGGATATCCCTGTACTTTGCTCCATTCAGTATTCCCGCAACCCTGAGCAGCCTTCCAATCCCTGCTGCTGAAAAACACCCCCACAGCACAATACTGCCACCACCATGCTTCACTATTGGGATGATATTGGGCAGATGATGAGTGGTGCCTGGTTTCCTCCAGACATAATGTTTAGAACTGAGGCCAAACAGTTTAATTTTGGTTTCATCAGACCAGAGAATCTAGTTCCTTGCAGTCTGAGAGTCCTTCAAGTGCTTTTTTGCAAACTCCAAGCAGGATTTCATATGTTTTGCACTGAGGAGTGGCTTCTGTCTAGCCACTCTACCATAAAGCCCAGATTGGTGGAGGGCTGCAGTGATGGTTGTCCTTCTGGGACTCTGTCCCATCGCCGCACAGGATGTCTGGAGCTTAGTCATCGGGTTCTTGGTCACCTCTACACCAAGGTGTAGAAACAGGACAGCAACAATTGAGAGAAAAGGGAGGCACCTGAGCTAAATTTCAAGTGTTGTTGCACAAGGTTTGAATACTTATGCCAATGTGATATTTCATTTTTTTTTCTTTTTAATAAATTTACAGACATTTCTAAACCTCTGTTTTCACTTCGTCATTATGGGGTACTGAGTGTAGATTAATGAGAAGAAAAAAATGAACTTCAACAACTGCAGAATCAGGCTGCAGCATAACCAAATGGACAAAAGTGAAGGGGGTCTGAATACTTTCTGAATGTACCGTAGGTTGGAAAATTGCCAATTGGTGCAACAAATACAAAAATAGGTGTTGTTTTGCAATTGTTCCTGCTAATAGTGGATTTTTCCTGACCTCTGCATTCTTTATCACTCATAGTTTCTGAGTTTTCAAAGGCAGCCCTACCTAAGCACATTTTAAGAGCCTGAACACATGGTGATAAGAGTGTGAGTTACTGTTGCCAGTACTTCCTCATCTAGGCAGGGCACATTAGCTGAAGTGGACAAAAATCTCCCTACCTATAGACTCTATCTGTTCTCCAAGTAGGAAGCATGAATCCAAGAGCACCCCCCCCCCAAATCACACACTTGCTTATTCAGAAGGAGAACTAGCAGAGCAGTGACCATAATGGGCATCCTGGAAAGACTAGATCAGGGGTCCCCAAACTTGGCCACTTTAAGACTTGTGGACTTCAACTCCCAGAATTCCCCAGCCAGCCATGGCTGGCTGGGGAATTCTGGGAGTTGAAGTCCACAAGTCTTAAAGTGGCCAAGTTTGAGGACTCCTAGATTAGATGTTTACAGAGAAATACCACTCTATCTTACTACTAGGGTTCAGTCTGAACTTGCTATTCACAATCCAATCTCTAACAACCTACATACTTCCAAATCTTTATTTCCTTGACTTATGCTAGTCATCTGTGTATTGATGATACTTCACTTAGATAAACAAATGACTTCTTACAGCATTTTTATATAAATGTTCAATAGTATATGGAGAAGACACTCCATACTGAAGCAACCACAGGTTTGATTGCTCTGCCTCTATTACTGCTTAGTGGATCTGCTTATTGAAGAAGGAGTTGAAACACTGTAAAATGGTTCCTTCAGTTTCTCAACCCATGTAGTCAGTCTACAAGGATAATAACAATAACAAAATGCTGCTTAGTCCACATGGCCGCAATGTTCTGTTCTGGATCTGAATCCTGATTGAAATTCTTATGGGATTCTCTGTGACTGATTCATCATAGCCTTCTCAACAATTTTCACTGAAAAAAGAAAATTGGAATCTGGGTATAGGTAGTGCAGTTTTGCTTAGAAGAGAGATGATCTCAAGAGAGGAGGCACCACTGTGTCCTTCAAGGCAAGTAGTATCTCATTTCCTTCCGAGAGGTATCAATCACTTTCCAGATCTAGCTGCACATATTGCACCTGGCAACCTAGAAGAGCCAGAAGTGACTTGAATCCAACCCACAAGAGGCAAAGCTAATATTACCGAGCACCCTATCCATGTCCTCAGATTCCACAAACTCAAAAGAATATTGTGAAGCAGCATCCCTTCTCACCTCACATAACTCTGTCTTGCTGGGCATTAGACCTAAGAGAATAAGAATGACTTTATCCATAAAGAAGCCTGCAAAAACAGCAGAACAGCCTACAGACAACTTGTCTTTCAAACCTATCCTAAAAGAATCAGATTTAGTAATAGTAGTAAAGTTGGAAGGGACCTTAGAGGTCATCTAGTCCAACCCCCTGCTCAGGCAGGAAACCCTACACCATTTCGGACAAATGGCTGTCCAGTCTCTTCTTAAAAACTTCCAGTGTTGGAGCATTTACTGCTTCTGCCAGGCAAGAATAAAGGCAGAATAAAAATAATACACATGCTCTGCTGCTCTTCTTGCTGGCATGTAGGTCCAATTAAAGCATAAAATCTCATTCTTTTGCCATTGTTATTACAGGCATCTTTTAACATGCTTCATCTCTCATAGCTCTTTGGAGAGCCAGGGCTTGAGTGGCTTGAGATTGTTGACCAGGAAGAGAACTTGTGGGAAAAAATTCATTCAGTACTTTGCTTGCCTTCATTTTATATATTTATTTATTCAATTTGTAAAGCTGCCCTTCTCAGACCACTGACTCTGGGCAGCCACCAGAATAAAAACAATTAAAACGGTTTAAATAATATAAAAAAGAAATTAAATAGAATTAGTATCTGAGAGATATTGCAGGTATTAATAGGACTAAGAAATGGGGACTTCATATACTGTACTCTGAACTTCAGGCCCAGGCACATAGCCAGCTCTTTAAGACCTTGGTGGAGATTGGCCAGGGCCAAGACAAAGATGCATGCCAAAGCCTTAGGAAATTCTCCAAGCACCCAGAAGAAGCTCCATGAGATATTTAGGGTGGATCATATTAACAGATGTACTGTTAATTATATATATATATATATAATACGAAATCACAGCCAATCCCCCAGCCAATCAGAGCACAGCCAACCCCCCAGCCAATCAGAGCACAGCCAAGCCCCTAACCAATCAGAACACACCTCCACCCAATCAGAACACAGCCAAGCTCCCACCCAATCAGTTCATACCTCCACTGGCAGTTAAAAGGAAGAAACAGCCAAGACCACACACTGCTGCTTGAGGCACGAAGCTGAAAGCACCAGCCTGAAGATGACGAATTGGACTTCGTCGAAACGTCGCCAAGACACTTCCAATTTTACGTGGGAGAAAACCCGAACAACAAAAGACCTACATATATATATATATATATATATATATATATATATATATATATATATATATATATATATATTCTGAGGTTTTCGCGGGTGTTTGTATGTAGGTCTTTAGTTGTTCGGGTTTTCTCCCGCGTAAAATTGGAAGTGTCTTGGCGACGTTTCGACGAAGTCCCATTCGTCATCTTCAGGCTGGTGTTTTCAGCTTCGTGCTTCGAGCAGCACGAAGCATGAAGCTGAAAACACCAGCCTGAAGATGACGAATGGGACTTCATCGAAACGTCGCCAAGACACTTCCAATTTTACGCGGGAGAAAACCCGAACAACCAAAGACCTACATATATATATATATATATATATATATATATATATATATATATATAATGGAATTGGTTCCCAGTTGTAGTCATTTGTATTTATGTGTCACTCTGTGTGTGACACATAAATACAATGTGTGTGTGTGTGTGTGTGTGTGTGTGTGTGTGTGTGTGTGAGAGAGAGAGAGAGAGAGAGAAGGATAAAACTCCAGTATCCATAACTGGTTTTGGTTTGTTAGTGAGTTAAGGTATACAGCAGAATAATTTTGGAAGGTGACATATTAACAGTTTCAAGTTGAGCACATCTGTTATGGAGGAATTTACACACAGATACAGACACGTACATACACACACACAGTATACTGCTTTGATTTAATTAGGTGTGGGATTTCCACACCTAATAATAATTACCAATACATTGTTAGGAAACTGTATTGGTAATGACTCAAGGGGCAAAATTGTTTGCATGCTCAAAAGTCTTGCAACATGCATTAAAGGACAGATAAGAACAAGTCAAGGTTTACAATTGCAACATAATTGTAATTGTATATTATTTCTGAATCAAACCCTGTAAGATGATGAGATCATAAGAAATCAGCTAGTTTTCTAGAGCAAAAAAGTCACGATATGTCGGGACACGTCACATGACATTGCGAGTTTGACACCCCTGTTCTAGAATATTAACTACTAGGAGAAATTATATTTCCATTGTTGAATGTCTTCAAAGGAGATGAAGTAATAGGAAACAGCAAAAGATCTGCAGGAAGCAAAATACAGCTCTGGACCAGGGTAAAGCAAGTGCCAGGGTGGTTCAGATGCTGCAGAACTAGATAAGAAGGATTTCTGAAGGGGTGAGAATAGTAAATTTGAATATAGTTGCAACAGGTCTCCAAAACCTGCCTCAGACCACAATTAAGAATACATAAAGGGATTCCACTGGCAGCCAGGTGTCCGTTACATCAGTAGAAACCCTAATTCGTCTCTATGGCTCAATTTCAGATAAAAGCATTCATACTCAGAAGTCTTCAGAACAGACTTTGTCCATAGATATCGTCTCTCTTTTAGGACGAATGCCTTAATGAATGCAACCCTTCCCCTTCTGGTCTTGGCATTGATGCTGCTGATGGACTAAAACCTGGGTGAGCAGATTTCTGAGAGAGTGTATAAATATAATCTCATATATATCCTTATTTGACTGTCTTTCTTAAATCGCTCAGCCTGTCACATAAGCCAACTCAGACAATTCAAACAGGGAGATCAACTCCTTGTCAATTGCTTCTGTGGCTGATTCCCTTTGAACACTCAGTAACATTTACCTAACCCAACGTTCAGTTGGGAGCTACTCTTTTCCCATTAAAAAAAGCCAACTGTGGACAATCGTATCTGCTCTCTTATCCCAGATAGATAAGTGTCCCATCTTTTACCTGAACACGTACTCAGAGCTGGTATTAATCTACTGCCCTAAGTGTGATGACGTCTTCTGACAACTTCCCTTGACCATTGTGTATGTAAGGGAACGCAGATGATTAAACTCCTTGCTTCCTTTCAATCTTCCAGTTTAGGTCAAAATTTAGTTTTGGCTATTTGAGTGCACATGTTTATATATTTTGTTTAAATTAACAAAATTGTATCCAATAAAAAGCACAAGAAACATTTATTGTTGGGGGCAAGATTTAGTCCCAAAGAGTGCAAAACTGGAATAATCACTTTCTTTAAAATCAGTACTATAAAATAAAAAAATAAAAAAAATCCTTTAATTTTTTTTGCAACAAGCATACACAATGAATTATCAATCAGTCTATCCAATTCCTCATTACAGTAAAAGAGTTTAATACCTATTTATCATCTACTGTAAACAGAAGAAGAACTTGACCTCCTGTGACATTACGGAATCCTGACAAATCAAGTTAGCTAAATCAAAATAAATTCATGCATATATATCTCCTACAGACATTGGTTCATACAGTGAGACAGGAATATATATAGCTAAACAAGTCCATTGATTCAATATCTTCAATATGTGTCTTTAAATATTTGTACATGGAAGCACAATATTTTGAGTTTTCTTCTTAGCTCAATAGCAATAGAACTTAGACTTCACAGTGCTTTACAGCCCTCTCTAAGCGGTTTACAGAGTCAGGACCCAGCCAATCTGGGTCCTCATTTTACCAACCTGGAAGGCAGAGTCAACCTTGAGTTGGTGAGAATCGAACTGCCGAACTGCAAGCAGTCAGCAGAAGTAGCCTGCAGTACTGCATTCTAATCACTGTGCCACCACGGCCACCAATACTTGCTTGGATAGCTGAAATTCTGATTCACATGTTCAAAATGCTCACATAGATAGTTCACTTCTATCTCTTCCTCCCAGTTACAGTCTCAAAATATAGCTGGAGAGAAGGTGAAGCCAGTTTTATAATTTTGATGCTTGAAGGTAGTGTGGTCTTGAATTAGTTTAACTTCGAAGAAGTGGAAGTTATTAAGAATGTTAAACTGTTGTTTTATTGGGCTGCTGAATAATATTTCTATGTTCCTACCACTGTATTTATTACATTATGCATAGTAAACTGAATACTTGTGCAGTATATCCATGGTAACTTAGCAAGAATACAGTGAACAATATTTGATAGCTGGAAGTTCAGGGACAGCAGCAGAATCATTAAAACATAGAGTGGCTCATTTAGATCAGCACATGCAAATGGCTCTAAATACAGGTTTAGTGCTCAAAATGCAGTGAAGTGATCACAGTGGGTGTGATGGCTATCAGAACTTTATTATAAGTACCTTTTGGGAGATAATGTTGTAACTTGAGGACTACCTGTACATCCAAAACTCTTCATAAACAGACAAATTCCAAATTGTTGGGATATAATTTAAATATAATTTAGTACTAACATATTTAAATCTTAATTTCCATCCAAGAATCTGGTCCTCCATTATAGTAATAACTAAGGAATAAGGAATTGTCAGTGGGCATGTTCAGAGCATATGCACTAATTGTAAAATATTCTAAGAATCTAAGTAGCCAGTGAATTTCCTTTGTAATATAATCAAGATGAAAAAAAAAATAGTTAACACTGACAAACTTTCTAAAGGATTATGATAATTCAACTATTAGTATTGTTTATTATTCTTGCAAGATTCAGGAATGTTGTTTTGTGTATAAGCCCTTCTTTTGCAAACATACTTAAGGAATGACTGAGCTCCCTTGGGCAAAAGACCAGAGAGGGAAAATAAGGTTTTCTGAGAAACAAACAAACAAACAAAAAAAGAGTTGTAGGGACGGTTTCATAAGAAACTTATCATAAGCTTATTGTCAAGCCAATAAAATTGGCCATTAATTAGCAATCTGTGAACCCATTCACCTTATTTCTGACCTCTCAAAGCTCTCTTCTTTACTCAGCAAGAGCACAGCTCTTAAAAGTCTGGGTTGTACAAAAGGCTTTAAGGAAATAAGGAATCAATGCAGAAACCTAGTTATATTGGCTTCCCAAATATTTTTTTCTTTGCATCTGGACTAGCTTAATTGTGGGGCAAGGTGAAGTGCACTGATTGCTTTTAGCCGGTTGTCTTTCTTGAAAGCCAAAGTGGTAGATGTTATGCAGCACATCTAAACTATCCTTCTGAGGTAATAGGCAAGTCTATCTCCCTGCTAATATTTCAGCAAGTTTCCATTTCAAACTCCCTTTCAGAATGGTATGGGGGGAGTCCTGGGTTGTCTTGTCCTAGAGCAGTGGTTCTCAACCTTTTTAATGCCGCGACCCCCAACCAGTCGTAAGTCGAGGACTACTCAACCGATCGTAAGTCGAGGACTACTCAACTGGTGCAGCACCATTTGCAGACTGGGGCTTTTGGCGGGCTCAGCAGGGCAGAGACAGCCTGGACAATTCCTGTTGGCTTTTGAAAGCCAATAGAATAAAAGGGAGTAGCACAGCCAAGGAAAAGGGGAAAAAATGGCGGACTGCGTTGTTTGGCGACCCCCGTGAAATGGTCGTTTGACCCCAATGGGGTCTCGACCCACAGGTTGAGAACCACTGTCCTAGGGTCAGCATTACCTTAGCACATGCTCTGATGTTTCACTGATCTGGAAAACTAAACAGAGTAAAAGGATCCTGGTAGCAACGAAAACTATATTAGGAGTATAATAAAAGTATATTTTGGGGGAAAAAGTCAGAGCTTTTTTTCTCATAGAACGCCCAGAACGGAGTTCCGGTACCCTTTTTGGATGGAACCTTGTAGGGTAGGCAAGGTGGGTTGTATGACGTGTGTGAGTTCTGGCACTTTTTTTTTTTTAACAAAAAAAAGCACTGAAAAAAGTTATATACTTACAACACTTAACATTAAAGAAGCTTCTTAAGTACTATTTACACAACTCTTGGCCATGCTCAGCTATACTAGAAAGTAATTTCAGGCAGCTGATTTAAGGATATTTAGCAATATATTCTAGTGTGGTTTATTGATGTTTTTCCCCAGCATTTGTAAAGGGGTGCAGTCTATAAGATTATCTCAATTTTTGTTGTTAACAACCAAAGTTATTGTAGCAAAAGACTTGGAAAATTAAAGGGCAACAATATTTAAATGTGGAAGAAATTGTATTGTTTGAAAAATTAACATAATGTAGTCTTGAAGAATGCTTCAATAAAATATTGTTTTACTCACATGTGTCCTTATTTAGTTTTAAAAAAACCCAACAGTATTCCTATTAGACTTTCTGTCTATAGTATACAAATATCTTCTTGGATAGAAATATTAAATATTAAAATCCCTTAAGAATTTTTAAAATATATTCATATATGCTCTGAAGCTATGTTTTTATGCATAATTTCCCCCATCATCATCCTACTGAAACCTATTTCTTAAAGTACTGTCTAATATCGATGTATATTTATCCCCTGTAATGTGATTGTGGTATTATTATTTATCCTTCTTATTATCTCCTTTACTCCCCCCCTTTTATTGGTATTATTATGGTTCATCACATAGTCAGCCAGATATTTAAACTGAATTTTGGCATTTTTGTTTACCTATTGAGTCCTTTCCAATGACCTGGGATAGGCAGATCTGGATTTGTGATGATGTTACAGATATCATTGAAGGATGTAACTGTTCCGAGTGAAGCTGCCTTTTGCAATTGACTGATGGTGAATTTGTCAGTGCCAATGATATTCAAGTAGTGCTCCAGTTGTTTTGCAATTGCACCTATTACTATTGGTACTATCTTTGCTTGCTTTTGCCACAGTTGTTTTATTTCTATTTGCAGGTCTTTGTATTTTGTAATCTTCAGTTCTTTCTCTTCTCTTCTGCTGTCTCTGAATACTGCCGTATCCACTATCTAGACTTTTTTGTCTTTCTTATCGACAATTATTAGGTCTGGGGTATTATGTGGCAAGTGCCTGTCTGTTTGAATTCTAAAGTCCCAGAGCAGTTTAGCTTCTTCATTTTCTTTGATTTTCTCTATTTTATGGTCCCACCAATTCTGCAGGCAAATTATAATTGTTGTTGTTGTTATTGTTGTTGTTGCTGTTGCTGTTGTTATTATTATTGCTATGATGATGATGATCATGGTGGTGGTGTTGATGATGTTACTCTGCATGTACACTGAGTGCTTCTGCACTGGAGACATTTTTTTGTGTTTGAAATACACTTAGTCAAATAAAGTTCAGTTCAGTTCAATTCAGTTCAATTCCATTTCATTACCCTGGCTTTTTAAAGGTTTTTTTGGGGAAGGGGATGGGGGGAGGGTATATAGGTGGGTTGTTCTTGGGCTATTTTCTTTTTTGCAATGCTTTATTGATCATTACTTAATTTGTTTTAGTAACTCTGTGCTATGCTTAGACTTGTGAGCCTTCTATGACTTGTGAGCCTTCTAATCAACTCCCGGGCTGCAGATAGTTGGGAACTGGGCGGGATTAGGTTGTGCACACAAAACCATCCCACTCTGCTGCAGCCACCACTGTATGCTACCATTGCTGCCAGTCCACGGAGCTGGAAAGGTTGGGGACTACTGTTCTAATCTAAGTGAATTAATGAATATTGTTCTTTTCTGAATTTGTAATAATAGAAATTCAGGATCCATGGGTTTTTCTTTTCCCTAGTCAGAGAATGTAAAATTGGTCAGTTATCTGCAACAGATCCCTCCCAGAATTCAGTTGAAGTTCACAGAAAGTTATACAGGTTGGGAAATACTGGCTAGAATCAGACTTCATTGGTCTCCATCTGTGACCACAAATACTGTCAAATGTGTCATGGTTGATAAAACAAAGGAGGAGTTCTCTCTTCTCCAACTTGGCACCTTTCAGATCTACAATCTCTAGTAAATTCTATAAATTGCAGTCCCAAAGTATAATCATTTCGTCTTGAGTAAGGTCTTCATGTTATTTTAGAAAGAATGAAGTTAATACTATCTAAAATGCCAACTTTATGAACAGTTGTATGAATGGAAGTAGTTTCAGATGTCTATTTTAAAGGAGTAATATTATCTAGACTTATGTTAAAGTTAACTCTTCTGTGTTTTTTAAATTCTGTCATATGCTATTCATAGTCTTATGTATTGCAAGCAGAAGTTTGTTTCTATAATTTATATGACTGCTCACTCACCAAGTAATTCTGAATAGCTAACCTAGGATTAAAAACATTAAAATGCATTTAAGGATAATTAAAACGCATAAAACATATACATTTACAGAACCAGGAACAATAACTCATATACCTCACACACTAAGATGGGCTCTTGGGCCAGCTGGGATCAGTGCCCATGAAGAAAGGAGGTAGGTCTCCAGGGCATAACTAAAATTGGCAAGGTTCGGACCACATGAGTTTCAGGGGAGATGCTCTTCCACAAGTAGGGTGCTGTGACAAGAGGGCATGCTTCCTGGATCCTAGTGTAATAGATGGGACCTATGTAATAGATGGGCAGAAATAATTGGTGATAGTTTTGGTATTAACTAGACACAGTATTTGCCTTAAATATACATAAAACTTATTATATCTGTATTATTCAGACCAAATAAAAGCTGCCATATTCTAAGAGTGAAGGCCTCTCTCTCTCTCTCTTTCTCTCTCTGTGTTTATGTGTATGGGTTTTTCTCTCTCTGTGTGCGTGTTTGTGTATCAGATGGATTGCTCCCCTGGTTAATGTTCTGCCTAGGCTTTTCACTTTTTGGATTCTTTCCTTAGCCAAAAACCACAATTTTCTGTTCGTTATTTTTTTAACTTTGAGTAAATTACACTGAGGTTACCTTAGCCAGCAATGCTACAAATCACATTATGTTTTTGCCTATTATAATGCATTAACTTAATGCTTCAATATCTAGCTTGGATTTCAAATCGTTTTCTCTCTATCAATACTGGCAGAAAAATCCATTCATTTCATGAACTTTAATTTTTTTTAAGATCTATCTTTCCATAGATCCACCTCTGGAGCTTAACTCTTGTCAATCCTTCAAGGATCATAAAGTTGAAGCTGTTGTGATAGAAAAGGCAAGTATCCTCTTTAGGCTAAAATGAAAAACTAAAATAGATTGGATTTATTTATTATCGCTCAGAGCATCATTTTCAAGGTAATGGGCTATAAAAAAGTTGAAAACAAATTTAAAAGGACATAAAATATACCAAATATAGTTAAAAGAATCCAATAAAATGCCAAACTAACACTGAGAAGAAAATCTAAATTCCAGACCGGGGGGGGGGGGCTCAAGACACTTAGTTGCTGTGGTTAAAGATAAGATGTTCAATTTCCTGTTGAGTTAGAAGCTGACTGGTTTCATATTGGTGTGAAAATAATCTTTCATGTCAAATGGAATAAAACATATCTGCTACATGGCTTTATTACAGACATGGACTTCTTTGGATAAAAGCAAAAGTCTGAGGGAGAAAATATATCAGGAGAGATTGGAAGAACTGACTATGTATAGCCTATATGAGATAAGAGAAACGGTGACATGATTGAAACCTATAAATATAATAAGGGTGTGAATAAGGTTCTAGAACAGTGGTTTTCAACCTTTCTAATGCCGCGACCCCATAATACATTTCTCCATGTTGTGGTGACCCCCAACCACTTATACATCACTGGGTGTCAGGGGCGTGGCCAAAGAAAAGGGGAAAAAAATGGCGGACAGCCTTGTTTGGCGACCCCCATGAAATGGTCATTCGACCCCAAATGGGGTCCCGACCCACAGGTTGAGAACCACTGTTCTAGAAGGTGGTATTTTCAATAAATCAAGAACGTGGGGGCATGACTTCAAACTGACAGGTGGGAAGTTCAAAAATAACATTAGAAAATATTACTTCACAGAATAGAAGCTTGGAATCAATTTCCAGAGGAGATAATAGATCAATCAATAGTTACAGAGTTTAAACATGCTTGGGATAAACACATGTCCATCATCCAACAAAAATTTAAAAAACAAAATAAAAATAAATAAGCTATAAACATTATAATTAAAAGTAATAAATAAATAAAAAAACAAATAAACTCAAAGGTCAGACTCAATGGACCACTAGGTCTGTTTAAGTCTATTATTTCTATTTATTGTCTTTATATAAGCACAGAAATTTATGGCTTCTCATCCTGGAAGTGCTTTACAGCAAATTTTAAGCAAAAGAGGACCAGTGTCATATTGTACTTTACAGAACTTTTATTTCATGTATCCTTTTAGAAATTGGTCTAGTTCCCCAATTGATTTGGTCAATTTCTATAGCCACATGTCTCAATATTATAAAGCTCAGAACTGGCACATTAGAATTTATTTCATTTTTATCATCTTTTAATTTGCCAGAAAATAACACAGGTTGTGGGACTCCTATCTCTCTCACATGCTAGTTAGAGAGAGGATACAGGTGAGGTATCTCCGCAAATTTGATGGTGACAGCTGGAATTATTACTCTGCTACATCAAGCCACAAGTGTAGCCCAAAGGCTTCCTAGATCTTTAGGAGTTATGAGATAAGGTGGCAGGCTCCCATTTAAACCTTTGATCATAATGTGGAAAAACTCATGCTACAGGCGTGAATATGCTGGTAAAAAGATACTCCAGATATATTTGGAGATAAATATATTTCAATACTGTTGATAAGTTATCTTTTGCCATCCTCACAGGATGACTGTGACTATTTTCCTGCATCTCTGCTTCATTTTTCTTTTAAACCTTACATATGGGCTTCTTTTTTCCCCCTAGTATACACTTTCAGCTGTTTTTTTTTCTCCTAGTTTCTTAAAGACAGTACAACAATGATTATTGTAGCAAACAGCTATATTTTCAGCTGTCAAAACAGCAGACAATAACGCTAAAAGATGTGAAATGTGTCAACAAAAATATATAAGGAAAAATATTTTTTTTTCAGGCTTGCAATAGCATTTATTTTCTCTTTAAGACTTTTAACATAGCTTCCAATATATGAATTGGGGAATGAAAATAGCAGGCATTCATATGGAAGAATTCTTGCAAATTCCAGGTCTCTTCTGGACCAGTTCTGAATCATTATCTCTGAGGGAGTTGCAATGCCTTTCGCTTCTGTAGGGATATTTGGGCATAAAGATGGACTACCTTTTTGTTACTTGCCATTAAATCCTATCCATTGGAGCCCATTTTCTTAAAGACCTGGACTTTAATATTGTACAGTTCAGTATGTCACTCTGGAGTGTGCTGACCAGCTGACCTCTGTCCTTACAGACATCTTCAATCTTTCATTGCATCAGGCCATGGTTCCATCATATTTTAAGGCTGCAATCATTGTACCAGTCCCACAAAAAACTATATATGCCAGTTGCACTCACTTCTATTATGATGAAATGTTTTGAGAGACTGGTAAAGGACTATGTTGTTTCATGACTTCTTCCTACATTTGACTCATTATAGTTTGCTTATGGGAAGAACTGCTCTATAGATGATGCACATTTTTTATGCTTCATCTTAGTTTGGTGCACCTGGAGGAAAAGAATACTCATGTGTGAATGCTGTTTGTTGATTTCAGTTCGGTGTTCAACACACTCATTCCTCAGCATTTGTTGAACAAACTGGCCCTATTAGATTTTAACACTTTCTTATGCAACTGGATTCATGGTCTGTGTTGGTTAGAAGAAAAGTTTCCAATCCCACCTTTTTGAGTATGGGTTCCCCACAGGGCTGTGTTTTGAATCCATTACTGTTCACTTTGATGACCCATGATTGCTGTGATGTCTGATATGAATCATATTGTGAAGTATGTGGATGACATGGCAGTGGTAGGTCTTAAGTGGGATGATAACAAAGACTCTTATAGGAAGGAGGTGAAGGCTTTGGTGGACTGGTGCAATAAAAATAACCTGGTTTGAATGTTAATAAAATAAAGGAGATCATGGATGATTTTAGAAAGAGCAAGCATAGTCATATTCCACTTTGTGTAGTGTACATTTAAAGTGAGCAAGCATAGTCATACTCCACTTTGTATAAAGGTTGCAGCTATGGAGGTTGTCAATGATATTAAATACCTGAGGGTGCAGATAACTAAAATCTGACTTGATCTCTTCATATGTTATATTTAGTGAAGTTTGCAAACCAGCATATTTTTCTCCTTCTGTCCTGGCCACTTTTACAGAGGCACGATCAAGAGTGTTTTAACGAACTGCATCATTGGTTTGGTGTAGCAGTGCCTCAGATAGAAGGTCCATATAGAGAGTGGTAAGGACAGCTGAAAAGATTATAGGAAACTCGCTTCCCATTATTCAGGATACTGCTTATAAGCACTATGTGCTTAGAGCTCGAAGCATTGTTAGAGACCCCCCCCCACACCCACTTCACGGTCTGTTTGTGTTGCTCCCCTATGGGAGGAGGTTTCAAAATATTTGTAGCAGAACTACTAGATTCTATAACAGCTTTGTTCCTTATGCCATCCGTCTTGTAATTCGTGGAATTCTTTTTTTTCGCCATGTACATTCGAATTAAACTGTGACGTTGCTTTGTTTCATATATATATATATATATATATATATATATATATGTATATATATATATATGTATATGTATGTGGGTATATGCATAATGATACTTTTTGAGAATGCAATGAAATATCATTTTAATGTATGCTGATTAGTGTACATTTAAAGTGACAACAAAGATTCTATTCTATTCTATTCTATTCTATTCTATTCTATTCTTTCAGCATACTGGGTCCATACATAGCCTAGGTGAATTAAAGGTACCCTGCTTCTCCTCAGATATGTTGGAATGGTAGGCAATATTGTGATTTTTTTTTTGTAATATGTTCAACTTTTTAAGTTATTTTTTAAAATGAGGTAAAAGCTACTTGGTAGGAAATCCTCTGGACAACATTGGTCCAGACACAGAAAGCTCATGGACTGTCTCTTGCACCATAGTATTTTATTGACCATGTTTTCCTACTTAAACTTAAGCTTGTTTACAAACCTCTTATGACATTAAATCACAAGAGTTTAGCAGTGGTATTAGTGGTAAGTTAAAAAATAATATTTTTAACTTCTTGAAAGGTAATGAAAAGGAAATTGTATATCTTTCAGGATTTGCTTAAAGATTGCATTACTGCAACTATGGAGCATTTGATAACCTAATGAGCAGGGAAACTTGACATGAACTCACAAACCTGGGTAGACCTTTCCTGTGTATTCTATCAAAGGTGGCCCAGGGCAGGACATGGAAAAGATTATTTCTGCAATGTACACCTCCAATTAATTTCCCCTATTTCTCCATCACCCATTGTACTGAAAGTTGCCTAGAATAACAGCTGCCATCCCTGCAATGTAATGGAGACGGACCTGTAACACTATTGTATCTGGTTTCTTCCCATTTACCAAGCTGATCTAAATATCCACTCCACAGACGTAGCCATCAAATATGAATGAGGCAGATAGAATAGCTGTGTATACACATCTATTTTAGTCTCAGTGAAATACATAAGAAGCAAGGGGACTTGTTCAATTATATGGTAGACAGAGGATGGAAAGCATTTTTTTTAAAGTGATACAAGAGTTTGCTGTGGTTATATGTCATGGTTACCTGTCAGTTTTTCTCTTCAAGACTACAATATTGATAAGCTGTAGAGCAAATTCCCCATCTTTTATAATTATTAATAGTTCTATGAATTCTTAACACCAAGTCTACATTAAATGTAGTGATGCTCACTTCTAAGTCAATGTTCATAGGATTTCATGGCACATTACTGTACTATACTTCTGAATAATTTAATGCAGAAATTGGTCAATCTTATTCTGCTTCCCAGTTACTTTTAGGAATAACTGCTAATACATTCAACCCAAAACAGCTAGTTTGATCTATGTGCAAATAAGTGCATACTATCAATGTCTTGACCCAGTCTCTGGAAACTAGTTGGATGTAGATAGAGAAGGACAGACTTAAGCTCAATCATAGGATTTCCCACTCTCTCCTCAGTCCAGTGATGGGATTCAAATAATTTAACAACTGGTTCTCTGCAGGGGGGAGGCGGGGGGGGGCGCTGCCATGAGGTGGGGAGGGGGACCTGTCCCTGCACCCCGCAACCGCTTATCGTGCCCAAGGGCCCCTGCAGCCAGGCCTACCACGTCCTGACATCTGTTGCGCCTCACCTGTTCAGTAGTGACTTCTCTCATTTTCTCCTTCTTCCTCCTCTTTTGAACAGCCCATCGCTCCCATTGCTGCTTTTTCAGTCCCGGATTTCAATTTGTCCGTAACCTGTGCAGTGGGTCTTTGGAAATGAAGCCCCGCAGCGATTGGATGGGATGGGAACCATTCCTTCACTTTTGGACTGGCTCTGAAATGGGCTGGAAGGAGCGGCCCAAGGACTCCAACCTGTCTTTGCAGCAAGCAAGGGGATTGGAGACTCTAGTCTGGCATCTCAAAAAAATGTTTTTTTTTCCTGTGCTAGATTTTCGCTGCCATACTGTTTAACTTTCTGTAAAGTTTACTTGATGCAGATTTATTTATGTTTTTTTAAAAATGTGGTTGTAAAACTATGGAAAGTTACATACCTGAAAAAATAGCAATATTCAAATACATGGAATTAAAAAATCATAAGGGAAGCATGCTTTTCTGTATGACTTGAGGATATGAGAATGTTTCTGTAAATAATGTATATGATTTGCAGTTTTTCTAAAAGCTCTTACTTGTTACAAAAATCTGCTGCCAAATTAAGTAGGCAGTGTTATGAATTGCTTTTCAGAAATACATCCTATTGAACTCAAGGGGATTTACTCCATATCATGTATATATTATAACCTAATTAAAAATAACAGGAAGTATTTTGGAGCTTAAGGAGATTATTTCATAAACAAGCGTTAAGATTTTGTTATAAATATTTTAATTATTCAATCCAAAAATTCAAACACAGCAATCTTTATCAGGAACATAACTTTTTTTATTCAATTTCATCTTTTATACATTCTATCTTCAAAAATATTAGTTTCTTCCAGAAGTCCCTGTCTAAACTTCACTGAAACAAAGAGAATGCTTTTTCCCACTCCTCAAAGTATATTCAAATATTTTCCCCCTACTTTTGCAAAACCTGGGTTATTCCCAAGCCCACTGATACTGGGACTCCTGTCCTTCAGTGATAGCTTGAATGATAAGTATGCTATTATTAAATATCAACAGAACCCACCTGAGTCATGTTGTGTCAGACTAAACATTTCAGGTATTTGTATTTTGTTCCATTCACAATGCTATATAATGACATTTATTTATTTATAAAAGTTATATATGGCCATCCAACTCATTCATGGTGACTCGAAGCAGCCTACCACTTGATGGGCCCCATATCACCCTGTAATCTCCAAAACAGCTGGCAAAACTATATTTTCAGGGTCTTTCCAAAGAGTATCAATATGGGGGCCAATCTTATTTCTGCAGCGATGATGTTCCAAAGTGAGGGAGCCACTATGGAGAAAGCCCTTATTCTTGGTCCCACTAGATGGACCTCCTTAATAGAGGGGACCAGTAACATAACCTGCCTCCCCCTCTGATGGTCCACTAGATGGAAAAGATGGTCCTTCAAATAATTGACCCTCCATTTTTTTAAGAATCACAATAATTATTCGTTGGCATCAACAATACATATGTTGATTGAAGACAGATTCCTCTGAAAAGGTAATCCTCTATCATGAAGTTATTATGTGGTTTTCCTAGCTTTATTTTCCCCTGCCCCCTTTCCTCTAGCAATGGGCACTTTTACACAAGGTGTTTTTTTTTTCCTGAATCAATTTGTATTCCTTTCTGTGATGTTCTTCAGCATCATGAAGTGTTAATACCACTTTATAATGCCTTGGTAAGGCCACACTTAGAATACTGCATCCAGTTTTAGTCACCATGATGTAAAAAAGATGTTGAGACTCTAGAAAGAGTACAGAGAAGAGCAACAAAGATGATCAGGGGACTGGAGGGTAAAACATATAAAAAACAGTTGCTGGAATTGGAAATATCTAGTTTAATGAAGAGAAGGACTAGAGGTGACATGATAGCAGTGTTCCAATATCTCAGGGGTTGCTACAAAGAAGAGGGAGTCAAGCTATTCTCCAAAGCACCTGAAGGCAGAACAAGAAGCAATAGATGGAAACTAACCAAAGAGAGAAGCAACCTAGAATTAAGGAGAAATTTTCTGACAGTTAAACAATTAACCACAATTAACAACCTGCCTCCAGAAGTGGTGAATGCTCCAACACTGGAAATTTTTAAGAAGAGACTGGACAGCCATTTGTCAGAAATGGTATAGGGTTTCCTGCCTCAGCAGTGGGTTGGACTAGATGACCTACAACAGCGGTTCTCAATGTTTGTGTGACGGCGACCCCGTCACACAAACGTTATGCGCATGTGCGGCGCGGCGCCCCCCCATGCGTGGCGCGCATGCGCGGCGCTGCCCCCGGAGGGGAGAAAATGGTGGATCGCCGCCTTTGGCGACCCCCGAAAAATGGTCAATCGACCCCAAATGGGGTCGCGACCCATAGGTTGAGAACCGCTGACCTACAAGGTCCCTCCCAACTCTATTATTATTATTATTATTATTATTATTATTATTATTATTATTATTATTTCAGCCAATTATTATTTCTCTCAGTTGTACTAGAAGAGTTGCATTCATTTTACTTATTCTTTCTCTTGGCTCCTGAGCTTCAAGATCACTAAAAGAGGTCCTAAAAGCGAAATATTGGCTTGATACTTATCATCTTTACAACCAAAGTGAGCAGAGATGACTCCTGCTCTTTCTGCAGTGGATAACTCATGCAAAGTACATTTGAGTTTTTATCTTTCTTTCTTGAACTGAGTGGGAGTAAGAAGCCTTTTATTGCTATAGGATGTGTGAGAGATCAGTGATTTTCACTTCCATTTTTGGCATTTCTGAGTCGGCAAAATTGAAACCAACCATTACTTGTTTCTAAATTGCTTTTAAGGAACTGGGAGTGGAAAAGGTGATACTTTGGAACTGCCCTGTCTGCATCCTGCACCCTACCTAAAGTTCCAGAGTTATTGTTCTATTAACTAATGGGCAAAGAAGACAATCACATTCAGAACTTTCAGTTGGATATTTTATAGCTGTTAAATTATGCTTTCTATGCTGAGTTTGATGTGATGGTGGTTTTGGAGGGAGGCTAATGTTTTCCCCTCAAACTAATGTTTGACAGTATAGTTTGACAGTATCCCTAGTACCCAATTGTGTCTTTTTCTTTGGTGTTAGCAAAAGTTTTGTGGATGTTTCCAGACTTATGATAATTCTGCAATATATATATATATATATATATATACACATACATACATACAATAATGATAGGTCACATTTCATATTCTGCCTACTGAAGGGTAATAGTAGCATCTACAAAGATCAGTGCCAATACAAGAGGAGATAAATTATCTCCTGGTTTCTCTGCTCTGCTGTTTCCTGATAAAAAACAGCAAATAGTCATTTAGAAGCTGCTCATTGAGAATAGTTCTGGATCAACAGAGTTTCATCCCCTCCAGGCAATGTAAACATTTTGCTCATTGCTGAAGGTTACAGCGGGTTAATTCTCCAAAGCAAGTTGCATTGTTAGAGCTTCTCAAGAGCAACATAAAGCAGATTTAACTGCTGAAGTGTTGTTCATAAGAATCTCCATGTCACCAGAAGACAAATGAAAGCAAGATGTCCTAGTTAAACTTGATCTTCATAAGGCTGCACTTGGTTTGATTGTTGGTTAAGAAAATTACAACTGGGACTTTTCTTTGCACCATGACGTTCAGAGCTGCTTGCCATTAGAAACATGGCAAGAACATGGTACATAGTACATGGTGTGGAAGAAGACTGTTTTTTCTCTCTTGGTTTCTGGGTTCTTCTGCCTGTGACAGGTTGACTGGGAGATGCTTGCAATACAAAGAGATAGAGATTCAGTTTCGTTTGTGTCTCACTTTGACTTCTAGGAGGAGATATATATATATATATGTTTTCTGAGGTTTTCGCGGGTATTTGTATGTAGGTCTTTGGTTGTTCGGGTTTTCTCCCACGTAAAATTGGAAGTGTCTTGGCGATGTTTCGACGAAGTCTCATTCGTCATCTTCAGGCTGGTGCTTTCAGCTTCGTGCTTTGAGCAGCGTATATATATATATATATACACATACATATATTTAAATACATTTTTATTTCATTTATATTTATATTTCTTATTTCCTAACTAGTCACCTCCCTCAGAGAGGGGCTCTGGGTAGTGTAGAGTGTAATCAATATATGAATAATATAAAATTAACATTAAATTATTAATATTAATTTAAGATTAAAAATGTTTAAATTATAAAATATAACAAAATTTCAAAAAAGTAAATAATTTCAAGATGGGCATTTAGCAATAGTTAATAAAGGCCGAAGGGGTTCTCATGGGGCCAGTCAGCGCATGGACCTTTGTGCCCCCCTCACAAGGTTGCACAGCCAAGTTTTGACCCCCTTGCAGAAGGCCAGGAGAGTGGCAGCTCACCTCATCTCTGGGGGCAAGATATTCCATAATGCGGAGGCAGGGGCAGAGAAGGCTCTATTGCTTGTTGGTTGCAAAACTCTAGACTTAACACAGAGCCTGTCCAAATGTTGCTGTTCTATTTTTATTTTAATGGGACTAAAGAGAAATTGTTAAATATTAGGTATTTAACTATTTTAGTTAAGTTCAAATGAAAAGAAATGTACAGTGTGTCCTGACCTTCAGCATCCTATTCATAGGGTCATTTTCACTGTCAACTTCAGATAAGTGGCACAACTTTGTTGTGTCAAACAATTGATCTGTCCAATACCCCCAATTCCTTTCTAACAGAAGTGAGCCATAATGACAGTTGGAAAAATGCTCCTCCAAACCTAAAAATACCACTTAGAGGGCCCAATGTTTCTAAATCTAGAATAGGACTTCAGTGTTTATGGTTAAAATGTCAGTATTCTGCAACCAGATATTTTTACTTTTTGGATATATCAATTCCATGTCAGAATATTCTTTAAAAGTATGTGATGATCTGCCAGTCAAGGTATGAAGAGATTTTCTGATCTCACCCCAGGATAAATTTCTGGACATCCTATGTCCACGACAATCATCTGATAGGCCCAAAATATTTCTGGATCAGAACCAATGGATTTAATCAGTTCCAACCTTACCACTGATTTGTTATGGAACAAGTATATCTTCCGCAGAGTTGTAATTTTATACATATTGTGTCTTCCACATTTTTTTTCCCCCTTTGGAGTAAGCACAGAAATGTCAGAACAGAGGTTACTGTTCTCTGAGTTGGATAATTTATTCCTAGTTTGAGCAGGTTTATGCTCTGGAAACTGATCCTGTAACCCGAAGCCATATTTTTGTAATCAGCCTAGAGGACTTACAACCCTGGATCTTCTTCCAAGGCAACATTCATTTGCTAATTATCTCTGCCAGACAAAGGCTAGTAGGTTGATTAACACCTTTGACCTGCATGGACCAGACAATCCTTAACCCCCTAAACTCAGATTTTCCTGAAATAGTGCATGACACTATCAATGCAGCTGAAGTATACTTCTCATATGACAAGTGGACGAGGAAATCTTCTTATTACTCATTTATAAACGCAGCAATTTTCAGGGCACTTCTAACTGTGGCAGCAGTTAATCAAAAGGGCACGATTGCAGGGAAAATCTCTCAGTAGATTTGGATTGTCAGGTGAATGTTGTTGACTTAAGTATCTTGATGTATCTTTATTTAGTTTCTCTCTTATTACTGTAATCTGGTATACACTTCACAGTGCTTAAGAACGCATCAACCAATTATTGCGGCATGAAGAAGTCTTCCTATTTTGAAGGGGCATGCCCTCATGATGTCACTTCCATCTAATCTCCAGACTGAGAGCTTTTAGATGTTCCACTGTTGAAGTGATAAATTTTCTTCTTATCCTAACACAAGTCATGCTATCTATACAAGCAATCTACAACAGTTCTGTGATAAACTACAGGGATGAGGTGGTTGTGGACAGTGACCTGCTGTCAGCCCTTTGAAGTAGAAGAAGCACAAACCAAGCACTAAGATTACCTTTACTGGAAGATTACAGTAATAGAATCTAAGGAGTCTGAAAACATTTCTGCTCTCATTTACTTTTATTTTCCAGAAAACCAGGAAGAGTCCATTCTGAGATTTTCCCCATGCTCCTTTTCCTCTTGTGGGATGAAATTCCTTTTGCATGATAGTTGTCTGGTCTATGGCTCTTCCTTCTGTCTCCCAAGGTCATTTCTGCATATCATGAGATCTGTGTAGCTCCTATTTGCTGTCTCAGTCTATGCAATGGGCAGAAGGAATAACACTGAGAATTAAGAGAAAGAGCTGCTAAGGATCCAGGGCAGCACTGTAACTTTAGAAAACGTCTCAGACCAAACCTTCTCTAGTTCTGACAAAGATAATACAAGGGAGGGAGAAAGCATATTCAGACTTGCAAAATTCTGTTACCATACCCTTATAATAATAGTAGTAGTATTATTATTGTTCTACATTAAAATGAAAGCATTTTCTGCTTCCAAAGCTGAAGATTCAAACCATCAATTTCTTCTTCTATATTTGATGTAGGTATACTCCAGCTTCACCTGCCTGTTTGGAAAGGATCAGAAAGCTTTGTCTGTTATCATCATAATTTCTTATAAATAGAATCATAGAATCACAGGGCTGGAAAGGATCCTGGAGGTCTTCTGGTTCAATTGTCTGTCCATAGCAGGAGATCTTATTCGGTCTTGGACAAATGGCTATTCAATCTTTTCTTGAAAATCTCTAAAAATGGAGCATCCCAACTCTGGAAGGTAAGCTGTTCCATTGATTGTTTTGACTGTCAGGAAATGTCTCCTTAGTTCTAAGTTAGATTTCTTTGGAGTAGTACTATCACTTCTTGTGATCTTGATGCTATTCCTTTGTTGATGCAGTTTAGGACTGTGTTGGGTTTTTTTTTATTTTTACTTGATTTTTTTTTATTTGATTCTTACTTAAGTGGTAGTCCACTAGGATATCTAGATCCCTCTCACACTTACTACTGTTGAGTAGTTTCATTATGCCAGGAGAAAGTTGATTTTCTCTCTTCATGTATTATGTATACCATTCTCCTAGCATTGACCTGCAAAGAAACCTCCAACACTACTGTAACTTTGAAAACATTATAGCCAGTAGCACACTGAAATTGTGATTGCCTGTTAGAAAAGCAGTCAGGGAAAAACTACAACAGCGTTTTGATGGAAAACAAAGCAGGGGGCCACTTTGAAAAATACAGTGTTTATTACAGCAATCAAGACATTCATGAGATATAAAACCTATGCAGATAGAACTGCTCCATGATCAAGTGATCTATGTGCCTCCTTTTCTTATAATTCTTTCTCTTTTAATCAACTACAGGCTTTACAAAACTTAATTTCATAATCACTCAAATAGAGGGTTGTCATCTAACAGGTCTTTTGTCTATTGCAAATTTGGGAATGTGGCCCCCATGCTATTCTTACAAATGGTGAGTCTGTGGACCATCTTATTTTCTCTGGTGCTTCTGTTTCAAGATGAAAAGGTAATTATGTAGTCCAGGAGAAGCAGAAGATATTGTGTGCTTTAAAAAGCTGCTGAAAATCTTTCATTCCTTTCATGGCCTGTGAATGAGATGATGGAAATGGGAAAGCATTTTCAATTTAGACCTGATTCTCACCCTCATGGATATTCCCTTTGGAACCTGAAGAAGAATGACTCGTCATGAACTAGAGTCTGCTTTAGTCATGATTAGGTCATGTACCATATTTATACTTATCACATCTCTGCCTACCTCTTTCTCTCCAGAATTAGGTCAGAGGAAGCAAAAAATGTAGCCAAATTAACACATCTGAACAATCCAATAACTGTTTTGAATCATAATCAGTGTGAGAGCAAAAATAAGCAACATTCAGACTGGCTGCAACTAATGAGAAAGTAATGGTAACAAGGGGGGGGGGGAATCCTTTAAAAGGTGCTATTTAAAGCAGGGATTTTCTAACTTTTACAGACTGCAGTACCTGTTAGTTAAAAAATAAATAAATCCCAGAACCCCTGTTCAAATGACAAAACTTTACCATTAGAAAATTGGTTTTATTTGAGTGCACTTCTACTTTCCCAATGATGATGAACTTTTTTATTTTGCCTGTAGCATCTCATGGAGGCCCTCAAATTTTCATGGATGTTATGATTCAGCAGAACACAGTTATAAAAACCCTAATGTAAGGAACAATTCTTCTGAAAGACTGCAAAAACAGCCAGTGTGGTTTCACAAAGAAAAGGATCTTGCAGAGGTAGATAGAACATCTTAAAATAGAGGATTTAAAAGCACAACAACAAATAATCCTAATGTAAATGCTGAAGAATGCAATGTAGTTGTCCACTCAAATTTAATAAAGGCCTGAAAAGAAAAAGATACATAAAAGAGCAATGTCTTCTTTGAGATGAGAACATACATTCATCTGGTAATTCTGAAGAGCAGAATGAAGAACAGATTTGAGATTGATAAAAATATGGCATTTATTCTGAATAAATTTAAATATCAGGGGACAGAAGACTTGGGTCCTAGAATAATGAAGGAATTTACTGATGGGATTCAGCTGAATTCTTACATAATATAAATATACTGTAAAGCATCAGACAACAGGAAAGGAGTAAACGACTCTTATCTTCCAAAAGAGGGGAACTGTCATTCAGTCAGTTTAACACTGGTATCTGAAAATATACTGGATCAGAAAATAAAATGATCTATAAGTAATACGGAGATAAGCAATAAATCTGTCAAGAATAAGTCTTGTCAAAAGAACTATTTTTGCATAGTACGTCTTTTGTAATAGATTATAGGAATGCTGTAAATATAATATACCCCAACTTCAGAAAAGCATTTTAAAAAAATATTCCATGACTTTGTAAATAGCGAAGTAGTTAAATGTGAACTGAGTGGTATCACTGATAAGTGACACATAGATAGTCTGAAAAGCATATTAATGGTTCCTAATCAAATTGTAAAGAAATAGTGATGGTGCCACGTGGTTCAGTCCTGGTTCCTCTACTTTTCAGTATTTTTATTAATGTCTTGACTGAAAAAAGAAAGTGCTTACATACTTGCAGAGAACACACAATTGGATTGAATAGGCAATATCATAGAAGGCTGAAATAAAATTCAAAATAATTTGGAAAGATTAGAGCAGTGGAATTAAAATAACAGAATCAAATGCATAAGATAAGAATCACTTGACTTGGTAATTTTAAAAGTGAAAAGGATTTTTGAATACTGAATTATTACAAACTGAGTAGCTGTGCCATTTTGCTGGCAAAAAGACAAATTCAGTATACACATAAGTATAGTCCAAATCATGTGAAACATGGTGTCAGGTTATTCTGTATTGATCAGAACTTACCTCTAGTATTAAATCCATTTTTTTTTGTTTCGTACTTACAGGATTCAAGACAAAATTCAGAGAATGCAGTAAGAATGATCAGTGTTTACAGCAGAAACTAAAAGCTACGATTGGCAATTACATAAACTGGAAATGTTTAACTGAGAAAATTGAAATGGCATATGATAGCACTCTTCAAATAATTGAAAGAAGGTCATTTTAAAGAAGGCCAAATTCTTTATTAGCTTAGAGGGTAGAGCATGAAACAACATATTTATGATAAAAGAACTGCATATGCCAAATTAATGTTGGAAAAAATTGCAATATAAATTTGATCATGTAAATAATTACTCAAAAAGATGGAGAATTCCATGAGACAGACTTCTGTCAGAGATACTTTGAATTCCTATTCTGGATTTAAATGCTCTCTTCTAACTCTATGGTTCATAATATGATACCAACCTTAATTCTTCCTGGATATTCCCCTTTACCTTCTATATGAACCTCACAGGAATATATTAAATTGGCTTTTGCAGCAAATAGGACACTGAAGGCATTATTCAGGATTTGATTTGTGAACCTTGATGAATACTTTGCAAAGAATGAAAAGCAGCAGGAAATGACCGTATATATGCAACACATCTTCCTCCCTGGGATTTATTTATTCATCTAGTGAAAGCTGTGTCAAATTCAGCGTTGTCATGTCTGATTGTGAAACGGCATATCAAATTTCAAAGGCATTGCAGACTGGCTTGCAAATGAAATATGATATGATATAGTACTTTTTGGAGAATATTACATATTAGAATTGTGGACATAAGAACAAAAGTGGCAAAATTGTTTATAATATACTGAAGTATTCTAAGCAACTAATGACCTTCAAGCCCCACATATTTATCAGTGAAAAGTTCCTAATTAATCATGCTTACATAAGTTAATTAATTTTCATGTTTTTATACTTTCTTTAAGATGGAGTGGTTATCTATGACTCTCCAGATATTGCTTAACTGTAACTCAAAGTGGCCTCAGCTAGTAAGATGTAGTTCAGCTATATTTATGTATCTATCATTTGTCCATCCATCCATCCATCCATCCATCCATCCATCCATCCATCCATCCAATGCATTTATATAGCAACCAACAATAAGTGACTCAGGGCAGCTTACAAAACTTAAAATATGCATCATATAATAAAAACCTATAAAACAACCCATTTTTGGCAGGGGTTGTAAATTTTCTCCTTTGCAAAAACGCATACTGCAACAAAAGGGAGTTTTGACTAAGTCTTATATACATTAATGGAATGGATTTGTAATAACTAGATACAGCATTATTTCTGTCAGTGGCATCTAATCGAAACCATATTTGGCTGAAGGGAGCCCAAATAATAATCTTAATAAATAAATAACAATAGTTTCCAGAATAGCTGGCTGTAAATAAAATAAGATAGCATCTATGGTAATACACCAACTTGCAACTATTTAAACACACCCAATCTTCAGGGTTTAATGGATTCAATACTTTATGTACACTACTATATAGAATATGAAGAGTTTCATAACCATTAAAACACTACTGAGGCCGTCATGCACAAATGTGAAGTTTATTGGATAATAAACAGATATCCAAGAATGTCTGGTCCTAGTCTTACATGGATCCTGATTGTGTTTGCCTCTTCAACCTCATCTTATTTTTCACTGGAGCGATGCTTTATGAAGATACGGCATCATTTACTGGATTACCAAGGAGGGAAATGGTGGTTGCCAGGTGATGAGTCATCACAGCCATATTAAGCCTTAATTATTTCCTGCTAATTAATTGTCATGCCCCAGTTTTGCCACTGGAGCAATCATGGAGAAAGGACATTTGGGAAGGATCCTGAATTTGAGAGATACAGTCTGGAAAAATAGTTTAGTTGATTATGCAGTACCCTGCCAAATGTTTGTGCTATCCAAATTCAAGTCTTGTATTACTTATTCAGCACTTTGATTATGTATATGAGATAAAATAGGGCCTTTATCTTCTAAAAACTGGAACTTTGAGATGCTTTCTGTCCCTAAAGACTAGAAAAAAAATCAGTCCAATCCCACTTTGAATTGAAATTTAAAAAGAAAGAAGCAGCAGGTAAGTTTGGATAGCCATACCATAGCTGCTCACACCTATATTATCTAATCCAGTTATTGATAGTATATTTTATGGGAAAACGAACCAGCTCAGATAAAGTACGTGATCAGTTAGAATGATCATAGCAGCCTAATTAAAAGTAAATACCAATGCAATTGAAATATTAGTAAAAGGGGTCTTCTAGACAGTCTCCTCTAAACTGGACAGAAAATTTTAAGAGGCATGAGGTCATTTACACGGAATAACATATTGTTCTCGATTTGTGTTATGTACTACTAATGGAACAAAAGGTTAAAATGATACAAGGAACCAAGAAGCTACCATTATATCAAGTTATTGTTCTTGCACAATAACTATACTTTTATTCTATACATCCCTGAGCACAAACAAAACTGATTTAGCCTAAAAATTAGAACATTGTAATGTTTTGCAATAGGTCCCAAACCCAGGAAGACCTAACTCACATATACTGTATAATAATTTTGTCCCTTGTGCATCCCAACATCTCCATCATAGTACTTGCTTTGCACAAGCAATTTTGGTGACTTTTCAATGACTTATCTTTAACTCTAATGGTCCCCAGCTATGGAGCATTTGGGGAATACTTTTAAAGAAGATATTGTAAGAGATGTGTCTTTGTCAGTGTCTCAAGCAGTAGCCTTGTGTCTTAATGTCCAAAAACTTCTTGTGAGCTAGAACAGAATCCTTGCTGAAATTTTAAAACTCAGTTGCTCTAATTTTTTTAAAAATTATTTTTATTAATAAAATATTTTGGAAATATGGAGTTCCTAATGCTCTCTGAACCTGGCTATTTTTTTGCAGATGTTTCATTATTAAATGAGGTAACATCATCACTGTTAGCAGGGAGTGGAATTTGCTCTCGTTTTACATTCAAGGGGCTTGCCCTGCCAGTGCAAGGAAACAAACAAACTGCAAGAGAACCTGGGACTGCACAGTTCAACCCTGAACTACAAATATTCTCTTCTATTGGTATTCTGGAAATGCCTATTATTTCCTCCAATTACATATTTTTTTTCTTGCTATCCTATGCCACAATAAGGCAAGGAATGAAAAATGTGTTCCACCTGACATTCTTATCCTTTTAAAACCATATATTTCCTATATATAAGTCTTAAAAGGATGGAATGAGAACTCTTGTAAGTCTGACTAACTGACATCTCAAATGGGAGATCAACAATAGTCTTCAAAGCAAAACAAAGTAACCCAGCCAAACAGGTATGTTATACCTTAATGCTATGTATGAACTAAGCTAGAATCTGGTAGTGAATTAGCTGAAATGGTCACAGCTCAAGTATTGTGCCAAGAGTGAATTTAAGAAGTTTTTGTTTTCTTGTACTGAATTTTCAATGGATGGAAACATGACAAAGGGCAGAGATGTTGTGTGTAATTTATACCACAGATATTATCCATTAGGTACTAGCATAATCACATTGTAAAGTAGACTTGAAAACCAGTATGCTTAAGTACAGCCCATGCTTGAGAGGCATTTCACTTATCCACCACTGATTCCTTGCAGTATAAGGTCAGAAGCAGATTAAAAGAATATGAGCCTCTTGTGACTTCCATACATAGCTGTAGCTGAGACTGCACTGTACCTATCCAGCATTTCAAATTGCAACAGGTCTAATTGCTATAGAATAACGTTTTCCCATCAACTAGCTATCTTGAGCTTTGAGTGCAAGGAAAATGTGATATTCTTGAAACAGAATCATTACCATGAATAAAGCTTTTCTTTATTCACACACGCACACATACACACACACACACACATATCTGTAAACTGACTGCTTATCACCTAAACTTTCTCCACAGAACACATTTGATGAGTTAATACTAAACATTCACAATTCCCTTGGAATAACTGTAAACGGAATGACAGGGCTGCTGGATTCAAGGTCCAAAGCAGTCAGAAAGCACTCAACAGCAGCTTCATTTTTGCCTTGAGCATGAAGGACTTCTCCAAGGCTGTTCCAGGCTTTGTGGCTGGTACTCTGTATTTGGACTGCATCCTGCAGAACCTTCTGAGCCAAATTTCGTCGCCCAAGCTTGTTGAGTACCAGTCCCTGCCAAGGAAAAGTAAACCCAGTGTTAACAACCACAAAACTTAATTGTTTGATGAATTAGAAACAGGAAAATAAGAAGATACCGAATCAGACCAATAGTCCATATTGTCAATGGCTTTGCTAGATTAGGATTACCTATGTAGACTGCAAGATCGCAGTGAAGTGACATAAAAAACGATAATTATTGTGACTACCAAGTTATGGTAGTTCTTTCTTGGATTTCACCCAGAATCATCTTCAGACTGATTTGGTGATTCCAGGAACTAAACCTGGACACCATGAACTGTACTACTGAGCTATATATAGCCCTTGTTCTCAAATACAAAGTACAAGTATAATGACAAGGTACTCTGAATGATTTCCTTAAACATAAGCAGTATATTTTTTAGCTTGTAGCCTGATGTTTTTTGCTTTGTTAATGAACTCCGATTTCTCAAATTTTCATTCCAACTCTCCCTTGATATTTTTAAGTTCAGCAATGGAGTGTCTAGAAATTTTGGTTCAGCGATGAAGTGTCTAGAAATACTGAAAAATTCTCCAATAATTTCACCATCTCCTGGTACTTGATGTTGATTTGGGCCATAAGAACATAGATGGCACATTGGACAAAAAATGTCTTATAGGAACATCCCCCAAGTGTATGGAACATTCTGCTTTTGGAACATTCACAGCAGTGAAAAGCATTGCATTGTTGTACTCTGAGACAGAAGCGTATTCTAACTCTGAAGAATAAAACCAGTATTCCCCAACCCAATATCTCCCAGATCCATTAAGACTGTAAGACTATAATAATAATATTCTAATGCATTATCTTCCATAATGCATTATAACAAACATTCCCAGAATGTATATGAGGAAATTGATCCAAAGACTTGTATGAATTCAGGCCCATTGCCAGGTTTTTTTCAACAACTGAAGGGCCCCTCGACTGACAGAAAGATACCAAAATATCAAAGTCTCTCTTAGGATGACCAAGAGAAAGACAACTTCTTTTTTATCATTTTTAACAAAAGAAAATATTCTGAATTCTAAAGAGTTTCCCCTTACTCAGATCCACCCATCAGATATCTTGGACTACAACCGCTGTTAGCCTAGGTCAGGCTGGCAGTAGTGATGGCTCTGCCCACTGCCAAAGATACCAGGTGCTGATTCCAGCCCAGTTGCTATGGGTTGGACAACTTGTCTATCAAGATGTTTGAAGTAAGTGTCTAATGCCCTTCATCCAATAAATTTGTAAGAATAACCATGAACAACAATTTACTGCATTGTATTTATATAGGAAACAACAAGCTTGAACACAGATTATAGCATTTATATACTACTAAAATACTTCTGTTTGTCTATAATCTTCAATTGGGCAAAACAATGCATCACTTAAAGAATGTGTCCAAAATCTGGGATCTCTTATTCCTCTGGGATTCAAATTGACAAAGTTGCAGCTGCCAAGCTGCCATGGACAGTTGTGGTTACATGGTCGTCATTTCCAATGTTCCCTGTCATTTTTCCACAAGGAAAGTCAATGGGGAAGCTAGCAAGAAGTTGGAAGTTGCTCCTGCACCAATTGCTTTTTTTGTTCTGCAGTTCAAGGTGCAGGAAACATCTCTGAAACAATTACTCAGTGGGTCATGGGTCATCTAGTTAACAATAAAATGAAGGACCCAAGTAAAAGACCAGAGCAGATTTGGATCTTTCTCAAGGTGCCTAGGAAGACAGAAATGATTTAAAATTGATACAAGTAGTCCTCGGTTTACAACAGTTTGTTTAGCAATGGTTCAACACTGAAAAAAGTGCCATGACTATTTTTCACAATTACGGCTGTTGTAGCATTTCCATAGTCATGTGATCAGATGCTTGTCAACTGACTCATAATGGTTGCAGTGTCCTGGAGTCATGTGACCACCTTTTGCAACGTTTTGACATGCAAAGTCAATGAGGAAGCCAGATTCGCTTAATAGTTGTGTTACTAGCTTAACTGCAGTGATTCATTTAACAACTGTGCAAAAAAGGTTGTAAAATGGGGCAAAGCTCACTTAACTGTCTCACTTAACAACAGAAATGTTGGGCTCACTTGTGGTCGTAAGCTGGGGATTACCTGTACTTTTTTATGGAGGTACTGCTCTACCCCTCCAACACCTCTTCTTATTTTTTTTTTCTTATTGCTGATTTCCATATTTTATTTTTTGTTAAGGAAAAATAAGGAAGAAGGGCTCAGTAGTAGATTTCAAAACATAGAAAGTCTGGAAGGCACATCTTTATGAATTTTGGTCCCAAGTCAGTGACATTCACTTGAAGTGTGAGTGGGCAAAGGGGATGATCAAGCCCGTAGATCCAGCTTTTCTGAGATTTGGAAATGGGGTGAGAGAGGGGTGCCAGCTGCTGTGCTACGGATGAGGGGTCAGGCAGCATTAACACTGAAATTTTCCTTCATCTCACCCAATGCTTCTTCACAGGAGGGCTGACATGGGGAGGGAACATTTATACAAAAAAGTAACAGCCTCAGATCTCTCTGGATTGGATAAAAAAATCACAGTCCCCAAAAAAGAGCTATGCATTTTTGACTCTGGAAAGCTAGTATGACACACAGCACTGAACACTCTGTTTCCTTGAAGAAACCTCCCCTTGAGAGTTGCGAAGCTCTGGCAGAATTTTATATCTCCCTACAGAGTCTGGCAAGTGGTAAACAATACCTTCATGTTATTGCTGTGTATAGTCCAGCTGGGATCTGCCCACGATGCAGAATGGAAAAGTGGGGTGGGGGGTGGGAGAGAGGGAGAGGAGAGAGCAACAAGAATATTCATGTATCCTCCTGCAGAAGGCAATTTATATTTTTAGCTGGGCTCTTTCTCTCTCTCTTTCTCTTTAGTAGATTTCCTAGTGAAAGTTCAGTTTCTCAGTTTCCATAGAAACGCTTCGTATTAAGGTGCATGAATAATTTCATAAAATCAGCAGAGATTGAGGAACATTAGAAATATTAAAACATTAGAAACGTGTTTGTGTGTGTGTGTGTGTATGTATATGTATGTACACCACCCTATTGCTATTTCAAGTGAAAGTAAAACTGCTATTCCCTTTTGTTTTGATAAATGAAGTATTTTCCTTAAATCAATATCAATCAAAATTGAATCCCCTGGGGCTTTTAAGATTTTTTTTCTTTCCACCTCTTTTCACTCAATTATATGTCAGGGTAGGAAAGAATTTCCCATTATTGATAAACGCATAAGAATCTTGCTGGGCAGATGAGACAAAAAGGTCTATCTAATTCAGCACTCTGATCTCAGAAATGTCCCATATTAAGGACAAGCACCCTTTTCCACTGCTGCACATGAACACCTGGCATACAGAGATATGTTGCCTCTAAGCTTGAAGCGTCTGTTTAAATATGAAGAACACCCTTCTCTACCTAATTCCCTTTAAAGCTCCCTAAACCAATAGTAACCAGAAATGTCATAAAGTTCGCAGTGTTTCTCAACCTTGACAATTTTAAGGCATGTGGACTTCAACTCCCAGAATTCCACAGCCAGCATTGCTGGCTGTGGAATTCTGGGAGTTGAAGTCCACATGCCTTAAAATTGTCAAGGTTGAGAAACACTGTGCCATAAACAAATTAGGTCTCTGTATGAAAAAAGTATTTTTTAATCCAGATAATGATATTTTCTACTTGTTAGTCACATGCAAGGCTGGTTCTAGGCCTAGGCAACTAGGCAGTGTTCTAGGTGCCAAATTGTAGGAGGGATTAAAATTGAAAAGGCTTCCATGATACTCAATATGCATACAAAATCTGATTATCTTTGCTTGTTGCTTTAGAATTTTTACACTTTTCAAAAACACCCACAAGGTCACTTGAGTGGTAGCGAACAATCACTAACCAGACATTACAAGTCATGAAAAAGAAATCATGTTTACATCTATGGACTTCAGGAAGCTGATCATAATCTTGAAGCAAGATAAAGGTCTGATAGGAAGATCCTAAGTGACTGGGTTGTGTGACTATTTGTTTATCAAAGTTATACTTGGAAAAGCGAAAACAGCACATTGTGTATGCCAGAACACCCGCTTGGGGGTTAAATATAATTTTGCAGAATTGTTGCCATATGACTGCAATGGGTGCTGATGTAATTAAAATTACTGTGATTCACTGTAAATAGGTTGAAAATATCTGAGGGGGAAAAATTGTCCAAAGCTGAAAATCATAAGCATAAATTTCAAAGACTCAAAAGAAAATAAAAGAAACAAGACTGTGTTTCTGAAATTCCTAACAAAATTGGAAGATGAGCCGAAGCTTACAGAGTGCCAGAATATGACTGTGTCCAAGTTGCCAAAATGTCAAAAACCAGCCCTGGGCACATGGAGTTGTCCTGGCAACAGATGACCCCAAATTCCATGTTGTCCACTTTTCAGTGATATACAAATGGCTGCCCTAGTTTTAAATAAAGGCTTGACGGCTTCAGCATCAGATTTTTTTTTCTCCTTTTGTTTGATCTAATTAAATGCTCTGGAAAACTCACAGTCATGTATATTAATTTGCAATCTATTTTCCTGCATGCCTCACTGAACCACTATCCTACCGAATGGTGCAATGGATCGACATGCTAACAAATGCTAGATCAGTGATTCTCAACCTTTTTAATGCCGCGACCCCCAACTGGTCATAAGTCGAGGACTACTCAACTGGTGCAGCACCGTTTGCAAAATGGGACTTTTGGCGGGCTCAGCAGGGCAGAGACAGCCTGGACAATTCCTATTGGCTTTTGAAAGCCAATAGAATTAGACTCTATTCAAGAGAGTCTATTCTATTGGCTTTCAAAAGCCAATAGAATAAAAGGGAGTAGCACAGCTGAGGAAAAGGGGGAAAAAATGGCGGACTGTGTTGTTTGGCGACCCCCGTGAAATGGTCGTTCGACCCCAAATGGGGTCCCGACCCACAGGTTGAGAACCACTGTGCTAGATGCTTTATTTATTTATTTATATTTATTTATTTGTTAAATTTATTTGCCACTTATCTCACCGTGGAGCTACCCTACCCTGCTTATAATAATAAAAAGGAAGAAAACGAGAGAAGTGTAAACAAAACCAAAATAAAAAAATAATGGAATAAAATAAACAATGACAAAGGAACACAGTGAGAATAATATATCAATGTGATAACCAAAAAGATGGATGGGTGGACAGCAGAGAGCAAGGGGTGTGGAAGTGGAGTCTGCCATCAATCCAGCAGCCACCTCCTGTGTGGAACTCTCCCATTTGATCTCCAGACCAACCTGTTTTACTTTGTTCCTCTCTGAAAATGATCATTTGCACCACTTTGATAATATGTATAGTTTCTTATTTAATTGAGCATTACGTGCTATTTCAAGGGCATGGTAAGATACTGAAACTGAATACAGCATTTCAAATCAAATAGCTTCAAACTATTCATTAATCAGTATTAACTGCATGGCAACCAATGGAAATAAAAAGTCAACAAACAGTATGAGAGAATGCCATCCACTTACAGGGAGATTTCTGAAACAGCTTTCTGATGTTTGGGAAAAGGCAGCAGGGAAGTAGTGGAATGTCTTTACCCAAGAAAAGGCTTTTTAGATTTTTGGCACCAAAATAGCTCAGCATCTACCTTCCCACTATTCCTCAAAAAATAATTAATGCAGAGTCTTTGAGGAAGATTTTTTAAAGCAAGAAATATTAATCCTAAATGTAGCTAAAAGGCTATTTGAACCTTTCTGAGAACAGCCCTTCAAAAGTAAAATATGAAATGACATCCTGTACACATGAATATAATTATATCTGTCTTTTATATTATAAAATGTAAACATATTGGAACATCCTAGAACACTTTCTCAAGCACCTGATCTAGTTACCTTGTGAAAAATGATATATCATCTTTATCTTGGAAGGTTGGGAATTACCATATGATGTCATATCAGTTAGGAGTTTGGACTAAAGAGAAGCTGGCATAATAAAATGTTATAAATGTAATAAAAAATAAATCCCAAAAGGTTATACACACTGATTAATCATTATTTCAAAGTCTGAATGCTCCAGTGTAATGCTCTGAGTTCATAATGGAGCCAGTTCAAGAAACTCCATGTAAATAACATCATTTGCATCCCCCCAAATTGTAATGATGACTTTTCCTGGCCATGAAAAAATTCCTGTCCTTCGTTCTTGTAACATGACTACCGTTGGCAAATTTCAATTCTTGAATTCCACCTCTGCTGTCAGATTATAAGGAACCCGTATTTCACAAACTTTTCAATACTGAAGAATATAAAAAATGTGACTTGCATGTTCCTGTGAAATTCAAAGCTTGACAGCAATGTCCCTTTGAGGGATCTGCTGATTGTCCTTAATGAGTTCATCCATCTTTTTTATCTGAAACTTGTCAGTTGTCGTGACAGATAGGGCCACTTTGTGCTTAATGATACTAATCAGCACCTCATAGTTCACCATCTTTACATTTTTTGACCAAGCAAAGAACATAGCATTTTCATCAACATCTTCATCCACTATCATACATTCACCATCATCACCATAAAAATATCCATTTAACAATAAATTTCAATTCCAGGAACTTTAGTCAAAAATTCAATCATGGAACATTGCTTAAAGAGCATTGATGAGTATTCACAGCAAGCTTCTATTGCAATGACAATAGCATCACAACTTTTCTTCGTAAGACCTTCTCACCCAAAAAATAAAAAGACAAAGGCTAAAGAAGACATCAGACCTTCTAGCATGTCAATACTGCCAACTCTTTTCAAATTATAACATTAGAGACATTATTTTTCGTTCAACCCTTATATAATATGCCATAGATGTGGTCCTACAAATGAAAGAGACTGCGATGACCATCTCTTTACATTGTGAGGAGTGTTATAATCCACTGATTTTCAGTATCAGTATCAGTATCAATTCTAATTCTGGAAAGCCTTTGGGTAAGATCCTTTCTGCAACCATTCCTCCCACTCCTTAAGGGCCATATCAAACTTGCTATTGTTTTCATTGTTTTGCTGTCTTCTTCTGGACCCAATCATATGTCCAGCAAGAGAGGGCAAGAACAACATAGGCTACTACAGTATTCCTCTTCATTGTGCTGATTATCTTTATTTTCTCACAGAGATCAGAGCATCAGAAGCTTCAGGGTTTGGCAATAGCTACAGTATTTAATCTGGGTTTTGGGATATCTCCATATTTACTCTTCACCCTGGATGTGGGGTACATACATATGTGAATCACTTTCAATATTTTTCCAAGACTTGGAGAAATCCATCTCCCTCGTTATACCTGTTAATTATACTCTTGTGGCCTAAAGGCAGAGCAGAGACACTCTCCAGTAGAAACATTTATTTTTGATTTTTTTTCTTGGGAAAGCTATGGATCAGAGTGGCAGAAGATCTAAAGCCTGAACAGAAAAATGTAAAATGTAAAAGGAAAAAAGGAAGTTAAATGTTTTACTAACCTGTTTAGACCTATTGAAACCCAGATTCTTTCCCACTGCTTATTCTGAGAATCTAAGAAAACTTTATATCTATAACACAAAAACTATGGGTGAAAACCTGACATTCACACTGTCTTTCACCAAGTTAACAAACTGGCTGTTAATGTCTTTCACCTTAAATATGATCAAACATTTACTGGTATAAAAGGCAGGCCTTTAAACATCCTTTCAAAACTGGGAGGCCCTAATGTCTTTGTAGGGGCCTCAGATAAACTCAAGAATAGAAACTTAGAGCAAGTCAGGCAGGGGTAGAAGAGAAAAATAAATTGGATATATTTTCTTTTTTCTATTCTTTCTTCCAAATTTCTTCAAAGCATAACAGCAGGCTGCATGGAACACTTTGCAGGCGGTACTGCTTTCACTGAGACCTAAATGGAAATGAAAAAGCAAGCAGCAGATGCTTTGTCCCAGTATTTAAAATACACCAGGCCCAGTGTTTGCTTGATTTTTTTTCCAGGTCAAGGCTGAAACTCCAGTGGACACTATTTGCAAGAGAAGAGCATGATACCATAACTCATCCACATTAAATACTGTAACAAAGGCCCAAATAACTGTCTCCTCTGCAGATCCCATTCTACAAATTATGTATTTTTTTTCTTTAAATCATGGATAAGCTGTATTCATTCAGTTTGACCAGCAGGTTTCCACAAGATGCCTTAGTTTTGGGAAATGAATTTCTCAAGAAAGTTGGCTGGTAGACAACCATAGAAATATATTCAGCACTACTGATTTCTTGGCAAGGTTTTGCAGAAGTGGTTTGACATTGTGTCCTCCCTAGGGCTGAGAGAAAGTGACTGGCCTCATGCCCAATCAAGGCTAGAATGCTGCAAATAATGGCCAATTACTAAATACAGATTTAATAGAAGAAGGTATTGCCACCTAGTGGTTGGTGTAGCTACTAGTTCTCCAGTCCAGAGTATTCCCTGTCCATTGTGGGGCTTAAATGTGTAGGATGCTGGAGCCTTGATTTTCTTTGGTACTTTAATTTTCAGTGTGTCAACATTTTTATCATCACCATCACCACCATTATCTATAACAAAGTTGTGATAAACTGGAGGGAGACTTGTTATCGCACTGATTATCTCTGCAGCACACTAGGATGTTAGATCTCTCTCTCTCTTTCTCTCTTCCCCCCTCTCCCATCCCTCTCCCGCCCCTCTTTCTCTCACAGACCACTCATAGCCTCACAACTTTACACTGTGCAGAAGTGGTTAGTCATGATGGTTTAGATTCTGTTGTTATTCATTATGTCATCTGGGAAAAATAAAGCTAATCACATGAGGTAGTGAAACTTATTTTCTTGCAACTTTCTAGTCTTTCTTCTTTCATATATTATTAATAACAACTGCCAAATAATTTACAGTCAGACAGATCCTTAGGACCAATCTTACTACTGTAGCTAGTATTAGAAAATGCAGAAAGATGTAAGCAAGAATGTATTAGCCTCCAGGCCTATTTCTCCAAACCCTAGGAGCAGATTGTTAACCTTCTCTAACCTGAAATGTTCCATAAATCATAACCTTGAATGAATCACAAGCTATTACTGTGTTATAAATGGCTTTATTATATTTTCTATTACTTAGTTAAAAGAAAAAGAATGAGAGTTGGGAGAATATAATCTCAGAACTAAGAGAATTTAAATTTGCTTGTAAATATTGCAAATAATTGGATGAATACAAAACAGCCTAAAACATCTTGATGTTAGAGAGCTGCAGTATAAATTTATTCATCTATTTATGGTGGAGTAAACAGGTATGTATTTCCCCGTATGTGTTCACTGAATGTATTTTGGTGGTTTACAACAAGGAATCAAGACAATACCTGTGTACTATCTTCAAAAGTACAAATGATGAATGTCATAGCACATACATATCCATCTCTCCAAGACTGCAACATCAAGCAAATATCTGGATCAGTGACCACTACTGGCCAAATACTATCACTGATCAAATGACAGCACTGATCAAATGTCACATATAGAGCTACAATTTGCAGCATTTCAGTCACTAAATAGTAAAATAGAATTACATCCTTAAGTGTCATTTGTTGTGTGTAGAACATCAAGAAGTGTTCAAACATTGAACAGGGCATGTATATACACATAGACTTCTGAGTACAGCTAAAATGATGCTGTGGAGGCAAAGGCTACTATAATTCAGTTAAACATTCACAGAATATGTGATTATTTTATATAAATAGCATTAATGTCTAACATAATGGAGCAATTTTATTCAATCCTCTTGGCATAATACAAGATGTACAAAATATAGGCTTATATTTTCAAAAGACAAGCAGTTCAGTTAAGGGCAGGCAATTTAAAGCCATGTACAGATTAAAGCAATTTGCCTTAATTCCAGAAAGAATATTTATTCATTTAGCTTAGTACTCACTATGCTAAACATAGGTTCTACAAAATCCCAGAAACATTTCCCATCACCTGCCTCCCTATTATATTACTTTATTTAATTCTTCCACCTGGAGTTTCAAAAACTGAATCTGAGAGATCTGACTGCAAGGATTATTCTCTATCATTCAGCTATAGTCATTCTTTAGATGTCTAAAATAGCAGTCTTTTTTACCACCTACATCTGTGTTTTTCAGACTTGGAAAGTTTAAGATGTATGGAGTTTAACTCCCAGGATTCTCCAGCCAAGATGTAGACAATAAAGACTGAGGCCCTGATAAAACTTACATTCATCCACCAGCCACCCCACCCTATGCCATCTCTATCAACATTCTGGCCACAGTGCCTGTTTTTTTTTTAAAGTATTACTATTAGATGTATGTCCTATATTTCATTTGGGAGCTCAAGGTAGGGCTTTCTTTCTAAGAACATGTAGGGCATTGCTGAATAAGGCCCATCTAATCTATAACTTGTTATCACAGTGACCAACCAACTGCATGAAGAAGCCCACTAGTCTTCTAAAAGAAGGTCTTCAGAGGCAGTCATGCTGTTATCAAGGCTAATAGCCATTAATCTCCATAACCTCCATGAACTGATCCAACCCTTTTTTTGAGTGCAGGTAAGCTAGTAACCAGCACCACATCTCATGGTAGCAAATGCCAAAGTTTAATTATGCATTGTATAACTAAATGTCTGATGTTCCCACCACAATTCTGCAAGATAAGTTAGAATAAGATAGGAGAGACTGGCCCAAAATACTAAGCAAGCTTCCAAGACTGAGGATGGGTTTGGACCTTAGACTCCCCAATGATATTCAATCCTTAAACCACTACACCACATGCTTTCCAATGACTTTGTATACAAACATTCACTGCCCCCATCCCCATTGCCCTGAGGAAAGTTTATACAAACAAAAACTGTATACCTGCAATCAAAAATAATAGAGTCTAAGAAAAGCTTTTCCAATAACTTCTGCCAAATATTAAAATAGGTGCTATAATTTTCACGGTGTATGAATATACAATGCATAGATTTACACAGATCTTTTACCTATTGTATAATGGCTTTATCCCTTAAGTGGTGTCTAAGAAAAAGCTACTTCTGGCACAGATTTTAAACAAAATCTGTTTAAATAATATTGTGTCAACACTGGAGTTTCTCTTTTCCTTCATATACCCAAAGAGGGCAATTTGAATGCAGCAGGCAAATGATCTACAAACCCTGAAGGAGGTGGCCTTCTCTTTCCTTGACCTACTTCATTCCTTTACAGTTGGATTGTATTCAAAATCTGATTGAAAGACTGAAGTTTCTCAAGGAGTTTTTAAAAATATATAATAAATGCTATTTTGGGAAATTAGAAACATTCTTGGAATTCTGATTCTGGCCTTTGCGAGTTAACTAAGCAGAAACACTGCAGCTCAACTGCCACATAGGATGTCCACTTGCCTGTAGGAGATACCACTTGCAATCTAGAACAGTAACCATCAATACATTCACATTCTGAGATGCAGTTATTGGCTAAGCTGCTTATTTAGTTTATTCTATTCTAGCACCTCTCAGCTTTGCTATATCCCATCTGGAACTTTGCCCCTAATTTGCATTCAGGCAACAGAGTGAATAATAGTCTTGAGAAAATAAAGGGGAGGAGGAGAAACTTTATGTCCTTCCTCTCCTGTTATATGAAAGGACTTTCTTTGGGTTACTACCTCAGAAAGAATACAGAAGAAACTGTCTAGAAGCTGGCAACTTCCCTTCAGTCAGCCACAACTCTATCAATTTTAAAATGGGAATGTTTTGGGGAATTTCACATATGCTTCTTTTTGATAGATGGTGATGATGTGGAGAGGTACCCAAACTATAAAGATCCTCCTACGTTTTGGAGAACTAAGTCCCTTTCACCCTAAACCAATGTCACATCTCAGTAGGTAATATGATGTGGTTCTCTTTAAGCAGCTAAGCCAATTTTCTAACAACTCAAATGTTAGAGTTCCTGGGCACTGTTAACAAATGGGCAACAGGACTCTGAAGCTCGGCTGGATAACCTGGGATAGCTCTGTAGGATTACTGGAAGAACAACAACTACTGACTAGGTATACTCTAAAAATTGCAGCATTATGGTCTGCTATTATAAATGTGAACCAACAAAGTGGGGACAATTAAAGCAAATGTTGGGAAAGAATTTATTCAGACTCAAATATCACTGAACAACGATTAGCAGATCAAAGAAAGTCGTTACCACAAATAAAATGTTCAGGGAAGCAGAACTGGAAAATTCATAAAAATTGTGACAGTGCAAGACCCAAATAGTAGAAAAAACTCAGATAACAACTATGGCAAAGATAAAGGAAAAAGCTGATATGAATGATAGAAATCATAACTTAGAAGAAGGGATAACAACAGAACCAGTACAGATCAGCACTAAAACAACGTATAAGCTGACTCTCTGACAAGAAGAGTTACAGAGAAGATTATGGCACATGTAGAAGTGCACGTTTTATCTGTGGATGAAAAGAAATGTGGATTGATGTGGCAATATCAGGAAAAAGTGGAATGGAAGACAAAAATTTGAACAAGATGACAAAGTATAAAGAACTGAAAAAGGAAGTTGAAAAATATTGGCATAAACTGGACATGGTCCCAGTGATTAACAAAAAAATTTAGATGGCATTTAGAAAGCATGAGCATTGACACAATTTTTATCTGTCAACTGGAATAGGCCACACTGCTTGGATCCACAATATACTACACCAATACCTTATAACAGTGGTGGCGAATCTATGGCATGGGTGCCAGAGGCGGCATTCAGAGCCCTCTTTGTGGGAATGTGCGCTGTCGCCCCAGTCCTAGGCCTTCAGCTGGGTTTTACAAAACCTTTTCGCTTTAGGCCTCCGCTGCCATGTGCAAAAAAAAAAAAAAAAGTTCAATCAGTCCATTTCAACTTCTCGCAGGAAAAAAAAGATCTTGCAAAGTTGGAATTGATTGAACTTTTTAGTCCCATCCAGTTTGCAGTTAAATGCAGCCACGCCCACCCAATGGGCCTCACCCACCCAGCACCCGACGGTGCATAAGTGGGTTTTGGGTTCCAGTTTGGGCACTCAGTCTCTAAAAGGTTCGCCATCACTGCCTTACAACATCCTAGGTTTTAAGACCTTTATGAATATGAACATCAATGCTAGCTAAAAAAACTGGCAGCTATGATTTCATATTGTTGCCTATATAATAATAATAATAACTGTATGCCACTTGACTCCTGAGCAACATAGCAAACAAAAATTTACAATAAAATCAATACATGTTAAAAGTTAAGCAGTGCAATGAAGCAAGAATATGTTTGGGAGGGTGTAGAGACGGCCCTCAAAAGAAGCAAAGAGAAGCTTAGTGTTGCTGAATCTTGACATATAGGTAAACTAAATGGTACAAATTAAAATTTGCAGTTAATATCAAGGTATGGTCAACTGATTTGCCTTTGTTGAGACCAATGTGAGTACAAGGAAGTTTTCCAACAAGCCTTTTCTCCTTTTTCTGTGGGATAGGAAAAGAGATGGTCTGATTTCATGCTGACTCTCTTCCTTCCTAGCCATAACCAGTGCTTGATGATGTCTGCCACTGCATAGGCCATAGGCCTGTAGCAGAAATCCATGGAGCAGGTGAGGCATAGAGATTTCAGCCTAGGAGCATTATTAGATGGTGCAGAGGCTCAGGGGAAAAACTAGTGCTCAGGAAAGCCTGATGAATGTGTTCTGGGAATAGGCTGTATCATATGGGATCATATGTAAAGTATTAAGGAAAGCATCCATGCAAACCTGAAAAAAATCAACTGTTTTTCTCCTCTTCCCCAGAGGTATGACAAAAAATGCTGGAGAAGGCAAAATATCTCAGTATTGAGAGCAATGCTGACATTACTAATATTGACAGTGATGCTGATTATTCCTGATATATTACTTTGCTAAGGATTGGCAACTTATAGCTTGTGGCAAAGCTTCAGGAAATGCAGAACAAAATATCAGTCACTGCCACATTCAGATTTTCAAGAACCCCAAGGTTTACTTCTTAAGCATTTATTTATTGCTTCCTGTAAATATTATCTACACCTGCTCAAAGGCAGTAAATAATCTACTTATCTTTTACTGATCAGAAAGAAGAAAGCATATGGCTCAAGGATTTGATAGAAGTTCATAAGAAGTTGGATCTCACCAAGTGCCTGATGATACCTAACTAATTACGAGCATGCCTTCAGGACATGTTATTAAGTAACTTTGTTCAATTTCTGCATTTATTGTAGTGTGTAATTTCAATAGTACAGAATTTTATATGAAGTGATTGTGAAGAAACTATTATAATGGGGCATCTGAGTGAGCTTAATTTATTTAAAAATCACAAAAACATAATTACATATTGCTATTTAAGTGAATTTATGTGTAATAGTTCATGTAGATACAGGCGATAGAGCTGGTAGTTATTCAGATATATTGCTGAATAGATCAAGCAAAGAAAAGGTGGAAGCATTCAGGACCCTTTAGCATCAGATAGAAGTATGTAAACAGAGTCAGTGGTGATGTCCTAAGAATGAAGTTACTATTATCTTGAATTAATTAGGACAAAAAACAGGACTGAGTCTTTTGCATGTTTTTGCTGGAATTATATCTTCAAAAGGTCATAAAAAGTATGATTTTGGTACAGATACTTTTGCTATGCCAATTTTCCCTTTTACTTTTCTGGTTATAAATTCCATTCTTGTCGGTATGATGCACTTCAACCAAAGAAGAACGTCTAAGCTTATCACCCCATGATACAGTCTATTTAGCTGGCATTCTATAAGGAAACATGTTCATCTGCCCTCCAGAGGAAGACATAAGATTGAAATGATTGGCTCTTGAATCATTAAATGGGACAGAACAGTTCTCAATCTTTCCCTCTCTCTCACTTTTTTCAAGCATTTTCCTGGATGAGAGAAAAACAACAGGGGAGGCACGCCTTTGAATGTATGAGTGAATGTGGAAGTGATTTATAATAGTAGTTTAGAATATTATTATGTATGCGTTCAAGAATAATAGACCATATTAAAGTACCGGTAGGCACACACGGACAATCTGAAAAGCTATTGGTGGTATGAGAAAGCTGGGCTGCTGAGGAAGTTAGAAGTTAGCTCTAAATTGCTCTCTAAATTGCTCTGGATTCTGAGGATATTAAAGGATAACAGAGAAACAAAGGAATTGCTTTATTATCATCCTCCAACCACACCATATAAGTTATAATATGTTACACTTAATATATTAATCCCATCTACATAATTTACTTTTGTAGACAGATGCAAACAGTTGTATATATCTGTCACTGGCAAAGGAAAGCATTTAAGGAACAACAAGGCTGATAGAAAACATCATAAAAGAGGAATTTATTTCGTGATGAAAATTTATGCAAGATTTTTTTTTTTGCTCCTGTATGCATTTAGGGATAGCCAGTTACTGTGCTCATTTTTGGGAGTAGTACATGTTTTTGGAAGCTCATATGCTGTTGTCCATAGCTTTCTATTATTATTTGCCACTTTGATGTTGCCTACTTACTAGTTTGTAATACTAACCATCTACCCATCTCACAAAACCATTGCAGGGATCTCAGTGCAAGTAGGGAGTAAAGCATACAGTATGGCCTACTCCGATCTCCTGAAAAAATCTGCAGAGAAGGGCTTTTCTGCCATTTGTTACAGGTGGTCCTTGACTTACAATCGCATAGTGACAGTTCGGAGTTTCAACAACACAGAAAAAAGTGACCTACAATTGGTCTTCGCATTTACGATTGTAGCAGCATCCCCATGGACAAGTGATCAAAGTTTGGGCACTTGGCAGCCAGTATGTATTTATGCTGGTTGCAGTGTCCCAGGGGCATGTAATCATCATTTATGACCTTTCAGCTGTCTTTCAACAAGCAAACTCAAGGTAGTGGTGGTGGGAGAGCCATTTTTATTTAATGAGTCATGATGCTTAAAAACCATAAACCAAAAAAATTGTAAAATTGGATATGACTCATTTAACAACCACCTTGCATAGTAACTGAAATTCTGGTCCCAATTATCATTGTAAGTTAAGGCCTACCAGTACAGAGCCAATGTTAAGGTGACCAACCGTCCTCCTTTTGGAAGGACAGTCCTCCTTTTTTGAGTTCTGTCCTCCCTTGAAAAGTGTCCTCCTAAATGTCCTCCTTTTCCATATACCGTCCTCCTTTTGGGAGGACAGTCCTCCTTTTGTGAGTTCTGTCCTCTCTCGAAAATGTCCTCCCAAATGTCCTCTTTTTAACGACTAATCTGCAGGGCTTTTGTTTCCTCATAGAACGCTCAGAAGGCGTTCTGGGACCTTTTTTTAATTTTTTTTTCAACTTTTGCATCTACTCCCCCTATTGGCTTTCGAAAGCCAATAGGAATTGCTGCTGAGCGCGCCAAAACATCCGGGCGGCAAACTTTGCACGTGCAAGTTGCAGGAACTTGCACCCCTCACTGCTACCCAACTACACGATCTCCTACTTCTTAGTTCCAAAGATAGCTGGAGGAGACTGGAGCGGTAAGTTTCACTTGATCTTCCCTGTTCGGTTCTATGCGGGGATACACAGAGTAGGCAGTGGTGCTGGGGGGCGGCTGGGGGGGTGGTGGCTGCAGGACCAGAGCCGGCACGGCTGGTGCTTTGCAAGCCGCGGGGCCGGCTCTACGGGGATGGGCAGGGGGGGCGGTGGTGCTGGGGGGCGGCTGCAGGGCCGGAGCTGGCGCGGCTGGTGCTTTGCGAGCCGTAGGGCCGGCTCTCCACGGCAGGGCAGCAGTGCTGGCGGGGCGGCTGTGGGCGGGGGCGCGGTGGGCAGTTGACCTTCCATGGGCTGCGCCAGCTGGTGGTCTACGCAGTGCTGACCTGCGCTGCCACCACCTCACCCTACGCATCTACATGGCCATCCTGGAGCGCCTGGCTCACAACACCTGCCTCTGCTGCCCACCCCCGCGCAGTCCAGCCGTGTAGATTTTTGGACAAGTGAGAAATTGAGATTGAATATTGATACTCTAGCTGCAGCACTTGCCGTAAAATTCAATATGAAGGATATTTCTTGTTCAGATATTTCCAATATATTGTTAGAAGATGATACATTGACAAAAAATATTCATTCAATGGAAAAGTACTCATTTAAATAATTAATAGGCATGTAAGCATAATTACAATATAAAATGTTATTGTTACAAATGTTTTTTATTATGCATTTATCATATTATAGTGTATTCTGTATTATTGTTGCAATAAATACAATGTTTCTTTTATTTACGATATTTTTTTCTTAAATTTATTCGTGTCCTCCTTTTTGTTGTAAAAAAGTTGGTCACCTTACCAATGTGCCAATATCTATGCAAGTAATTAAACCATAGATCCTCTTTTATATGGAAATTTGTCTATAAGGATTTAAACTGGGTTTCATGGATTTCCTTAAGGGTCTCTGGGAATTGTGGTCATTTGTAAGTACTATTATTAGTTTTTTATTCTGCCCCTCTCCCATCTCTCTCTCTGTCTATGTAGATAGACCAACTCAAGTCAGTGAATATGTCTAATACTCCTGCTTCCTATTTTTCCTACAACAACAATCCTGTGAAGCAGGTTGGACTCAGAAAGACTGATCATTGTGTAATGAGATCCTGTTTTGACTCACAGTGCAATATATCAAGTCTTTGGAGAGAATTTGTGACATTTGCAGCTTGTTAAACTGAAGGTTTCTACTGTACTGTTTGGGGGGATAATAACTTATCTGAAAAGATAAAAAACTTCAAGAATCCATATGAAGAATAGATTCCATAGACTACGTGACATGCTCAGATTTCCAGAAGTACTCGGAAATTGCATTCAGTTTGGTACTAATTTCTGATCCAGAAAATCTCTCAAGAATTCCCTGTATTAAGCCTTTTTCTTACCTTCTTGGTTTACATTTGTTGATCTCTAGAGAAGACTGTAAGCCCTTGCTATTTAATGGGGACTTTGATTAATTTATTTAGCTATTTTCACTACCACAGAGGCAGGAAACCTGTAAGACAAGCGATGCTGAGTGTTATATTGATCTATTCATCAGAACATTTCAATCAGTTTTACAATTAATGGGTGCAAGGCCACAAAAACTTAATTTTAATGCAGAACATCTGCAGAAGTGTGATGTTGGCCAGGACTCTGAAACATCACTGGGAAGGTTACATTCCATTGACTGAAGAAACAAATACCATGACATAAATAAATAAAATTGATAAGTTATTCATTCTTATGAAACAGTTTTCTAGTTTCTCATCCTGCTGTGCCATGGAGAGCTAATGGTGGTGGATTGTGATGTAACATAAAAATATGCTGAACTAAAATAATTTTCCAAACAAATGTGTCACGGAGGTTGAGGCTGTTATTCTGTTCCAATGTCTCCAAAAGACAGGTTTGGGGAGGCCTACCTAGCATATTAGAAACTAAGAATTCAATAAACTGCATTTCATCACATAATTTATTAAGGGTAGCTTCTGTCTGCCAATATTAATTAATTGTTTAATTAGCTAATTATATTTGTAGACTCTATGTAGACTGTACCAGTCAACTGATCCTCTAGGAAATGTAGAACGATGAAACAAGAAAAGCAAGAAAGTAATATAACTTCCCTCACAAAACTCACAGCAACAGACAATAGTATTAGATAGTATCATGGGCTGCCCACAAGCTGTCAAACTCAAGCCAGGGCATAATAAAGGGACTTAACAATCATTTCAAGAAAAAATGAGGTCAACTGTACCTCTGCTGGAAGTAAATTCCAGAGTAGAGGGAGATGCACTAATAATCAATGCCACTGGGCTATAGTTCCTATCTCCCTCAAGGAGGGAAGGCTCTTTGCACCCTTTTCTACAGATGAGATTGATAGATTCACATTGGTAACATGGGTTCTGAGGTATCAAGGGATCCGTGAAGATATAGCTATGGAGTGTGGATATAGTTCTGAACAGTGGTGAGATTCAGCCAATTTGCACCAGTTCAGCAGAACCGGTAGCTAATTTTTTGTTGCCCAGGCCCAGAGCGGACTTCCAGAAGTGGCATCCATGCAGAGAACTGGTTGTTCACATATTTGAATCCCACTACTGGATCTGAAGGCCAATTCCCAGTGTCCCCAGTTAAAAAGGCACAATGCTGAAGGAACATTTGCCTCGCTGCCAGCAGAAGAGTTTCAGATTACCTAACTGTATGTACTGCTGAAATATCCGACTGCTTTATTTTGCTTGGCTTTATTGTTCCATATTGATACAACATTTATCTTCCATAAGGGTTAGCAGAGGCTAACCTAGAGTCCATAATCCTCATAAGAATCCTCTGCTTCCTTGCATTTCTAGTTAGATGGTACCAGAGTTTGATTTAAGATGGAGCAAATTATTATGGCCACTTGCCTTTTTTCTAAGAAGTCCAAAAAGAAAAATATTTGATTAAAATTGAGAAAGAGTTTATGGATTTAATTAGAAATCCCCCCTAATCTAAATATGAATGAATCAAAATTTTCCTCCTTAGATCTAGTGCAGAAATGGGAGCTACGTATACCTCTGGAATAAAATGAGACTGCTTTGTAAACAAAACCCCAGAAGTTTTCAGCCTACATTTTTTCCATGCCAATTTAAAGATTAGCCTGTAGGATTGCCAGATTTAGACTGCAAAAGGCGAAACAGGATGGCAGCTAAGAAGTACAGGTAGTCCTTGTTTAACAACAATAATTGGGATCAGAATTTCCACTGCAGTTGTAAAGTCTGTTGACACATGACTGCATTGCTCAGCAATAGCAATCCTGGCAGTCCCCACTGCCATTGTTAACTGAATCCCACCGGTTGTTAGATGAGAACCCAACCAGGTTCTACCTAGTCCTAAGCCTCAGAAAGATAAGGGACTGCCTTCTCTACCTCCTCTTGAAATCTTCCAATCTCTCTCCCCGCCATCTTTGCCCTTTTAGTTGCCCAATACAGCAGCACTCCTTGGTGGCAGTGTAAGTGCAAGCAGTGCCTGGCTGAAGCTGAGGCCTGGGAGCTTTGGAACTCTCAGTTGCCATAGCAGCCCCTGGGCCTTTACTTTAGCCCCAGCGCCACTGCCATTGTAGTGTACTGCCTCAAGCCCTGTTTACTATACACGGGTAGTCCTCAAGTTACGACCATAATTGAGCCCAAAATTTATGTTACTAAGTGAAATATTTGTCAAGTGAATTTTGCCCCATTTCATGACTTTTCTTGCCATAGTTGTTAAGTGAATCATTGCATTTGTTAAGTTAGTAACATGGTTGTTAAGTGAATCAGTATTCCCCATTGACTTTGCTCGACAGAAGGTCGCAAAAGCTGATCACACGACCTCAGGACACTGCAACTGTCATAAATATGAACCAGTTGCCAAGTATCTGAATTTTGATCATGTGACCATGGGGATGCTACAACGGCCGTAAGTGTGAAAAACAAGAAGGCTGCGTAAGATTTGGAGAAGTGTGTGCATGAATTGGAGAGGGGCAGGCACAGTCTTCTCATGAGCTTTCAGAAGGCCTCAGAAGCCTTGTGCAGCATCAGAATAAGGACATGCGTGATTTGGAGAATGGCATGCATGTTGCAGTTGCCATGCTTAGAGCCAGGCTGGGTGTGCCTTGTCAACAGTGGAAGGGAGAAGGTAAAAGACAGGACAAGGGGTGGCTGCAAGTTTGTATTGTGGTATGGGGCTTGAAGAAGCACCGTTCTACCAAGGAAACCAAGGGACATGTTCGCTGTCATCCTACAGGTTAGGACAGGAAATCATGGATTTAAATTATTGGAAGATGACTTCCAGTTGAATGAAAATAACCAAAATTCTTAACAGTAAGAACAATTTTGGAGTGGGCTCAATTATTTACAGACACAATGGCTCCAGTTGTTGGGTATATTCATGTAGAGGCTAGACATCCTTCTGTGATACATGTTGGAATTTGGTTTCCTGGAAGGATCAGAAGATGGACTTCACTTCCCTTCCACTTCTGGTATTCTATGGAATTTCACACATTTAAAATATTTAGACAAATATAAGAAAATGTAGAATACTTTATTTTAGTGTGACTAATGGCTTCATCATGAATCGGAGCTCTGCCTTCCCTCAGGGCATACAATTTTTAAGCACCTGCTAAGAAGATAGGAATGAAATTACTCCAACAGTTGTCACAGACTGACTAAAAATAGCATCTTTCATGCAATATTTTGATAATGTGAGAAGCCTGTTCTAGGGTCGTCTATCACTGAACAGTTTGCTATATATCATGGCAATAGGAAATATTGGGATATGGTTTTTAATGATGCTGAACCTGGTTTGCACTCTGGCATTGAGCCAAGCTCCGTGAGATGGAGTGAACTTCCATTGCTCACTCCCCAGCTCCTGCCCACCAAGTGGGTTCGAAAGGATGCAATATTGCAAGTAGATAAATAGGTACCACCAGTGGAAAAAACCTAGCTGTGTTTGTGTGTGTGGAGAACGGAAGCCGGCACTGGACCTGGTTGGATGCGAGGCGAGGCAACACAATGCAAGGTGAGGCAAGACCGGAAGAGAAACCCAGAAAAGCCAGCAACTCAAGCGCCTCTAGTCAGTTGGTGTAAGCTAATTTGACCCCCTGCAGTAACGAAGGATAGGCATGCAAGCACCTAATAGAATGAACTAACAAGTTAGGCTATCAGGACTGCATTATGTCTAGCATTTGTTGATTTCCCTGACATAGTATGCCATACATTAAATAAATAATAGTAAAACCAAAAATTGGGTAATATATGAAAAGGATATCATAATAAAGGACCAGTTGTTATTCTATATTTCATGCCTTTAAAAATACCACAATATAATGCATTTCTTTAAAAATCCATGCACATATCTACATCAGATCAGGGATCATACTGTAGCTGCCTACAGTGCAAATTATTTAGGTTAGTTGATGGCTTATTTATCTCTCACATCTAATTGTCAATGACCAACTGGAGAATCTGCAATTGCATAAGTATGCCCACGGTTAGTCAGTGTTGTAACAATATCCCAAAGCAACAATCACACAATCCTCAAACCAACTTTTCTTTTTGACATTTTTTCATCTGTACAATTTAAGGCATTAAATTAAATAAAACTCTAAATTTCTCCAAAGTGTTCCAGTATGTAATTTCACCAGGAAATTTGCCCCCACCCCTGAGAGGTTCCCAGATCATCAACATTCAGATTAAGATATTTCAAGCTAAGATAGAGTTTAGGTAAGAGGCATCCAAATGATTCAGCTTGTATAATGAATATGATAGCCCAGTGATCTGAGTGCTAGCTTCATAATATATGCTAAATTTGATTTTAATCCAGGAACAGTTTTGGTATATTCTTTGGAGAAAACAAACATATGATGTAATCTATATAAATTAGATAAATAAATAAAATATAATGCCATCATTCTATGCTTACACTATTTGTTCAATATTTTCCAGTAGAGAACATTTGACCTCTTTTTTCAGGTTCATTATAATCTTTTGATTTCCTGTCATCATTTCCGAGATATTTTCCTTATCTCTGGAAATAGAATGATGAGAATGACCACAGGTTGGCAAAAAATCAGTGAGGGGGGAATTACTTCCAGCTTCCTGCTGGATTCCCCACTGAATTTCCTTGTTGGAAGCTGGCAGTGAGGTTGGAAATCTTCCTCTCTTCTCTTTCCTCCTTCTGTCCCTTCCCTTCCCTTCCCTTCCCTTCCCTTCCCAGCAGGCAGATAAATGGCTCCTGCTGGATGGAGGAGAGAGTGAAAGGTTAAAGAGTGGCTGAGAAACTGTCATAGAATATTGAAAATGAGGATCGTGGCTGCAACAGCAGGGGTAGCACTGAAGCAGTCACAATTTTCCCATATTTCATTCCTTTGGAAATCACGGGGTTGGTTCAAAAATGGTTGCCCTATGATGCACCATTTAGCCCAATTAAAGGTTACTAAAATGAGAGTTTTAGTAATATAGAGAGAACAATTTTGTGGGAGCATCAAGGAGAATTAGTGTTCACTTACACCAAATGCTCAAAACATTCATTGACAACATCAAATGGATATCATCTCCCTCTTATTGTCTCCAAATAGGAAGAAAAAAAAACAATTCCCCATATTTTGTTGTACTTATTATTATGAAATAAGATGGCACTGCTGTAACCACCTTAGAATTTGTATCTGCTTCTGCTATTGTCTGTCCTCTGATATTGCCGATACAATTTATTATGATAGATGCCAGGAAGGCAGACAGAGCTGAGTTTGTGCAGATTGCTTTGGGGGATGGGGGTGGAGATTCTCTGCTGAAGAAAGATATTTATGCCAGTTAAGGACTTGCCTGACTGTTCTTTCCATTATGTCATGTCAGCTTCCTTTAGTCTGTATTCTCAAAATGAATTTGACTGTAATTCTAACCAGACCTAGCCGGCACTAGCATGCTAGATGAAAAACCTGTAAATTGTGATCTACCATATCTGTAGGGTTTTAGATCAGATTATGCTATCAGAGAAAAGTTAAATTTTGTTAAATATAGGTACAGAAATAATACAGATATCTACAATTTTGTACCATAAGTCTAAGTGTAAATCTGATTTTTTTTTTAAATTTTCCCTATGTTTCGAAAGGAGGTAATTTAGGATTTATAGTGATTCACATTCTTAATCCAACATTTTAATCTGTATCTGCCATAATGGTTCTTAGATGGCCTATAAAAAATCCTTTATTTTTCTGTTACTGATTGTAACACAGAGAGCAGTTCATAGTAATACCTAAGGTCTTAAAGGTGAAGATTGTCTTGAAGTAAAGTGTTAGAAAAAAATGAACTCCCTATGGATCCCTATGGAAATGAACATGTTCCCTTTGACCTTTTATTCTACTAGTGTCTGAAAACAGAATTTTAAATACACTTTCACATTCATATTTCCTGGTTTAGTGAGAATTTGATTAGTGTCAGTATAAGGTTCAATGACATGTTTATCTTTTTTTTCAGGCTAATCCAAAGGAAAGTGATATTGGGAGCTTTAAATATTAAGCAGTTTGGTCTAGTAGTTACAGCTACAGGCTACAGACCAGGAGACTGAACTGTATTCCCACTTTAGGCATGAAAGCCAGCTAAGTGACTTTGGGCCAATCAGTCTCTCTCAGCTCAACTCATCTCACAGGATTGTTGTTGAAGGAAAAAGGAGAAGGAAGGTGTTAAGTCCTTTGATCGTGGGTGAGTGATGAAGACTCATTGTGCAGTTAACAGCTCTTTATTCGTTTAACAGCAATACCCTAACAAAGCAATCAGCACGCAAACCTCTCTTTATCTGCCCAGAGACCCGGATACAATGGCAACAAGTAACAGAGCGTTTTTGCGTCCTGCGCATGCGCGCAAGGCTGGCATCGCTCAGTCTGGTCCTGGGCAGCTTTTGGAATGCCCAGGACCAATGGAATGTCCCAAGCCTGCTTTTGCAGGCTCAGGACACAACACCCCTCCCCCCTAGATGGAACATTTCTGCGCACATATATGTACGTCCTACATTGGGGAAGTGATATATAGTTCCATAAATCAAATGCACAGAATGTGGGATATTCGAGGTTATCCTCAGGCAAAACCTCCTCCACTTCGTTTTGGGAATACATGTATCCGAAATCAAGAAATAATACAAAATAACCATGCCCTTTTATTCAGGGCCCTTATGAGTAGTCCCCTTTGAACTTGACAGCAACTTTACAAATTCCCTAAGATATTTGGGTGGGCACTTGGCCTGCTGTGATCTCCTCAGACCAGGAGAGATTGCTTGGCCCACCTGCTTGCCTACCAGGCTAGGTGGGCCAAGGCGTTGCTGCCCTAACTTCCCAGGTGACCTTGGTGCTGTTGCCTGGCCTACCTGCTCGCCTACCAGGCTTGGCAGGCCAGGACTTTGCTATCCCAAATACCTGGTTGACTCGCCCATCTGCTGGCTGGCTGGACCCTCTAAGTCCAAGCCAGTATACCTTGGAGGGGTGGTAGTCCCTGGATCCACAATGGACCCTTCTTGGGAACACTGTCCCTCGAACCCAAGGCCAGCAGATGGAGAGTGCTGGGTAGCTGATGTGCCCCAGTACTCTGTGGGCCCCAAGCACGTGCTGGAAGTGCCAGAGTCAGGAGTCACCTCCCTGGCTACCCCCTTCCCTGTTGACCTCCTTCTGGGAGCAATTGCAGAATTGGGCTAGCGCCCCAGCTGTAATTCTTGTTCTCTTGTTGTTTGTGAATTATGTGGATACCCCTGGTCAGTCTCCCTGTCTGGAGCACTCTGTGACATGTGTGAATAATGTGGATACCTCCAGTGTGACTCCCTGTCTGGAATACTTATCAATGTGTGGGATGACCCTCTGTCTTGTGACTTCCTATTGGGAGCACTTGCAGGACCTTGGGATGACTTCCCAATAGCCTCAGCAGTGGCCAGAAGCTTTGGAACTCAGTATCTGGGCATTTGTCAGGCCATCCTGACAACACCCATGTCAGCACGCGTGTAAGCTTGTGATCAGTGGCAGTTTCTGCATTCACATCCCTAGCATTGAGGGGAGACTCCGGCAATTCCTGAATAGACAGAATATTAATGGCTGGAGCAGGATCAGGCTCCAATTGGTTCAAGGGCAATCTGCTCAGGCCATCAGCATGACCCATTTCTTTTCCTGGTTTGTGAACTAATGTATAGTCATATGCTGACAGGAAAATGGACCATCTCAGCATATGAGGAGAAATGATATGTGGGGTCTATTTGTTAGTGGTAAACAACCCCAGCAGAGGCTTATGGTCAGTATAGACCGTGAAATGGCGGCTGTATAAGATATCATGAAATTTCTTAATGCCAGCCACTATAGCCAATGCTTCTCTGTTGATTTGAGCATAATTACGCTCTGCAGAAGACAGAGTCCTTGAATAATAGGCCACAGGGACCTGTGTCCCATCAGCCTTCAGATGGCTAAGTACTACTCCCACCCCATAAGGAGATGCATCGCAGGTGATACAAACAGGCAGTTGCTCATTGAAATGTGCTAAAATAGCATTAGACGTGAGCAAGGCCTTAACCTCACTGAAACTCTTGTCATGGATTTAGTCCACTCCCAAGGAGCCTGCTTGTCCAGGAGCCTGTGTAAAGGCTCTGCCACAGCAGCCTTATGTGGGAGAAAGGCATGATAAAAATTTAACAGCCCCCAAAAGGCTTGTAGCTCACTCTTAGATTTAGGGCTTGGGGCCTGCTGAATAGCTTGCAATTTAGTTTCAGCAGGGTGAATGCCTTAAGCATCTATCCTGAATCCTAAGAAGTCAGTAGAAGTGACTCCTATCTTACATTTATCCTTCTTTAGTTTAAGGCCTGCTTTTCGAAAATGAAGCAAGACAGCCCTTAGTCTCTCTGCTAAGTTTTGAGATGACTCTCCAGCAATGAGGACATCATCAAAATAGGGACAGACTCCAGGAATACCCCGAAGTGTGCTCTCCATGACACTTTGGAATATGCCAGGGGCTACATTTACCCCAAATTGCAGTCTCTTGACCTTGAAGGCCCCTCTGTGAGTTACATAGTCTGGGCCTCAGCAGCTGCCTCATCAACAGGTAGCTGTTGATAGGCCTGTGCCAGGTCAAGCTTCGCAAAAATGTGCCCCCCTTTGAGGGAGGCCAGGATGTGACTTACTACAGGTACTGGATAAGCGTGCTGCTGCAGTGCCTTGTTTAGTGTACACTTATAGTCTGCACATATACATATGTCCCCATTAGCCTTTAGAGGCGTTACTATGGGGGTTTCCCATGGACTTGAGTCTACAGGTTCTAAAATGCCCTGCTGGAGCAATTTGTCCAGCTCAGCATCAATCTTGCCTTTGAGGGCAAAAGGTATCTTCCTAGGCTTAACCCTGATGGGCGTGATGGTTGGGTCTAACCGTAGCGAAACTGGAGGCCCCTTATAGGATCCAAGCTCTGAACTAAACACAAACTTGCAGACTTCTGCCAGCTCAACGTTTGCAAATGGACAGTTTCTTCTTTAGGGGTTTATGTGTGCCTGTCCTCAAAATACTCTTGCGCAATGCACAGAAACCCACCCTATGTTGGCTGGGGACCCTGGTACCTTTCAGATGCAATTCTTCACGAGGTTGGACCTTCTGGCAACCCAAACAGACGGATGCAACGTGGTCTTGCCTGCCACACGCTCTGCAAATGGCGGAGTGGAACCTGCAGTCAGCTTGCTTGTGGCGTCCTCCACACCCGAAATATTGAAGAGCTGCTGGGGCCTTGTCTGGATGTTCCTTCTGCCTCCTTTCAGCTGTCTGGTAAAGCCTATCCACCTCTTCTTCAGGATCTGCTTCTGAACCTTCTCGAGCATCCTCTTGGTGGACAGTGGCTGCCTCTAGAGGGCTCCTGGTGGGCTGCAAAGTCTTTACTGCCCCGCCTGCTGCTTCCTCAGCTGTCACCTCTCGTAGAGCATCTTGGAAAGAGACATCTTCTTTTGCAAAAAGCTTCTGCTGTAAGTCTCTGTTCCTTAAACCGCATATAAAGCAATCTTGCAGCCTCTCTTCCAGATCCTAGAACTCACACGGTCTGGCTGCTCGCCTTAAGGCCGCAATAAAATCCTTAGCAGATTCACCTGCCTTCTGGTCCCTTTGCTCAAACGTGTGCCTCCATGCAATAACAGACAACTTGGGCTGGAAATGTTCCTTCAGCAGTTTCTTCAAGTCAGTATACGTTACTGACTCCACAGGTGCAGGGGCCACCGGGTTCTCTGCAATTTCAAAAGCTTCCTGTCCACAGACACACAACAGGGTTGCAGCCTTCAAGCCATCTTCTCTAATCTGGTTTACCCTGAAGTAATTCTCCACTCTTGCAATGTAGGATTCCCATCTCTCTGGGTGTAAGACATCAAATTCAGATAAACGACCAATCTTTGCCATCCTGTAGTTTACAACCTCACCATTCGCTCCTCTGCAATTTTTATTGGGGAAAGGGTCTTTCAGCCGAGCTCACTCTCCAGCGATGCTATACTGGGAGGCTGGGACACTGATTCCAACGCCGTCTTCTCCTCTTCAGGACTTCTTGGTTAAGTCTTTAAAGCTTTTCTTTCTTCAGCTTGTAAATCATCCCACCTTCGTCGCCAGTGTTAAGTCCTTTGATCGTGGGCAAATGATGAAGACTCATTGTGCAGTTAACAGCTCTTTATTCATTTAACAGCAACACCCCAACAAAGCAATCGGCATGCAGGCCTCTCTTTATCTGCCCAGAGACCCGGACACAATGGCAACAAGTAGCGGAGAGTTTTCATGCCCTGCCCATGTGCGCAAGGCTGGCGCCACTCAGTCTGGTCCTGGGCAGCTTTTGGAATGCCCAGGACCAATGCAACATCCTGAGCCTGCTTTTGCAGGCTCCGGACACAACAGAAGGAATATTAGGTACGTTCGCTGCCCTGAGTTATTTATAAAAATAATAAAGGTGGGATTAAAATATCTAAATAAAAAGTAAATATAAAAAACTTCCTATAATGTGATTTGAAAAAGTTTTCTTGAAAAACAAGGATACATGTGGAATAAGATAAATTTAGTTTCAGAAAGAAATGTGAAATGCTAGTGCCCAGATTCATTTCAGTGCAGTTTATTCTTATTCTTCTTAGTAGAGGATGCAGAAAATAATATCCTGTATTAATTTCTCATAACCAGCTATTTTTGTTAAAGATATCACTCCATATACGAGCTAGCTCAACAGTTACAGATGTTAATCCATTGAAGACATCGCATGGAATTGTCATTAAAAAAATAACATGATGATGACAATGGATCTATACTGTATATTAAAGGCAGAAACTCAACAAGAAAATGACTTTTTAGTAGTCTCATGCTAACTAGGTGGTTTCTACTCTTTCCTACAAGGGAGTGAGTATTAGCAACAAATAAATGAATCATTTGAAGAAGTATTTGAAAGCATCTCATCTGCCTGTTTAGCCATCATTACCAGCTTTTCTCTAATATTAGTGTACTGGATTGTATATATTTCCTACAATACCGAAGACATTATGTTAATATCAAGGAATACACATAGCAGGATGATATTCCACTTATGTCCTGCTTAAGAGCCTCCAAGTTGCCGACAGCAAAAGCTCTGTACTCTTTCATGATCTTAGAATTTAAGACTACTGCAAAGAATTTTATTCATTTTATATAATGGATTCTAACAACTGAAGTGAGATTGTAAGCTGAGACTTTCTAGCTCTTAGTTAATAGGTTTACATTTAATCTCTGCGTCTCTCTTAAAAGTTCCTGTTTTCTGTAGAGTTTAGATTGCAATCAAGATATTATCTGCTTAATCACACACATTATTCAATTTATTATTTTAGACCTATTGTCATGCGTTTGAATTACAGAGACATGATTGGCCTTGCTTAAATGAATCAGAAGCCTAACTCCCGTATTTTCCAGCATATAAGATGACTGGGTGTATAAGACGACCCCCGACTTTTGAGAAGATTTTCATGGTTTAGAAAGTCGTCTTATAACCTGGAAAATACGGTACATGTGATTTTTCTTATAAAAGATTTGCAAAAATCCAAGTGTGGGAGGGGAAATCTTGCTGCTTCTGGAATTTAAGTATCATGCTTAAAATTTATCACTATGGCAGGAGTGACATCTATCAAATACTGTACTGATTTTAACATTTTTGTAATAAGTGCACATAGTGCCCCTTGGAACTTTTGGGCAGCAAGATAAAAACAATAACTTTAACCCATTTGCAATATTTATGATCACACTTTCCCCTCCCTCCAACATAGCATTCTAAAGTTGGAAAGTTTGGAAAACTGTGTAGTTTTGGGCACTTTTAGTTCCAAAAGCTTAGCCAAATTAGTTATTCTTTTTTTTTTTAATAAATTTATTTACATAGACTTACATGGGAACTCAAGGATAAAAGTGAAACTAAGTACCACAAAATCTGGGAACAATTTTATGATTGGATAGACAATAAGAGGGTAGCCAAGACAAATGTATAGTGTTAGAATAAAATATAGATTATAGACAAATGTATATTTAAAAGATAAATAGATATACAGAAATAAGGGAAAAAGTGTTAATATTATATTATAAATAGTGAGCAAAGCTCAAGAACCATATGTCTATATGAGTACTAATACTACTGTAAAATGTCGGAAGATGTATGGAACCAGTGACATCATATCTATGTCCAATGTGTTTTTAATTTTGTATTATTAACAAATTAGTTATTCTTTTTCCGCAATGCATATCTGAGTAATTATTACTCTATAGATACCATTATGAGCAATCTTCTGTTCCGAGATATTGCTTCCTAAAGGCAATAATAGACACATGTTAGCAATATGATCCACATGTTAGGTTGCTCATAGGCTTGGTATAATACAGCACAGACCATTTAAAAAAGGGGTCCCCACCCTTGGCTACTTTATGACTTGTGGACTTCAATTCCCAGAATTCCTCAGCCACAAGTCATAAAGTGGCCAAGGTTGGGGACCTCTGATTTAAAAGATCCATACAGAAGTATCACATGGCATGATGATATTTTTTGTTCTGTTCACTCAGCACCTGCATGTCCCTCAACATCTGATTCCTGCAGTTCTGAATTTGATTCTCATTCACTTTCAAATGGCTATGCAAGGCCCATGGCAAGGGCAGTTCCAAAATGTTGATGACCATCTGGTTTATTTATATCAGGGATCTTCAAACTTGGCCCTTTTATGACTTGTGGACTTCAATTCCCAGAATTCCTCAGCCAGGCCCGCTGGCTGAGGAATTCTGGGAATTGAAGTCCACAAGTCATAAAGGGCCAAGTTTGAAGACCCCTGATTTATATGAATAATATGGTAGGTGTGATCCATGAAACTGGTGACAATCTAATCAACTTAGAAGGTTCGTATTAATACTGAAGTTATGCTATCATCCCATAAACTGGTGATGTATCCATAGAGTGGGAACTCAAAAAGCAGGATGAACTGAGACATCTCTTCCAATTGAAGCTCATCTGATTTCTCCAGCATTAGTTTTTGTAAAGCTGCCATAAGCAGCTTAAAAAGCATGTTCTAATGCAGTAGTTGAAAGCATCTGATGGTGTTACATCCAGTTCAAAGTCAGCAAAAGCTTCCAAAATGCTTTCATTTAATTGCTTGAAAATATTACAACATGAAAGCTTGATTTTATCAACAAAACCACAGGTGGTACCACAGCCTCTAAAAGCATTAAAAACAGTTACTGCATTTATTCTTTCTCACCCTAAAGCCTCATAAATAGGTTGAACAGGAATTTTCTGTTGATTGCTGCCAAGTGTGCAGAGGTCTGTTGATTAGTTGAAGTGCTAGTACTTTATTAGAATACATATATCCAAGCAAGAAGACAACTCAGGAAATTTCTTTTTAATACCTACTTATGTGCTCTTTAAATGGATCAGTTCATATTAAGTGCCAGTATTGTAGTGAAGTTGCTATTGATTGCTGAATTTGTGAATAATTTTATGGCCCAAATACAATACTGTAATCATTCTACTATTGCTTAGAGATTGGATAACATTTTCAGTAAAATATTCCTGATCCTATCACTATTTGAGGCAACATACAATTGGCAGAGTCCCTTGATAAGCGTTTGATATGAGCAGTATTTTTCATTGACATTGGAAAGTTGTGCCTATTGAACATGTTTTATATTTTATCACAAATTAAGGAAAGAAATTATGAAGTTTTCACAAAAATTAGGAAACAGAGATTTACTGTGATGAGAGGGATGAGATGTGAAGAGGGGGGAGCTGAGCTTAGAGTCCTTGCATAGCAGAAAGCAGTACAGGCCTTACTTCCCCCAGAGTCCCTGACCCTATTTGACCATTGTCAAGAGAATGCAGTTATTCTGGCAAGATTTTTGTAAATAGGCATTGCAACAATAAAGAAGTAACTTTGATCAATTCATGGTTTGTTGTGCCTGACACTTACCAAGGCTTTGCAACAAAGTTGTTCCTTCAAACATTGCAATCCAAATGTGTCTATATTAGCTAGTCAACTTTTCTTTGCTAGTTTACTATAGGAATGCAATCATTAAAAGAGTGCAGGGAACTAGAACTATGCTGATGGTTTATAAGTGCTAATGGCATTTTAAAATTTAAACTGCACACAAGATCATAAGAAAAAGCACACTTTTACATCAGCAGAAAACTGATGAAAAAAGATGTGCACTAAGAAAAGTATGCATGGGCATTTATGTTAGGAAAAATACACAAGATTATTTGAATATTAATTTTGTGCATTTTGTTTTCATCAGATTTTGAAATCAATGTATAACAGGGCCAACGTGAACTTATATTTGGAAAAATAACAGCCTGAGTAATGGACACATAGGGAACACTTACTAGTGTTTCATACAGCTTGATGCAGTATTATTAAGAAATCTCAGCAACTTTGAAGACTTCTCATAGTTTAGCATGTTTGCTACATACAGTGAAAAGTAATTTCTAAAATATGTATTGATATAATATAGTTACATAAGCTCTTTATTAGCCCACATGGCAAATCTAAGTTATAGATTGAGTTCTGAGTGGTAGTACTGATGAGGTGGTTTTATCTAAAATATTTTAGAAATTCTGGTTCCTCCTCCTGTTGCATATTGTATTTTTTCTACCAGTTCTTTCACTCCAAATCTAGATAAAAGTTATCAAATATATAACGTGGTTATGGTTAATTTGCTATTATACAACGGAATATTCAAGTCCTACAGCTGCAAACACAGTACTTTTAGCAGGTGAAAATGCAGATGCCAAACAATAGAGAGAATTACATTTTAGGAAATAATGCTCCAATATTTGGCTATCAATATGGAATAGCATTAGATTTTAATAATTTAATAATTATCATCTTTGAACACCCATCCCTTGAAGCAAAGTTATAAATATCTTTGGAGAAAATTCCAAGTATGCTTATAACTTTATTTTTGCTTGCAATGTCAATGTATTGACTGCTCTGCTACCCATTGGATTTATGCCCTTTGCTTAAAATCAGCCCTGGTGTTTTGGAATCATATTTTCTAACAGCCTAAGGGGAAATGGAGGAATTCTGCATTAATTAATGCTGACATACCAAGGACAAAAAGTCCTGCTTACAAGAGGAATTTGGCTTGGGAGTAGACTGGACTGTTTAAGTGACACCAAGCAATTCAAATCTAACAGAAAAGATACAGTGGCCATACAAAAATAATTGTTACTATTTCTGCCTTTCAATAATAGAAACAAAATCATACATACAGAGACACAATACGCAAACAAAAGACTGCTGCTAAGTAACAAAGAAATGTGGGGAAGACAATTCATTTAGTAAGAAAAAACTTGAGTGGAAACAACAAACATAAAAAAACAATAAAATAACCCTTAGTGCAGAACAAACGGAGCTGAAATAATTCTTTTGGCTAATTTTGGAACAGAAGGCTCAAGGCAACATATATGAAATGCATATTTATTTGTTAAGCAAAAATTGTCATCATATATCACAGAGCATTTGCTTCCACAGGAAGTGGTAATAGCTAAATAATTTAGATTTTGAAGATTAGCAGAGAAGAGTCGCAGATGAGATCAGCAGCAGAGCAGCTGAGGTACAGACAGGAAGTCCCACACTTAATTCATTCACCTTCAAAGAAAGATTGAAAAAGTCCTATCTGAATCTCAGGAAAGCAGCTATTAAATCAGTGAAAATAATACTGGGTTAGATGGACCCATCACTTCATGCCAAAGAATAATTAAGTTCTTATTTCTATGGCGAATTTGTTCTGTTTATTTGCTACAATACCTAAATTGCAAGAATGCCCACAACATGTTCTTAACATCCCAAATGTGAACACCAGTCCCCCAAAATTAGGGATCCCTGCTATTGTAAGGAGCTCACTAGAATTGCAACATTGAAAGCATTAAGAGACATGGCAGTTCCATTGAAGTACAAGTAAAGCTTTCTAGAAATATTTCCAATCATATGGCTGACCTGAATTCTAACGTAATGCTTGGGATTCCGAGTGCCATAGCAAGGACATAAACGTAGATTGGTTCCCGTGTACACACTTACCAAACAGTTCATGATTTCCACACCATTTGGATTCACAGTTAATGCTTCATCATACAACTGCTTAGCCTCTTCCAAGCTGCTGTTCATCTCTGCGAGCCTCCCCCGCATGTACAGCACAGCATGAGATGTGGGAAAGAGACTGGCTGCCTCCTGGATACAAAAGCTTGCTTCTTTGAGATGCTGTTGTTCCATGAAGACTTCAGCTACAGAACCCAAAACAAAGCATGGATATATTCTCAGCTTTATTCTGGAGACCATAAAATATTCAATATATTAATAACTTAAAAATAATCGCCACAGGAAAAATAATTTGCTTACGACACATGGATTTCCAAAAGTGCTAGATATGTATGGAACAGAGAATCCAAGGGACCTTGGAGATCTTATAGTCCAGGCCCAAGTCCGGAGACCTTATACCATCTTGGTCAAATGGTTGTCCAGTCTATTTTTTAAAATCTCCAGTGACAGAGTACCCACTACTCCAGAAGGCAAGTTATTCAATTGATTGTTCTCACTGTCAGAATTTTTTCCCTTTATTTCTAGATTGAATTATTGGTTGCACAGTAGCCAGATGTTAAAGAATGGATTTGACATTTTTGTCCACTTACTGAATATTTCTCAAGGGAGTTTCCCAAAGATAGGATGATGATGATGATGATTGTTTTTTCTGACCATAAAATGAATTTTTCATTTGGTCTACTTAAATCAGGCCTGCAGAACATGTAGCCTGCCACCAGATTTGTCTGGCTTAGTCACTTTTTGAAAACTCATTGAATTTGCTGCTGCCAAATGTTGATACTGCCAGGAAGATCCACAGTCTCAGCCTAGTTTTCCACAGCCAACTCTCTCCAAATACATGCTCTCAAGCACTTCCAGGGCTCACTGACATCATTGCTGCTGCACCCCCAGCCACTAAACAGTTGGGTCATACCAGCTTTGTGGCTCACAATTATTTTTAAGATATTAATATGACCTGTTCCCCTCTATTTGTGCCCGCCTGACTTGAATCAACAAAAAGATAGATGACAGCTGGATTTTAAAGAAAAGTAGCTTTTAAAAAATCTTTCTCATTTCTCACTATTTGGTAGAATACAGTCCTTTCTTTGGTTTTTCTCTGCCCTTACAACAAATATGTGGATTCATTTAGAGCTTTCTCCTTTGTTATCACTCTGTGGAGAAGAAGACTGTAATTCTTTTGGTGAACATATGAAGCTATTTAATACCAGGAACATTGCCTGCTCTGAAACTAGGTTTCTAATGGGGGGAGGTGTTTTTTTTATCAGTTTAACAAAAAGCACCTCACCCTATCAATATTTCTAATGAAAGAGAAAATATACAAGATCCAGGCCTCTTACAGGATATATGTGGCCCATCCAAAGAACTGCTACACTCGCCAGATCCAAAAATACCTGTGTTCTCCTGGCAATTATTTTTGAAATCTTCCTTTGTTATTAGAGAAACGATAGCAGTATTTGCATACAAATAAAGCTGGCCATTGCTGATAAGAGAGAATCAGTGAATTTATTTTTTTATATTTATATCCTTTTTAGCTGAACCTAGGGTACTTTACATAGATTGGGAAGGGGAGGGGAGGAGAGGAAAAGTGAGTGATATAGTACAATATTGTGATGCAAACACTGTCCCTTACATAATTGTATGTGATGTCATGACACAAATGTGGAAAGGCACAGTTTGTGTTTAAATATCACAATGCACATTTCATGATTTTAGTGTCACTATGGTTATGAATGAACCCTATAACAACTGTAGGGATCTTCTTCATATTAACTCTAAAACAATCTTGTGAGGTAGGCTGAGAAAGAGTGTTTAACATAAAGTCATCAGCAACTTTCAACAACTGAGGCTAACCTTGATTCTGGTTCTCTCTTTGATCCTAAATGCAACATTTCAAATATTAAATTATGTAGATTCTCTAAATCTTTTCTCCATAGAAGGACAAATTCACAATAACCTGCAACACCAAAACCAGAGATAGCTAAAAAATGCCTTAAAGAAAGAAGGACTCATATTAGATAATATATTAAATAAATATGACAATATCCCAAGAAAAACAAATCAAATCTAGGGCTCCAAACATGAACTTGATGGATATTAATGAAGCCTGGACTCTCCATGGGCAACTCAGTGTTCCTAACTCTTTTGATTTTATCTCTGCGATACTTCAGGAGCCTTTTGTATTTATGAACCACTAGCAAGCAGACAGCAAGAGGGAAGTTTATTTGTGTGTCTCTAAGGTTTCCTAACGTTGCTTTTTCCTGACCTCAGCTCAAAGGAAATTACTTAGGAAATCTGTGGAATTCAAATATTTTGTTTCTGGGAAAGGTGAAGAAGAACATGGTGGTCTAGTTGAGTGTTCCTGCATTTTCTGGCAAATGGGAAATTGTTATGCAATGGTTTCCTTCATGTACTGTAGGCAATGTTTAGAAACCTGCTTGGGAAATTTCTATTTGACATTATTTATGGTGCTTCATAGGATTTATCTTATTGTCATGCTGTTTAACATTTACATAAAACTTTGAAATGGTATGTCACTATTGTAACTGATACTCTATCACCTCTATTATTTTTTTTACTATGCAACTGCTAGGAAACAATTGGTATCCTTGAATATTGCTTAAGTTAACAAGGGGAGAGTAAAATGAAAAAGCTGCAATTAAATCAAAACCTGGCAGAAATGTGTAGATAAGAAATGGGAATTGGGAATCAAAGTTCAACTTGTTTTGAAAGAAGTTGCATTGTCCCTGACCTATCAGGTCTGCAGTCCCAAAGTGCTCCTTGTTCCTTAACTGCCACTGCTTTTAGAGATAATGGCAAGAAGTACTTTCATACAATTAAGGCTAGTGAGCCAGCTGGTCAGTTTTGGTTGCAATGATCTATGCCTAAATATAATTACATCTCATCTTGACTATTGCATTATATTCTATGTGGCTATCTTTGAAAACTACTTGAAGATTGCACACAACATATTTGACAATTAGGCAAATGTTAAGCAATGCGAAGTGCAGAAACTACATGATGCCTGCACTGAAACAGCATACGTTGTATTGGCATTTAAAACTCCAAATGGCTATAGGCTTATCTGTTACGATTTTGTCCTGTTAAGAACTATGTGGTTATTAACATCTGCATCCTTATGAAGATTTCCCAATTACATAGATTTTTTTTTTCATATTGTTCCCAGGCTATGGAATATATTGTACTTTGGCCCCTACTCTCTCTCAGCATTTAGAAAATCTATGAAGTCAGAGTTCTTTCACTAGGATGGCAATTGTTAAATTATGTTAGCATTCCTTTTGTATTTCAATACTGAATTTGTGTTAAGTTAGTCGCCATGAGTTCTCATCTGAGCAAAAAATAGGATATTTATTAAGTAGATAAAGTATATCTTATAGATTTATAGATATACTATAAAAATATAGACAATCTCTAGACCAGGGATGTCAAACTCAATTTCATTGAGGGCCGCATCAGCATTGCGGTTGCCCTTGGGGGACCGGATGGGTGTGGCCAGGGTAGGTGCAGCCTACTGGGTGGGTGTGGGTGGAATGGGTGTGGCCTACTGGGTGGGCATGGCCAACTCTACATTGTTCACATCAAGGGTGCCTGTGGGGGTCTGGGCAGGAGTGGGACAGATCTGAGGGTCTCTGGCAGAAGGGGGTGGGACCGAGGCAAGCGCCAAGGCATGGTGCATTTCTTCATTCCTCACAAAGGGTGACATCTCCCCAGCATGCACTCAGGGGGCATGGCCGACGCAGCAGAGGCTGGTTCCTCGCTGTTTCCAGACAGTCTTGTGGAGCTAAGACTGAATGTGTTTCAGCATAGATGGCCACCACAAAATTGTACATTGGCTCCCGGCCGGCCTGGGCCAGGGCCAAGGCAGCGGGGACCATTCCCTTACTGTTTCCAGGATGGCTTCGCAGGCCACATGAAACCACTTCGCAGGCCGCATTCGGCCCCCGGGCATGTGTTTGACATGTCTGCTCTAGACCATTAGATAATTCTTTACATCAGAAGTGAACTCAAAGGCTTAAAATCTTCACTTCAGGAATCAGGGAAGGGGGGGGGATTTCAGGGGCTTTAAAGCAGAAATGAGTATCCTAACCATCTGTCAGACTTAAAGTATCCAGTTTGACCCACAACACCAATCTCAAACTCCTCTCAATTCAAAGAATTTTGGCTCCACCTACTTTGGGGACCACAAAACTGATGGTCACTTGCAGTTCTGAGTCCTCTTGTTTTATATTTCTTTTTTAAACTGTTGCAAAATCTCAGCTCTAAATTCCCATTTTGTATTGTTGGGTGGATCTAATTGACACTGATATGCATATCCCTAGACAGAGGTAGTCATCATAATGAATTTTGGCAACATCAGAAGTATCATTCTTTGCTTCTAAGATTTAAATAGCTCATTATAGTGGAGATCAATACACAACCTTGGAATCTCAATTCCTTCATGTTTGATGCTAACAATTTCAGAGAATCAGAGCCATTCCATCTTATTTGATGAGAATAAATGGAATGGCTGAAAACTGTCCTATTTGACTCCTTCTATCATCTGTTTGCAGTCAATCCAACTGCCTGAATAGAGAGAAATTATGTAGGACTGCACCATTTAGCTCTATTTTGAGACCAGCTTCCTTTGGCCCCATTATAAGTATTTTATATATTGATGAAAAATTCTTCTTTCTTTTATGTTCTTTTTCTTTTCTTTTAAATTGTACAATTTATCAGTTTTTAAATTGCCTCTATTGTTTTGCTGCAAAAAATAATAATAACAACATAAATACCTCTCTGGAAACTATTGTTCTGATGGAAACCATTCTGGGAACCTTTCCAGAATAATAAGATAGAAATTCTTTAAAACAATCTTGTTTAGCTTAAGTTTAAAAATGTTTTGCATAACTGAATGTTTCATAAAGGAACATTAGAAAAAAACAGGTCATTTTATTTTAAAACTATTAGCAACCCCCCACCCCCCAGATGTATTTACTATATATATATAGTAGGTTGTTTTTAATATTGTAAATAGTTATTTTTATTGTTTTAGTTTTTTTATTGTTTTAGTTTTTTTAACAATATACAGCTGGTTTATATCCTTCCCAGAGTTTGAGGATTTTCTATCATTGTGTATGTATGTATATATGTATGTATGTATGTATATATACTAGAAATACTGGGCAAGAATACTAATGCAATCTGCTGACATGGATCAAGTTTTGTTACTGTAAACATTGTTATGATCTATGTACAACAGTTATTAAGCCCTCATAAAATCTTCAGATGACTATTTTGTTTTTACTGAACTGGTTTATTAAAGCTAAAATATTTCAACAGAAAATTAGTAATTCTTCCTAATGCTACCGGAGAAAAATATTTTTTAAATAAATAATTACGATTATTCAGTTTTCTGGTATCAGACATCATTAGACTACCAAGGTAAGAGCTGACAACATTAATATTGGCACAATAACAAAAGAAAGAACAGAAAACAATTATTTTCAATCTTTAAAAGCAGAGTTTCTCAAACTTTTCCCCCCTGGAGAAATCCTTGAAGTAATTTTCAGGTCTCAGGGAATACTTGTATTAAAAATTGCAAAAAATACAAAAACTTCCCAATACAATTCACATCTAACCTACTCACAACCCATGTTTTACAATGCTTACAATAATAAAGGAGCAGCAGGCTGCAGCTGAGTCACAGCATGCAATAATGATCACTACTGTGAATGCTAGAATTATGTAGCATGCATAGTTCAAAAAAAATGTCAGTCATAATCTTGCATGGAATCCTTAGTTTCTTGACAAAATCTAGTTGTAAAAGGTTGCTGTAAACTAGTAACACCTTCATTTGTAAAAAGAGTCAGGTGTGTTATTTAGTTATTTCAGTCTGACTCAAGGTTGTTAAGTCTTTTTCTAGGCAAGGGTTCCTCTCGTCAGCCTTTGGCAGGAAACATGCTTAGATGGTCAAAGGGATAGTAACTGAGAGTAGCTGAACTGAAGATTCTGGCAATACTAGCCTAGACATGCCAGTGACTAAGAGAACAAGGTGGGCAATACACCCTTTCCCTTAGAAAGATGAGTGGCAGGAGGGTTGACCTGAGTGTGGCAGTCCCACCAGCCACACCTCCCACCATTTAGCTTCCCTCCAGCCCCTTTCTCAATCCTCTCAGGAACCAGCAATCAAGTAATTTAGATAACACTCTGAGAAAGGTACATTTTTGTATATCATTTCTTCCAAAAACTGCCTAATTTTGGGAAGTACTTTATATTTTCAGTATTAGAGATTGAAAAATATAACTTCAAAAGTAGTACAAGGATGTCCATGCATTTTAAAAATATGTCAAAGCTGAGCAGTGTACAGCTAATGGAGACCATACATCAAGCATCAGGGGTCAAGGCCAGAAGACATATTTCTAAATACATGGGTTCTGGAATGTAGTTACATTACCTTCTGACAAAATTCATAATAACTTTTTTGTCATTAAAGTGCAAGGCAATTCAATTTAATCTCAAAGATCTTCAAAAGTAAAGATCCTGAGCTTTTGCATGAGCATATGTATTTCAATTTAATCAATGGATCTGATAAAGACAAATAACATCTCAATTCAGTATTCATTAGGTTATTGACTATCCCCAAAGCTAAATCATTTTCCCTATTTTTATATTATTTGACCTCCGATGAACAATATTTAAGAAAACAGTATCTGTGGGTGAACAGGATTTTTTCCTGCTAATGAAGACCTTTTTTGATGCCTTCCCAGGTGGCATCAGGAAAATAGTCTGAGGATCCTGTTTCTCACACTCATGAGAGGTGGGGAAAAATTGAAGAAGAACTAAATGTGGTTGAGTTCTCATTCCTCAGAGGAAAAAGATAATGGGAGAGGACATGCTTTGCCCAGAGAAAGCTTCTAGTTCAAACCCCCATATAAAAGGATCAGGTAATACAGGGTATCTTTTCTTCCAGGACAGCCTTCCTTGGTCAGCTTGGACAGAACTAGAACTAGATGAACAATCTAACCTACTGTAAAGCAGTTGGCTCTGTGCTGCAATTATACATAGCAACATGTTCCTTTAACATGCAGGGTGTTTGTGGCTAATGGGGAAGGATCTTTGCTGCCAAGTGGGTAAAAAGAACATTATGAAATAATCCTCAAACTCTGACTGCCTTTACAGAGACCTGTTAGTCTTAAAAACCCTCTGTCTTCTTAAAAAAATGTACTATATTTACAAATAATGCCAGCATGACCTCATTTTCAGTTTTAATTCCTTGACCTTTTTTCAGCAGTGCGATGTCTATGCAAACCAGCCTCTTGAGTATTATTAAATTCTGTCAAAAACATCAGCAATATTTACAAGGAAGGCATATTATAAATATCGCTAGTGGAAGGAATTATTAAAACCCTAAGAATTTCCATCCTTTCTTTTTTTTTCAGCACAATCAGAAGACATACAGCTATTTTTAAGTATATGAAAAGATAGAGGCATCTGCAGGATCTGGGCTTTCATCAAAATGTGCCCCTTGGCCAAAGTACATTTAATAAATAAAAATGTAATAATAAATAAAACACTTATACAAAAGGGGTGGTGTTTGTATTGCTTTAATGTGATACTATTTTCAACACTTGCCTCCCTTCCTACCCTTATTCTGTAAATGCCCCTAAAAAGAATGAAACACTATATGGGAAGATTTTCTAAACTTCCCGTTCTAGAGAATAACATCAAAAGGTTCACCTGTACTCTGAGAGTAATGACAGGCACCATCTTAGTCAATGCTAAGCAGGGGCACTGCAAATTTTGTTTATCCAAGTTAACAGATATCTCCCAGATTAATGTACAGAAATATTTTTTAACCCACTATCTTTTAACAGTGCTTAGCCAACAAGAAATTAAATTAAATTAAGAAATTAGCAGCCAAGAAATTAAAAGACGTTTGCTCCTGGGGAGGAAAGCTATGGCAAATCTAGACAGCATACTAAAAAGCAGAGACATCACCCTGCCAACAAAAGTGCGTATAGTCCAGGCCATGGCTTTCCCAGTTGCAATGTATGGCTGTGAAAGTTGGACCATAAGAAAGGCTGAGCGCCAAAGAATTGAGGCCTTTGAACTATGGTGCTGGAGAAGACTCCTGCGAGTCCCTTGGACTGCAAGGCGTTCAAACCGGTCAGTCCTAGAAGAGATCAACCCCGACTGCTCTTTAGAAGGCCAGATCCTGAAGTTGAAACTCAAATACTTTGGCCACCTAATGAGAAGGAAGGACTCACTGGAGAAGGGCCTAATGCTGGGAAAGATTGAGGGCAATAGAAGAAGGGGACGACAGAGAATGAGATGGCTGGATGGAGTTACTGAAGCAGTAGGTGTGAACTTAAATGGACTCCAGAAGATGGTAGAGGACAGGAAGACCTGGAGGAACATTGTCCATGGGGTCGCGATGGGTCGGACACGACTTCGCAATTAACAACAACAGCCAACAATGATGAACTGAAAAGCTAAACAGGTCAAACTTGGTTATTACTTGGTTAGGAGACTGAGAAATTTTGAAAAATTCCAGAAGATAACAGCAAACTAATTCAGTATTCTTGCTGAGAACAGTTCATGAATGTAAAGGTATGGTTACTGTTACTATAATCTAACAATAAAGGTAGTGTTAGTACTCATGGTTGCTGCTTCTTGTCTAAACTACCTTGAAGGCTGGCATCAGTCTTGCAAGTCTTAAAATAGATATCTTCCCCTTTGCCTTTATAGCCCAAGAAACTAGGAAGGTGTTTTTCTGAGACCGAGATGTTTGCCATGCCCCTCCCTCTCTTGTCTGACCTTTACTTAGTTGCCTCCTCCTCCTCCTCCTCCTCCTCCTTCTTTTTTATCACAGATTATTTCAATAGGTGTTTATTAAATTAAAGGATTTGAGCTCACTTCATAGAAGGGTTTTATTTGCAGTTCCTTGTGGTTGAGAATTTGCCTTGGCTGCAATGACCATGCATATCAGGCACCATTTATTTTGGCATCTTTGGATTTTATGTCTGGCTTGATTTTATTTACTGTGCTAGCTTTAAATATCACAATGGTGAACACTTCATAAACCTCAAATGTATATTTAGAAAACAAAAATCAATGTTACGTTTGAAAGGAAGCCCACCTGCTTTGGAAGAAAAAAAAACCCCTGGGGTATCAATAAGATCTTTGGGAGGTAGAAGAAATAGCAAAGAGCAAACGTTCTAATTGATTCCTTTGGTAAACAGATATTTCGTGAATAGTGAGATCCTTTATGTCAGCCATTTTGTGACAAAGCCATGTTTTCTACTTTCCAAAAGTGTCCCTTGGCCAAAATACTGTACATATCTAGAGAAAACAGCTTACTGGAGGCCTCTTTTTTATATTATTTAAAAAATTAAGAAACATATTTAGATACCAAATTGAATTTTAAAAATAAAATTTCTTTTATATGGAAATGAGGCAGAACAGACTTGTGGGGGAGAATGCCATGGGCTATAAACAAAGTTGCTTAATGCTGAAGGCTTTATCTGAAAGTTCCATCTTTTAAAAGCCTAGGTAAAATTGGGGGGGGGAGGGGCAGCCTTTTTTAGAGAGGTATTGAAATATCTGGTGAAGTGCTGAACACATGATCAGTGGACTTAATTCATAGGCATAAAAATTAGTTAGATGTATTAAAATAACCTGCTGAATTGGGAACTAAATGAGGATAACAGGAGGAATATTGCATAAGGACTTTATCATATTCAACTATCTGTTAGCAACCAACAATATAATTTTATCTACCAAAGGGAGGGGGAGGGGGAGGAGAAATGAGTTTGGAGACATAAGCAGTTTGAAAATGTGAGCACTGAATAGCACTTCTCTGGATTTTGTCAGCTTTTCTGAATCTGTGTGGGCTCATAAATGTATTTGCATTGTCACAATTAAAAAAACAAAAAACCAAATCAAACCACAAATGTAACAAGATGAAATGTATGTAAATGAGAACAATAAAATGTATTCATGGCAGTGAGTATGGTTTTAACAGTGAGGATTATTTATTCAAAGGGTGGACTGAAAATCAGTAGAGGATGATGTATGTGGGTGGTTTAATTTAGGTTCAGTTTTTTTAAAAAGTTAAAAAGTCAATTTCCATCCTATTGCTTATTCTATAGAAAATAAATAAAACAACTTGATACAGGCAGCATTTTTCTAGCAGCACAAAAAAAATGGTGGTTGATTGGTGAGAAGAAACTTTGTTGACATTAGCCAACAAAGAAAAAAAATGAGCTTGGAAAGCAGATTAAATTGACAATAAACATGTGCTTCCAAGAAATTAAATTTTATGCTTCTGTTAGTCATTTATTTTGCTTACTGGTGAACCAGAAATACAATTAATCTATCGAACTAATTTACAGAGGGTTATAGAAATCAGACTGGGAGAATGAAGGACTGTTTGAAATAGGCTGTAAATCTTTACTTTGTAAAGAAATATCTGAAAAAAACTTGATTTTTTCCTTTTTTAGGTATTCATATGCCAAATCTTACTTTAGACAGGAAATGAGTGGGAAGCCAGGCTACTCATATAACAGCTTTGTAAATAGACCTATAAAAGAGGGTGGGAAGGAGTAGGAGTAGGAGTAAAACAATTTTGAACATAAACTTTTTGTGCTCATATTTACAATTCCTCATATAATGATCTCAAACTAGAAGTATCTGCCTATGAAGGGTTGTGATCCCCAGAATTCTTACAATACTACAGCCTGAGAAGGAAATGCTGGTAGATTAGACCAGCAGTTCTCAACCTCAACAACTTTAAGCATGCTGGCTGGTGAATTCTGGGAGTTGAGGTCCCCACATCTTGATAAGTTCCTAAGATTGAGTAACTTCCCTTATGCTTCACTATCAACTATGGTGGTACGGTTGATGAAAATTATAGTCAATCAGCTTTTGAAGGGTTATAGGTTTTTCATGCCTTAAGGCAGGGATCCCCAACCCCTTATCAGTGGACCGGTACTGGGCCTCAGCATGCCAGCAACCAGGCCGCACAAACAAACAGACAAACAAAGCCCCATCCACGGGATGCAGGCAGCACACATAATCACACCCTCTCCGGTCCATAGAAAAAACTCTCGCCATGTAACCAGTCCCTGCCTTAATGAAAATCTCAACACGGAACAGAATAGATTTAGGTAGTCCTCAACTTACGACCACAATTGAGTGCAAAATTTTTGTTGTTAAGTGATACATTTATTAAGTGAATTTTGTCCCATTTTACAACCTTTTTGCCTCAGTTATTAAGTGAATCACTGCAATTGATAAGTTAATAACCTGGTTGTTAAGTAAATCTGGCTTCCCCATTGACTTTGTTTGTCAGAAGGTCACAGAAGGTGACTACATGACCCCGGGACCCTGCAACAGTTATAAATATGAACCAGCTGCCAAGCATCTGAATTTTGAACACATGATAATAGGGAAGCTGAAAAGGTTGTAAGTCACTTTTTTCAGTGCCATTGTAACTTTGAAAGGTTGCTAAATGAACTGTTATAAGTCGAGGACTACCTGTACAAAATCCCAAACCAAGAAGTTGCAATTCAGGATAGGATTTACCTGCCACCTAAAAAGAACAATAAGAAACTGGAACAAGTTCAGAGAGAACTGGAAATCAAATCTTATGAGGAATGGTTAGAGGAATTGATATGCTTAGCTTGTGGAAGAGAAGATCACGGGGATATGTGATAGTTGTTCTTAGAAAGCAAAAGGAAGGAGGAGTGGACTTATTCGTTGTTGCCCTGGAGGGCAGACATAGAAGCACTGGATCGAAACTGCACGGAAGTTAGATATTTGGAGGAATTTCAGACGGCAAGAAAAGTTTACTAGTGGAATAGGTTACCTCACAAAGAGATACATTCTCTTTCACTGAAATCTTCAAGCAGAGGTAGTCTAAAATATTTTAGCTAATCCTGTACTGATCAGGGGTTTGATTAGAAGATTTTTGACATCCATCTCTAAATTTTTGTGATACCTGTTCACTCAACTGCAAATAAATTAGATGGCCATCCTGTTTCCAACAATACTTAGTCAGACATCTCTGCAAGTTAACAAACAAATATAAAGGTAACAGTCTTTATACCATTAGCCAGACTCTCAAGGCTTTTGGTTCTCCATATTTTCATTCAATGATGCAAATGGCATCATTTGGGGCTATTCAGCAGTGCACAGTTGCAAGAAATGGAGCTATTCCTTTAAATTCCTTGCAGCTCTGTTTCTTGGATGAGAAGTCCATCCTCCTCTTCCTCTTTATCGACCTTCCTCCAGACTGGAGACATAAGGACTAACTGAGATATAAACTTATTAGATCTATTGATTATAGTCGCTATCTCAGAATTCACAGTAACAGAATTGGAGATCAGTGCAATATTTACCTGAATTTCCAAATAAATCCACAAATACAGGATGATTATTCATTATTCTTTACTAAAAAAAAGTTGGGCACATATGACAAACTAGGTTAAATTGGCTAATCTGGGTCAGAAGTTATTATTGCATAAAATACTGAATTAAACTGGTCACCCATGTTTCAGCCTAGCATGCTTGCAAATCTTACTTTCTGTTTAGGTTAATATCTTTAACCCAAGAAATTGGATACGTGTCAAGTCTGCCATCTTTGGCTTGGTGCCTCACTGGCATCCTACTATCAAAGGCCAGGGAGAAGGAAGCATGGGGGTGGGGAGGACAAGTGGGCAATAAACATGCATGGGATGGGAAATAGGGAGGAGGGATGACAGCTTGACAAAGACCAGGGAAGCATGGAACCAGTTTGGGCCAGCACTCAAGGCCACACACCCTGAGAATGGAATGCGGACTGCCCCAAAGATCTTAGCATTTCTCATAACACCTATGGGGCTCTTTGTTGGCTAAAGATGAACTGGTCATGGGGGGGGAGGGCTGGGATGAGTGGAAAAATTCATAACTTTTCACATGAGAAATTTAGTTCTAGCCTGACTTTCTAGCCAGCAACCATTAGTAAAAGAACCTATCACTTTACCCAAATGGAGTTGAGGTTCTTTTTTTCCTAAGGCAGAGGTCTCCAACCTTTTGGGCACCAGGGACCAGTTACATGGAGAAAGGTTTTCCCGTGGACTGGAGAGTGTGTGGTTTTGTGTGCTGCCTGCATTCCATGGAGGGGGCTTTGCTTGTTTGTGTGGACCAGTTGCTGGCATGCCGCAGCCCGGTACCAGTCCACAGACTGAGGGTTGGGGACCCCTGTCCTAAGGGACTTGATTGCTGCAGGTCTGACAACAAGTTTGGTCTAGTGGTTAAGGCCAGAAAACGGGAGACAATGAATTCAAGTCCCACTTTAGTCATGAAAGCCAGCTCAGTGATCTTGGACCAGTCACTCATTCTCTCAGCCCCAACTCACCTCACAGGATTGTTGTTCTGGGGAAAATAAGAGGAGGAACATGCATTGGATATGTTTGCCATCTTGAGCTATTTGTAAAAATAATAAAGGTGGGATATAAATAAATAAATATTTATTTATTTATATAAATCACTGATAAACATATTGTCTGAATACAGCTAGATGTTCTTTGTGTATGTTGGCTTTATGGTGTTTTGAACCCAGGCGATTAGGTTGGTTTAGCAAACAATAAATCAGTTAAACATGGGTAGCATGTTGTGTGAAAATGTTGGAATAGTCATGTGGTAACTCAGTCAGCCAATATGGAGAAAGTGCTACTGAGTCTGTGCAAAAAAAGATATTGAGTTAGAAGCTGAATTTTCAGTCTCAGGTTTGTCGCTGTATCTCTCTGTAAGAAGTCTTCAATTGAGCTATGTTGCTGTAAAGAAGAATGTATGGTAATATTTTGATATGTATATAAAGAAGTTATTTTGAATCAGCTAAATGCAGTCAACTGTGAGAGCTTCTGATTTATTTTTTCACCAACAGAGAAATTAAAATTCTCTAACAGAAAACAGCCTAAGATCTTCACATTGCATAGTGACTCCCTCTTGCCTTACCTGCCAAATGATGACCAGTCTTGGGCTCAAGACTAGCTTTCTTTTATAAAGAAAGAAAAAAGATTTCATTGCTATTTTACCAATGGGTTCTGAGAATGGCAGGAAGTGCTTCATGGATGGCCTATCCTCTGCAGAACAGATCTGCAGTTACTGTTTTTTTTGGAACAGTTTATTGTTCTGGCAGTTTATTGTTGATGAACCATATCAACTTGCCATGGATACACAATGGAAAGAAGCTTAGAGCTGGTTTATGTAAAACACTGATCTGAAACTCTGAATGCATTTGAAAGCAGTGTCAAAATCATTCTTCTTGTCACTAAAGTACTCAGGCAGAAACAATTGGATTTCTGTCCTGAGAAGTTAAATGGCTTTTTAAAGTGCAGATGAACCATCTGGGATCAAAGTTCCCCTTATTGCTAGTTCAGGCCTTTTTAACCTGAAAAAAAGTACAGCTGTTGATTGAATTTTCAGCAGCAAAAGTGTCTAGGATTTGTTTTATCAAGAACTTTCTATTTCCAGATTATGAAGCTAAGATATAAAAGCCAGTGAATATTTCATTAGAGACGAGCAGGATACTCGGATGATAATTCTCTTGGACTATTTTTGTCTAGCAAGCAGCCTTCAGCGTTATATTGCCTCTAATCTTGGAAGCAACATTTTATCTTCCAAATATCTGTCTAATTTGTGTGGCCTCTGATTCTTGTGAACTGAAGCCTGCCTTCCTATTGCATCCATTGGTGAGGAACCTCACTTGCCTCTGGATTAGAACAGAACAATTGCTGGGATTGTTTACTTGTTCCTTGATCACAGCAAAATCTAATAAGGACAAACCTAACTATTTGGTAGACGGAAGATCAGTATAAAATTTAGGAAAGTGATGTTGTCAATACACTTTGATTTTCCCCAGAAAAACAGCACTGATGTTGTTGCAACTTGCAAGCAAGGATTTAAGTCCTTGATTTTATAAATATGTTGAGAGATTCTACCACGACCTTTTTTTCCTCAGATTTGAAATCAGATTTCTATGGAAACTGTCTATCCCAGTGATGGTGAACCTATGGCACGGGTGCCAGACGCGGCACTCAGAGCCCTCTCTGTGGGCACACGCACCATCTCTCCAGCCCTGCCTCCTCCCACCGCCCCCTCCTCACCAGGAGCCCCCCCCCAGAGGAGAGTCGCCCTTGGGCGCGGCCCACGCGAAACAGCGCTGCCAAGGACATGGTAGCCGGGCAGGGGGGACAAGACTCTGCCCTTGCGCCCTGTGACACGCAGATGATACTGCAGGGCATGGGTGGAGGGCATGGCCGCTATGGTGCTGCTGGGCTGCCTGGGTGATCTGTGGTGGGCCGTAGAGGTGATGGGTGGCCCAGTGGGCAGGGCAGAGCAGGGATGGGGATGGGGGGCAGTTTTGGGGCACTCGGTCCCTAAAAGGTTTGCCATCACTGGTCTATCCCAATTGAAACACTAAACATGATTACTAATGCAGCTACAATTTTAAGTGCTCTATAATTTATTGTATTTCCTTATGTTATGACAGATTTTTCCCTTTTAATTGCATTTTGTATACATTATTTTGTGATATTTTAATATGAATGCAATGTAGAAATATATTTTTAAAAATAAATATATTAAATATATAGATACACTTAATTCATTCAGCCTTTCTTCATAGGACTTATTACTTAAACTGCAATTCCACAATCATCTTATAGGGGAGATGGGTGGCATAAAATATTATTATTATTATGGATCATCGCACAGTCAGCCAGATGTTCAGACTGGATTTGGCATTTTGTCTACCTACTGAGTCCTTACCCAGGACCTGGGATAGGCAGATGTGGATATTTGATGGTATTACAGATATCGTCGCAGGATGGAAGCAGTTCCTAGTAAGGCCGCCTTTTGCAATTGACTAATAGCGAATTTGTCAATGCCAATGGTGTTCAAGTGGTGCTCCAGTTGTTTGGGGATTGCACCCAAGGAGCCTATAACTATTGGTACTACCCTTGCTTGCTTTTGCCACAGTCTTTCTATTTCTATTTGTAGGTCTTTGTATTTTGTTATCTTCTCCAGTTCTTTCTCGTCTATTCTGCTGTCTCCAGGCATTGCCACGTCCACTATCCAGACTTTTTTGTCTTTTTTATCGACAATTGTTAGGTCTGGAGTGTTATGTTGCAGGTGCTTGTCTGTTTGAATTCTAAAGTCCCTGAGCAGTTTAATTTTATCATTTTCTATGACTTTCTCTATTTTATGATCCCACCAGTTCTTGCTTACAGCTAAATGATATTTCTTGCAGATCTTCCAATGCACCATTGTTGCTACTTTGTCATGCCGCTGCTTATAGTCAGTCTGTGCGATCTTCTTGCAGCAGCTTACCAGGTGGTCTACTATTTCTTCAGCGTCTTTGCATAGACGGCACTTACTGTCTGTTGCTGTCTTCTCAATTTTGACTTTATATGCATTTGTCCTTAAGGCTTGGTCTTTGCAGCCAGAATTAGTCCCTCGGTCCCTTTCTTCAATTTTCCTGCTCTTAGCCATTGCCAGGTTATTATCTGCTTTCCCAGCTATTTTTTTTAATGTATTGGCCATGTAGTGCTTTGTCTTCCCATGCCTCTATTCTGTTCTTCATTTGGTCTTTCTTATAGGCCAGTTTGGTCTCTCCAGTAGTCAGTAAGCCTTCCTGATATACTAATTTCAGTGCATTTTCATCACTGTCCTTCAGATATTCTTCCAAAGCCATTTTTTCTTCTTCAACCATCTGATGTACTTGCAGCATTCCACGCCCACCTATTTGCCTTGGTAGATAAAGTCTATCAATGTCACTGTGTCATTATTTTTCTGGTCTTCCTATCTTCCTTCCTTTTAGTTCTGCTTGAGTCCAGTCCACTATTCCAGCTGTGTATCTAATGACTGGAATTGCCCAGGTGTTGATTGCCTTTATGGTATTTCCTCCATTGAGTTTGGATTTTAAGATCTTCTTCACTCTCTTGATGTATTCACCTCTAATCTTTTTCTTGACTTCAGTGTGCTTGATGTTGTCATCTTGAAGAATACCCAAGTATTTGTAGTAAACTTCCTGATCCAGACTCTTAATGTTATTTTCGTGGGCATCTTGATTCCTTCAGTTTTCACTATTTTTCCTTGTTTGATAGTAAGTGTGGCACATTTGTCCAAGCCAAACTCCATTGCAATATCTTGGCTATATATACGGACAGTGTTGAGCAGTGATTCTATTTCAGATGATGTTTTTCCATATAGCTTCAGATCATCCATGTAAAGGAGGTGGGATAGTCTGGCAGATGTTTTTGATGTTTGATAGCCATGTCCTGAGTTATTGAGTATTGTTGACAGAGGAAACAGTACAATAATCTCTGTCAACAATATTGTTGTTGTTGTTGTTGTTATTATTATTATTATTATTATTATATTCTGTCAGAAGAGGTAGGCAACTCATAGATATATTTGATATTCTCAACATTTCTCAAAAAATGGCAATTTTCTGCTATGGGAGGTTCAGGCTTACCTCCTTTTTAAAAAAATGAAATAAATGTTGAATTAAGCCTCTTGTAAATTTAATGCACTTATTTTGTGTATGACTTCTCACCAAACATATAGGGACACATGGAATTAAAGGCCAATCTTGTCTTCTGATGATGGCAATGTGGACCTCAGGTAAGATAATATAGATGGATGATCTAAAGTTTGCATATAATCTCTAATATCCTATTATCCTAGGATTCTGCCAAATTTTGATGACAAAATGGCTGAATTTCCATAATTATGACCTTTCTATGATTTCCTCTCCAAAATTAAAGTTTGAAAACTATTCTCATTTCTTCCTTTAAATGCTCTGAAGCCCCCAGATAGGGGTGGCTTTCCTCTAAGAAGTTTCCCACTATAATTCTATTTCTATTTATATCCCCAACACCTCCCTCCCCAAACCCAGAAACTATAATGAAGTTATCCAGTTACCAGATGGCTTCCTGTGGCCTTCCAGAAGATTGTAAAGCAAGACTGCAGCTATTCCAACCTTTGTCTACTTACTAATACAAATCTGTAGAAGATACTTTGCAACTACAGTATTTATGCCAAGATGATTGTCAGAATCTCAGAATGAATAATTACATGAATACAACTTACCAGCCTGCAACCAGATCTGTTCAAGAGTTGTCCACAGCTGAATAGGCCCTTGCTTTGAGGCAGAACTCTGCATAGTTATCTCTGACATGGCCTGTTCCAGTCGTGATGCTGCAATGGAAGATGCTCGCTGGGAACCTGGAATATACAGTAGAAACAGAATACTGATTAAATAAATATGCTGTAATGACCTATTCAAATAAATCCAAAATGAGGCAATTTCCTTATTATCAGGGCTTTTTTTTCTCATAGAATGCCCAGAACAGAGTTCCGGCACCTTTTTTGGATGGGACCTTATAGGGTAAGCAAGGCGGGTTGTATGACATGTGTGAGTTCCGGCACCTTTTTTTTTTAGAAAAAAAGCCCTGCTTATTATGATCAACTAAATATACATAATCAACCTATTGAGGTTAACAATGTAATTCAAATGATAGTATTTGGATAATGAAAAAGTCTAAAGCAGAAATCATTATTAGCCTTGACGGCAGAGTGACTGTCTCTGAAGGCCATCTCCCGGGAAACTAGTGGACTTATTTGTGCAGATGGTTGGCCATTTCAAGAACAGAATGCAGGGCATTGTTTATGTCCTTATGTACGTCCAAATCAATTAATGAAGCAGCATTACCAAAAATTTCTGCTGCTAGGGGTACTCTGAATTGTTTTGTTTTTTTTTAAATCTTCACAAGCATCCCAATGCTGGCACCTGTTAAACAGAATTCTGAGGTTGCAGTATATTGTACAACAGATATTTTCCTCATACAATAAACCCTAATTTTGCAATTGTAAAGGCTAGGAGTTTGTGACTTTACAATTTAAACTGTAGATCATATGGTATATCAGGGAGCAATCAGACATTCTGTAGGTATGAACAGTCCCAGATGCAATTTTTAGAATTTCAAGACTGCAAACACAAGAAAGGGAACTATGCCCAGAAGCTTAGAAAGCCATTGCCAATGCCAGATTGGAAAATGTGGGCCATCTATGGGCTGGGGCTGGGTGATGGCACAGTTTTGCCCTGGTTTGGCTCCTTTCTTCAAGACTGGTCCCATTTGGTATATAGACCAAATGGCTTGCCCCGAGATCCAGAACTTTCTGGATGGGGTAGGACTACTCCTGATAGATCTGGTCTGCAACATGAAGGTTCTCCTGGACTCATGACTCCTGCTTGAAGAGCAGGTGGTATTTGCTGCTAGGAGAGTCCTTGCACAACTTCAGATTGTGTGCCAATTGCTGCCTTTCCTGGATCAGAAGTTCCTGCCCTTAGTCATTCAGGCCCTAGTCATCTCATGATTGGACTATTATAATGTATGTACATGGGGCTCCCTTGAAGAGCATTCAAAAGCTGATGCAGCAGCATGGGCAGTTCTTGGGGCCCAAAGAAGGGCCCATGTAAAACCACTCCTCCATGAGATGCATTGGCCGCTAGTCTGCTTCTGGATGCATTTAAAAGTGTCAATAATCTCCTTTAAAGCCCTTCATGGCATAGGTCCAGGTTATTTGAATGACTCCTTTGCTTGTCCCACCTGTGCTGGCAAAGGAAGCATGCTGGCAAAGGCCCAATTATTCCAGTTAGTGGGTCCAGGAGTAGGGCCTTCTCTGCCACTGCATCTGTCTCCTGGAACATTTTGCCTTCCTATGTGAGGTTGGCCCCAACCCTCCTGACCTTTTGTAAGAGCCCAATTGGAAGCATCACAGTAGAGGTGATTGATTGGTTAACAACAGATTCCCCCCCCCCGACCCTGCGCCCCCTCCCTCCCTCCAGCTCTTATCTATCTATCTATCTATCTATCTATCTATCTATCTATCTATCTATCTATCTATCTATCTATCTATCTATCTAGTTAGCTATCTGGTTATCTAACTTTGGGTAGCTTACAATCATAAGCCACCCTGAGTCACCCTATGGTAAGATACATACATACATACATACATACATACATTGCAGGTTTCTAAGAACGCAGATTGCATCACCACATTCTGAGAGGAATTTAGCTTTTGTAAACCTGTGAACTACAATTTCTTTTACTGTGGTTAGGTAGAATCTTAAACTACTCATTTCGACTACTGTTCAAACATAGATATGTTTTGTCCTATGACAAGTAGCCCACCAAATATCCCTTAAAGCTCAAATTCTTGTTTATACAGCCTTCCTAAGCAAAAAAAGGAGAAAATTCTTCTATCAAATATGAAATAAGTTGAAACATGACATCATCGGATAGTGGTAAGTCATCCTTTACATGAAGAATATTGTTTAATATTGGACAAATTGTGCCTTATGCCTACAATCATGGAGACATATCCCAGAAAACAAACATGGTGCCCAGAGGATCTGGGGAATGCCCAGGTCTTAATTTTCCCCAGCCTCTTCCTAGGCTTCATGATTGCTGCAAGCACATTCCGCATAGCCTGGATAAAAAGAGTCTATTCATATCTCAGTATAACTATACCTAGGGCAACAACAAACCACACTTCATAAATACACATAAATTCCCCTTAGGCTTATTGCAGAATTTATGATCCTAAGCTTTCAGTAGCTAGCTCATTTCTAGGAAACATATCAAGGCTTGGCTTTTTCTATCTTCCAACTGGCTTTCTTCTGTCATCTTAGTTTGTTGTAAATAGACTTGAAAACCATTTGATCAAAAGGCAAGTTGTCTATTTGAAATCAAATAAACTTCAAATATAACATTCAGTAATGTAACTATGCCAAGAATCATTTGCTCAGTTGGCATTTACTTGCATTTATAGATTTCTTTTCCTGACTTCACAACTCTTATAACCTTATTGTGTAAAATTACCTCAATTGTGCAATAATAATTTCAGTTATTGGAGAGATGGAGCCACCAGAAAAAAATTAAGAATGCAAGGGCAAAACAAAACTGCATCCTGTTTCTTAAGAATAAATGCCATCAGTCTTGCCTCTGCCTTCTAGGAAAGAACAGTTTTTCTCCGGTAGGCTCCAATCTCCTGAAAATAGCCTTGAGGGGAACAAAATTAAGAGTTCTTTTTGGCATTGAATATCTGGACACAAGAACCAAGAAAAGGAACCCCTTGGAATAATTTTCTCCATTTTTTAAATCATTCTAAAGAGTAATGAAAGATCATGGAGAGTCAGTCTGGACCTCAAAGTTTTCTACCATTGCACTGGAACTTGGAAACCCTGAGATTAATCGCTGAAGCCATAATATACACAATTTCCTTGCTTTCCTGGACTTCACTCTATACTCTATATTCCCACTAACCTCTTTACTAAAGATGTGTCAAATTCACAAATAGCAACAATCAGTTGAAAATAAAGTACTACTTTTGGCTTGTCACTGACCTCTCACAACTTCATTAAACTGACATCAGCTCTCTGGTGGGGCACTTTGCAAATAGCTACATCTCTGAGCATGTGCACACTTATTTGCATAATTTCTTGATCAGGGGTCCATCAAAAATAAGATTTTATTCAACAGTTTATTTAGTAACTGTTGCTTGCTCTATATGAATATGGGTTGAATTTATGGATGTGATTATCATGTCTTGAAGGTAAGCTACAAGGTTGATTATGTAGAGAGAATCTGTCTGACACACTTCTGTAATTTAATTGCACATTTCTGCTATGTCTGCAAGTCAGCCAGCCATTTTAACCAGTTCAGCATTTATGTGGCATTATAAAATAGACAGATGTGGCCTTTAATAATACTGAATTGCAATTTCTTTATTCCTGGGTGACATGGGTGAAAAAGACAATATTTCATAAATCCATGGTGTAGCTATACTTTTATTGCAGCAATGTTCCTCGGAACTTCGTTGAGAACACAGAAAGAATTCTGCTAGATTAGATTTTCCTAATCCAGAATTAAGTCTAGTAACAGTCAAACAGATGCCTATAAAAATCTCACAGTCAGGAAAATGAGTATTTATTGACACCGAGGTATATTGTCTATGGCGACAGAAGCAATATAGAGCCATCAAAGGCAACTGATACAACACACAGCACATATATTGGCTGCTGGTTATGAGATATATAATTCAACATACTGTGTCAAATTGGGGAACATTGACCTAACATTGATCTATTTTTGGTTGATTCTATCCACAAAAGTATTGCTATCACTAACAGAGTAATATAATAAAATCTTGAAATAAAGGCATTCCTCATAATATATTAGCAGGGAATAAGACGTTTGTATGGTAGAATGCACTGAATGTAAAAAAATGAAGTCTATTTATATGTGATTGTTCAAACTGGATTTAGGCCATCCATTAATATCTTTTGTTTCTCTTACCGGAATCGTTATCATGGGCATCAGGTAGAGTAAGATACACGTTATTATTCTTTTTGGCTGGTACTGTCTCAATCAAACTGTTTGTCTTTTCTGAATCACTGGAAAAGAACAACAGGATAAACATGTTAATTACAATTTACTTAAAAGGCAGGGTATATGCTAAAGCCAGAACGCCGTGGTAGATGGGGGCTTGGACTAGAATTTGGGAGACCCAAGTTCTAGCCAACCTTCAATCATGAAGATTCAGTGAGTGATTTTGGGTCCATTATTTCCTTTCAATTCAACTTTACTTTATAGAGTTGTTGTGGGGAAACAAAGGAAGAGGTATGCTTCTGCAGAAAGATGGGAGAAATTTAAATAACAGTAATAATCAGTCCTAGAAAATGAGCATCTATCAACTTTGAAAGCTGAAATGTGGGGGCATATGACATAGTGGCGGTCAAAATTACTCAGGCAGCAGGGATTTCTGTTGAAAAGACAGAAGTTTGTTGTGTCACAAGCCATACTGTGTGAAAATTTTGATAAAGCAAACTGCCAAGGCAGGATGATGATGTCAGTGGTGATTGATGCACTTGGATTAATCAGACAGGTTTTAGCAAAGTGGCTTCTGCTGCTGAAAATCTGACCATTTGCTTATTTTCTACTTGTGAAGTAGGGAAAATGTGATCTCTTCCTAGTATAGAGAGTTTTGTTCTGCTCCACCCCAATGAGGAAAACTGACTGAAGACAAAATTATACTAGTCATCACTGGCTCAGTCCTAGCATTTTGTTACTTATCTCAACATAGAGAGATTTATAACTAACTATGGGTTGTGTTTGGCATAGAATGTTTTTATTATATTTTGTCATTTTTATCATTTTCCTTTGTACATGATATTCTTTTTTTTAATGTTTTTATTGAATTTTATAGGGTTAGGGATAAAATAGGGTCAGGGTAGGGATTGGGGTTTATGGTGGGGTTGGGGTCAGCGTTGGGGTTATCCCCCAGTAAGATTTTCAATATTTAGCCAACAGACTATTGTCCGGGTAAATATGTTTAACTAACAATAATTAGTATAGTAATAGATAAGTGTAGTGCATATAATTGATTATCAAAGACAATATTAATTAATCAATGCATAACATTCTTCTTACTAGTATGTACTCAAAATAACATATCACATTCGTTTCTCACTAGTTATCCCATGTTCTAAAGTAGACTGAATCTTTTTTCTCTTTAATCTCTAAAGTTTTGTACATGATATTCTAACCCCTGTCTGCTGCCCAGAGCTGCCTGGTGAGTGGGCACCCTGATCATTCTCATGAACCAAATTGCTCTGTTCATGGTGCAGAATAGAGAAAGTAGAGCCTGGTGTTCTACTTTCCATCTCTATTGTGATGCTCTTATGTACATAAAAGAGTTAAGTCTGGAATAACCAAAGACTATTTTCTGCTAATTACCCACGTTATTGTTTCCCATGTCTCTGACAAGTTCTGTCCTTTTGCTATGATATAGATAATGTAATTTGTGGTTATTAAGTCCCCTGTGCTTTTTATCTTTTGCCTTTTGTTCATCTTTTTCTCTCTCCTTCTCTCTCTCTCTCTCTCCCTCCCTCCCTCTGCTTTTTAGCTGCCTTTTGTCCCCTGTTGCCATCTAATTATGTTTATATTTGCTGATGTTTAATAAATAAACAAACATCAAAATATATTTTTGATAGCTCAACTGAGCAGTATGTCTTCTTGCTTTAATCTGAATAGAGGGGACTGATTGCAAGTGGGTTGGATGGCAACTGGAAATTATCTGCAGTATTTTTCCACCAGCTAAGTAGTGCTGCATAAGGCCTTTGAGAGCAGCAAAAAAGCAGCCATTCCTAGAATGGAAATGCATTTTCTGCTTAGAAATTAAGATTTGTTTATATAACTAAAGAGGGAAAAAACCTTGGATACTGCTTTTGCTATTAATAAATAAAATTCTAGGAGATATTTTAAGTATGAAGTTGGTATGTTTGCACTGATATGCAATGTTTATTTATTGAATTTGTATCCTTTTAAAAAAAAACAACCAAAGGGCTTGGGGTGGCATTCACTTCTTTTTTCCCCACTTTTACACATTTTTTTTCCAACAACAACTCTGTGAAGGTAAGTGAAAGAATAACTCTAATGCTACCTAATCATAGTCATTTTAGTAACATTTTTAGATATATACATATAAATATACTATATACTATAATGCAACATCATAATTGAGAATGTTCTTTTTAAATAAAAAAAAACAAGACTTTAAAAAGCACACCAACACATCTAACCAGTTGGACCCACAAACTCTGTAATGCTTTGTGTATTTCCATTGAAAACAATTAGTCTTAATCAGGGCTTTTTTTCTCATAGAACGCCCAGAACGGAGTCACGGCACCTTTTTTGGATGGAACCTTGTAGGGTAGGCAAGGCGGGTTGTATGATGTGTGTGAATTCTGGTGCCTTTTTTTTTTTTTTTAGAAAAAAGGCACTGGTCTTAATTTGATATGAGGGACATTGATTTCAATAGGTCCTGCCTTAAATATACCTAAATCTGAATCTCATTAAAGGATCTTAATATTGATTTCTAGAAAGAGAAGAGAGAAAGGCCATTTACAATATACTTCCTGTTGGGGTGTAGCTAGCCATATCTGAGCCTATATGAGTCATTCTTAAATATATGTGTTTGTGTGTGTATAGTGGCAGGAAGAGATACTTCCTAAAATCATCTGAAGTAAGGTCATTTAGGGTTTGATATCAAACCTTGCTCCTTTAATTGAGCCTCCAGATTAAATTGTTTTTAATTACATTAACACTGTAATTATGATATATATGTCATTAGCTCAAGCTTGTGTGTCAGTAGCATTCAACACAAATAAAGTTTGAGTACATTACTGTAATCCAGTTTGTTAACCTGTCCCATCTGTCTTCTTTCAAAAAACAATCCCTATTAAACCAGGCATATGTAAGATATCTATGATTCTAGGACCAGATGGTCTGTTAGATTGCCTGTATTTTGCTTTTTTGTTCTTTTAGAATTAATTTGAATGTAGTTTTAGTATTCAACATTTTTAAGCGTGGTTGGCTTATTGTGATGGATTTAATTAATAATAATCTTAAGTCAAGCCATCTTGGGAGGAAGCACTGTACAGAAATAAAATCCATCAATTAATACTACCAATGAATAATGTATTGGATTTCAAGCTCCATAATCCACCCTGAAGAGCTCCCGAGTAGAGAAAGCTATTTTCATCACAAGGGCATGAGTGAATGTTGATATGTACAGTATTCCATTTTTATTCACTGCTACTCAAGATCAATAAATAATCAATTAAGAATGTCATTATTGTATGGCATTAAATAGGATTATTTGTCTGCAAGTAGGTGTATTGTACTTTATCACTCTTTGATATGAACAAGCAACATCAATGAAAGAGAACAACAAGCAAGCTCTGCTACTATATCAGTTGGTGGCATTTTGCCAGAAAGAAAATGTTGAAGAGCTGTTTCTATGGGCTTGTGTAAGTGTCCTGACATCTCTGTCCAGCTACAGCACAGCCAGAGGTAAAAGAGAAGGGATTTCCTTTTCTTTCTCTCTTTGTCTCCCTCCCTCCCTCCCTCCTTCCCTGAGTGCAAGGATCTGATGTGTGTTCTACATGGAATAAATTCCTGGCAGCTGGCAGTGACTTCATATTTAGTTCTGGTCTGTCCATTTGCCTTGATCTGCAATCCAGCAAAGCTATAATGAATTCTAAATGGCAACCTGCATAAAGTTTTCAGGTTTATCACTGGAATAAAGCAGCCTTGGGAAGTCTTCACTCTGGAAGGTGGAGTGGGGGGATCCCTGGGATCCTGCTATTCTTCAAACAAGACTTGGTAACCATGATGGTTATTTCCCAAGGTCCAGTTCTTAGAGACAGCTGGTTATATGATATTGTCTCCCTTCTCATTTCCAAGTGATATAAAGTGACATATCTTTCAATGCTTGCTTATGGATGCTTAATGTTTTCTACAACTTTCAGGTCTCTTACTCAAGCGTCTATATTTAGATTTAGGCAGGAATCCTGAACCTCCCCCGAGCTTCCCAGAGCTGAACATAGGCTTAATTAAGATTTCTTCGAATAATCTAAAAGAAAGTATAAACCATAATTAAATCTAAATACTAAAAACATTAATTAAACAAATTATAAGATGATTAACAATAATATATATATAAAGAAATATAACTATCCAAAGAATAATACTTAAAAGAAAAAAGAATAAAAAAAAATAAAAAAATAAAATCTAAAAAATATTTTAAATTTTAAATATAAGTTATTGAAAAGCTAAATAATATTTTTTAACATCCAACTTATATTGTATAAAATCTATCCATTTTTTCCATACCGCAAAATACTTCTCCTGCGATTGATCCTTCAAGAAAGCCGAAATCCTTGCCATTTCCGCCAAATAAGAAACTTTAAAAAGCCACTCTTGCAAAGTAGGCAGAGATTCCTTCTTCCAACATTGCCCTACTAACAGCCTTGCGGCTGTAATTAAATTTAACATCAATGTTGTGTCTTTAATATCACAGTCAGTAACAATACCTAATAAAAACAATTGTGGGGTAAATTTTACCCTCCTTCTAAAAATTCTTTGAATATTCCACCATATCTTAATCCAAAAGGCTTTTATATTTTTACACGACCACCAAATATGATAATAAGTAGCATCCGAACAAACACATCTCCAACATTTAGGCTGTAAGTCAGGATACATACGAGACATTTTTTGTGGATCAAGGTGCCATCTGTAAAACATTTTATAAAAATTCTCCCTTAAATTCTGGGCTTGTGTAAATTTAACATTCCTCACCCAAATAATTTCCCAGGTATCTAGTAGAACTGGTTCACCAAAATTTTGTGCCCATTTGATCATACATTCTTTAATTAATTCTGCCTCTGAATCCAATTCTACTAGCACCCCATAAATTCTCTTAATATGAGTTCGTCTTTGATCTTTTACTTGTTTAAGAAAATTTTCATCTTCTCTAAGTAAACCCACATTACAGTCTAACTTCCATCTGTCCACTATTTGTCTATACTGAAACCATGAATATATGATATTTTCTTGTGCTAGGTTTTCCAAAGATTTTAACTGCCAGTTTTTACCATCCCATCTAAGTAATTGTGCATAAGAAACACCATCCATCTTAACTCCTCTCCTTATCCCCTCTATCGCATGCCAGGGTACAGCCCATAATGGAATTTTAAAATCACTTCTGTAATATTTCCTCCAAACCCGAAATAGAGAAATCCTTATAATATGAGATTTAAAAACCCTATCAACTTTTTTATTAAAAATTAAATAGGCATGCCATCCAAAAAGTAAATCCCAACCCTCCAAAAGGAGTATTTCTACATTTGTTAAATTAACCCAATCACTAATTAATGTTAAAACCACCGCATCGTAGTACAATTTCAAATTCGGTACCTTAAGTCCACCTCTCTCGTGAATGTCTTGTATTATTTTAAGTTTTACTCTTGGTTTTTTCCCCGCCCAAATAAACTTATTGATACCTTTCTGCCATTCATTTAAATTAATCTCATTCTTTAAAATAGGTATCATTTGAAACAAAAAAAGAAACTTTGGCAGGACATTCATTTTAATCACCGCAATTCTTCCCAAAAGGGATAATTGCAATTTCTCCCAATTTTTCAAGTCTCTTTGTATCCTGACCCATAACCTTTCATAATTATTTTTTTACAATTTTGCATTGGAAACAGATAAAGTAACCCCCAAATATTTTACCTTGTCAACAACCTCAAAATCTGTCAACTTAACCAAAGTCTGCTTATCCAAAATGGTCATATTTTTAGGTAATATTTTAGTCTTATTGTTATTAATTTTAAAACCCGAAACCCATCCATATTGGTATATCAATTGTAATAACTCTACTACAGAATAAGTGAGTTGGGACAGGGTGACCACTAAGTCATCTGCAAAAGCTCTTAATTTATATTCTTTTTTATTAACTTCTATTCCTTTTATTTCCTGTGATTCTCGAATTTTAATCAACAATATTTCCAAAGTTAAAACAAATAACAATGGTGACAATGGACATCCCTGTCTAGTCCCCTTTTCAATTGTAAAGACCTCTGATAAACCCCCATTAACAATAAGTTGTGCCGTTTGTTTTTGATAAATAAGACCAAAAGCTTGTAAAATTTTTTCTCCAAAATTCATTTTCTCAATTAATCTTAACATAAATTGCCAATTCAATTGATCAAAAGCTTTTTCAGCATCTAAAAATATCAGTCCTGCAGGAACTTGATTATTTTTGTCTAAGTATTCTAATAAATTAATAATTTGTCTGACATTATTCTTCATGTACCTTCCAGTTATAAAACCCGTTTGATCCTTATGTATAACCTGATGCAAAACCCTCATAAGCCTATTAGCCAAAATTTTTGCAAAAATCTTATAATCTACATTTAAAAGAGATATAGGTCTGTAATTCTTTGGTGAAGTAAGATCCTGATCTTCTTTTGGGATTAAAGATATAAAAGCTCTACCCCATGATGGGGGAATCTCTAAACCCTGTAATATATTGTTAAAAAGTTCTCTTAAAGGTTGAATCATCTCTTGCACCAAGGTTTTATAATAAATAGATGTCAAACCATCCGTACCCGGTGCTTTACCTAATTTTAATTCTTTAATCACTGTCTCAATTTCCTCACTAGTAACTAAACCATTAATTTCTTGTTTCTGATCTTCTGTTAATTTAGGGAAGTTGGCTTCATTTAAATAATTTTCTATATCTAAAACCTGTATTTTAGTACTCTTATATAATTTTTGATAACAATCTAAAAAAGATTTCTTAATCAAATCCTTATGATATACTAGTTTACCATTATAATTTATTTTATCTATAATTCTCTGTCTCTGTTTCTTTCTTAATTGATAAGCCAACCATCTCCCTGGTTTGTTAGCATTGCAAAATGTATTTTGTTTCATATACAGTAAGTTAGTTGCAGTTTGATCAGCCATCAACATATTGAATTGTGTTTTAAGCAATTTTATAGATTCTTTAACCTTTTCATCTGTGGGATTTGAAATCAAAATTTTTTCTTTTGATTTAATCTCATCTTCCAATTCCTTACGTTTCTGAATCTGCTTTTGTCTATGAGCATTATTCATTTGTATCAAAATCCCACGCATAAAGGCTTTCCCTGCATCCCATACCATTGACATTGAAGTTCCCTTATACATATTTAAAACAAAGTAATCCTTTAAGTGCTCCTTTAATTTTTGAACATTCTTTTCTTGTCTAAATAAATTTTCATTCATCCTCCACGATCTCCTCTCCTCTCTTTCATCAACCAACTCCATCCAGACTGGACTATGATCCGTCAATGTCCTAGGAAAATTTTTAACATTCTTTACCCTAAAATATAAATCAATTGTAATAAAAAAAAGTCAATTCTTGAAAAGGATTGATGTCTATCTGAAAAGAAAGTAAAGTCTCTCTCCTCCTGATTGCGTTCACGCCAGTAGTCATGTAGTTCCCAGTCCTCTTTCAAATCAAAAAAAGCTTTAGGTAATTTAGCCTGTTTAAAAGAAGTAGAAGATCCTTTTTTGTCTCTTTGTGTATCTAACACACCATTCCAATCACCCATTAATATCACAGATCTGTAGTCCAACAAAGTTAATTTCTGATGTAATAATCTATAAAATTGTTCCTGTTGTTGGTTTGGTGCGTACAATCCCACTATAAGTATTTTCTTACCATATAAACCAACTTCAATCATAACATATCTCCCTTGAAGATCAGATTCTACCAAACAGGCTGATAAGTTTTGCTTGATGTAAATAACTACACCCCCTTTTTTCCCAGGAGCAGAAGATACAAAATGAGATCCCAAACGAGAATTGACTAAATATTTTTGATCTTTAGGTATAATATGTGTTTCCTGCAAACAAATAATATCATTATTATGTTGCTTTAAATAATGAAAGATTTTCTTTCTCTTCTGGGGGGAATTAAGGCCGTTAACATTCCAAGTCAGGAGCTTTACCATCTCCCTTAACCAGAAGCCTGGAGAAGACTGCTTGAAGATCTGCCATTGAAGAATGTGCTGCAGAACTCTTAGGTCTTGCTCCTCCCACTAGCAACGAAGCACTTTCTTGAAGAGATTCTTTAGCCTCTTTCCTCTGTTGTTCCTTTTCCTTGCGTCTATGCGCTGCATGGGTCATTCTTTGCTCTTTAATCTCTGCTTGTCGGGACCACTCCAACTGTAACTCTCCAGCCGCCATCACACCTGGTCCTTCAGACTGCTGTTCAACCTCTTTACCATCCAGAACTTTCTGCATCATAGATGATGGTGAGCCTGCTCCCAGGACCGAGCTGTAAAACTCCTTTGCTTTAGTGACTGTATTAAGTCTATAACGCGTCCCCGCATGGCTCAGAACAATACCCATCGGAATCTCCCATCTGAATGGCATCATTCTTTTTTTAAGTTCATTAGATAAGAAAGCAAAGTCTTTTCTCTTTCTTAGAATTTTAGATGGGATCTCCTTTAAAATAATAACATCTTGAGCAGCAATCTGGAATCTCTTATTATAAAAGGCTTGTATGATTTCATTGCGCAGAGATCTCTTTCCAAAATAAACCACCACATCTCTTGGTAAATTTCTCTGTTTTGCAATCCAGGAGTTAACTCTGAATAGTTTTTCAACCTCTCTGCGTATTTCCTCTTTCTCCCTATTCAAAATAACAGCAAAGTCATTTACCACGATCTCTCTCAGGTCTTGTTGCATATCTTCTTTGAGACCCCTAATTCTTAAGGCATATTCCATTTCTCTGTACTGAGACATAACAATGTCATCCTGTGAATTTTCCATCTTTTTTTCCATGCCTTCAAATCTATCTTCCAAGATGTAAACCTTGTCTGCAACCTCTTCAAATCTAGAGTCAAGCTTCTCAACCACAGAAGCAAGACCTGATAGAGCCATAACTATATCTTGCCTCAAAATGGTATTATTCTGCTCCAACAGATTCTTCACTTCCCCTCTAATTTCAGTTTTATTCTGATCTAGAAGCTCCTTCATTTCCCCTCTGATTTGAGTTACTGCATTTCCCATTATATCTTTCATATCTTGTACAGATATTACTGGCAGAGGAGGAGAAGATGGTGGTGTAGCTTTAGGTTGTTGTACCGGTAAAATCGCAGGAGAAGAAGCCACCTTAGGAACTGTAGAAGCTGCTTGCCTTTTTGAAGCCATTTTTTTTTAATTTTTTTTTCTTATTTCCACTTTGTAAAAAAAAATGCTCAAAAAGTTAAAAAAAACAAAGGAGAGTTTAAAAGATATTTCAAAAACACAGGACCACTTTCAAAAAAAAGAGGAAAAAGCTTAAAAAGAAAAAAGAAAAAACTATATAGTCCATAGCATTCCGTTTGACTCACTTTCTTTTTCCCCCGAAAAAAACTTTCAAATCGCCATTTTACTTTCACTCTCCACACGAACAAAAAAAAACAAAAAGAAAAAGATCAACCTAAACTAAAAAGCAAATAAAACTCAATAAACCAAATCCTTTATCCAGCTCTGTCCGCTTTATATATATAAAAAATCACTCACCCTGTCTCTTTAAATGCGGAGATGGTAGCGGCGTTTCATTTTGTTTCCCAGAGGAAACAAAGACACCTGGGAGGCGGAGGCAACCCGAACTCCGAGGGAGCTCTCTTTCTACCCCCCCCCAAAAATCCCTGGGGGGTTTGAGATACTCTACCTCTATTCGGGTGATTCTCTCCCCCCTCCCTTCACCCGGGAGGGAGATTTTGAGCCGCGGAACAGCTGGTGACTGTTGTATTCCGCGGTTCTCACGCTGTCCCAGGAGGACGGTTACAATGTAGCCGCCATCATCGACGCTAACCACCGGAAGCTCCCGTAATAGACAAACTTGTGACTGCTTCACATATGGACCAAGGGAATGTCACTATGGTGCTAATTTTTTCACCATCAGGACAACTAGATAGTCAGTATGGAGCTCTTCCTCCCTTCCTTCCTTCCCAGCTGCCATTTTACTGCAGGACCATCTCTTTACTGAGTTATTCATTCCACTCCCATTCCTTGGAATGTTAAATCAAACTGGCCTGGGTTTGAGTAGATATTATGCTGATTGACAATATAACCAAGAATGAATAGTAGAGGGAAGTGTCCCTCTTCTTAATTAGATTGTGGTCACCAAGATAGTCTCCATCCCTTCAGGAAGCTGTCATTGGGCTGCAAGCAAGTGGCAAAGTTACTCTTAAGACAATCAGCTTGGTTTCTTGAAAGAATTTCAGGCTGCTAAGATGATCTTGTTTCTGGATTCTATTCCTTCTTACAGTCAATATTGACTCATTTCCACAATGATGGCACTGCTGTTGATGGAATCACTATTTATGTCTGATCTCCTACAGGAACTATATCACAGATTAAAGGTGTGGTGTTCTTACATGATGGACTAATATTTCACACACACACACACACACACACACACACACACACACACACACACACAATTACAAACAAATGCTAGCTTGCTAGACTGACCTAGACTTCTTGAAGCACAGGGATCTCTACTTTTTAATATGTTCAAGGGGTGGACGATAATATAGACAACTCTGTTGATGACACAGAATCATTCAGAATAGAAACACTGATGAAGTATGTGAAGAGCTCCTACATTATATTCCAAAATTGGCTGAATGTGCTTTAAAGTGGCAAATAGAATAAAAATTATATGGAGAAATGTAATAACTTATGAAAGTATGGAGAGACAGAAGTTTCTCTCCTCCTGTCATAGTGTTAAAACTCAGCCACTGAAATTAAAAGAGAAATGATTCAGGATCAGTGAAAGGCAGTTCTTTGCAAAGTTTAGCCTTGAGACCTATCTAAGTCATACCAGTTTAAATAAACAATTTCATGGATGATAAGCCTATCAGTGGTTATTGCTCCTAATGGTTGAATATTATCTCCTGAATCACAGCATTCCTTACATACCAGCTACCGAGGAGTAATAGTAGAACACTATTGCCCTCTGTCCATGCTTGTAAAGTCCCTGCATGTTCTGGCTATGTTACACAGAATGCTAGATTAGCAAGCAGTGGTTTGATTCAATATGGCTCACATTTTGCAGCTGTTCATGAAATGTTGGCTATGAAACTGCACTAGGCATATGAACTCCCATGCCCAAACAACCCTTTCTGCATCTCCATTTTAAGAAAATCCAGTTTTAATTTAAAGAAAAGCCTACCTTTGCTGCGAAACATTATACAACATCTGCCACTGATGCAACATATGTCTACAGGTCACTAAAGCCTCTTCCGGTCCTTTATGTATTAATTCCAGTTTTATTTTTGTGAAGAGTAAACTGCAAAAAAAATATATACACATAAAAAAGCAAATAAAATTTAGTTGTACAGATAAATGCAGCATGATAAGCATGATTTCCAATTGTAGAGGGATGATGTCAAGGGTTTCTTGACATCCAAAATTAAGCCATTTTCATATCTTCATATAATATAAACACACTATGCTTAGGTGATAACTACTGCCAGCATTACAGCCAAAATGGAGCCGTTAGAAAGACCTCAGGATAAATGGAGGAACCCTAATTATTGCAGAAATTTTCAAAAGACGAAAAAATCCTAAAAATAAATGTAAATTTTATTCAAATAATTTTAAAAAATCAAAATTGAGGAGAAAACCAGACAGATTGGCAGAAACAAGTAACTAAGAAAAAGTGATTTCCCCCCCCCCCCATCTGTGGATGTAGATGGGTTAAATGTATGGAATCAATATTATAAAACTGGTTACTAGTTTGCAAATGGATTCCTTGTGCTTAAATTTTAGTACCATGTTAACAATAAAATTCTGTTATCATATATTACATAGTATGTTCATGTAATAACTGGAAAAACTGAAAAACAAACTTTATAATAGAAATGAAGTTAAAAATAATGAAAAATAATCTTCAATCCCCAAATCTACAAATGTTGATAACCTAGTTTTTTAATAATTTGAATTAAAATAAGATTTTACAAAGATTTTAAAAACTACAGAAACATAAATTGTATAGAAAAGATTCTAAAAGGGTAAAACAAGTGAAGAATTATAAAAAAAGAGAGAAAAGGTATCTAAAGTAACAACTTTAAGAGATTTATGTTAAATATGTACATTTGTACATATTTAACATCATCATGGAAAAAGACATACTATATTCATAGCCTTTAAACCGATCCTGTCAAAATCATTATTCAAAGAAAACTTCATTGAGTGAGCATTACAGTGAAGGAAATATAATATTGATAAGCACCAGAATAATCCTAAAGAGATTATTTCCACTATATTATATTATATATTATATTAGTACCATATGTTTTCAGGGGAGAAACTTACAGAGGAATTACTTCAATTTCTTAATTATTTTGGTTGACCTTTTCATTGATTTTCTTAGCTCTATAATACCTTTTCAAGGTGTCAGCATGACTTTTCTTGCACTGAGGCAAATCCGCTAACTTAATATAGCCTATCATCCAAAGGCACCACCGAGGAATAGATTGAGCTAACACACAAAAAAAGCCTAGTCACAATGTTCCCCTACAACAGTATCAGATGTATAATTATTTATTACATTTCTATGTCCCCATCTCATTAATACAGCAACTTTGAGTGGCCTTTTGCTTCACTAATAAATGTTCTTTCAAAAGATGTATCACATATGTAAATTAGCACACATATATTTCATGCAAAGTTTCATCCTTTTGTTGGCAATGTATAATTAGTGGTCCAGCTGGTGAATGAAACCCAGGAGCACATACTCAGGAGTTAGGCTCAGTGGTTCCCCCTGCCCCCCCTTCTTGGCCTAGCACAATGCAGCATCAGCAGAAAACTTAACAAGAGTTTTACGAAAAGGAGAGTTATGGTTGTATGAATGTCAAATAAGGTCTTGAACTGAACTTTATTCTATCTGCTGAAATACAGAATTTGCTGCAAGATATATGGCAGGAAGTAGAATTTAATCCTCAGAGCCATTAAGAAAAATGTCAGCAGACTAAGGTTTAGAATACAAAGCCTTCTATCAAATTCCATTTGGTTACATGAAGAATTCTCTCTTTATATCCATGTCCCTGAATAGGAACATCCATTGACAGAAATAAAATTGTCATTCAGTAAAAGATGAGTGGAATATATGAGATGAAATTTTCATTGGAAACCAATCCTTCCCATAAGAAGGGTCTTAGATTTAATGTCAGAATACCCTTTAAAACATAAAATAAATGAAAGCCCAAGACAAGAAAGTGCATCTTTGTTTCAAAATATTCTTTTTAATATTCAATCATGCATTGTAATCTCAATGTTTTTATAGGAAACCCAGTATATTTACTCCCTAACATTTTTCATTTAAATGCCTTCCTAATTTGAGAACTGCTCAAATGTTCCAATGCGGTTGAGGAAATATATTTGTCCATTTAGCAGTTTAAAGGTTCCCCCTGATTCAAGGGAGTGTGTTCAGCCTGCATTGACTGCAGTATCTATTTATCTATTTGCATTTGCATGCTTTCGAACTGCTAGGCAGGAGCTGAGGTTGAGTAATGTGAGCTCAGCCTATTGTGCAGCACTGAGATCTCATAGACAAGCTCAGAATCTTAACCGCTGAGCCATCGCATCCCACCTTAGTAATCATCATCACCTTCACCATTGCAAAACTTTTCAGATTTCACACATGTATTACTGTCCGGCATAAATTGTGCACATCCATTTAACATGAACTCAGGAGTTCTTGCTCCTGAGTGGAATTCTCCCACTTCTTATTAAAACTATGCCATGAACACCTGAAAAGCAGCATTTTTCACAGAATTTCAGAGCTCAAAGGTTCAAGGATTCCTATCCATATTCCCCAGTATTCAGTGGAATAGCTGGCTACTGGAAAATAAAGGACTGTATTCTTTTCCCTATTGGCTGCATGAAGCCAGCCATTTTTTTAAGGCCTGTTGAGAGGATTACGGGAAGGGTAGGGATGTGAGAGAGGGAGAAGAATCTCTGGAATATATGTACAATTAAATGTGATGCAGGTACACCAAATGGAAGCATTTGCACATTTGCCCACCCACCTCCAAGCCCTGCAATTCATGCAGCTCTTGCTCAGTGTGAAGAAGAAAAGATAAAACTAAAGATTCCTTCAAGATAAACTTGAGTCCTGTAACTCCATGTAGTTTCCTTGGTAAGAATATAAAGCGGTTAGCATTGCCTTCTTTCAGGATCCACTTCCTAATTTAGCATGTAGCCTTGGGATCCCTCAGAGTTTCCCAATCAAGTACCAATCAAATCAGACCCTGCTTGGCTTTTTAAGGATCAGTCATGTTTAGCTCTATGCTGCCACCTGCTGTACCAGAACAATAAAAGGTGCAATTGCTTGAACAATTCTAAAGCTGATTCATGGGCCAATTATTTTGTTTTTCTTATGAAGATAAATAAAAATAAAATAAGATAGCACAAAAAGATATGATCATCCCATTTCTCCACTGTCCTCCAGTATGCAGGATGTATAATTCAGGGTGCACTGGAGACTTTAATATTATTTTCTTAAATACAAACAGGCAGACAGTATAACTGAGAATTAATGTTTTTAAAGTCTGTAGTCGAAGCATAGATTATTTGTCATTATTATTATTTATCAAATGCTTCATTGCATTTGTCTTTTGTAAACAATAAAATTCTTTTTTCTTATCTGACATTATGCCCCACGAGAACTTCTGAGCAAAGCTTTTCAGTCCACTGACAGGAGTCACCATGGTCAGATCAAGTTCCTCACAACCTCTTAAGTGCGTCTTATGCCTAAAATCTGGAGGTGGAGGCTGGGATTTGGAGCACTATAAAACAGTAGCAGACGGCCATACTTTCTCTGCAGTTTCAAAGGATAGATTATTATGCTGAGTAATTTTGGGGAAAATGATAGCTATTACTTTAGTTAAGGGAACCAGACTCAGAGAAGACACTTAAGTGAATGATAAGCTACAGCAGGGTTAAGAGAATCTGGATTCAACTCTTATTCAGTGGTGATACTCAGGTCACTTGACATGCAATATTTGTGCCACTTCCAGATCAGCTCTGCATTTATGCAGTCACATACTGTCATTGCCTTTGGACAGCAAAGCTATGGAACTACGTTCTCCATGATATAGGATAAATTCACATGAGCATAGTTCTTCAGCAGAAATGCCGGGGCTTGAAAACAGCCAGTTTCCTACTGGTGTGAATTCTTGCCTTGTCCTGGCTCCAAGCAATTTAGTTTCCCACATCACTGGAATTTAGCACTTACTGTACTGTACTGTGCTTTTAAAATGCCCACCTTAGAGTGACTTTTTTTCTCTTTAATTGGGCTATATTAGGACAATGAAAGAGAATAGCTTCCTGGTTGGCTGCTAACCAGCTGGCTAAGATAGTATCCTTTTTATTATATGCAAATATGATGCTAATCCTGTCATCTAAGGTTTGTTTTGATTTCTGTGGTGAATAAGGAAGTTATCATAGAGCTGCAGTGTATTCTGTCTCCCTCCAAAATGCCCAAAATTTGTAAAAATGTATTAACAGTAAGGTGAAGGCCTATTCTTTTACATCAAAAGTCATAGCTGAAGTGATAAGTTTCATTTCAAATATGTAGCAAATATGTAGCTACATACAGTTTTTATTTTCCTCATACAACCTCCCATCTTTTAATATTTACTTCCTTAGCTCCTTTTCACCTGTTTTGGCACATTCAGGGATCACAGCCAGAGAAAGAGAAAAAGGATCCAATAAAGGAGGATATTTGTAGCTCAGAGTTAAAATGAGGGGTTCTTGGTGTTCTTTGGGTATGCTTGTTTTCTGCAAATGTTTTACTATGCTATAGTCCCTGCTATCACTGATGATGTTACCTAGTGTGAGTAATGAAACATCTGCAAGAAAACAACCAAGTTCAGAGAGAAACAGCTGTATATATGGAAATTTTCCTTTCTGTTGAGTTATTAAAGGTACAGGAGACCTGATTAACACAGCATGGAATCACCCTGCTGGAATCCCTTTCTAAACACATATTCAGCAAACAAAACTAAATGGCACTGTGTTGTTCTTTCACGCTATTCAAAATACTGTTGACTGTCAGCTTTGACAGAGGTTTCTTTGGGGGGCAAATTGAGTGGAGCTGAAACTGACTTTCTCTTTAATTAGGAATTTTGGGCAGTTCTACACAGCCTTTCAGTTTTTCTTAAATGTATATGCTAAACATGAAGTGACATTAATAAGCCTGCTTTTTTCACCTTGTTTTTGAAAGCAAGCCTAATTTATAGTGCCTCACAAAACATTCTTTTACTTCATATATATCCTGATGAAGTGAACAAGGAGAACCTTGTGGGCGCCCAGCAATATCACTCAGAGGGAAACTGCAGAGCTGGGGCTGTTTTCATAATTTAAACATTTAAAAAATATTTTAAGCTTGTGTATTCAATATATCTAGGCAAAGCGACATTTAGACAGTTCAAGCTAATCTATTAGAAAAATATTACTGATTCAGTTAATAAAAAAATGAACAAATATATCCTTCACTCTAGGTTTTTCAACTGTTCTTTGTTGACAGCCAGAATAATTTCCCACACTTTAAGCACTATTATTTCAACAAAGATGTACTTTGGTTTTTCTTTTTAAATATTTAATAATAATTAATTCAATTTCTTATGTTTCAATAATTTATATGCACTGGGTAATTTAGACAAAATTAGTTTGATAATATAGTACCTGAAGTAGCCTATAGCTCCACTTTCTCCCACAATAAGAATAAAATATTACTGCTATTTCCCTGTTGTTATTTATTTATTTATTCATTCATTTATATGTTTCTAGACCACCTATTTCCCTAAAGGAGGGACTCTGGATGGTATGCAGCATAATCAGCATATAAAACAGGATATAAAATGAACAATAAAATATTAAGGTTAATTTAGGATTTAAAATTTTTAAATATTGTAAGATTATGATATTACAAAATTTCAAAGAAATTAAAAACAGAATTCCGGGATGAACATTTAACATGGGTTAATAAGGCGGAGAGAAGGCTCAGATGACACCAGTCAGCCCCCCATAAAAGGCCCCAGAGTCAGGGTTTGACCCCTTTACAGAAGGCCAGGAGAGTGGGGGGCCTGCCTCATCTTGGGGGAGATGGAGGCAGCGGCAGAGATGGCTTTTTCTTCCTAGACCCCACCAGTCAAAATTCTGATCAAATGGGGCAGGCTGATGTGATGGAGCAAAGCTGGTTCTGTAGGTAGCCTGGCCCCATGCCATGTAGGGCTTGAATTGGACTCAGAAGCAAACTGACACCCAGTGCAGTTCACAGATCAAGGACACCTAATATAGCTCCCGTGACTGCACTTATTTACTGGAATCTAAATTTTAGATAATACTTGTGTATTTGTTTGTTTATATTCCACCTTTTATTATTATAATATATGTGACAGTATATGAATATTCATGTATTCAAAACCTCCGAACAAGATGTGCAATATATATTTATACAACAAAACACCCCACAGAAGCCAGAAGATTGTTAAAAAAAAAACATTTTGTAAAGTTCAGTGGCACTGGAATATATCACTTCTATAATTTGAAGGTAATGAATAGGGATGCATACTTCAGACTCTCAAGCTCTTATCTGTGTTGGAAATGTTGAAAATTTATTAGTTGAAAACTTTGTTTTGTTGCTATAGCTACTTTCATTACAAGTGGCCTTGACTAAGGCAAAAGGTATTTGTTATACATAACATAAAAATGTATTTAGTTTCAGTTGTAGGCAGTTAAATTGAAAGACATGAGAACAGCCCTGTTGGATCAGGCCAAAATCCTTTTGTCCTGCAGAAGCCAACCAGAGCCTTATTCAAAATTTACAGCAAGACATTAATATATCACAGAACAGACCTTCCATGAGATTACTGTTAGAAATGAAAGACAGTATGAAAAATAGCTATAGATAGGCTTACATTTCATTATTTATCTAATCATTTTTAAAGATGTGAAAATTAAAAACCATTACTACATTAACCTATCACTTCAATCTTTTCCTGTTAATCTTTTAAAGAATGCCACACCTTTGAAAATGACATAGATGCATTTTATATTTCCTACAACATACTAAGTAGTTTTTATTTTTAATGAAATCTATCCATTGGTCTCTAAAGTTCAATACTTTAAAGACAGTGGTGGGATTCAGGCAGTTCAAACCACTTCAGCAAAACTGCCTACCAGCCATTTGGAAACCTGCCCTTATTGACAAACGAGTCCCTAACACAAAGAATGACATCAGACCCACACTCACAAAAGCCACACAGGATGTCACCACCACACGTCCATGCAAAAAGCAAACCCAAACCCACACCGATGATGAGACATGACCACAAACCAGAAGCCAGACCACAGCTGCATCATTAGCCACTTTAAACCCCTCCAATCCATACATGAAGCAAAGTGACACCCACCATGAAGATGAGGCACAACCACGAACGCGAAGCTAAACAATAGCAATGCAGCTCACCATCTCACATCCCCGTGCAACTCAGACTAACCTGAGCACAACAAAGCCCCCACCCAAACAGAACACTCCCCCAACTAATCAGAGCACAGCCAACCCCCCATCCAATCAGAGCACAGCCAAACTCCTAACCAATCAGAACACATCTCCATCCAATCAGAACACAGCCAAGCTCTCATTCAATCAGTTCATACCCCCACTGGCAGTTAAAGGAAGAAACAGCTACAATCACACATTGCTCCTAGAAGCACGAAGCCGAAAACACCAGCCTGAAGATGACGAATGAGACCTTGTCGAAATGTCGCCAAGACACTTCCAATTTGATGCGGGAGAAAACCCGAATAACCAAAGACCTACATACAAACACCTGCGAAAACCTCAGAAAACAAATATTGTACCTCTACGGGGAGGATATCCACCATCCACCATATACTCCCAGAGTATCCACAGTTAAATTGGGCAGGGTTTTTCCCCCCTGAATTTCTGGAAGGGAGAGGCTAGGAGGATTTTAAAGGGTGCTTTAGCTTTTGCTCTAAAATTAAAATCCCCCCAAAATTAGTCTGCTTTTAATCCTGGCACCATCTACTTTGGATTATGTCTCTTAAGATGTTGCACAAGGCCATTGACAGAACAGTAAATGCACACTGCTGATACATCATACATCAAGCTCTGACTCAGAGAAAATAATTCCCAAAGGGATAGTTGCATTACACAGTAAAAATAACTAAATGTCTTCTTGTACTTTAAAGACTAACATGGGTTTAATACTTTAAAATTTACAGACTAGGTAGGCCATGGAAACTCATGTGATAAAAATTGTCAGTCTGGAAAGTGCTGTACGACTCTTTGTCAACACAAATCAATATATAAATAAAACTCATGTTTATTTGAAAGTCAGTGATTTCTGAGAACCATAGCCAATTTTTTCAGACATCAAGAGGTATTTTTAAAAGCCTCCTTCAGTCTGAAAACCAGAATCATTAGAACCTGAATTTGTCTCTGTGTTTGTTCATGTGCGTCTATGTGTTAAACAGCAAATCTAAATAAATGTTCAACCCCATTCTGTCCTGCTGAGATCCCAATGAACATCAGAACCATCATTACAAGGGTCTGCTTGAAAATAAAGCTGTTCTCAGTGGCAATGAGAACTTTTCTTCTGAGTGAGGGAAACGGTTACTTTTGACTGGGATGACAGTAGAAGAAGAAATAAAAATGTATTTCTGTCCCAGTTTTGTTATGTTGATAGGAATTAGATTAGGGACTGTCCTCCTTTCAGTAATGACTTGTTTAAAAATAATAATCACATGTATAGTTGCTAAATATGTCTAGTTTGGTCTTTAGCAATTTGGCAAGAACATTGCAAAATTACAGAGAAATCCTACTTTTACTTATAGAATCAAATAAAGTCAATGATTAAGAATAAAAAAGAATAAAGAAGACAATCACCATTTTTGTACTGCTTTCATGTGGCGTAAAACATATGCTGAGTTTATACATTCTGTTTAACCAAGGTTTAATTCATACATAATTCTAAACCATAAAGTAGGGTTTACAAATTATTCTGCCTGAGTTCCATTTCCAGCTACCCCTAACCTCCAGTTTTACATCAACAATAAGTTTTACAGGATGCTCTTATTTCACTTAGAACTTACATAACAAAACTGTATGTTAAATTTTTCAGGTCTATTTATTTTTCTCTCTGTAGTTTTGGTATTCACTTGCAATATATAGTTAGGTTTTACAATAATAAAACCCTATAGACGATTGAAAGACTATTTTTAATGTTCACATGACAACTAGGCTTTTCAAGAGCTCTTTAGAGTGATTATAGGAATTTATCACTCTTGTGTAAGTACCCTATAGAGCAGACATTTCAAACTCGCGACGTCATGTGATGTCGCGCAACGTATCGGAACGGTTTTGCCATTGTTGGCAATGGGGTGGGCGCAGCTTCCGGATGATGCGTCCGGCCCGCGGGACGGCAGTTTGACATCCCTGCTTTAGAGCTAATTGAAATATTAGTAAAATGTGATTCAAATAATTGTTTAGTCATAAGGCTTATGGTGTGCATGTGTTTCTTGGATTAAAGACAAGCATTCTGTCTAATTACTTTATGAAAAAAAAATCAACATTTTTCTTTATTATCTTTTATAATAAGTGTTTGTATTTCATATTCACACCTATTTTCTTACTTATTATAAAGATTATTATAAAGAATAATGAAGAAATATGCTGAATTTGGAGTGGGACCAAGGAAAGACAGTATGTCTGAGAATATATCCTCTTCTTCTTCTTCTTCTTCTTCTTCTTCTTCTTCTTCTTCTTCTTCTTCTTCTTCTTCTTCTTCTTCTTCTTCTTCTTCTTCTTCTTCTTCTTCTTCTTCTTCTTCTTCTTCTTATTCTTCTTCTTCTTCTTCTTCTTCTTCTTCTTCTTCTTCTTCTTCTTCTTCTTCTTCTTCTTCTTCTTCTTCTTCTTCTTCTTCTTCTTCTTCTTCTTCTTCTTCTTTTTCTTCTGCACTAAAAACTTCCTATCTCTGTCAAGCTATTGCAGGTCGAGAAAGAAAGAAGACATTTACTATAAAGTGTGGACAGGACAGGAGAGGCTGGAAAAAGAATGAAAGGGAGATTAGACATAGAAGATTTTTTTTTTCATTATTTAGTTTATAATGGGCAACTCAGCCCTGGGGGTCAATAACCTGAAAAGAAGCATTTTAAAAATATTTAGAGCAGTATGTTTCAAACTTGGCAACTTTAAGATATGTGGACCTCAACTCCCAGAATTCCCTAGCCAGCATGCTTAAAGTTGCCATGTTTGAAAAACATTGATTTAGAGAAATTCTGCCTTAATGTACACATTATAAATGTGGGTTGGAAATTTGTCTAGAAGTCTCCAAGACTTTGTATTTATCCCATGATTACTGCACCTTTAGAGATATCTTACTGAAGCTTGTGTAATTCATGCTCCTTGATCTTGGGCAAGTATGGAACTTAACAGAAATGAAATAATTACATGTTCAGGGTAGCTGAAATCTTACAGATAAAGAGTTAGCATAGAAGGGCAAAAATGTTACACTTTTTATAAATTTCTTTCTTTGTTATATTAATGAACCTTTCTCGATAATCTGAGTAGCTATGCTCTCTTCACTAGACTTCATGCATTGCCTTGCATTGTGTTTTTTATAAAATAATTTTATTAAAAGTTTAATTACAACAAAGAAAAAAAATATATATTCCCAATTTTATGGTTTTTAAATCAATCTTTCATCAGTCATGATATTAAGATCATTAACATTTAAAAGACTATAAACAGAAAGCTGGCTGTATAGTTATGTAGGAGAAAATGTGCAGTTCTGTAGTATTTGAGAAGAAGCAGGTGTTCATGTAATTAAACACAGAGTAGTAATACAAATCCACTTGGGAGGAAGCCTTGGGTTGCCCAGGAATGGGTGGTGTTGAGTCCAGCTCACTCACATCACACTCTATAAAAGGGCCCAGAGGAGTCCATTGCCAACATATTTCTTCTGTAGAAATCATATTTTGCTCCTGCATTCATCTGAAGCTGTGAGCAGCACCTAACTTAATTTTTCTATCTTGTTCCACTTGTCCAGCCCAAGGGTGCTTCCCTGTTCATATAATCACTTTGAGAAATGAAGTGGCACCCAGAAAGCAGAATTATTCCTCTTACTTTTCATATGTATCCCTAAAATAACAACTGCATTTTCTGTAGTTTGAAAAAGCTATCAGCTCTCTTTCAGGCATAATAAGTGATATGATTGTATTTCCCACTTGTCTCATATTAGAATGCATATTATTTTTTTAAAGGTCTATCAAAACCAACGTCAATAATGATCATAACCCCCACATCATCATCATAATTAACATCATCAAATAACATTTACATATCCCAGGTATTTGGAAAAGACTCAAAAGGTAGATAAAAATGCCAAATCTAGTCTAAACATCTAGCTATGTGACAAAACAACAACAATAATCCCTCAATGAGGCTCTACCTTGACATGGTTGTGGGGCTTGTGTGCTCTAAAGAAGATCTGAGCTATGCCAGAAGTTCACCTACATTGGACAGGTCTCATCAGAGAAACCAGATGAAAAGTATCTCCCATAAACAATATGGTCAGTTTGTATTTTACAGAAACCCAAATTGGTCAAGGTCAACAAGGACTGTGTTAGGTGTTGGGATTCCTGGACAAATGGGCTACAGCAAAGGTCCCCAACCTTCTGAGCACCAGGGACCGGTTACATGGAGAGAGGTTTAGCTGTGGATTGGAAGGGGTGTGGTTTCATGTACTGCCTGCATCCCATGGATGGGGCTTTGCTTGTTTGTGTGGACAGGTTTCTGGCATGCTGCGGCCCAGTGCCGGTCCATGGACTGGGGGTTGGGGACCCCTGGGTTACAGGACTCAGGACTGTTGGCTGAACAACAAGAGTCAGCAGTTGCAGATCTACTGGAAGAAAAGTTGTTTATCTGTCACAAATATACAAAGATTGAAAACAAAGAAATGTGCAAAGATAAGATTCAAGTTAGAACAGATGAAAGAAAAGAAGCTGAAGAAAAGGAAGGACCAAATAATACCTGATTGAGAAATATCTAGAAAAAAGGAAGCACTGGAAATAATAAAGTAGCAAATAACATCTATAGCCAAGAAAACCAGCAGATACAAAGCTCAGATTGCACACTTTAGCAGAATCTCCAATGTCAGTCAATTTCAATCAAATCAAAAATGTTTCTACCAACCCATCGATGAAAAGAATGCAGTGAACCAGTCAATACTTGACAAAGAAGAAACAGTGCAGCTCTGGGCACAGCTATGGGACAACCCAAAGAAATACAACAAGAATACAGTGTGGATAAAGGAAAAGGATAAGAAAAAATGCTGAAATGAAAGAGCAGAAATGGTGAAGAAAAAGGTGAAGGAAGATCAAAACTGGTCACCAATTTTTCTGGGTGAAGATGAACTACATGGTTTCTGGTTGAAACATATACATCCACTTGTTGCCAAGCAGTTAACAACATATTGCAATGAGGTAAAATTGAAGATTTGTTAACATCAACTTGATAATGAAAGATCCAACAAAAAGGCTAGCACCAGGCAACTACAATTACTGTTTTCCAATTGCTAATCAGTGTGGTAGCTGATGCAGTCCAACAGCATCTAGTTGAAAATAAGCTGCTTCTACCCGAGCAGAAAGGAAACTGCACAAACAACAGAGGAACAAAAGCTCAGCTCCTAATTGACAAGATGTTTCTGGAAAATTGCAAGAGAAGAAAGGCCAACTTGGATATAACATGGATTGATTACAAAAAGGCATTTGACTCCTTGCCATATAATTGGATAATCAAGGGCCTAGAAATAATAGAACTCTGTAGAAACAGCAGAAGCTTTGTACAAAGATCAGTGGCAGAATGGAAGACACAGTTGTTGGTCAATAGTGATAGACAAGGAGGGGTTAAATCAAGAGAGGAATCTTTCAAGGAAACTCACTCTTACCACTGTTATTGGTCATTGCATTGATTCCTCTGTCAACCATTCTGAACAAGTCAGACCATGGCTGTAAACATTAAAAACATCTGCCAAGCTATCCCACCTTCTTTCCATGGATGATTTGAAACTGTACAGAAAATTATCTGAAATAAAATCACTGCTTAATATTGTCTGCATATACAGTCAAGATATTGGAGTTTGGACTTGATATATGTGCTACCCTTACCAACAACAGGGGGAAAATAGTGAAAAACTGAAGGAATCAAGATGCCCTATGGAAATGACATCTGGATGTTTGGATGAAGACAATCACTACAAATATCTGGGCATCCTTCAAGCACACTGAAATCAAGAAGGTTAGAAGAGAATACACCATCAGGGTGAAGAAAATCTTAAAGTCCAAACTCAAAGAAAATACTTTAAGGCAATTAATACCTGGGCATTTCTAGTATTAAATACACAGCTGCAATAGAAGACTGGACTCAAGCAGAACTAAAAGTCCTGGATAGGGAGACCAGAAAAATAATGACAATTAATCATGTCCTTAATCTAGGCAGTGATGTTGATAGATTCTACTAACCAAGAAATATAGGTGGGTGTGGAATGTTGCAAGTTACCAGACATTTGAAGAAGAAAAAAGGACATTGGAAAAATATATGAAGGACAGTGGAGAAGATGCACTGAAGTTAGTATATCATGAGGGCTTACTGACTCTGCTGACCAAACCGGTCTATAAGAAAGACCAAATGAAGAATAGAAAAGAGTCATGGTAAGACAAAGTATTACATGGCCAGTACATTTAAAAAATAAAAAAAAGCCTAGCGTGCAAAGCAAATAACCGGAAGACCTGGAAATGTCTAAAAGCAGGAAAATTGAGGAAAGAAATCAAGGAGTTAATTCTGGCTGCACAAGACCAAGCCTGGAAAACAAATGCACACAAAACCAGAACTGAGAAAATAGCAACATAAAGCAAATGAGGCCTGTGAAAAGAAGCTAAAAAACAGTGGACCACCCAGCTGGCTTCTGCAAAAAGACTGCAGACTGACTACAAACAACAACAGGACAAGTAGCAACAATGGTACATTTGACTATATGCAAGAGGTACCATTTGTCTACAAGCAAGAATTGGTAGGACCACAAAATAAAGCATCAGAAAATGAAGAAGCAAAACTGCTCTGGGACTTGAGAATTCTAACAGACAGGCACCTGCCATAAAACACACCATGTTCAAAAACTGTTGATAAGAATGACAAAAAAAGTCTGTATAGTGGATGAGGCAGTATCTGGAGATAACAGTATGGGAAAGAAAAAAATGGAGAAAATCACAAAATAAAAGACCTAAAATTGAAGTAGAACAACTGTGGTGAAAGAAAGCAAAGGTAATATGAATAGTAATAGTCGCCTTGGGTGGAGGCCCAAACATCTGGAACATTACTTGAACATCGTTGGCATTATAAAATCACCATCAGTCAATTGCAAAAAGTAGTTTTACTTGGGACAGCTTAAATCCTGCAAGGATACCTTTTATATCATCAAACATCTGCCTATCACAGGTCCTTGGAAAGGATTCGATAGGTGGACAAAAATGCCAAATCCAGTCTAAACATCTAGCTGACTGCACGAGCATTCATAATAATTTTTATTTCTATTCCACTCATGGGGTCTTAGAGAAAATTAAAACAAGGAGGCTTTTTGCTGAATTCTTATTAAGCTTAATCTTAGCTAGTCATAGAAATTATTCAGGTACCAATTCAGGCCAAGGAAATGCTGATTTTTTTCTTCTTCAATTGTTTCACTACTAATCCATCATCATCACTTCAAACCTGCCTATTTTACTGTGGTAAATCATTATATAGCAGAGTCATTTTTCCTTCAGGGCAGCCTTGGCAATATGCAATTTAGTTTGATTGATGGCAAAGGCAGGGCTTAATTTCAGTTATTATAAATTATTTTTTGCAGCATAGAAGGAGCCATAGTTCCTGTATTTTTTATTTTGATTTCTAAACATAGTTCATTTGTTAATTCTATTGTATCTTCCTCTGTTCCATCTACATTTTAATTGACTCTTCCCCCCCCAATTAGATACTTTGTTCACATTAGACCAATAGATCATCAAATAAATCAATCCAGAATTCTTCCAGACACAAATGACCTGGCTCAACTTATCCTACTTTGGACATAGTATGCAAAGACTTTAAACTTTGGAAAAGGCTTTGCTGCTGGCAAAGTTGGAAAGATCAGTAGCAAAGTAGATGGATTCAGTTACAGCTGTGATGGGTGCACTGTTGGAAGTTCTGAAATACCAGAATTACTGACAAATAATCATGGAGAAAATCAATCTATGTGATTGCCCAGAGTCTGCACCAACTTAACTATGCCACATAATCAACCAAAACCCAGCTCTATATGCATATACATTTGTCTATGTTTTGTTCTGTATCATTTAAAAGCCAGGAAATCACATAAGAGATTTGCTTTATTTTCTTATTTTATATTGTTTATATATACATATACATATACATATACATACATACATACATACATATATACATACATACATACATACATATATATATATTCTGATCAAAGGAGGGGGGCAACCAGGGAGATAGGGAGGCTGCCCCACCCACCCTAGAATCCAAGGAAAAGAAGGCAAATGAGGACATACACGTAGATAAGGGGTGCAGGAAGAAACGGATCACCGAGTACAATCTATCCAATTAGGTCCGATAACGAGATCAAGGAGCCGGCGCAGACTCTGGCTTGCTTATAAGAGACTCTCCCACTCTCTGGCGTTTTAAGCCCTGATGATGCCGGCAGGTGATGGCGAAAGCTTGGCGTTTTTAAATTAAACTTTTATAGTTTTAACTACCCTTGGTGCTCATTTTATTTTAAACATGAATATACCCAGGGTTCATATTTTTAATATTATTACTCATATAAAAGCTCCCCTTTTCATTGGCATTTGCAGGCTCCCAGTGCCTTATATCAGTTTGTTGATGTGATGGAATGTATGAGTGACCCTGGGGCAAAAAGAGGAAGAGACGCTGCCTAGGAAACAATCAGACAAGAGAGGTGGGGCCTGCAGTCACTTAATAGTCAGAAAAGGAAATTTTTGAAGGATATGCCATAATAGATCAAACAGTTAAAAGTGGAGGCAGAAAATTTGTGCCTTCAGACTTGTAATATTCTGTTAATGTAGTTGTACAATGAACTAGAATTAGTTTATCTTGCTGTATTTCCTATCAGACAAAAACAGCATCACACTGCAAGCTCCACCCCTTTGGAGGTGCCTATGATATTGCAGTGCACATGGAAAAAAGGTGGGCTTGCAATGAATGTTGCAACACTGCTGCCATTGTTCTGACTCCTATTTTCTCCCTTGGGGGCCACTGGTGTTTTGCTTCTGACATTCCAGTTGTCAGGCTCTCGGTTCTTTGCACACGCATACTCATTTCTATCTGAAGAAAGTAATATTATAAATGACTTTCACACTCATTCAGCCTTTCCTTGAGTACCAGCACAATAAAAGATTTTAATGTGCTCATATCTCAGCCCCACTTCAAGATTTTTTTCCTATGTGACCTTCTTGAAACATCCCAATCTGTTTAGAACAGCGGTTCTCAACCTGTGGGTCACGACCCCATTTGGGGTCAAATGACCATTTCACGAGGGTCGCCAAACAACGGAGTCCGCCATTTCCCCCCCCTTTTCCTTAGCTATGCTACTCCCTCTTATTCTATTGGCTTTTGAAAGCCAATAGAATAGACTCTATTCAAGAGATTCTATTCTATTGGCGTTCGAAAGCCAATAAAATCTATTGGCTTTCAAAAGCCAATAGAATAGACTCTCTTGAATAGAGTCTAATTCTACTGGCTTTCAAAAGCCAATAGAAATTGTCCAGGCTGTCTCTGCCCTGCTGAGCCCGCCAAAAGCCCCATTCTGCAAACGGTGCTGCAAGTTGTCTGCAGCTGAGATGAGCTTTCTGGACGTTTCCACCCCTCCCTGCTGAGCAACTACTAAAAAAGGGCCACAGGTGGGAGGTGGGAGGCCGGCGGGCGCAGGGAGGGTTGCTGGTGCACGTGGGGCCCGGTGGGTGCCTTACCTCCCTTGGGCTGGGCCAGCTGGTGGCCCAGCCGGTGGTTGGCCTGCACCATCGCTGCCGCTTGCCAGCTACACCTCGGCCGGTGCAGGGGGCAGCACCACGCATGCGCGGCGGTCCCGGGCTGAGGCGGTTGCTGGGCGACGGCCCGCGTGCAGCCGCAGGAGAGGAGGCGGAGCGTGCATGCCTCCTCCTGCCCCGCCCGTAGGGAAATATAGGTAGTCCTCGACTTACAACCACATGGTTGGGGTCGCAGCATTAGGAAGGTTGAGAACCACTGGTTTAGAAGTTATTAGTTGCATTCAGTATGGAGAGTGGAACAATGGATCAAATGCAGTGAAGCATATTTCACTGATATATTTATTGTAGGGCCATCTATGTTGGGTCAAAAAGTCAAGATGGTGGCTGCGATTTTGAAAATGAACAGCCACCTCTTTTTTAACAGACCTTTTTTTATCCTCCAAATGTGCTACACTACAGATCCTGAAGTTATTTCATGCAAAGAGGAGTAATAAGAGACCCAAGTCATGAGCACCCCATACTACAAGGAGCTGGGCCTATCCCTCCTGCCACCCTAATTAGAACCAGCCACGGGGAAGGAGGATAACCCACAAAATAATCCCTCCAGTCCAGAAGAATAATACTATGGTATGAAAAACTGCCAAAAAATCCAGGAGAGCCAAGACAGTTGTACCATTTATGTCCGGGACCACTAGAGATCATCCATAAATGCCATGAGTGCCATCTCAGTAGTATAGTCCAGCCTGAACCCAGACTGAAAAGGTCAGATAAGGACACTGGATTAAAGAAGCCTAAAGTAAGCACATATGATGGCTCCAATGATTTGGATCAAACCAACAAGGATAAAGTGACATTGCATTTTAACAATGGTTACTACAGGGTTTTTTGCCTACTTTCATTTCAGTTTTGCAACTACAATTATTGGTGGATAATTAATGAATTCTATGCTGGATCCTTTGTGACAGTTTTGTTTCTTTTCCAGGCTGTACTTCAGGTGGGCTGCCTGTCTTCCACCCCCCTTTTAAAAAAAAAAATAGAGTAATATGCCTTTAGTTATCTGGAACAGAAGCTATAGCTGGCATTCTTGCAGATATTAGCTAATAGGCACATCCAGCTGTTTTAGAATCAGTCCTAGTGAAAACTTGGGAGCATATTTTTCAAGGCTAGCCACTGGATAAAAGAAAAGTATAACTGTACTGAAAACCTGTGCTATTATTATTGCTGTTACCATTTTTGTTAACAAAAGGATTTATCTGCCAAAGAGGATTTGTATGAATTCACTGTACTGAAAACATTCACCGTTTTATATCTGCTTGCTTTCACTCAAATGCATTCCGGAAGTTCTCTAACAAAATATTAGTAAAAGCCTCCAAGAAAAAGATTGCTTCTGTTTCTTTTAAGCCTGGGGATCCAGGAAATGTTCCACAACATTGGGTTCAGCACAAACAAGAAGCTGCCCTGTGCGTAATATCATTATCTTGGACAGAGAGAAAAAAGCAGAGGGTTTTTTTAGCTGATCTTAATAGAAAGAAGAGTGGATTTGACAAAAAATACTGGTTGTCTTATGAAATGTAGGGTGCTACCTAATAGTAAGTGAAATCATTACAACAGGCACAAAATGACTAATGTCTCCCCAAATGAGTCCTTTATCATAATTTTTTGCTCCTTTATCATAAATCTATTAACTATAGATGTTTCAGATTGCACTTTTGCCCCGTACGTCTAACATTTGCATTCTTCTTAGTGTTGTATGTTCTCCCAGGTATCTTTATCTGCATTACAGTTTACAGTATAGAAAATACTGCCTTTCTTTAGACCAGAAATGGAGGGATTGGTCCCCCATTTGTACTAACCAGCAGCTGGGATTGTTGGGTAGGGGGTAGAACCCAGCATCTGGATTGCACAACTTCCTCATCACTCCTCCATAATGTGCACAAATGGGTGAGACATGGAATATATTCTGAACACTTACTGGAAGCAGTCAGGATATTCTGCAAGGGCCACATCGATTACATCCAATGCATGTTGGTAGTGTTTTTGTGATGAAAAAAGGAGGGCCAACAAATGAAGAGAATTCATATCATCCTTACACAGTTTCAGTGCTTCTTGGAGATGTTCTATTGCATCACAAATCTGCAAAATAAATATAAATGATTGCTCAGTTACTCATCCTTTCAGATCAGTTTCATTTGTTCTGGCCTTTTGACTACAACAAAATAAAAAGAGTCCTAAAGCTAAAATATCAGCAAAGGCAGAGTTATTAAAATCTAATTGCAAGGAGTAATTGAACTCCCCAGCAAGAATATTAAAACATTTTTATACAATCCTAAAATCCTATAAAATAACACTTCAGTTATTTAAATAGTATTTAAATAGTAGCAGGTGACAAGTATTTTCAAAGCAGTTAAACAAAAACAGGAAGAAAGTTATTACCCAACTGATCTCTTAATCGCGTTACCTTTTTAATTTAACCATGTCTTGTATGCATCACTATAAACAAAGGGTGACCTACTTTACATTTATTTATTCATTTATTGAACTTACACTCCTCTGAATTCAACTAAATCTTGACCTACAAGATATACAACTCAATAGCAATGAAAATATCAGTGGTAAAAATCCCAACATAATTGACTAGAAAAATGAAAGTAAAAAAGAATAATAACAGGTCAATGCAATGCAATGTAAATCAAGAATTTTCTTTCCAAATAATTCCAAAATTTGAAAACCTACAGAAGAGGGACAAGTCTGATCTCCAAGGGGAAGTCATTTTAAAACAACGGTGCTGCCATCTATCAGGTAGTTTTTTTTAACTTTAGAAAGCATGAAATGTTGCAACCTTCTAAATTATTTTGCTAAATGACAGGAACTCACCAGTAATAGAGGCTTAAAAACAAACTCAGTGGGCTTCTAAACTCTTACCTTGAAGTCAAGGAATTAACAGAACAATTATTTTAATCTAGCTCCTTTAACAGTAGCCACCAAATTGACTGATGAAAGTTTTAATCATGGCATATAATCTGCCAGATACATTAGTGGTATCATTTACCCTTTGGTTAATCAGAAAGAGAATACATTAGATATTTTAGATTATTCAGAATATTAACATATATTAAAATGTTTACTATGAGCTACTCTGACAAAAGCAGAATATTTTAAATGTTTTAGCTAGCAGCCTCAAACTATACTTCAAGCATGGTTTAAAGATTTACATGCAATTAAATGAAGAAAAATAGGATGAGTATAGAAAATTCTGCCCAAATATCAATTGATTTTTATAATATATTAGGGGGGTATCCTAAACTGCATTTGGGGCCTCCAGACTGTTCTGGTATATAACCAACAATATATAACACTAAAAGTTAGTGAAACAATAACTTTCAATCAACACTAATCGCAAGAAGCAGCCAATTCCAAATTTAGTTCAAAGAAAATCTTTTCTTAAAAAGCATAAGTCTCTGAAAAAACTATTTAACTATTTAAGCTATTGTGTAGTGGAAGAAGAAATAAATGAGATTGGTGATAAAAGGAGGGATGAGAGAGATTAAGAACTAGAATACATCTGGAAGGGATACCTGAATTGATAACTTGTTGATTTAAAGTTAAATTTGATTATGGTAATTGTAAACTGATAAAGTTTTAAAACAGGTTTAGTAGTAATAGAAATTTAATTTAGAAATGGAATATTTTAAACGTATTATGTTATTTGAGGGATATAGAGAGGGGACAGTGAATGTATTAAGTTGAGTTGTTTATTTATGTTTTTACTTTTGAATGTCTGATTACCCAAACACCACGGTGTGTCCTGAGTACTTTTTCTTAAGAATTAAAAAACCAATAAAATATCTTTTAAAAAAAGAATAGTATAAAATATAGTCCAGCAACATCTGAAGGACTACAAGTTGCCCACCCTCATCTAGAAGCTTTTCCAATCATTTTATGTCTTCCATAAATATGCATAAGAAGAGACTTAATAAAATTATAATTCAAGCATCAGAAAGTTAGCAAAATATATGTAAATAGCAATATGCAATAATGGGCCTAAAAACAATTGAAGCACCCTGAAGAAAGACCAGTGTAAAAATCTATGCCAAAGAAATTTTACCTACCTGCCTAATAAGAGCCAGCTGCAATGAGATATAGAGGATAATTTGGTGGTCTTCAGGTGCCAAGTGATGAGCTCTGTAAAACACAAATGTAGCTTTTGCAGCAGTGCAAAAATTATTTACCATAAATTTACCAGGGATAGATAAAAACTCTTACAATCAACCACAAAGTAGAATCACCCATTTTAATGGAGTGAGCGGTTATTATATAGTGATACTTCATTAAAGCTTTACAAATTGCATCAAAAAAAAGTCTGATCTGAAAAAGCCCATTTGGGAAAGCAGAAAACATCTAAAATTTATATCAGAGAGAACTAAGTTTCAGCACCCATTCAGCCATCAAACTCTGTGGCATTGAGCAACTGTGGTATGTGAAACCTAATAAATGTAGGTGGGTAAACTTCTAGGACTAGGAAGATTCAGATTCAAGAGCCTACTCAACCATGAAATTCTTTGAAGTATATATAGCATCAGCCCTGCTAGATGATTAGTCAACTAAATCAGCTGTGAGAATTAAATGTGGCGGTATCAGGAAGCCCATGAATGCTTGCAAATCCTAAAGGAAAGTAGAAATGAATGTTTGTGTGTGAACAAACAAACCATAACACATATCACCTGAATATTAAAGCATGAAAAAGGCTCCCAATAGATCAACCTAACAATCATAACTGTTTCATACAAAAATTAGTGTTCTGCAAAGTTCAGAGATAAAATTTGAGGTCCCCCTTTTGCAACCAGACTTGAATGTTACACTGCCTCCATATTTGGATGTACCAGATAGCTGTCATAGCTATGAGCTGTTGGTGGATTTATCCACCATGATGCTTACATCCTTCTGTAATAAAGGAATGTTAATGGAATAGATGCTATGATCTCAGGTTCAATCTCTTGTGATATGATTGCATGGATAAATGTCCACCATCTGGAATAATAATGCATAGGTCTTTCAAGAATGCAAAGGGTCTTTCAAGGATATTCTGGTAATCTGTAGGTGCATTGGTTCAGGTGACATTTTGATTGGTTTGGGGTGAGGTATCATCAATATGCTCTGATACTGAAAAGCATAGCCATGAGATGATATAATGGAGGTTCTTCTTTGCTGTTAAAGGCTGTCAAACTTAAACAGAACCCAAATAATAAAGGCAGCCTGGCAGGGTTTTTTGGCAAGATTTCAGAAGTGGTTTGTCCTTGCCTCCTTCCTAGGCTGACCCAAGGTCACCTAGTTGGTTTTGAATCTAGAGTAAAATTAGAATTCATGGTCTCTCAGTTTCTAGTCTGATGATCTTACCCACTACACCTAAGTGGTTCTTGTATCTGGTTATTGCTACAATAAATCTATCAAGCAAATCCAGTTCAAATTCATGTTATCAAAGAAAGCTTAATGAGAAATAATATCCAAAGTAGGCAAAACTGAGGTTAAGCAATGAGCTGAAGTCAAATGCTAAGAATTTGCAGACTGAAAATCACAGGTAGTCTTTAAAAATTCATATTGTTACAAGGACTGTGGTTGCTCTCTAAATATCAGAGCCTTCGATCTCCCGAACCAAGTATAGCAGGCCTAAATCAGGTCAGGATGTCCTGAATTATTTTGCTTAACCAATCCAAATCTTCCTTTGATTTCAGGTTCTGTATTTTTCCAACATTTACATTCTAAGTACCCATTAAAAGCTGTACATCCTTTCTTGACATTGTATTTGGCATCTCTTACAATTTGCTATTAGGTCCCGCGATGGATCCCTCCCTTGAGTCATCAATAGGAGTACATATCTGTATAGCACAGTTATTAGATAGTCACTTATTCTGACATATTCCATTGTGCCTAACTTCACTTATGCTAAGATATTGAATTTAGTATATATTCTTTCTGCTTTGACAATTTCAGGCTTTCTTTGATTATCTCTTATTTCATATTCCAGTTGTATTTATCCTTGCAGATCATATAACTCCTCTTTCAATACTGGCTGCAAAAGTGACCAGACTCTCCTATGGCTTTGGTCTGACTGCATCATCCCTGCCAGAACTTCAAAATGATAACATATGTACAGTATGGTCATGTCATGACACAAATTCTACTGTTATGTGTTTGTAATGTCTGATGCAAGTTCGTATGTTACGGCACACATTTTGTTACCTGCCTCCTATTTCCCCTCCTAAGAGTGCATACATGTAAAACTTTGATCTTCTTCTCCAGTAACTAGGAGATTACTACCCGACCTTGAGAGTCTCTTCATCTGGCATCCAAATTTCTGAAAATGACACAGCAGTGATCATAGAGTTTTCTTGTCAGCAGTACCAAAGTGGAGTATCCTTGTCTTTGATAGATTTAACTTTCTTTTCCATGCATCAGAGATACTTCCTCAATATTTCCTAATGAGGGATACTAGGGATAATACCTAATACTGTATTAGGGATAGTATTGTTGTTGTTGTTAATTGCGAAGTCGTGTCCGACCCATTGTGACCCCATGAACAACGTTCCTCCAGGTCTTCCTGTCCTCTACCATCTTCTGGAGTCCATTTAAGCTCACACCTACTGCTTCAGTGACTCCATCCAGCCATCTCATTCTCTATCGTCCCCTTTTTCTATTGCCCTCAATCTTTCCCAGCATTAGGCCCTTCTCCAGTGAGTCCTTCCTTCTCATTAGGTGGCCAAAGTATTTGAGTTTCAACTTCAGGATCTGGCCTTCTAAAGAGCAGTCGGGGTTGATCTCTTCTAGGACTGACCGGTTTGAACGCCTTGCAGTCCAAGGGACTCGCAGGAGTCTTCTCCAGCACCATAGTTCAAAGGCCTCAATTCTTTGGCGCTCAGCCTTTCTTATGGTCCAACTTTCACAGCCATACATTGCAACTGGGAAAGCCATGGCCTGGACTATACGCACTTTTGTTGGCAGGGTGATGTCTCTGCTTTTTAGTATGCTGTCTAGATTTGCCATAGCTTTCCTCCCCAGGAGCAAGCGTCTTTTAATTTCTTGGCTGCAGTCCCCATCTGAGGTGATCTTGGAGCCCAGAAAAATAAAATCTGTCACTACCTCCATTTCTTCCCCATCTATTTGCCAGGAACTGAGAGGGCCAGATGCCATGATTTTGGTTTTCTTAATGTTGAGTTTCAAGCCAACTTTTGCACTCTCCTTCTTCACCCGCATCAAGAGGCTCTTTAGTTCCTCTTCACTTTCTGCCATTAGAGTGGTATCATCTGCATATCTTAGGTTGTTGATATTTCTCCCGGCAATCTTAATTCCAACTTTTGATTCATCTAGCCCTGCCTTTCTCATGATGTGCTCTGCATATAAGTTAAATAGGCAGGGCGACAGTATACAGCCTTGCTGGACTCCTTTTCCCAATTTTGAACCAATCAGTGGTTCCGTGTCCAGTACTCACTGTTGCTTCTTGACCCGCATATAGGTTTCTCAAGAGACAAATAGATGGTCTGGTACTCCCATCTCTTTAAGAACTTGCCACAATTTGTTGTGATCCACACAATCAAAGGCTTTAGCATAGTCAATGAAGCAGAAGTAGATGTTTTTCTGGAACTCCCTAGCTTTCTCCATGATCCAGCGTATGTTGGCAATTTTATCTCTAGTTCCTCTGCCTCTTTGAAATCGTGCCTGTACTTCTGGTAGTTCTCGATCTATATACTGCTGGAGTCTAGCTTATAGGATTTTAAGCATAACTTTACTAGCATGTGAAATGAGTGCAATGGTGCGATAGTTTGAACATTCTTTGGCATTGCCAAAGATAGTATACCTAATACCTAATACTGTAGCTATTACTGCATTCCCCTCCCCTCAAACAGAGAGAGATTTGCATTAAAACTGGATATGTCAACTGATATGCACAGACCTGCGTTTAGGAATAATTATCTAGCTAGAAATTCAAAACATTTGGATATAGCAGGGAATATTGTGAGCAAATGAACACTGTGATACCTCCTGATGGTGCTAACAGAGAAATGATGATAACTCTCCTTTAGACCCTCAACCAGCCTGCTAGAGCTATCAGTATAAGAGATGGACAGAATTCAGATAGATACCTTATTTTTACTGGAGATACCAGAAGTGTCAATAAGAAAGAGAGCTACTGCACTATCTAGCAATCCAGCCTCTTTGACATACTAGTTCTAAGGCAGGGGTCTTCAAACTTGGCCCTTTCATGACTTGTGGCTTCAACTCCCAGAATTCCTCAGCCAGACAAGCTGGCTGAGGAAATCTGGGAGTTGAAGTCCACAAGTCAAAAAAGGGCCAAGTTTGAAGACCTCTGTTCTAAGGGTTTCGATGTCCTCCTCTCACCCTTCTGTGGTAACAAACTTCTTGCTACTCAATTGTTAGCCCTGGACACAGGAGACATTTGCACCATGTTCTGAAAATTGTCTGTCTCAATTATAAATCTGCCAAGACTGAAGACAAGAACCCTGAGACACCTGTCTTGAACTTTTTACCTTTTTTAAGTTGGCAGATTCAGAAAGTCAATTTCAAGGCTCTTGCCCCATCTTCCTTTCTTATAATTTTAAGCTGGATTTAAATTAGTAGCCAATCACACAGAGTTCCCCATCACCCTCACAGCACAATTAACAAGAGAAGTAGAACTACAGTGCAAAGACCATTTGATAGAAAATAATGTTTTGATTCCTCACATATTTTCCTTGCTATGATTCTAATTCTAAAATATTATTCATGTTTCAAACAGAGAGATGCTCAGCTCAAGCCCCCGATAATATGCCAGTTGAATGCCAATTGGCAGGCAAATTATAGTCAAGATTAAATCTTTGACATAGACATAGAGGAAGGGAAGGCACTTCAAAACTTCAAATGCCTTTAATAATATTGCTCTGAGCAATTTAGAATGAATGCATTCATAGTGTGATACTATTCTCCTGATATTAAAGAGAATGTCTTGGTTTTAAAAAATCTGAAAAAGAGTCATTCTAATTTAACTGAATATGAAGTGATTATTACTAGGTTCATGATAGGGTCAGGTTTTTACTGCTTTCAATAACTGTGTACAGCAGCAAATGTCAACAGGTGAATTTTTTCCTACTCTAGAGCAGCATTACCCAAACCAATGGCATCAGCAAAAATTACCCTTTTCTTAAACAACCATTGATGGTACAAAAAGCATATTGTTCTTTTGATCATGCCTAGGAAATCTTCTGCCCAAGAGGCAGGTTTAACCTCACACCTCTCTGTTCTGACAAGACTGTATAAACAAGTTTCCTTCTTGGCTTTGGTTATTGGGCTTAATAATATACAGTTATTATGAAAAGCTATGCTTTCCTTTGCTGTTTGTGTGTGTGTTTTTTCTTTTGGAGTTACAAATTATCCCTGTGTTTTTCTTGCCTTAAAACCTTGAGAGTACAGATAGTCCCCAAGAAGAAAAGGCTACTAGTTCAAATTTTAGAATCTCCAACAGATGGACGCTATCTACAGATTATACTAAATTAAATCTTATCCCATCAAAGCTCTTAGAAAAAATACAGCTTCCTTTTAAAAAGGCAGATATTCAAAACATGCATGTACATACCCAGCATACTGAGCATTCATTCCCCTTTCTTTAACCTTGTAAGCCTGGCCATTAGGGAGAAACCACAAATAAAAAGAATTCTTATCATATCTTAAATCCCTCTGTGCAACTAAGAAGAATGCAGATTCTACAACTGTTGAGCAATTGGCAAGAACTCCTCCTTTAATTCCTTGACCAAATGGATTTACTAGCCATATGGCACAATAGACAGTGTTCTCTCTTTGAAAACTGAAATGAAGGTGATCTGAAGCATGCTGAGCCTCAGCCACTTAGTTGGTTGCAGATGACCTAGCACCTCTATTGTTCCTGAAGCAATATAGCAGGTCAAGATAATGTTTTTGCTATTCTGGTGTGTCCTTGACTGGAACAGCAAAACACAGTTGTTGTTAAGAACACATTTAATTCCTTAAATGATGTCAAACAACTGGTGTGCTTATGTATAGTTTAAACCAACGGTTTTCAACTTGTGGGTCGTGACCCTTTTGGGAGTCACACGAGCCTTTCACAGGGGTCGCCTAAGACCATCGGAAAACACACTATTTCTGATGGTCTTAGGCAAGGCTTGTCAACCGCCTTCTCTCCCTCCCCCCCTCTGCTCCACCTCGCTTGTTTGTGAAAAATATGCTGCTTGGCGGCAGTCTGCACAAACTCTACCAAATGTGCCCTGCAGAGGGTGCATGAAGAGCGCAGGCGCAGAGCAAGGCCCCGCCCTCCCCAGAGACTCATTGTGCAGCAACCGGATTGACTTCTTCTCGTGCATGCAGGTCAGCAAAGGGAGGCCACTGCAGCACCCAACTCCTGCACCCGTCAGCTGGCAACTCCCGAACATGCGCTTGTCAGCCGGGAGGTCTGGCGATGGCCACCAATCTCCTTTGCCACCCCGCCCATCCTCGACTCCTCCTCCGCCTGTTCATGTTGAGCCTGCTAAGGCTTGACAGGGAAAGAGGGAGGGAAGGAGGAAGGGACTCCTCCTCCTCTCCTAAGCTCCAAAGCACGATCAGCTTCCCAAGAGTGCCACAATCCCCACGAAAGCAGGGGAGGGAGGGGAGAAGCAAAGGGGGCGAGAAAGCTCACGGCGTGCTCGAAGAAGCACCTGTCAGTGTTGGTGATGAGAAATTCCCCACAAACCCAGGGAAGGGGTGGAGAAAAGGAGCCCCCTTTGGGAGGAAACCACCACCTTCTTCTCCTTGGCTTTGCACTCTCCTGTTTCTCGACAGCTGGGCTGGCAAGCCTCTCCTGGCTGGAACTTCCTTTCCTTCCCTCCCTCTTGGTCTTTTCCTCCTTCCCTCCCTCTCCCATTGTCCCTTCCTTCCTTCCTTTCTTTTGCCTTCCTCTTTTTCCCTCCTTCCCTCCCTCTTTCCCCTTGTCCCTTCCTTCCTTCCTTCCTTCCTTCCTTCCTTCCTTCCTTCCTTCCTTCCTTCCTTCCTTCCTTCCTTCCTTCCTTCCCTTCGCCTCCATCTTTGTCCCTCCTTCTCTCCCTCTTTCCCCTTGTCCCTTCGGTCCTTCCTTCCTTTCCTCTTGTCCAGGATCGGGGCAAACCTCTACAGCTGATCTGCGCTTTTGCAGAGCAGGCAAGAAGCAGGTCAGCTGTAGCAGCTCTCCTTGGCTCCTGCCCAGCAAACTTGCTCGAGCTTTGCTAGCTTGCTAATTTAGCAGAAGTGCAAATCAGCTGTAGCCCGGCGCTGATCCTGGGGCTTCTGCTAACTTAGCAAGCGGCTTGTTTTCTGGCGAAGCTGAGCAAGTGAGCTGGGCGGAGCTATCCCCTGCCTCTGGCAGCCTGTCCCCCTCCCCTTGTCCCTTCCTGGGCATGGAGGGGAGGAGGAAGGAAGGAACGAAGAGGGAGGGAAGTAAGGGACAATGAGAGAGGGAAGGAAAGAAGGAACAATGGAAGGGAAGGAAGGAAGGGACAAAGAGGGAAGGAAGGAAGGGACTAAGAGGGAGGGGAAGGAAAGAAGGAAGGGACAATGGGAAAGAGGAAGGGAAGGAGGAAGAGACTAAGAGAGGTGAAGGAAAGGAAGGAAAGAAGGAAGGGACAATGGGAGAGAGGGAGGGAAGGAGGAAGAGACTAAGAAGGAGGTGAAGGAAAGGAAGGAAAGAAAGAAGGGACAATGAGAAAGAGGGAGGGAGGAAGAGACTAAGGGAGGTGAAGGAAAGAAAGGAAAGAAGGAAGGGACAATGGGAAAGAGGGAGGGAGGGAGGGAGGAAGAGACTAAGGGAGGTGAAGGGAAGGAAGAAGGAAGGAAGGGACAATGGGAGAGAGGGAGGAAAGGAGGAAGAGACTAAGAAGGAGGTGAAGGAAAGGAAGGAAAGAAGGGACAATGGGAAAGAGGGAGGGAGGGAGGAAGAGACTAAGGGAGGTGAAGGAAAGGAAGGAAAGAAGGAAGGAAGGAAGGGACAATGGGAAAGAGGGAGGGAGGGAGGAAGAGACTAAGGGAGGTGAAGGAAAGGAAGAAGGAAGAAGGGACAATGGGAGAGAGGGACGAAAGGAGGAAGAGACTAAGAAAGGTGAAAGAAAGGAAGGAAAGAAGGGACAATGGGAAAGAGGGAGGGAGGAAGAGACTAAGGGAGGTGAAGGAAAGAAGGAAGGAAGGAAGGGACAGTGGGAGAGAGGGAGTGAAGGAGAAAGAGACTAAGAAGGAGGTGAAGGAAAGGAAGAAAAGAAGGAAGGGACAATGGGAGAGGGAGGGAAGGATGAAGAGACTAAGAGGGAGGTGAAGGAAAGGAAGAAAAGAAGGAAGGGACAAGGGGAGAGAAGGGAGGGAAGGAAGGCAGGCACCCACCCCAGTCCCATCCCAGAGACCCACAGATTCCTCCCCACAGGCATTGATCGTGTGACCCTGGGACACTGTGAACGTCATAAGTATGAATCAGTTGTCAAGCATCCGAATGTAAATCACATGACCCTGGGGATGCTGCAACAATCATAAGTGTGAAAAATGATCATAATTCGCTTTTTCAGTGCTGTTGTAACTTCAAACAGTCACTAAGCGAATTGTTGTAAGTCGAGGACTACCTATACTTTCCCATTTTTCCCTCTTTTTTTGGTCAAGTTTTTGATACCCCCCCTGGCCAGCTGGATGCGGGGTTGGGGGTCACCACAACATGAGGAACTGTATTAAGGGGTTGCGGCATTAGGAAGGTTGAGAACCACTGGTTTAAACCAATTGATAGCAGTTATCCAAGGTTTCACAGAAGACTATTTCCCCAGTTAGATCTAAAGCTACTCACTGAGATTCTCTCCCATTCAAAACTGGGTTCAAGATATGTCAAGTCAAACTAATTGTTCATCTAGCCCTGTAGTTCAGTCAGGCTGGCACTGGCTCACTCCCACAACAAGCAGATGCAGCTATGGACCCATGATGTCTAGAACATAGAATATAGAACATGGGATAATAAAGCTGGAAGGGACCTTGGATGTCATCTAGTCCAATCCCCTGCTCGAGCAGGAGACCCTATACCATTTCAGACAAATGGTTGTCCAATCTCTTTTTGAAAGCCTCCAGCGATGGAGCACCCACAACTTCTCAAGACAAGCTGTTCCACTGGTTGATTGCTCTCACTGTTAGGAAATTTCTCCTTAGTCCTACAGTAGGTTGCTTCTCTCCTTAGTTAGTTTCCAACCATTGTTTATTGTCTTGCCTTTTGGTCCACTGAAAAATAGTTTGAACCCCTCATCTTTATAGGAACCCCTCAAATATTGGAACAATGCTATCCTACAGGCTAACATGCTGGTAGGAAAGCAGTGCTCTCCTACATACAAACTATACACTCTGCCATGATCTATAACCTCCCTGAAGAATTGCTCTTGGCTCTATCTACCCAGTTTTGTTTTGTTTGTTAATTTGTTTGTTCCTTGCAGGATTTAGCTCTAAGGAATTAGCTATACGCAACTCTCAAAATAGCCTCATTTGACATACAGTACTATATAATTCTGGCCCATTAAAATGAAAGCCATAGAACCAGAGAAGAAAATTCAAAGGCCACCTTATCCAACCGTCTGACAATGCAGGAATCAACTGATACAGAGGTTCTGGCAGACAACCATCCTGACTCTACTTAAAGGTTTTTCATATGGGGAAGTCCATTTTTGAGACAGTTTGTTACATTGCCAAACTGCCTATATTGCTCAGTCATTCTGTCCAATGATTAAGCAAAATTCCTCTTTTTGTCATTTGAATTGACTTGCTCAGATCCTTTTTTCTAAAACAATAGTGATCTGCTCCTTTAATTGTGGACCAACTTTCAAATATTTGAACGTAAGTTATCTTTCCCATCTTAATAGCGTTTTTCCAAGGTAAATATGCTTCAGTCTTCCCTCACTGTTTTTGCATTTTATGTTTGGTCATATTCCAGTTTGTTCGCATTCTTTTAAAACTCTGGTATCCAGTTTAATTAACGACATAAAGACATCCACAACATGCCTACATAACTGGTATCCTATTAAACTACAGAAAAGCCAACAAGCTATGCATCTGTAATCTGTTAGGAATAGAATAGAATAGAATCTTCTTAAAAATCTCCAGTGATGGAGAGCTCACAATTTCTGGAGGCAAGCTGTTCCACTGGTTAATTGTCCTCATTGTGAGGAAGTTTCTCCTTAATTCCAGATTGCTTCTTTCTTTGATCAGTTTCTAACCATTGTTTCTCGTCCTTCCCTCTGGTTTTCTGGTGAACAACACGACCCCCTCTTCCTTGTGGCAGCCCTCAGATACTGGAATACTGCTATCGTGTCTCTCCTATTTCTTCTTTTCTTTAGACTAGCCGACCCCAAGTCCTGCAGCCGTTCTTCGTATGTTTTAGTCTCCAGGCCTTTGATCATCTTAGTTGTTCTTCTCTGAATTTTTTCCAAACTTTCAACATCTTTTTTGTGATACGGTGACCAAAATTGGCTGCAGTATTCCAGGTGTGGTTTTACTCAGTGGTGGGATTCAGCCAGTTCGCACCAGTTCAGCAGAACCGGTAGCTAATTTTTGGTTACCCAGGTCCAGAACGGACTTCTGGAAGCGGCATCCACACAGAGAACTGTGTACAAAATCAGGATCCTTATATAATCCTTGACCGCTTCATTAATGTAGAAACACCACTCTCTACACAGAACATTCTGAAATCCTTTTTTAAAAAACAAATTTTAAGTAGGTCTTCTATACTCACTTCTGTGAAATTATGCCTGTTTTCAAAACCACTATTCATCTCCAGTCAATTGTGTTTTTAATACTAACACACAATTCTGCATCTAATAAGTATACATGTGCCCTACTCAGAACACAAGGAGCTAATTGAATTCTCCAGTGCCCCCTGTTGGATAAAAGTGGATATCAATATCATCCAAGATTTATCCACTTCTAAACTGAAGCTAAGCTATTAAGGAAATAAGTCACAGTTTACAGGAAAAGGTCAAAAGGCTAAAAATAAATGCAGTTTAAGAGTAATATGGGACAGTAATTATATCTAAATAGTACAGTAATAGAGAGGTTACATCTGAGTCTAAGAATGTCTGCCACTTAAAGCCACCTCATTCATTCCCTTCTCTCGCATCCCAAGAAGTTCAGAGACATGTAAAACTATGCTGGCCAATTCTACAGGCAGAAATATGCCCTCTGGCTGCCAAAATGGTATTCTTTATAAACCTAAAAATCAAGATTTGGGAAAAGAAATCCTTAAAAATTTGAACACATTTAGAAATGTAGTACGAGTTTCAGGTTAAAATGTAAAAACAAGCAAATTTCTGCCAACTGGGATCTGGTTTTCTCCCCACCCCAGGTTCTTCTCACCTTTCTAAATTCTGAAGTGCTCTCTGATGCAAGTCATCTTGTGTGCTTTTCAGGGTAGCTGCAAAACAATAAAAATTAATATATCAGGGTAAGCATTATTCCAAACAGTACATCGGAATAGTTGGGAGCTCTTTATTCTTAAAAAGTTATACAAATAGTCTGACATGGGTCTTCAAACAGCATTTCCTCAAGAATGTTATGTTTTATTTTAAGACTTTTTTCCTCAAGAATCTTGCTGAAAAAAATATTTCCTGTCTTATTTCCAGTTATTTAGAAACCAGATACCATTATTCACTTTTTTATTATAAAGAATATCCAGGTAGTATCAGGACAAAAATAAAATATCAGGGTTGAGTTAGGGAATATCTCCTTTCAGTGTGACTCTTCTGCATCTTAAAATGTCCTCTCTATCATTTTTCCCCACACAAATTTGATGATGGTTAGTCTCAAAAGTGAAGGTGGCTCCAAAGTCAAGCCAACTTCATGCCCCAAGAGAAGACCATAATCTAGATCTCCCCAATCCTAGTGAAAGAATCGATCCATTAAACATGAATAACAGCACTTCTTTTCAGTCTTATTCCATAACCTCAGGCAGGTCTCTTTCAAATGGCTTTTCTCAGGTAAGCAAAACGCAGAGCCTTTCTCTTGCATTACACCTTCTCTGTGAAATCACCTTCTGAAGAAAGTCACAATGGTAGTCATGTGATGATAAAACAGAAAACCACTGGCCAAACAGAAAAAAAATCCATTTTTTTTTCTCTTTTTATTTTGCCAAATCGGGAGATGGGGGGCATCATATTCTTTCTTTTCTGATACTAGGAGCAGGTAGTTATTGGTGGTTTTATGATTTTGAAGCTTAATTTTTAGTGATTTCATTGTAACAAACGGACTTTTAGGTGATATTTTCTTCAAAGAATGTGGATAAATGACTCTCCTATTAAATTTTTCTAATAATTCCTTTGTAATTCTATTAAATTACTTTACCTATTATTCCACATTTTTAGGGCTTAATAAAATGTTAAGTTGACTGCACTTGGTGTGCTTAATTATTATTGCTTGAACTACGGTTAACACACGTTAGCTGGACACAAAATTGTCTCCCTAAAACATTTACTTCACTTTACCTAATGTGTCAACCATTTTCCAGAGACAGATTTCAAAAGAGTATGTTGAATCTAGCACTTCTGCATGATCATCTGTGCAAAGCTCTTGGAAGGCTGCCTGAAAATGAAAGCTGAGGGACTGCACCTGCTGTCCCCTTGATATAGAAGACGTGTCAAGAGTCTGCTGCTCGAGAAAGAAGGAACAAAACTTTGCCAAAGGGTCAAAGAGTACAAATGTCCTCTGGAGATGACATAAACTCTTTTGGGATAGACTTTGGCTCCTGGCCAGAGCATAAATAAGCAATGACAGAGGTTGGCTGAATGGCATCTTCACTCATTCTTCTGCTCTCCTGAAGCTCCAGCTAAATCAGCTCAAGTTTCACATGGTATCATCCCAACCTCTACCACATAGGAAGCAAAAATAAATTAAGGAAGTTAGAACTAAAGCTGCAAGTGTGATTATGTCAGTGATATCAAGTAGGACAAAAGAGAATTACAGATGTCTTTCTGTAGACAGTTGGGCAATGTGGGAGATGAAAAAGCAATCAAGAAGGAAGATAAAGCTGGATTGCAAATGTTTCTTGGCACCTTGTGTCAAATTAAATTTCAGTGGGTCACTTTTTTAGATACTAGAGATTATCCATCATTTGGTTAAGTGTCTTCTTTTCCTCTGGCTTTATCTGTAGAATCCATTGCATTTGAAAAGTGATGGATTATATAATTGCTAATCTTTCCAATTCTATATCCTTCAATGAGAGATTATTATGGGATCATTTGTACTGTATAACAACAAGGATGGCTCCCACAGTTATCTGCACAATACTGGTGAATAATGTCTATGGAGATTCTCAATCATCCAGTTCATGGTTATCACAAAGGTGCTTTCCAAAAGGCAACTGGAGTTTGCTTTTTCTTGAAGACATTTTACTTCTCATCCAAGAAGCTTCTTCAGTTCTGAGAAAGTTTTTTGGGTGAAAAGTGAAACATCTTCAAGGAAAAAAGATAAGATAAGATAACCTTTATTGTCACCTTTGTACTGTGGGCACAATGGCACACATCAAAAATGAAATTTAGTTGCCCGCTCTCAAAGTGAAACATATACATGACACACACCTAAACATACTATGAACAACATATGTATAGACCTACATCCCTACATATACGTAGCAATAAATATTAAATATTGTCCATCTTGAATATATAACGGAAGGAGGAAGCTTGAGAGTTTGCAAGGTTAATGCTGTATGGAATGAAACTCTGGCTGAATCTGGATGTTCTGCTTCAGATACCACGAAGCCTCCTCTCAGAAGGTAACAAGGAAAATAGGTCGTGAAGAGAATGTGTAGTATCCCAGACAATCTTACGGACCCTGCTCAAGCAGCGCTTCTGTGCTATGTACTGGATGGGAGGGAGGGAACTGCCAATGATCTTTTCGGCCATTCTCACCACTCTCTGCACCACCTTCCTGTCTGAAGCAGTGATACCTCCAAACCAGACTGTGATGCTGTATGACAGGAAAAACTAGTTGCCTTTTGGAAAGCAAGATGGGACTGGTGAGTAATGGTATACCTTTTTTTATATAATCAGTGATGAGTTTTGGTACTTGGTTACCAGTGAGTATCCATGTTAAGCTTCAGATAAGATACTTTTAAAAATGCAGGTTATAATAAAAATTGATTCTTTAGTTTGCAAGATCATTTTCTGCTCATATAAGCCAGAAACAGAGTTTTTACTTCAATAAAGAGTTAAATCCAAATATTTTCCATAGCTGGGTGAATTTTAAACAATTCTTCCATTTCATTTTTCCAGCTTTCATTATCACAGTATGTGGCCTGTAAATTGAAATTGAAGTGCAGGAGACAGCAACAAAGATAGCTGGAGGTATGATAAAAATGGACTATGTTCAGCCTGGAAAAAAGTGAGGGGGAAAATAAAGGAAGTTTTCAAATACTAGAAAAGCAGAAAAAAACTAGTAGAATATGAAAAGAGGGTGATGAATTTTCTTTCTGCTGGTCTGAGGCCAGGATTATATCAAATATACTTGCACAAGAGGAGAAATTTCAGTTAAAGATTAAAGAAACTTGTTGTCTAAGTGATAGAACCAATTCACCAGAAAGAGGGCAGACCTTATTTGTTAAATTTAATAGACTAAGTAAGTCACATTTGGGAGGAAAGTATGGCATTTCAGTCCTGCTATCTTGCTTCAAAGAGATGATCCATCTAAAGCAGGGATCTTCAAACTTGGCCCTTTTATGACTTGTGGACTTCAACTCCCAGAATTCCTCAGCCAGTGTGCCTGGCTGAGGAATTCTGGGAATTGAAGTCCACAAGTCATAAAAGGGCCAAGTTTGAAGATCACTGATCTAAAATCTAGACTGAGCAGTTATAATACATTTAATGAAATAAATACCTACATGAAATCAAATAACCTCAATTATAATATGTTTAATGAAATAAATATCTACATAAAATCAAATAACCTCAATGTCCACAGCAGTTCTTTAATTCTATAAACAATGGAAGTTAGAACTGATCAACAGTGATAGTTGACAACAACAGATACAGAGGTAAAGTATTTTGGAATACCAGTTGTTGGACATAAGCAATGAATACTCACCTATGTTCAGGTGAAAGGAATTAGCTTCATCACTTATTTATGATCACCAAGAGACATTTTGCTTTATTGTTTTTTTTTATATTGGCTTAGTAAGATTATGTCATGATAATTTAGCTGCTTTAGAAACAGAAAGGCATAATGAAATATTGGCATCAATAAAACAAATAGATTTTGTAAAGCAGAAGTTGGCAACATATTGTTGGACCAGACAACTATGTGCCTGCAGGTTAGTTCTTAACATGTCTAATATTTAAATGCTTAAACTGACTTCTTCAAACAATAGCTGTGCAGATCACATTTGACAAATCAAAATATTACCATCAGTTGCTTGAAGGCTGTATGTCAGGCCTAATGCTAAAAACCCCTTCGCTAGGAATTCTCCAGCATCTTCTCCCATGCGAACAACCATCTTGGCGAAACGTTCTCCTTCCTCCAGCTAAATTGATGAGAATAAGGGAGAAACATTACAGGAAATATCCTTTGCAACGTCTTAATAGAATCTCTAATTCTAATTCTTTGGAAAGAATTCAAGATTAGCAAGTATCAGAATTCACTGCTATAAGATGGTGCTATGCTTCCAGTGAATTTGGAAGAGCAGACTTCTAAATCTCAGTGCATGACAAAAAGCTAGCTTTTCCTAACATGCTGCAACACATTTGAATCCTACCAGGTGAAAGTCTATGATCATTAGTGAAAGATTTAACAGTAATAGTGACTCTGGATTTTGGGAATAAGAATCTGTCAAGTATATCACTTCTATCATTGTTAAAACTGCTCATATTGCTCTGTGTTTCACACATATGGCAGCCTGACTCTTGGGCAGATGAAGAATCAGCCAAAGTTTTCTCATCCTGTCTAAAATGTGTGGGGTGGAGGGTAAAAGAACAGCAATGGTGAGGAGACAGAAACTTTTGACTATAGATTCATTACTGGAGCACAGATCTTGACCCATGCAAGCCATACTAGCCATAGAAACATAGAAGTTTATGGAATCAGAGACAGATAAAACCCCTGGGGGTGGTAGAGAGACCCAGACATGAATTAATAGAGACAAGAAGAAAGGGAAAGAGCAAATGGGACAGATTGTGAAGAAAGGGAAAGAGCAAATGGGACAGATTGTTATCTAGGATTTACTGAACTTAGTTAATGGGCCACATAGTGTGACATTCAACCTCCTCATAACTTCCAGATAGACAACTATAAAAACCAAGCTGATGGGTGTAGGCTGGTGGGTTACATTAAACCGGTCAGCAGAATGATAAGGAAGAAGAGGTGGAGGAGATTTATAGGTTGCCCAATTCCAGAAGGAATCTGGGTGGCAGTTGAAATACAGAAAACAATAAAAAATAAAATTTTACACATCCAGACAATTGCACCATCTACCAAACTCCTCACAACTGAAAGGGGCACCACCAGTAGCCTACCACAAGGCCTGGGAGAACAACCAAATTTTTAAAGATTTCTGGAACACTATCTGGATGGGAGCCAAATGGATGTTTGGGATGGTGTCAGGGTAACATTCCAGTGGGCAGGTGCTGCAACAAAGAAGACAAACTTCCTGGATCCCTCTAGATAGAATTATTAGATTGAGAGCACACTGAATCTGCTTGATCTTACTGGACAGGCAAGCAAGCCTTAATAATGATTAAAATGATGATTATCTTACAAGCAGAAAGGGCATACTCTTAAAAGAGCACATTTATGGATCTTCCAAAGTTACTGCTGATCTGGGCAATATGCAAATCTTGGTCTAATTTCAAATCCTATAGTAAGCATTATATAGAGATCACTGATTAAATCTAATATTCCACCAGTAGTCTACTGATGGAAGGGAAGGGGAAGAGAAGGGAAAGGTGATGTCTGAAACAAAAGAAGTGACAGAGAAATGGGAATGAGGGTGGCAGAAACAGAGAAAATTGTTGTCCAGTCTAAAGTTTGATCTTTCTCATCACCAACTTTCTGACCTCAAAGAATGCTCCTAATATACTGTAGTTTCAACATGAGATGAAATTATGCAGATATGAGGTACAATCTGCTTATAAAAGACTGTCTTTGATATGTTAGCACTCAGATAATAGGTCTTTGGGATCAATTATTAACTAGGCCAGTTGTGATAGCCTTATCAAAATATGGACCACCTCTAGATGGCGACAACAAGATATGGAAAACACCATCTTCTTGCTGTCATTCCGTCTTTTGCAGCTCAGATTCAGTATGATAAATTCTAGCTGTAGGTGCCCAACTACCGGTAGGTAGTGCAAACTGTTAGGTTCTACTTCTTAGAGATTTTGATTAGTAACTCAGGGTATTAACCTGAAACTAAACCAGGTCAGAAACAAATATTTTAAAAGCTTAATATTTAAAGCTTAAATCTCTCTGCAGACATGAATTCAATTGAAAGAAGCCATTTTTTTCTCTCTCAGTTAGTGTCTTGCCAATTGCAATATAAGAAATAATTATAATAATGGATCTTGGAGAATTACTAAGAAACTCTTTTTCAAAGAAACAGCTATAACACCTTCAGATTTTCTGAGTAATAATAGGATATGTGCCCAAATAATAGTGCTTGCTAATAGCAACTATCATAGACTCCTAACCAAGCTTTTCCTTGACATTCTGTATGAGACAGAAGAGGAGAGCAATGATGTTTGTGGGGAAAATTATTAGTGATAGGAAGATACGATGGCACTTGTGACCAACCAAACATTTGTGAAACAGAGATGGTTATTGCTTGTGTTCCCAGATGGATTGAGAGCACAGCAGAATTGCTTCCATCACGATCAATAATGGCATTAATAGAAGAGGATGACCAACAGTCAGTGTGATTTTTCAGAATACCAAGCTAGAAGACATTCTGGGACAAGAATAAAGGACCTAAAAAGATCGGCTAACTCCAAAGATTCCTCAGCTGTCAGAAATAACAAGGGCAAGCTTCCAACTCTCTCCTGGGTTGACGGATGTTCACAGAAACACACTCAGCAAGATATCCCAATAACATATGCCATTGTAACATATAATAATCTGTGTTTCCCACTGCCATCATCTTTAGTGAAAACCTCATTTTCTGAGTAGCCTACTGCTTGAGAACTATTTTTCCTGAGACAGAGGGAGGCTTTTTCCAGCTAAGCATATTATTTTATTGCCGGTTTTTGAAATGTATGATTGAACCAAGCCTACAGGCACACTGACAAGGAATAGAAACAGCGGGTGTTGTCCCCTGGCAAGAGGCTGCCCAGCTGGTGTCAAGAGGCTGCCCAGCTGGTGTTCAGCTGGCACATCTCGGCATGTTGTTTCTTTCTGTTGTGTTTTCCCACCCACCCCCTTTCCTTTAGGTGAACAAGGCCATGCATTTTAAACTATACTCTGTGCATCTAAAAGTAACAAGCAAACAGTATGAGTTTTCATCAATAGTAATTTAATATTGCAAAGAAAGATTAGGTGACAGTCAGGAGCATTAGCATGATATCTTCTTTTTTAAGGACATGAATATTTCTTAAAATTAGTAAAATCAGGTGGAAGATTTTAAAAAGGAGGTTAAAAAATGAAAACAATTCTGTTAACTGTGCAATTCTACAGGTTTAGGAATAGAAAACGAAAGATGTTTTAATCCCATCCACTCCCACAGTCTCTGCCATGCCAAGAGACTTGTAAAGAACAGTTGATATATTATATAGCAGCAAATCCCAAATCCATCACAGTTTTTTTTTAAAAGCATCTGCTTGCCTATTCTTGATATTTTTGGATGTACACTTTTAAAAAATCTCTTCAGTAGATACCTAAAAATGTAACGCTTTATGTAATTTTAATTGTAATTCTAAAAAATATTAGAAGTTTGTCCACAGAAGTCAGTTCCCACCATAAAAAAGCTTTATAATTTCCAATGTAACATGAATATAAAATCAAAGTTCTAAATATTTTAAAACTTTATGATTGAGAATTAGTTTTTTTTAATATTCATGCTTAATTCAAATTAGGTCCTTCTGTGAACTCCTGGAAAATGACAGAAGCTACACATTACAATGCTCCTTTGGGCACCACTAGGACTGCAGTGCGGTTTTCCTTACAGAAGGATATGAACTAACAATTTCCGTGCTGTCATACATTAATGCAGGTTGCAAGATCTGTAAAACAGAGATTGGCTTTCATATATGTATCACTTGCTTGATCAAGTGAAATGGCCCCCTTACCCAAATGTGCATTGGAATGTATTTCCAAGTACACTAGTGGCCAAAATTGTGGAAACCTTTTGGGAAAAGTGTATTTTTGAGGTTTGATGGCTAATAACACCCTTTTTGGGGGAGTAGTATCATAAAATTATATATCAATGGAAAGGTAATTTAATCAAGAATGTAATGCAACAAAGTTTGTTCAATTATCTATACTGTATTCTATGAAAAGTTATAGCCAAATAACCAGAAAAAGGAAGCACAACTTGCTTAGATTGATATCAAGTAGCTTTCCTTCATCTGGTTGTAGCCAATGAGCATGAGTGTTTAGACAGCCAATCAGGTATCATCTTGTTTTGGCAATGAGCCAATCAGATCACAGTAGGATTCACTTATTGATGTCATATATTGAAGCTGAGAGGATGACATTTGTCAGTGTGTTATGTGATCACTATCAAGTTGTTTGGTTTTTTTTTTTCTTTAATTTAGTGAACTAATAAAACATAATAAAATTAAAGTACTGGTGCAAAGAGTTGACTAGTTGCCCAGAAAGTGATGTGAAATAGTATTATTAAGTGAACAAGTCTACAGTTATAAAGAAATTAGAAGAAAATTTGGTGGAAACTTAACCAAAGGTAGCATTTCTACTGTATACTTTTCCCAAAAGGTTTCCACAGTTTTGGCCACTACTGTATGAATAAGATCTGCCCTGCATTGTTTTTAAACATCCTTTCATATTTCTAGAACTCTTGTAGTCACAACATATCTGGAGATTAACAGACCAGAAAGGTTTCATTGCAAAAGGGCTATCTTGAATTTGGTCTGTTGTGTTTGAGAGGAGCAAGGCTGATAAAGAATAATTTATCAAAGACCGCATTATCAGCTTGTGTTACAAACAAGATTTAAGCCAGAACTTTCTTGATTCATTAGGAAAGCTTGTAGCTTTTGGAGAAGGAGAGGCATTTTACTATATTGTAGAGCAGGTTTACAACTAGACAAATGCCAGCTTAATTTTCTGATTGAGCCACATAATTTCTCACCTAAAACACTGGAGATGTGCTGCCAATCACTGACAGTGACATTGGAGTAAAATTAGAATCAGAACAGAGCTGGAGGTCTTCTAGTCCAGCCCCCTGCTCAAGCAAGAGTCCCTATAATATCATTTCAGACAAGTGGCTGTCCAATCTCTTCTTAAAAATCTTGAGTCATGAAGCACCCACAACATCTGAAGGCAAGCTGTTTCACTGGTTAAATGTCCCCACTGTTAAGAAGTTTCTCCTTAATTCCAGGTTGCTTCTCTCCTTGATTAGTTTCCATCCGCTATTTCTTGTCTTGCCTTCTGGTGCTTTTGAAAATAAATTGCCCCCCTCCTCCTTGTAGTAGCTTCTCAAATACTGGAATACTGCTATAATGTACCCCTAGTCCTTCTTTTCTCTAGACTGGCCATTCCCAAATCCTGCAACCGTTTAGTCTCCAGGCCTTTAATCATCTTAGATGCTCTTCTTTGCACTTTTTCCAAAGTCTCAACATCTTTTTTGTAATGTGGTGACCAAAACTGGATGCAGTATTCCAGATGGGGCCTTACTAAGGCTTTATAAAATGATACTAATACTTCATGTGATTTTGATTCTATGCCTCTGTTTATACAACCAAGGATTGTATTAGTTTTTTGGGCTGCTACTGCAAATTACTGACTCATTTTTAAGTGATTGTCCACTAGGACTCCAAAGTCCCTCTCACAATTGCTGTTTTTGAGCCAGGTTTCACCTAATCTGTTCTTGTATCTTTGGTTTTTCCTGCCCAGGTGTAAAACCTTACTTTTCTCCATATTAAATATCATTTTGTTGGATAGGGCCCATTGTCAAGATCTTTTTGGATTTTGAGCTTGTCTTGTTGGCTATTCCTGCCAGTTTAGTGTCATCTGCAAATTTGATGAGATCCCCTTCTATTCCCTCCTCTAAGTCATTTATGAAGATATTGAAAAGTACAGGGCCTACAGAACCTTGTGGTACCCCACTGCCTACTTCCCTCCAAGTAGACATAGTACCATTAAGGACTACTCGTTGAGTACAGTTTGTCAGCCTGTTACAAATCCATCTGGTGGCGATGCTGTCTATCCCACATTTTTCTAGCTTACCAAGAAGTAGTAGGTTGTGATCTTGTCAAATGCCTTGCTGAAGTCTAAATATACTATGTCCACAGCATTTTGCTGATCTACTAATTTAGTCACTTTGTCAAAGAATGAAATAAGATTGGTTTGGCATGATCTGTTTTTAACAAACCCATGCTGGCTACTAGTTATAACTTTATTTGTTTCTAGAGGAACCTGTGATCTGGAAGGGATTTCTTACCAGGACACTCAGAGGAATATAACCAGCCCTAGTACATTTTCAGAGTCTTCTATGTCTCCTTTACTCTCTCTTGGATTTAAAATATAAAACCTCTTTGTGAATACATATTTCATCAGATAGTTGGCTTTGTTGTAGAAGCTGATTTCCCTGCTATCAGTGACTTATTGGTTCTTCTGTATCTTTTATTTTGTTCAATTTGTTGTTTGATGAATCAGTAAATAAAACTGCTAGTCACTATTCTAGATGCATTGCAATAATTAAAATATTTGTTTCAAGAAATTTAAAATATATTCAGATATCTCTTTCTAGTGTACAATAAAGCAGTCTGAAAAATATACATTAGGGAAAACACAGATCTTCTTTCATGTATTCTGATGTCTACTCCAACTTTTGTAGGTAGTTGACAATTACATTTCTAAATGTACTTCAAAACTAACAATATATTTATAGCTTGTTGGAGGTACATAGAATAAGTTGCATTTTTTAAACTTTCTAAAAATGAGTATTTCATAATATAGCAGTTGTTAATCTTGCATCTTGTAGCTGCATCAGATACCTAGTAACCTGTTGTTCAGTGTTAAATAAAGTACTGCATTTTGGAAAACACAACAATGTTGCAGAAATGCTTCAAACTGGATTTGGTCTTAGTATGCTTTTTACAATTGGATATAGTATTTGAAAGGGCTACTTCCACCTGAAAGTTTCAAGCACAGGACTTCTTTTCCAATTTCAGGAGCAGTTAAATCTTTTGCAAGGCTCACACAGTTATTCTGAAAGTTGCTCCTGGCTAGTTTCACATACAGGTGTATTCAGAGGCACTTCTCTGGAATAAAGAGAAGCCAAATACCTCTGGAAGTACATGCATTGCAGAGACAGCTAAGAAGAGATTCCATGACACAACTTACTGAGGGCCTTAGGAAAACCTGTTTTCTTTGAGCATAATTTTAATGAAGATGGCCAATAATTGGTTAGTCTTTTTACTGGATATGTCCATGGAGATTCTCAATCATCCAGCTCATGGTTGCCCCAAAGGTGCTTTTTCCAAAAGGCAACTGGACCATTTTGTTTTTTTTCTTTGAAACATTTCACTTCTCATCCAAGAATCTTCTTCAGTTCAACATTTAACATATGAGAAGTGAAACATTTTCAAAGAAGAATCCAAGAAAGTCCAGTTGCCTTTTGGAAAAAGCACCTTTGGGAATTTCACTGGATACTTTCTGATTTTGCTTTTCTGTTCTTGTCATTTGTTGTGGACTGATTTAATATTAAATCTGTGGTAAGCCATGGTCAAGGCCCAATTTTAGGTGGAAAGCATAATATAAATGATTTTACAGAAAAGAAATAAATGCCTTGGGGATTCCATTAGATTAATGATGACAAAAGAGCACTTATCCAAACAAGACATGTAATTAGAGTGTAGATCCCATTTAATAGCCACAGGTACAATAGATATAATTAAACTTGGACTTCACTAACAGTATAAGTATTACAAGTTTGGAGCTAAACCCTGTAGTATCCAATAGGGCCAGCTGGCAAGTACTCACAGAACCACATCGTAAACATTAAAACCCCTTTCTATAAATTTATCCTGTTGTGCACATATGTTTACTTAGTGACAGCTGCATTAATCAAGTTACCAGTGCAATCAAATAAATAAATCATTCACCAGAATATTAAATGTAGATTTTTAAAGAACTTGGGAGTTTTATGTTTAGTGACATTTCTGAAAAGAATATGTGCAAGATCAACTAATGGGAAATGACCCAACAATGTCTCAGGAACTCTCTGTGGCGTTCCGATTGCTTGAAAGGGCTAACTTTGTGAAGAAAGGAGAAAAGAACGGTAGTATTACCAAAAAGTAGAGCTACTATCTCACTGTTCTAAAAGTTTTTAGTTGGAGATTTGATATGTTTGCATTAAGAATGAATTTTCCCAACTTGATAGACATACACTTCAAATCCAGCATTATAAACTGCAGTAAATAACTATTATTCTTGGAATAAACCATTTCTCTGTTCTGATCAGTCAACAGAACGTGAGCTCTCATTAATGCCCTCAAGGTTTGCCACCTGCATAATTTATCCTCTATTTTATTTCAGTTTGTTAATTACATAGTCAATCAATTAAAAGGAGGAATTAATCAACCTCAAGTGTTTAGTAATCATCTATTTTCCTTCTCAGGAGGTTATTCTTCTGATTTCATTTAATATTTCCAATAACATTTTATTGTTCCTCCTGTTGGAGCAGACGAGTTGCAGCCTTTTGGTAATAGCAAGCTCTAGGCCTGCATTTGATGTGCACCGGCAACAATTTCTCCCACTTGGCCTCTTATTATGACTAACACTACATATTAATGAGATTGAAATGCACATTAATAATAACATCACCAGTAACATGAACTTTGTCTTTGCAATAATAATGTCCAGTGGGAAAAAAAAGAGCCATCTGTAATTAATATTGATAGAATATCTTTTCTGTTTCCCATTTTCAATACTCTTAAGTTAATATTAGAATGTCAATAATCTTAAACTATATTCTATAAACATCACTTATTGAAATTTTTAAAAGAGCCATCTGCTGGTAGGAATAAAACCAGTTTTCTCCAGACAGCAGTCATATCTGTACTGTATTTAACTGAGAAAAAAATCCCATTGTATTCTGTGCAATTTCTTTCTAAGTCAACATGTAAGGATCACACAATACTGGTGTAGTAATTAAGAGATAATTCATTACTGCATTGGGGAAATCAGTTTGAACAGGCAATTCAGACTTTGGTTAACCTCTTTTTTTAACCTCTTCCCCTACCAAATAACAGAGAAGCACATGTCAGAGACTCCTTTCAATAAGCCAAGTCAGTTCCATATAACTATGCAGCTGTTCGTGGTTTACTCCCTCCTCTTCCTTCTGTCTCTTCCTCTCTTTAAGCCACACTTGAGTGTGGCTGTTAATGCAGCACCTAATGCATTATGTAAGAAGCGTTGCACCAGCTTGCTTACCCAGTGTAGAGGTCCAATGCAGACCTTAGCGGCCAGGAGCGGGACAGTGGGATCCGCAGGACGTAGCTTCGCACATTCTCTGAGCACTGAGACAGCATGAGCAGACTGGGCAAGGGAGGAAGGAGAAACGAGAGGGAAAGGATGAGATGGTTAGATAATGCTCAATAAGATGCACAAAAGTTATTTATGCCAAATATTTTTTCTTCCAAAGGACGGGTTTCTTGTTACATGAATATTGAGACTTAGATTGGCTCTCAAAGTACACCTTTTGTTTTGAAGTCTTCTTGCCTCCTGATTCCCACAGATCAGTGGGTGTTCAGATGGTTTTTTGAAAAGTATGAAACAAGCATTCTGCATCTATTCAGTGGTATTATATTATTAGTTCTGTTTTACAGTAGGCCCCTAACAAAGGAAGAGCTTTGGTTCTTTGGAAAAGCTTTGGCAATGGGTGGGATTTCTGCAATATCAGTTTATGTAAAAACGTAAATACAGGTTGTCCTCAACTTACAATAGTTCACTCAGTGACCGTTCAAAGTTACAACCGCACTGAAAAAAGTGACTTATGACCATTTTTCACACTCATGAGCATCCCCATGGTCACATGGTTTACATTTGGATGCTTGACAACTGACTCACACTTATGACACTCACGGTGTCCTGGGGGTCCTGTGATCACCCTTTGCCACCTTCTGACAAGCAAAGTCAATAGGGAAACCAGGTTCACTTAACAACCGTGTTACTAACTTAGCAACTTCAATTATTCACTTAACAAGAGCAAGAAAAATCATAAAATGGGGCAAAAGTCACTTAATATATTTCTCACTTACAACATAAATTTGGGGCTCAGTTGTGCTCTTAAGTTGTGGGTACTTTGCATGGAACTATTGATTAACCAGTCTGTTCTGATGTTGTGAGGTTCCAAACTTCTCTCCTCCCCCCCAAGTTCGTTGGCAAGCCAAGAAGCAATATTTGTCACACCAGCAAAACAGTGTTTCGAAACTTGACACTATCTATATTGAGAGTGAAACAATAGATACCGGTAGGTATCCTAACAAGTTACAACCTGGAGCTAAAATATAAAACGGTATTTGGATTCTAGACTAGTGTTTCTCAACCTTAATAACTTTAATATGTGTGGATTTCAATTCCCAGAATTCCTCATCCAACATGCTGGCTGGGGAATTCTGGGAGTTAAAAGTCCATACATCTTAAAGTTGCTAAGGTTGAGAAACACTGTCCTGGACACTTGAGACACTGGTGCTAAACTCTCAAAAAAGAGAATTGTGATCTACACCAGTGCCCACAATGTATGGGTAATAAGTCAAGATGGTGGCTATGATGATGCAATCAAAACTCCACTTGGTTATTTTTTATGGAAATTGTGATGAGAAGATAAGAAAGAGTTTAAGGTTTAATTGCACCATCACAGCACAGCCATATGGGCTTGTTTGATCATACTCTGGGGATATCCCGCTGGTCAACTTACACATCCTCCAAGAAATATACAATATCTACACAACACACAACTCCCTTTTCAAGGTAGGTACAACATTCAGACCAGTTCCTCTATTGCTGGATGCAACACAAATCTGCCAAATATTTTTTTCTAAAGTAGGAAGTCTTGTTTCATTTGTAGCCATGAATTAATAGTATTGATTTTTCAATATTAGAGATGAGAGGATGGAGTCATAAGTGAAAAGCAGCAAGGAACCAGACAATCTTTAAAACTCTTGATAGTGAAGCATAAGAAAGATGTCACTGTGAACTTTATGGCAAAAGATCACTTGGCACAAAGCACCACATATGAAATGGTGTCCTATTTTACCCAGTTCAAAAAAAAAAAAAAAAAAAAAAAGCAACTGTAGGGATAAACAAGAAAATAAGGCTTGAAAGCAGAAATACAACAATGTATGAAACAGATGGAGATGGACCATGTCAAGGAACAAAATTACCATTTAAAAAGAAGTCTCCATGGAAGTTATAAATCACTCTCTCCCAGCTCCTGCCAGAAAAGCTAAAAGTCATTAGCGTAAGGGCTGTAGGATTAAAGGAGGACTGCTATTCCAAAGAACAGGGGCACTTACAAAAATACATGTCTCTTGGATCCTACAAAACAGTATCGTTTCACAGTGGGGATCTGGTCTGTACTAATCCTGCTGGATCTTACTGACTGGCCGTAAAACCACTGGAGAAATGCACTTCCATAGCTATTCAGATCCCCAGCTATACATTGTTTTATAGATGAATGCTAGCACTTTGAAGTACACCTGGAATGAAAATGTAACCACTGCAGCTTATGAAGTAGAAGTATCACATGGGTAAACTAAGGTATGTCCCAAACTACTCATATATCACTGCATTTTGGATGATGTGCAGCTTCTAACTGGTCTTCAAGAACAGTATAGTACCTTGCAATAATTCAAACAATGGCTAAGCCAAGAGTAACCATGAGAAAGGCCTCCCAATCCAGACCAAATGTATTTGTGCAAATGCCCTCCTGTCCACACCTCCAGTTGCTCTTCAAACAATTGCTGAAAATCTAGGAGAACTTTCACTGACAACAGGATTCTTTCTAGTCATTCTTCCTAGTGTTGAGCCTAAGTCTGTTCCTACCATCCAGATCCCAAGAGCCTCCAGGCACAAGAACAGGGCCTTGGCAGTTTAACCTCTTCAACCTTGTCTTGAGATATACAGTTGTGTATCATCTGCATATTGATGATACTTGAATTAGTGCTATCAAATGACAGCACTTACATAGATATCAAATTGGTGCTTATACTTGCTATTGCAGTATTTGCATCTTTTAATGCTTGTGCTAGCTGTTTCTTTGAAACAAGCTTCAATGCAGGCAGCCTTATTCTGTTGTTTTTGGGCTGTTCTAGATGCTCAGTTATTCTTTGTTTCAATTCTTTTATTTCAAGGTCCGCGCTAGATATTGGAGTTCCTGGATATCTGGTGAAAAATGGGTTACAGGACTCAGGACTGTTGGCTGAGCAACCAGGGCCAGCAGCTGCAGAACTACTGGAAGAAAAGGTGTTTACCCGTCGCAGATACACAGTGATGGAAAACAAAGAAATAATGATCTGTTACTACAGATCAAGTCCAACAAGACGAAGATATCTAAAACGAATGCACCAGTTCTGGAAAGAACAACATCCAGAATCAGAAATAACAGAACAGAGACTAGCAGATCAACGCCGATTTATAACACGAAATAAAGTATTTACAGAAACAGAATTGGACGAACTGCAAAGGTTTACCCAGGGCAAAGAAATCAAAGCCTTACAAGAAGTAATTCAGAATGTAGAGGCAAACCAGGGGGAGTTGGCAGTGAAAGAATCCAGTAGAGATATACAACTGTTCTCATTTGGAAACCAGGCACCTCTACCTCAGGAAGAACAAAACCCTCTAACTAAAGAAATAAAAGAATTGAAACAAAGAATAACTGAGCATCTAGAACAGCACAAAAACAACAGAATAAGGCTACCTGCATTGAAGCTTGTTTCAAAGAAACAGCTAGCACAAGCACTAAAAGATGCAAATACTGCAATAGCAAGTATAAGCACCAATTCACTGCAAGAAACAAACCAACTAATGTACAGCACAGCTGCAGTTATAACTGAATACCTGGATGCAAAATCAACAAAGAAGAAAAACAAACAAACAGTGCACCAGAAAAATGGAAGGTTAGACTAGAAAATAAGATCAGCAAGTTAAGATCACATGCAAGCAAGCTAGAACAGATGAAAGAAAAGAAGCTGAAGAACAAGAAGACCAAAGAATACTAATCAAGAAATACCACTTAGAAACAAGGAAGATCAAGGAAGCACTGGAAATAATAAAGCAACAAATAACAGCTATAGCCAGGAAAATCAGTAGATATGAAGCTCGAATTGCAAACTATAGGCAGAACCTCCAATTTCAATCCAATCAGAAACGTTTCTACCAATCCATCAATGGAGAAACTGCAAGGAATCAGTCAGTACCTGACAAGGAAGAAACAGTGCAGTTCTGGAAGCAGATATGGGATAACCCAAAGAAATACAACAAGGATGCGGCTTGGTTAAAAGAGGTGGATGCAAAAAAAACAGAAGTTGAAATGAAAGAACTAGTAATAACAACAAAAATGGTAGAAAAAAGAGCAAGGAAAATCAAAAATTGGCCAGCACCAGATGAAGATGAACTGCATGGATTTTGGTTGAAACTTCTAACTGTTATACACCCACTCATTGCCAAGCAGTTCAACAATATACTACAAGGAGGAGAAATTGAAAAGTGGCTAACAACTGGGAAAACCTACCTAATAATGAAAAATCCAGCAAAAGGGGCAACACCAGGTAACTAAGGCCAATTACCTGCTTACCAACAACTTTCAAATTACTAACTGGTGTAGTAGCTGATGCAGTGCAACAGCATCTAGTTGAAAACAATCTCTTTCCACCTGAGCAGAAAGGAAACCGCCCCAATAGCAGAGGAACAAAAGATCAACTCCTAATAGACAAAATGATCTTGGAAAACTGCAAGAGAAGGAAGACCAACCTGAATGTGGCATGGATTGACTACAAAAAGGCATTTGACTCTCTGCCACATGATTGGATAATAAAGTGCCTAGAAATAACAGGAGTCAGTAGAAACATCAGAAAATTTGTGCAAAGATCGATGGCACAATGGAAGACACAGTTGCAGATCAATGGTGAGAGACTGGGAGAGGTTAATATCAAGAGAGGAATATTTCAAAGAGATTCATTATCACCATTACTATTTGTTATTGCACTGTTTCCTCTGTCAACAATACTGAATAACTCAGGACATGGCTATCAAACATCAAAAACATCTACCAGACTATCCCATTTCCTTTACATGGATGACCTGAAGCTGATGGAAAACAGCATCTGAATAAATCGCTGCTCACACCCGTCCGTATATATAAGCTCATCGATATTGTAATGGAGTTTGGCTTGGACAAATGTGCCACACTTAACTATCAAACAAGTAAAAATTGAAACTGAAGAATCAAGATGCCCACGAATAACATAGAAGTCTGGATGAGGAAGAGTACTACAAATACTTGGGTATCCTTCAAACTGACAACATCAAGCACACTGAAGTCAAGAAAAAGATTAGAGGTGAATACATCAAGAGAGTGAAGAAGATCTTAAAGTCCAAACTCAATGGAGGAAATACCATAAGGGCAATCAACACCTGGGCAATACCAGTCATTAAGTACACAGCTGGAATAGTGGACTGGACTCAAGCAGAACTAAAAGCAATGGATAGGCAGACCAGAAAAATAATGACAATGAATCATGCCCTTCATCCACGAAGTGACATTGATAGACTTTATCTACCAAGGCAAATAGGTGGGCGTGGAATGCTACAAGTACATCAATGGTTGAAGAAGAAAAAATGGCTTTGGAAGAATATCTGAAGAACAATGATGAAGATGCACTGAAATTAGTATATCAGGAAGGCTTACTAACTACTGGAGAGACCAAACTGCCTACAAGAAAGACCAAATGAAGAACAGAATAGAGGCATGGGAAGACAAAGCACTACATGGCCAATACCTGAAAAAAATAGCTGGGAAAGCAGATAATAATAAAACCTGGCAATGGCTAAGAGCAGGAAAATTGAAGAAAGAGACCGAGGGACTAATTCTGGCTGCACAAGACCAAGCCTTAAGGACAAATGCATACAAAGTCAAATTGAGAAGACAGCAACAGACAGTAAGTGCCAGCCTTATGGCAAAGAAGCTGAATAAACAGGGACCACTTGGTAAGCTGTTGCAAGAAGATGCACAGACTGATTACAAGCACGGGGCAATGACAAGTATCAACAATGGTGCATTGGAAGATCTGCAAAAAATATCATTTGCCTGTAAGCAAAAAACTGGGTGGTATCCATAAAATGAGAAAACTCATAGAAAAATGATAAAATTAAACTGCTTGGGACTTCAGAATTCAAACAGACAAGCACCTGCAACATAACACCCCAGACTTAACAATTGTCGATAAGAAAGACAAAAAAGTCTGGATAGTGGACGTGGCAGTGCCTGGAGACAGCAGAATAGACAAGAAAGAACTGGAGAAGATAACAAAATACAAAGACCTACAAATAGAAATAGAAAGACTGTGGCAAAAGCACGCAAGGGTAGTACCAATAGTAATAGGCTCTTTGGGTGCAATCCCAAAACAACTGGAGCACCACTTGAACACCATTGGCATTGACAAATTCGCCATTAGTCAATTGCAAAAGGCGGCCTTACTAGGAACTGCTTCCATCCTGCGATGATATCTGTAATACCATCAAAACATCCACATCTGCCTCTCCCAGGTCCTTGAGAAGGACTCGATAGGTAGACAGAAATGCCAAATCCAGTTTGAACATCTGGCTGACTGTGATGATCGGAATAATAATAAATATAATAATAATAATAAATAATATAATAATAATATAATAATATAAAGGTTGGAAGTGACCTTGGAGGTCATCTAGTCACAGCCCCCTTCTCGCGGCAGGAAAACCCTACAGACCATTCGGACAAATGGCTGTCCAGTCCTCTTCTTAAAAACTTCCAGTGTTGGAGTCATTTACTGCTTCTGGCGCAAGCTGTTTCCAGCTGATTAATTGTTCTCACTGTCAGAAGTTTCTCCTTATTTTCTAGGGTTGCTTCTCTCCGTGATTAGTGTTCCACCCGTTGCTTCTTGTCCCTGCTTTCAGGCGCTTTGAAATAGCTTTTTCCCTCTTCTTTATGGCAGCCCCTGAGATATTGGAATACTGCTATCATGTCACCCCTTGTCCTTCTCTTCGTTAAACTATACATACCCAATTCTAGCAACCGTTCCTTATATGTTTTAGCCTCCAGTCCCCTAATCATCTTTGTTGCTCTTCTCTGTACTCTTTCTAGAGTCTCAACATCTTTTTTACATCGTGATGACCAAAACTGGATGCAATATTCCAAGTGTGGCCTTACCAAGGCATTGAAAAGTGGTATTAATACTTCACGTGATCTTGATTAATCTGCATTAACCCTCTGTTAATGCAGCCTAGCCTGTGTTGGCTGTTTTGGCAGCTGCAGCACACTGCTGGCTCATATTTTAGTGATTGTCTACTAGGACTCCGAGGTCCCTCTCACAGTTACTACTATTGAGCATGGTGCCACCTATGCTGTTATTGTGCATTTGGTTTTTCTTGCCTAAATGTAGAACCTTGCTTTTTTCACCATTGAATTTCATTTTGTTAGTTAGTGCCCAGTGTTCAAGTCTGTCCAGATCCTTCTGTATCTGAAGCCTGTCTTCTGGAGTGTTGGCTATTCCTGCCAGCTTGGTGTCGTCTGCCAATTTGATGAGTTCCCCATCTATCCCTTCATCCAAATCGTTGATGAAGATGTTGAAGAGTACTGGGCCCAGAACAGAGCCCTGGGGCACCCCACTACACACTTCCCTCCATTAGATGCAGTTCCATTGAGGACCACTCGCTGAGTACGGCCGGTCAGCCAGCTACGGATCCATCTGGTGGTGGTTCTGTCTACCCCACATTTTTCTATCTTGTCAAGTAGTAGGTTGTGATCTACTTTATCAAATACCTTACTGAAGTCCAAGTAATTATGTCCAGCACTCTTCGATCCTACTAATTGTCACTTTGGTCAAGATCAATAATATTTGTCTGGCAGGATCTATTTTTGACAAATCAGATGTTGGCTTTTTTAGTAATGACTTTGTTTGCCTCAGTTTTTCGTTTTGATTCGTTGTTTGATTATCTTTCCAGGATCTTCCCCAGGTATATGAGGTCAGGCTGATAGGTCTGTAATTTCCTGGATCCATTTTTTTTTTTTCTTTTTTGAGGATGGGAACTACATCAGTCTTTTCCATGTCCTCTGGTATTTTTCCCCTGTGTTTCCAGGATCTTTGAAAAATATAGTTAATTGGCTCCGATATCACTCTGCCAGTTCCGTTGAGAACTCTGGGGGTAATCCATCTGGTCCTGGCGATTTGAACTCTCTAGGCCTGGACGGTGCTCCCTAAACCATTTTCTTTGCCTATCTTAACTTGTTTTCGGTTTGTTTTTTTATGGCACTGAATTTTTGATAGGTTGGTCTGTTTTTTCCTTTTGTGTGAAGACAGATGCAAAAAACGAATTAAATAGTTCTGCTTTCTCCCTGTTGCTTGTCACCTTCTTGCCACTTCCACCCACTAATGGACCAATCGTTTCCTTCACTTTTTTCTTGTTTTTTACATGTTGAAAGAAGCTTTTTTTGTTATTTTTGACTTTGGTCGCAAGCCTTAGTTCATTTTGAGCCGTGGCTTTCTTCACTTCATCTTTGCAGGCTCGGGCTATTTGCTGATATTCTGACTTAGTTATGTTCCCCTCTTTCCACTTTCTATACTTGTCCTTTTTATCTTTCAATTGGTCAGAGAGTTCTTTATGCAGCCATGCTGGTTTCTTTTGAGAGCTGTTATTTTTCCTCTTTGTTGGTATTGTGCTAGACTGTGCTTGTATTATCTCATTTTTCAAAATTTCCCAAGCTTCTTGAGTTGTTTTCCCCTTGAGGATTCTCATCCATGGAATCCTTCCCAAGCCCTCTCTAAGTTTATTGAAATTAGCTCTCTTGAAGTCCAAGACTCTAGTTTGACTGTGTTCTATTGGTCGTGCTTCTATAATGTTGAATTCTAATATTGCATGATCACTTCTTCCCAGGGTTCCTATGGCTTCAACACCGTCTATCATTTCATCTCTGTTAGTGAGAATTAGATCCAAAATGGCTAATCCCCTAGTTCCCTTCTCTACTTTTGGGAGACAGAGTTGTCTGCTAGGTTTGCCAGGAACCTGTTTGATTTTCCACTTGGTGCAGAGTTTGTCTCCCAGTTGATGTCAGGGTAGTTAAAGTCCCCCATTACTATTGTGATGTGCGTCCTACATACCTTAGTTAGCTGACTAGCAAAAAGTTCATCTATTTCCTCTGTTTGGTTGGGTGGTCTGTAGTATACACCTATGGCAATGTCATTCCCCCCCCCTTTTATATTGACCCAAATGCATTCAAGACAGTTTTTATCATTGTTGTACTCTATTTCTGTGAAGATGTAGTTATTTCTTATATATAGAGCAACTCCACCTCCTCTTTTATTTGGTCTGTTTCTTTTAAATAATTTAAATCCCTCTAGCTGTGTGTTCCATGTGTGAGTTTCATCCCACCATGTTTCCTTAATGGCAACAATATCGTATCTGCCCTCATTAACCTGAATTTCTAGTTCACCCTGTTTGCTGTTCATACTTTGTGCATTGGTGTATAAACATTTGAGTCCTTTGTGGGTGGCCCTGTGTTTCCTTTCTACATAACATGTGTGGTGCCTGAGTTCCCCTATTGTCTTACCACCTATTTGGTTAGTGCACTTTATATGGCACTCGCTATTAGAGGCTTCATTTTGATTGGTAGCAAGGTTGGTATTCTTGTCCACACACACATCTATGCTACATGCACTGATAGCCCTATAGTTTTTAAAGTGCCGGGGACAGGGTTGTTCCGTATCAATTAACTCCCTGTCCCCGCTGTTTAGTTTAAATTTCCCTCCAGAAAATCTGTGAATTTATAGCCGAGTAACTCAGTCCCTTTTTTGATGGATGCAAACCATCTCTTTTGTACATCTTTTGATTGGACCAGCTACTGACATCGTGACTAATATATCCAAAGCCTTCCCCTTTACACCATTCCTTTAGCCACATATTGAATTGTGCTATGCGCTGGCCTTTTCCGTTTTGCTCCTTATACAATGGTAAAACCTCTGAGAAAGTAAGCCTACAGCCTATTCTGCTAAGTTCCTTCCCCAAGCTCTGGAAATCATTCTGCACAGAGAGTACATCTTTTTGGGACAGATCATTAGTGCCAAGGTGTACAATAGCCTCCACATCACAGAATAGAATAGAATAGAATAGAATAGAATAGAATAGAATAGAATAGAATGGAATGGAATGGAATGGAATAAAATGGAATGGAATGGAATAGAATAGAATAGAGCAGAAATGGAATAGAGTAGAGTAGAGTAGAATAGAATAGAATAGAATAGAATAGAATAGAATAGAATAGAATAGAATAGAATAGAATAGAATAGAATAGAATAGAATAGAATAGAATAGAATAACAGAAGAGCTGCCATTTGCTCTTTGAGGAGTACAGGAGATCCCTCAGATTTGGATGCATGATTGGTTCCCCGAGGCACTCTTTCCAGTGCCTCAAGATCCATTTTATGTTGTGTATTTTGGGCGAAGTCCAAGCCCTGAACTATCGAGTGGAACTATACATTCCTATGCTCTGAACATTATATGTTTATTGATGCAGGCTTGGTTTTCTGGATGGGTGTAAACAATGGATTGATGGCTTATCTTGGTAATAAAACAATAATTTAAGTTTTATTAATCAGATTTATTTTTATTCATTTGTTCTTTATTTATTAATAAATGGGAGACTTATTAATCACAATCAATTAAAAAGCCATTTAAAATACAAATACAAATAATACAAACACAAATGTTAAAAAAACCATTTAAAATACAAATACACTTATATTTGTTTTCGTGTTTCTATTTGCATTTTAAATGGCTTTTTAATTAATCTGTGATTCATACATCTTCTGTTTATTAATACATAATAAATTAATAAAAATAAACGTGATTAATATTACATTTCAATCTTTCACACTGAAATGTAAACAAGCAGATATTTCAGGGGCTGCCACAAAGAAGAGGAGGGGGTCAACTTATTCTTCAGAGCACCTGAAGGCAAGAGAAGAAACAATGAATGGAAACTGATCAAGGAGAGAAGCAACCTGGAATTAAGGAGAAACTTCCTAACAGAGAGGACAATTAACCAATGGAACCGCTTGCCTCCAGAAGCTGTGGGTGCTCCATCACTGGAGGTTTTTAAGAAGAGACTGGACAACCATGTGCTTGATATGGTATAGGCCAGTGGTTCTCAACCTTTTTAATGCTGCGACCCCCCACCCGGTCGTAAGTCGAGGACTACTCAACCGGTCGTAAGTCGAGGACTACTCAACTGGTGCAGCACCGTTTGCAGAATGGGACTTTTGGCAGGCTCAGCAGGGCAGAGACAGCCTGGACAATTCCTATTGGCTTTTGAAAGCCAATAGAATGAGACTCTATTCAAGAGAGTCTATTCTATTGGCTTTCAAAAGCCAATAGAATAAAAGGGAGTAGCACAACTAAGGAAAAGGGGGGGAAATGGCGACTGCGTTGTTTGGCAACCCCCATGAAATGGTCATTTGACCCCAAATGGGGTCCCGACCCACAGGTTGAGAACCGCTGTCTTAGTCCATGGATGGCTTCCTGAAACTCCCATTTCTTTCCCCCTCCCCCCTCCCCCCCCCGTTTCTATGGCACATTGAGCAGCTACAGAGGTTAGCAAGCATCTTAGCAATTCAACCTTGACAACAAGAGACACAAATATGTTTTCCTCCTTTTCGTGTATGAAGTGAAGTATTGCTAAGGGGATAGGATGTTACTCTTCCTTGCAATTATTGGAAGAACAGTAATTCTTACTGTACCCCCTGTAGATTTCCTCCCACAAAAGGAGAAAAGAAATAAAGTTCTGAATTCTCCCAATGCCGACTGGATATGTCACCTTAGCTTATCTTGCAAAGAAGCCATTTCTTGAAATCAGTGACATTTAATTGCCTTCCATTTTCTCTTTGGTGGCAACTCAAAGCATGTAAGCCAAAGCATACTTGACATTAAATGCCCATGCAAGGCCATCCACATGGCACAGCCTGTTTATTTTCTGCCAAAGCTCTGATGAGATTGCCTGGGGCAAATTCTAGGAAAATACAGTACATAAAGTTGTCCATGGTGCTTGCATTTCAGGGATTATAGCCATGATGCCCCAAAATTCAGGCAATTCCTCCTGTCTTTAGACCCCTTGAACCCTCAAGGAGAAGTCTTTCTCCCTCTATGATGGGAGATGCTTATTTGTTGCAAGATCCAGAAACCAGGAGAGATCCCTCAAAAGAGGGGAAAATAATGTACAGGAAAGGAGAATTTATAGAATCTCCCATATTACATATTTGGAATGAGCATGACAGGTTAAAAATTATAATGTCTACAATGCCATTTATACTATGGCATATGCCTTACATGAAATGCATGGATCAGGAACCCAGTCAGCCATAATGAGGTACGGAAAGAGGATTGCCAATGTCCAGTTACGACAGGTAATTGCTGGGACTTTTTATCCAGTACATGGGTAATAGAATGGAATGGAATGGAATAGAATAGAATAGAATAGAATAGAATAGAATAGAATGGAATGGAATGGAATGGAATGGAATGGAATGGAATGGAATGGAATGGAATGGAATGGAACGGAACGGAACGGAACGGAGTGGAGTGGAGTGGAGTGGAATGGAATGGAATGGAATAAAATACAGAATAGAATAGAATGGAATGGAATGGAACGGAATGGAATGGAACGGAATGGAACGAATAAAATACAGAATGGAATGGAATGGAATGGAATGGAATGGAATGGAATGGAATGGAATGGAATGAATAAAATACAGAATAGAATAGAATAGAATAGAATAGAATAGAATAGAATAGAATAGAATAGAATAGAATAGAATAGAACAGAATAGAATAGAATAGAATAGAATAGAATATGGAATGGAGAATAGAATAGAATAGAATAGAAGAGAATAGAAGAGAAGAGAAGAGAAGAGAAGAGAAGAGAAGAGAAGAGAAGAGAAGAGAAGAGAAGAGAAGAGAAGAGAAGAGAAGAGAAGAGCTGCCATTTGCTCTTTGAGGAGGTGATCCCTCAGATTTGGATGCATGATTGGTTCCCCGAGGCACTCTTTCCAGTGCCTCAAGATCCATTTTATGTTGTGTATTTTGGGTGAAGTCCAACCCCTGAACCATCGAGTGGAACTATACATTCCTATGCTCTGAACATTATATGTTTATTGATGCAGGCTTGCTTTTCTGGATGGGTGTAAACAATGGATTGATGGCTTATCTTGGTAATAAAACAATAATGTAAGTTTTATTAATCAGATTTATTTTTATTCATTTGTTATTTATTTATTAATAAATGGGAGATTTATTAATCACAGATCAATTAAAAAGCCATTTAAAGTACAAATACAAATAATACAAACACAAATGTTAGAAAAACCATTTAAAATACAAATACATTTATATTTGTTTTCGTGTTTCTATTTGCATTTTAAATGGCTTTTTAATTGATCTGTGATTCATACATCTTCTGTTTATTAATAAATAATAAATTAATAAAAATAAATGTGATTAATATTACATTTCAATCTTTCACACTGAAATGTAAACAAGCAGATATTTGAGGGGCTGCCGCAAAGAGGGGGGGGGTCAACTTATTCTTCAGAGCACCTGAAGGCAAGAGAAGAAACAATGGATGGAAACTGATCAAGGAGAGAAGCAACCTAGAATTAAGGAGAAACTTCCTAATAGTGAGGACAATTAACCAGTGGAACTATCTGCCTCCAGAAGCTGTGGGTGCTCCATCACTGGAGGTTTTTAAGAAGAGACTAGACAACCATGTGCTTGATATGGTATAGGCCAGTGGTTCTCAACCTTTTTAATGCTGCGACCCCCCAACCGGTCGTAAGTCGAGGACTACTCAACCGGTCGTAAGTCGAGGACTACTCAACTGGTGCAGCACCGTTTGCAGAATGGGACTTTTGGCGGGCTCAGCAGGGCAGAGACAGCCTGGACAATTCCTATTGGCTTTTGATAGCCAATAGAATTAGACTCTATTCAAGAGAGTCTATTCTATTGGCTTTCAAAAGCCAATAGAATAAAAGGGAGGAGCACAGCTAAGGAAAAGGGGGAAAAAAATGGCGGACTGCGTTGTTTGGCGACCCCCGTGAAATGGCCGTTCGACCCCAAATGGGGTCCCGACCCACAGGTTGAGAACCACTGGTATAGGCCATATCTTGTGGAATCAGGCTTTAGTGCTGTTAATCATATTATGACCAAAGAAAGAAACCGCCTGAATATTTCCGAAAGAGAAGACCCTTTGTTTGTTCCTTACAAAAATTGAGCCAGATATCCAGTATTTAGTTTCGCAGCATCAGCCTCAGGGATCACATTAATAATTTAATTAATGAAATGTAATTCCATCAGACTTCGTGCTTCTATGTATGCAAAGTATAAATAAAAAGATAGATTTAACTACAGTAAGTTGTTTTATAAAGATTTGTTCTGCCAAACTTAGCAAAAGTCCGACATAAAGTATTTGGTAAATAATTATTATTATATGCTTTGACTTGCTATAACTCTGCTTCATAAATTTTATAAAGTAAAGTTACTTCCCTGCTTTATAAATCACCATTACTGTGGAACCGGTGGGCGGTTGGAAAATTTTACTACTAACAGAGATACAAAAGTGGGCGGTAGGTATAAAAAGGTTGACTACCCCTAGCATAGGGTCTCCTGATTGAGCAGGGGGTTGCACTGGATGACCTCCAAGGTCCCTTCTAACTCTATTCAGATTGATTGTGTGAACACCCATCTGTGCATGCGCACATACACACACACACACATACAGAGAGAGAGAGAGAGAGTGTAATATAGTGCCATGAATATACTGTCCCAAGCCCCTGTTAAAAACCAACACACAACAACTGCAATGCTCACTTAGCTGTATTTCAAGGAAGAGTTGCCACATTTTACTTCAAGGCATAAATGTTTTAGAGTCTGATAGACAGCAATTTGGATTTATATAAAGAAAGGTAAAGCGATAGCCAGCAGTGATGTCAGGTCATTGGCCGGATCTTGAAGACATCCCAGGCAGTAGATGAAGAAGATGGCATTATTCTTCTGAGTGGTATCTAAGAGATTAGATAAAACAATACGTTGATCAAAGTGAGTTAAATGTTTCTTCTGCCTCCTGAAACCCAAAACTTATTCTCCCCTCCTTTCCATTCAGAGTTTTCCTGGAAACCCACTTCATGTTCATGTCTATGTCTTGCAATGCTTTGTAAATACAAACAATATCAGGCAGAATATCCCATTCTTAATAGAATAGAATCAAAGAGTTGGAAGGGACCTTAAAATAGGGGTGTCAAACTCAGTTTCATTGATGGCTGCATCAGCATTGCAGTTGCCCTGGGGGGGGGGGCGGGTAGGTATGGCCAGAGTGGGTGCAGCCTACTGGGTGGGTGTGGAGGGAGTGGGTGTGGCCTACTGGGTCGGCATGGCCAGCTCTTCATTGTTCCCGTCAAGGGTGCCTGTGGGGGCCTGGGCAGGAGTGGGACAGATCTGAGGTCTGTGGCAGAACGGGGTGGGACCAGGGCAAGTGCCAAGCCATGGTCCACTGGAGGAGCCTCATTGTTCTTCTCAGGCCATGTGGGGGGGATGGCTGGATGGTGGTGTGGGCTGCCCGGAGCCCTGGGCAGCAAAGATCAAATGCCCAGCCTGGCCCTCGAGCACTCGTGGCACTTCCCCAAGGGGGTGCCCAGCTGCACTTGCCTCCTCCTCAAGGCTGCTGCTGCTGTGCTTGCTCTCCTTAGCCAGGTTGTTCATGATGGGTACCAGGGCAATGTCAGAGGGAGACTGAATGTGTTTCAGCATAGATGGCCACCACAAAATTGTACATTGGCTCCCGGCCAGCCGGCCTGGGCCAGGGCCAGGGCCAAGGCAGTGGGATCCGTTCCCTCACTGTTTCCAGGATGGCTTCGTGGGCCACATGAAACCACTTCGTGGGTCGCATCCAGCCCCCGGGCCTTGTGTTTGAAATGTTTGCCTTAGAGGTCTTCTAGTCCAACCCTCTGCTCAAGCAGGAAACCCTTTACCATTTCAGGCAAATGGTTGTCTAATCTCTTCTTTAAAACTTCCAGTGTTGGAGCATTCACAACTTCTGAAGGCAAGTTGTTCCACTGGTTAATTGCTCTAACTGTCTTGTAGGAGATGACCAGGCTGAGCTCAAGGGAGTGGTCAACATGTCATAAGTCTCCAGTCCCTGTGTGCAGGAGATCTAAGTCTAGCCCACCTTGAATGCCTTTCTTATTTCCCGCTTATTTCCCTTGACTGTTAGTTGGTCAGATTCTTGTAGAGAGTCAATATAAAAGGGAAAAAAGTGACATTGCCATACGAGTATATTACAGGCCACCCAACCAATCAGAAGAAATAAATGAACTCTTTCCAACCAGTTAACAAACATATGTAGGAAGCATACCACAGTAGTAATGGGAGACTTCAACTATCCAGATATCAACTGGGAGACCAACTTCACAGAGAGTGAGAGATCAAACAGATTCTTAACTAATCTAGCTAACGACTTTATCATCCAAAAGGTAGAGGAGGGAACTAGAAGTAAAGCTATACTGGACCTAATTCTTACTAATAAATAAGAAGTGATAGAGGGAGTTGAAGTTGCCAGAACCTTGGGTGAAAGTGACCATGTCATACTGGAATTCAATATAATGCAAACACAAGCGATAGAAAATAATCTTCTTCAAAAATGCTAACAAGCCAGGTAGATGGTTAGCTTATAAATTGAAAAAAGAAAGAGAAAAAATCCCTGATAAATAAATTGCAAGATTTGAGAGGCGATTTACAATGTCAAAATGATATAATAAAAAAATAATTATTTAATTTTATGCAACACTCTATGAGATAAAAGAAATTACTCAAGAGAAAATAAGGCAGTATATAGAAAATGCTAAGCTACCAAAAAATCCCAGAGAACTTTAAAAAACATGCTAAATGGACTTCCGACTTGGCATCGCGGTGCCACAGATGTAGGAAGATGGGCTCTGTCTTTCGTGTCTGAATTCGCTCTGCTGGGGGACCCTGGAAAGGGTCAAAAATCGCCCCGTAGAGGTGACGAGCAAGGAGGGGACCCTCGTTTGATCGCGGGAGGGTGGCATCCCTTCCATTTGATCCAGGGAAGCCCTCCAAACCAGCAGAGGAATGATATGGCCAGTCACTAAGATGCTGACAGCCGAAGTCAAAAGTACCACCAAGCAACTTTCAAGCAACGTGGATGAAACTGGGTGAGACCTGATCCTCTCTTTAAGATTCTAAGTTTTCTTTCCTGTAAAAGCTGCCCAAAGCATTTTCCCCCTGTGAGGAGAGAGGGAAGGGAACCTTTACCCCACCCTCTAAGAAAAGCAGAGACTAACTACCCAGGGGAAACAGAGCAACTATAAGATTAATTTTAATCTAATTGCATGTATATTCTTTTGAAACTTGGGGACTAAAAGTGTTCCTTTTCTTATTGGAGACTTTTGTTTGTTTGTTTGTTTTTAAAAAATAAGACTTGAAAAACCACCATATAAGTTTTGCTTTAAAAGCTTAAAACGGCATTGGTGACATCTTGTGACAAATTATGGTATTACAATTTGTTATTGCCAAAAAGAGACTTGGCTTGAAGTCCAGACTTCAGACAAAATTTGTTTGACCTTGACAGTTACCACCTTTGAAAAATCCAGTTGCAAATAAGGGATTTCTGGGCAGCTTATCTGACCTACTTGAACTATGAATGTAAACTTTTACTGATTTTCAGAGCTATACTTGGGGAATTGCTTTCCTATCTCCCTGCATGAGTAGTATATGTTATTACATGAGATGATGGAACACCTTGGATTATAAAACTTGATAAACAATTTTTACTATAAAGACCACCTATAAAATGTGAAATAGATGTCCCATACCCAGCTACAAAAGACAAAAAAAATATTTTTAACGTTTGATTCTAAAGTCTTCAACTTAACATACTATCAAGAGAATGTGGATGAAGATCAGGAAAAAATCCTTTCCATGTTGAAATCAATACATGAAACCATCCTTTCAGCTTGTGACAAAATAAGAAGCACAAAGGAACTAGGTGCTAGTTTAAATATATAAATCCAGATCTTGACTACAAGCAAAGAACTAACAATGCAGAAAACAAAAGGAAAATTGGAACAACTAAATACTAAGACAGGGGACCCAATTGACCAACAGACCCAGCCAACTGAAAAATCAGAAAAGGGAGTGACAACATTGAAAATGGAAAAGATTTTTTACAAATTAAGAAATCAGAATAAATTTGAGGAAAAGGAAGAAGAACAGATTGAATGGAACATAAACCTATCAGGACAATTGTGGGAAATTGGAGTAATAGGGAGACGATTTAATGAATACCAATGGGCTCATTCTTCCCAAAAAAATTCAAATAAATGGTCTTTCTTATTCCAAATCATATATAATAAAGAAAGGGAGAACTATTTGGTGATTCAAAGGCACTGACATGGAAGGTTAGCTGGCAAAGGAAGAAAGCCAGAGTAAGGCTGAAGAAAATAATGGCTTTGATTTATTAGAGGGGATATTATATTACTAATTAGATGGTCGATTATGGTGGAAAATAGATAACTTTTAGAAAATAGAGTAACATTATAATTAAATAGGTAAGATGTGTAACTAGACCAGGGGTAGGCAACCTTGGCTCTTTTATGACTCATGGACTTCAACTCCCAGAATTCCCGAGTCAGCTATGCTGACTCAGGAATTCTGGGAGTTGAAGTCCATGAGTCATAAAAGAGCCAAGATTGTGTACCCCTGAACTACACTATTAAACTTTGGTATGAAAAGGGAAAAAGGGAGAAGTTGATATAAGGAGAACTTTTGGTCACCTAAACATAAAGTACTTGGAAGTCATAAATAGTAGTGTTTTCTTGAATATTGATGGGAAATTAAAGTTTGGGGGGAAGCAACAATAGGACATTGTTCATATAAGGACATTAAGTGCAAATGCAATTAAGATACGTATGGGCTACAAAAAGTGCATATAGTCCAGGCCATGGTTTTCCCAGTTGCAATGTATGGCTGTGAAAGTTGGACCATAAGAAAGGCGGAGCGCCAAAGAATGGAGGCCTTTGAACTCTGGTGCTGGAGAAGATTCCAAGGTCCATCTCTGTTTAGCCTATTCTATCCTATCCTTGCTGGAGAAGACTCCTGCGAGTCCCTTGGACTGCAAGGCGTTCAAACCGGTCAGTCCTAGAGGAGATCAACCCCGACTGCTCTTTCGAAGGCCAGATCCTGAAGTTGAAACTCAAATACTTTGGCCACCTAATGAGAAGGAAGGACTCCCTGGAAAAGGGCCTAATGCTGGGAAAGATGGAGGGCAAGAGAAGAAGGGGACGACAGAGAATGAGATGGCTGGATGGAGTCACTGAAGCAGTAGGTGTGAAGTTAAATGGACTCCAGAAGATGGTAGAGGACAGGAAGACCTGGAGGAACGTTGTCCATGGGGTCGTGATGGGTCGGACACGACTTCGCAATTAACAACAACAACATGGGCTACAAAGTATTGATAAATGTAACAAGGATGTTTCTACTTAGTTGAAAATAAGAATTCTGTTTGCCCAATATGAGATAAAAGTCACTGGCACCCGACAGATTACATCCAAGAGTTCTGAAGGAGCTGGCAGATGTTATCTCAGAACCATTGCACCATATCTTTCAAAAATCCTCAAGCACCAGGGAAGTACCTGAGGATTGGAAAAGGGCTGATGTGGTTCCCAGCTTCAAGAAAGGAAAAAAAAAGACCCAGGAAACTATAGACCAATCAGTCTAAGATCAATACCTGGAAAGATCCTGGAAAAGATAATCAAAAAACAGATTTGTGAACAACTAGACCAGTGGTTCTCAACCTGTGGGTCGGGAGCCCATTTGGGGTCGAACGACCATTTCACGGGGGTCGCTAAACAATGCAGTCCGCCATTTTTTTCCCCTTTTCCTTAGTTGTGCTACTCCCTTTTATTCTATTGGCTTTTGAAAGCCAATAGAATAGACTCTCTTGAATAGAGTCTAATTCTATTGGCTTTCCAAAGCCAATAGGAATGGTCCAGGCTGTCTCTGCCCTGCTGAGCCCGCCAAAAGTCCCATTCTGCAAACGGTGCTGCACCAGTTGAGAAGTCCTCGCCTTACGACCGGTTGAATAGTCCTCGACTTACGACCAGTTGGGGGTCGTGGCATTAAAAAGGTTGAGAACCACTGAACTAGAAGCAAACAAAGTTATAACTAGTAGCCAGCATGGGTTGGTCAAAAACAGATCATGCCAAACCCATCTTATTTCATTCTTTGATAAAGTGACTCAATTACTAAACCAGTGAAATGCTGTGGACATAGTATACTTAGATTTCAGTAAGGCAAAGTAGACCACAATCTACTGTTTAGTAAGCTAGAAAAAGGTGGGATAGACAACATCACTACCAGATGGATCTGTAGCTTGCTGACAAACCATACTCAACGAGTAGTCCTCAATTGTACTACAACGACATGGAGAGAAGTAAGTAGTGGGGTATCACAAGGCTCTGTCTTAGGCCAAGTACTCTTCAATATATTCAATATCTTCATCAATGACTTAGATGAGAGAATTGAAGGGAAACTCATCAAATTTGCAGAGGACACTAAGCTGGCAGGAGTAGCCAACACCCCAGAAGACAAAATCAGGATCCAAAAAGATCTTGACAGACTTGAACAATGGGCCCTATCCAACAAAATGAACTTTAACGTGGAGAAAAGCAAAGTTTTATACAGGCGGGAAAAATCAAAGGTTTAAGTACAGATTAGGTGAGACCTGGCTCAAAAACAGCAACTGTGAGAGGGACCTTGGAGTCCTAGTGGGCGATCCCTTAAACATGAGCCAGCAATGTGCAGCAGCAGCCCAAAAAGCTAATACAATCCTGGGTTGTCTAAACAGAGGCATAGAATCAAGATCACGCAAAGTACTAGTACGGCTTTATAAAAGCCTAGTGAGACCACACCTGGAATACTGCGACCAATTTTGGTCACCATACTACAAAAAAAAATGTTGACAATCTGAAAAAAATTCAGAGAAGAGCAACTACGATGATTAAAGGCCTGGAGACTAAAACATACGAAGAACGGCTGCTTGAGCAAGGGGCTGGACTAGAAGACCTCCAAGGTCCCTTCCAGCTCTGTTCTGTTCTGTTCCAATCTATTGTGTTCTAAATCTTTATACTCATTTAAACTGCCTGGATCTCCTGATTTCTCCCACGCTTGACAAATCTACAATTGTGGCCTCTCTTTTAGGGAACTTTTTTCTTACCGAAAACAGCACACTTCTTGGTTGATACAATCCTTTGGTCCAAGGTTCCTGTGGTTTATAGGACAGGGAGGCCGCATGCAGTGTGCATTACATTTCCGGCACTCGGAACAAGCATTCCCTATTAAAAGGAAAAGAGGAGAGAAGTAATTGATGAGTAAAGCTACTTCGATATTTACATACATTTCACATTCCAAGACACCACTACCACTGCAGAATTCCTGTGACTTCCTTCCTTCCTTCCTTCCTTCCTTCCTTCCTTCCTTCCTTCCTTCCTTCCTTCCTTCCTGCCTGCCTGCCTGCCTGCCTGCCTGCCTGCCTCCTATATTGGTTTTCCAGTCCCTCCTTTATCCCCTATATACTATTGGATCCCTAGTCTTAATTCAAAAGAAAGATCAATGACATATTTTTCAGACCTTTATAAGCTCATATTGTCAATAGTCAATAGTCATTACCTCAAAAAGAATAAACAAAACTAAAAGGTGTCAGAATAACCAAATAACAGAGCTAGAAGGTACTTTGGAGGTCATCTAGTCCAACCCCCCCCCCACTCAGGCAGGAAACCCTATACCATTTCGGACCAATGGCTGTCCAGTTTCTTCTTAAAAACTTCCAGTGTTGGAGCATTCGCCGTTTCTGGAGGCAGGTTATTCCACTGGTTAATTGTTCTAACTGTCAGGAAGTTTCTCCTTAGTTCTAGGTTGCTTCTCTTGATCAGTTTCCACCCATTGCTTCTTGTCCTGCCTTCAGGCGCCTTGGAAAATAGCTTGACTCCCTCTTCCTTGGGGCAACCCCTGAGATACTGGAAGACTGCTATCATGTCCCCCCTTGTCCTTCTTTTCATTAAACTAGACATACCCAATTCCAGCAACTGTTCTTTGCATGTTTTAGCCTTCAGTCCCCTGATCTTTGTTGTTGCTCTTCTCTGCACTCTTTCTAGAGCCTCAACATTTTCTTTTACATCGTGGTGACCAAAACTGGATGCAGAATTCCAAGTGTGATCTTATTATCCATGATTGATATATTTCTAGCTAAAAGGTTTAGCTTTCATTCTAAAAGTTCTTTTTTTAAGCTTTTGCAAATTCTGACCCTCAGTTGAATGGTAGACCTAGAAAAGATGCATTAGACTACCATGCTTTCAAAGTTGATCATATTTGTTTAGAAAGGAGTGAGCTATCAATCCATTTTGAATTATCAGTAATTTAGTTTCTTACCTGGTTCAGGCAGGAATGCAAGTATAAGGAATGCGAAGAGCAGATAAAATACCTTCATGTTGGGATTGGTTCTGGACCAAATCTTACTGCTGGGACAGGACACAGCTCTCTATATATAGAGTTCTAATGTTTCATCACTCCACTTTGGTAAAATATTGCAAATATTTTTAGCAGTTACTTTTACCGTTCTTACATAAGGTATGGTTGCATCTTACTTCTGTTGAAATGCCCCTGTGGGTTTGCTTATGCAAAAATCCTTGGGAAAGCAAGAGTCTTGGTTGAACAGATAATCCGCTGTATGCCAAAGGTGCTTTTTTCAAGGGGCAACTGGCCTTCTTTTTTTCCCCTTTGAAGATGTTTTGCTTCTCATCCAATGCTTGGTCATAAGTCAAGGACTATCTGTACACTAAAATAACAAATTAAATGCAAAAATCCCCAGTTAAAAAAATGATATAAACCACAAATGTGAAGAGAAATCTCCCCCCAAAAACAGAAAACCCTATACCATATAAGGCAAATGATTATCCAATCTCTTCTTAAAAACCTCCAGTGTTGGAGCACCCACAACTTCTGGAGGCAGGTTGTTCCACTGATTGTTTCAAATGTTAAGAACTTCTTCTTCCTTGGTTGTAGATTGCTTCTCTCCTTGATTAGAATAGAATAGAATTGAGCTGGAAGGGACCTTGGAGGTCTTCTAGTCCAGAAGGAGAACCTATACCATTTCAGACAAGTGACTGTCTAGTTTCTTCTTAAAAACCTCCAGTGTTGGAGTACCCACAATTTCTGAAGGCAAAGCTGTTCCACTGGTTAATTGTCCTCACTGTCAGGAAGTTTCTCCTTAGTTCCAAGTTGCTCCTCTCTTTAATTAGTTTCCATCCATTGCTTCTTGTCCTGCCTTCAGGTACTTTGAAAAATAAGTTGACTCCCTCTTCTTTGTGGCAGCCCCTGAGATACTGGAAGACTGCTCTCCTGTCTCCCCTGGTCCTTCTCTTCACTAGACTAGCCATGCCCAGTTCCTGCAACCATTCTTCATATGTTCTAGCCTCCAGTCCCCTAATCAATTTGGTTGCTCTTTTCTGCAGTCTTTTAAGAGTCTCAACATCTTTTTAATAGAATTGCAGAGTTGGAAGGGACCTTGGAGGTCTTCTAGTCCAAGCCACTGCTCAAGCAGGAGACCCTATACCATTCCAGACAAATGACTGTTTTTATATTGTGGCAACCAAAGCTGGATGCAGTATTCCAACTATGGTCTTACCAAGACATTATAAAGCTGTACTGTCACACGATCTTGATTCTATCCCTCTGTTAATGCAGCCTAGCACTGTGTTGGCTTTTTTGGCTAATCTGCAGCACACAGATGCTCATATTTAAGTGATTGTCCACTAGAAGTCCAAGATCCCTCTCACAGTTACTACTATTGAGCAAAGTACCCCTTATACTATACCTGTGCATTTGGTTTTTCTTGCCTAAATGTAGAACCTTACTTTTTTCACCATTGAATTTCATGTTGTTAGATAGCGCCCAGTGTTCAAGTCTGTCCAGATCCTCCTGTATCCTAAGCCTGTCTTCTGGAGGGTTGGCTATTCCTGCCAGCTTGGTGTCATCTGCAAATTTGATGAGTTCCCCTTCTATCCCCTGTAGTCAATCTTTTTTTAGATCCCAAATAAATATATACACTCAACATTTGCTTGGCATATCAATAGTTGTATACTGCCAGTTGAAGGAAGTGTGTATGCAACAGACATATTCTAGTAGGTGTAAGAATTCCATACCTGCCCAAGGACTCTTATTCAACTGAACGAGAACTTCTAGAGAAGAGGGGAGAATCTTTCAAGATATATTTTCCTCCTTGCCTGCAATACCATACTGAAGGCTAAAACATATGAAGAATGGTTGAAGGAATTTGATACCTCTAGTTTAATGACAAGAAGAATGAGCGGTGATATGATAGTAGTAATCCAATATTTGAGGAGCTGCCACAAAGAAGATGGGATCAATCTATTCTTCACCTGAAGCACCTGAAGGCAGAACAAGAAGCATCTGATATCAATTGATCAAGGAGAGAAGCAACTCTGTACTAAGGAGAAATTACCGATGGTGAGAACAATGAATCAGTGGAATGACTTGTGGGTGCTCCATTACTGGAGGTTTCTAAGAAGAGACTGGAAACCATTTGTCTAAAATGGTATAGCTTGAGCAGAGGGCTGGACTAGAAGACCTCCAAGGTTCTACTCTGCTCTGCTTTGCTCTGCTCTACCCCATCCCACCCCATTCCATTCCAAACTCAAATGCATCCTGCCTATGAAGTTGGGCTGAGCAATTAAATTCCAAAGAATTGATGCCATGAGAAATGGATCGTGAGAAGGTCCTTTGAGGAGTTTGATCTTGGGTAGTGATGGACAATGAGTAGGCACTTGACCTAAGCTTTGCCTTGAAATTTAAGTTTCCTTCAGAGTTTAGAATATCACTATAGGTCCAGATTTTTTTCAAAGTCCACTAAATTTGGGTGTACAAATGCTCCCATTGTTGATAACCGCCCTGGAACTTTCAAATAGATTTTGCTTTTTAGTTTTCCCCATTTTGTTAACAATGCATTTCTTATATAATGATTTTGGAAATCAATTCCAAAGAATTGGTGCAGTGAGAAATGCATAGTGAGAAGGTCCTTTGAGGAGTTTGATCTTGGGTAGTGATGGACAATGAGCAGGCACTTGACCTGAGCTTTGCCTTGAAATGGCACCCAATTCTGGGATCCACAGATGGTCTCTCCATAACCTTGCTACAGAAGCTGAATGAAAACAGAAGTCAGCTATCAACAGGTGCACTCAATATTGGCAGATCAGTCAGATGGGGAATGATGCAATTTGCAGTTTTGGAAGGAAAGTTAAGTCAGTGCTCAATAATGTGGTTCTTTGCTCAAGAATGACAGGAAACAGGTGGTGAGGAAAGTCTGGAAACTGAATCTCTAAAAGTGCCTTGAAGCCTGTTGAGCTTTTATACAGTACAAGAAATGATCAATTATCTCACGTAAGGAGGGCATGCAGGAGAGGAAGTGAGGAAACCTCTATCCCAACTGACAGTCTTTGGAAATAAAGTTAAATGAGATAAAGAATAGAATAAGTTAAGACCACTGCTGACTTCCAGGCATAGAAGGGATTGAGGAGTGCTATTGGAAAATGAGGGAAACAAGCAACAAGAAAGATTAGGGGTCTGGAGGGAAAGTGACTAGAATGACCAGGCTGACTCTCCTGCTACTGCTCTGTTGGGTCTTGCCTCCAATTACTGCTAAGAGGATTCAGACCAGATGTGTGTTGCCAGAACATTTAAAGTTTCAATATGAATGGGAATTTTACAGGTCTGGTGATCTGAATGTTGGGGGCAATTTGCCTCTGGCAAGTTTTTTGCTGTTCAGAATCCCAGATTTTCAAAAGGACCCATTGCAACTTAATAATCAAATTGCATAAGGTTCACCTGGAGGGGAAAGATGTAGGTGGCAGTTTTCTTTGTTTCAGATTCAGGGGCTCCTGTAAGAAATACTCATTCTAGGGATCTTCAGATCTTTGTCCTTTACTCAATAAAGAGAAGAAATCAAGAAATAGGCTAGAATTTCCTGTGTTTCCAGAATTGTTCATGAGGAAGACGGCACACCAACTTAAAACGTAGGAGGAACAACGCCTCAGAGACTGTACTGGCCTAGCGAAGAAGCTGACCTATAACATTAATTTGGACATGAAGTCATAGTAAAAAAAAAAAAAAAACCTCAAGGGAAAGTTCAATCTTTTTCCATTGTGGGGTACTGTCAAAAAAAATCCCTCAGTTTGGGAATCAACCATGTGTGGGAAGTCAGAGCCCCAGAGAAGGAAACATTAAAAGGGCAGAAAAATATATTTTTCCTCAAAAGGATTTTGAAAAGCAGAAAGCAACTTTGCCCTCAAATCTCTTTGCTCCAAGTAGGAGCCAGTTCTATACAAATGCAAATGTAAACCATCAGAAAGGCCCCAGCTAGGAGATCAAGAAGACAGAGACTTAAAATCTGCATGCCCCACCCAAACTCTAGGAATCATTAGCCCCATCACCTGGGAAGCAGGATATGATAATAGGATTAAGCCTAGAAAAACACTCAGAAATAGCCTTAAGGTTCATGCCACAGAAACAGGAAACTATTCCAAACAAGGCTAGAGGGGGTATAAAAACCTACTACCCATGTGCTCAGCCCTTCTTTTCTCTGGTCTTTCCTGCAAGAACAATCTTTCTGCCTCTTCAATAAACTGTAACCTTCTTCCCAAAGCAGTCGCCATGTTGCTTATTTATTCCCGGCTTGGATGAACCAGGATGAAGACTTTAATCCAACATATGAATGATGGCCCATAGTAAATCTGCGTGGGGACCATCTTGTGCTCAGATCTGAAGAAGCTGCTCCAAGAGAGAAACAAATTGATTAGGGTTTTAGAAACAAATTGGGAAGGTGTTCAGGCACTGGAGCAAAGTGAAGAATAGAAGGCTGTAAAAGGATCTGGGATATAAACAAATGGGCTTTTCTCAGAAACCCACCCAAGTTTAATCAAGAAACATCCTTTAAAAAAAGCCAAAACAACCCAAGGAAACATGTGACTTATTGCTCCAAGGACACACAAAAAAGGCAAGGCCAATCCCACCAGCACACAAGACCTTTCCTATAATCTCCTGAACTATAAGTGGTGGTTTAAGCTTTGGGGAAATGAAAACTGACTTATAACAATATTGTGAAGATGACTGAGGCATAAAAGAAGGATAACTTGGAAAACTTTGGGTTTTATAAACTTTACTTGACTCTCAACTCCATCTTTGAATTAGCAACAAGAGACACAAAGATGTTTTTCCCTTTTTTTAATATAAGCTTCTTATTCATTTTTTCCATACAAACAATAATAATTTTTCAATCAACGTGCTGTCTGAGTTTACATATGCTAATACATATTTAACTCCTAATCTTTTATTCTTTCCTCTAGCCAATGGTAAAATAAATCCCAGGTTTGATAATAGTCTGTTTCTTCCTTTTCTTTCAATCTCATAGTCAATCTGTCCGTCTCTGCGCATTCTAGTATTTTTTTAATTATTTCTTCATCTGATGGTATTCCTTCATTCTTCCAGTGTTGCGCAAATATAATTCTTTCTGCTGTTGTAACATGCAAAGCCAAGTATAAGCTTTGTTTATTAGTCTTTTCTGGCATTATACCTAATAAAAAAAAGTTCAGGTTTACAATCAACATATTCTCCTAACATCTTTTGTAACCAAGTATGTATTTTTTTCCAATAGTTCTTTGCTTTATCACATGTCCACTAAACATGATAATATGTGCCTGACTTGTGTTTACATTTCCAACATCTATCTGACATATTTTTAAACATTTTTGCTAGTCTTGCTGGTGGCAAGTGCCATCTATAAAACATTTTATATAGATTTTCTTTATAAGAAGTTGACATTGTCAGTTTGTAATTTCTTTCCCGTAAGTTTTGCCATCCTTGTAATTTTATATTAAATCCAAAATTGTTCCCCCATCTTATCATTGTTTCTTCAACTTGTTTGCTTTCCATTTTCAAAGTTAATACAAAATTATACATTTTCTTCATTAATTTCTCATCCAAAGTTAACAAAGTCTTATCCAATACAGTTTGTTCCTTATAAAATGCATACATTTTAACATCTTTATCTTATCTAGTTTGTATTTGTAAATGTATCCACCATGATAAGTTGATACCGTGATTTTCCATTTCTTGTTTAGATTTTAAGTTTACTTCAGAGTTTAGAATATCACTATATGTCCAGATTTTTTTCAAAGTCCACTAAATTTGGGTGCACAAATGCTTCCATTGTTGATAACTGCCCTGGAACTTTCAAATAGATTTTGCTTTTTATTTTTCCCCATGTTGTTAACAATGCATTTCTTATATAATGATTTTGGAAATCAATTCCAAAGAATTGGTGCAGTGAGAAATGCATAGTGAGAAGGTCCTTTGAGGAGTTTGATCTTAGGTAGTGATGGACAATGATGGACATCTTTATCATATCTAGTTTGTATTTGTAAATGTATCCACCATGATAAGTTGATACCGTGATTTTCCATTTCTTGTTTAGATTTTAAGTTTCCTTCAGAGTTTAGAATATCACTATATGTCCAGATTTTTTTCAAAGTCCACTAAATTTGGATATACAAATGCTTCCATTGTTGATAACCGCCCTGGAACTTTCAAATATATTTTGCTTTTTATTTTTCCCCATGTTGTTAACAATGCATTTCTTATATAATGATTTTGGAAATCAATTCCAAAGAATTGGTGCAGTGAGAAATGCATAGTGAGAAGGTCCTTTGAGGAGTTTGATCTTGGGTAGTGATGGACAATGAGTAGGCACTTGACCTAAGCTTTGCCTTGAAATGGCACCCAATTCTAGGATCTACAGATGGTCTCTCCATAACCTTGCTACAGAAGCTGAATGAAAACAGAAGTCAGCTATCAACAGGTGAACTCAATATTGGCAGATCAGTCAGACTATCAGAATGCAATTATATTTCATCTCTAGTTATCAACTATAGAAAACCCCATTTCTGCCTTCCCTGGATTCTGCCATATGGTAAAGGGAAGGGGGTGAACAAAGGGGCTTTATGGCCCTCACTTCCTTCAGTATACTTCAAAGAGACTGAATGTGGATATCGCCAAAAGGACTAACCATAACAATGGGGCTATAACCTTTCATGTAGTTCTCTCTGAAGTCTCCATCCAGCCAGCAGTAAGGAAAAGGGGGTGGGAGTGTAATGCCTGAGACTGTTGCTGGAAGAAGGGGGTGATTGGGTGGGGCTACTGGGGAACCCCTTAAAACCTTGAATGGGAGAGCTTGGACCCCAAGTCCTGTCTAGAATGCCTGCAACCATTTTCTCTTAATAAAGGATGCCTGTTGGAAGAATTATTCCAAGAGTTCTGTCTTCTTAAGATGCAAAGTGAAGTAGGTCCTTAAACAGATGGGGAATGATGCAATTTGCAGTTTTGGAAGGAAAGTTAAGTCAGTGTTCAATAATGTGGTTCTTTGCTCAAGAATGACAGGAAACAGGTGGTGAGGAAACTTGGAAACTGAATCTCTAAAAGTGCCTTGAAGCCTGTTGAGTTTTTATACAGTACAAGAAATGATCAATTATCTCATGTAAGGAGGGCATGCAGGAGAGGAAGTGAGGAAACCTCTATCCCAAACTGACAGTCTTTAGAAATAAAGTTAAATGAGGTAAAGAATAAAATAAGTTAAGACCACTGCTGACTTCCAGGCATAGAAGGGATTGAGGAGTGCTATTGGAAAACAAGAGAAACAAGCAACAAGAAAGATAAGGGGGCTGGAAGCTAAAACATAGGAAGAATGGCTACAGGAATTGGGAATTTCTAGCCTAGTGAAAAAAAGAATTAGAGGAGACATGATAGCAGCCTTCCAGTATTTCAGGGGCTGCCACAAAGAAGATGGGGGGTCAACTTATTTTCCAAAGCACCTGAACGCAGGACAAGAAACAATGGATGAAACTAATCAAGGAGAGAAGTAACCCTAGAACTAAAGAAATTTCCTGACAGTGAGAACTAGAAACCAGTGGAACAACCTGCCTCCAGAAGCTGTGAATGCTCCAACACTGGAGGTTTTTTAGGACGAGATTGGACAACCTTTTGTGTGAAATGGTACAGGGTCTCCTGCCTGAGCAGGAGGTTGGACTAGATGACCTTCAAGGTCCCTTCCGTTATTCTATGTTCTATGAAAAGCATATGCTGCCTAAATAATTGTGCGAGGGAGTTCAGCGGTTATTTAAAAGGTGGAGGAAGAGACTAGGACTTTTATTTATTGTTTATGGTTATTGGCTTTTTGTTATTTGGGACGAAAGGTTAGGCTTGGGGGAAGGAACTTTTAAAGCTCAGTTATCTCAGAGAACCTGCCACGCGGAAATTGAAGCTACGAAAAAACAGGGCCACAATATTTGTATGGCTTCCTTCTAGACTAGGCCCCACAGGTCTATACAACAGAGATAGATGGTTTTAGTACTGGTAAACATTTCCTAGGGAATCTGCTAACCACTGATGTCATGAGCCAATCTTGTTTTGTGGGAAAGGCACCAGGCAAGGAATAGGAATCTACACGTTCTAGTCCCACCTAAACCATGAAAGCCAGTTAGGTGACATTGTGCCAATCTCTCTCTCTCCCTCCCTCCCTCTCTCCCTGCCTGCCTCCCTCCCTCTCTCCATCCATCCATCTATCTATCTATCTATCTATCTATCTATCTATCTATCCATCCATCCATCTCTCTATTTCTATCTCTATGTATATGTATCCAAAGCACCTGAAGGCAGGACAAGAAGCAACGGGTGGAAACTAATCAAGGAGAGAAGCAACCTAGAACTAAGGAGAAACTTCCTGACAGTGAGCTCTGTATCTCACTGTGGAAAAGGGCTGAGCTTTTATTGTATTTCCCCCCACCCCCCATTGCCTTCTGCCCAAATTAATATTGTAAATCAACTTGTTCAATAGATCAGCACAATTTTTAAGGTGTTGCCCCCTCCTTACATTTTACACTGTTTATCTATTCCCCATTGAAGAGTTTTGGCAAGAATCCTAGCCTATTTTATGAGTTCAGATCTTTATTAAGAAAAGCCCCCAAATATGATGATTAGGGGACTGGAGGCTAAAACATATAAGGAACGGTTGCTAGAATTGGGTATGTCTAGTTTAACGAAGAGAAGGACAAGGGGGGGACATGATAACAGTATTCCAATATCTCAGGGACTGCCATAAAGAAGAGGGAGCCAAGCTATTTTCCAAAGCACCTGAAGGCAGGACAAGAAGCAACGGATGGAAACTAATCAAGAAGAGAAGCAAACTAGAACTAAGGAGAAACTTCCTGACAGTGAGAACAATTAACCAGTGGAACAACCTGCCTCCAGAAGCAGTAAATGCTCCAACACTAGAAGTTTTTAAGAAGAGACTGGACAGCCACTTGTCCAAAATGGTGTAGGGTTTCCTGCCCGAGCAGGGGGTTGGACTAGATGACCTCCAAGGTCCCTTCCAACTTTACTACTACTATTATTATTATTGAACATGCAAGCAAGCTAGAACAGATGAAAGAAAAGAAGCTGAAGAATAAGAAGACCAAAGAATACCTAATCAAGAAATACCACTTAGAAACAAGGAAGAGCAAGGAAGCACTGGAAATAATAAAGCAACAAATAACAGCTATAGCCACTTTACTACTACTACTACTACTACTACTACTACTACTACTACTATTATTATTATTATTATTATTATTATTATTATTATTATTATTATTATATGAACGCTATGAGAACAATGTAAACATCACCACGACAAGTATTTTTTGAAAGGACTCCCTGAATCCAGAAACAAAGCAAACAATTATCTAAATCTTTTCCTACCAGGTCGAAATGAAAGGCTGGAAGGGTGTTTTTTAAAATCTGGGAATTCAAGCATACAAAAGGGTACCAGCAGCAAATGCCCACCAACGATCATATCACCAGGCCTGTAATCATCCTCCAGATTCCAGAAAGGCTTTTTCAACAGACATTTATTTGGCATCTTCTCAGCAGAAGTTGGAGTCAGGAGCTGGAGGAGCAGCAGCAGAAAGCAGCCCAGTCATTCTTCTCTCCTTCCTTCCTTGATCAGAAATCAAGGTTTGTGCAGAAGAACTGAACTGCAGGAGGCACTTGGAATCTCAGCAGAGCTTTAGCACAACAGAGGCAGTCCATGCCACCTGAGTGACCACAGGGCAAATTTATATCAACCTTGTTTCCTCTTACCTGTGTTTGGGCTGTGACCAAAGAGAAAACTAAGACCAGCTGATCTTTACCAAACCCAGGATGTTGCTTTTTGCAAAAAGGCAAGGTGACATGTGCTGCCCCCACTGGGAGAACTGGGAGCATATTTTTTTTATAACTTGTTTTATCTTGGAAGATTTGTCAGGTAGAAATCTCCAGGGGATACAATAACAATTACTGTACTTCTGGCAGTTGCAAAGAAAATAAATTATTCTCATACTAACTTATTTCTGTGCATCAGAAGAGGGAAAGCATGTTTATGAGTGTCTTGCTGCTTATCCACAGAGCAGAAGCAATTGAGAGTCAAAGTGAAGTTGGCTATTGGAGTCTCGTGGAACTGAGCACCTGTCATAGTTTGTTCAGATAGAAAGTGTACTAATGGGGCATTGTGGCAGATGACAAACAACTGTACCCTAGTATGTGTGAGCAATCATACCAAAGTTTGGATGAAATAACTGGTTTATTTAAGCCAGCACAGGAATTGATTAAATTAGAAACAAACTTCTCCAATAGGTGTTAAAAATTAGACAGGATAATGTAGGCAGGATTCTCAAAATATTAGTCTAATTTAAATACTACAGGAGAGTTTTGTCAAAATGGCTGAAGGCTGTTGGATGGGGAGAAGCGTCTCAGTTTTCATCATAGCAGACCCAAGCAACTGTGGATGGTAGCACAACATCTGTAGAGGACCATAGATGAAGCAGATTGCCTAAGCCAGTGGTTCACAATCTTTTTAATGCCACGACCCCAACCGGTCGTAAGTCGAGGACTTTCCCTGCCTGGGAGCACCGCGCATGCGTGGTGCCACCCCCTGCGCCAGCCGAGGCGTAGCTGGCAAGCGGCAGCAACGGCGCAGGCCGACCACCGGCTGGGCCACCAGCTGGCCCAGCCCAAGGCAGGTAAGGCATCTGCCGGGCCCCACACAAACCAGCAACCTTCCCTGCGCCCGCCGCTGCCCCGCTAGCCTTACCTTGGCCACCGCCCATTCGGGGCGGCGGCAGGCAGGCCCAGACGCTTCTGGGCGGCCACGGCAAGCGGCAGTGACGGCGCAGGCCGACCACCGGCTGGGCCACCAGCTGGCCCAGCCCAAGGCAGGTAAGGCACCCGCCGGGCTCCACGTGCACCGGCAACCCTCCCTGCGCTCGCCGGCCTCCCACCTCCCACCCCTGGCCCTCTTTTACTTACTTTTAGTAGTAGCTCAGCAGGGAGGGAAGCTTTCCAGAAAATTCGCCTTGCAGCACCATTTGCAGACTGGGGCTTTTGGCGGGCTCAGCAGGTCAGAGACAACCTGGACAATTCCTATTGGCTTTTGAAAGCCAATAGAATTAGACTCTATTCAAGAGAGTCTATTCTATTGGCTTTCCAAAGCCAATCGAATAAGAGGGAGTAGCACAGCTAAAGAAAAGGGGAAAAAATGGCGGACAGCCTTGTTTGGCAAACCCCGTGAAATGGTCGTTCGACCCCAAATGGGGTCACAACCCACAGGTGGAGAACCGCTGGTCTAAGCCCACCTCGGTCAGCATTGAGGGCTGGGGCTGGGATGGAAAGAGCAATGGGTATGTTTTTGTGAGAACTTTGATAGGAGTAGGATGTGTATAGTGTATCTGTCTTGGCTCTACTTGACTTCTAAGGGGCCTTCAATATAATTGACCATGGGATTCTTCTGTATTGGCTCCTTAGACTGGGAATAGTTGTCTAGTCATTAAGTCATGTCTGACTCTTCACAACCTTATATCATGCCAGCCCCCCCTGACCTAGCCACACAATATCCATTGTGTAAATAACACTATCTAACCATCTCATCCTCTGCAATCTCCTTCTCCTTTGGCCTTCAATTGTTCCCAACATAAGGGTCTTTTCAAATGAGTGATGTAAGCACACATATTCATAACTAACAAATTTCAAGTTACTTGCTTTTCTATTAATATAATTTTCAAAAAGAATCCTTATCTTGTCAGTAGGTTAATAATTTTTTGATAAAAGTTCTTGTGAGCTAGACACTTAAAGCACCTATGTCTCTGTCTGATTAACACATATTCCATTTATGACTCTACTTTGTGACATCTCCCATTCCTCTGAGAATTCATTTTCCTCACAATAGCAATAGCACTTAGACTTATATGCCTCTTCACAGTGCTTTACAGCCCTCTCTAAGTGGCAACGGGCAGAGTTAGCCTGCAATACTGCTGGAAGCTCTGCAGCAACAGCCACAAAGAGGGAAAGCAGTCAAATCAAAGAAGAGGGATGGATGGAGAGAGAGAGAGAGAGAGAGAGAGAGAGAGAGAGAGAGAGAGATTATATGTGTGTTATGTATGTGTACCAGTAGATACATATACATAGACATAGAGAGATAGAGAGATAGAGAGATAGAGAGATAGAGAGATAGATGGATAGATGGATGGATGGAGAGAGAGAGAGAGAGAGAGAGAGAGAGAGAGATGGAGAGAGAGAGAGAGAGAGAGAGAGAGATCATATGTTTGTTATGTATGTGTACCGGTAGATACATATACATAGAGATAGAGAGATAGAGAGATGGATGGATAGATAGATAGATAGATAGATAGATAGATAGATAGATAGATAGATAGATACAGACAGATACATAGACAGACAGACACACACAGAGACAGACACACAGAGATAACAGTAGATAGATAGATAGATAGATAGATAGATAGACAGACAGACAGACAGACAGACAGACAGACAGACAGACAGATAATATGTGTCTTATGTATGTATACCAGTAGATACATATCCACAGAGATAGATAGATAGATAGATAGATAGATAGATAGATAGATAGATAGATAGATAGATAGATAGATAGATAGATAGATAGATAGATGGATGGAGAGAGAGAGAGATAGAGATAGAGAGAGATTATATGTGTGTTATGTATGTGTACCAGTAATAATAATAATAATAATAATAATAATAATAGTAGTAGTAAAGTTGGAAGGGACCTTGGAGGTCATCTAGTCCAACCCCCTGCTCGGGCAGGAAACCCTACACCATTTTGGACAAGTGGCTGTCCAGTCTCTTCTTAAAAACTTCCAGTGTTGGAGCATTTACTGCTTCTGGAGGCAAGCTGTTCCACTGATTAATTGTTCTCACTGTCAGTAAGTTTCTCCTTAGTTCTAGGTTGCTTCTCTCCTTGATTAGTTTCCACCCGTTGCTTCTTGTTCTGCCTTCAGGTGCTTTGGAAAATAGCTTGATTCCCTCTTCTTTATGGCAGCCCTGAGATATTGGAATACTGCTATCATGTCCCCCCTTGTCCTTCTCTTCGTTAAACTAGACATACCCAATTCTAGCAACCGTTCCTTATATGTTTTAGCCTCCAGTCCCCTAATCATCATATTTGGGGGCTTTTCTTAATAAAGATCTGAACTCATAAAATAGGCTAGGATTCTTGCCAAAACTCTTCAATGGGGACTAGATAAACAGTGTAAAATGTAAGGAGGGGGCAACACCTTAAAAATTGTGCTGATCTAGTGAACAAGTTGATTTACAATATTAATTTGGGCAGAAGGCAATGGGGGGTGGGGGGAAATACAATAAAAGCTCAGCCCTTTTCCACAGTGAGATACAGAGCTTTACAAGGAATTCTGGAATCAGCAGTGCTTATTTCTGTTGGCCTTCAGTAAATCTGTGCTGTGACACCCCCTCCCCCCCCACACACACACTGGAGTCTTGTTGTTGAGTCCTTCGCGAAATGGCAAGACCCGAGAAGCAGTTGTAGTTCTCAGGAAACTTCTTTATTCTTAGTTCAGCTTACAGTTAGAAGACGCCGACAATGCCCAAAACTCCTGGCCTCTTATATAGGCCATCCCCGGGTCAATCTGCAACTTTTGGCGCGCCAGCACTTGCGCATGCGCACAAGTACTGGCGACAGCCTGTCTGGTCCCGGGCAACTTGCACCTGCCCGGGACCGTTTGCAATGCCCCGAGCCTGCTTGCACAGGCTCAGGACATAACACTTGTGTTCAGCAATGATTACCAGACCTGAAGAAGCTGCTCCAAGAGAGAAACAAATTGATGCTGGAGTAGAAATTGGAAGGATTTCAGCCACTGCAGCAAAATAAAGAAGCGAGGTTTGTGATATGTAGAAGGCTATTTTCTTTTCCCACAAAGTCATTCAAGTCTAATCTAGGAGCCTTTTGGATTATGATTTGGTGGAACGTTCAAAAGGTTTTTAAAAGGAAGATTAAGTTTACTCCCCAGTTATTTTGGGGGGGGGGTATTTTTGTGGATTTTGATGCTAAAGAAACTATTTTAATGTTGAATTTAACAACAGCAGCAAGATTATTGGTGGGTCAATATTGGAAGAAAGACTCTCTGCCTTCTTTAGAAGAATGGGTATTTAAGGTTTCTAATTTAGCAGAAATGGCTAAAATTTCTGCTTATTTAAAGGACCATTCACAAGAGAGATATCTTATTGTATGGAGAAGATGGATAGAATATGTTCAGAAGAAATATGGAACTACAAAGTTTCACTTATTCTATGAGTAATGATTTTGTTTATAAAATTATGATGTTAAAGTTTGAAGAGAGTTAAGGGTTAGTATGATTTTGGTTATTGTATAGTTAGTAAACTTAAATAGATTATGTTTAATATGTTTGCATAATCCTGTATTTTGCTCTGGGAAGTCGGGGGGAGGGGGGTGGGGGGAGGGGGTGGGGGTGGATGGGTTGAAGTTTAAGTAGTTCAGATAAAGTAGAAATAGTTTTATTATATATAATATTGATGTTTTAATTTGGAGAGAGGAATTGCTCGGGCATTTCTCCTGGACTGCATCCGGAATGGGAAGATAGGAGGAAGGGGAGAAGTAAGTAGGAAGGTTGGGAAGAAGGAGGAGAGGGGGAGAGTGAGGAAGAAGAGGGAAAGAGGGAAGTGAGAGAAGAGGTTAGAGGGTGGATGCGGTTTGGGGGGAAATGGGTGAGCAATACCGAAAGTTGTCTGTATAAATTTATTTTACTCTTTATCTGAAGTATTTTTTATGAATGTAATGTAAAATTGAAAATAAAAAAATTTTTTACAAAAAAAAGTCTAATCTAGGAAATTCCTTAAAATTCTACAGAACACTAAGAAAAGCTCCACCACAATGTATGAACTTTCCCATAAGGGTCCCCAATATTTTTCTCACTATAGACCCATCCCCACGAATTACCAGCAGTTCCTGGCCTTGGCGTTTGCAGTCAGAGAGGTCAACAAGGATCTGGATCTCCTCCCCAACATCACCCTTGGCTTCCAGATCTATGACAATCATCATATTGAGAGGGTAATTTCCATAGTTTGCCTCTCCCTGCTCTCCACTAGAAATAAAATGATTCCAGTTTATAAATGTGATAGGGAGGAGACCCTGCTCAATGTCATTGGAGGTGACAACCCCAGATTCTCAAGGCAGATGGCCTCCATCTTCAAGGTCCCACAGGTAAGGGGGCTTCTCTTGACACAGTATAGAGTACAGAAACAACTGAAGCACACCCAGAAGCCAAAGGTGTTCTGGGGGAACATCAGTAGTAGTAGAGAATCCATGCTATAGTTGAATTCATTTTCGTATTTTATGTTTCATGATACATTTTTATATAATGCCAAAGAGATACGTGAGATAATTCTGAAATTCTGTACTTGCCAAGAAGAATTATTTCCTGACTTTCATAAAAGTGTAGCCACCATTTCAGTGCAATTTTTTCCCTGCATCATAGTAATAGTAATAGTAGTAAAGTTGGAAGGGACCTTGGAGGTCATCTAGTCCAACCCCCTGCTCAAGCAGGAAACCCAACACCATTTCGGACAAATGGCTGTCCAGTCTCTTCTTAAAAACTTCCAGTGTTGGAGCATTTACTGCTTCTGGAGGCAGGTTGTTCCACTGGTTAATAGTTCTCACTGTCAGGAAATTTCTCTTTAGTTCTAGGTTGCTTCTCTCCTTGTTGATAATAATAATGATGATGATAAAGTTGGAAGGGACCTTGGAGGTTTTGTATTCGATCTGATTTCTAAAATGTGATGAAATGAAGGTGGGGCTTGTCCATTAAATAATTGAAATTCAAATGAAGTAACTAATCACAAGATATCTCTTAATCAGCAACCATTACCCATAACATTTATTTTTCATTAGTTCCATTTGTCCCCCCCCCCGATCATTTATTTATTTATTTATTTATTTATTTATTTATGAGACTTATATACCGCTTTAAGTGCAAGCACTCTCTAAGCGGTGTACACCAGTAAGCAATGTATATGTATATTTACATTGCCCCCAACAATCTGGGTCCTCATTTTACCTACCCCGGAAGGATGGAAGGCTGAGTCAACCTTGAGCCGGTGAGATTTGAACCGCTGACCTGCTGAACACCGTCAGCTAAAGTGGCCTGCAGTACTGCACTCTAACTGCTGCGCCACCTTGGAAATAATCATAGATATTTTAAGGATGTGGATATTTGTTTCCACCAGGACAGTTTCCCAGTTCATTTTGATCAAATGAAGCTTTAAAAATATGTTGGGTTAGGTTAACTGCCAGTGTTTTTAACCATGTTCATTTCTGTATGTCTCTGAGGTTTTGTTGAGTTCCTACTAACTTTTACATTCAATCAAGTATTAGATTTTTTCCATTAAAAAAAATTCTAGAATTTACATAAGCCACATTATTTTACTCTCTAATTGTGAGACATACTTTATTAATAAACAAAATCATGTAGACCTTAATGTGTTTCTGACCCTTACCATGCTTATTATATTATTATCCTTTTTTCAGTTATTATGGAAAAAGGTGGGTGGAAGAAAGGAATGAAGGATGGGTGAGCATCAATGACTGATCACGACTCGTTCATTATTGAACATGCTCATAACTTGCTTATTATTGAGTAAGGAGGCAGACAAGGTTGACTGATAGTCTTTTATTTGTGTTATGATCTTACCCAGGAAAATACCAGGAAATGCTTAAAAACTGATTATTTGGGAAGGCAAAGAGTACCACAAAAATATGAGAGACAAAAAGTGATAAGAGAAACCAAGAGAGAAAGTAAAGAAAAGATCTTCAATGAATACAAAGGGGCAAAATCTTTCCACATTTTACTTGATTTGCCTCCTATCTCTACAACAACATTTACAAGACTATGGAAAGACTCTTTGATTCAATGGAATATATTGATTAGGAATGATGTTTGGGAAAAGAAAAAGGCTAAAGTGAGAAGAAATGAGATGATGGGATATATCACATGGAATATTTAAAAATTAAACATCTGAATGAATATGATTAAAGAAATAGAAAGATTTTGAATATAAATGAATTTTAGTTTAAGAGGGATGAAACACCCCCCCAAGTAATATAGTATTTTTTCTTTCTTCTTTTTTACTTTTTTTTTTAATATGAAAAACATAAAAATGTTTGGGTTAATATAAAGGACATCTAAAGATTAAACATATGTTTAATTACAGTTTAAAAGAACAGAAAATTTTTGGAAATAAATGTATATCAGTTTAAGAGGGATATGTATTTTAAGTAGTATACTATTTTCTTATTCTTTCTTCTTCCTTTTTTTCTCTTTCTTCTCCTTTTTTGTTTTTTTTTATTTTTTAAGAGAAATGTAAAAGTGTTGGGATGGCTTGTATGAAGAAAACAGACTTAAATATTTAAATGTAATTAATTTTGAGAAAATCTTAACTAATAAGAATGTTTTGAACACTGTGGGAAAAACAAATTTAAATAAGAATTGTAAACGGGATCTATGATGTCTAGATAGAAAAGAAGCATTATATGGATGTGATTATTTGTAGAAATGTTGGAAAAATCTTTATACTTAATTGTTACTTATCAAAATAATAAAAATTGTATTAATTCAAGGTTGGCAAAGAATATTATTGGAAGAAGAGAAAATAAAGAAAAGCTACTATGTGGATTATAGATTATAGAAACTAATTGTTAGTTATTGTTTTGCAAATACAAACCCAGATAACACACTGTACCAAATATTAAGGCAATTGTGTTAAAAAATCAATAAAACATATTTTTTTAAAAAAAATCATATAGACATTAATGTGTTTCTTACCCTTACCATACTTATTACTTTATTATCCTTTTTTTCAATTATTATGGAAAAAGATGGATGGAAGAAAGGAATGAAGGATAGGTGAGTATCAATGACTGATCATGACTTGCTCATTATTGAGTAAGGAGGCAGACAAGCTTGTATGATAGTCTCTTATTTGTTTTATGATTTTATAGAGGAAAGTACCAGGAAGTGCTTAAAAACTGTTACTTGGGAAGGCAAATTTCTTGTGTACTTTTATACACAGATGGTAATATGTTGTCTATGATCTGAAATGATTTGCAATAAATTTTCTAATGATTTGATGTTTATAGTTCATTCCAAGAAGCTAAGAGCTGAGGTGGCGCAGCAGTTAGAGTGCAGTACTGCAGGCCACTTTAGCTGACTGTGTTCAGCAGGTCAGCAGTTCAAATCTCACCGGCTCAAGGTTGACTCAGCCTTCCATCCTTCCGGGGTAGGTCAAATGAGGACCCGGATTGTTGGGGGCAAGGTAAATATATATATACATTGCTTACTGGTGTACACCGCTTAGAGAGTGCTTGCACTTAAAGCGGTATATAAGTCTCATAAAATAAATAAATAAATAAATAAACTTGAGAAAAAGCTTCAAACAGGCTCCTCCCTAATTCCCATGAAAGGTAAACTGAGGAAAGAGGGAAGCACATTCAGACTTGCAAAGTGCTCTGTTAAAAGTAGCCTTAGACTTATATGGTTTTGGGTTCCTAATCTGGTCTACCTTTAGGGCTGACACTTGTCCTCACTCCCATACTCACAAACACAAAATGTCGGCATTTTATTAAGGGGACTACTCATTTCACTGAGGCTGATCCCCTCTGCCCAAATGCACTGGATGGGCAGAAACATCTGGAGACAGGCGATACCTCAAACAACCATCTGGCCCTATGAAGGGCTATGTAGGTGACAACCAGCACCTTTAGCAATATCCTAAGACACTGAAAGAGTTTATGTCCAGGATGTGAGGGGTCTGCAGACATTTTCTCAGCCCTCTTTCTGGTTTGTGCAGTATACAGATACTCAGTGGATAGCAGGCTGCTTGCAATTGTTTTTTCTGCAGTCCTAACTATCCGTCTGTACCGTCCTGTTTGGTCGTTGTACCAAACCAGACAGTTATTGAGGTACAAATGACAAACTCAATAATTCCTCTGTAGAACTCCTTGAGCAATCTGAGTTTTCTGAGTTGACACAAGAGGAAGGTTCTTGGTTGTGTCTTTTTAGTGAGGGTTCTAATGTTAGGTATCCATTTCAAATCCTGAGAGATTATAGAACCCAAAAACTTGAAGGTCTGTTGATATTGTGTTGTCTATGGTGGCCGTGGGGCTCTTCTCCATCTTGGCCTCTGGGGCTGGTCTCTTGGCTTGCATCTTTTTCCCCAAATGTTATATTATCCTACTGAGACCCAATCTGAATTGTAGAGAAAATATAATGAGGCACAATAATCTCTGATTTGTATGTAAAGTAGTAACTTCTATTTTGACTTGTGGGCTTTTTTTTAATTTGATGTGATTTTTTAACAATAATGAAATAAGAGAGGGCCTTTTTTTCAATAAATGATTAGAAATCATATAAATATTTTATAATCATCTCTGTCCAAAGATGTATCATTTTAGCTACTGTTTGAAATTCCTTCTATTTCCATTTGAGATATGGTACAATACAATTTATTTTAAAACATTTTTGCTTAGGTCTCAATATTATGATCTGATCCACTTATCTAATTAGAATAACATATAAAACAACCTTTTGGACAGCAAAAGTGACTAACAAGCAAGTACTGGAACACATAATACCAGACACGTCGTTGGAAGGAAATCATAAAACCGCGTTTCATTTACTTTGGCCATGTCATGCAGAGGAATTCATTGGAGAAAGCAATTATGTTTGGAGGAGTTAACAGTGAAAGGAAGTCAGGCCATCAAAGAACATAGTGGTTGGACACTTTCAAAACTGACCCTAGCCAGAGCATAGAAGAACTCAAAGAAGTAGTGCAAGATCATAAAATGTGAAGAAACCTGGTCCATGGAACTGCCAAGAGTTGGACATGACTGATTGGACAACAACATCATCATCATCATCATCATCATCATCATAATAATAAATCAAGCTTACCTCCATTGTTCCAAAGAAGCATGGATATCCTTTGGCATTTCTGTCTAAAGATGTACCATTTTCAATTCCTGTTTGAAATTCATTCCATCTACATTTGAGATTTGGTACAATATGATTTAAAGTATGTTAAAATATTTCCCCTATTGTATCAGCATTGTCATCTGGTTAACTAATAACAATTACTATAAAGCAATCTTATCTCAAATTGTTCCAAACAAGCATGGACATCATTTAACATCTCTGCCTAAAGATGTACCATTTTTGTTCCTGTCTGAAATTCTTTATTTGCATTTGAGATTTGGTACGACACAAACTATATTATAACATACTCATCCTCATAATTTCTTTTGTTTTTTTTTCCAGGCACCAGCAATTTAGAAAGTCCTGCAATGTTTTACAGAAATCAGCAGGAGTTTTTGAACAAATTAATAAAACCAATCTGAACTCCTTTGGCGGGGGGGGGGATAAAATGACAGTTGACTTTTGACCATGGGAATGCAATGAACATAATATACCTTGACTTCATCAAAGCATTTGGCAATATCTTCCATGGGATCCCAGTAGAGATGAGAGCAAGATGGAGGCTGAAATATGAGGCTATGAGCTAGTTGAATAAATGTATTGAAATACAATATACTTGTGGCTAAAATCTGACCAGTGTTGAAGGCTTCATCCTAGGTTCTGTGATCTTCAGCACATTAAAAATGACTAGGATGATAAATTAAAATATATGTTTATTATAGTAGCAGTTAGCAAAACATTATGGGAAGAAAATAATATCTTAGAGAACATTAACAACATTAACAATTGTCATCTTCAATTCTCCATCCAACTTACTGGCTTGGAAGATCTGGCGGTTGAAGACCACATATCCTAAAGTTCCCATGATTGAGAAACATCATTATAGAGGATTGGAACAGGATTCAAGAACGTCTCAGAAGCTGGATCAATAGTCAGAATCCAATCCAGCAATTCAACGTGCACATATCAAAGTCCTACTTTTGTGTAGAAAAAAAATCAAAGGCACTTGTTTAGGATAGAAGAACGAATCCTGGGCGGCAGCAGCTGAAAAAGATCTGCGTGTCTTCATGAATCACAAGCTAAACATGACCATATTGTTGCTGATACTCTTATGTCTATTGATGCAACTGAAAAACCCCCATAGTCCTTGCTGAATCAATAGACATTGAATGTGAACAACAAGAGGAATCATGGTTCTTCCATATTCTATATTGGTTTGACCACACCTGACTATTTCATCCAGCCTCAGAACAACAGAACAACATACAGTGGCAGGGTGCAAGATGCAGGCAAGAACAGCATATACCAGTGGTGGCGAACCTATGGCACGGGTGCCAGAGGTGGCACTCAGAGCCCTCTCTGTGGGCACGCATGCCGTTGCCCCAGTCCTAGGCCTTCAGCTGGGTTTTATAAAACCTTTTTGCTTTAGGCCTCCACCGCCGTGTACAAAAAAAAATAGGTTCAATCAATCAGTCAATTTCAACTTCTCAGGGGAAAAAAAAGATCTTGCAAAGTTGGATTGATTGAACTTTTTAGTCCCACCCAGTCTGCTGTTACCACTGCAGCCATGCCCACCCAATGGGCCACACCCACCCAATGGGCCACACCCACCCAGCACCCGACGATGCATAAATGGGTTTTGGGTTGCAGTTTGGGCACTCGGTCTCTAAAAGGTTCGCCATCACTGGCATACACTGAATGGCACCTAAAAGTGCTAGTGTTGTGTATGAGAATATATGCACAGTGCATGGGTTAGACCTAGCCCAGATGTGATATTCCACACAAGGTTGTGTGGAGAATATCAAGGCTAAGATCCTCTGGGACTTCCAGATCAAGGCAGACAGGCAGGTCCTGGCCAATCAACCAGACACAGAAGTCATAGACAAGAAGACAGTGGTGGGCATAGATGCAGCAGTGTCAAATGACAGCAACATCAGGAAGAAGGAGGATGGGAAACTGGAGAAGGTCTAGGGTCTAAAGGATGAATTAGAGAGGATACGGACAGTCAAGGCCAAAGTGGTCCTAGGGAGAGGGACATTTTGGGCTGTGACTTAAACTGGTAGAGTGGCTCCAGCAGATCCCAGGAACAATAGCAGAGCTCTTTGTATCCAGAAGAATGAAGTGCTAGGAACAACTAAGATATTGTGTCCATCCTTCTCTTACTTGACTCAATGGGGATTGGAGAGGAGAGATCCCTACCCTGGACCTTTTTTATGTGCCACAGGGGTCCGTGCTGTCCCCTCTTCTATTATACATCTACATGGGACTGCAAGCTCATCCATCTCCATGTGGTAAGGTTCCTCAATATGCTTTTGACACCCAACTGCACATCTTTGCTTCTGACAAATTAAGCAGTGCTGGGCATGTCCTGTCCTGTTGTCTGGAGGCTATGAGTGTCTGCATGGGGAAACACAGTCTTCTAAGGAACCCCACCAAGACTGGGTGGCTTTGGGTTCTAGGGCTATACCATCTTTCATGCTGGATGAGGTGGCATTGCCCCAAACAGACCCTGTGAGAAATTGGGGTCCTCCTGGACTCACAACTCCTACTTGAGGATCAAATGGCAGTTATGGACTTTTCACAACTTTATCTGCCAGTTGCACTCATTCCAGGACAAAGGATGCCCTGACCACCTCCTGGTTGGACTATCACAATGCATTCCATATGGGCCTTCCCTTGAAGAGTATCCAGAAACTTCAGCTGGTGCAAAATGCACTAACAAGAGCAGTTATTTTTCTGGTAGATCTCATTATACCTTTGGTTGCTGAGCTGTATTGGTTGGCCTCATCCCTCTTGAGCTTCTGAAGTTCTCTCAAATCTGGCCATGCTAGCAGACTTGGGAACCACAATAATTCTAATTCTTTCTCATACATGTTGTATAAAGAATTTAAACAATTACTGTCTTCTTTATTTACAGTTTGTAACTGGCTATTGTATGCTGCTCAGAATCACTTGCATGAGATGGATGGCCATATAAATTTGATCCCCAGTCTTGTGGGGATAACCAAACCAGTTAATCCACCTAAACATAGGTATGATTGCTCACACTTCCCAGGGTATATCTGACTGCCACCATGCCCCATTAGCACCCATTCTATCTGAACATACTATGGCACTGGCCAAATTCCATCTTGTGTGCAGGTGCTCACTTTCATGTTTGTCAAAACCTCAACTTCACCTTGACTCTCAAGTCCATCTGCTCTGTGGATAAGCAACAAGAGACACAAATATGTTTAGGACGATTGTTTTTTTCCTTACAATTAGCAGAAGAACAGTAATTCTTAATGCATCCCCTGTGGATTTCAACCCACAAAAATCTTCCTAGGCAAAACCTACTTTAAAAGATACGCTCTGAGTTTTCCAAGTGATGGAGGACTTTGCCTTGTCTTCCAAAATGCTAGCTCCGGGGTTTGATGAGACTCAGCTGACCTTCATGACAAAGCCCAAACACAGGTAACAGAAAACATGATTGATGATATAATAGTCGTTTATTGATTGAATATTCTCATGGCCTTGCCATCAAAATAAAACACAGCGCACTGTCTAATTTCAGTATAAGATAGCTAAAAGCAAATAAAGTGATAAAATACAAATGTGTTAATGCAAGGAGACCTCAGCTAAAATTGCTGGCAAAATAACCTTGATTGTGCCTCAGTTTCTAGGGAGATTTCAAGGGCTCCCTGCAATTCAGCTTCTGATCAAACCTTGATTTCTCATCTAGGAGGGAAGGTGACAAGAATGACTGGGCTGCCTCTCCTGGTGCTGCTGCTGCTGGAGCTGTTCTTCTGGATCCTGCTTCCATCAGCTGCTAAGAGGATGCAAACTGTATGTGTGTTGGAAAAGCATTTCGAGAGTCAGGAGGACTGGAGCTATTACAGGCCTGGTGATCTGATTATTGGGGGGAATTTACCCCTGGCAGCTCTTATGTTCACCAGAGGTCCAGATTTTCAAAAGGACCCATTCTTCCTTATTGATAAATTCTTGTAAGTTTCACCTGGAGAGGAAAGCTTTAGACGAACATTTTCTTTGTTTCGGAGTCAGAGCCTCCTTTGCGAAATACTTTTTCTAGGGATCTTCAAAGCTTTGTCATTTTTTTCAATAAAGAGGCAAACTCAGGAAAAAGGCTAGAATGCCCAGTCTTTCCAGAAGCCTTCATCGTGATAATTATAAACCATATAAAAGTGGGGTAACACGCCACCTTAGAGACTCTGCTGGCCTAGTGCAGAAGTTGACTTATGATATTAATTTGGATGTAAAATCAAAGTTAAAGAAACTCAGTCTTTTTCCAATGTGAGGTACTGCCCAAATCCCTCAGTTTTGGAATCAGCAGAGCTCATGAATAAGAATAGAATAGAATAGAATAGAATAGAATAGAATAGAATAGAATAGAATAGAATAGAATAGAATAGAATAGAATAAGAGTCTCAACATCCTTTTTTGTAAAAAAGATGTTGAGACTCTAGAAAGAGTACAGAGAAGAGCAACAAAGATGATTAGGGGACTGGAGGCTAAAACGTATAAGGAACGGTTGCTAGAATTGGGTATGTCTAGTTTAACGAAGAGAAGGACGAGGGGGGACATGATAGCATTCCAATATCTCAGGGGCTGCCTGAATTAAGCTATTTTCCAAAGCACCTGAAGGCAGGACAAGAAGCAATGGGTGTAAACTAATCAAGGAGAGAAGCAACCTAAAACTAAGGAGAAACTTCCTGACAGTTAGAACAATTAACCAGTGGAACAGCCTGCCTCCAGAAGCAGTAAATGCTCCAACACTGGAGGTTTTTAAGAAGAGACTGGACAGCCATTTGTCTGAAATGGTGTAGGGTTTCCTGCCTGAGCAGGGGGTTGGACTAGATGACCTCCAATGTCCCTTCCAACTTTACTACTATTACTATTAGAATAGAATAGAATAGAATAGAATAGAACAGAACAGAACAGAACAGAACAGAACAGAACAGAACAGAATAGAATAGAATAGAATAGGAATCTGGAAGGGACCTTGGAGGTCTTCTAGTCCAGGACCCTACTCAAGCAAGAGAACCTATACCATCTCAGACAGGTGAATGTCTAGTCTCTTCTTAAAAACCTCCAGTGATGAAGCACCCATGATTTCTGGGGGTAAGCTGTTCCACTGATTGATTGTCCTCACTGTCAGGAAGTTTCTCCTTAATTGCTTCTCTCTTTGATCAGTTTCCAACCCTTGTTTCTCGTCCTTCCATCTGGTGCTTTGGTGAACAACCTGGCCCCCTCTGCCTTGTGGCAGCCCCTGAGAGACTGGAACACTAATACTAATGGCCTTCAGTCAATCTGTGCTGGGACCCATCTGGAGTCTAGTGGTCACAAATGGTTACCAGACCTGAAGAAGCTGCTCCAAGAGAGATTCAGTTACAATCACTGAAGCAAAGGGAAGAAGGGAGGGTGATGTTGTTGTTGTTAATTGCGAAGTCGTGTCCGACCCATCGCAACCCCATGGACAACGTTCCTCCAGGCCTTCCTGTCCTCTACCATCTTCTGGAGTCCATTTAAGTTCACACCTACTGCTTCAGTGACTCCATCCAGCCATCTCCTTCTCTGTCGTCCCCTTCTTCTCTTGCCCTCCATCTTTCCCAGCATTAGGCCCTTCTCCAGGGAGTCCTTCCTTCTCCTTAGGTGGCCAAAGTATTTGAGTTTCAACTTCAGGATCTGGTCTTCTAAAGGGCAGTCGTGGTTGATCTCTTTTAGGACTGACCAGTTTGAACACCTTGCAGTCCAAGGGACTCGCAGGAGTCTTCTCCAGCACCATAGTTCAAAGGCCTCAATTCTTTGAAGCTCAGCCTTTCTTTTGGTCCAACTTTCACAGCCACACATTGCAACTGGGAAAACCATGGCCTGGACTATACGCACTTTCGTTGGCAGGGTGATGTCTCTGCTTTTTAGAATGCTGTCTAGATTTGCCATAGCTTTCCTCCCCAGGAGCAAGCGTCTTTTAATTTCTTGGCTGCAGTCCCCACCTGAGGTGAAAGGGAGGGTGATAGAATCATATAAAATGGCCCATGATATGGAGAGAGAGAGCTTTTCTCCTTTCTCACTAAGCCATAGAGGTTTAATCAAGGAATATTTATTTTAAAAAGCTAGGACTTGCTTATAGAAGGATACAGATACAGAAGGATCTGGACAGACTTGAACACTGGGCACTAACTAACAAAATGAAATCCAATGGTGAAAAAAGCAAGGTTCTACATTTAGGCAAGAAAAACCAAATGCACAAGTACAGCATAGGTGGCACCATGCTCAATAGTAGTAACTGTGAGAGGGACCTTGGAGTCCTAGTAGATGATCACCTAAATAGGAGCCAGCCGTGTGCTGCAGCTGCCAAAAAGGCCAACACAGTGCTAGGCTGCATTAACAGAGGGATAGAATCAAGATCACGTGAAGTATTAATACCACTCTTCAATGCCTTGGTAAGACCACACTTGGAATATTGCATCCAGTTTTGGTCCCCACGATGTAGAAAAGATGTTGAGACTCTAGAAAGAGTACAGAGAAGAGCAACAAAGATGATTAGGGGACTGGAGGCTAAAACATATAAGGAACGGTTGCTAGAATTGGGTATGTCTAGTTTAACGAAGAGAAGGACAAGGGGGGACATGACAGCAGTATTCCAATATCTCAGGGGCTACCATAAAGAAGAGGGAGTCAAGCTATTTTCCAAAGCACCTGAAGGCAGGACAAGAAGCAACGGGTGGAAACTCATCAAGGAGAGAAGCAACCTAGAACTAAGGAGAAACTTCCTGACAGTGAGAACAATTAACCAGTGGAACAGCCTGCCTCCAGAAGCAGTTTTTAAGAAGAGACTGGACAGCCATTTGTCCGAAATGGTGTAGGGTTTCCTGCCTGAGCAGGGGGTTGGACTAGATGACCTCCAAGGTCCCTTCCAACTTTACTACTATTACTATAGCTCTGCAAACCCCGCCAGCCGACTCAAGCTTTCCTTGTAAGTTTTCCTAATGTTTTTTCTCACTATAGAATCATGCCCAAGAGCTTCCAGTTGTTCCTGGCCTTGATGTTTGCAGTTAAACAAGTCAACACAGATCTGGTTCTCCTCCCCAACATCACTCTTGGCTTTCACATCTATGAAAATCACCAGACTGAGAGGTATAGTTCTTTATTCAGCCTGTCCCTGCTCTCCACACGAGGCCAAATGGTTCCAGGCTATAAATGTGACCGGCAGGACCATCTGCTCTCTGTCATTGGAGGTGACAACCCTAAATCCTCAATGGTGATGGCCTCGATCTTCAGCATCTTCAAGGTCCCACAGGTAAGGGAAATACAATATGGAATAGACAAACAACAAAAAGAAACACAGAAGCCAAGGATGAAAACAAAGATATTGGGGGAGAACACATCGTGGTTATATGTGTCAGTTCTGACACAGATCTGACAATATGACTTAGATAATCCTTCCTATAGTTGAATTTATTTTTATATTTTACATGTCAAGATACATTTTCATATAACCACAAATAGATATTGACGTAATTCTCAAAGAGCAATTGTTAGGATATTGAATTTAGTAGCTGAAACACTGAAGTGTACAATAAGCCAGAACACACAATTACAGTAGATTAGTTAGAGAGTGCTGACTCATGCATGAGGCACTGTGCACTATGATTGGTTGCTATAAGTATAAAAGGGGAGTTTCCCTTTTTTCCCGCCTTTTTCTTCTGTGTGTTTTGTATAGTGTTTAATTTACCTCATAATATACCTGTGTTCCTGACTATCTTGACTGCTCAAGCATGAGGCAATCTACACTATGATTGGTTGCTGTGAATGTAAATGGAAAGTTTCCCATTTTTTCCTGCCTTTTTCCTCTGTCTGTTCTATATACTGTTTAATTTACCTCATGATATTCCTGTGTTCCTGACTATCTTGACTGCTCAAGCATGAGGCAATCTACACTGTGATTGGTTGCTGTGGATGTAAATGGAAATTTTCCCATTTTTTCCTGCCTTTTTCCTTTGTGTTTTCTATATACTGTTTAATTTACCTCATGATATACCTGTGTTCCTAACTATCTTGACTGCTCAAGCATGAGGCAATCTACACTGTGATTGGTTGCTGTGGATGTAAATGGAAAGTTTCCCATTTTTTCCTGCCTTTTTCCTCTGTGTTTTCTATATACTGTTTAATTTACCTCATGATATTCCTGTGTTCCTGACTATCTTGTGTTCTTCCTTTTCTGGATGATGACAAAGACTCCTGTAAATTTGAATGTTTAATATATTTATATTTATGTAAAAGATTACAAGTTTGTTTCAGCATCTCCAACTTCATCTGGACAGCTGCCCTGCAATTCCTTGACAGAAATCACTTCCTGATTTTCATAAAAGTTGATAATCCTACACCTTTCAGTGCAGTTTATTCTCTGTATCAGGTAGATGGTTTGTTCCTTTGATTTCTGATCTACCACAACTAGGCAAAATAGGTAACTGGTGGCTCTTCCTAAGAAGAGAGGAAGATGAAGCCTCCCATTCATATTTGAGTAAAAATGACTGGTGGGGCAATAAACTGCACAATGGGGAGCCTTGAAGTCACCATTGAACTGTATTTTGTCTCTTAAAGAGGATTCTCACTTTCTCCAGCTTGGTGTTGGCTTTGAGTTCACTCAGGGAGACAGAAGAGTTTATCCTTCCTTTTTCTGGATTAATCCCAGTGAATTTCCACAGTGTGTGAGTTTAGTCCAGCTGCTCCTGCATTTCCAGTGGAATTGGGTTGGGCTCGTGGCCCCAGAAGATGACGATGGAGAACGATTTGTCTCAACTCTGATGCCAATGCTCAAGGAGAAGGAGATCTGCCTGGCCTTCACTGAAATGATGAAATCTGACTTTTATGCTAGTTCAGGGTCAAAATTACTTCATATTTTCAACACTTGGTCTAAAGGTGAAGTGATTATTCTGTTTGGAGACTCCAACACCATTACAAATGTACAAGTAGTTGCATTTGTTTATGAAGCACAGAGAAATACATTATTTCTGAAAGTTTGGATCTTTACATCCAACTGGAAACTTACTGCGATGAACTCTCAATACATATTGCAAAGTATAAAGCCTTTCCATGGTGCTTTGCATTTTAGGGACCACACTGGGGATGTCTCAGAATTCAGCCATTTTCTCATGTCTTTAGACCCTTTGAACCCACAAGGGGATGTCTTTCTGCCACTATGGTGGGAAAAGGTCTTTGCCTGCAAGATCCACAAACCAGGCAAGATCTCTTCAAAGGGGGAAAAATCATGTACTGGAAAGGAGAATTTAATGAATCTACCACCTTACGTGTTTGAAGCAAGCATGACGGGTGAAAGTTGCAATATCTACAATGCCATTTATGCTGTGGCACATGCATTGCATGCACTGTATGGATCAGGAACCCGATCAGCCATGATGAGGCTTGCAAAGAGGACCACACATGTCCAGTCATGGCAGGTAATTTTTGTGATTTTTTTTTAATCCTGTTTACATATCTCTAGAGAGGAAGCTCCCTATGTGCATGTCTTGAATTAAATCTATGCATGGCATCATATCACTCCATCAAATCTGCATCCAACCAGATTGAAACAATATTTTTTTAAAAAAAAATAAAACAATTAAGAGAATTAAGTAGAGTTTTTGTAGAAGGGAGGGGGGAAGAGAAAAAATAAACCAAACCAGTTGTCCATGAGATTCATGTAGGAAAGACCTTCCTAAAAGTTCTTCAAAGGTCTTTGGAGTTTGAGTTTCATAAAGAGGCCATCCCAGGGAGGAAGCGTCACCCCAGAGCAACAGAAAACATAAAACAACATGGCATATCTGCCAGAGGCTTCAACGATCCTAGTGGGCATATTTCCAGAACATCCTTCAGGATGTAGCCTGGATTGTGGTGGTGGTGGTGGTGATGATGATGATGATGGTGGTGGTGGTGGTGGTGGTGGTGATGATGATGATGATGATGTTATCCATTCAGTTGTGTCTGACTCTTGGTGATTCTATGGGCTAGGCCTCTCAACGTCTTCCGATCTTGCACAAAAAGACACTCAACTCAGTTCATTTTTACTTTGGTTTAGTTTCTATGGCTTACCATGCTGTGTGACCCACCCCATTTATTTATTTATTTATTTGCTGGTTATGCGAAAACAACCTCTGTCAACTTTAACACACATAACAAGACTTAACATAGTCTAACATTCAATTCTGAAATGCATAAATGTGAGTTCATCCTTTTCTCTGCAGGAATTCCTCCTATTATTTCTGGAGAAAAGTCTTCTGATGTCCATGTTAACCATAAATACGGCAATGAGCTTGGGTCCTGCATTTAGATTCCATAACAATAAGTTACAAATTACTCTTTCATTCTATGTTCTTTTAACTCTGCACCTTTTTTTAGCCACAAAGGCAGCATAACCACCGTTCCTTGCTAACCTTCACTTTTAAGGATTGGGACTTCGGGTCCATTTTCCAGGACTTAATCTTCCATTTGACTGAGTTGCTTCTTCATCACACAGTTCTTGGGAGGAAACAATTCCGTGTGACCAGATGGCTGTAGCTGGTCTGCATCTTAGGAAGGCTTGTAAGGCTGAAAGTCTCAGCTACATTTGCTCAGCTGTGGTAACTTCAGAGTCCCCTTGCTCACTCCACCAAACACCTCATCCTTCTTTTGGTTCTCCACCACAATATCTGTTCTCTCTTTGCCCCATCCCTTGTGCCCTTCAGTGTTTCATTCATGTGGGCTTTTGGTCTTGTGGTTCTGTAGGTTGTCAGAACTAGGTATCTAGTCTAGCGAAGAGAAAGATTAGGAGTGAACTGGTAGCAGTTTTCTAAAATTTGAGGTGCTGTCATGAGAAGAGGGGGTCAATTTATTTCCAGAGTGCCCGAAAGCAGGACAAGAAGTAACAGATAAAAGATTACCAAAGAGAGATCCTAGAATTAAAGAAAAAAAATCTGGCAGTGACAATAATTAGAAACATATAAACATAGAAAACTGAGAGCAGAAAAAAAGATCTAGTGGTCCACTGAATGTTTCCTTTGAGTTTGTTTTTGTTTGCTTTTTGATTTATGTATTTATTTTTATTTTGTTATTTTTTATATTTTACTTTATTTTTTTTATTGAAAATTTTTTAAATTTTACAAAACAAATCCCCTCCCCGAAACCCCCCCACCCTCCCATACCCTCCCCACCCTCCCCAAACCTCCCAAACCCTCCCCCAACCTTCCCAGAGTTAAGTACAGGCTTAGTTAAAATTTTTCAAAAAAAAGAAAAGAAAAACTTAAAACACATATAAATCCTAAACAAATCTAAATACCTTAAATTAAATAGGTTATCTTTTCTAAAAAAATAATAATTACAGTCCTTAAACACATTATAATATACTCTAAACATTTTCTAACATCATACTTATAATATTATTCATCATTCTGTATAAACTCCCTCCAAGACACAAATTTAAACATTACTTTCTTTGAACATCTATACATCTATATAAATCTAATCTCTCCCTCTTTCTTTATCATAAAACAAAAAAATAAACATATAAACCTTCATTATACCATTGAAACAAAACACTCTTTGAATACTTAAGCTAAATACTTAAACTTTAAACAAATTATCTTCTCTTAAAAATAATAATAATAACAATAATAATTAAAAAAATCCAATCATTAAACCCGTTATGATATACTCTAAACCTTTTCATGTCATACTTATATTCCATCATTCTTTATAAACTCCCTCCAAGACACAAATTTGAACATTACTTAAAACTTAAAACTTAAAACATTAAGATCCCCTTATACGCATTTAAATCTTTACCAATAACAAATACTATCTTAAACACATTGTAATATACATCTTTACCAATAACAAATTGCATCTTAAAAATAATAATAATAATAAAAAAAAAACCCAAACATTGAAGACATTATAATATACTCCAAACCTATTACTTAAACTTAAACTTCTTATCTAAAATTTTCATTCAGTCTCCATAATCTTCTGTCCAATAACCGGTTACGTCCACTATAAACACAATCCTTATCAGTCTCTCTTGCCCATAAGCATCGAAAGAAATGCGTTAAAATCTGCCCTTGAAGATCGCTCCCAAAAATTTGAAAGTCCTGGTTCTCCCGCAAACTCAGGAACCAATACCTGTGAAGCTTCCTCAACCTCCTTCTTCTGTTGGTCTTTCTCTTTACGTTTATATGTTACTTTTTCTTTACATTTATACGTTACACAGGTCTCAGGAACCAATACCTGTGAAGCTTCCTCAACCTCCTTTTCTTTACGTTTATATATTGGACAAATTGTCTTCTGGTCTTTCATCTCTTGTGGAACTTCCTTGATCTTCTTCTGTTGATCCTTTTCTTTACAGTTATATATTGCATAGGTTATCTTCTGCTCGTCCATCTCTACTTGTTGAGGCCTCCCATTTTTAATTAATATAGACTCTTCAGACTGCAATTCTGGCATTAAAGGTTGCTCCAAAGAATTTATAAATCCTACTTCTCCCTCAGATTCAGAAACCAATACTTGTGGAACTTCCTTAAACTTCTTCTGTTGATCCTTTTCTTTACAATTATATGTTGCACAGGTTGTCTTCTGCTCCTCCATCTCTACTTGTTGGGGCCCCTCAAACTGCAATTCTGCCTTTTTTTCTTCCAAAGCTTTAAGCATGGTAGGTGACGATGAGCATACCCCCAGGACCGAAGTATAAAAATCTTTTGCTTTAGAAACAGTATTAAGACTATAACGTATCCCCAGGTAGCTCACCACCATTCCAGTCGGAACATCCCATCTAAACAAAATTTGTCTCTTTTTAAGTTCGTCTGCTAAAAAAGCAAACTCCTTTCTTCTTCTTAAAATTTTAGGTGGGATCTCCTTTAAAATTATAACATCTTGTGAAGCAATTTGAAACCTCTTCTTATAAAAAGCTTGTATAATTTCATTGCGCAGGGATCTTTTCCCAAAGTAAATTACCACATCTCTTGGCAAATTCTTTTGCTCTGCCACCACAGAGTTAACTCTAAATGTCTGATCAATTCCACTAAGTATTTCCTCTTCTTCTCTATTCAGAATCACAGCAAAGTCCTTTGCCACCATCTCTCTCAAATCTCCTTGCACAGACTCATGTAAACCTCTGATTCTTAAGGCATATTCCATTTGTTTATATTGAAGCATAAGAATCTCATCTTGAAAGTTTTTCATCTCTTTTTCCATACTTTCAAATTTTTCCTCCATCAATTCCAATTTTTTTCTACTACCTCTTCTACGCGAGAATTCAACTTTTCAAGAACAGAGGCAACTCCTTTTAAAGTCAAAACTATCTCTTGCTTTACTTTATTTATTTTTGTCAGATTATGGACATGTGATCCCAAGCAAGCTTAAACTCAGTTACTGATGATTGACCCACCACTTTTGTTGAAAATTGGTTCTAAGTTGCCACTATTCTTTCTGTGAAGGAATACATTGACATCATTCTCATAAAATTGCAGTTAATAATAATAATAGTAGTAGTAGTAAAGTTGGAAGGTACTTTGGAGGTCATCTAGTCCACCCCCTGCTCAGGCAGGAAACCCTACACCATTTCGGACAAATGGCTGTCCAGTCTCTTCTTAAAAACTTCCAGTGTTGGAGCATTTATTGCTTCTGGAGGCAGGCTGTTCCACTGGTTAATTGTTCTCCCTGTCAGGAAGTTTCTCCTTAGTTCCAGGTTGCTTCTCTCCTTGATGAGTTTCCACCCGTTGCTTCTTGTCCTGCCTTCAGGTGCTTTGGAAAATAGCTTAATTCCCTCTTCTTTATGGCAGCCCCTGAGATATTGGAGCACTGCTATCATGTCCCCCCTTGTCCTTCTCTTCGTTGAAGAAGCCATGGTACAAAATGCCCAATCTGAAGGTTTGGGGCAAGCAATTCAGAATTTTATGTTACACCTGATTGCTCAGATCCCCACCAAGGAAAATCCTCTAGATTCACAAATACATACAAATCTCCTACGATGATGGCCATCACACAATGATAGAAGCCATGATGTCTCATGTATGGCTTTCAGCCAATTACTCCAATTTCTGAAGGTCTCTTTCAGCTTCTTCCCTATTTGAGGACTATCCACTTCAACAACAGTGCTGGAGAGGAAATCTCCTTCTCAGAAAATGGACTGGGATCTGGTCGTTGTGATCTTCTCAACTGGGTTCTCCTCCCCAATCTATCTTTTGTCCCTGTGAAAGTTGGACAGATAGATCCAGGGGCTCCCCACGGCCAGGATTTCACCATTAACTCCAATGCAATTATCTGGGCAAGAAAGGTGAGCTGGAAGGTAAAATACATACAGCAAAAAACTCATTCTCTTCTGGGGATTCAAGACATCCTCCTCCTCACTAGAAAACAGCTTGCCGAGTCAAAAACTTGGCAACCGTTTGATGAAAAGCCTGTTTTGCATGTAACATATTTGATGTCTGATTTATGACAGATCAAAAAGGGTTGAGATCAGGAAGAAATTCTGCCTGAAACCCAGGATTCAATTGAAGCAGCCAACAGTGGTTTCCATGGACATTTCCCATTCAGTTAGATCCCATGGCTGTTTTAGAAAAGCTATAGCTCAACTCACAAGCCTTCTTGTATGCCAAGTCCCAGTTCCAATCTCCAGCATCCATATATGGTGGTTTGAAATGGAACTGGCCTTAACCCCCCCATAGCTTTTCTTAGTTTCTGATAGACTCTAGTTCGCCATCTATTTTGAGAATATACTGACAATGGAAACAGAAATGAACAAATGAATAAATAGTAATAATAGTAAGGTTGGAAGGGACCTTGGAGGTCATCTAGTCCAACCCCCTGCTCAGGCAGGAAACCCAACACCATTTCGGACAAATGGCTGTCCAGTCTCTTCTTAAAAACTTCCAGTGTTGGAGCATTTACTGCTTCTGGAGGCAGGCTGTTCCACTGATTAATTGTTCTCACTGTCAGGAAGTTTCTCCTTAGTTCTAGGTTGCTTCTCTCCTTGATTAGTTTCCACCCGTTGCTTCTTGTCCTGCCTTCAGGTGCTTTGGAAAATAGCTTATTCCCTCTTCTTTATGGCAGCCCCTGAGATATTGGAATACTGCTATCATGTCCCCCCTTGTCCTTCTCTTCGTTAAACTAGACATACCCAATTCTAGCAACCGTTCCTTATATGTTTTAGCCTCCAGTCCCCTAATCATCTTTGTTGCTCTTCTCTGTACTCTTTCTAGAGTCTCAACATCTTTTTTACATCGTGGTGACCAAAACTGGATGCAGTATTCCAAGTGTGGCCTTACCAAGGCATTGAAGAGTGGTATTAATACTTCACGTGATCTTGATTCTATCCCTCTGTTAATGCAGCCTAGCACTGTGTTGGCCTTTTTGGCAGCTGCAGCACACGGCTGGCTCAAGTGATTGTCCACTAGGACTCTGAGGTCCCTCTCACAGTTACTACTATTGAGCATGGTGCCACCTATGCTATGCATTTGGTTTTTCTTGCCTAGATGTAGAACCTTGCTTTTTTCACCATTGAATTTCACTTTGTTAGTTAGTGCCCAGTGTTCAAGTCTGTCCAGATGTAACCATGCTGATTGCTTAGACCACCTCCATTATTTCTCTTTTAGAAGGTGCCCTTTGCCAGGTGTGGCATGAAGAGGTGTCATGCAGGAGAGAGGAGAAGAGTTCCAGAGGGCAAGCAGGTTTGCTGCTACCAATGTGTCCCTTGTCCAGAAGGGAGCGTTTCTAATCAGACAGGTAGAGCACACTTTAAATGTAGAACTTCCAAGGAAACTATTCAGTAGAAACAAATATCAATTGTGTTGTTATTTTTGGTAGATTGACATTCTTCATAACATTCATGCTTGTCAGCAGAACCTCTGAGTTCATTGATTTCAACTGGTTATCTAAAGGACCATCACCCAACCCACTAGAGCAAGGAGGCAAGGAATGTTGTGGGTCCCATCTTCTAAGAAGATACATCTGGCTGTACCCAAAAGAAGGGCCTTCTCTGTGGTGGTTCCCTCTCTCTGGAACATAATTCCCCCAGAGATTAAACTGGTCCCCACTCTAACACTCTTTCAGAAGGCACTGAAGGCCTGGTTGTGCCAGCAGGCCTGAGGAGCCCAGAGCAGGATGGAGCGCATTAAATGGCTAGTTTGAATGTATGTTGTTGCTGGGGTAGTGGTGGTGGGTGTTTGTTATTTTATTATTTTTCTCCTTATTTTTTCTTTTTTTAAGATGATGTTTTTTATCCATGTAAATTGCCTTGAGTTGCCATGTACGAATAGGTGGCAATATAAATTTTTTAAATAAATAAAAATAAATAAATAAACTGTCCTCCTCCTCCCAATACCTTTCCTTCTCCTCAACAATTTAACACAGGGTAGTTTAAGGGCACAATTCATAGGTTCTCTAGTAGACTTTCCACTCTGATTCTTACATCCAGCTACATCAAAGAAAACCAGCTACCAAATGTTTCATGGGGGTGTGAGGTTCAAACTTCATTATTTAGGGTGTGCTCTTGTTTTAACATTATCAGAATCCCAAGTAATTGAAAGACCTGTTGGAGAAAGAGATCCATCTAGCTATGTCTGCCTGCCCTTCTCTGCAAGAAAATGCTGAATGAATGGATGCAAAATATACAGGAGAGGAGATAAAGAGCTGAATACAATAAATGTATTCCCCAAGATTACCAATATTGAATGTTGATTTTCCCTTTTGATACACTATAAAATACAAAGTGACTCTTGATTTCAGATGCAGCTCACTGTGACCCCTGCCCAGAAGACCAATATCCCAAAGAGGACAAGGACCACTGCATTGCCAAGAAGATCCACTTCCTTTCCTATCAAGACACCCTGGGATACTCTTTAGCTTCTCTAGCTCTTTGTCTCTCTGTGATCACATTGGCAGTCCTGGCAATTTTCCTTAAGTATCATGACACACCAATTGTCAAGGCCAACAACCAAGATCTCACCTACCTACTCCTGGTTTCTCTCAAGCTCTGCTTCCTCTGCTCCTTCCTCTTTATTGGTCGACCAGGGAAGCTCACCTGTCTCTTCCAACAAACTGCCTTTGCCATCCTTTTTTCCCTTGCAGTTTCTTCTGTCTTGGCAAAAACTGTCATGGTAGTTCTGGCCTTCATGGCTACCAAGCCAGGCAACCGCACAAGGAAACTCTTAGGAAAACCACTGACCAACTCCATTGTCTTAGCCTGTCCCCTGGTCCAAGCAGTTCTTTGTGCCATTTGGCTGGGAACCTCTCCGCCATTTCCCAAATTTGACTTCCACTCCTTGTTTGGAGAGACCATCTTGGAATGTAATGAAGGCTCAACTTCAATGTTTTACCTTGTCCTGGCCTATCTAGGTTTTCTGGCACTAATCAGTTTCATGGTAGCATTTCTGGCTAGAAAGTTGCCTGACAGCTTTAATGAAGCCAAATTCATTACTTTCAGCATGCTGGTCTTCTGTAGTGTTTGGATCACCTTCCTCCCCACCTACCTCAGCATCAAAGGTAAGTCCATGGTGGCTGTGGAGATCTTCTCTATCTTGGCCTCTGGGGCTGGTCTCTTAGCTTGCATCTTTTTCCCCAAATGCTACATTATCTTACTAAGGCCCAATCTGAATTGTAAAGAGAATATAATGAGGCAGAAGAATTGCTGATTTGTTCTGGAATTGGGAGATTTTACTTGGATTGGGGCATTTTGACAGTTGTCCCTCATAAGAGCCCTGAGTAATATATGTTGATATGAAAGATGTGGATAATTATTAATTAAGCAAATTTATGTAGCCACCCAACTCACACATAAGGGACTCTGGGTGGGTTACAAGATATTTTTAAATACATAATATAATAAATCCATTATATAAAAAACCCTACCCCACCCATTTACAGCAGGGCAGTTTTTCACTTCAATCAAAGAATCTCTAAAATCTGCTGGATTGTGTTGGGTGGCTGGGAATCCGGAGAAGAAGACTTTTATTTTACAAAAGGAAAATTTGCAAATTGAAAAAAGAGAGAAAAGAATTGTAAATTGCAAATGTCTTCAAGTAGTGCCAAAATTAAATCTCCACTAAAAAATAGTGTTTAATAATAAAACTATTTAAATGGAAAACATATAAGACTTTAATAATAATAGTAGTAGTAAAGTTGGAAGGGACCTAGGAGGTCATCTAGTCCAACCCCCTGCTCGGGCAGGAAACCCTACACCATTTTGGACAAGTGACTGTCCAGTCTCTTCTTAAAAACTTCCAGTGTTGGAGCATTTACTGCTTCTGGAGGCAAGCTGTTCCACTGATTAATTGTTCTCACTGTCAGGAAGTTTCTCCTTAGTTCTTGGTTGCTTCTCTCCTTGATGAGTTTCCACCTGTTGCTTCTTGTCCTGCCTTTAGGTGCTTTGGAAAATAGCTTAATTCCCTCTTCTTTATGGCAGCCCCTGAGATATTGGAATACTGCTATCATGTCCCCCCTTGTCCTTTAATTTACCGTATATACTTTTTAAGGCCAATTTCATTCTATTTTCATATCTTTCTATTCTATGTCTCAGTACATTTGTTTACTGCTGACTTCTATATTTCTGCTGCCTTAATCCTGGTTGATCACTGCTGTCGCTCTCTATTCAGTTATCCTTCTTTTTCTATGGAATTCAATTTGCCTTTTATATTTTTTTATTTCTGTTTTTTTTTTCTGGTCTGTTTTTAATTTCCCTTTGTCTTTTCTGTTTGTTTGTTCCTGGAGGGCCTTCTTCATTCTACTACTCTTCCGGCTCTTGGCTCCATTTGAGAAAACGGCTGGAAGAACATTTCTCTCAAACAGGTTCTGAAGGGAGAAAGTCAATTACATTCTTCCCCTACTTTTCTCGTTTTCTGCCTTCATCCCTGTTGCCTCTTTTCATCAGGAAAGTCTATCTGTTAGTTTGCCTGTTTATCTGACTCCTGGCTTTTGGCTCTTTTTATTCAGCCTCCTCCTCATGGGGCTATTGGTGGAAGAGCTTCCCAGAAGCCATCTTGTCTTCCCTCCATCTTGTCTCTTGCTCATCACTTCAGCTTTTATCTTTGTTTATTCCTTCTTAATTCTTCTCTTCTTCATCTGAACCTTCACTCCATCTGAGGGAAACTCTCCAGAAGATGTTCCAACACCGCTTTCAGTGATTCCCTGCCAGGTGACTGTAAATAAAACAGTTGCCACATCTAGCATTATTGCTCACACTTACAAGGCTACAACTGGCTTCCATGCTGAGTGCCTCTTAACTCTCAGTCTGAAAGTCAAGTGTTGTGTCCCATCACAATGTACCTGCCAAGCAGCAGTAAACATTCTCTAGTCAAGCTATTCTCCAAAGTGCCTGAAGGCAGGACGAGAAGCAATGGGTGGAAACTGATCAAGGAGAGAAGTAACCTGGAACTAAGGAGAAACTTCCTGACAGTTAGAACAATTAACCAGTGGAACAACTTGCATCCGGGAGCGGTGAATGCTCCAACCCTGGAAGTTTTTAAGAAGAAACTGGACAGACATTTGTCCGAAATGGTATAGGGTTTCCTGTCTGAGCAGGGGATTGGACTAGATGACCTCCAAGGTCCCTTCCATCTGTTATTCTGTTACTCTTTTTTCCTTCCTTCCTTCCTTCCTTCCTTCCTCCCTCCCTCCCTCCCTCCCTCCAACACTGGAAGTTTTTAAGAAGAGACTAGACAGCCATTTGTCTGAAATGGTACAGGGTTTCCCGCCTGAGCTGGGAGTTGGACTAGATGACCTCCAAGGTCCCTTCCAACTACTACTACTACTACTACTACTACTACTACTACTACTACTACTTATTATTATTATTATTATTATTATTATTATTATTATTTTACTTTTCATGGATGTCAGTTGTCCCCAGTGAGCACTTTTGTCCTTCTGAGCTCTTCTCTTGCCTTGTATCTGGTCCCCCAAATGCTCCATTTTCTGCTGAGGCCCAAACAGAATCACAGTGAAAACATAACAAGGAACAAGAATCTCTGACTAATGAACTGATTGGAAACTTATTTTCACTTTGAGGCTTGCTTAGAATTTAAAAACATTTCAGACAAGTGAAGAAAAGAAGATGGAACTTGTCCATTTCACAACTGATATTCAACCATGTGATTGATCATAATATACTTGTTAGCCACCCAGTGTCACCTTGTGTAGGGAAGCAGCATAAAAAATTATTAAATAAATGGTCTGCAAGAGTCACCCACCTTTTTATTTTTCATGAAAGCAACTTGTTCCCAGTGAGGCCATGTCCCAACTTGATAATTAATACAGACTGATCTTGAAGAAATGGATGTGGATTTCTAGTAGGACTTTCGTCCCTTTGTTTTAATGAAAAATCTTTGAAAAGAAGTGTCAAGTTGGGTTACAGTTACAGTGGCAAAGAGAATTCATACAGAAATAATAAAGAAATATTAATATTGACAGCATACTTGTACACAAGGGGTCTTGTGGCTTTGTAGAATTCTCTATTAATTTTTTCATTCAAGTATTTCTCGTATATTTTTAATGCAACACATCAAATTAATCTCTACCCACACCCATACCAAACAACACCAGTTCGATTGGAGCAACACTAAAACCATCGGCCACGCTACCTCCTACCACACTTGGGAGTTCATCGAAGCCGGGCACTCCACAAAACACATTGACCTACAACCAGCCTACAAAGCCCTCAGGATCCAAAACAACCACACAGCCAACCAGAGACAGCACCCACCCTCAACCATCCCATGCAAGCCCCCATCCCTTCCCACCAGCAGTTCACCTCCCAGTGACCCCTGACCTGATGTAACCTCCCCATCACAAGACCCATCACAAGCTTCTCACTGATGACTCACACCTGACCCCCCCCCATCACAAGACTCTTACTTGACACATCCACACCTGAAGCCCTTATAAACAGAAGAACACTGAATCCCCTAAACTCGGCTGAAGATATTACCTAGCCTGGTAACAAAGCATTTGGAAATCAGCCCACAAGCTTGGAGTACAAACTTTCACCCTCACATTAAATTGTACAGAGTGTTCTCTTCATTATGACTAGATAAATATGCTTCATTAATAAACCAAACCATATGAAGTGGATATTAAGGGATTTTCTCCTGTCCCTGCTATTTTTGTATGCTCTCAGTGTATTATGGGGATGGATCGATGGGTGTTAATTAATGAAATAGTTAGAAAATTGTTCAGTCTTGGGCAGAGAGGAAGGGAGACAATGTTGTGTGACCATTTTAGATGTTTCCTGAATTAACAAAAATGCTTAGGGATAAAGAGAGGTGGAGAGAGGGCCAATGCTGAAACACCCCACATAGCAGAGCCCCCGGGGCTGACCTCTCACCTTCCACCACCACAGACTGAAACTGTCCTTGAGTGGAATCAGTGCACAGCCAGGTTTCCAATCTCAAACCTTTCTATGTTGACCAGCTGGATGCCCTGCTTGATGACAGGAACACCCCATGGGCACCTATCATCTCTTAGGGCCACTGCAAATGCAGGATTTGTCTGGTAAGGTGATGATTGGGTATTATCTTGTCACTCAAGGAGAGGTAACTCCTCCTGGTTCAAACCACAAAGGGTAGAGACTGAAGAATGGTGTAGAGCAGAATGGTGCATCTGAGAGAAGCTCTTGATTCTGTCCTCAGGAAATCCTCCATAAGTCAGAGTGGTTGGCTTTGAAATACTTGTTTAAAATAGTGAGGACCCATTTGAGGTTGGGCGGAGTACATCTAAGTCACAAAGAAAAGAAGAAAGTGAGTGATTATTAAAAACCATCCAAATGCCGTACAGCTGAAACACATCTCCATTGTCCAGTTAGGGAAACACCACTAGAACAAAAGCCATGGTGAGTTGTTCCAGGAAGTCCCAAGGAGTTTCTTGATCTGAAAAGAGTTTGGAGATCACAGCAGAAACAGTAAATTCCAAAGAGATCTCAGAGATTTAAAAGAGTTTGCCTCATGTGTGTCCTACATTAAGGGGAATGGACTAGGTGACCCACTCAAGTTTTCTTCTAGTTCTGTAGGTGGATGACTCTCCAATCACAGTTGCTCAATTCACAGAAAAAGACTAACAACTGTGGCCTCACAATTAAGTTTTTCTCTTGCCAAAATGCCAAGGACTACAGAATTATGGGGATAATGTGCATATTTCTCTCCTGGAATTCATCAAACACTAGAAATTCTTACTTCATCTCAGTAGAGTTCTAAAGATTTTGTTGTTGTTGTTAATTGCGAAGTCGTGTCCGACCCATCGCGACCCCATGGACAACATTCCTCCAGGTCTTCCTGTCCTCTACCATCTTCTGGAGTCCATTTAAGTTCACACCTACTGTTTCAGTGACTCCATCCAGCCATCTCATTCTCTGTCGTCCCCTTCTTCTATTGCCCTCAATCTTTCCCAGCATTAGGCCCTTCTCCAGTGAGAAAAGATTAACTCTCCCTAAACATAAAGAAGTTTGTATCTGGACAAAAGATGTTTACTTAGCATGCTCTGGATAGTATGGCTGGGTCCCTTTAGAATTGGAGCTGAGACTAATGCTTATCTTGAAGCCTTAAAACCCCACTTGAGGCCTCTGAAATCATCAGAGCATCACATTCCCTACATCATCCTCCATTGACTTGCTGTAGGAAGAAGGTGTCTTTATGTGGACAATGAGTTGGCTTTTAATATTGCTATGGATCTTGCCTGCAGCCGTCCAGATAGATCTGAGGCCAATCTGCTTCTGCAGGAGACCTTTCCAAGAACAGAAAGACTACTACAGACCTGGAGATCTTATTATTGGTGGAAACCTGCCTCTCTCCATTACTAAAGTCCTACAGCTTCCTTTACATCAGCCTCCTAGTGATTGGGATGCCTATTCTCTGTAAGTGTTTCCTTGATTGTCTTTTTTCTCAGGATAATGTGGAAAGGGATGTCTTGAAGATGGGACAGACTTAAATCCCACCCAGTTTATGTTGATTTAGAAGACACAGTGATTCTCCTTAAAGATTCAGTCTCCCTCTAATTCCCCTTCTCAAGTTCTCTGACTCTTCAGTGGTGAAGAAAAGCTTGTCAGACTGAACAGGGAGTCAATCATTTCTCCATGTTCCTGAAATGAATGTATACTTTGTAAAGAAAACAGTTTGGGCTGAACTTGGGGAGAAATAATGCTAGGGTCCTCTGTCTTATGGCTGAACTGAATTCATCTTCCTGTCTCATTATTCTGATGATTTGTAACACCATCCTCCAGGCTTGCATTATATTTCATGTAGAGAAGATCTGTCTGTTGTCCCATAAAGTCTGGCTTCCCACAAATCTCCTGTTAATCCTGGGGACTTCTAGGTCACTGGAGAGAGTTTCTTGGAGAATCCCCAACAGAAAGAATTCCACATTCTGAGACACTAAAAGTGTTTTTTCTAACTCGGATCCATCCGGATATATCGGCGTAATCATTGCCAGCCAGCAAAAGACAACCTGGTCAGACACTCCACTTAATTCAATTTAAACTAATTTATTGGATTTATAAAGCCACCTAATTCAAAAGGACTCTGGGAACATGATAGGGTGCCAGATTGGGAAAAGGTGCTTGAGAATGTAGGGCAGAAGATGTCAGCCATTAAGATCTCCATGGCTGTATATAATAAAATGTGTAGTCTTATCAATGTAATAATAATAATAATGATAATAACAACAACAACAACAACAACAACAATGGTGCATTGGAAGATCTGCAAAAAATATCATTTGCCTGTAAGCAAAAACTGGTGGGATCATAAAATAGAGAAAGTCATAGAAAATGATAAAATTAAACTGCTCTGGGACTTCAGAATTCAAACAGACAAGCACCTGCAACATAACACCCCAGACTTAACAATTGTCGATAAGAAAGACAAAAAAGTCTGGATAGTGGACGTGGCAGTGCCTGGAGACAGCAGAATAGAAGAGAAAGAACTGGAGAAGATAACAAAATACAAAGACCTACAAATAGAAATAGAAAGACTGTGGCAAAAGCAAGCAAGGGTAGTACCAATAGTCATAGGCTCCTTGGGTGCAATCCCAAAACAACTGGAGCACCACTTGAACACCATTGGCATTGACAAATTCGCTATTAGTCAATTGCAAAAGGCGGCCTTACTAGGAACTGCTTCCATCCTGCGACGATACCTGTAATACCATCAAACATCCACATCTGCCTATCCCAGGTCCTGGGTAAGGACTCGATAGGTAGACAAAATGCCAAATCCAGTCTGAACATCTGGCTGACTGTGCGATGATCGATAATAATAATAATAATAATAATAATAATAATATAATAATAATAATAATAATAATAATAACAAAACAACAACAACAACAACAATGGTGCATTGGAAGATCTGCAAAAAAATATCATTTGCCTGTAAGCAAAAACTGGTGGGATCATAAAATATAGAAAGTCATAGAAAATGATAAAATTAAACTGCTCTGGGACTTCAGAATTCAAACAGACAAGCACCTGCAACATAACACCCCAGACTTAACAATTGTCGATAAGAAAGACAAAAAAGTCTGGATAGTGGACGTGGCAGTGCCTGGAGACAGCAGAATAGATGAGAAAGAACTGGAGAAGATAACAAAATACAAAGACCTACAAATAGAAATAGAAAGACTGTGGCAAAAGCAAGCAAGGGTAGTACCAATAGTAATAGGCTCCTTGGGTGCAATCCCAAAACAACTGGAGCACCACTTGAACACCATTGGCATTGACAAATTCGCTATTAGTCAATTGCAAAAGGCGGCCTTACTAGGAACTGCTTCCATCCTGCGACGATATCTGTAATACCATCAAACATCCACATCTGCCTATCCCAGGTCCTGGGTAAGGACTCGATAGGTAGACAAAATGCCAAATCCAGTCTGAACATCTGGCTGACTGTGCGATGATCGATAATAATAATAATAATAATAATAATAATAATAATAATAATAATAATAATAATAATAATAGTTGGAAGAGACCTTGGAGGTCATCTAGTCCAACCCCTGCTCAGGCAGGAAACCCTATACCATTTCGGACAAATGGCAGTGCAACAGCATCTAGTTGAAAACAATCTCTTTCCACCTGAGCAGAAAGGAAACCGCCCCAATAGCAGAGGAACAAAAGATCAACTCCTAATAGACAAAATGATCTTGGAAAACTGCAAGAGAAGGAAGACCAACCTGAATGTGGCATGGATTGACTACAAAAAGGCATTTGACTCTCTGCCACATGATTGGATAATAAAGTGCCTAGAAATAACAGGAGTCAGTAGAAACATCAGAAAATTTGTGCAAAGATCGATGGCACAATGGAAGACACAGTTGCAGATCAATGGTGAGAGCTGGGAGAGGTTAATATCAAGAGAGGAATATTTCAAGGAGATTCATTATCACCATTACTATTTGTTATTGCACTGTTTCCTCTGTCAACAATACTGAATAACTCAGGACATGGCTATCAAACATCAAAAACATCTGCTAGACTATCCCACCTCCTTTACATGGATGATCTGAAGCTGTATGGAAAAACATCATCTGAAATAGAATCGCTGCTCAACACTGTCCGTATATATAGCCAAGATATTGTAATGGAGTTTGGCTTGGACAAATGTGCCACACTTACTATCAAACAAGGAAAAATAATGAAAACTGAAGGAATCAAGATGCCCCACGAAAATAACATTAAGAGTCTGGATGAGGAAGAGTACTACAAATACTTGGGTATCCTTCAAGCTGACAACATCAAGCACACTGAAGTCAAGAAAAAGATTAGAGGTGAATACATCAAGAGAGTGAAGAAGATCTTAAAATCCAAACTCAATGGAGGAAATACCATAAAGGCAATCAACACCTGGGCAATCCCAGTCATTAGGTACACAGCTGGAATAGTGGACTGGACTCAAGCAGAACTAAAAGCAATGGATAGGCAGACCAGAAAAATAATGACAATGAATCATGCCCTTCATCCACGCAGTGACATTGATAGACTTTATCTACCAAGGCAAATAGGTGGGCGTGGAATGCTACAAGTACATCAGATGGTTGAAGAAGAAAAAATGGCTTTGGAAGAATATCTGAAGAACAATGATGAAGATGCACTGAAATTAGTATATCAGGAAGGCTTACTAACTACTGGAGAGACCAAACTGGCCTACAAGAAAGACCAAATGAAGAACAGAATAGAGGCATGGGAAGACAAAGCACTACATGGCCAATACATTAAAAAAATAGCTGGGAAAGCAGATAATAATAAAACCTGGCAATGGCTAAGAGCAGGAAAATTGAAGAAAGAGACCGAGGGACTAATTCTGGCTGCACAAGACCAAGCCTTAAGGACAAATGCATACAAAGTCAAAATTGAGAAGACAGCAACAGACAGTAAGTGCCGCCTATGCAAAGAAGCTGAAGAAACAGTGGACCACTTGGTAAGCTGTTGCAAGAAGATTGCACAGACTGATTACAAGCAGCGGCATGACAAAGTAGCAACAATGGTGCATTGGAAGATCTGCAAAAAATATCATTTGCCTGTAAGCAAAAACTGGTGGGATCATAAAATAGAGAAAGTCATAGAAAATGATAAAATTAAACTGCTCTGGGACTTCAGAATTCAAACAGACAAGCACCTGCAACATAACACCCCAGACTTAACAATTGTCGATAAGAAAGACAAAAAAGTCTGGATAGTGGACGTGGCAGTGCCTGGAGACAGCAGAATAGAAGAGAAAGAACTGGAGAAGATAACAAAATACAAAGACCTACAAATAGAAATAGAAAGACTGTGGCAAAAGCAAGCAAGGGTAGTACCAATAGTCATAGGCTCCTTGGGTGCAATCCCAAAACAACTGGAGCACCACTTGAACACCATTGGCATTGACAAATTCGCTATTAGTCAATTGCAAAAGGCGGCCTTATTAGGAACTGCTTCCATCCTGCGACGATATCTGTAATACCATCAAACATCCACATCTGCCTATCCCAGGTCCTGGGTAAGGACTCGATAGGTAGACAAAATGCCAAATCCAGTCTGAACATCTGGCTGACTGTGCGATGATCGATAATAATAACAACAACAACAACAACAACAACAATGGTGCATTGGAAGATCTGCAAAAAAATATCATTTGCCTGTAAGCAAAAACTGGTGGGATCATAAAATATAGAAAGTCATAGAAAATGATAAAATTAAACTGCTCTGGGACTTCAGAATTCAAACAGACAAGCACCTGCAACATACCCCAGACTTAACAATTGTCGATAAGAAAGACAAAAAAGTCTGGATAGTGGACGTGGCAGTGCCTGGAGACAGCAGAATAGAAGAGAAAGAACTGGAGAAGATAACAAAATACAAAGACCTACAAATAGAAATAGAAAGACTGTGGCAAAAGCAAGCAAGGGTAGTACCAATAGTCATAGGCTCCTTGGTGCAATCCCAAAACAACTGGAGCACCACTTGAACACCATTGGCATTGACAAATTCGCTATTAGTCAATTGCAAAAGGCGGCCTTATTAGGAACTGCTTCCATCCTGCGACGATATCTGTAATACCATCAAACATCCACATCTGCCTATCCCAGGTCCTGGGTAAGGACTCGATAGGTAGACAAAATGCCAAATCCAGTCTGAACATCTGGCTGACTGTGCGATGATCGATAATAATAATAATAATAATAATAATAATAATAATAATAATAATAATAATAATAATAATAATAATAAAAGTTGGAAGAGACCTTGGAGGTCATCTAGTCCAACCCCCTGCTCAGGCAGGAAACCCTATACCATTTCGGACAAATGGCTGTCCAGTCTCTTCTTCAAAACTGATCACCCACATTTCCTTAACTGGACTGAAAGTTCATTTTGGAAAAGTCAATAATGGCTTGAATTGAGCTCATGCTGTAAATTATAACTTTCATATCAACTCACATAAATGTCCTGCAGAGAGAGGGAGAGGAGGCTTTGTCAGACACTGTTGACAATAACAACAGAATCAACTAATTGACAGCAACCCTGTTTTCTGACAGCAGTAAAAACTAATCAACTAATTTGTATTGATCTGTTTTCTGATCAGCTCTTAAAATGTTGGTAATGAAATGGCAGAATAAAAGCTCCACCTGGCTCCTGTCTAATTTGTGTCCTCTAACACTTGCAACAAAGACCTGTTCCCAAGAACTACCAACACATCCTGGCCTTGACATTTGCCATCCAGGAGATCAACAAAGACCCCCGGCTTCTCCCCAACATCACCCTGGGCTTCCGCATCTACGAAGAGAACCAGTATGCAAGCATGGCCCAAGATGTCAGCCTGTCTCTGCTCTCCAGCCGGGGAAAATTGTTCCCTAACTACAAGTGTGATACACAGCATGACCTTCTTTCTGTCCTTGGGGGTCTCAACTCCAGAACCTCATATCAGATGGCATCCATATTTGGCAATTTTAAGATTTCTCAGGTACGTGGACACTCAAGATGATGAAAGAAGGAATGCAGTAGGTTCTACCTTGTGTGGTTACTGCCAATAACTTGCAGAGCCAATTCTGTGACCTGTAGAAAACACCTCATGAAGGTACAAGGGTGGGGATGAGGGTCTAGAGTAGCATATCCTACTAATCTAGATGGCCTGAGTTTAGTAACAAAAAGTACCATTTTCCTTGATTAACTTCTTTCTTTTCATCTCCACCCTCCCTTCAGCTAGGTTACCGCTTCTCTGACCCTGTTCTGAGGGATAAGATCCGGTTCCCCACCTTCTACCAGATTGATCCCCAGTATCACTTCCAGAATGCAGCCATTGTCCAGCTCCTTCTCTATTTCCAGTGGAACTGGATTGGGATTATTGTTCAGAAGTCAGAGAGCAGTGACAATTTCATCCAGATTTTTGATGCCACCCTTGCCCAGAATGACATTTGCATACAATTTGTAAAACAGATCTTGCCCCAAATCACAGTGTTCAATATATTGCGCAGGGAACAAATATATCTGCTTTGGACAATTTTGAACAGTGATGCTCAGACTGTGATTATCTCCGGGGATTCAAATTCTCTGCAAAGCCTTATAGTATCCCTCTACATTTATGAAGAAGAGAACCACACTACTTCTGGGAAGGTTTGGATCCTGACCACCCAATGGGAGTTTTCAGCAATTGGCTATCACTACGACTGGGTGAAATTAAAACCCCTCCATGGAGCTTTGTCTTTCACGGTCCACACAAATACGGTGCCAGGATTCAAGCATTATCTCTGGGCTCTGAATCCACATGAACCCCATGGAGACATCTTTCTTCCCGAATGGTGGGAAGTTGTATTTGACTGTGAGCTTTTGAAGGCAGGTCTGGCCTCACCTGATGGCCAAAGAGTTTGCACAGGGGAGGAGAACCTGGACACCCTCCCGGTCTCTGTCTTTGATGGACAAATGACCAGTTTCAGCTACAGCATCTACAATGCTGCCTATTCTGTGGCACACGCATTGCATGCTGCATATATTTTGGAATCACAACAGGCATTGAAGAGAGGCAGAAATAAACCACATCTGTTCTGGGTGAAGCCCTGGCAGGTCACTCTCATCTTCAGATCTTCCTTTTTGGTCAAGAAATCCTTCTTTCTCTTGGTTACCTTCACTTTGCACTCTTTTAGGATTTATAAAGTTTTGCCTTTGATCTCCACTGTCCTGTCTAACTATCTTTCCCCTCTTCTTTTAAAAATCTCATATCTTGACATTTACAGAAATTTCTCCTCTTGTCAGCTGATGGTTCACAAGAGAAACAATGAAGTAAACAAGAATGAGAAAACTTGGAGACACTTCCAAGCAACAACATGCAATATTGATGGATCTCATTCATTTGCTTGGATTAACTATTTAACCAATAAGATTTTGCAGAGAAGTCATCTGGCAGTGGAATTTTTTATTAATTTACTTTTCCAAGCATATTTTTTTTTCCTTTGCAGTAGCGTGTAGATCAGCGGTTCTCAACCTGTGAGTCGGGACCCCATTTGGGGTTGAACGTCCATTTCACGGGGGTCGCCAAACAAGGCTGTCCGCCATTTTTTCCCCTTTTCTTTGGCCACGCCCCTGGCACCCGTGATGTATAAGTGGTTGGGGGTCACCACAACATGGGGAACTGTATTATGGGGTCGCGGCATTAGAAAAGTTGAGAACCACTGGTGTAGATCCAATCCTTGAAGCTGAAGATCTAGTTGTTCCAGAAATGGAACTTTGTTTCAGCTTACAGCTCAGTTGCGATTCTCGTGTAACAACAGGTCATAATTTAAAAATGGAATTAAGTCTCATTTCAGCACAGGCACATTCCTCTCCCTCCACACTTTCATTTGAAGGAAATATAATTTTCTTTTTTCCTTATATTTGCCCACTTATTCATCAGAGGTTATTATTTTCTCCATCAACTAAGAAAACACTTACTACTTTAATTGTGCAGCAGGGTATAATAAAGCAAAAGGAACTGTGAGATTTTTTTAATATTTTTTTTATTTTTCCAAACTCTCCCCCAATACATATACCGTGATATTTATCAGATGTTAACATACATTCTTTTTACATTCATATATAAGATACTTTTAATAAAATGAAATAAATACATACACGACCTTTGGTGTCGCTCGCCCATTTCCCCTTTCACTGTATCCACACTCCTTCTTCTCTACCTTCTTTCTCCCTTCTCTTCCCTACTTCCCTCTTCTTCCTCTCCTCTTCTCTTTCCTTCACCACTCTCCTCCCCTTTCTCCCCACTTCTCCTCCAACCTTCCTACTTCCTTCTCCCTTCCTTCACTCTTTTCTCTCTCCTCTCCTTTCTTCCCTCTCATCCCTCTTCGGATACAATTCAGGGGTAATGTCCGAGCAACTCCTCTCTCCAAATTTCCCTATCTGTATTATGTACAATAAGATTAATTTTCTCTTACATTAATACTTCCGGAACTGTGAGATTTAAAAACCCAAAATTTGATACTCACAATTCAAAGACAAGTCTGGTTAACAAAACAAAAGTTTATTGGAGAAAAAAAATAAAAATAAAATAAAAGCAGTTGCAAGCGCAGCCTCTAAGACCCTTCCCAAATGGATTGGGTTCAAAGAGCGCAAAGAGTAGGTTTCAAGCTTTGCATTTTATACTTTTTACAATGCACATCACATCTAAGAAGCTCTTTCAACTCCACTACATTCTCATAGTCATTCTTTGAAGTTGTTTTTACACTTAAAAATTCATCCTGACAATTTCCTTCGAATCTCCATCCATCCAGGTCATAATTCATTATCTTTGCTAATTACCATTTGTGGTCACTTTACATAGGCAGGAAACAACCTTCTCATACATTTGGTAGTGCATTGCTATATTTGCGTTAAATTGTTACATTTAATAAAAGAATAATCTTTATTTATTTCCTTTAGAACGAACAGATTGTATATTAAAAGCCTATTAGGGAAATACTGACTAACCCCATCTCTGTTTCATATCCTGCAATCAGAATAATATTTCTTCCACACAGTGCAGTGTTGTTGTTGTTTTTTAAAAAAATATCTTTATATTGGCTCTCTTCCCTTTCGTGGACTTGTTGTTTGTTGTTTGTTTTACAATTTCAGATCAAAACTTTCTTGAAGAATATCGACTTTAACAACACCGCTGGGGATGAAGTCTCCTTTTCAGAAAAAGGAATGAAATATACAGGATTTGATATCCTCAACTGGGTCATCTTTGCAAATATGACAATCCTTCAACAGAAAGTTGGATGGGTTGATCCAGAGGGTCCTTCAGCTGCACATTTCAGCACTGATCCTAATGACATTGTGTGGGCTAACCAGGTGGGGACTAAATGCTGCTTCCAGGGTTAAGGAAAACGGAGAGAAGGGGAAGAGGCTGTTGAGATGAAAACTTTAATGGAGCATGAGCAGTCCCTTTTATGCAGATCCTGTAGCCAAGCTGAATGTTTCTACCGTCTCAACGCTAAAATCTCTCATTTCAGACAAAGCCTTTCTCCCGATGTGTGAAGCACTGCCTTCCAGGACAAGTCAAGAAAGTTGCAATGGGGAGGCCCAGTTGTTGCTATGAATGTATTTCTTGCCCAGAAGGGACCATTTCTAATCAAACAGGCAAGCTGCTTAAGAAGTCCCTCAAACAGGAATGAGGACATCTGACAGGGCTGGATGGAGAGAATTCAGAGAGAACCTGAAGTAGCAAATCAGTTGAGCAAATCAAAATGATGAAATGTAAAGAGTGGCCCATTGAATGCTGCCTTCTTTAAGTTAAGGGTCTTCTAAGGATTGGACTAGAAGACCTCCAAGTCCATTCCAACTCTGTTATTCTGTAATCTATAAGATATTCTAAGCAACTTTTCAGGATTATGTGGGTGGATTTTCCAGTGTTTTAGAACAGTAAGAAATGACCAGCCTTATCCCACTTTCCTAATGTAGTCCTGCATTTATGACAATTTTGAACTTCTACCAGAAAGAGCAAAGGAAAATTAAGGAGGTTCTGCCCAGTCAGAGATCATGTTCTTCCTAAATGAAGAATGAAGCTTTTTTTTTCCTACATGAAACAGACCAGGCTAGCTGGGGCTGAACACATCTTTCATGAATAATATAGAAAGATTTGCCTTTTTCATCTGCCATGAAATGCACAAAGGGTCATTCTATCACTTCCTTTGTGGATTGGCCATAGCATAAAAAGGGACAGTCATGCCATAGTAGAGGGAAGGAGGGAGGAATAATGAGGGAGAGATGATGCTCATGGCAAATGTCCCTGGAAACCTCAGACCAAGATCTGATTTCTTGATTTCAGATGCTGCTCACTGTGATCCCTGCCCAGAAGACAAATATCCCAACAAAGACAAGGACCAATGCATTGCCAAGAAAATCCACTTCCTTTCCTATCAAAACATTCTGGCATATGCTTTAGTGTCTCTCACTCTTTTTCTCTTTGTGATCACATTGGGAGTTCTGGCGATTTTCCTTAAGCATTGTGACACACCAATTGTCAAGGCTAATAATCGAGATCTCATGTACATCCTCCTGGTCTCCCTCCTGTTCTGTTTCCTCTCTTCCTTTCTGTTCATTGGTCAACCTGTGAATCTCACCTGTGTTTTTCGACAAACTACCTTTGCCATTTTATTTTCTCTTGCGGTTTCCTCTGTCTTGGCAAAAACTGTCATGGTGGTTCTGGCCTTCATGGCTACCAAACCAGGGAATAAAGCAAAGAAATTCTTAGGAAAACAATTGACCAACTCCATTGTCTTAGCCTGTCCCCTGGTCCAAGTAGTTCTTTGTGCCGTCTGGCTGGTAGCCTATCCCCCATTTCTCAACTTGGACTTCCACTCTTTGGTTGGAGAGATTATCTTGGAATGTAATGAAGGTTCAGCTGCAATGTTTTATACTGTCCTTGCCTACATGGGTTTTCTGGCCCTCATCAGTTACACATTGGCCTTTCTGGCTAGAAAGTTGCCTGACAGCTTTAATGAAGCCAAGTTCATTACTTTCAGCATGCTGGTCTTTTGCAGTGTTTGGATCACCTTCCTCCCCACCTACCTGAGCACCAAAGGGAAGTCCATGGTGGCTGTGGAGATCTTCTCCATCTTGGCCTCTGGGGCTGGTCTTTTGGCTTGCATCTTTTTCCCCAAATGCTTCATTATCCTACTGAGGCCTGATTTGAATTGTAGAGAGAATATAATGAGACACAAGAATCTCTGACTTACCCAGGGACTGTGAACTCTTGTTCCGAGTTTGGTGCATTTTTGTGAATCTGATTTCTTAAATTTCTTTAAAAATACTGAATTACTTTTTCCCTAAATGCTACATTATCCTATTGAGGCCACATCTGAATTGTAGGGAAAATATGATAAGGAACAAAAATCTCTAACTAAAGCAGGCATGAGGGAGATATTTATTTTTGAGACATGATTAGTAGCTGATGATATTTCTAAAATATGATAGCAGAGAAGGAGGAGCATGTCTATTTAATAATGCCTTATCGTCTGCTATAACTGGTTACACTAAAAGTCAGTTGAGTTGGGTGATACAGAAATTCAATCAATCCATCCATCTGTCTTCAGTAGGAATCATGCAGCTTTTTCACCCTATGTCTTCCAGTCATCCCCAGTGACGCCTAGGGCACTATTTAGAAATAAAAGTTGGTGTTAAATATATGTTATTTCAAGAAGCATATATTATCATTTTATTTCTTTTAATTAAATATTTTAGTATTTTAGTATTTTAAAGGATTATATTCCAATGTTTTTAAGCATATATGTTTGTTTCCATAGTCTTCTGTGAATCATAGAATTCTCTGCTACTGTTCTTTTTTTTTTGTGGTAGAGATTAAAATCTCAATCTATTACCCAATTCTGCTGTGCTGTCTCTTCAATTGGCAAAGTTTATGGTTGGGATGAGAAAATAATATCTGTATGCACACATAGCTTTAACTATCCCTTGTGCCACGTCATATCTCAGAATAATAGAATAACAGAGTTGGAAGGGACCTTGTAGGTCTTCTAGTCCAACCCCTCTGCTCAGACAGGAAACCCTTTATCTCAGTGCTTTTCAGTAAACTGTGATGCTCTATGATAATTGTGCCCCATAGGGTTTGTACAAGGCTAATTCAATCCCTCACATCAGAGTCAGTTTTCATTTATGAATATATGTTTCCAGCATAGTCACCCAATGCATGATGGTCATGCCAGCTTCATAGATAAAGCAAGAAGGCATCACTCAGGGAGTGGTGATCTTGCAAATAATTCAGTTACTCCTGACAAGTAGTGATTAAAAGTTCCCTATTGTCCAGCTCCACAAAGTAGGTCCAGCATCCAGGGATATCTGAGTCTCCAGAAACTGGATAACAACAGCAGCCATGTTCCCACTCCTTCCCTGGAGTCACAGATGAGTCTACAATAAGAGACCCAGGAGGACACATTTCAAAGAGGGAAAACTTCCTTCAGAGTCTCAGGGATGCAGACCAGATCAATGCTCTCATCCATAAACTTAAGATGAGGGGAGCTTCATTGAAGGTCAACCTGGCCTGAAGCAGCAGCAGCAAGAATCCAGAGCCTGCAAAGCCCCAGAAAGCAAGTATTGGAACTCAGCACAGGTGGGCAGAACATGGAGCTGGTTTTAAACTCTGGGACCACCTTCCCCAAGAGTGGCCTACCCATCTGTCTTCCGCCATATCTCCCATGCCCACAGCAACATAATGTCCTACCCACTCCAGCTCATGGTCCCCCGAATGACCTCCTATCCCCAAGGCAAAAGGATCCATCTAATCGCTGACCAACTAGAAGAGACTGGACAGCCATTTGTCCGAAATGGTGTAGGGTGTCCTGCTTGAGCAGGAGGTTGGACTTGATGACCTCCAAGGTCCCTTCCAACATCATCATCATTATTATTGTTGTTGTTGTTGTTGTTATTGTTAAACAATTTTTATTAGTTTTCCATTTTACACCAACAGAAGCTTAAGAGCTAACGTGGAGATATGGTCGTCAATTACAAAAGAAACAATAACATTATAAATATACAATTCACACAATGTTTCTTAAAATTTCCCTCTCTATCTATGTAGAATATTATAATCAAGTAGATTCAAATAAATTCATTCATTAATATATCTAAATAAAAAGTAGTGCAGGATCAGAAGATGTGGAGAGACCTGGCCCATAGAATTGCCAACAGCCATGTCCGACTCAATGGATAACACCATCATCATCATCGTAAATCAACCTTACCTCCATTGTTCCAAAGATGCATGGACATCCTTTGGCATCTCTGCCCAAATATGTACCATTTTTTGTTCCTGTGTGAGCCTCTTATTTACCTTTGATATTTAAATATACAATTTAAAATATAACATGCCCTTCCTCACAATTTGTTTTACGTTTTTGTTCCTAGGCAACTGACATGGTTCCAAATCAAAGCAGCTTTTCAAAGAACTTTGAGGCTTATTTACCTTAAAGAATCCTTTTATTTCTGCATAGCTTTGGCACACATGAAAGTTAAGCCAAAAACTAAATCTTCCCTCCCCCAATCACCCGTAACAAAGCATAATTCACACCCTCATTCTGCAATCATCAATCACATTCTCCAATTAATGTGAAGGGTGAAATACCCCTCCCGTTACAGCTGACCTTGGCAATACTGTGCTCAGATATTGTTATGGGTAGCTGCATATTTTCCCATCCATTACTAGTATTATCTGCTTTAACTCTAAAAATGCTATACAGGCTAAATAAGAAACAGGCTTGCTTCTTCATATATGGCAAGCAAGAACATCGGATGTTAGCAGTCTTGACAGCAATGTTTAATGGGAGCCAGCAGGAGTTTTTGAACAAGTTAACAAAACCGGTTTGAACCTCTTTCTTCTTTTGAGGAGGAGGATAAAATGACCAGTTGACTTGACCATGGGAATGCAATGAACATAGTGTACCTTGACTTCATCAACGCATTCGGCAATATTTTCCATGGGATCCCAGTAGAGAAGAGAGCAAAATGGAGACTGAAGTATGAGGCTAGGAGCTGGTTGAGTAAATGTACTGAAATACAGTATACTCGAAGCTAGAATCCAACTTCAATGTTGAATGCTTCATCCTAGGCTCTGTGCTTTTCAACATGTTAAAAATGACTAGGATGATAAATTATGTCTTTATTTGCAGTTAGCAAAAAATTATGGGAGGAAAATAAAACCTTAGAGAAATATTTCTCAACTTTGGCAACCTTAACAATTGTGGACTTCAACTCCCAGAATTCTTCATCCAGCTTACTGACTAGGAAGATCTGGGAATTGAAGTCCAATATCTTAAAGTTCCCATGATTGAGAAACACTGTCAAAGAGGATTGGATCAGGATTCAAAGAAGATCTCAACAAGTTGGATTCATAGTCAGAATCCAATTAGATCAATTCAATGTGGATATATCGAAGTCCTACTTTTGTGTAGAAAAAAAATCAAAGGCACTTGTTTAGGGTAGAAGAATGAATCCTGGGCAGCAGCGTCTGAAAAAGATCTGTATGTCTTCATGAATCACAAGCTAAACATGACCATATTGTTGCTGATACTCTTATGTCTGTTGATGCAACTGAAAAACCCCCATAGTCCTTGCTGAATCAATAGACATTGAATGTGAACAACAAGAGGAATCATGGTTCTTCCATATTCTATATTGGTTTGACCACACCTGAATATTTCATCCAGCCTCAGAGACAGACCAACATACAGTGGCAGGGTGCAAGATGCGGGCAAGAACAGCATACACTGAATGGCACCTAAAAGTGCTAGTGTTGTGTATGAGAATATATGCACAGTGCATGGGCTAGACCTAGCCCAGATATGATATTCCACACAAACAACAAGGCTAACATTCTCTGGGATTTCCAGATCAAGGCAGACAGGCAGGTCCTGGCCAATTAACCAGACAAAGAAGTCATAGACAAGACAGTGGTGGGGATAGATGCAGCAGTGTCAAATGACAGCAACATCAGGAAGAAGGAGGATGGGAAACTGGAGAAGGTCCAGGGTCTAAAGCAGCGGTTCTCAACCTGTGGATCGCGACTCCATTTGGGGTCGAACGACCATTTCACGGGGGTCGCCAAACAACACAGTCAACCATTTTTCCCCTTTTCCTTAGCTGTGCTACTCCCTTTTATTCTATTGGCTTTTGAAAGCCAATAGAATAGACTCTCTTGAATAGAGTCTAATTCTATTGGCTTTCAAAAGCCAATAGGAATTGTCCAGGCTGTCTCTGCCCTTCTGAGCCCGCCAAAAGTCCCAGTCTGCAAACGGTGCTGCAAGTTGTCTGCAGCGAAGGCGAGCTGTCTGGAAGTTTCCACCCCTCCCTGCTGAGCAACTACTAAAAAAGTAAGTAAAAGAGGGCCAGGGGTGGGAGGTGGGAGGCCGGCAGGTGCAGGGAGGGTTGTTGCCGTGCGTGGGGCCCGGCGGGTGCCTTACCTCCCTTGGGCTGGGCCAGCTGGTGGCCCAGCTGGTGGTCGGCCTGCTCCGTCTCTGCCGCTTGCCAGCTATACCTCGGCAGGTGCAGGGGGCGGCACCACACATGCGTGGCGCTCCCGGGCAGGGAAAGTCCTCAACTTACGACCGATTGGGTAGTCCTCGACTTATGACCGGTTGGGGTCGCGGTATTAAAAAGGTCGAGAACCACTGGTCTAAAGGATGAATTAGAGAAGATATGGACAGTCAAAGCCAAAGTGGTCCTAGGGAGAGGGACATTTTGGGCAGTGACTCTTAAACTGATAGAGTGGCTCCAGCAGATCCCAGGAACAACCACAGAGATCTGTGTATCCAGACGAATGAAGTGCTAGGAACAGCTAAGATACTGTGTCCATCCTTCTCTTACTTGACTCAACGGGGATCGGGGAGGAGAGACCCCACCCTGGACCTTTTTTACATGCCACAGGGGTCAGTGCTGTCCCCTCTCATATTTCATATCTACATGAGACCACAGGGTAAGCTCATCCATCTCCATGTGGTGAGGTATCCTCAATCTGCTGATGACACCCAACTACACATCTTTGCTTATGGTAAACTAAGCAGCGCTGTGCATGTCCTGTCCTGATATCTGGAGGCTATGAGCATCTGCATGGGGAAAAACAGGCTTCTAAGGAACCCCACCAAGACCAAGGGGCTTTGGGGTTTGGAGGTCTCTAGATCTAGGACTACACCATCTATGATTCTGGACAGTCCTAAGAGACCCTGTGAGAAATTTGGGGTCCTCCTGGACTCACACTTGAAGATCAAGTGACAGTTATGGCCTTTTCACAACTTTATTTTATTTATTTATTTATTTATTTATTTATGAGACTTATATACCGCTTTAAGTGCAAGCACTCTCTAAGCGGTGTACACCAGTAAGCAACGTATATATATATTTACATTGCCCCCAACAATCTGGGTCCTCATTTTACCTACCCCGGAAGGATGGAAGGCTGGGTCAACCTTGAGCCGGTGAGATTTGAACCGCTGACCTGCTGAACACAGTCAGCTAAAGTGGCCTGCAGTACTGCACTCTAACTGCTGCGCCATCCCTATTTATCTGTCAGTTGCACCTATTCCAGGACAAAGGATGCTTTGGTCACCTCCTGGTTGGACTATCACAGTGCATACCACATGGGCCTTCCCTTGAAGAATATCCAGAAACTTCAGCTGGTGCAAAATGCATTAGCAAGATCAGTTATGTTTTTGGCAGATCTCATGATACCTTTGCTTGCTCAACTGCATTGGTTGTCTTCGTCACTTCTGAGCTTCTGAAGTTCCCCAAAATCTGGTCAGGCTAGCAGACTTGGGGACCCAATAATTCTAATTATTTTTAATAAATGTTGTATAAAGGTAATAAGCAACAACTGTCTTTTTGATTTACAGTTGTTACTGTAATTGGTAGTCAGAATCACATTGTAAAAGATGGGTATATAAATTTGATCCATCAATCCTTTTGATCCCCGTCTTGTGGGTATAGCTAAACCAGTCATTCCACCTAAGCACTGGTATGATTGCTCACACTTCCTAGGGTACAGCTGATGGCCACCCTGCCCCATTAGCACCCATTCTATCTGAACATACTAGGACACAGAGCAAACTTCATCTTGGGTAGGGATGCTCACTTTCATGTAGGTCAAAAAGTTTACTACGCCTTGACTCTCAAGTTCATCTGCTCTGTGGATTAGCTACAAGAGACACAATCATGTTTTTCCCTGTCTGGTGTGCAAACAACATCTATTGCCCAACGGATAGGACAATGGCTTTTCCTCGCAATTAACAGAAGAACAGTAATTCTTAATGTATCCCCTGTGGATTTCGACCACAAAAATCTTCCAAGGTAAAACCTGCTCTAAAAAAACATGTTCTGAGTTCTCCCGGTGGTGGAGGACTTTACTTTGTCTTCCAAAAAGCTAACTCCAGGGTTCAGTGAGATTCAGCTGGCCTTTGCCTCAAAGCCAAACACAAGTAAGAGAAAGCATGATTGGGTAGTTTATTGATTTATTGGTCTTGCAGCCTTAAAATTAAAATAAAATAAAGCACATAATCTCATTTCAGAATAAGATAGATGGGGGCAAATAAAGGGATAAAATACCAATTTGCCCTGAGGCCATCCAGGCAGTCTCAACCATTTAAATCTGGTGAGATTTCAAATGCTCCCTGCAATTCAGCTTCTGCACAAACCTTGATTTCTGATCTAGGAGAGAAGGTGACAAGAATGACTGGACAGCCTCTCCTGCTGCTGCTGGTGCTCCTCTGTCTCCTGCCTCCAATGACTTTTAAGAAGATTCAAACCCTATGTGGGTTGCCAAAACATTTACAGTTTCAAAATCGATGGGAATTTTACAGGCCTGGTGATCTGAATATTGGGGGCAATTTGCCTCTGGCAAGTTTTTTGCTGTTCAGAATTCCAGATTTTGAAAAGGACCCATTGCAACTTAATGATGAAATCGCGTAAGTTTCACCTGGAGGGGAAAGATGTAGATGTATGTTTTCTTTCCTTTGGATTCAGGGCCTCTTATTAAGAAATGCTTATTCTCTGATTGTGATAACAAAGAAATTATTTTAATGTTAAACTTAATTACAGCGGCAAAGTTGTTAATAGGACAGTATTGGAAGAAGGAATTTTTGCCTACTTTGCAGGAATGGTTTTTTAAAGTTTCTTACTTATCTGAAATGGCAAAAAATTCGGCTTTTTTTGAAAGACCAATCGCAAGAGAAGTATCTCTTGGTGTGGAAAAGATGGATAAATTTTATACAATATAGGTATGATATTAGAAAATATTATTTAGCTTTTGAATAATTTATATTTAAAGTTTAAGATATTATTTAGGAGTGTAGAATAGCTTAGTTTTTCTCTTTTTATTATTATTTTTTTATTTTCTTTCTTTTCTTCTTTTTCTCTTTCTGTTTTTTTTATACATAATGGAGTTAATGTATTTAACACTTTGTTCATTGAATGTAATCATATTTGTTTGTGGTTTATTTGAGTTTATAAGCTTTTTCTTTCAAGTTCTAGTTAACTTTGTATCTAGCTCTGGGAAGAATGGGGGAGGGTTTTGGGGAGGGTTGGGAGGGATTGGGAAAGGGGTTTTTATTTTAAAATTGTAAAAATTATAATAATAAAAAAAGAAATACTTATTCTAAGGATCTTCAGAGCTTTGTCTTTGTCTCAATAAAGAGGCAAACTTAAGAAATAGGCTAGAATTTCTCAACGTTCCAGAACTCTTCATGAGGAAGATGATACCCCACGTAAAGCTGGGGAGGGTCAACACCTTAGAGACCCTGCTACCCTAGTGAAGAGCTTGACTTATAATATTAATTTGGGCATAAAGTCACAGTAAAAAAAATGTTCAATCTTTTTCCAAGGTGGGTGTTATGGTTCCGGCTAATGAAACACTTCAAAGAACTTCCAGGCATTTATTTTCTTAAAAGTCTTTTATTGTTGCAAAATGTCGGCACAGGCGTAATGGAGGGATGCTAAGATCTAAATTCTCTTCCTCTGAGCAGTTAAATTATCAGCATATTCCCTCCCTAAATTAGCCATCATATATCACATTATCCAATTAGTGTGAAGGTCAAAGGTTTCCTTCCCCCTTCTTTCCCGGGCTTTACCCCCACCCCCCTTCTCCTCTGTATTAACCCCATAAATACCAGACCGTTCTGCATATTGTCAAAAGCAAGAATATACAATATTTGCAGCGTTGACATCGGGGTACTGCCAACCCCCCACCCCAGTTTAGGAATCAGCAGAGTTCATGAATAACGGCCCTTAGTAAATCTGAGCTGTGTCCCCCACAAGAATCTTTTGCTCAGACCTGGAGAAGCTACTCCGGGAGAGAAACCAACTGATTAGGGAGGAAGAGGAAAAACTGGGGAGGATTTCAGCCAAATGAAGGAGGGAGGGAGAACAGAGGGAATAAAACGATCTGAGATATGGACAGACAGGGTTTTCTCATTTCTCAGAAATCCATCCAAGTATAATCAAGAACATCCTTAAAAATAGCCAAAACAGTCCAAGGAAACCTATGACTTTCTGTTCCAAGGACACACAAAAAAGGCAAGACCGACTTCAACAGCACACAAGATCACACAAAATATAATGCTCCCAAATGTTTTTCTCACTACAGACTCAAACCCCCAAATTACCAGCAGTTCCTGGCCTTGATGTTTGCTGTCATGGAAGTGAACAAGGATCTGGATCTCCTCCCCAACATCACACTTGGCTTCCACATCTATGAGAATAGCCAGTTGCAGAGTAAGATTTCTTTATGGAGCTTCTCCCTGCTCTCCACACGAGGCCGAATCGTTCCAGGTTATAAATGTGACAGGCAGGACACTCTGCTCTCTGTCATTGGAGGTGATGACCCCAAATCCTCAAGGCAGATGGCCTCCATCTTCAGCCTCTTCAAGGTCCCACAGGTAAGGGGGCTCCTTTAGATACAGTATGGAGTAGACACAGAAGCCAAGTGTCAATTCTATAACGAATCTGGCTGCAGCCATTTGTGCTCATTCTAAGTTGTACAAGAATGAGAGGGGGATGCAGAGGATTTCTACTAATCTAAACATTTTACTGTCTCATGGGAACCAAGGTCATTTTTGTCCGTTAGTTGGGGGTGTGAGCTTTGGGTTAGAAAGCCCACCAAACTCTTCTATTGTGGAACGCAGCTGATTGCATAGCATTGGGGTGGGAAGTTAACTTTGTAATATTGTTCCTCTTTGAAGAGAACTTCAGACTTGGTGTAAGGACCACCCCCCCCCCACTTTGCATCTTAAGAAGACAGAACTCTTGGAATAATTCTTCCAACAGGCATCCTTTATTAAGGTTGCAGGCGTTCTAGATAGGACTTGGGGTCAAAGCTCTCCCATTCAAGGTTTTAAGGGGTTTCTCAGTAGCCCCACCCAATCACCCCCTTCTTCCAGCGACAGTCTCAGCATTACATTCCCACCCCCTTTTCCCTACTGCCGGCTGGATGGAGACTTCAGAGAAAACTACATGAAAGGTAATAGCCCCCTTTGTTATGATTAGGCCTTTTTGGTGCTATCCACATTCAGTCTCTTTGAAGTATAGTGAAGGAATTGAGAGCCATAAAGCCCCTTTGTTCACCCCCTTCCCTTCATCGTATGACAGAATCCAGGGAAGGCAGAAATGGGGTTTTCTTTAGTTGATAACTAGAGATGAAATATAACTGGATTCTGACACTTGGTTTCACTTTTGACCGTGCCAATACTTTGTTGTTGTTGTTAATTGCGAAGTCGTGTCCGACCCATCGCGACCCCATGGACAACGTTCCTCCAGGTCTTCCTGTCCTCTACCATCTTCTGGAGTCCATTTAAATTCACACCTACTGCTTCAGTGACTCCATCTCATTCTCTGTCGTCCCCTTCTTCTATTGCCCTCAATCTTTCCCAGCATTAGGCTCTTCTCCAGTGAGTCCTTCCTTCTCATTAGGTGGCCAAAGTACTTGAGTTTCAACTTCAGGATCTGGCCTTCTAAAGAGCAGTCGGGGTTGATCTCTTCTAGGACCGACCGGTTTGAACGCCTTGCAGTCCAAGGGACTCGCAGGAGTCTTCTCCAGCACCACAGTTCAAAGGCCTCAATTCTTTTGCGCTCAGCCTTTCTTATGGTCCAACTTTCACAGCCATACATTGCAACTGGGAAAACCATGGCCTGGACTATACGCACTTTTGTTGGCAGGGTGATGTCTCTGCTTTTTAGTATGCTGTCTAGATTTGCCATAGCTTTCCTCCCCAGGAGCAAGCGTCTTTTAATTTCTTGGCTGCAGTCCCCATCTGAGGTGATCTTGGAGCCCAGAAAAATAAAATCTGTCACTACCTCCATTTCTTCCCCATCTATTTGCCAGGAATTGAGAGGGCCGGATGCCATGATTTTGGTTTTCTTAATGTTGAGTTTCAAGCCAACTTTTGCACTCTCCTTCTTCACCCGCATCAAGAGGCTCTTTAGTTCCTCTTCACTTTCTGCCATTAGAGTGGTATCATCTGCATATCTTAGGTTGTTGAAATTTCTCCCGACAATCTTAATTCCAACTTTTGTTCATCTAGCCCTGCCTTTCTCATGATGTGCTCTGCATATAAGTTAAATAGGCAGGGCGACAGTATACAGCCTTGCCGGACTCCTTTTCCAATTTTGAACCAATCAGTGGTTCCGTGTTCGGTTCTCACTGTTGCCTCTTGACCCACATATAGGTTTCTCAAGAGACAAATGAGATGGTCTGGTACTCCCATCTCTTTAAGAACTTGCCACAATTTGTTGTGATCCACACAATCAAAGGCTTTTGCATAGTCAATGAAGCAGAAGTAGATTTTTTCTGGAACTCCCTAGCTTTCTCCATGATCCAGCGTATGTTGGCAATTTGATCTCTAGTTCCTCTGCCTCTTCGAAATCCTGCCTGTACTTCTGGTAGTTCTCGATCCACATACTGCTGGAGTCTAGCTTGTAGGATTTTAAGCATAACTTTACTAGCATGTGAAGTGAGTGCAATGGTGCAATAGTTTGAACATTCTTTGGCATTGCCTTTCTTTGGAATTGGAATGTAAACTGACCTTTTCCAATCCTGTGGCCACTGTTGAGTTTTCCAAATTTGCTGGCAAATTGAGTGTAGCACTTTTACTGCATTGTCTTTTAAGATTTTGAATAGCTCAGCTGGAATACTGTCACCGCCACTAGCTTTGTTGTTGCTCAGATTTTCTAAGGCCCATTTCACTTCACATTCTAGGATGTCTGGTTCGAGGTCAATGACCATCTCATTGTGGTTATCTGGGATGTTAAGCTCATTCTTGTATAGTTCTTATGTGTAGTTTTGCCATCTCTTCTTAATCTCTTCTGCCTCTGTTAGGTCTCTGCCATTTTGGTCCTTTATCATGCCCATCTTTGCATGAAACGTTCCCTTCATATCTCCAATTTTCTTGAAGAGATCTCTGGTTCTCCCTATTCTGTTGTTTTCTTCTATTTCTTTGCACTGTTCATTTAAGAAGGTATTCTTATCTCTTCTAGCTATTCTCTGGAATTCTGCATTCAATTGGATGTATCTTTCTCCTTTGCCTTTCGCTTCCCTTCTTTCCTCAGCTATTTGCAAAGCTTCCTCAGACAGCCATTTTGCTTTCTTGCATTTCTTTTTCTTTGGGATGGTTTTAGTTGCTACCTCTTGTACAATGTTGCGAACTTCCATCCATAGGTCTTCAGGCACTCTGTCTATCAGATCCAGTTCCTTAAATCTATTTGTCACCTCTACTGTATATTCATCAGGAATATGATTTAGTTCATACCTGAGTGGCCTAGTGCTTTTCCCTACTTTTTTCAATTTAAGCCTAAATTTTGCAACGAGAAGCTCATGATCTGAGCCACAGTCAGCTCCTGGGTGCCAATACTATGTAAACAATAAACATGTTCTTTGAGAAGTCTCAAGCCTCAGAGTTCTGATTTATTTGGTCTTGTCTATCGGAAACCTTGACACCAAGCATGAAAACAAAGTTCTTTGGGGAGGGAGGGGATATCAGGGGTATATGACTTAAATAATCCATCCTATAGTTGAATTGATTTCTGTATTTTATATGTCAAGATACATTTTGATATAACCACAAGATGATGTTCATATAATTCTGAAAGAGGAATTACTTCCTGACTTTCATAAAAGTTTATCATCTTTCTGCACCTTTCAGTTCAGTTTATTCCCTGCATCAGGTTGATAGTTTGTTCCTTTGACTTCTGATCTATCACGACCAGGCAAAACTGGTAACCGGGAGCTCTCCCTAAGAAGGGAGGAAGATAAAGCCTACCACTCAAAGTGGACAAACCACGACTGGTGGGGCAATAAACCACACAATAGGGACCCTTAAAATCAGCATTAAAGAGGATTCTTATTTTCTGCAGCTTGGAGTTGGCTTTGAGTTCTTGCAGGAAGAGAGAACAGTTTACCCTTCTTTTTTCCGGATTAATCCCAGTGAATTTCCTGAGTGTGTGGGTTTAGTCCAGCTGCTCTTGCATTTCCAGTGGAACTGGGTTGGGCTTGTGGCCTCTGAAGATGACCAGGGAGAACATTTCATTTCATCTCTGATGCCAATGCTCAAGGAGAAGGAGATCTGCCTGGCCTTCACTGAAATGATGAAATCTGATTTTACTGCTGCTTCAGAGTCCAAATTACTTCATATTTTCAACACTTGGTCTATAAGTGAAGTGATTATTTTGTTTGGAGATTCCAGTACTATTACAAACGTACAGGCGGTTGTGTTTTTTTATGAAATATGGAGAAATACATCATTTCGCAAAGTTTGGATCTTTACATCCAATTGGAAATTTCTTGTGATGAACTCTCAATACATTTCGCAAGTTATAAAGCCCTTCCATGGAGCTTTGCATTTTAGGGACCACACTGGGGATGTCTCAGAATTTGGTCATTTCCTCATGTCTTTAGACCCTTTGAAACCACAAGGGGATTTTTTTCTCCCATTATGGTGGGAAAATGTCTTTCACTGCAAGATCCACAAACCAGGCGAGATCCCTTCAAAGGGGGAAAAACCATGTACCGGAAAGGAGAATTTACAGAATCTGCCATCTTACGTGTTTGAAGCAAGCATGACCGGTGAAAGTTACAATATCTACAATGCCATTTATGCGGTGGCACACGCATTGGATGCAGTGTATGAATCTGGAGCACGACCAATCCTAATCAGGCTTGGAAAAAAGATCTCAAATGTCCAGTCATGGCAGGTAATTTAGTAATAGTAGTAAAGTTGGAAGGGACCTTGGAGGTCATCTAGTCCAACCCCCTGCTCAGGCAGGAAACCCTACACCGTTTCGGACAAATGGCTGTCCAGTCTCTTCTGAAAAACTTCCATTGTTGGAGCATTTACTGCTTCTGGAGGTAGGCTGTTCCACTGATTAATTGTTCTCACTGTCAGGAAGTTTCTCCTTAGTTCTAGGTTGCTTCTCTCCTTGATTAGTTTCCACCCATTGCTTCTTGTCCTGCCTTCAGGTGCTTTGGAAAATAGCTTGATTCCCTCTTTTTTATGGCAGCCCCTGAGATATTGGAATACTGCTATCATGTCCCCCCTTGTCCTCTTCGTTAAACTAGACATACCCCATTCTAGCAGCCGTTCCTTATATGTTTTAGCCTCCAGTCCCCTAATCATCTTTATTGCTCTTCTCTGTACTCTTTCTAAAGTCTCAACATCTTTTTTACATCGTGGTGACCAAAACTGGATGCAGTATTCCAAGTGTGGCCTTACCAAGGCGTTGTAGAGTGGCATTAATACTTCACGTGATCTTGATTCTATCCCTCTGTTAATGCAGCCTAGCACTGTGTTGGCCTTTTTGGCAGCTGCAGCACACTGCTGGCTCATATTTAGGTGATTGTCTACTAGGACTCCGAGGTCCCTCTCACAGTTACTACTATTGAGCATGGTGCCACCTATGCTGTACTTGTGCATTTGGTTTTTCTTGCCTAAATGTAGAACCTTGCTTTTTTCACCATTGAATTTCATTTTGTTAGTTAGTGCCCAGTCCATTTTTTATCCAGTCCATTCCCTGGACTGGATAAAGGTTTTTAATACAGCACATAGATAAGATAAGATAAAATAAGATAGATAAGATAACCTTTATTGTCATTTTTTACTGTGGGCACATTGGCACACATTAAAAATTTTGTTGCTTGCTCTCAAAAGTGTACATATACATAACACACATTTAAACCTGCTATATACAACATATATATAAATCTACACCCTTACATATAAATAACATATAAATATTAATCACGGTCCAACTTGAATATATAACGGAAGGAAGGTTAACCATTTAACCTTTATTGTCATTTTTTACTGTTAATCACTGTACATCTTGAATGTTGTTGTTGTTCGTACAACATCTTGTGGGTTATGGGCCATCACCGATGTGTCCGTAGGTGGCTAATAAGACCGATGTTAGCACGGAATGTTCTGCCACATACTGAACAAAGAAATGTAGACACTGTTACTTCAGCATTTGCAGCTCTGGCTTTGCGGAGTGCTCGCTTTTCTTGTGCCAAGATTGTCCTTCTGTGTTCATATGTCTGGCAACCCTGGTACACCAAGGTGCGCCATGTCGGTCGATCATGCGCCAGAAGTTCTTGAATACATAATGGAAGGAGGAAGCTTTGGAGTTCACATGGTTAATATAGTATGGAACAAAACTGTGACTGAATCTGGATGATCTGTTTCGAATACCACAAAAACCCCCTTCCCCAGAAGGTAACAAGGGAAACAGTTCATCAAGAGGGTGTGTAGTGTCTCAGATAATCTTGTGGAACTTGCTCAAGCATCGCTTATATGCCATGTCCTGGATAGAAGGAAGGGAACTGCCAATAATCTTTTCTGACATCCTCACCACTCTCTGTACTGCATTCCTGTCCAAAGCAGTGATTCTTCCAAATCAGACAGGATGCTCTCGATCATCCCTCTATATAAAGTGGTAAGGACAGGGGAAGGAATAGAACAGAATAGAATAGAAGCAGAATGCAATAGAGAATAGAATAGGATAGGATAGGATAGGATAGGATAGGATAGGATAGGATAGGATAGAATAGAATAGAATAGAAGCAGAATGCAATAGAGAATAGAATAGGATAGGATAGGATAGGATAGGATAGGATAGGATAGGATAGGATAGGATAGGATAGAACAGAATAGAATAGAAGCAGAATGCAATAGAGAATAGGATAGGATAGGATAGGATAGGATAGGATAGGATAGGATAGGATAGGATAGGATAGGATAGGATTTTGTTGTTGTTGTTAACTGCGAAGTCGTGTCCGACCCATCGCGACCCCATGGACAACGTTCCTCCAGGTCTTCCTGTCCTCTACCATCTTCTGGAGTCCATTTAAATTCACACCTACTGCTTCAGTGACTCCATCCAGCCATCTCATTCTCTGTCGTCCCCTTCTTCTATTGCCCTCAATCTTTCCCAGCATTAGGCTCTTCTCCAGTGAATCCTTCCTTCTCATTAGGTGGCCAAAGTACTTGAGTTTCAACTTCAGGATCTGGCCTTCTAAAGAGCAGTCGGGGTTGATCTCTTCTAGGACTGACCGGTTTGAACGCCTTGCAGTCCAAGGGACTCGCAGGAGTCTTCTCCAGCACCATAGTTCAAAGGCCTCAATTCTTTGGCGCTCAGCCTTTCTTATGGTCCAACTTTCACAGCCATACATTGCAACTGGGAAAACCATGGCCTGGACTATACGCACTTTTGTTGGCAGGGTGATGTCTCTGCTTTTTAGAATGCTGTCTAGATTTGCCATAGCTTTCCTCCCCAGGAGCAAGCGTCTTTTAATTTCTTGGCTGCAGTCCCCATCTGAGGTGATCTTGGAGCCCAGAAAAATAAAATCTGTCACTACCTCCATTTCTTCCCCATCTATTTGCCAGGAATTGAGAGGGCCGGATGCCATGATTTTGGTTTTCTTAATGTTGAGTTTCAAGCCAACTTTTGCACTCTCCTTCTTCACCCGCATCAAGAGGCTCTTTAGTTCCTCTTCACTTTCTGCCATTAGAGTGGTATCATCTGCATATCTTAGGTTGTTGAAATTTCTCCCGACAATCTTAATTCCAACTTTTGTTTCATCTAGCCTGCCTTTCTCATGATGTGCTGTGCATATAAGTTAAATAGGCAGGGCGACAGTATACAGCCTTGCCGGACTCCTTTTCCAATTTTGAACCAATCAGTGGTTCCGTGTTCGGTTCTCACTGTTGCCTCTTGACCCACATATAGGTTTCTCAAGAGACAAATGAGATGGTCTGGTACTCCCATCTCTTTAAGAACTTGCCACAATTTGTTGTGATCCACATAATCAAAGGCTTTTGCATAGTCAATGAAGCAGAAGTAGATTTTTTCTGGAACTCCCTAGCTTTCTCCATGATCCAGCGTATGTTGGCAATTTGATCTCTAGTTCCTCTGCCTCTTCGAAATCCTGCCTGTACTTCTGGTAGTTCTCGATCCACATACTGCTGGAGTCTAGCTTGTAGGATTTTAAGCATAACTTTACTAGCATGTGAAATGAGTGCAATGGTGCAATAGTTTGAACATTCTTTGGCATTGCCTTTCTTTGGAATTGGAATGTAAACTGACCTTTTCCAATCCTGTGGCCACTGTTGAGTTTTCCAAATTTGCTGGCAAATTGAGTGTAGCACTTTTACTGCATTGTCTTTTAAGATTTTGAATAGCTCAGCTGGAATACTGTCACCTCCACTAGCTTTGTTGTTGCTCAGATTTTCTAAGGCCCATACCATTTGAGACACGTTACTGTCTAGTCTCTTCTTTAAAATCTCCAGTGATGGAGCACCCACACTTTCTGAAGGCAACTGTTCCACTGGTTAATTGTCCTCACTGTTATGCAGTTTCTCCTTTATTCCTGGTTGCTTCTCTCTTTGATCAGTTTCCAACCATTGTTTCTTGTCCTGCCCTCTGTTTCTTTGGAAAATAATTTGATACCCTCTTCTTTGTGGCAGCCCCTCAAATACTGGAAGACTGCTATCATGTCTCCCCTATTTCTTCTTTTCCTTAGACTAGCCAAACCCAAGTCCTGCAGCTGTTCTTCATATGTTTTAGTTTCCAGGCCTTTGATCATCTTAATTGCTCTTCTCTGAACTTTTTCCAAACTCTCAACATCTTTTTTGTAGTGTGGTGACCAAAATTGGTTGCAGTATTCCAGGTATGGTTTCACTAGGGTTTTATAAAACAGTACTAATATACTTCACGTGAAGTATACAACCTAGGATTGTATTAGCTTTTTTGGTTGCTGCTGCACATTGCTGGCTCATAGTCAAGTGATCATCCACTAGGACTCTAAGGTCACTCTCACGGTTGCTGTTTTTGAGCCAGGTCTCACCTAATCTGTACTTAAACCTTTGGTTTTTCCTGCCAAAATGTAAAACTTTGCTTTTCTCCACATTAAAACTCATTTTGTGGATAGGGCTCCTTGTTCAAGTTTGTCAAGATCTTTTTGGATCCTGAGTTTGTCTTCTGGGGTGTTGGCTATTCCTGCCAGTTTAGTGTCCTCTGCAAATTTGATGAGTTCCACTTCTATTCCCTCATCTAAGTCATTGATAAAGATATTGAAGAGTACTGGACCTAAGACGGAGCATTGTGGTACCCCACTGCTTACTTCTCTCCATGTGGATGTAGTACCACTGAGAACTAATTGTTGAGTACAGTTTGCCAGCCAGCTACAGATCCATCTGGTGATGATGTTGTCTATCCCACCTTTTTCTAGCTTACCAAGCAGTAGATTGTGGTTTATTTTGCCCATTACTACTTTGGTATGCTTCCTACATACGTTTGTTAACTGGTTAGCAAAGAGTTCATCTATTACTTCTTCTGATTGATTGGGTGGTCTGCAATATACACCTACGGTAATGTCATTTTTGTTCTCTTTTATATTTTATATCTTGCAAAGTTGGAATTGATTGATTGAATTTTTTAGTCCCATCCAGTCTGCCATTACCACTGCAGCCACGCCCACCCAATGGGCCACGCCCATCCAATGGGCCACACCCAGCCAATGGGCCACACCCACTGGCACCCAATGATGCATAAGTGGGTTTTGGGTTGTCATTTGGGCACTCGGTCTCTAAAAGGTTCACCATCACTTTCCTAGTGGTTTCTTGGTCTGAAAGTCATGACAATTCTGCACAGCAGAGTAACAAACCAGAGCAGGAAATTCCTTCCATGTGGACCCACTGGGTCAGATCTAGTTCCTGCATTCTGCTTTCCTTAGCTTTCAGCTAGAGAAAATCACTGGAATTATACATTGATGTGATAGAAATCATTTAATCGTTCCTAAAATGCATTACTCATTTTCAAGACTTTGGGCCAAAGTCAACAATTAAAAATAGCCTATTATCACAGGAGCAAAAATCATACAAGGACTTTCGAATTTTGAAAAGTGGCATTGAAATCTTGGTATATAGATATCATTCTGAAAAAAATTGCAGCTGAAGGAGCCATAATACAAATGCTGAATGTGAAAGAGAAAATTTTGTAGGGGAAATAGTTAAAAATTTGGTATTATTCCTGATTGCTCAGATCACCACCAAGAAAACTCTTCTAGATTTTTAGATTTATACAAATCCCCTAAAATGATGGCCATTACACAATGATAGAAATCATGATATCTCATTTGTGGCTTTCAGCCAATTACTCCAATTTCTTTTCATTCAGCTTCTTCCCTATTTGAGGAACATCCAGTTCAACAACAGTGCTGGAAAGGAAGTCTCCTTCTCAGAAAATGGGTTGGGATCTGCTCGTTATGATCTTCTCAATTGGATTCTCCTCCCCAATCTATCTTTTGTCCACATGAAAGTTGGACAAATAGATCCTGGAGCTTCTGCAGGCCAGGGTTTCAACATTAACTCCAATGCAATTGTCTGGGCAAAAAAGGTGAGCTGGAAGGTAAAATAAATTCAACAAAAGACTTGTTTTCTTCTGAGGATTCAACATATCCTCCTCCTTCCTAGAAAACAGGTTAGTGAATCAAAACTTTGGCAACCATTTTATGAAAAAAAACTATTTTGCATGTAACATATTTGAGGTCTGATTTGTGACATATCAAAAAGGGTTGAGATTAGGAAGAAATTCTTCTTGAAATCGAAGATGCAGTTACAGCAGCCAACAGTGGTTTCCATGGACCATTCCCATTCAGTTGGATCCCCTTTTGCTTTAGAAAAGCTACAGCAAAATTCACAAGCTTTCTTTGCATGTCAAGTTCGAGTTCCAATCTCCAACATCCATTAGTGGTTTGGAATGGAACTGGCCTTAATCTCCCTGTGCCTTTTCCTGGTTATGTTGGACCCCAGTTAACCATTTCTTTTGAAGACATTCTGATGATGGATATAAAAATGTACAAATGAATAAATGAAGCACATTCAGTTCTTAGGCCACCTATGTTATTTCTCTTTTCTTTTTCAGAAGGTGCCCTTTGCCAGGTGTGGCATGAAGAGGTGCCAGGAAGGAGAGAGGAGAAGAGTTCCAGAGGGCAAGCAAGTTTGCTGCTACCAATGTGCCCCTTGCCCAGAAGGGACAATTTCTAATCAGATAGGTAATGCACACTTTTAAGTGTATATTTTCCAGGATCAAGCAAGCCATTCATAGAAACAAATATCAATTTTGTTGTCATTATGGTCGATTCTTTAAAATAGTCATGCTTTACAGCAGAACCTCTGAGTTTATAGGTCTAAACTATCCTGCTCCCCTGACCATCTTTCCTGCTGCTCATAAATTTAATGCAAGATAGTTTCAGGACACAATTCATGGGTTCCCTATTGGACTTTCTACTCTTATAAGCCACCAGAAAATCCAGTTACCAATCTTTTCACGAAGGAGAGGAGTGTTAGGGTCAAGCTTTAATTTTCATTATTTCGGGTGTGCTTCTTCTGTCAATAGTATCAGTCTCCCAGGAGTTTGATAGAACTGTTGGAGAAAGAGAAGATCGATCTATCTACGTCTGCCTTCTCTGGAAAAAGTGTCTGAATGAGGAGATGCAAAATACAAAGCAAGGAAGTTGATCCAAGGAGCTGAAAACATCTTTGCCTTTGGCTAATGTATTCTTGGGATTATAAGTATTAAAAAATGATTAGCCCTTTTTGATACACTATGAAATGTAAAGTGACTCTTGATTTCAGATGCTCCTCACTGTGACCCCTGCCTAGAAGACCAATATCCTAACAAGGGCAAGAACCACTGCATTGCCAAGAAGATCCACTTCCTTTCCTATCAAGACACCCTGGGATACTCTTTAGCTTCTCTAGCTCTTTGTCTCTCTGTGATCACATTGGCAGTCCTGGCAATTTTCCTTAAGCATTCTGAAACACCAATTGTCAAGGCAAACAATCAAGATCTCACCTACATCCTGCTGGTCTCCCTCCTGCTCTGCTTCCTCTGCTCCTTCCTCTTTATTGGTCGACCAGGAAACCTAATCTGTCTCTTACGACAAACTGCCTTTGCCATTCTCTTTTCCCTTGCGGTTTCCTCTATCTTGGCAAAAACTGTCATGGTGCTTCTGGCCTTCATGGCCACCAAACCAGGGAACAAGACAAGGAAACTCTTAGGAAAACCACTGACCAACTCCATTGTCATAGCTTGTCCCATGGTCCAAGCAGTTCTTTGTGCCATCTGGCTGGTAATCTCTCCCCCATTTCCCAACTTGGACTTCCATTCCCTGGTAGGAGAGGCCATCTTGGAATGTAATGAAGGCTCAGCTTTAATGTTTTACGCTGTCCTCGCCTACCTGGGTTTTTTGGCCGTTATCAGTTTCACTGTGGCTTTTCTGGCCAGGAAATTGCCTGACAGCTTTAATGAAGCCAAGTTCATTACCTTCAGCATGCTGGTCTTTTGCAGTGTTTGGATCACCTTCATCCCCACCAATCTGAGCACCAAAGGGAAGTCCATGGTGGCCGTGGAGATCTTCTCCATCTTGGCCTCTGGGGCTGGTCTGCTGAGTTGTATCTTTTTCCCTAAATGCTACATTATCCTATTGAGGCCACATCTGAACTGTAGGGAAAATATGATAAGGAACAAAAATCTCTAACTAAGGCAAGCATGGGGAAGATATTTATTTTTGAGACATGATTAGTAGCTGATGACATTTCTGAAATATGATAGCAGAGAAGGAGGAACATGTCCATTAAATAATGCCTTATCATGTGTTATAACTGGTTACAATAAAAGTTGGGTGATATAGAAATTCAATCAATCAATATATCTGTTGTTAGCAGGAATCATGTGGCCTTTTTCACCCCATGTCTTCAATTGTTTTCAATTGTCCCCAGTGAAGCTGTGGGCCCTGTGTAGAAATAAAGATTGGTGTTAAATATGTTTTTTATTTCAAAAGGGATATTTTCTCATTTTATTTTTGTAATTAAATATTTTAATATTTTAGCATTTTAAAGGATGATGTTTCATGTCAGTGTTCTTGAGCATATATGTTTGTCTCCATAGTCTCCTATGAATCGTAGAATTCTCTGCTACTGTTCTTTTTTTTTTCTGGTGGTGGAGATGAAATTGTCAATCTGTTACCCAAGTCTACTGTGCTGCATCTTCAATTGGCAGAGTTTATGGTTGGGATGAGAAAATAATATCTGTATGCACACTTCGCTTTAACTATCCCTTGTGCCATGTCATATCTCAGATAACAGAGTTGGAAGGGACCTTGAAGGTCTTCTAGTCCAACCCCCTATTTCTCAGAGATCCTCTGTAAATCATGATGCTCTATGATAATTGCATCCCCATAGAGATTTGCACCTGTGCAGAATCAAAATGCAGGACCCAAAGCAAATAATCAAGGCTCACTGCAGTGTTTTATTAGTCAGAATGTTTTTTGGGGGGGGTGCCTCTTCCAAAATAACAATGGGAGACACACCCCTGCAGACAAAGAGATGAGCTCATATCTATACATTTAGGAAAGGATGTAAGAATGAAAGGATACATATATAAATGTTTTAAATAAATATATATTCATAAGTAATAACATATCTCCTTTGCTTCTGTCCTCTACAGAGAAAAATAGTTACAAGAAACATTTACATCTCGAGATCCAGGGGCTGCTTTGCAAATGTTCTGATATTGTTTATGTTTGGATGTGTCTATTCAATAATCCTATTGATCGGAAAACTGATTTTCCCCACCCAGAGAAATCAATCCCCACTGATTCCTATTGTCCAGCCCCACAAAGAGTTGAATGCAAACTAAAACATATGCTCAACCCTTCTCGAGAGACACAGAAATCTCTCTATTGTCTCAGGTCTAGTACTTTTGATGGATTTTCTTAGTTTGAGTCAATCAAATAGGATATAGTTTAGAAAACCAATTACATCAATGCAAAGGCATTATCCAGAAAGAGAACGTGACTAAAACTAGGAGGATCTTCTCCTGAGTAGAAAGTCTTTGCCAATGGTGAAGATTTCCTCTTTGCCTCTTGAAGTCTAGAAACAAATATGTGATGTGTCAGATCTGCCATCACACCACTGCAGCCCTGCTTTGCATTGATGGTAGCCTGAAAAAAAATGTAAGGAGGGGGATAGAGGGATAGAGGGAGGTGGGATGACAGGAACTAGAAGTGCCAATCAGAGACAACAGTTGGACAATCCAAGGACACAGACATGGGAATGGAATGTGAACGCCCACCAAAGAGGAACCAAACTTTACCGAGGTGGCACAGCAGTTAGAGTGCAGTACTGCAGGCCACTTTAGCTGACTGTGTTCAGCAGGTCAGCGGTTCAAATCTCAAGGTTGACTCAGCCTTCCATCCTTCTGGGGTAGGTAAAATGAGGACCCAGATTGTTGGGGGCAATGTAAATATATATATACGTTGCTTACTGGTGTACACCGCTTAGAGAGTGCTTGCACTTAAAGCGGTATATAAGTCTCATAAAAAAATAAAAACAACTAATTTGAACCTTATTCGACACTGGCAAACTGACCCGGGGGAGGGACACCTGGGAGAAGTGAAAAATATCAGCTTTACATGGAAATCCTCAGATGTGGCTTTTCCTACATTGTAACCACTTGGCTTTAATAAAAGCATACTTTTCTCTGCAAAATGAATGGAGGGTCTTTCCTGACAGAAAGGCTCTCTATTCAATCTCCTGTGGAGCAGTTTGATAGTTGGATGTTAGAACTGCCACTCAAAAGAGAAAATACCTGCTTCCTTAAATTGGGGATGGGATGTAGAGAAAAGGGGGAAAGGTGTAGCTGGACGTCTAGATCTGAGAGGTGTTCCCAATCCTATTGTGGGAAGTCAGACCCCCCTCCCTAGAGAAATAAATATTTTGGGGAATATTAAAAAGGCAGAATGTTATATTTCCCCAAAGGAATAATGGAAAATCTTAGGCAGAAATTACCACCCCCCAAGTCTCTCTGCCCCAAACAGAAACCAGGTCTGTAGAAATGCAGATGTGATAATCCTGTCAGAAAGATTGGAGCCAGGAAGCTTGGTGCAGATGGGATTAAAAAGACAAAGATCCCTAGAATCAACAAATCTCACCCAAAAATCCAACACAGGACATAGTCATCAGCCACACTCCCAGGGAAGCACTTTAGGACATAATAGGATTAACCCCTCACCATCAGAATACCAGAAAGGCACACTGACGCTCAGGTCAAAGTTCATGCCACAGGAACAGAAAACAACCTCAAAAGCCCAAGAAGGTATAAAAACCCATCACTCCCAGCTACATGTGGTAAGCTTTCCCAGAGCCACCTTTCTGTCTGGCTCTCCTCTTCAATAAACTACAACCTTCTTTCCAAAGCAGTCTCCATTTTGTTTATTCCCAGCTTGGACTGGACCCTGACGAAGATTTTTCTTTCAATATTACTATTTGGAAATGTTCCAAGGACCAAATGATACTTTTTTACATCCTTCTTTATAATATTGATGACTCTCCCAGATAGTAAGGATACTTGGTGGAATACGACAAATTGATTAACAAAAAAAGCACACTGGATACTGGATGAAAATTGGCCAGTATGATGGGATCCAGGAATAGTTTGTTCAGAACAAGGCCTTGCAGGAACAACATCTCTCTCAAGGATGAATTTATGCTGGATCCAGTTCCATTCTTGGGTCTGATCCCAGTAACAGAGACTTTCTGCTTCCAGTCCTGGTTCTTGCCTACATCTTCTTTCTTGATCTTTGGGCATTCAGACCCTCCACTGCTCAATACCATCCTTTTGAACAAATTGAAGCTTTTAAAAAAAACCTACCATAACTAACATCTGCTTTTGGAGGAGGAGCTGAGAGTCCAGAGAGATACCCAGATTGCACAGAAGTCCTAAGCGAGTCTGTGCAATGTCTTGCAAGACCAAAGGTCCAATGCTCCACTATTGGGAGAACCAATCATCCACAGCTGCTCGATTTTGCTAGGATTAAAATGGAGACTCTTCCTCTCCATCCAACAGACTTCAGGCACTAGGGCAAAACCTTGCTTGGTCAATCAATGGCCAAGCAAGGTTTTGCCCTTGAATATTGTCAGGTTAAGTGTGATACCTGACCTTGAAATGAGAAGACCTCACTGAGATACCTTGAAAATCAGGGATTTGTCTCCCCTCCAATCAACACTGAATGGAAAGAGGTTCAGAGAATGGAGAGAACCACATAACATCATGCAGCCTTTTCTATTACCCCAGTCAATCCAGAAGTGTATCATGGGTGATGATGTCTTTCCCACACCAGTTCACAGTTCTGAAGACATACTTCCCAAGATAAACACAGCAGACAAACTTTTATGATTCCAACTCATTGTTGGATAACCCTCCTGTAGTAGAGTTTAACTTAGCCTGACACCTTGAGAGATCCACCTGCCAACCTTTAAGTTCTATGGGAGAAGTCAGAGACTAATTTCATCACCTGCCATTTTGGTATTTATAAACCACTTATTCCATACAAGTATTGATATGATTGCCCAGACTGATTGTCACATGACACCATGCCCCATGAATACTTATACTTTCTAAACAAACTGTGGAAGAGGCCATACTCCATCTTGTGTGCACATGCTCAGTTTCACATAACTCTAATACCCAACTTCACCTTGACTCTCAACTGAATCTGATCTGTGGATTAGCAACAGGAGACCCAAACTTGTTTTTCTCAATATGGAGTATGAGTATCCTTCTCATTAGGTGGGCAAAGTATTTGAGTTTCAACTTCAGAATCTGGACTTCTAAAGAGCAGTCGGGGTTGATCTCTTCTAGGACTGACCGGTTTGAACGCCTTGCAGTCCAAGGGACTCGCAGGAGTCTTCTCCAGCACCAGAGTTCAAAGGCCTCCATTCTCTGGCGCTCAGCCTTTCTTATGGTCCAACTTTCATAGCCAATGAAGTGTAGCTATTACTCAGTAAATAGGACAATTGCTTTTCCATGAAATTATCAGAAGAACAGTAATTTCTAATGTATCCCCTATGGATTTCTATCCACAAAAATCTTCTGAGATAAACTCTGCTTTAAATTATATACTCGGAGTTCTCCTGGTGGGGGCAGACATATTACTTCATCTTGTCTTCCAAAGAGCTGACTCTGAGGTTTGGTGAGATTCAACTGGGTGAGACTCAGCTAGACTTAGTTGCCTTTTTGGTCACAGCCCAAGGTAAGAGGAAGCATGGTTGATATAAATTTGCACTGGGGGCATCAAGGTGACAGGTTCTACCTGCAATTCACCTTCTGCCCAAACCTGGATTTCTGATCTAGGAAGGAAAGGTGAGAAGAATGGTTGGGTTGCCTCTCCTACTGCTGCTGCTCTTCTGGTTCCTGCCTCCGCCGGCTGCTAAGAGGATGCAAACTGGGTGTGTGTTGACAAACACTTTACAGATTACAAGAGACTTTTACAGACCTGTTGTTGTTGTTGTTAATTGCGAAGTCATGTCTGACCCATCGCGACCCCATGGACAGCGTTCCTCCAGGTCTTCCTGTCCTCTACCATTTTCTGGAGTCCATTTAAGTTCACACCTACTGCTTCAGTGACTCCATCCAGCCATCTCATTCTCTGTCGTCCCCTTCTTCTATTGCCCTCCATCTTTCCCAGCATTAGGCCCTTCTCCAGGGAGTCCTTCCTTCTCATTAGGTGGCCAAAGTATTTGAGTTTCCACTTCAGAATCTGGCCTTCTAAAGAGCAGTCTGGGTTGATCTCCTCTAGGACTGACCGGTTTGAACGCCTTGCAGTCCAAGGGAATCGCAGGAGTTTTCTCCAGCACCAGAGTTCAAAGGCCTCTATTCTTTGGCGCTCAGCCTTTCTTATGGTCCAACTTTCACAGCCAATGAAGTGTAGCTATTATTCAGTAAATAGGACGATTGCTTTTCCATGAAATTATCAGAAGAACAGTAATTTCTAATGTATCCCCTATGGATTTCTATCCACAAAAATCTTCTGAGATAAACTCTGCTTTAAATTATATACTCAGAGTTCTCCTGGTGGGGGCAGACATATTACTTCATCTTGTCTTCCAAAGAGCTGACTCTGAGGTTTGGTGAGATTCAACTGGGTGAGACTCAGCTAGGCTTAGTTGCCTTTTTGGTCACAGCCCAAGGTAAGAGGAAGCATGGTTGATATAAATTTGCACTGGGGGCATCAAGGTGACAGGTTCTACCTGCAATTCATCTTCTGCCCAAACCTGGATTTCTGGTCTAGGAAGGGAAGGTGAGAAGAATGGTTGGGTTGCCTCTCCTACTGCTGCTGCTCTTCTGGTTCCTGCCTCCACCGGCTGCTAAGAGGATGCAAACTGGGTGTGTGTTGACAAACACTTTACAATATCATTTTTAGCCAGACAGTTTCTTACCTTATTTATTTGAATCAAAAGCATTGCTATCTGTTTTTAAGCAAGTTTCTTTCCCTAGACCTCTGAGTAAAAACCTTTTCATTCAACTATTAAAGTTTCTTTAATTCTAGAGTTTAAATGAGTGTCATTTTTCCTGTCTATTAACTTAACATAGTGTGAAATAGACATTAATAGATATTTTCCTGCCCTTGCAATTTTATTTTTTCTCTTTCCAACCATTATGAAGGAAGGATTGACAGATGGATGGAAATAAGGAAGAAAAGATGGATGTGAATAAAGGAAATATATCGTGACCTGTTTATTATTGAGCAGGAAAAAAGACAAAATTGTTGTCTTGCTTGTTCAATAAATTTACAGACAATAGTTCAGGAAATGCTTAGAAACTGATTATTTGGGAAGTCACATATCTGTGTACTTGTATGTACAGATTTTGTTTATTTATTTTTATCCTTTATTATTCTTACAAACCATTCAAAGTGGCAAACATATCCAACACGTCTTCCTCCTCCATTTTCTCCATACACACACATATAAACAAAGCCCCATGAAGGGTGTTGGGCTGAGAGAGACTAAGGGGCCCAGTCACTTAACTGGCTTTCACAATTAAGGCAAGATTTGAACTCATTGCCTCCCTCTTTCTAACCTGGTGCCTTAACCCCTAGACCAAACTGGCTCTCTAGAATATTCTCTAGTGTACCATACTTAGACGGTATGTTGTCTCTGGAATCAAATTATTTGCAGGAAATGTTCTACAGATTTTATATACATACTCATTGAGACTATTGTCATGGGTTCTTTTAAGTATACCCAAGTCAGTGAGTTCCAAAACACTAGAGAGCCAACACATCAGGAAAGCTTACAGAGACCAAACTGGCCTACAAGAAAGACCAAATGAAGAACAGAAAAGAGACATGGGAAGACAAAGCATTGCATGGCCAGTACATAGAAATAACAGCAGTCAAAGCAGATGATAACAAAACTTGGCAATGGCCAAGAGTAGGAAAGCTAAAGAAAGGGACCAATGGGCTAATTCTGGGTGCACAAGATCAAGCTTTAAGAACAAAATCATATAAAGCCATAATTGGGAAGACAGCAATAGGAAGCAAGTGCTACCTCTGTCAAGAGGCTGAAGAAACAGAGGGCCACCTGCTTAGCTGCTGCAAGAAGATCACATAGACTGACTACAAGCAACGTCATGACAAAGTGGCAACAATGGTGCATTGGAAGATCTGCAAGAAATATCCTTTGCCTGCAAGCAAGAACTGGTGGGACCATAAAATAGAGGAAATCATAGAAAATGAAGAACCTGAAGTGTTTTGGGACTTTGGAATTCAAACCAAACAGGCACCTGCCACATAACACCCCAGACTTAACCCTTGTCAATAAGAAAGCAAAAAAACCTGGATAGTGGATATGGCAGTACAGCACTTGGAGACAGCAGAAGAGAAAAGACAAGAATCGGAGAAGTTTAACAAAATACAAAAAGCTGCAAATAGAAATAGAACGACTGCGGAAAAAGCAAGCAAAAGGAGTACCCCTAGTAATAGGGAGCTTGGGTGCACTCACAAGACAACTGGAGCACCACTTAAACACCATTGGCACTGATAAATCAGCATCAGTCAATTTCAAAGAGCACCTTTACTCAAAAGAACTCATATCCTGCGATGAGACCTCTCTAACACCATCAAACAACCATATCTGCCTATCCCAGATCCTTTGAAGGATTTGATAGGTGGATAAAATTCAGAACACTTGGCTGATTGTGTGATGAACCATAATAATAACGAATATAAATAAATGAATGAATGAATAAATAAATAAATAAATAAATAAATAAATAAATAAATAAATGGAGAGAGCCAGCTTGGTCAAGTGCAGCGGTTCTCAACCTATGGGTCACGACCCCATTTGGGGTCAAACGACCATTTCACGGGGGTCACCAAACAACGCAGTCCGCCATTTTTCCCCTTTTCCTTAGCTGTGCTACTCCCTTTTATTCTATTGGCTTTTGAAAGCCAATAGAATAGACTCTCTTGAATAGAGTCTAATTCTATTGGCTTTCCAAAGCCAATAGGAATTGTCCAGGCTGTCTCTGCCCTGCTGAGCCTGCCAAAAGTCCCATTTTGCAAACAGTGCTGCAAGTTGTCTGCAGCGAAGGCGAGCTGTCTGGAAGTTTCCACCCCTCCCTGCTGAGCAACTACTAAAAATGTAAGTAAAAGAGGGCCAGGGGTGGGAGGTGGGAGGCTGGCGGGCGCAGGGAAGGTTGCTGGTGCACGTGGGGCCCGGCGGGTGCCTTACCTCCCTTGGGCTGGGCCAGCTGGTAGCCCAGCTGGTGGTCGGCCTGTTCTATCTCTGCCACTTGCCAGCTATGCCTCGGTCGATACAGGGGGCGGCACCATGCATGTGTGGCGCTCCCAGGCAGGGAAAGTCCTCGACTTAGGACCGGTTGGGTAGTCCTGGACTTACGACCAGTTGGGTAGTCCTCGACTTACGATCGGTTGGGGTTGCGGCATTAAAAAGGTTGAGAACCATTGGTCCAGTGATTAAGGCACCAGGCTAGATGGTGGGAGACCTTGAGTTCATCCCACCTTAGCCGTGACCTCTGACCAGTCACTCTCTCTCAACCCAAATCCCAACCCCAACACTGACCCCACCTTATTCCTAACCCTCTAAAAACTAATAAAATCTATACAAAAAAAGAAGCAATGGATGGAAACTAATAAAGAAGAGAGGTAACATAGAACTAAGAAGAAATTTCCTGACAGTTAGAACAAATAACCAGTGGAACAACCTGCTTCCGTGAGTTGTGAATGCTCCAACACTGGAAGTTTTTAAGAAGAGATTGGATAGCCATTTGTCTGAAATGGTATAGGGTTTCCTGCCTGAGCAGGGGGTTGGACTAGAAGACCTCCAAGGTCCCTTCCAACTCTTTTGTTCTATTCTATTCTATTCCTATTCTATTCTATTCTGTTCTGTTCTGTTCTATTCTGTTCTGTTCTATTCTGTTTATATTGAGACTTTGGAAAAAGTGCAGAAAAGAGCAACTAAGATGATTAAAGTCCTGGAGACTCAAACATATGAGAAACGGTTGCCGGATTTGGGTATGACTAGACTACAGAAAAGAAGGACTAGGGGTGACATGATAGCAGTACTTCAGTATTTGAAGGACTGACATATATTTTCCAAAAGCAGGACAAGAAATAGTGGATGGAAACTAATCAAAGAGAGAAGCAACCTGGAATTAAGGAGAAACTTCCTAACAATGAGAACAATTAACTAGTGGAACAGCTTGCCTCCAGATGTTGTGGGTGTTTCATCATTGGAAGTTTTTAAGAAGAGAATGGACAGTCAACTGTCTAAAATGATACAGTGTCTCCTGCTTGAGCAGGCGGTTGGACTAGAAGACCTCCAAGGTCCCTTCCAGCTCTATTCTCAATGAAGGAGTGTGAAGGGATAGACGTTTTTATGCTCTATCCATCCTATAACCTTCTTCCCATTTACTCAACAATGCACCCCCCAACTAGCCACTTTCCAGTCTGTTACATCTCATTGAAAAATTGGTAATTCTAGAACAGAGAGGAAATGAAATTTCACTTCAGGAATAAGTAATTTTAAAATCAACTCCAATTGAGGATTAATATATGGAGATTTAATAGGGAAAAAAAATCACAAACTGGCCCTACTCCAAAATTAGTCAGGATTCAGGGGTCGTGATTGCTTCTATGGCATTAGCAGACAGACAGCACTAGAGTTAAGAGTCATGAAACCTAGAATGGTACCACAATCTATAGCTATGGTAACCTTTCCCAGGGATCTCTGGAGACAAGGTGCCAAGTTGAAGGACAGCAGAAGTCAATTTCCTTCGTCCAGCATCATTTTCTGGGCATACCCTGACAGGAAAGACCACAACCACTACAGAATAGTGTCCCCAGGAGTATATCTGTGTTTTTGCACTGACATGCTTTTCTCCAGCTATCTCTCCTCACGTGGAGCCCTGGAAGAACTTCACGATTCCCAGAGGTGAAGTTGCTTCACAGTGTAATTATCACCATCCTGTTCTTTGAGACCTCTTCTGTCACTTCTCCAGCCACTGCCTTGATGCAAACATCAGACTGAAGCAGCATGGAAGGGATCTTGCATCAGAAAAGGATAAACACCTCAAGTCAGGCTCTGTGTGGTCCACGTTTTGGGACAGAAGCTGTGCTCTTGAATGTATTTTCTCTCCTTTCCAGATGAAGCTTGGCTTGTCTCTGTCTCAATCAGGAGAACCACTGGCATTCCCATCTTGAAGGAGTGCTTTGAGTTCTCCTATATCTTCTTGGTGTCCTTCTTTAGAAAGGGATTGATTCAGCCCAATGAATTATGGACCTCCTGATTCTACTGCTGGTGCTTCTGATGTTGCCGGTGTTCCAGCCAGTCTCTGGAAAGCTTAGAACGAAGTGCCCGATGAATTTGGAGCATCAGGATGGAAAAAACCCACCAAGCTATTACAGGCCGGGAGACCATCTCATCAGTGTGGTCACCACTGCGACCTTAAGCTCAAATATAACGTTGCCTTTCAACATGGCTCCTTCTAGTCAGCCTCACTCGTAAGTCAATCAGGGTGAAGGAGTTGCATTCCTTCCATTTGCACTCGTGATACTCTCCTTTTTTTTCCTTCTTATTTCACTTACTCCTATGTTGCAGGACCTGCCTAATTTCCTGGAAAAAACTCAGATCCAAAGATGGAGAAACAGCTAAAAGAACTCTGGATTATTTCTTCCTCTCCATCCAATCCAGAGTTCATCAGTTGAAAACTGACTTTTGTTAAAAGTAACTGTTGAAAAGGTTGAAGTTTCCTATGTCAAGCCTATTTGCATAATTTTATAAATGCTCGTTGAATGGTTTAATTTTTGCCCCTAATTTTGGGTCACTATTGGCTTAAGGTTCAATAGGGTTGTGGTGACAAAGAGTAAATACATTAAACAATATTCTGTTATTGCTTTCGATGTTGATGTTGATAATATGAATATTTTTCTATAGGTTGGCACCTTCTGGTAGCTTATCTTCTGGTAAGTTTAGAATGGTCCGATTCATTTTTGCCATTCATATGGCTAACAAGAATCCACAGCTCCAGCACAATCTCACACTTGGCTACAACATTCATGACAACTCACTGAGCACACTGAGCACTTCAGATGCCTTGCTGGACATGCTCTCTACTGGAGAAGCCAATGTTCCCAACTACAGCTGTGGAAAGAAGGACGGTCTTTTGACTCTCCTCGATGCAGCTAGAAGGGACATCTCCATCCAGATGTCAACTTTAGTAGGCACCTACAAAGTCCCACAGGTTTGTGTGTGTGTTTCTATATCTGGTAAAGTGAGTGCGGAGGTGGTGGTTGACCAATATATCTACTTATATCTTCTCTATGGAATTCAGGAGCTGCTTTTCACTGTGGCCATTGTGGGTGTCATGGCTGATGATTGGGATCCATACTGAGAAGGGGGCAACCATCAAAACAGCCATATCCTCTCATGACACCCTCCTCATTGCTTTGGGAGATTCTTCTGGACATGTGTATCAACTGATGAAGGGTGCATGTTTGCACCCTTATTATTCAGTCTAGACTTGAATGACTTACCAGGACTAATAAAGGACCCTCAGACACACATGCCTAAGGCGCTAGGTACATATATTGTTATACACTGAGAATGGTATTATTATTATTATTATTATTATTATTATTATTATTATTATTATTATTATTATGGATCATCGCACAGTCAGCCAGATGTTCAGACTGGATTTGGCATTTTGTCTACCTATCGAGTCCTTACCCAGGACCTGGGATAGGCAGATGTGGATGTTTGATGGTATTACAGATATCGTCGCAGGATGGAAGCAGTTCCTAGTAAGGCCGCCTTTTGCAATTGACTAATAGCGAATTTGTCAATGCCAATGGTGTTCAAGTGGTGCTCCAGTTGTTTTGGGATTGCACCCAAGGAGCCTATGACTATTGGTACTACCCTTGCTTGCTTTTGCCACAGTCTTTCTATTTCTATTTGTAGGTCTTTGTATTTTGTTATCTTCTCCAGTTCTTTCTCTCTATTCTGCTGTCTCCAGGCACTGCCACATCCACTATCCAGACTTTTTTGTCTTTCTTATCGACAATTGTTAAGTCTGGGGTGTTATGTTGCAGGTGCTTGTCTGTTTGAATTCTGAAGTCCCAGAGCAGTTTAATTTTATCATTTTCTATGACTTTCTCTATTTTATGATCCCACCAGTTTTTGCTTACAGGCAAATGATATTTTTTGCAGATCTTCCAATGCACCATTGTTGCTACTTTGTCATGCCGCTGCTTGTAGTCAGTCTGTGCAATCTTCTTGCAACAGCTTACCAGGTGGTCCACTGTTTCTTCAGCTTCTTTGCATAGGCGGCACTTACTGTCTGTTGCTGTCTTCTCAATTTTGACTTTATATGCATTTGTCCTTAAGGCTTGGTCTTGTGCAGCCAGAATTAGTCCCTCAGTCTCTTTCTTCAATTTTCCTGCTCTTAGCCATTGCCAGGTCTTGTTATTATCTGCTTTCCCAGCTATTTTTTTAATGTATTGGCCATGTAGTGCTTTGTCTTCCCATGCCTCTATTCTGTTCTTCATTTGGTCTTTCTTGTAGGCCAGTTTGGTCTCTCCAGTAGTCAGTAAGCCTTCCTGATATACTAATTTCAGTGCATCTTCATCATTGTTCTTCAGATATTCTTCCAAAGCCATTTTTTCTTCTTCAACCATCTGATGTACTTGTAGCATTCCACGCCCACCTATTTGCCTTGGTAGATAAAGTCTGTCAATGTCACTGCGTGGATGAAGGGCATGATTCATTGTCATTATTTTTCTGGTCTGCCTATCCATTGCTTTTAGTTCTGCTTGAGTCCAGTCCACTATTCCAGCTGTGTACCTAATGACTGGGATTGCCCAGGTGTTGATTGCCTTTATGGTATTTCCTCCATTGAGTTTGGATTTTAAGATCTTCTTCACTCTCTTGATGTATTCACCTCTAATCTTTTTCTTGACTTCAGTGTGCTTGATGTTGTCAGCTTGAAGGATACCCAAGTATTTGTAGTACTCTTCCTCATCCAGACTCTTAATGTTATTTTCGTGGGGCATCTTGATTCCTTCAGTTTTCACTATTTTTCCTTGTTTGATAGTAAGTGTGGCACATTTGTCCAAGCCAAACTCCATTACAATATCTTGGCTATATATACGGACAGTGTTGAGCAGCGATTCTATTTCAGATGATGTTTTTCCATACAGCTTCAGATCATCCATGTAAAGGAGGTGGGATAGTCTGGCAGATGTTTTTGATGTTTGATAGCCATGTCCTGAGTTATTCAGTATTGTTGACAGAGGAAACAGTGCAATAACAAATAGTAATGGTGACAATGAATCTCCTTGAAATATTCCTCTCTTAATATTAACCTCTCCCAGCTCTCACCATTGATCTGCAACTGTGTCTTCCATTGTGCCATCGATCTTTGCACAAATTTTGTGATGTTTCTACTGACTCCTGTTATTTCTAGGCACTTGATTATCCAGTCATGTGGCAGAGAGTCAAATGCCTTTTTGTAGTCAATCCATGCCACATTCAGGTTGGTCTTCCTTTTCTTGCAGTTTTCCAAGATCATTTTGTCTATTAGGAGTTGATCTTTTGTTCCTCTGCTATTGGGGCGGTTTCCTTTCTGCTCAGGTGGAAAGAGATTGTTTTCAACTAGATGCTGTTGTACTGCATCAGCTACCACACCAGTTAGTAATTTGAAAGTTGTTGGTAAGCAGGTAATTGGCCTGTAGTTACCTGGTGTTGCCCCTTTTGCTGGATTTTTCATTATTAGGTAGGTTTTCCCAGTTGTTAGCCACTTTTCAATTTCTCCTCCTTGTAGTATATTGTTGAACTGCTTGGCAATGAGTGGGTATAACAGTTAGATGTTTCAACCAAAACCCATGCAGTTCATCTTCACCTGGTGCTGACCAATTTTTGATTTTCCTTGCTCTTTTTTCTACCATTTTTTTTTTTTTGATATTACTAGGTCTTTCATTTCAACTTCTGTTTTATTTGCATCCACTTCTTTTAACCAAGCCGCATCCTTGTTGTATTTCGTTGGGTTATCCCATATCTGCTTCCAGAACTGCACTGTTTCTTCCTTGTCAGGTACTGACTGATTCCTTGCAGTTTCTCCATTGATGGATTGGTAGAAACGTTTCTGATTGGATTGAAATTGGAGGTTCTGCCTATAGTTTGCAATTCGAGCTTCATATCTACTGATTTTCCTGGCTATAGCTGTTATTTGTTGCTTTATTATTTCCAGTGCTTCCTTGATCTTCCTTGTTTCTAAGTGGTATTTCTTGATTAGGTATTCTTTGGTCTTCTTGTTCTTCAGCTTCTTTTCTTTCATCTGTTCTAGCTTGCTTGCATGTGATCTTAACTTGCTGATGTTATTTTCTAGTCTAACCTTCCATTTTTCTGGTGCACTGTTTCTTTGTTTTTTTTGTTGATTTTGCATCCCAGGTATTCTGTTATAACTGCAGCTGTGCTGTACATTAGTTGGTTTGTTTCTTGCAGTGAATTGGTGCTTATACTTGATATTGCAGTATTTGCATCTTTTAATGCTTGTGCTAGCTGTTTCTTTGGAACAAGCTTCAATGCAGGCAGCCTTATTCTGTTGTTTTTGTGCTGTTCTAGATGCTCAGTTAGTCTTTGTTTCAATTCTTTTATTTTTTTAGTTAGAGGGTTTTGTTCTTCCTGAGGAAGAGGTGCCTGGTTTCCAAATGAACAGTTGTATAACTCTGCTGGATTCCTTCACTGCCAACCCCCTGGTTTGCCTCTACATTCTGAATTACTTCTGGTAAGGCTTTGATTTCTTTGCCCTGAGTAAACCTTTGCAGTTCGTCCAATTCTGTTTCTGTGAATACTTTATTTCGTATTATAAATCGGCGTTGATCTGCTAGTCTCTGTTCTGTTATTTCTGATTCTGGATGTTGTTCTTTCCAGAACTGGTGCATTCGTTTTAGATATCCTCTTCTTGTTGGACTTGATCTGTAATAACAGATCATTATTTCTTTGTTTTCAATCACCGTGTATCTGCGACGGGTAAACACCTTTTCTTCCAGTAGTTCTGCAGCTGCTGGCCCTGGTTGCTCAGCCAACAGTCCTGAGTCCTGTAACCCATTTTTCACCAGATATCCAGGAACTCCAATATTTAGCGTGGACCTTGTTAACCTGGGCGACATCCGAGCCAGTAAATTCCGTCTTTTTTAACAGACAAAAATTCAGTTAAAAAGCAAGTATTTAAATGTAAAGGTGCCTACGTATCTTAGGGCGATATTTATTTTAGTATGAGTGTGCTGGACACAGAGGTTATATATGGAAGATTTAAGCAAGTCCCTACGAGCTTGTCTTTCTGGAGCTCCAGAGAGAAACATAACACGTTCATCATTTCAATCTCAATTATATAAGAAAGAAAGTATTCAGTAGCTTGGACTGCACATTACAAAAATGACCTATTGGGATCCTTATATTAAAACAACTTATTTCCTATGCTATCAGAATTCAAAAATTGTACATGGCTCTTTGTTGGAGCAAAACGGTTCACTTGAAATCTGTATAGCTGGGTCTGATTGTGGTAAATTATAAGGGTGATACAGAAGTATGGTTTTCATTCTTTATTTGTATTCTTGTTTTCTTAATTTTTTTATTCTGTGTTTATATATTGTGTTCTTAATGTTCTATGTTTTATAGAACATTCTGCGTTTTTGTAGGCCTAATGACTAATCCAGAATAAACTATTCTAATACGTTCAAGAGAATGAAGTTGGATTTATCAAAAGCTAATGTTCTGGACTTGATCTGAACCTCAATATAAGCATTCTTCGTTGTCTTTTCAGATCAGTTATCTCACTGCTTCAGAGGCTCTGAGTGATAAAAGTCAGTTCCCTTTTTTCCACCGGATGCTCCCCAAAGAAGGCTTCCAGGACCCAGCAATTGTCTCTCTGCTCCTCCATTTCAGATGGACCTTGATTGGTCTCTTTGCTTCAGACACAGAGAAGGGAGAGAATTTCATGAGGACGTTCACTCCTATGCTTGCCAGGAATGGAATTTGTGTTGTAATATCACAACGAATCTCAATGACTAGACATCCGGCACTCCTCAGAGACGCCATCGCTAAGTGGAGACAAGTCAACGTCTTTGTTCACTTCTTAGAATATGTTTCCATTTCAGACAGAATCCTTCCTTTCCATTCAACACTTGAAAATTTGCCAGGACCCATTGAAGGGAAAGTCTGGATCACCACAAATTTGGGAACATATAGATTGAAAAAATCCAGTCTTCTCAAATACATCCACAGTATTTGGTCCTTTAGCTTTCAGGGAAAACAAAGGCCAAAAGAGGATGCCTTTGAACCCTACTTGTTTGTAGATGACCAGTATGAAGATCACTATTTTCGCTGTTCTTTTTCAAATCGTGTCTTTTCTGTCAAAGGCCGAAGAAGATGCACCCAGAAAGCATCACTGGAGACCCAACAGGGAAGGAACAATTCACGGATCTCAAATAACATTAATGTTCACAGTATCGTTAAGACTCTGGCGCATACCTTGAATGCTGCATATTCCTCCAGATGCAGGAGGAGAAGGAAGGAGGGCAAAGAGAGTTTGGGAGCTCCAAGGCTGCAGCCATGGCAGGTATGTGGTTCCAAAAATGATCCATCAAACTTAATTTCTTTTGAGGAAAGGAGAAGAAGGAGAACAATTTTAATTTCCTTGTGCTAGAAAAGGAGAAATAACTCTCCATTAGTTCTGTTTGAGAAGAAATCTAATGGAAAAGGTGGAGAACTATCTCAACCTCATTATGCTACCCAAGTCCAACACTTTTGGCCCATCTAATCGATTGGGGGGTTAATATTCCAAAGAGGCTATGCCATGGTAGATACATTTTGATATTAAACACTGCTAATTTTAAAAGGATGCCTGCAGTTTTAAATCAATTCCTGTAGGTATGTTGTTTATGATTAGCATCGTAGAATTTTATCTTTATAAATTTAATGGAGACCCTGAGGCCATCTAGATTAACCTCTCCATTCTGCAGGAATCCCAACTGAAGCTTCTTTGGCCTATATCTGCTCAGGCTTTGCGTTAAGACAAGACTGAATTTCTCCAGTTCACTAACTCAGGGCTAAAACTTCTCCTTCTTTTATGATATTTTTCTTCTTATTCAACCAGAATCTCCTCTCTTGTGACTGAGTTCATTTTTCCATATCTATGAACTATACAATAACAATAAACAGATAGCTCTTAATCTTCTGTGCAACATTTTTTAGTTATTGGAAGAGTCCACTATCCTCCCTTCTCCAACAAAGAGATTGTGTTATTTGAAAATGGTGCTCCTAGAAGCATCTTCTGATTTTCTGTTGCCAGAAACCAACATGGCTTTTCCCCTTGTCTTTCTTCATGGCTAGAGAAACTCCTTTGATCCCATCCTTGGCTACATTCCTCTTCCATAAACTTGACCAGATGTTTTGCAGTGTCTTTTTGAGCTTGGTACCTGCAAGGGGATCCGGTATTTGAGTTGGGGGTCTCCCCAAACCAGAACATTCACTTCCTGAGATTATAATGGATTCATTTGCCTTGTTTTCCATGAAAACCACACTGCTGACTCACATTTGGGCTGCAATCAATTACTATTTTGAGATCTTTTTCATAAATTTTCTAATGAAGCTTGATACCCATCACACGTCTGCGTATGAGTTGTTAATGACATTATTACCTAATTATATAATTATCATTAAATCATTAAAGTACTACCACTGCTATTGATTTATTATAATTTGTGGCCAGTAGAGATGTATAATAATATGGAAAAAGTAGAAATGAAAATTTAGTGAAAGGTCTATATTGTAGCTGGCATCCATTTGTTCTTATATGAGATATATTTTTTCTCTTCATAGTTTCTGAAAATCAGATATTTTTCTACTGGATGTTACTTATGTACCTCTCTCTTTCAGGAAATCATAAATATTTTTCTGGAAACTTGCTATTATTTTAAAATAGACCCAAATAGCTTTGTCTCTGAGTTGGTATAAATCTTGCATCACAAAAAACATGATGGCAGTCCTGCCCCAACTTGGCCCCTTAAGCAAGAATGACCCTCAACTCCATTTAGTGTCAAAGCTTTACTTTACTAAAGGCCAAGTGCTTTATAGTATAGTGAAGCCAGGACTGAGGTTCATGTGCCAAAACATTCCCAGTTAATTCCCTCACCCATTGTATCTTCCCATTGCTGGTCCTCCATTGTCCAATCATATTCAAATAAATTGTTTTGGGAATGGTCTCCTCATCTGTAGACTGGGTGGTGCAAAGCTGCATGACATTCCCAGCTGCGTGACCTTGGAGTTGTATTTATAGAAGTTATGATGAGATGTTAGCCTTTCCCTTCCCATCTGGCTCCCTCTCCCCATGGAAACTCTACAGAGAAGAGCAACAAAGATGATTAGGGGACTGGAGGCTAAAACATACAAAGAACAGTTGCTGAAATTGGGTATGTCTAGTTTAACGAAGAGAAGGATGAGGTGTGACATGATAGCAGTGTTCCAATATTTGAGGGGGTGCTTCAAAGAAGAGAGAGTCAAGCTATTCTCCAAAGCACCTGAAGGCAGGACAAGAAGCAATGGGTGGAAACTAATCAAGGAGAGAAGCAACCTAGAACTATGGAGAAACTTCCTGACAGTGAGAACAATTAATCAGTGGAACAGCCTGCCTCCAGAAGCAGTAAATGCTCCAGAAGCAGTAAATGCTCCACCACTGGACGTTTTTATGAAGATACTGGACAGCCATTTGTCCGAAATGGTGTAGGGTTTCCTGCCTGAGCAGGGGGTTGGACTAGAACAGGGCTTTTCAACCTTTTCAACCATTGTACCACTTTTAGAATATGGTAACATCTGAGTACCACCAGTCGCCTAGCAAGATGTTAAAAACTTGATGACCCCCCCCCCAAAAAAGGGAAAAAAGTGATAAAGTACAAGTAGTCCTTGACTTACAACAGTTCACTTAGTGACTGTTCAAAGTTACAATGGCACTGAAAAAGTGCCCCCCAAGCCACAGCTGAGCAAGACGCCTGCCTGCCCACCCAATGGCACTCTTTCTCTGAGGTTTTTATTGTTGTGAGCATTTCTGTTGAGGATTGGCAGCAGGGGTGGGGTAGGGGGGTGTTTGGTTTTATTCCCCCCATCTGCTGGGTGGTTGCAGCAGGTTTTGGTCACTTCACATGACCCTGGGACACTGTGACCGTCATAAATATGAAGCAGTTGCCAAGCATCTGAATGTAAATCACAAGACCTTGGAGAGGCGGCAACATTCCAGCTGATCGGCGCTTCTTCTGGGCTCAGCAGAAGCCCCAGGAACAGTGCTGAGCTCCAGCTGGAGCCTGGCACTGATCCTGGCACTTCCACTAAGCCCTGACAGCCCTGCACCTCCAGCCATCTCTCACTCAGGCTTGTGTGGTGCTGCCACCGGTTCAGCTCATTCCCCTCCCCCACTAGCACTTTTCTAGGATGGCCGTGTACCACCTGCCAGGTGCCAATGTACCACAGGTAGTACCCGTACCACTGGTTGAAAAGCCCTGCACTAGAAGGCTTCCAAGATCCCTTCCAACTCTATTATTATTATTATTATTATTATTATTATTATTATTACATGTCTTTATTACTGAAAATATATAAATAGATGACAAAGCGCTAATTGCTGTTCATAATTAACCAGTTTTATGATGAAAATTGAAAATTATTTGGATATAATTTTAAGGCAGATTTTATCCACTTAATTATCACATCCAGATTTTAGTTAAGTAGCTATTTAATCATAACATCAGGGAGTAATTTGTTAGTACTTTGCTAAAATCAAGTTTTATTGCCATTGTCCCCACATTTCATTGAAGAAGAGTAATGACATGTCAGAATGATCTTGGGGGATGACGGGGGAGATAGGTTTTCCAGGGTACAATCAGGTAAGAAGAGGCAGCCAACAGGTGAATAACAAGCAAAGAAATGAAACTTTTCAGACAATCAAAAGTGGTTGTGGGAGATTTGTACTTTCAGACTTCCAAGATTCTGTTAATGTAGCTTTACAATAAAGTAGAATTAACTTGTCAAGATGTGTTTTTTCTGTTGACTAGCAGAGAGAAGATTAAATAATCACCCTGTTGTTTTCAGGGAGTGTAGACATAATCTCTTTGTTTGTTAATTTATTTGTGACCTGCTCAAGAATATTCCATATAATTGACAAAGTTTGTCAATTATTTATTTTCTCAATCTATATTTTATCAATATATAGTTGATACATGTTGCTGAACATTTTTTTTCACTTTTGAAGATAGTGGTAACCCTTGTTCCCCCGACCCAGCATATTTGCAACTTAGACAACTGTTGAAGAAAGATTCAAATGTTTAAAGGTCACATGGGATAAGAAAGAAATGTTTCAACTTTTGAAATCTGGGAATGAATTCATTCCAGTTCCACCCCTTTCTTGAGAAGAATGAATTTTGGAATCTTTCCCACTTTCAACTCTACTTAGATCAAAATGGAGATGTAACAGCAGATCTGGACTTCGGGTGTGTGCTCATACTCTCCAAGGAGAATCCCATCAAATTGAAACTTGGGAGCTTTGAAACAGAAAGAATAATTATCAACCAAGAGGCTCTGTCAAGATTAAAGTTGCTCAACAAGGTGGGGAAAATATTGGAGACTTTTCTCTGATTTTCAAAGCTCTAAAGCAGTGGTTCTCAACCTTTCTAATGCTGTGACCCCATAATACTGTTCCCCACGTTGTGGTGACCCCCATCCACTTATAAATCACCAGGTGCCAGGGGTGTGGCCAAAGAAAAGGGGGAAAAATGGCGGACAGCCTTGTTTGGCGACCCCTGTGAAATGGTCGTTCGACCCCAAATGGGGTCCCGACCCACAGGTTGAGAACCACTGCTCTAGAGCCCATTCCAAGTGGGCTAAGCCTAGTCATCAAGACGGATTATTTTCAATGAGAATTGAGTGTGGGGAGTAGTACTCTTATCATTTTGTTAAATGGCTTGGGAAGCTTCAGTACTATTGACCAAGGTGTCCTTCTGATGCTCTAATATTGAACACTGTTTTCAGCTGATTCAGCCTTATCCAACATGAGACACTGGGTGACTAAACTTTATGATATAGATCATGGCCCTTTGTGTCCTCTCTGTCATTCAGTATCCTGATGGGCAGAGGTTTCTTTCTTCATCACTGTTTTATTCTACTTAAACATTTTTTAAAAAAAGTTAATAAAATAATTAATAAACCCTGTAGAATAAATTTTACTATAGAATGTAATAATCTTTGAAAATCATGGCTCTATGAAGAATGGAAGAATCCATATTAGCCACTGGTTGTCACTAAACATTTAAATATTTTCTCATTTCCATCACTCTAGACCAGTGGTTCTCAACCTTTTTAATGCCGCGACCCCCAACCGGTCGTAAGTCGAGGACTACTCAACCGGTCGTAAGTCGAGGACTACTCAACTGGTGCAGCACCGTTTGCAGAATGGACTTTTGGCGGGCTCAGCAGGGCAGAGACAGCCTGGACAATTCCTATTGGCTTTTGAAAGCCAATAGAATTAGACTCTATTCAAGAGAGTCTATTCTATTGGCTTTCAAAAGCCAAGAGAATAAAAGGGAGTAGCACAACTAAGGAAAAGGGGAAAAAATGCCGGACTGCGTTGTTTGGCGACCCCCGTGAAATGGTCGTTCCACCCCAAATGGGGTCCCGACCCACAGGTTGAGAACCACTGCTCTAGACTTTATCAGGTAGAAAAGACCATTTTTTCATTGTAATGTGCCAGAAACAAAAGGAAGAAACTAAATGAAAAATATACCAGTGCTTGTATCTCCTACAACACTTTGGAGCAAATGAGATATCTCTTACTGCAGCAGTAACTCTAGACAGCTTACAAAATGATAGAAAGGTTAAAAAGTTAATACAATATGATCAATATTAAGATAATTAAGTTAGTAGCTAAAAACCAAGAGGACAGGGAACATTGTGTGTGTGTGTGTGCGTGAGGATCTTCTCTCTACCGTGTCAGCCACCCCAAGAACAGCACACTCCTACAGAGGCACCAGGCTAGCCAGCAGAGTCAGGTTTTAAGTTTCTTCTAAGGCCAGGATTGTGAGGATCTACCTCACCTCCAATGGTAGAATATTCCAGAAGTTGTGGGCCACAGCAGAACAGGCTCTTCTCCTGGATTCCGCAAACCACCATTCTTTGATAGATGAGATCCAAGGCAGTGGGACATCATATTTATTTAACTGAAGCCCAGTGACTACTTCACTAAGGTTTATGTCTATCTCCATTTTCCATGGATGGTTAATTCTGAGAGATTTAGTTTGGCATTCCTTCTTTTCTGCTTAGTCTCTGCCTCAGTCCAAATGTGTGGAAAATTGTTATCCTGGATTTGTCAAGCGGGCTCGAGAAGGAGAGCCAGTTTGCTGCTACGACTGTATTCGCTGTCCGGAGGGGACCATCTCCATTAAGGAAAGTGGGTGACACCAAAGAAAAAGGCAGACCTTGTTGAAATCAATTCATCCAGAGCATTTTCATGGAAGTTCAAGTTAAAAGAGTAAAGCTCAACCATTTTCTTGTGTATTTTCCAACCTTGAAGGAGGGGCTGGGAACAGATAGGAGGATGTGACAGATTGCACAAGCTACACTACTGTCAGAAAAAAATCTCTCTTCTGGTTTTCAGTTTGGAAATGTTTTTATAGTTTTTAACCTTTCTAGGAAGATCTGAATTCTTTGAAACTTGAGGAATTGTTTTAGGTCCACCTACCAGAAGGATGATTGCAATGCATTGTCTATGGAGATTGTCAATCATCCAGGTTATGGTTGTCCCAAAAGGAGCTTTTTTTCCAAAAGGCAACTGATCTTTGTTGTTGTTTTTTCTTTGAAAATGTTTCACTTCTCAGCCAAGAAGCTTCTTCGGTTCTAAGCGAAACATCTTCAAAGAAAAAACCCAGGAAATTCCAGCTGGCTTTTGGAAAACATCTTTGGATCAGCTATGATCTGGATGATTGAGAATCTCCATAGATAAATTGGCTGAGAAACTAAATGTTTTCAAAGAAAAAAAAAACAAAGTCCATTTGCCTTTTGGGATTAAAATGCATTCTATACTGCTCTCCCCTTGAGGATCATTGAGAAGGTGTTACAGGTCCACAGTGAGGTGGTGTGGACAGTTATGGGTCCATTTCATGACAAATAGTCAGTAGTCATTCTTGATTATTTGCAGGACTAGGTTTCTCTGCCAGAAATCTAATATTTTACAAGTTAATCATTGTCAATCATTCAAGTAATGGTTGTCCCAAAAGGTGCTTTTTTTCCAAAAGGCAACTGGTCTTTGTTGTTGTTGTTTTTTCTTTGAATCTGTTTTGCTTCTCATTCTAGAAGCTTCTTCGGTTCTAAGCAAAATATCTTCAAAGAAAAAAACACACAAAAAAGTCCAGCTGCCTTTTGAAAAACATTTTTGGGTCAACCATGATCTGAATGACTGAGAATTTCCATAGACATCTTGGATAAGAAACTAAATGTTTTCAAAGAAAAAAAAAATAAAGTCAATTTGCCTTTTGGGATTAAAATGCATTCTATACTGCTCTCCCCTTGAGGATCAGTAAGAAGGTGTTGTGGGTCCACAATGAGGTGGTGTGGACTGTTATGGGTCCACCTCATTACAAATAGATCACGATTGCTCCCAGGAGTCATTCTTGATTATTTGCAGGACTAGGTTTCTTTGCAGAAATCTAGCTTTTACAAGTTAACATCTTATGAGTCCAGTATATGAAGAAGTGCCATGTGAAGGATTCAGGAAGTGTCCAAATAGAAATATTTACTGATTTCTTATTTACCTTTAATAATGTAGTTCCTATGAAGATTCTGCACATTATACAGGAAATCATTAATGTCCTAGGACTTCCCCTGATTTAATAAACAATTAGAAATGGGGTTTTTTTTTAGAAAATGATATTCTTTTATGATCTTTCTGTGGGGATGGTAAGATGGTAAGAAACACATCTTGTCCCGGGAATGTATTTCTTCAAAGGTGAAAGGAAAATATGTTAAAGGAATATTCCTTTTTGGTTTTCTCAGATACAGACAAATGCACCAAGTGTCCAGATGATAAATATCCAAATGGGGACAGAGTTCAATGTATCCCCAAATTTATAACCTTCCTGTCTTATGAAGAATATTTGGGCAGCATCCTGGTATCATTTGCTCTATTCTTTTCCCTAACCACATGTTTTGTTTTACTCATATTCATTAAATATTGGGAAACTCCCATTGTCAAAGCCAACAACTGGGACCTTTCTTACATCCTCCTGGTCTCCCTCCTGCTATGTTTCTTGTCTAATTTTCTCTTCATTGGTCAACCAAGAAAAGCCACCTGCCTTCTCCGACAAACACTTTTCAGCATTATCTTCTCCGTTGCCATTTCTTCTCTCTTGGCCAAAACCATCACGGTGGTGTTGGCTTTCCTGGCCACAAAACCAGGGAATAGATTGAAGAGATGGTTGGGGAAGAACTTGGCCAACTCTATCATCCTTTCTTGTTCTTCTATCCAAATTATCATCTGCTCCATCTGGTTGGGAGTTTCTCCCCCATTCCCTGATTCTGACTTCCTCTCCCAGCATGGAGAGATCATCCTGCAATGCAACAAAGGGGCTGTTGTCATGTTCTACATCACCCTCAGCTACATGGGTTTCCTGGCTGCCATCTGCTTCACGGTGGCTTTCCTGGCCAGGAATCTGCCTGGGGCCTTTAACGAAACCAAGCTGATCACCTTCAGCATGCTGGTTTTCTGCAGTGTCTGGATGACCTTTGTGCCCACCTACCTGAGCACCAAAGGGAAATACATGGTGGCTGTGCAGATCTTCTCCATCCTGGCCTCCAGTGCTGGTTTGCTTGGTTGTGTCTTCATCCCCAAGTGCTACATTATTATCCTGAGGCCAGACCTGAACTCAAAGGAGCAGCTTACGACCAGAAGAAATGTAGAAATGTGAGACAGTGGAATTTAGACTCTCAACATTTTCCAAAAGGCCAAACCTAGAAAATGGTGCAAAATGATGATCATATATATAAAAAATACAGTAGATGATGTAAACACATATATTCATAAATAACAATTCTTGGATTACTTTCCCACCCATCCACTCTTACAATCCTCAAAAGTTATTGCCTTAATAAAAAGAGACATAATCAGTTGTTTTGCAATAGTAGTTTTGATAAAATGTACTGGAAGGGTCACAATAGCAGAACTTCTTTCTATGCTTCTGTTTTGCTAACAGGCTCTCATTTCTCCAAGAACTTGCTTTCTTCACAGCTCTCCTCCCTTTTAACATCTTGGGTGGACAAAATATGTGTCTGAAAGGAGAGGATTTATCCTCTCACTCTTCTGGAAACAAAGACCTAATGCCAGGCAGAAGAGTTAGGCAATCTAAAGCCAAATTTTGCAACCAGCCTGTCTCAGGTAACCACAAAGAAAGCCAATTTCATAGATCACAGGCTTGTTCTGTAGCTCCTTATGCCTTACATTTTGCACAGTGGTTTTTATACTTGTAAGAAATTGTCAGTAAGGTTCAAGCAACACAAACCTGGAAATTCCTCACAGCCACGGGCCATTCTTAGTAGCATCAAGGTAAGATAAGGTAAGATGAGATGAGATGAGATGACATAAGGTGAAGTGAGGTGAGATAAATTTTTATTGTCATTTTTTACCATGGGCACACATTAAAAATGAAATTCTATTCCCTGATTTCAAAAGTGTACACATACATAACACATATATACACCTGCTATATACATACATAAATATGTAGGTCTTTGGTTATTCGGGTTTTCTCCCACGTCAAATTGGAAGTGTCTTGGCGACGTTTCGATGAAGTCTCATTCGTCATCTTCAGGCTGGTGTTTTCCGTGCTTCTAGGAGCAATGTGTGATCGTAGCTGTTTCTTCCTTTTAATTGCCAGTGGGGGTATGAACTGATTGGATGAGAGCTTGGCTGTGTTCTGAGTGGATGGAGGTGTGTTCTGATTGGTTAGTAGCTTGGCTGTGCTCTGATTGGATGGGGGGTTGGCTGACAGTCAGACTGGGGATGCCATCAACTTGATTTTTTGCAGTGTTATACAATTCCTTAGATCTGCTTGGAGTTAGACTTTGACCAAACCTATGTGAATGATGTGCAAGCATTTTGGGATCACCCAAAGCCTTTGAAGATATTAAATCACTCATGGCACGTTTTCCCCTTTCCTAATGCTCTGCCAGTTGTGAATCAGCTGAGATGCTTGGATTTTATCACTTGTTCAAAGACACAAGGCTGAAGCTTCTGCTCCAATGGATGTCAATCCACGGCAAGAAGTTTTGTGTTTGTTTGGTAGTTTTTGCATTCTTCCTGCAGTGCTTGCAATCTATTTAAAATCCTTTCCTTTTGACCAAGTTTATAAGACCCAAGTGCACTGCTGCTGCAAACTTGGGTCATCACTATTCACTATTCACAACCGGGTTCTTTGTTGAACCTCCGCTCCTGCTTGGGGACTCTACACAGCTATAGATAACAAACTGATTAAACAGGGTTATATATTACCAGCTGGCAAAAGTCTATAAAACAGATGCGGGCCATGAAAAGCCCTGCTGAACAGAAGTGTGTGTGTGCAGGGAGATCTTCTAAGTCAGTGATGGCAAACCTTTTAGAGACCAAGTGCCCAAAACCCGCCCCCCCACTCCTGCTCCACCTCCTGACCTTTCTGTGGGAATCCAAGGTTATTGTGCCCAGAGTTGATAAAGATTTGGTGGGCTGGAGAGCTGGGGAGAAAGCCCTCGCTTCAAGCTAATTGGGGAAATGTGATTTATGACTGTTAATTGGAGGAGGGAATTGTGCTTTACTACTTTGTGCCCAGGGGAGGGGGAATTCAGTTTTTGGCTTTAACTATGTAGTGGCAATATTTTGTTTCTCGAATAAAAGATTCTTTAAGGTAAACAATGCCTAGAAGTTCTTTTGAAGAGTTTCATCTGTCAGAACCATGATAGTTTCTTTTTATTAAGGCAATAACTTTTGAGGATTGTAAGAGTGGATGGGTGGGAAAGTAACCCGAGAATTGTTATTTATAAATATTTGTGTTTACATCATCTATTGTATTTTTTATATATATGATCATCATTTTGCACCATTTTCTAGGTTTGGCCTTTTGGAAAATGTTGAGAGTCTAAATTCCACTGTCTCATATTTCTACATTTCTTCTGGTCATAAGCTGCTCCTTTGAGTTCAGGTCTGGCCTCAGGATAATAATGTAGCACTTGGGGATGAAGACACAACCAAGCAAACCAGCACTGGAGGCCAGGATGGAGAAGATCTGCACAGCCACCATGTATTTCCCTTTGGTGCTCAGGTAGGTGGGCACAAAGGTCATCCAGACACTGCAGAAAACCAGCATGCTGAAGGTGATCAGCTTGGTTTCATTAAAGGCCCCAGGCAGATTCCTGGCCAGGAAAGCCACCGTGAAGCAGATGGCAGCCAGGAAACCCATGTAGCTGAGGGTGATGTAGAACATGACAACAGCCCCTTTGTTGCATTGCAGGATGATCTCTCCATGCTGGGAGAGGAAGTCAGAATCAGGGAATGGGGGAGAAACTCCCAACCAGATGGAGCAGATGATAATTTGGATAGAAGAACAAGAAAGGATGATAGAGTTGGCCAAGTTCTTCCCCAACCATCTCTTCAATCTATTCCCTGGTTTTGTGGCCAGGAAAGCCAACACCACCGTCATGGTTTTGGCCAAGAGAGAAGAAATGGCAACGGAGAAGATAATGCTGAAAAGTGTTTGTCGGAGAAGGCAGGTGGCTTTTCTTGGTTGACCAATGAAGAGAAAATTTGACAAGAAACATAGCAGGAGGGAAACCAGGAGGATGTAAGAGAGGTCGCGGTTGTTGGCTTTGACAATGGGAGTTTCCCGATATTTAATGAATATGAGTAAAACAAAACATGTGGTTAGGGAAAAGAATAGAGCAAATGATACCAGGATGCTGCCCAAATATTCTTCATAAGACAGGAAGGTTATAAATTTGGGGATACATTGAACTCTGTCCCCATTTGGATATTTATCATCTGGACACTTGGTGCATTTGTCTGTATCTGAGAAAATCAAAAAGGAATATTTCTTTAACATATTTTCCTTTCACCTTTGAAGAAATACATTCCCGGGACAAGATGTGTTTCTTACCATCTTACCATCCCCACAGAAAGATCATAAAAGAATATCATTTTCTAAAAAAAAACCATTTCTAATTGTTTATTAAATCAGGGGAAGTCCTAGGACATTAATGATTTCCTGTATAATGTGCAGAATCTTCATAGGAACTACATTATTAAAGGTAAATAAGAAATCAGTAAATATTTCTATTCGGACACTTCCTGAATCCTTCACATGGCACTTCTTCATATACTGGACTCATAAGATGTTAACTTGTAAAATCTAGATTTCTGGCAGAGAAACCTAGTCCTGCAAATAATCAAGAATGACTCCTGGGAGCAATCGTGATCTATTTGTAATGAGGTGGACCCATAACAGTCCACACCACCTCATTGTGGACCCACAACACCTTCTTACTGATCCTCAAGGGGAGAGCAGTATAAAATGCATTTTAATCCCAAAAGGCAAATTGACTTTATTTTTTTTTTCTTTGAAAACATTTAGTTTCTTATCCAAGATGTCTATGGAAATTCTCAGTCATTCAGATCATGGTTGACCCAAAGATGTTTTTCAAAAGGCAGCTGGACTTTTTTGTGTGCTTTTTTCTTTGAAGATATTTTGCTTAGAACCGAAGAAGCTTTTAGAATGAGAAACAAAACAGTTTCAAAGAAAAAAAAACAACAACAAAGACCAGTTGCCTTTTGCAAAAAAAGCACCTTTTGGGACAACCATGACTTGAATGATTGACAATCTCCATAGACAATGCATTGCAATCATCCTTCCATTAGGTGGACCTAAAACAATTCCTCAAGTTTCAAAGAATTCAGATCTTCCTAGAAAGGTTAAAAACTATAAAAACACTTCCAAACTGAAAACCAGAAGAGAGATTTTTTTCTGACAGTAGTGTAGCTTGTGCAATCTGTCACATCCTCCTATCTGTTCCCAGCCCCTCCTTCAAGGTTGGAAAATACACAAGAAAATGGTTGAGCTTTAATCTTTTAACTTGAACTTCCATGAAAATGCTCTGGATGAATTGATTTCAACAAGGTCTGCCTTTTTCTTTGGTGTCACCCACCTTCCTTAATGGAGATGGTTCCCTCCGGACAGCGAATACAGTCATAGCAGCAAACTGGCTCTCCTTCTCGAGCCCGCTTGACAAATCCAGGATAACAATTTTCCACACATTTGGACTGAGGCAGAGACTAAGCAGAAAAGAAGGAATGCCAAACTAAATCTCTCAGAATTAACCATCCATGGAAAATGGAGATAGACATAAACCTTAGTGAAGTAGTCACTGGGCTTCAGTTAAATAAATATGATGTCCCACTGCCTTAGATCTCATCTATCAAAGAATGGTGGTTTGTGGAATCCAGGAGAAGAGCCTGTTCTGCTGTGGCCCACAACCTCTGGAACATTCTACCATTGGAGGTGAGGTAGATCCTCACAATCCTGACCTTAGAAGAAACTTAAAACCTGACTCTGCTGGCTAGCCTGGTGCCTTTGTAGGAGTGTGCTGTTCTTGGGGTGGCTGATATGGTAGAGAGAAGATCCTCACGCACACACACACACACAATGTTCCCTGTCCTCTTGGTTTTTAGCTATTAACTTAATTATCTTAATACTGATCATATTATATTAACTTTTTAACCTTTCTATCATTTTGTAAGCTGTCTAGAGTTACTGCTGCAGTAAGAGATCTCTCATTTGCTCCAAAGTGTTGTAGGAGATACAAGCACTGGTATATTTTTCATTTAGTTTCTTCCTTTTGTTTCTGGTACATTACATTGAAAAAAAGGTCTTTTCTATCTGATAAAGTCTAGAGTGATGGAAATGAGAAAAGATTTAAACGTTCAGTGACAACTAGTGGCTAATATGGATTCTTGCATTCTTCATAGAGCCATGATTTTCAAAGATTATTACATTCTATAGTAAAATTTATTCTACAGGGTTTATTAATTATTTTATTTTATTAACTTTTTTTAAAAAATGTTTAAGTAGAATAAAACAGTGATGAAGAAAGAAACCTCTGCCCATCAGGATACTGAATTACAGAGAGGACACAAAAGGGCCATGATCTATATCATAAAGTTTAGTCACCCAGTGTCTCATGTTGGATAAGGCTGAATCAGCTGAAAACAGTGTTCAATGTTAGAGCATCAGAAGGACACCTTGGTCAATAGTACTGAAGCCTCCCAAGTCATCTAACAAAATGATAAGAGTACTATTCCCCACACTCAATTCTCATTGAAAATCATCCGTCTTGATGACTAGGCTTAGCCCACTCGAAATGGGCTCTAGAGCTTTGAAAATCAGAGAAAAGTCTCCAATATTTTCCCCACCTTGTTGAGCAACTTCAGTCTTGACAGAGCCTCTTGGTTGATAATTATTCTTTCTGTTTCAAAGCTCCCAAGTTTCAATTTGATGGGATTCTCCTTGGAGAGTATGAGCACACACCCGAAGTCCAGATCTGCTGTTACATATCCATTTTGATCTAAGTAGAGTTGAAAGTGGGAAAGATTCCAAAATTCATTCTTCTCAAGAAAGGGGTGGAACTGGAATGAATTTATTCCCAGATTTCAAAAGTTGAAATATTTCTTTCTTATCCCATGTGACCTTTAAACATTTGAATCTTTCTTCAACAGTTGTCTAAGTTGCAAATATGCTGGGTTGGGGGAACAAGGGTTACCACTATCTTCAAAAGTGAAGAAAATGTTCAGCAACATGTATCAACTATATATTGATAAAATATAGATTGAGAAAATAAATAATTGACAAACTTTGTCAATTATATGGAATATTCTTGAGCAGGTCACAAATAAATTAACAAACAAAGAGATTATGTCTACACTCCCTGAAACAACAGGGTGATTATTTACTCTTCTCTCTGCTAGTCAACAGAAAAAACACATCTTGACGAATTAATTCTACTTTATTGTAAAGCTACATTAACAGAATCTTGGAAGTCTGAAAGTACAAATCTCCCACAACCACTTTTGATTGTCTGAAAAGTTTCATTTCTTTGCTTGTTATTCACCTGTTGGCTGCCTCTTCTTACCTGATTGTACCCTGGAAAACCTATCTCCCCCGTCATCCCCCAAGATCATTCTGACATGTCATTACTCTTCTTCAATGAAATGTGGGGACGATGGCAATAAAAGTTGATTTTAGCAAAGTACTAACAAATTACTCCCTGATGTTATGGTTAGACAGTTACTTAACTAAGATCTGGATGTGATAATTAAGTGGATAAAATCTGCCTTAAAATTGTATCCAAATAATTTTCAATGTTCATCATAAAACTGGTTAATTATGAACAGCAATTAGCACTTTGTCATCTATTTATATATTTTCAGTAATAAAGACATGTAATAATAATAATAATAATAATAATAATAATAATAATAATAATAATAATAATAATAATAATAGAGTTGGAAGGGATCTTGGAAGCCTTCTAGTGCAGGGCTTTTCAACCAGTGGTACGGGTACTACCTGTGGTACATTGGCACCCGGCAGGTGGTACCTGGCCATCCTAGAAAAGTGCTAGTGGGGGAGGGGAATGAGCTGAACCGGTGGCAGCACCACACAAACCTGAGTGAGAGACGGCTGGAGCTGCAGGCTGTCAGGGCTCAGCGGAAGCGCCAGGATCAGCACCAGGCTCCAGCTGGAGCTCAGCACTGATCCTGGTGCTTCTGCTGAGCCCAGAAGAAGCGCCGATCAGCTGGAATGTTGCAGTATCTCCAGGGTCCTGTGATTTACATTCAGATGCGTGGCAACTGATTCATATTTATGATAGTCACAGTGTCCCAGGGTCATGTGAAGTGGGGGAGGGGCAACCACCCAGCAGACGGGGGGAATAAAACCAAACACCCCCCTACCCCACCCCTGCTGCCAATACTCAACAGAAACGCTCACAACAATAAAAACCTCAGAGAAAGAGTGCCATTGGGTGGGCAGGCAGGTGTCTTGCTCAGCTGTGGCTTGGGGGGTACTTTTTCAGTGCCATTGTAACTTCAAACAGTCACTAAGTGAATTGTTGTAAGTCAAGGACTACTTGTACTTTATCACTTTTTTCCCTTTTTGGGGGGGGGGGTCATCAAGTTTTTAACATCTTGCTAGGCGACTGGTGGTACTCAGATGTTACCATATTCTAAAAGTGGTACAATGGTTGAAAAGGTTGAAAAGCCCTGTTCTAATCCAATCCCCTGCTCAGGCAGGAAACCCTACACCATTTCGGACAAATGGCTGTCCAATATCTTCTTAAAAACTTCCAGTGTTGGAGCATTTACTGCTTCTGGAGGCAGGTTGTTCCACTGATTAATTGTTCTCTCTGTCAGGAAGTTTCTCCATAGTTCTAGGTTGCTTCTCTCCTTGGTTAGTTTCCACCCGTTGCTTCTTGTCCTGCCTTCAGGCGCTTTGGAGAATAGCTTGACTCCCTCTTCTTTAGGGCAGCCCCTGAGATACTGGAAGGCTGCTATCATGTCCCCCCCTTGTCTTTCTCTTCGTTAAACTAGACATACCCAATTCTAGCAACCGTTCCTTATATGTTTTAGCCTCCAGTCCCCTAATCATCTTTGTTGCTCTTCTCTGTACTCTTTCTAGAGTCTCAACATCTTTTTTATATAAGAACAAATGGTAGTATTTTAATGATTTAATGATAATTATATAATTAGGTAATAATGTCATTAACAACTCATAGGAAGATGTATGATGGGTATCAAACTTCATTAGAAAATTTATGAAAATGATCTCAAAATAGTAATTGACTGCAGCCCAAATGTGAGTCAGCAGTGTGATTTTCATGGAAAACAAGGCAAATGAATCCATTGTAATCTCAGGAAGTGAATGTTCTGGTTTCAGGAGACCCCCAACTCAAGTACCAGATCTCTTTGCAGGAACCAAGCTCAAAAAGACACTGCAAAACATCTGGTCAAGTTTATGGAAGAGGAATGTAGCCAAGGATGGGATCAAAGGAGTTTCTCTAGCCATGAAGAAAGACAAGGAGAAAAGCCATGTTGATTTCTGGCAACAGAAAATCAGAAGATGCTTCTAGGAGCACCATTTTCAAATAACACAATCTCTTTGTTGGAGAAGGGAGGATAGTGGACTCTTCCAATAACTAAAAAATGTTGCACAGAAGATTAAGAGCTATCTGTTTATTGTTATTCCGTAGTTTATAGATATGGAAAAATGAACTCAGTCACAAGAGAGGAGATTCTGGTTGAATAAGAAGAAAAACATTATAAAAGAAGGAGCAGTTTTAGCCCTGAGCTAGTGAACCTAGAAGAAGTGAGTCCTAGAAGAGATCAATCCCGACTGCTCTTTAGAAGGCCAGATCCTGAAGTTGAAACTCAAGTACTTTGGCCACCTAATGAGAAGGAAGGACTCACTGGAGAAGGGCCTAATGCTGGGAAAGATTGAGGGCAATAGAAGAAGGGGACGACAGAGAATGAGATGGCTGGATGGAGTCACTGAAGCAGTAGTGTGAATTTAAATGGACTCCAGAAGATGGTAGAGGACAGGAAGACCTGGAGGAACGTTGTCCATGGGGTCGCGATGGGTCGGACACGACTTCGCAATTAACAACAACAAAGTGAACCGGAGAAATTCAGTCTACTGTTGTCTTGTCTTAACGCAAAGCCTGAGCAGATATAGGCCAAAGAAGCTTCATCTGGGATTCTTGCAGAATGGGGAGGTTAGCCTACATGGCCTCAGGGTCTCCATTAAATTTATAAAGGTAAAATTCTACAATGCTAATCATAAACATACCTATAGGAATTGATTTAAAACTGCACGCATCCTTCTAAAATTAACAGTGTTTAATATCAAAATGTATCTACCATGGCATAGCCTCTTTGGAATATTAACCCCCAATCGATTAGATGGACCAAAAGTGTTGGACTTTTGTAGCATAATGAAGTTGAGATAGTTCCCCACCTTTTCCATTAGATTTCTTCTCAAACAGAGCTGAGATTAATGGAGAGTTATTTCTCCTTTTCTAGCACAAGGAGATTAAAATTGTTCTCCTCCTTCTCCTTTCTTCAAAAGAAATTAAGTTTGACGGATCCTTTTTGGAACCACATACCTCCCATGGCTGCAGCCTTGGAGCTCCCAAACTCTCTTCGCCCTCCTTCCTTCTCCTCCTCCATCTGGAGGAATATGCAGCATTCAAGGCATGCACCAGAGTCTTAATGATACTGTGAACATGGATGCTATTTGAGATCCGTGAACTGTTCCTTCCCTGTTGGGTCTCCAGTGATGCTTTCTGGGTGCATCTTCTCCGGCCTTTGACAGAAAAGACACGATTTGAAAAAGAACAGCGAAAATAGTGATCTTCATACTGGTCATCTACAAACAAGTAGGGTTCAAAGGCATCATCTTTTGGCCTTTGTTTTCCCTGAAAACTAAAGGACCAAATACTGTGAATGTATTCGAGAAGACTGGATTTTTTCAATCTATATGTTCCCAAATTTGTGGTGATCCAGACTTTCCCTTCAATGGGTCCTGGCAAATCTTCAAGTGTTGAATGGAAGGGAAGGATTCTGTCTGAAATGGAAACATATTCTAAGAAGTGAACAAAGACGTTGACTTGTCTCCACTTAGCAATGGCGTCTCTGAGGAGTGCCGGATGTCTAGTCATTGAGATTCGTTGTGATATTACAACACAAATTCCATTCCTGGCAAGCATAGGAGTGAACGTCCTCATGAAATTCTCTCCCTTCTCTGTGTCTGAAGCAAAGAGACCAATCAAGGTCCAACTGAAATGGAGGAGCAGAGGGACAATTGCTGGGTCCTGGAAGCCTTCTTTGGGGAGCATCTGGTGGAAAAAAGGGAACTGACTTTTATCACTCAGAGCCTCTGAAGCAGTGAGATAACTGATCTGAAAAGACAACGAAGAATGCTTATATTGAGGTTCAGATCAAGTCCAGAACATTAGCTTTTGATAAATCCAACTTCATTCTCTTGAACGTATTAGAATAGTTTATTGTTGATTAGTCATTAAGCCTACAAAAACGCAAAATGTTCTATAAAACATAGAACATTAAGAACACAATATATCAACACAGAATAAAAAAAAATTAACGGAACAAGAATACAAATGAAGAATGAAAATCTACTTATAATTTACCACAATCAGACCCAGGTATACAGATTTTAAGTGAATCGTTTTGCTCCGACAAAGTGCTGTGTTATGTACAATTTTTGAACTCTGATAGCATAGGAAATAGTTTGTTATATTAAAACAAAGGATCCCAATAGGTCATTTTTGTAATGTTCAGTCCAATACTTTCTTTCTTATATAATTGAGATTGAAATGATGAACATGTTATGTTTCTCTCTGGAGCTCCAGAAAGACAAGCTCGTAAGGACTTGCTTAAATCTTCCATATATAATCTCTGTGTCCAACACACTCACACTAAAATAAATATCGCCCTGAGATACGTAGGCACCTTTACATTTAAATACTTGCTTTTTAATTGAATTTTTGTCTGTTAAAAGAGACAGAATTTTGAAAGTCTGACTTCTACCTCTTAATTTTATACCAATAATTATACACCCCAATTTTAGGCAAAGAACAAGTTGTATAAATTCCCAACGCTGAGGGTGGAAGAGTTTTTACTATATCTACCCCCAAAATCCTTCTCAGATGATGTCATTGTCCTTATTTTAGTGATGATATATGTCTTAAGCTTCACATCACAGGTAATCTCAGCATTCTATACTTTACTAAATGGAGCTAAGGAAGTTGGATAGCTATGATTTTTTTAAAATGTAAGTAGTAGATTCACTCATGTCCTTGCTCTGAGCTCCTTTGATGTAGAGCAGTGGTTCTCAACCTTTCTAATGCCACGACCCCATAATACAGTTCCCCATGTTGTGGTGACCCCCAACCACTTATACATCACGGGGTGCCAGGGGCGTGGCCAAAGAAAAGGGGGAAAAAATGGCGGACAGCCTTGTTTGGCGACCCCGGTGAAATGGTCGTTCGACCCCAAATGGGGTCCCAACCCACAGGTTGAGAACCACTGGTATAGAGTGAGCAAACGTCCAGTCTCCAAGAAAACTACCTCTGGATAAGGAAAGGTGTTACTTGCTCTATTAGCTCACCACTGAAGAGCCTTCTAGGGACATGATGTCCTTTTTAAAAATCATATCTTTTGACTTTGATTGATTAATAATCAGATAATTATTATGGGTGGGAAAGATTGAGGGCAATAGAAGAAGGGGACGACAGAGAATGAGATGGCTGGATGGAGTCACTGAAGCAGTAGGTGAGAACTTAAATGGACTCCAGAAGATGGTAGAGGACAGGAAGACCTGGGGGAACGTTGTCCATGGGGTCGCGATGGGTCGGACACGACTTCGCAATTAACAACAACAATTATTACGGGAGTTGGAGCCAGGTCTTCTTAACAGCTTATGGAACCCAACTTGAGGCGGTCCTGGGTGCTCTCTGAGCTTGCTTGTTTTCTTGCAGACGTTTCATGACCCAAACTAGGTAACATCATCAGTGCTAATCATCCTCATCCTCATCACTAGCACTGATGTTATCTAGTTTGGGTCATAAAACATCTGCAAGAAAAAAACAAGCAAGCTCAGAGAGCACAAGGGCCCCTCATGTCAACCCTGAGCTACAAATATTCTCCTTTATTACAACCCAACTTGCAAGAATAATAATGTTAATACCATTCTCAATGTATAACAAGGTGATAATATAAGTACCTAGCACCTTAGGCATGTGTGCCTGTGGGTCCTTTATTAGTCCTGGTAAGTCATTTAAGTCTAGACTGAATAATAAGAGTGCAAACATGCACCCTTCGTGAGTTTTGATCCTATTTGATACACGTGTCCAGCAGAATCCAGCAAAGCAATGAGGAGGGTGTCATGGAAGGATACGGCTATTTTGATCGTTGCCCCCTTCTCAATATGGATCCCAATCACCAGCCATGACACCCACAATGACCACAGTGAAAAGCAGCTCCTGAATTCCATAGAGAAGATATAAGTGGATATATTGGTCACCCACCACCTCCGCACTCACTTTACCAGATATAGAAAAACACACACAAACCTGTGGGACTTTGTAGGTGCCTACTAAAGTTGACATCTGGATGGAGATGTCCCTTCTAGCTGCATCGAGGAGAGTCAAAAGACCGTCCTTCTTTCCACAGCTGTAGTTGGGAACATTGGCTTCTCCAGTAGAGAGCATGTCCAGCAAGGCATCTGAAGTGCTCAGTGTGCTCAGTGAGTTGTCATGGATGTTGTAACCAAGTGTGACATTGTGCAGGAGCTCTGGATTCTTGTTAGCCATATGAATGGCAAAAATGAATTGGACAATTCTAAACTTATCAAAAGATAGCCTACCAGAAAGTGCCGACCTATAGAAAAATATTCAGATTATCAACATCAACATCGAAAGCATTAACAGAATATTGTTTAATGTATTTACTCTTTGTCACCACAACCGTATTGAACCTTAAGCCAATAGTGACCCAAAATTAGGGGCAAAAATTAAACCATTCAACGAGCATTTATAAAATTATGCAAATAGGCTTGACATAGGAAACTGCAACCTTTTCAGCAGTTACTTTTAACAAAAGTCAGTTTTCAACTGATGAACTCTGGATTGGATGGAGAGGAAGAAATAATCCAGAGTTCTTTTAGATGTTTCTCCATCTTTGGATATGAGTTTCTTCCAGGAAATTAGGCAGGTCCTGCAATATAGGAGTAAGTGAAATAAGAAGAAAAAAAAGGAGTATCACAAGTGCAAATGGAAGGAATGCAACTCCTTCACCCTGATTGACTTACGAGTGAGGCTGACTAGAAGGAGCCATGTTGAAAGGCAACATTATATTTGAGTTTAAGGTTGCAGTAGTGACCACACTGATGAGATGGTCTCCTGGCCTGTAATAGCTTGGTGGGTTTTTTCCATCCTGATGCTCCAAATTCATCGGGCACTTCGTTCTAAGCTTTCCAGAGACTGGCTGGAACACCGGCAACATCAGAAGCACCAGCAGCAGAATCAGGAGGTCCATAATTCATTGGGCTGAATCAATCCCTTTCTAAAGAAGGACACCAAGAAGATATAGGAGAACTCAAGACACTCCTGCAAGATGGGAATGCCAGTGGTTCTCCTGATTGAGACAGAGACAAGCTGAGCTTCATCTGGAAAGGAGAGAAAATACATTCAAGAGCACAGCTTCTGTCCCAAAACGTGGACCACACAGAGCCTGACTTGAGGTGTTTATCCTTTTCTGATGCAAGATCCCTTCCATGCTGCTTCAGTCCGATGTTTGCATCAAGGCAGTGCTGGAGAAGTGACAGAAGAAGTCTCAAAAAACACGATGGTGATAATTACACTGTGAAGCAACATCACCTCTGGGAACACTGAAGTTCTTCCAGGGCTCCACGTGAGGAGAGATAGCTGGAGAAAAGCATGTCAGTGCAAAAACACAGATATACTCCTGGGGACACTATTCAGTAGTGGTTGTGGTAAGAGTTTTTATTGGGGAGTTTTCATACATTCAGTAATAATTTTAAAACAAGCATTCTGTCTGAGTTTACATTCGCTAATACATATTTAATTCCTAATCCTTTATTCTTTCCTCTAGCCATCGATAAAATGTCCCAAGTTTGATAATATCCTGTTTCTGCTTTTTCTTCCAGTCTCATAGTCAGTCTATCCATCTCTGAGCATTCTAGTATTTTTTTTAATTATTTCTTCATCGGATGGTATTCCTTCATTTTTCCAGTATTGCGCAAATATAATTCTTGCCGCTGTGGTGACATGAAAAATCAAATATAAGCTTTGTTTGTGAGTCTTTTCTGGCATTATATCTAATAAAAAAAGTTCAGGTTTAAAATCTACATGTTCTCCCAACATCTTTTCTAGCCAGGTATGTGTATCTTTTTCCAATAACTTTGGCACATGTCCACCAAACATGATAATACGTGCCTGACTTGTGTTTACATTTCCAACATTTATCTGACATTTTATATTTCTTTATAAGAAGTTAACATTGTCAATTTGAAAATTCTTTCCCATAAATTTTGCCATTTTTCTATTTCTATATCATATCCAAATTTTTCGCCCATCTTATCATTGTTTCTTTAACTTGTTCGCTTTCCATTTTCAAAGTTAATAGAAAATTATACATTTTCTTGATTAGTTTCTCATCAGAAGTTAACAATGTCTTATCAAACACAGTTTGTTCCTTGTAAAATCCATATAGTTTAACATCTTTATCATATCTAGCTTGCATTTGTAAATGTGCCCACCATGATAAATTGATACCCTGATTTTCCATTTCTTGTTTAGATTTTAAATTCCCTTCAGAGTTTAGAATATCTCTATATGTCCAGATTTTTTTCAAAGTTCACTAAATTTGGGTGTACAAATGCTTCCGTTGTTGACAACCAACGTGGAATTTTCAAATATATTTTAGATTTTATTTTTCCCCATGTTGTTAATAATGCATTTCTTATATAATGATTTTGGAAATATTTATGAACTTTATTTTTCCCATACCATAAAAAAGCGTGCCACCCCAACTGTAAATCATGCCCCTCCAGATATAACAGCCTTCTATTTCTAAGAGTTATCCATTCTTTTATCCATGTTAATACAGATGCTTGATAATATAAAACCCACTCCAGTAGATCAAATCCTCCATTTTCCTTGGCATCTTGTAACATTTTTATCTTAATTCTAGCTTTCTTTCCTTGCCAAATAAATTTCAAAATTGGTGAATGTAAGTCTTAAAAAAAAAAATTCTCAAGTTTAATAGTATTGTTTGAAACAAGAATAAGATTTTTGGTAGTATGTTCATTTTAACTGTAGCAATTCTCCCTAGCATTGACAATTGCAAGTTTTTCCATTTTTCCAGATTCAGTTTTATTTGATTCAATAGTTTTGTGTAATTATCTTCTTTTATCGTTGAACATCTTGCTGTTAAATATATTCCCAGATATTTGACCTTTTTAACTATCTGCAATGCTGGTTTTTTTTGACATTTTTTTTATCTGTAAGGTTTTTAACTATTACTTTAGTTTTTTCTCTGTTTGTTTTCAGTCCTGCCATTTCTCCGTATTGTTCTATCTTTCCCAATAGTTTAGGAATCATCTCCAAAGGTTCTTCTAAAATAAATACCAAATCAATAGCAAATGCTTGTAATTTATATGTTTTGCCTTTTATTTCTAGCCCTTTAATTTCTGTACCTTATCTAATATTTCTATTTAAAACTTCCATTAATTAAAGAAATTAATTTGATGTCGAATCTTATAACAGCTGCAAGATTATTGATGGGGCAATATTGGAAGAAAGATTCTTTGCCTACTATGGAAGAATGGATACTCAAGGTGTCTAATTTAGCAGAAATGGCAAAAATTTCTGCTTATTTGAAGGACTACTCACAAGAAAGATACATTTCGGTTTAGAGAAGATGGATAGATTATATTCAGAATAAATATGAGACTAAAAAGTATTATTTAGCTTATGAGTAAATTTTAGATTATTATTAATAGCTTGATATGGTAGAACGTATATTACTCTTAGTTTTATGGTTTAATTATATTATTATTTTTGTATTTAATTTGTTAATATTTATTTTGAAAAGGAGTTAAAGCATGTTATGGATTTGACTGTTTGTATAGTTGGGTAATGTTAGTTAGATTACGATTATTTATTTGTAACCCTGTAATCAGCTCTGGGAAGTGGGGGAGGGGGGGAGGGATTTCGGATATATATTGTATAAAATCTTTAAAACTTTTAATAAAAAAAGACTTCCAGAGTGAAAATAAATAACAATGGAGATAATGGGCATCTTTGCCATGTACCTTTTCTTATCTCAAAGTTCTCAGTATAGTCTCCATTCACAATCACTTTCGCTGTTTGTTTATTGTATATTGTTTTTAATCATGTTTGTAAAATTCTGTCCAAAGTCCATTATTTCTTCCTTCTCTTTTTCTCACTTTAATCTGTACCTTCTTTTAAAAATACATAATAAAATTATATATTAAAATATATAAAAAGAATCTTGTAGGTCTGAATTTGCTTCCCCCTCCCTCCGTTTATCTTTGGTGAACTAGGTAGGGCTTGTTATTGCTTTGACAAAATATGAAGAGGCAGCCACTCTCTGTATAAGCTGTGTGGTACTTTTAGAATTAAATTAGATGATTCTGGGAAGGGAGGAGAAAGAATGTGTGTGGGGATTGCTTAAGATAAGAAACTGCAGGCTACAGAACTGAAGGGAAACTTTGCCCTTCAAACTGATTGGAGAACGTGATTTATGACTGCAAATTAGAGGAGGGAATTATGCTGGAATATTATGTGTTCAGGGGAGGGGAATTCAGATCTTGGCATCCACTTTGTTTCATGATTAAAGACTTTTTAGGATAAACAATGCCTGAAAGTTATTTGAAGCGTTTCGTTAGTCGGAACCTTGACATCATGCCAAGATCTACCGTATTTTCTGGCGTATAAGACAACTCGGCGTATAAGACGACCCCTGACTTCAGAGAAGATTTGCATGGTTAGAAAGTCGTCTTATACGCCGGAAACTACCATATTTTCCAGCGTATAAGACAACTTGGCGTATAAGACGACCCCCAATTTCGGAGACGATTTGCATGCTTTAGAAAGTCGTCTTATACGCCGGAAATTACGGTACTTTCTTTTCAAACCATCTGGAGTCCTGAACTCCAGCCGCTGTCTGTAGGCGTGAGAGAAGCTGGCAAAGATTCAGGAGGAAATTTCATCATGGGAAAAGAGAACCTGCTTAAAGACAGTGACCTAGCAGCTGCTGATACCCCAGAGGACAACAGCAACAGACAGCATGCTGTGGGAGGATGAGTTTTTGCAGATGGAGATGTGTAAGGTTTTCCACTTAGCCTCACAATTGCCCCAGCATTACTCAGGAATTTAAAAGAGCCAAAGAAACTCCTGAGCCGAGGTTTCAGCAAGCAAACAACTTTTATTTTGATCAAAACAGAGTTGGGTGACCCCATCTCTCTTCGTGGCTGGTAGAGAGATGAAGGCAACAACCACAAAAGATGTCTTCCACCTTTTATACTTTTTCAGAACAAAGAGATCAGGTCTTGGTACCAGGCATAAGATGGCACAAAAAAACAATTCTTAGATGATGACTCATACACAGCAACCCAGGCTTCATCCGTAACTCCTTTTCCCCCATCCCCTTACTGTGCTCTTTTCATATAAGCAGTCACCTATACCAGGGGTAGGCAACCTTGGCTCTTTTATGACTCGTGGACTTCAACTCCCAGAATTCCTGAGCCAGCCATGCTGAGGGGAAAGGGAGAGGTTTCCAAGCTGAGCCAGGCTGGCTCAGGAATTCTGGGAGTTGAAGTCCATGAGTCATAAAGCGGCCTAGGCCTAGACCACGGGTAGGCCACCTTGGCTCTTTTATGACTCGTGGACTTCAACTCCCAGAATTCCTGAGCCAGCCACGCTGAGGGGAAAGGGAGAGGTTTCCAAGCTGAGCTATGCTGGCTCAGGAATTCTGGGAGTTGAAGTCCACGAGTCATGAGGGGGCCATAGTTCCCCCATGCTGGCTCAGGAATTCTGGGAGTTTAAGTCCACGAGTCATAAAAGAGCCAAGGTTGCCTACCCATGACCTATACCTAAAGCATGAAGCCCTTACTTTTCCAATATATATATATATATAAAGCATCTGATCAAGCAATTAACTACAAAATAATGATTACAAAATAACAAAATAATGATTACATGATAACAAAACAATGATTACATGATAACACTATAAGTATCAATATAAAATGGTTACTATATGTAAAATAAATGCTAATGTCAAACTTAAACATACTAAAATCATAAGCACAATAAAATCCCTTCAGATGGAACCCAAGCAGCTAGGAGACCTGATTTGGCTGTCAGCCCGGACCCAGCCCAGCGGACACTCCAGATGCCTTGAGACCGCCTTGCCACGCTCAAAGACTTCAAAAGCAGACCGGTGGAGAACTACCAGACTGTCTGCCACTGAAGGTTCGGGTGAGTCGCTGGAAAGATTTGAAAAGCTAGAGATGAGAAACAGAAATCAACTCCTGCTGAGAGAAGCCTACAGCCCCTCCATTGCAGATCAGACAGCTTTCCAGACCCTGTCTTCCCCTGTCAGGGACTCCAACCCTACAGAAAGAGGGAACCCAGCCTGAGGCCCCTGCAACAATGGGGAGTTTGGCAGCCCCCACAGGTAGATGGTCAGCGACCTCTGAGCTTGCCACAGCTAATAGAGGCCTTGCAACAGCTTGGGGTGGTGCAAAAGCCAGGAGATCAGCAGCTGGTGGGAGGATGACCACAGCAAGGAGATTGGTCACCGCCCCCGAATGTACAGCAACCGCTGAGGGGCCTACAGCAGCAGGGGCCGTGCCACAGCTCTTGAACATGCAACCCCTGGGCATGCAGCAGCAGTCAGGATGGGACCAGCAGCAACTGGGGGTGCAACAGCCACAGTGGGGGGCTCAGCACCCATTGATTGCTCCACCTTTGGTAATCATGACTACTAAGGTAACCGACTTTTTTACAATGAAAAGGAGGACACAAATAAATTTGAAGGAAAAAATATCGTCAATAAAAGAAACATTTTTATTCATTACAATAATAATACAGACAACTTTGCATGTGCAAAGTTTGCCAGCCGGGTGTTTTTGGCACGCTCAGCAGCCATTCCTATTGGCTTTCGAAAGCCAATAGCAGGAGTAGCACAGCTCATGCAAAAGTTGAAAAAAAAAAACCATTAAAAAAGGTGCCAGAACGCCGTTCTGAGCGTTCTATGAGAGAGAAAAAAAGCCCTGAAGATTAGTTTTCAAATATCGAAAAGGAGGACATGTAGGAGGACACTTTTTGAGGGAGGATAGAACTTACAAAAGGAGGACTGTCCTCCCTAAAGGAGGACGGTTGGTCACCTTATAAACTACTGTCAAGTGAGGAGTTTTCAGCGGGGTATTGACTTCTGCCATTCTTATCTCTTCTAGCTACTCTCTGGAATTCTACATTCAATTGGGTGTATCTTTCTCTTTCTCCCTTGCCTTTTGCTTCCCTTCTTTCCTCAGCTATTTGCAAAGCTTCCTCGGACAGCCATTTTGCTTTCTTGCATTTCTTTTTCTTTGGGAGGGTTTTAGTTACTACCTCCATGGGGTCATGATGGGTCAGACACGAGTTCGCCACTAACAACAATAACAACAACTGACTTCTGGGCACTGGCTTGGACATGTGATGAGTGTAGCTTTGGACAACTGGAACTGCATGAAATGTTGCTAAACTCCCAATTTTTTAGGGACCTCCTGAGGCATGTGCTGGAAAGTATGAAAAGACATAGTTTCCACAAAACAAACACCATCTCTTTGGTAAGTATCGGGGAGCTTGATCTGGTGGATCACTGGCTGAAGGGGAGGGGGCACCTCTAGGGAGAGTAAAAAGACATTCCAATGTGGAATCAGTTTGAAGGAGAGAGGTCTGCATTCAAACCCTTTGGTCTATAGCAGTGGTTCTCAACCTTTTTAATGCCGCGACCCCCAACCAGTCGTAAGTCGAGGACTACTCAACCGGTCGTAAGTCGAGGACTACTCAACTGGTGCAGCACCGTTTGCAGAAGGGGACTTTTGGCGGGCTCAGCAGGGCAGAGACAGCCTGGGCAATTCCTATTGGCTTTGGAAAGCCAATAGAATTAGACTCTATTCAAGAGAGTCTATTCTATTGGCTTTCAAAAGCCAACCGAATAAAAGGGAGTAGCACAGCTAAGGAAAAGGGGGGGGAATGGCGGACTGCGTTGTTTGGCGACCCCCGTGAAATGGTCGTTCGACCCCAAATGGGGTCCCGACCCACAGGTGGAGAACCAGTGGTCTATAGTTTGGCCAGATTCTTTTAATATGATAGGCAATAAAATGTCTACTTGAGCCTAATCACGGAGTCATTCTGGTTATTTAGGTCTGACATTACTCTCTCCAGATTGTCTCCTCCTCTTGGAACATGGCTTTTTTTTTTTTTTGCCACCTAACTTGGTAACCTCTTCCCATTTCCCAACTTGAGTTTCCACTCCTTGGTAAGAGAGACCATCTTGGAATGTAAACGTTCAGTTTCAATGTTTTACACTGTCTCTGCTACCTGTCCAGAGTTTAAATTACCCTGATACCTCAAGAGATCCTCCTGACATTTTCAAGTTCTATAGAAGTTAGTTTCTAATTTTATCACCTGCCATGTTGGCATATATAAACCACTTATTCCTAGTGGACAATCACCTAAATAGGAGCCAGCCGTGTGCTGCAGCTGCCAAAAAAGCCAACACAGTGCTGGGCTGCATTAACAGAGGGATAGAATCAAGATCATGTGAAGTATTAATACCACTTTACAAGGCCTTGCTAAGGCCACACTGCATCCAGTTTTGGTCACCATGATGTAAAAAAGATGTTGAGACTCTAGAAAGAGTACAGAGAAGAGCAACAAAGATGATCAGGGGACTGGAGGCTAAAACATATAAGAAAAGGCTGCTGGAATTGGGTATGTCTACTTTAATGAAGAGAAGGATGAGTGGGGACAGGATAGCAGTCTTCCAGTATCTTAGGGGCTGCCCCAAAGAAGAGGGAGTCAAGCTATTTTCCAAGGTACCTGAAGGTAGGACAAGAAGCAATGGGTGGAAACTAATCAAGAAGAGAAGCAATCTAGAACTAAGGAGAAACTTCCTGACAGTGAGAACAATTAACCAGTGGAACAACCTGCCTCCAGAAGCAGTGAATGCTCCAACACTGGAAGTTTTTAAGAAGAGACTGGACAGCCATTTGTCCAAAATGGTATAGGGTTTCCTGCCTGAGCAGGAGGTTGGACTAGATGAGCTCCAAGGTCCCTTCCAACTTTATTATTATTATCCAAGCATTAGTATGATTGCCCAGACTTACTAGGGTACAACTGAAGGCATGTACTACTGTGCCCCATTAACACTTATACTATCTGAACAAACTATGGAAGAGGCCAAACTCCATCTTGTGTGCTCACTTTCACATAACTCAAATACCTAACAGATGACTCTCAACTGCATCTGATCTGTGGATTAACAACAAGAGACCCAAACTCATTTTTCTCAATCTGGTAAATGAAGAGTAGCTATTGCTATGTAAATAGGACAATTGCTTTTCCACGCAATTATCAGAAGAGTAGTAATTTCTAATGTGTCCCCTATGGATTTCTATCCACAAAGATCTTCCGATTCAAATTATATACTCAGATTGTCCCAGTGGGGGCAGGACATGTCACCTTGCCTTGTGTTGCAAAGAGTGAACTCCAGGGTTTGGTGAGACTTAGCTGGCCTTAGTTTTCTCTTTGGTCATAGCCCAAGCACACGTTAAGAGGAAACATGGTTGATATAAATTTGCACTGGGGCCATCCAGAGGCACAGCCTCTCTCTCTCTTGTGTTAAAGCTCTTGTGACATTTCAAGTGCTACCTGCAAATTCAACTTCTTCACAAACATGGATTTCTGATCTAGGACTGGAGGTGACAAGAATGACTCAGCTGCCTCTCCTGTTGCTGTTGCTCTTCTGGCTTCTGCCTCCAGCTACTGCTAAGAGGATGCAAACTGGGTGTGTGTTGACAAACACCTTACAGACTACGAGAGACTTTTACAGACCTGATGATTTTATTATTGGTGGGAATTTTCCCATAGGAACTGTACATGCATTCACTATCCAATCCTGTCAAAAAAAAAAACCCCATCTCTGTTTCAAGAAAGAATTTTGTAAATTTCACACAAAGAGGAGAGATGTAAATCATTATTTGGTTTGCTTTGTATTCAGGGATTCCTTTCAGAAATACCACCAATGTTTGCAATGTCCTACCATCGTTCAGATTTTTGTGCTTCTCTCAATAAAGAGCCAAACTCATAAAATAGACTAGAATTCTCGATCTTTCCAGAATTCCTCACCAGCAAGATCCTAAACCACCTAAAAAGTGAGAAGAGACAAAACATTAGAAATTGTGCTAGTGAGGAAGTTGACTTACAATATGGTGGGAAACTCAAAGATGAGGTCAACCGGATTACAGTGTAGAGAAGTTGTAAGAAACCCCTCAGTTTTGCTCATAAGTAATGGCCTTCAATAAATCAGTGCTGTAATCCTCACTCGAGTCTTGAGCTCAGTAATTTTTACCAGATCTGAAGAAGCTTCTTCAACATGGAAACAAATTAATTAGGGTGGATGAGGAGCAATTGGCAAGGATTACAATCACTGAAGCAAAGTGAAGAAGGGAAGGCCAACAGTAGTAGTTGTAACTGTGAGAGGGACCTCGGAGTCCTAGTGGACAATCACCTAAATAGGAGCCAGCAGTGTGCTGCAGCTGCCAAAAAGGCCAACACAGTGCTAGGCTGCATTAACAGAGGGATAGAATCAAGATCACATGAAGTATTAATGCCACTCTACAACGCCTTGGTAAGGCCACACTTGGAATACGGCATCCAGTTTTGGTCACCACGATTTAAAAAAGATGTTGAGACTCTAGAAACAGTGCAGAGAAGAGCAACAAAGATGATTAGGGGACTGGAGGCTAAAACATATAAGGAACGGCTGCTGAAATTGGGTGTGTCTAGTTTAATGAAGAGAAGGAGGAGGGGGGACATGATAGCAGTGTTCCAATATCTCAGGGGCTGCCCCAAAGAAGAGGGAATCAAGCTATTCTCCAAAGCGCCTGAAGGCAGGACAAGAAGCAACGGGTGGAAACTAACCAAAGAGAGAAGCAACGTAGAACTAAGGAGAAACTTCCTGACAGTGAGAACAATTAACCAGTGGGACAACCTGCCTCCAGAAGCAGTGAATGCTCCAACACTGGAGGTTTTTAAGAAGAGACTGGACAGCCATTTGTCCAAAATGGTATAGGGTTTCCTGCCTGAGCAGGGGGTTGGACTAGATGACCTCCAAGGTCCCTTCCAACTTTACTACTATTACTATCTATATCAAAACTGAACAGCCTTGAGGACACACATAAACCTCCAAGTGGCCTCAATGTCCCTCAGAAAGAAGGCAAACGACCAGCTGTCTGCAAGGTGTATAAATCTGTCCTTTCCCCCACCATCCAGTCAGAGCGGAAGAAGCTTCTCGGATGAGAAGCGAAACGTCTTCAAAGGAAAAACAAGAAAGTCCAGTTGCCTCCTGAAAGAAGCACCACTGAGGACACAGACAAATCTCCAAGTGGCACCTGCCATCTGCAGCCAACAGCATCACCCACAGGGCTCCGAGCCAACGGACATAAATCAAGATAACAAATAAACTTGGGTAGCAGCTTTTCTCCAGTGTGCTGTTTTTTGGGGGGGTGCCAGAGCTCCCTCTGCTGATGAAAAATAGTAATAATAATAATAATAATAATAACAACAACAACAACAACAACAACAACAACAACGGACCACTTGGTAAGCTGTTGCAAGAAGATTGCACAGACTGACTACAAGCAGCGGCATGACAAAGTAGCAACAATGGTGCATTGGAAGATCTGCAAAAAATATCATTTGCCTGTAAGCGAAAACTGGTGGGATCATAAAATAGAGAAAGTCATAGAAAATGATCAAATTAAACTGCTCCGGGACTTCAGAATTCAAACAGACAAGCACCTGCAACATAACACCCCAGACTTAACAATTGGCGATAAGAAAGACAAAAAAAGTCTGGATAGTGGATGTGGCAGCGCCTGGAGACAGCAGAATAGACAAGAAAGAACTGGAGAAGATAACAAAATACAAAGACCTACAAATAGAAATAGAAAGACTGTGGCAAAAGCAAGCAAGGGTAGTACCAATAGTGATAGGCTCCTTGGGTGCAATCCCAAAACAACTGGAGCACCACTTGAACACCATCATCGGCATTGACAAATTCGCCATTAGTCAATTGCAAAAGGCGGCCTAACTGCTTCCATCCTGCGATGATATCTGAAATAACATCAAACATCCGCATCTGCCTATCCCAGGTCCTGGGTAAGGACTCGATAGGTAGACAAAATGCCAAATCCAGTCTGAACATCTGGCTGACTGTGCGATGATCCATAATAATAATAATAATAAAGTTGGAAGGGATCTTGGAGGTCGTCTAGTCCAACCCCCTGCTCAGGCAGGAAACTCTACACCATTTCGGACAAATAGCTGCCCAAAGTGCCAAGGTTTTGGTGTCTTCGCCCAGATTTCGTTTCATGTGAAAATCAGAATTAAACCCTGGTTTGGGCTCTGCCCAACCCCAGCAAACCAGAAGTGGGACAGAAGTCTTGGAACTTAATGGTCTTCTTCTGGCTTCTGGTGACATTATTTTTATTGTTTTGGACAGATTCTTAGAATTGGGATTGTTCCAACATTGGTGAGAGAAGATTGTGGGGGGGGGAGAGTGATAATTCTCTTCAAAGATCGGAAAGGCTATCAGGGAAAGAGTTAAGTCTGGTTTTTAATTGTTCTGGAAAATGCAACCTGGGATAATTAGTTAATTAGTTCTAGGAGACAGATCTAACTGCACGTTGGAACAACCTTCCTACTTCAAACTGGGGAGCCCCGTCTGGGGCAAAAAGGGAGACCATGAGGTGCTCCCCCTCCTGATCTTCCAAGAGTAGCGGTGGTAGGGCTGCCTCGTTCATGGCCCTGCGGCGGGAAAGAGGGCATCCTTCAAGGGGGGTCTTCAAGGGGTAAGGGGTGGGCTGCCTCACCAGGGTCGTCTTCTTGGGGCCTGGAAAGGGGTGCTTGCAAGTCGTATGTCATGCCTCCATCTGAGGCTGAATCTGAGGAATCTGAGCTGGGATAGGACCCTATGGAGGCCGAGGGAGAGGTGTGGGAAGAGCAGGCTGAGGCAGGCCAGGGCCCTCCAGGATTGGAACAGGGGACACAGAGTTCAGGTGATGAGCAAGGCCCACCCCCACCTGATCCTAGAGCACGGAGAGTGGAGAGCAGGAGGGAACAACGCAGGCAGGCTCAATTACTAAGGCAGTGGTTCTCAACCTTTTTAATGCCGCGACCCCCAACCGGTCGTAAGTCGAGGACTAATCAACCAGTCGTAAGTCGAGGACTATTCAATGGGTGCAGCACCGTTTGCAGAATGGGACTTTTGGCGGGCTCAGCAGGGCAGAGACAGCCTGGACGATTCCTATTGGCTTTTGAAAGCCAATAGAATTAGACCCTATTCAAGAGAGTCTATTCTATTGGCTTTCAAAAGCCAATCAAATAAAAAGGGAGGAGCACAGCTACGGAAAAGGGGGAAAAAATGGCGGATTGCGTTGTTTGGCGACCCCCGTGAAATGGTCGTTCGACCCCAAATGGGGTCCCGACCCACAGGTTGAGAACCACTGTACTAGGGAGAGCGTCCCGCCCCACTCCACAAGGCACATCTGGGGATTGAGATTTAAGGAGACACTGTGCAGTGGGGCATTTGTCAGGAACAAAAGCGGATTCATTGGAGTGTTGTGTATTGTTGCTCTTGTTCTGTGCCTTGTTTGGAAACCTGAAAACCTTGACTATCGGACTGTATTTAAGGATTCTCTCTTTTGGAAACTGTTCAGACAAGCTCGAATTCAAAGTGTATGTTTTCTTCCTTGTTATCTCTATGGCCTTGAATACTTTCTTATGCTAAGCAGACTGTATTTGAACCTATTTTCAGCCAGAGTCGGCTGAAGGGGTGTGTGTGTTATTTTGTGGGAGGCTTGCCAGCAAACGTGGGAGCATTTGGGGAAAATTTGGAGCAATAAAAGAACTCTTTGAATTGCCAGCTGACTGCATTGCCTCTGTGCTGTGCCCTGGGTCATCACACGGTGCTTATCCCCAGTGTATGAACCTGGTTTAGCGGGTCTCCACAAAGGTTAAACTGACCGGCGCTCCCTGGTCCAGGCAATGGATGGGTTCAATTCAATGTCACTGGTCAAACCTGTGCCATAAATGTGTATATAATAACGTCGTGTCTATACGACCTACCTATGTGGTCACTAGGAGTCAAAACTGATGTGATAGCATGGAATCAATTACACAATTGTAGGATTCAGCAAAAAAAATCAAGCCTGCTTTAGAGGGGTTCTGCTGAACCAGGATTATCTCAAGGGCAGTGGGGGGAAAGGAGTGGAGAGAGAACAGGGCAGGGGACACACTCCTTAATATGACAGTGAGATCTGCCTAATCGCAATTAGAGGGCTTGCGAGCAGAGAAATAAATTACAGAAATATAGAAAACGTGGGGAGAATTCACACACAAACTTAAAATTCCAGATTGGTCCCTTCAAATGTGCCCTGTTGTAGGAAAGTCTCTCTAATCCTTCAAATATGCTGTTTTCCAGCAGGGCCTTACAGTTGAGAAGAGACAAGGAAGGGTTGAAAAGGAGAGAGGCTTCGACAAAGCAGGATCAGAGCAGAATCAGAGTAGAGTTGGAAGGGACCTTGGAGGTCTTCTAGTCCAACCCCCTGCTCAAGCGGGAGACCCTATACTATTTCAGACAAGTGACTGTCCAGTCTCTTCTTAAAAACTTCCAGTGATAAAGCACCCACTACTTCTGGAGGCAAGCTGTTCCACTGGTTGTCGTCATTGTTAGGAAGTTTCTCCTTAATTCAGCGGTTCTCAACCTGTGGGTCGGGACCCCATTTGGGGTCGAACGACCATTTCACGGGGGTCGCCAAACAACGCAGTCCGCCATTTTTCCCCCTTTTCCTTAGCTGTGCTACTCCCTTTTATTCTATTGGCTTTTGAAAGCCAATAGAATAAACTCTCTTGAATAGAGTCTAATTCTATTGGCTTTCCAAAGCCAATAGGAATTGTCCAGGCTGTCTCTGCACTGCTGAGCCCGCCAAAATCCCATTCTGCAAACGGTGCTGCAAGTTGTCTGCAGCGAAGGCGAGCTGTCTGGAAGCTTCCACCCCTCCCTGCTGAGCAACTACTAAAAATGTAAGTAAAAGAGGGCCAGGGGTGGGAGGTGGGAGGCCAGCGGGTGCAGGGAGGGTTGCTGGCGCGTGTGGGGCCCAGTGGGTGCCTTACCTCCCTTGGGCTGGGCCAGCTGGCGGCCCAGCTGGTGGCCCAGCCTGCTCCATCTCTGCTGCTTGCCAGCTACGCCTCGACCGGCGCAGGGGGCAGCACCATGCATGCGCGGCGGTCCCGGGCAGGGAAAGTCCTCAACTTACGACCGGTTGGGTAGTCCTTGACTTATGACCAGTTGGGGGTCATGGCATTAAAAAGGTTGAGAACCACTGCCTTAATTCCATGTTGCTTCTCCCCTTGACTAGTTTCCATGCATCTTCTGCATGCACCTTCTGGTGCTTTGGAAAATAAATTGACCACCCAGCCCCTCAAATACTAGAATACTGCTTTCATGTCCCCCCTATTCTTTTCTCTAGACTGGCCAAACCCAAATCCTGCAACTCTTCTTATGCTTTCATCTCCAGGCCTTTAATCTTAGTTGCTCTTCTCTGCGCTTTCCAGAGTCTCAACATCCTTTTGTGTAATGCAATGGGCAAAACTGGATGCAAGCATTCCAGGTGTGGCCTTACTAAGGCTTGATAAAGCGGTACTAAGACGTCGCCTGATTTTGATTCTATGGCTCCGTTTATGCAACCAAGGATTGTATTAGCTTGTTTGGCTGCTGCCGCACACGGCTGGCTCAAGTCTGCTCACCACTAGCGTTTGCCTAGGCATGAGGGTAATTATGATCTCCTTGATTGCTCAGCCCTCCCAAAAAACCCAGGTGAGGCAGGATGTGGTGGGGCCACTCCACACACACCTACGTTATCCCTTTTTCATCTGAAATCCACCCAAACCCTTTGGTTTCGGGCACATGGCAGCTTTGAGGGGTCCTTGGTGCTGAGATTGTTTTCTTGCAAATGTTTCATTACCCTAACTAGGTAACATCATCAGTTCTAATGATGACAAGCTTTCTTTGAATCTGCGTCCTTCCGACTTACCTGAAGGCCATGAAGATCTTCTCCACCTCAGCCCAGCTCCGGTCCCGGGCACAGCGACGTCTCTTGCTCCTTTCCAGGTGCAGCTGCAAGACTTTGCAGGAGCTGCTTTTCCAACAGGTTCACAAATGAAAAAGCCACACATTAAACCTTTCAAAATATGGCTCTCTTAATGTACTGGGCCACTCATCATCCGTCGTCACCAGTGAGAAGTGTGGTAATCGTTCAGTGTCAAGACTGAGGATCTCCACCTTGGTTTTGCCAGCCACTCCCAATGCTTGAGATCTGATGCAGGTAAGAAGATCTGGTTGGTGGCTTGGCTAGGAAGGTGTTGGATTGAAAAAGCCAATGTTTGTTTGTCTGTCTAATGTTTATTCGTCAAACAAAAAGCACAGATTCGAACAAGCAAAAGTGACAGGGACGATAGGCACGTTAGTGCAGTTACGCACCACCACCACCCCTTTTAAGGACCTCTCAAATACGGGGCGAGGTCCACAGAAGTTTTAAGTTGGAGTTAAAACTATGAACGTTAATAGCTGAGACAACTGAATCGGGGTAGAATATTCCCAACTTTGGCAACTCGTATTACAAAAATTGAATTTTTTTACAATCTTTTTTTTATTTATTTTTTACAGTTCAGGTCCGCCGCCAGCTAAGGAAGCGCACTGGCTGTCGAAGAGGGGGGAAAAAAACATGGCTCAGCAGGCGCAGAAGTGGCTGGATGTGCTCAGATGTTCCTGTCAAGACATTGCGATCAAGCAACATCTGGTTGAGAAACGGGGGGGGGGGTTTTACTGCTTTACAAGGCAGCTTGCTCAAGCATGCTCGGAGAAATAACAGCAGGGTCACCCCACTTTGACCTTCCATTTCCCTACCGCCACCGGTGTTTTGAAAACTTCTACCTTTTATCTATTCAAGCCATATGCAGCTCATCCCACCTGGAGGCAACTCCCCTGAAATCAGAGAATTGTGTTAGGGTGGGCTTGTAAGGGGACGCAGGACCCCCTTAGAACCACCCTCTACAACGTGCTGAAATGCACCTCAACTCCACCTGTGCAAAGTTGGATTGATCTGAGCTGTCAGCAGTTCTTTTTCCTTAATGTTTTCCCTCATCTACATCAGCGTCGTAGGGCACATTCAGTGGAGCCACAGAGTAGGTGCCTGTGTTATCACTGCATGCATGAACACAGGCAAACAAAAAAGAGGTAAAGCCACACGAAGCACTCGCTGGCCACAAAAAAACAATTGCACATGGCTGGCAGCCAAGAGGGCTCTTATTTTTACATTTGTTTATAACTTGTTTTCATAGGAAACACCTTCCTATGAGCCATGGTGGCGCAGTGGTTAATATGCAGCATTGCAGGCTAATTCTGCCCACTGCCAGGAGTTCGATCTTGACCAGCTGCAGGTTGACTTAGCCTTCCGTCCTTCCGAGGTCGGTAAAATGAGGATCCAGATTGTTGGGGGCAATAAGGCCGGCTCTGGAAACCGCTTAGAGGGGGCTGTAAAGCAGTACAAAGCGACGACCTACAAGGTCCCTTCCAATTGTGTTGTGTTGTTCTGTTCTATTATGTTGTTCTAGTCATTATTCTGTTCTTCTCTACTGTAATTCTATTCCATTCTCTTCTTCCTCCCTCTTCCCATTCTCTCCCTTTCTTCTCTTTCCTCTTCTTTCCCTTTCTTTCTTCCATTCCCTCCCTCCCTTCTCTCTCTTCTCCTAATGTGGCACAATCTAAATGCTAGTGCTATTATTATCTGTTGCCAATATTTAACTGCCTTGCATTGAGAAAACCCCACTGTACTGGAACCTATGTCACTTCCCCTTCTTCCTACTTGTGGGTGTATGGCTCCAATTTCCCAGGGTTAGAGCCCCCAAACCCCATTGCTTTGAAAAAGAAAGGAAACAAAGCGTCAGAAATTCTTTCCCATCTGAAAAGGATATAGGTTGTTATCCCACTCACGTGCAAGAACTTCAACCACATTGGAACATCCAAGCAGTGAGCCAAATGCTACCTTCCCCCCCCCCCCCCAGGCATCTTGGCTACTCCACCGCTGCAGTCAAATATGGTGATTGATGTACAGTCCCTTGGACAGTTTATTCTTTAGAACCACCACTGGAGCTGCTCGTAGCACAAGGGGATTGTTCTACTACAACCCCTATAAGCAGGTACTATGGAGAAAATCAAGTTTTTCAGATGAAGGGGACTGCTTAATAGACAAACTGAGACATAACAGCAGGACAAGAAGTGGACTGAAATGATATAGGGACTCATGCTTGAGCAGGGGGCTGGACTAGAAGACCTCCAAGGTCCCTTCCAGCTCTATTCTGATTGATTGGGGAGAAATTTCCTGACAGTGACAACAATTAACCAACGGAATGGCTTCGCTGGAGGGTTTCCAAATCGGTTATTCCAGTTTTTGTAGCTCACAGTGATCTGTGACATGTCTGGGGTTGGGACATTCCCCCAGCAATCCCTGAATCTCAAGATGCCCTCGTTCCTTCCAAGACCATTCTTCTCTGTAGATAACAGAAGGGCAGGAAGTAACCCGAGAGCTGTTACACCTTATTCCTTGTGAATATGCGCCCCTTTCCCCTCCTTTCTGGAATGTATAAACACGAGTGAACCTCTTCATCTGAGGGGTGAAGCTCCCACTATGCTTTTGAGGGAGACCCCCTCCATTACATGGGGGTGGCTCTGCGGCAAAAGTGCTGGGCTCATCGGCTGAAAAGCCGGCAGGCCAGGTCCGAGAGCTGGGCGCCACACGGCGGGGTGAGCTCCCATCCTCGGCTCAGCTCCTGCCGAACTAGCGACTCGAAAGCGTGCAAATGTGAGTAGATGAATAGGCACCACCTCAGTGGGGAGGAAACAAGAGCTCGGCGAGGTCATGTTTGGTCACACGGCCGCGGAAATGTCTTCAATGGCCTTGAAGCGGAGGTGAGCACCGCTCCCGAGAGTCGGCAACGACTAAAATCCACAAGGGCTCCTTCCTCCATTGCACACTTTGTAATAAATCGCTGCAGTGAGCAGAAGAGATAAACTGGTTATTAGAAAGTAAAGAAACCCAAGGCGTCTCCAGCGCACAGTTGTTAGAAGAGGCAGATTCCGAGGAACGCTTGCTAGAAAGACACGGCATCGTACAGAGGCAAAGATTAAATGACCCAAGTATCTGCGCTCAGCGTGACCTCCATTCCCTTTACAAATCCAAGTCAATTTTTGGGAGGAAACAATGTTAGTTGCCATGTTGGAAAAGCCAGAGAAAACACCAGGATCCAGTTCAGCTGCCCAGAGTCACGCACCTTGTAAAGGAGATGGGCAGCACAAAAGTGTAGTAAATACAAACAACCAGTCATTTAGTGACGGTTCAAAGTTACAACCACACTGGAAAAGGGACTTAGGACCATTTTCACATGTAAGACTGTTGCAGCAGCCCCAGGGTCACGTGATCAAAATTTGGTCGCTTGATATTGGTGACGCTCGCCGTGTCCCGGGGGTCACGTGGTCCTCTTGGGTGACCTCCTGACAAGCAAAGTCGGGGGGGAGCCAGATTCACTTAACAACCGTGAAGTGGGGTCATAAAGTGGGGCAAAACTCACATCACAAATGTCTTGCTTAGCAACGGACATCTTGGGCTCAGTTATGGTCATTACGTCAAGGACTATCTGTAATAAATCTACTTTCAGCAACCGCAGGCAGAGGAACCGAGCAAATAGGACAATGCGTGCTGTGAAGTGCGTAAAAAAAAATAAAAATAAAAAACGGTGCGCTGGCTGCATTTGTTAAATTTTCAGCAGAAAGTAGTAGTTTATCAATTTTCTACACCGCTCATCTTGAGTGACTAGTCCAGGGGTGGGCAACCTTGGCTCTTTTATGACTCGTAGACTTCATCTCCCAGAATTCCTGAGCCAGCATGGGGGAACTATGGCCCCCTCATGACTCATGGACTTCAACTCCCAGAATTCCTGAGCCAGCATGGGGGAATTATAGCCCCCTCATGACTCGTGGACTTCAACTCCCAGAATTCCTGAGCCAGCATGGGGGAATTATGGCCCCTTCATAATTTGTGGACTTCAACTCCCAGAATTCCTGAGCCAGCATGACGGAACTATGGCCCCCTCATGACTCGTGGACTTCAAGTCCCAGAATTCCTGAGCCAGCTTGGAAACTCTGCCTTTCCCTTCAGCGTGGCTGACTCAGGAATTCTGGGAGTTGAAGCCCACAAGTCATAAAAGAGCCAAGGTTCCCCACCTCTGAACTAGATCTATACGGACCTAGGCCCAATATTGGACATTTCTGTAGATTATGGCAAAAGCTAAGAGTTTTTTCTTTTTCTTTTAATGATCCTGGGATCCCTTGCATCGGGTGGAGTGGGGGCGGCTGAATGGAGCTGAGCATTTACTGGCTGGATACCCTTCCTGACACCTACGCAAAGGTTCGCAGCAGATATTTTCCCTTTGTGCCCACGGAGCGAAATATCTGCCGCTACGTAGGATCAAACTCAAACTGCCTTCTGATTGTGAGGCGAAGACTCCACCGCTAGGCCACCACGCCACTCGATGGAAAAGTCTAGCGGTCCTGTCCAAAATTCCATGTTACACTTTTAATTTAAAAAATATATATAAGAGTTTTATTAGGCAAGAGGCATACAAATGTTCTGGTATCTAATTCCTTCTGTTGCTGCCTAACACTGCAGTGTTTTTTCTTAACAGATCTGTTAAAAAGAACATGGAAGAGAAAAAAAAAAGGAAAGCAGCACAGCGTATCTTGAAATAAGCATACGTTTAAGTTTAGGAAAAAGGGGCAATTCCAAACTTTAGCAGAGCAGCCAGAAATACCCCCCAAGCATTTAAGACTAGAGCCACATCCTTTCCCAAGAATCAGAGTGGACTAGCCTGACTTTAAAAAAAAAAAAGACGTCTCAACAAACTGACATATTATTAAATGACAGTCACTGGTATGATTGTCAACCTGTGAGAGTGTTGACAGCAAGCATGTCAAGAATTCCTGGTTTGTGGCTTTAAATAGGAGGTCCTTCTTGCCCTGAGGGCAAATGGATCATGAGAGTGTAGTAGCAAATTCTAGAAATGTAGTCCAAAAAAAGTAGTGGCCAAATAAAATGATGCTGTTGGTGTGCTGGACCAGATCATAGCCAGCTAGAACTGTGTTAGAGTACTTAGCATTTACAGGGTTAATGTTGTATCATTGAGAGAACTGTATGTAAGAACATGTAGCATTTAAAGGGTTAAACGCCCTTTCCTTAAGAGATGGCTTCAAAAAGCATCCAGAGGCACCCGCCAAGGACAACTGCACATCAGTGTGTAGCCACTCAACATTAACCCTCTAAATCAGTGGTTCTCAACCTGTGGGTCGGGACCCCATTTGGGATCGAACGACCATTTCACGGGGGTCGCCAAACAACGCATTCCGGCAATTTCCCCCCCCCCCCTTTTCCTTAGCTGTGCTACTCCCTTTTATTCTATTGGCTTTTGAAAGCCAATAGAATAGACTCTCTTGAATAGAGTCTAATTCTATTGGCTTTCAAAAGCCAATAGGAATTGTCCAGGCTGTCTCTGCCCTGCTGAGCCCGCCAAAAGTCCCATTCTGCAAACGGTGCTGCAAGTTGTCTGCAGCGAAGGCGAGCTGTCTGGAAGTTTCCACCCCTCCCTGCTGAGCAACTACTAAAAATGTAAGTAAAAGAGGGCCAGGGGTGGGAGGTGGGAGGCCGGCGGGCGCAGGGAGGGTTGCTGGTGCGCGTGGGGCCCGGCGGGTGCCTTACCTCCCTTGGGCTGGGCCAGCTGGTAGCCCAGCCGGTGGTCGGCCTGCGCCGTCTCTGCCGCTTGCCAGCTACACCTCGGCTGGCACAGGGGGCGGCACCACGCACGCGCAGCGCTCCCGGGCAGGGAAAGTCCTTGACTTACGACCGGTTGGGTAGTCCTTGACTTACAACCGGTTAGGGTCACGGCATTAAAGAGGTTGAGAACCACTGCTCTAAATGCTAAATACTCTAACACAGTTCTAGCTGGCTATGATCTGGTCCAGCACAGTTGGTGTGATTCCACAGCAAGTGCAAAAATATCCCAATTTCCATTTTTCCACCAGAAATTAAATTTCTCGTGACAAAGAGAGCATGGAGCCACAAACACCACTCACATTGGTGGCCCGGTTCCCACATCATCTCAAGACAGATGCTCCCCGGGCATGGCTCCCATGCGCTTGCCACGTACTCCCCTCCCGAGGCCCGATGCAGTTACTTGACGAAGCTGTTCAAGTTGGCCACGTGTGAACCAAGCGAGATGTTTGTGGGTGGATCTGGTCAAGCAAGAGGCCTTGGGCGCTGCCTCCGCAAATAGCAGGCACTTGAAAGACACAAGGGGATTCAACGGCAGTGGAGACAGGAGGATAGCAGCGTCATACTTTATTTAAAGTAAACCCATGTTAAAAACAAAGTTAAAATGAAAAAAGTGGTTCCTGAAAAATAAATTATTTCGATATAAAACAAAATCAATAACTTAAAAACACGCTAAACATACAAAAAAAGTTGTCTTTTAAGCATATATACTGTAACAGTACGGGAGAACCGATAAAAGCCTTCCGTTGCACAGACAGATGGCTTTATAAAAAAAAAAAGAAGAAGAAGAGAGAAAAAAAGGGGGGGGTTTACACCAGTTAAAAGGGAAGCCAAGTGAGACTAAAGATGGGTGTCATTTGTATCCCACCGAAGCTAGGGCCAAAACCCCCCCTCGGTCCTGTCAGAAGTGTGGGTCAAACAAAATGTGCCTCAACGTCAAAGTTTCCTTTCAATTCTTCTGAAATGGGGTCTTGGGGGAGGGGGGGGAAAGAGAGGTCCCTTTGTGGTGAAGTGATTTAATTTAAAACAAACAAACAAAAAAACAAGAAAGCAAAAACTCTGCGGAGAGCTTTAACTCGTTTGCAGAACTCGATACACAATTAAGCGAAAAGAGACTTGGTGGCAGTTATACTCTTGTTAGGGGTTTCCTACCGTCTGACAAAATAAGAGAAAATTCAGTTTATACTACATTTAAAAAAAAAAACACCCAACCTCCCCCCCCCCAAAAAAAACAACCCTCCACCTCCCATAAAAATGCCAGCAAACCTGCTTTGGGAAGCTTTTGGGCTGTGGGAAGGGAAGGCAGCCGACACAAGCTACTCACTGTGTGATGCTGGGTGTCCCACTGAACTGTGTTTTCTGTTTATTTTTAAACCATGCACTGGGAAAATAACACAACTAACTTATTCTCAACCTGGATAACTCCGTTAGACAAGAATGCTACAAATAAGCAGCCAAACTGTATAATGTATCTGATTTAAAAAAAAAAACTGAACTAAAATAGCTACTGATTGTTATAACCTGCACATTACACCAAATACCCTTTTAAAAATATATTTATATATATATATATATATATAAAGGAAATAGAATACAGATCAGAAAACGCATGAACTTTCAAATGCAAGGGAGAAGAAAGCTCCACATTTTTTACCAAATGCAAAAAATTGATTTTGACTCCCTAAAATTGCCAGAAGCACATTATCTTGGGGGAAAAAAAAATCCTTCAAGGGGATTCTCAAGTTCAGTAGAGTTTGAGACAGCTGTCTTCACAGAAACATAGCCAAGAACTAAATGTTTGGTAGACGGGGAGGATATAAAACTTTCCTTTCTTGAAAACAAAAATAAGGTCCATTTGTTCATTTAAAAAAAAAAAAATATGCAAAAGAGCTTCCTGTTTTGAGAACTGATGGGCTAGCTTACGAGATTTATTTAAAAAAAAGATGCACCCTGAATTATAGGAAGCATGAAGTCTGCTGGCAATCCTTTCTCCTAAATTGGATTTAATACACTGGAAAACAAAACGGCCCACATTTAATATCAGCATGCATAATTCTCAGCAAATTTATTTCCAGCCAGAAGGGAGATATTGATCCTCACAAAGCAGTGGCTATGTCAGTATGAGAACTGCAAAATTTACTCATTGTTGAGTTAAACTTTGGCAGACCAAAACCCCATCATCCTTTTTCGCTTGGGAAGGGAAAACGTGTGCTCGGCTTACGAGAGCAAACAATTACATCTCCATGAAACATTTGGGTGAAGGGGAACAATCCTGGATTTTTAAACAAACAAAAAAAATTTTTTTTAAAAAAAAAAAAGGAATTTTGGATTCTGACAAATTGGAAATCATTTCTGCAAATTTATAGACAAATCATTTCTCTCTCCCCCAAAAAGTGACCTAAAAAAATCTAATCAGATTTTTTTTTAAAAAAAAAAATCAAGTCTACTTCGATCAAGAAGATATACCTTTGTAAATAGAGTTTTAAAGAATTGGGGGGGCGGGGGGAATAAGACATTCAGCCTAATCCGTAAAAGGACTTGCACCGCTAAATGTAAAAAAAAAATGTTTCTCGCGTGAATAGCTTTTTTCTGCTAACTTTGTCCCCTCAAAAAAAAATTGGCACAAAACCGCAAAGAAGGTATATGGATGAAGCAGAGAAGGTGTTCAACTGCCCTGGCAGAGTTTGGCAATTCTCTGGAATACGATAAGCATTTAGCCTAGAATATATCTTGGTACTTTAATCCTAGGGTACCACAAACTGTCCAATTACCAGCAGCAAGGATTAATTCTTTCCATTACTGTCACCTCAGACTAAAAAAAAAAAAAAAAACCCATTTTCATTTTATACATACTGTATGCATATTGCTGTTTCACCTTTTTTTCCCAGACGGGCGGAAAGACCCCCCCCCCAAAATCCTTATTTTAAAACAACTTTTTGAAAGTAGGCGACGACAAGGCCATCTTAGGCCACTCAAAGGAAAATTTCATTCGGAAACCGGAGAAGCAACGAGAGAAAAAGGCTAATCAAATCCAACTCCCAGCCCCTTGAGATGCATCTTTTAAGAATGGCCTTAATTCCTTCCAAACGCTTGTTTTGGTTTTGTTTTTAAATCGTTATCTGATCAAATGGGAATTTTAAAGGGAATGTGTAGCAAGAGAAAATGGTCCCGGCGGTTTTTTTCGTGACTTAGGGCTTTTGACTCCCAACGGTGACACCAGAATCCTTTCCCTCACGTGTAAAAAAAAGTTTTAATACGTTCTCGTCCCGTGCCGTTAGCTTAGCGGGACTCCTAACCAGAACTCCCAAAAGCAGATTAGGGAAGATGGCGGCGATTGGAGAGCAAGACTCAAGGGAAGATGGAAGACTGGGTGAATCCTAGTAACAACAGCCAGAGAAATGGCAATAAACCCCTAGAATAAGACCCCCTGTGCTACTGGTTGTATTTGCCCAAAGAAATCTGCTATATTTCTTCTTACAGAAGCTGGCCAAACCGATGTGACCGATGAGCGGAGGCATGTTTTACTTGACAAAATAGCAGAGAAAAAATAGCAATGAGAGGAAAAAGGATGTACCTACACCCGCCCTTCCAGTAGAGAGGGCAGATTATCCTCTGTATCCAGAGTCAACATCTGTAACGTACGGCCAATGAATTAGAAAGGAATCGTGTGTCACGTCTGGAAGGTCTTACGGGCCATGTGGTGGAAGCTGCTTTTAAAATGAGAATGAAGAGCGACAAAAGGAGTGAAACAGGGACCGTAAAAGAAATGCTTTGTGATCGAGGTTAGCCATGCCTTATAATCTCCATCGACGTATTTATAATCAAGACTGTTTTGTGCATTTAAAAAAAAAACACACCAAAGGAATGTTCTATACGGCTTCAAAAAAAAAAAAACCCGAGATGTCAGGCTACGTCAAAAGAATCACCCAACAGAAAAAGAGATTAATGGAAGCTGTAAAAGGGGGGGAAATATATCTTGGGAGTCTCCAGGCGCTGGACAGCGGTCTCTTCGGCAACCCGATTTTGTCAAAATGGCAGTTGGGCGTTAACGCCCAATGACTGGAAATGTTATTTTGAACACGGTACCAGGTTAATTCCAAGTGGAATGTCAAAGATTTACATGATGTTAATTTGACCAGAAACAGGAAAACGATGAGCGATTCACCTCGCCATGGAAAACACTCAAAGAGGTAACGTGGAAATTCTGTGATCAACATTGCAAATGACAAGGAAAGTAAACCTTGCCAGGCTCTGGTGTAAACTTGATCAGGCCAAACTAAAAAAAAAACAAAAAACAAAAAAAAAACACCTAGGGCTGTCCAGGAATTAAGATTTTGGAAGAACCACAGAACAAAGGCAGCATTATTAAGCAAGGTTTTCCGAACTGTTGTCACAAATCACTTGACAACCCAAATTGTGACGGCAGCTAAGACAGCAATAACCTCCAAAGAGACTATCTATTTAGCTGTTGTTGTTGTTTTTTTTCAAGTAGGGCCGTGTATAATCTTGGGGCCGAGAACCCCGCTTGTAAAAGGGATCCATCTTAATTCTCAAATAAAGGTGCCATCAAAAAAGCATGAGGCAAAGCAGATATTTCTGGAATGGCGTTCCTTCGCCAAAGAGACTCAAGATCAGGATTCACAATGGACGCAGCGGCTTTGCGTGGTGAGTAAAAACTCTTCGGACGGGGCGCTTTTCCTCCAGTCACCCCAAAAATAAAAAAAGAGAAGAAAAATTGTTATGTATCTCAGACACACCGTGAAGGCTAAAGGCTGCGTGAAGGACTGCGAGGGAAGCCACCCACGGTCACCGTTTTCATGGGTGGGTCTTTCCCCCACCAGGACGGTGTGGGGTGCACTTCAGCTGCCTGGGAGACTTCGACACGCTTCTCTAAGTCTCCGTTAAGTGTTGCTCGAATCCACCAAATTCTAGATTTTGAACACTGGCGGAAAGATGACGATGTAGCCGGAAGGGTCCTGTGCAAGGAGGCTCACAAACAGAAAGAAACCGGCAACATCGCAGGTCCAAAACAGAATCAGCCCTGCCTCTCCACCGACTTACACGAGAGAGATTGCCAGAGGTAACGTGCAACAGGCTTAAATCTAATTTAGAATTAGATAGGTTTCTCTTCACCCAAAAGTACCGCTTGGTTTATAAACCTTACGGATCTAGCCAACTAGATCCTGCTTCAGCTGTAAATGCTTTCCAAGCCACTTCAACGCTCGCCGTGTTGTTGTTGGAAGTGACTGCAAGTGCTTTCATTGGTTAAGCTCCTGACCTCCTACCAATCGGTTGATTCTTGTCATTTTAAAATCCCCCAATTATTCGGAAAAGGGCCGATGTCATCGTTCACTGTTGGGTACTGTGTAACATGGCAAGGAAGGGAGAAAAACTTAAAACAACAAACCAAAACAAAATTTCAGCAAAACCAAATCAAATTTAATTGGTCTTAAATGCAAAAGTAAAAACAAACGAAAACACAAAAAAGCAAAAGAAAATTAACAGAAAACAGAACTCAAAAGATTAAAGGCAGCCTGAAGTAAACGCTGGGGGATTAATTAATTAAAACATTGAAATCTAACCAAAACAAAAAAATAAAAAAAATATGTCTCTTTAATCTCAAACTTGCAAGTTTTAATGTACCTTTTCTGCTGAGCGTTCAATCGGTAAAAGCTATTTGTCAAAACAAAATTCACTATTAAAATACGAAAAAAAAATTTCTAGTAATTATGAGAAGGGATGCAAAAAATTATAATGCTCAAATGTTTGTCAGACCTTCGCAAGGGGATTCGGTTATTCCAACTAAAAATATGTCAAGAGGAGATTGCCACGTTTCTTTTACCAGAAAGCAATGCACAGAAAACACAATAATTGGAAGGTAAGAATTTAGAGGAAGTGGCAATGTTGGGAACTGGATATTTTTTTTTTCCCCTTTCTTTTATTCTTGAAATCACCCCAGAGTTTTCTCAAAACACTTTGGTCCTTTTTACGGAAACTGGGCTTTTAAAGGGGGGAGGGAAACGAACTGTAAAAAAGTTAATTTTTTTATTTCCCAGTTTGGGTTTTGTCTACTGAGTGACAAACACAGTCGACGTTGTGGCATTTCGTTATTCTCCAGGCTTCCTTTTAGTCATTTTTTTCACCAGTTAATTTTTCACAAGCAAATCTCTTGCTAAAAGGGAACTTGTTATTAACTAAGAGCATTGCTGAAAAGTACTGGGGTCAACAGGATTTTGGCCGAGGTCCTACCTTGGCAAACTCTATTCAGTGAAATTAAAGGGAGCAGATGTCCGACAGTTTCACTGGCACCGGGTGCAAATGGTTTCATTAACTAAGATGTTGGGGTCCAAAGGGAGATTTTGCGAAAACAGGACTACTTTAAAAGAAACTTTTTTTAAAAAAAAAAAAAAGTAGAACCATTACGGGACTTTTAAAAACCCAAAACATTTGAACATATTGGTGGCATCCCAGAGCAGAAGACCCCTTCTCCCCTTTTCATTTAGACTAAAGACAAACAACTTTTTTGCGAAAATTGGCGCGCCCAAAAGAAAAAAAAAAATTGAGTTGTACACTAACGAAAACAACCACCAAAAAAAAAAGGTTCAAACTTTTTCGTCACTCAATTATCTATTCCATACAAAAAAAAAAAAAAAGAGGAGGAGGAGGAGGAGGAGGAGGAGGAGGAGGAGGAGGAGGAGGAGAAGCCACGAGCGAAGAAGTTATTTGTGGGACTTGTTGGTTTTGAAGGAAACCTGCAAGAGTTTGTCCCCCAGCCGGTAGCCGTTAAGACTCGCTATGGCCATGGCGGCTTCTTCATAGTTTGTCATTGTCACAAAGCCAAAGCCTTTACACTTGTTGGTGTTGAAGTCGCGGATGACTTTCACATTAGTCACCGCGCCAAAGGGGCCAAACATCTGCCAGAGGATTCCCTCATCGGCATCTTGGCCCAGGTTGTAGATGAAGATACACCAGCCCGAAGAGTTTCCTGGGACATTTACACCAGAAAGCCCACTCATGTGATCTACACCCATAGGAGAGAACCTAGCAAATAAAAAGCACACAACAGTTCATGTAAACAAAACAAAACAAAACAAAAAAAGAAGTTCAGTTCAATCAAGCAAAAAACTCAACAGGGGTCCCAGATTTTTAAAAAAAAAACCACGGAGTGGGGGGGTGTCATGTGAACAGGGTCCACAGAGCAGGGCGTCTCTCGTCTCCCTGCCGTGGGGGGGCAGAGCGGATAGTTAAAAGACAGCAAGGCACCTTTTTTTTGGGGGGGGGGGAAACGAACCAACGATGGGGTCAACCTTCCCAGGCTAGGTCCCACTTCACCAGATGGGTGAAGAAGCACTGTCCCCCCTCCCATTTGCTGCAGAACACAAAAATGGGGGGGGGAGAGAAGGGAGAGCAAGGAGAGGAGAGGCAAGCTGTGGTCAGAAAGCCGAGAGAGAGAGAGAGAGAGAGAGAGAGAGAGAATCAGCAGCGGTTGTGGGTTTGAGTCTCGACATCCCAACAAGGAGGGACGCTGCTGGTTTTTTGCTTTCTGGCTACGCTGCGCTCATTTAATAGGAGTAGTATGAAAGGGCGCCACCGAAGAATCCCACTACTCTTTCGGGGAGGGGGGGAGGCGCTTTCTTTCATAATACAAGTATTAAATCTGCAGGTCACTTCTTTACAAGCAAGACCACATCTGCAGAGGTTGTTTCCTCTCCATTATCTAGATCAGGAGCGGGAAAGTGAGGTAGATGCTGCTTAATCCCAATTCCTATCGGGTGGAAAACAAAACAAATTATCCCCCACCCCCCAAAATAAAAACCCCCAAACAAAGCAATGGAAGTTGGGGTCCAACACCAGCTACAGCAGTGGTTCTCAACCTGTGGGTCGGGACCCCATTTGGGGTCAAATGATCATTTCACAGGGGTCGCCAAACAAGGCTGTCCGCCATTTTTCCCCCTTTTCTTTGGCCACGCCCCTGGCACCCGGTGATGTATAAGTGGTTGGGGGTCACCACAACATGGGGGAACTGTATTATGGGGTCGCGGCATTAGAAAGGCTGAGAACCACTGATCTACAGGTCCCTGACTCTGCTTTAAGGGACGGTCAAGGTCACGACCACCAGCCCTCCCTCCACCTGACAAAGTGGGCTCTGCTCCACGGAAGCTTGTGCCCACGTTAATAAGCTCAGCCTCCCTGGTGCCATCCATTTCTCTGCTGCTGCTGCTGCTGCTGCTTTTACCTGCCACCCACCAGCCAGGCTATCTCCTTAAAAGAGTCTGTGAAGGCGGAAGAGGAGCTACGCGGAATGTCTCCCGCCGCAGGTCCTCGTGAAGCGAACCAAGGACAGGATAAGCTGTCCCTGCCCACGTCAGCCAGGGCCCTAGCTGGAGACCAGGCCTCCTGCATTCAGATCCTCGGTGCCAGGGGCACGGAGAGGGCACGGTGATCTTCGCTCCCTTGGCCCGGCAATCCCCGTGTGGCCTGGGTCGGTGGGAGATGAGGCAGGCGACATCTCGGACCGTCCCCCTTTGACGGGGCAAGTGGACAGAAAGGCTGGCAGACCAGGCGTTTGGGGGGGCAAGGGGGGGTGGTGGTCCTCCTTCGTTCCCACGCCCCATCCCCAGAAATACTCCCTTGATCTCCCACCCAATCCTGACCGCCCAAGGAGGATGCTGCGTGGGCCCTCCAGAAAAAGGATTCTCTCCCCACTCCACCCCGAGATTCGTCATTTTTCTCTCCCACTGATCTAGGAGGATGAGGGATCACACACACTCTCTCTCTCTCCCCCCGGGCACGTGTCAAGATGACGGCAACCGGGGCAGAATCTCGAACTCGAGACCTGGGAAGGTTTGGGGCGGGTGGGGGGTATTAGGTAAGAAAGAGACTGCTTTTCTGACGGACAAAATAACGCCTCGTTGATGAAGCAAAACTAGGGGGGGGCAGGACCTCCACAATGCTCGATTTTTCACGGGGGGGGGTGTGTGTGTGTGTGAATCTACCAGCTGCCTTGGAGAGCAGTCAGCATTATTTAATTGCCCAACCCTAATTGTCACTCAAGGGGCAGCAGGCCCACGCAAGGAGACCGTCTATATATAATAAGATCCTTTTTGGGGAGTCAAGTCCGTTGTCCCACGCGTGGTCTGGAAAATTGCAAAAGGAGGCAGCGTGGATTTATTTCTGCTTCCCCCCCCCCCCTCTGGTGACCTATCTTCCAAGTCCTATTTAATCTTGGCTTTTCGGGACACCAACAGCAGCGAATTCTTCTTAGTGGAACGAGGGGCGGGAGACGGCCGTGTGGACTCCCTAAGACTTGGGGTCCCGGGGACGGGGAAGGGAATCCCCACATACATTCTTCCCAATTCAGCCGGCTCGGGGAGGCTTTCAAGCTAGACACACACCTCCAAAAGCTGACACCCCCCCCCCACTGTCTCTATCTCAGCAACTTTAAAGGTGGGTGGATTTCAACTCCCAGAATTCTCCAGCTCGTTATGTCGGAGTTGGAAGTCCATCCCTCTTAAGGTTGAAAGGCTGGAAAAAAACTCAGATCATTCAGGATCCTTGAAAACCACATTAACGTGCCCCAGTTTGGCACAGGTTAAGAGGCAATCCTAACCCCCCCCCTCCAAAAAAAAAATATCCTTAAGTCGCTTAACTTGGTGGGCAGGGGTATTCTCACCTTACACGGAAGAGGCCGAGTACAGGCAGATAGAAGAACATTATTTATTTAACAAGTGACAAGAATTCTACGACAAAGAATCCTCAAATAAACCCCTCCGGGTGCCACCCACTTCAGGAGACTTTAAAAAAAAATGACATGCAAGGTTTTCCACTGGAAAGGAAATCTCTAGAAGGAATTTACAGTGAAGGTTGCATGAAAATGAGTGAGGAGACTTGAAAAGTAATCAAAACAAAACAGGAAGAAAAGAAAAAAAAAAGCACATTAGAGTGGAATAAGAAACCCAAAACCAGAAAAGCAGTAAATTAAAAAGACGGCCGTTTTCATGATATGGATCGAGTTTACAAATGCACAGCCAAGTGCAGCGTTTCCCAAACTTGACAATTTTAAGGCATGTGGACTTCAACTCCCAGAATTCCATAGCCAGCAATGCTGGCTGTGGAATTCTGGGAGTTGAAGTCCACATGCCTTAAAATTATCAAGTTTGGGAAACACTGGCCTAGTGAATTAAAAGGGTGACTATCCATGTAAAATCATGAAAGAGGAATGGAAGAGTAGATGAACAGGACTTAAAGAGGGGATATGCTAAATGAAACAAGCACCAGAGCTTTTGCTATGTGATTTGTAGTAACACTTTTCAAACAAAATTTCTCAACGGAAAATTAACTACTGTTATTACGCCTTTAAGGGACGAACTAACTGATCTGTTTTACATTAAAAAAAAAAACAACCACCTACGAGCTACAAATTAAAATGCCTGCTAATGGCACTTGAAATTAAAGCTCTAATTGTTACTGGCTTGATTATTGTCAGCAGGAGGAATCATTAGAGAGGGCGCTTAATTAACCCTCAGCTTATTATTCTCCTTCCACTGAGGAATTTAGGAAAATATTGTTATTAGTGACTTTACGACTGACGGCATTAAGCAACAGTTGAGGATTAGCAAACGAAAAAGTTGCTGGGGTTTGCATTTTTTTAACTGGGAAAAAAAGAGAGAGAGAGATGCTGGTCCTATTTGTGTCCTGGGGAAGATTCTTCTGAGGAAATTTAAGATCCTGGTTCAGCTTGCTGACTGACCAGTTTATATTTGCCTCCCAGTCCGGCCTAGCAGGCAAACTTCTCTCGAAGCAGAATTCTCCATTCCTATTTGTACTTTGTAAACCCTTTGCCACTTTCAGTGTTTGAGGCTGGACTTTCTAGCTGCCCATCTGCGTGGACACCTGACCATCACTCAAGAGACCAAGCGTCTCCAGCTGAAGGGTGATTCTACATGAGTGGAGTGGGGAAAGGCTGCTAGAAATCTTGTTTAAAAGGTTATTTTAAAAAGGACAAAAACAGAAGTAAGACTAGCACGCCAGATAGGAGCTTGACTGAGCCACTACGGGTCATCCCTTCCTGTGCTATCCAAGAAAGAGCGAGCCACGGTCTGGCTAATGAATGAGAGGGAGATAGCCAAGACCATCATCCCTTTGTCCAGCCTTCTCAAGAAAGGGTGAATGCAACATAAATTTAAGCAGCTCATCAGTCAAAAGGCGGCAGTGGTTTGGAAGATTGAAAAGTGTAAATTAAAAGCTTCTCAAACTGATCTGTAATTAACGCGAGAAGCATGTAGGAGCAATCAGTTAATACTTTTATGTCCGTCTGGCTTTCTATTTGGAAAGAAAATCCTAAATGTCGTGAGTGTTCTTGCTCTAAGTGTTTCTCAACCGTGACCATTTTAAGGCATGTGGACTTCAACTCCCAGAATTCCACAGCCAGCATTGCTGACTGTGGAATTCTGGGAGTTGAAGTCCACATGCCTTAAAATGGTTTACGGTTGAGAAACACTGCTCTAACTGCTATCAAGCTGGAGATTTTAGGGATAAAAATGTTGGCATTTGCAGGGCAATTTTTAAAATATCTCTGCAAAACTACATGCTGGGCGGGTGGAGGGGGGTCTTAAAGTTTGGGGGGTTATTGTTGTTGTTTTGCAGCTATAAAAAAGAATGATTTGAGAACATACACACTTTTAACAAACTGTCATGCATGCTTCCAAATTCCCTATTTTTTATTTTTTTTATTCAGAACTGAGTTCAGAAGGACTGGTTATCCAGTAGGGGCACGCAAATACGATTTACACATCTCTCCATTTCTATTTTTAAGATCGAAATGACTCTTGAAAGACGGTTAAGTCAGTCTGTTTTAAAACATTCTCCTCCTCTGTACATTTCTCTGCCAGCTAGGCAACTCTTGGGTAAAAAAAAAAAAAGGGAGGAAAATAGAAAGACTGGGCTGTAAGCCGAAAGTTTGTTTAAAAGAGGAAGGAAGGAAGGAAGGAAGGAAGGAAGGAAGGAAGGAAGGAAGGAAGGAAGGAAGGAAGGAAGGAAGGAAGGAAGGAAGGAAGGAAGGAAATTTGTAAACAACTCTATGACATGCTTGGTTTAAATTACAATTATTGTGTCTTGTCAAACAATGGCAAAGAGAGGGAGAAGAACAGGAGGGAGACTCAAGTGCCAGGGCTGTGTGCTATTCATTAGTAATTGCGCTCTTTTATTTTCTAATAAAATCACACAGATAAGTTTTACACACATAGAAGAGTTTGTTGCCCAGACCTTTGGGGGCTCTTCTTTGGACACTTGCCCACAAAGGCAAACGTACAAATCCTGGCTTTGAGACTCTTAAGACCACAGATAACCACTGCATCTTATTCCCTGCAAATACAGTCAGTCAAACACAGCTGTGAAAACTCTTGTTGGGGGCTTTAATGTGAATGACATCTGGGTCTAATTTAATTGGCGTGGCTTTCACTAGTTTATAATTTGTATTTTTCTAGCTCTATAAACCACTTGAAGCAATTATTTTTAGTCAGAAAAGCAGTGTAAGAAGGGGTATTTTTAAAAATAAAAATAAACAATAACAGGAACCCCTTAGTATTTGCTCTGGCTATTTTAGACTGGGGGAAGAGAGAGGGTGTTTTAGTGCTGGACTCAGGCAACTCAAAAAACCAATTTTGGGCAATGAATACTACGTGTCACCATTTTTTTCCAGAAAGTTTAAAAAAAAAAATCTTGTATTTTTACCACACTGTTACGAAGCATCAGATCAGACAGACAAATTTTCAATCTTTATTAATAGGGAAAAGAGGATCTGGAGGGCTTTTAATTCTCTATTTAAATGAAACTCTATTAGGAAAGAGAGAGAGAGAAGAGAGAGAGAGAGAAAGTGAGAAGAGTAAAAAATAATCTTGAGAGAACAGAAGATAAAAAGAAAAAAAAAATAAGAACAGAAATGGACATTCACAATGATTACTGACATACTTTTGTGGGGGGTCAGGGGTTACATATTCATTTGGGGGTCAAAAACACTCCACTGCCATTAAAGTATGAAAGAAAACTGTTTCGAGGGCTCTCTAAAATTATACAGAATGCACTTAAAAAGTCTAGTGGAAGAAGTTGGAGGTGCAATTGGGGCCGAGCTGATGGGTTCCACGTGAACTGTCAAGAAATATCGGGAAAGAGTTGGTTAAAGTAAAAAAGCAGAAATCACTAAATACACACTTACATTAAGACTGCTATTGCGACCCCTTCAAGGCTAGGAGGAGCTACGGTGGAATTAACAACGGGACGCCCTGCTAATTAAACTAACCCATCGGGTGATTGGGGCTGGGTGACGGGTGGGGAGGGGCGTGGGTGGGGGGCAACCAGCAGCATCCCCTCCCTCAAAACGTGGCTTTTGCAGGCCAGTCATCGGAACGCAAACTCTTCACACGGAGTTAGCCTTAATAGTGTGGAACGGGTAACATTTAGTGTGATCCAGGGCTGCTTCTCTTCCCCTTCCACTGAGCTATCTGTTGGAAGACTCGGTGCCGTGTCTTGAGAATGAACAGCAATGACTTTTTCGGAAGGAAAAAAAAAAAAGAGAGAAGAGAGAGAGAAAGCAGAAGAAGCGGAGAGAAAGAGAGGGAGGGAGGGAAGAACAGTTACAGACCTCTTGACTCATTTCGTCCTTCCTAACCTACCTGAATCTCTGAGCCTGGTGATGGACTGGCCCCCCAAACCGTCTAGCTGGGGAGTGGTAGAGCTGGGACAGGAGAGCCACGTTTTTGTTCTGGTTGGGGTTGGCTGCGAACTTCACCGTGATGGGTTCGGAGGAGCCCGGCGGCTTGTGGCCGTTGAAGTTTGAAATCGCTTCCTCCGCTTCGGATCGTTTGTCAAACCGGATGAAGGCAACCCCTCGGGATAAGCCTGCAAGTCACAGGACAAAGACAGAAAAAACAACGATGATGATGATGATGGTGGTAATGAAGGATCAGGGCGGTTCTCGTTGGCGCCCAGCTGTCTTCTGCCTGGGCCAGACTGGACCAACACCCACTGCTGCGTGCTTTACCAGGGAAGTGGGAAGCCATCCAGACCCGCCACGGGGGACACCCGGGGACTTCAGAAGTCAGGGACAAAGTTAGCGTGGCTTCCGGCTCGGTAGAGTAGAAGGCCCGACACTGCTGGGCTGGTCAGGCTTAAGATTAAACGGAACCACCTGCCTCCAGAAGCGGTGGATGCTCCCACCCTGGAGTCTTTTAAGAGGAGACTGGACAGCCCTTTGCCCGAAACGGTAGAGGCTTTCCTGCCTGAGCAGGGGGTTGGACTTGATGACCTCCAAGATCCCTTCTAACTTTATTATAATTATATTATTTATTTTTAAAATTTATAAGCCACCCCACTCCCGCAGGACTCCCGGCGGCTAACAATAAAAACACAATATAAATTAACAAAACAAACAGTACAATAACATTCATCCAGGGGTCAGATTTTATAAACCCCAGGCCTGCCGGAAAAGCCAAGTCTTAAGCAGCTTGCGGAAAACCAACAGGGTGGGAGCGGTCCTAATCTCCGGGGGGAGTTGGTTCCAAAATGTGGGCGCCATCACAGAGAAGGCCCTCCTCCGCGGCCCCGCCAAATGGCACTGCTTGGCCGACGGGGCCTGAAGGAGGCCCAGCCTGTGGGATCTAACCGGACGAAGGGAACTATGAGGGAGTAGGCCAGTGGTTCTCCACCTGTGGGTCGGGACCCCATTTGGGGTCCAACGACCATTTCACGGGAGTCGCCAAACAAGGCTGTCTGCCATTTTTTCCCCCTTTTCTTTGGCCACCCCCCTGGCACCCGGTGATGTATAAGTGGTTGGGGGTCACCACAACATGGGGAACTGTATTATGGGGTCACGGCATTAGAAAGGTTGAGAACCACTGTAGTAGGCGGTCTCGCAAATAGCCTGGCCCTAAGCCATATAGCCTTATATTTTTTTTTCCAATTTTTATTATTTTATTTTCATTACAACCATAAGAAAAAAAATTCAGATACATAAGAAGTTAAAATACAACACACAAATTCCGACGTTGCTCACCCATTTCCCCCCAGATCGCATCCCCCTCTCATCTCTTCACTTCCCCCTTCCTTCTTCTTCCTCACTCTCCTCCTTTCCTCCCTCTCTCCTCCATCTTTCTACTTACTTGTCCCTCTCCTCTTCTTCTCAATCGGATGCGGTCTGCGGGAAAATGCCCGAGCAATCCTCTATCACCAAAATCTGAACTATTGAACATACTACCCATACTCTCCCCTCCCTCCTCCCCCCACCCCTATTTAAGGAGGGTGATTTTCAAACTCCCTGAATTCCCCTAGCTGAGGAAATTCTGGGAGTTGAAGCCCACTGTAGTAATCAGTGCTCAGTCATTGCAGGGTGCAAAAAATGGCTACTCACACGTAGCAGTTTGTTGTTTATATAGAGATCACAAGAAGCAAAAGTTTCTACATGGCAATAGCATTTCATTGGCTAAAATCCTTTACCAATCCTCAGGAATACAGAAGCCAGAAGCCAGAAACAGGGAGCAGTATTTATTTTATTTTATTTTTAAAATTTATAAGTAATTTATAAATTCCAGTAATGGCAATAACATCTTGTCGATGCGAGCTAGCTGTTATCAGACTGGCAAGGTCACAGAGCTGCCGCACTTTCGCCATGGTGATGTGAAGGGGGGAGATAAAGAAGGGAAATACAAGTTTTGGAGGGGCAGTTTTTTGCACACGGCCTTTGCCTGTCTCTCACCTCTACATCCCACCCCTCTTAAAAGGGCCCAAGGTTGAGAGACACTCTGCTTTGGAGGACCATCCTGGGGACCGTTTCTGAGGTAGGTCAGCAGGCAGCCAACTGGGTGGGGGAACTGCGCTGCTTCGGTCTCACCCACCTGTAGTCTGATCCACCAGCACACGCGAGTTGATAATGCGTCCAAACCGTGAAAACATGTCTTCCACATCTTTCTGTGTCATGGTCCGTGGCAGCCCACTTATGTATAAGTTGGCATCTTTAATCACCTCGGAGCTTGGGCGAGCATACGACACCTTTTGACCAAAAAAAAAGGCGGGAAAAACGCATGTGAATCCACACAGCTAGAAGACCTAAAGAAATTGCTGGGATTTAATAAACGTACCTGGTCACACCTGCAAATCATTATTTCAGGCCAATAAACGGTCACCGTAGCTGTCTCAAAAGGCGCTTTTTCAAAAAGGGCAACTGGATTGGGGCTTTTCCCCCCCCGACAACATTTCGCTTCTCGTCCAAGAAGCTTCATCAGTTCTTCACCAATGTCAGAACGAACTCCTTCCATCCATCACCGCCACCACCCAGTCAGAACTGATGAAGCTTCTTGGATGAGAAGCGAAACTTCGTCTTCCTCCTCAAGGGGAAAAAACAGTCCAGTTGCCCTTTTGGAAAAGAGCCGAGGTGGCGCAGCAGTTAGAGTGCAGTACTGCAGGCCACTTTAGCTGACTGTGTTCAGCAGGTCAGCGGTTCAAATCTCACCGGCTCAAGGTTGACTCAGCCTTCCATCCTTCCGGGGTAGGTCAAAGGAGGACCCAGATTGTTGGGGGCAATGTAAATATATATATATACATTGCTTACTAGTGTACAACGCTTAGAGAGTGCTTGCACTTAAAGCGGTATATAAGTCTCATAAATAAATAAATAAATAAATAAATGGCACCTTTCAGGCCGCTGTGACCTGGATCAAGGCTTTTCAACCAGTGGTACGGGTACCACCTGTGGTACATTGGCCCCTGGCAGGTGATACGCGACCATCCTAGAAAAGGGGTAGCGGGGGAGGGGAATGAGCTGAACCGGTGGCAGCATCGCACAAGCCTGAGCGAGAGACGGCTGGAGCTGCAGGGTTGTCAGGGCTCAGCGGAAGTGCCAGGATCAGTCCCGCTTTCCAGCTGATCGGCGCTTCTTCGGGGCTGTCAGGGGTCAGCGGAAGCACCAGAGTCAGCGCCAGGCTCCAGCTGGAGCTCGGCGCTAATCCTGGCACTTCTGCTGAGCCCTGAAGAGGCACCAATCAGCTGGAAAGCAGCACTGATCCTGGTGCTTCTGCTGAGCCCAGAAGCGCCGATCAGCTGGAGCTCAGCACTGATCCTGGCGCTTCTGCTGAGCCCAGAAGAAGCACCAATCAGCTGGACAGCAGCACTGATCCTGGGGCTTCTGCTGAGCCCAGAAGAAGCGCCGATCAGCTGGAATGTTGCAGCCTCTCTAGGGTCTTGTGATTTACATTCAGAGGCTTGGCAACCGATTCATATTTATGACAGTCACAGTGTCCCCGGGTCATGCGGAGTGACCAAAACCTGCTGCAACCACCCAGCAGATGGGGGGGGGAATAAAAACCAAACACCCCCCACCTCACCCCCGCTGCCAATCCTCAACAGAAATGCTCACAACAATGAAAACCTCAGACAGGAGGAAGAACGCCATCGGATGGGCAGACAGGTATCTTGCTCGGCTGTGCCTTGGAGGGCACTTTTTTCAGTCCCATTGTAACTTCCAACAGTCACTAAGCGAACTGTTGTAAGTCGAGGACTACCTGTACTTTATCCCTTTTTTTGGGTCATCAAGTTTTTGACACCTTGCTAGGCGACTGGTGGTACTCGGATGTTGCCATATCCTAAAAGTGGTACAATGGGTGAAAAGGTTGAAAAGCTCAGACCTGGATGACTGAGAATATCCATAGACCAGGGGTAGGCAACCTTGGCTCTTTTATGACTGGTGGACTTCAACTCCCAGGATTCCTCAGCCAGCCTGGCTCAACTTGGAAACCTCTCCCTTTCCCCTCAGCATGGCTGGCTCAGGAATTCTGGGAGTTGGAGTCCACGAGTCATAAAAGAGCCAAGGTTGCCTACCCCTGCCATAGATGATCGAAGCAGCTGCAACGAACGACACAGGGAGACCCCAAAAATGGTGCTGAGGTTTTGTGCTTTTGTTTGCTTCTATTCCCAAAGGGCTTTGAATCCTAATTTTTTTATCGGGGGGGGGGTGAAAAAAATCTGTCTGTTGCCCTTTTCTTGGCACAGTGTTTCCCAAACTTGACAATTTTAAGGCATGTGGACTTCAACTCCCAGAATTCCACAGCCAGCAATGCTGGCTGTGGAATTCTGGGAGTTGAAGTCCACATGCCTTAAAATTGTCAAGTTTGGGAAACACTGCCTTAGCCAATAAAAATTGTTTTGCCAAACCCACCTAGCAGGTGAAACACACAGAAGGCAGAAAAAGCAGCTTCTCTTTCACGTGCAATTACCTGGCGGAGCCAAAAATGGCTTTGGCAAGGGCGCGGGAAGAAGCTGGCACCTGCTGGAACCACGTACCATGCCAGCCTCTAAGCAATTCACAACTTTTCCAGCTCACAGGATGCTACGGGGAAGGCGGCGCTAAGCAGAGAGGCAAAAGACGAGCCATCTGCAAGGACAGCTGACTCACAACCCTGCAACCCACGAAGCATCCCAGGGTTACAGTCCCCAGTTGGGCTTCCCAAAGCCGAAGAATGCCAGCTTTGAAGGGGACAAGGAGCTCATTCACAGGGGTGTGGCAGGCAGCCAGAGGATCCCCGTGGCAAAGCCAGGGCAGCTGGGTCGCTCAGACCGTCCCGGTTCTCCAGTGGTTCTCACCTCGGGCGCCGCAAGTCAAGCCCCGACCCACGGCTCTTACACCGGCCCACAGAGGAGAACCTGGGCTGGGCATTATGCGGAGGGATAAAATGGTGGGGTTTTGTTTTTTTTTTTTTTTGTATTTTGTACTTTTACACCTTGCCCTTTGCCGTGAACGCTTTCGAGCGGCCCAGGGGGAGGGAGGGGAAGAGGGATGGATGGATCGATACAGGAAAAAAGATGGATGGATACAGGAGGGAGGGAGGGAGGGAGAGAGAGAGAGAAAGGAAGGGAGGGAGAAAGGAAGGAGGGAGAGAGGGAGGGAAGGAGGGAGGAAGGAAGGAAGGAAGGAAGGAAGGGAGACATCTGAAAATGTGTCAGCTGAGGAAAGCTGGACAAACCCATTACTAAGATGTCTTAACTAGTCAGGCTGCAATCCATTTTTATTTATTTATTTTTTTTAAATCTGATGCAGGCCCCAACTTCCATCTAAGGAGAGACATTCCTTCTTACAGGCACAGAGTTCCCTAAAGAGCAAGGACAAGCAACGTTGTCTCCTTCGTCACCATCACCATCCTCCTTTACCTGAGGGATGCAACTCTGGCCTTAATATATTTCTTTCTACTGAAGTCCCATGAACAGAGGAGGCTCCCCCTCCTCCTCCTCCCCCCCCCCAAATCCTGCCCAGCTGCTCTCTGGGCCTTGGGACCAAGGGAGGGGGGGGAGAGGTCCAGCAACCTCCAGGGGGAAAGAAATGGGTCTGCAGGGGGGCAGAGGGGCCGGGGGGAGCTTAGAGGGTCCACCGTGGATCGGGCGGAAGGAGGGCGCAATCGCCAAGCAGAGGGAAAGTTCTGGGGAGGTGGAACAAGCCCTGTTAAGGTAGCCGGTTCCAGCCACCATTACAGACTTTTTTTTTTTTTCTACCTTGATAGTTTTGGACTGAAGTCTCAGGCCGTTCAGGGTGTTGATTGCTCTTTCGGCATCTTTTGCGGTCACGTAGTTCACAAAACCGTAACCCAAGCTGTGTCCTGTAGGGGGAAAAAAAAACGTCCCTTTCGTTCTTTTCAGAGAGGCAACAACAACAACAACCAAAAAAAAAACCCCCCAACCTCTTCCATCATTCTCCGATATGAAAAGTTCACATTTCAAAACAAAAGGGAAGCACAAATCTGAAGCGTAAATGGCTGCCGATGAAGGAAAATAACGGTAGCTCAGGGTTGAAATGAGGGCTCCCGGGTGCTCTGAGCTGGGTGGTTCCCTTGCAGACGTTTCCTGACCCAACTAGGGAACATCATCAGGGCTAGAAGAGAATGGGATTGGAGGAGGAGGAGGAGGAAAATTGGTGACAGACAAGGAGGAAAACTGTGGGGTCCCTGGAGCACTCTAAGCTTGGCTGTTTTCTTGCAGACGTTTCCTGACCCAACTAGGGAACATCATCAGTGCTAGAAGAGAATGGGATTGGAGGAGGAGGAGGAGGAGGAGGAAGATTGGTGATAGAGAAGGAGGAAAACTGCGGGGTCTTTGATGCTCTCTGAGCTGGGTGGTTTCCTTGCAGACGTTTCATGGCCCAACTAGATAACATCATCAGTACTAGAATGGGATAGGAGGAGGAGGACGACGACGACGATGACGACTGTGGGGTCCCTGGAGCACTCTGAGCTTGGCTGTTTTCTTGCAGACGTTTCATGACCCAACTAGGGAACATCACCAGTGCTAGAAGGGAATAGGGTCTGTGGAGAGGAGGAGGAGGAGGAGGAGGAGGAGGAGGAGGAGGAGGAGGAGGAGGAGGAGGAGGAGGAGGAGGAGGACATGGAGGAGGAAGATTGGTGATAGAGAAGGAGGAAAACTGTGGGGTCCTTAATGCTCTCTGAACTGGGTGGTTTCCTTGCAGACGTTTCATGACCCAACTAGATAACATCATCAGTGCTAGAAGAGAATGGGATTGGAGGAGGAGGAGGAGGAGGAGGAAGAAAAAGACTGGTGATAGAGATGGAGGAAAACTGTGGGGATCTTGGTCCTCTCTGAACTGGGCGGGGTTTTTTTGGTTTTTTTTGCAGACGTTTCATGACCCAACTAGGGAACACCATCAGCGCTAGTGTTAGTAGCATGTTACCTAGTTTGGGTAATGAAACTTCTGCAAGAAAACTGCCAAGCTCAAACGTGCTTTTTCAGGAGGCAGCTGGACTTCGTTGTTTTTTTTGTTTGTTTGTCTGTTTGAGAGCCGAAGAAGCTTCTGGGAGGAGAAGCAGAATGTCTTCAAAGGAAAACAAGAACGTCCAGTTGCCTCCTGAAAAAAAGGTTGCACCTTTTGGATAACCAGGAGCCGGGGGACTGAGGATCTCCACGGACATTGACCAAGAGAGCACCAAAAAAAAAGAAAGAAAGGGCTACATTTTCACTCTGAAGATTAGGACACACCCTTTGTACAGTTAACGAATCTAACATTATTTCAGAAGCTTCTGCTTCCACAGGGATCTCTATAATGGCGGGAGGAGGCTAAATCCACCAGGAGTGCACTGGGAATTGCAAAGGTGGAAAAAGTTTCTTTCGAGGCCCATCAAAGTCAAGCTATTCTCCAAAGCGTCTGAAGGCAGGACAAGAAGCAACGGGTGGAAACTAACCAAGGAGAGAAGCAACCTAGAACTAAGGAGAAACTTCCTGACCGTGAGAACGATTAACCAGTGGAACTACCTGCCTCCAGAAGCGGGTGAATGCTCCAACACTGGAAGTTTTTAAGAAGAGACTATTCAAGAGAGTCTCTTCTATTGGCTTTCCAAAGCCAATAGAATAAAAGGGAGTAGCACAGCTAAGGAAAAGGGGGGGGGGGGAAATGGCGGACTACGTTGTTTGGCGACCCCCGTGAAATGGTCGTTCGACCCCAAATGGGGTCCCGACCCACAGGTGGAGAACCACTGCTTTTGGGCATCAAGGACCGGTCCTATGGAGAGAGGTTTTCCCGTGGAACAGAGGGGCCGTGGTTCACGTGCTGCCTGCATCCCACAGATGGGGCTTCACTTGTTTGTGCAGACCGGTACCGGTCCACAGCCCGGGGTGTTGGGGACCCCCGTTCTAATCCAGCCCCGTGCTCAAGCAGGAGAGCCTATACCAGTGGTGGCGAACCTATGGCACGCGTGCCAGAAGCGGCGCTCGGAGCCCTCTCTGTGGGCACACGTGCCGTTGCCCCAACCTCGCCTCCTCCCACGACTCCCCCCTTCACTAGCAGCCCCCCTGGAGGAGAGTCGCCCCCCCCCAAGCGTGGCCCACACGGAGCAGCGCAGCCAAGGACATGGCAGCCAGGCAGTGTAGACAAGACTCTGCCCTCACACCCCATCATGCAGTTGATGCTGCAGGGCGCGGGCAGAGAGTGTGGCCGCCATAGTGCTGCTGGGCTGCCTAGGTGATTTGCAGTGGGCCCTGGAGGCAGTGAGTGGCTCTGCAGGCAGGCAGATCGGGGGACGAGGTGGGCAGGCGGGATAGGGGATGGAAGGGCAGAGCGGGAGCGGGGCCAGTTTTTGGGTACTCGGTCTCTAAAAGGTTCGCCATCACTGGCCTAGACCACAGGTCGGCAACCTGCGGCTCCGGAGCCGCATGCGGCTCTTTGAGCCTTCCCCTGTGGCTCCCAGCCTCCTCTGCCTTTGCAGAGAGAGACAGAGACAGGCAATTGCACTTCCCTGCTTCAATCTCTGTGTGTGTGTGTGTGTGTTTGTGTTTTGTGTGTGTGTGTGTGTGTGTGTATGTGTATGTGTAAAAGAGAGTGCACTCACAGTGTTCTCCGAGGAGCTGAAAAGCTTACTGGGCGGAGCTCCTCCCTTTGCTGTGTCTCTGCAGGAAGCAGGAAGGGCAGGAGAGAGCTAGCTAGCCCAGCTAGGCTGACTCAGGAATTCTGGGAGTTGAAGTCCATGAGTCATAAAAGAGACGAGGTTGCCTACCCCTGAGCTTGTTGGACAACAGCTTGAAGCTTGCCAGGTGAGCAGCAGTTAGGAGGGGGGGGAGAAAGAGAGAGAGAGAAAGAGAGGGAGGGAGAGAGAGAGAGAGGAGAGAGAGAAAGAAAGAGAGTGGGGGAAGAGGAGTGGTAGACCAAGTGCAGATAGAGAGGGAGGGAGAGACAGAGAGAGACCCTTTTGTCATCTAAAATGAAGATAACACTGCATATATCCTTTTTTTAACCTTTGTGTGTATGTGTATGTGTGTGTATATGTATATGTGTATATATATATATATATATACACACACACATACATACATACACACACACACACAAATACCCCCACACACACAAACACACACACCTATAATAAAGGTAAAAAAGGATATATGCAATGTTATCTTCATTTTAGATATCAAAAGGGTTTTGCGGCTCCCAGTGTTTTGTTTTTGGTGGGAAAAGGGTCCAAGTGGCTCTTTAAGTGTTTTGGGTTGCCTACCCCTGGCCTAGACCATCTCAGACACGTGGCTATCCAGTCTCTTCTTAAAAACCTCCAGTGACGGAGCACCCGCGATTTCTGGTGGCAAGCCGTTCTGAGGTAGATGGAAAATTGCCATTAATAGAAATGATAAAGTACTTTTGAATTATATTTTAATTAACAGAGGTGATGTTTTGAAAGCATGAACTAATACTATCAACTGGCTGAGTGTGATGGCCTGTGTGCGATTCTATGAAGAAACATTTTTACAAGAAGTGCCAACCAAAAGTCACAAATGGTGTAAGATATTACACGTGTAGGGGAGTGTGGTTTTCCGCACATTGGATAAACTTCCCTTTTTCCTATGTGTGTTGTCTCAAGATAGGAACTTCTCTCTTTTAGTGTGTTAAAGGTAGATAAGAAGTCATCTATTAGGTTAAGCGTGGGCGGCAAGCTGTATAAAAATGACACCCTGGGAGTAACTCGGGGTTCAGAATCTGTCATGTGAATGCTCTGAACCATTGTGCACAAATAAAGCCTCTTTTCTCCAACCCTTCGTGGTCTTGTCTTCTGATGTAAGTATCGTGGTTTTTTCCACAACAGTTCCACTGGTGAATTGTCCTCACTGTCAGGAAGTTTCTCCTTAATTCCAGGTTGCTTCTCTCCTTGATCAGTTTCCAACCTTTGTTTCTTGAAAGTTACTAACAGTGGGCTGCCACTCAGTAGCAGTCGCTGTGACTTAAGATACAAGGGACTGGCACCACTGTTTCTGGATCTTTAAAAAAAAACCTCTGGTCAGATCCACTCTTCATAACTGTGTCAGAAATCAGGAGGTGTGATATGGCACACCGAACGCATTAACTTTTAGCCACAGACATCTCAAAGCTAACCCCAATTGATGGGTAAGACAGACACATCGTTAACTGCTGAAACGTGAGTTTTAATCAAGAGGAACAAAACTCTGTTTTTTCCTTAGCCCCCCCCCAAAAAAAGTTTGTTCTCCTGTCTCATTGATAAGCAAGAGTTCAGTATATCACTGCAGAGACAGTCCTTGATTCACAAGTTTATTTAGTGACCGTTCGAAGTTACAACGGCACTGAAAAAAAGTGGCTTAGGACCATTTTTCACAGTTACAACTATGCCCATAGTCCTATGACCAAAATTCAGATGCTTGGCAATTGACTCATATTAATGATGGTTGCAGTGTTCCGGGGTCATGTAACTCCCCTTTTGCCATCTGATAAACAAAGTCAACGGGAATCCAGATTCATTTAACCATGTTGAATAGAATAGAATAATAGAATAATAATAGAATAGAATAATAATAGAATAATAATAGAATAGAATAGAATAGAATAGAATAGAATAGAATAGAATAGAATAGAATAGAATAGAATAGAATAGAATAGAATAGAATAGAATATAGAGCAGAGCAGAGCAGAGTAGAAAATATGGAATGGAATAGAATGGAATGGATAGAATAGAATAGAATATAGAGCAGAGCAGAGTAGAAAATATGGAATGGAATGGAATGGAATGGAATGGAATGGAATGGAATGGAATGGAATGGAATGGAATAGAATAGAATAGAATAGAATAGAATAGAATAGAATAGAATAGAATAGAATAGAATAGAATAGAATAGAATATGTGGAATGGAATGGAATGGATGGAATGGAATAGAATAGAACAGAATAGAATATATAACAGAATAAAATCTGAAAAGGACCTTGGAGGTCTTCTAGTCCAACCTCCTGCTCAAGCAGGAGAACCTAGACCAGGGGTAGGCAACCCAAAACACTCAAAGAGCCACTTGAACCCGTTTCCCACCAAAAACAAAACACCGGGAGCCGCAAAACCCTTTTGATATCTAAAATGGAAGATAACACTGCATATATCCTTTTTTACCTTTATTATAGGTGTGTGTGTGTTTGTGTGTGTGTGTATGTTATGTATGTATGTGTGTATATTAAAAATAAAAGTAAAAATATGACATTAAAAATAAAAGTAAAAATATGACTCTTGGGAATATCCATACTATTAAAACAATGATCACCAGGAGAATGCTTTAAGAGAATAAAATTACATACACACAAAGGTAAAAAAAGGATATATGCAGTGTTATCTTCATTTTAGATGTCAAAAGGGTCTCTCTCTTTCTCTCTGTCTCTCTCCCTCCCTCTCTATCTGCCCTTGGTCTGCCACTCCTCTTCCCCCCCCCTCTCTCTCCCTCTCTCTCTCTATTTCTCTCCCTCTCTTTCTCCCCCCCTCCTATCTGCTGCTCACCTGGCAAGCTTCAACCTGTTGTCCAACAAGCTCAGGGGCAGGCAACCTCGTCTCTTTTATGACTCATGGACTTCAACTCCCAGAATTCCTGAGTCAGCCTAGCTGGGCTAGCTAGCTCTCTCCTGCCCTTCCTGCTTCCTGCAGAGACGCAGCAAAGGAAGGAGCTCCACCCAGTAAGCTTTTCAGCTCCTCGGAGAACACTGTGAGTGCACTCTCTTTTGCACATACACACACAGACACACACACCCAGACACAGAGAGAGAGATAGAGAGAGAAGCAGGGAAGTGCAATTGCCTGTCTCTGTCTCTCTCTGCAAAGGCAGGCTGGGAGCCACAGGGGAAGGCTCAAAGAGCCGCATGCGGCTCCGGAGCCGCAGGTTGCCGACCTGTGACCTAGACCATCTTAGACAGGGGATTGTCCAGTCTCTTCTTAAAAATCTCCAGAGATGGGACGCCCACAACGTCTGGTGGCAAGCTGTTCCACCGATTAATTGTCCTCACTGTCAGGAAGTTTCTCCTTAATTTCAGGTTGCTTCTCTCTTTGGTCAGTTTCCATCTGCTGCTGCTTGTCCTGCCCTCTTACTAACTCAACCACTGCAGTGATTCACTTAACCACGTCAAGAAAGGTCGTAAAATAGGGCAGAATTCGCTTAACAACTGTCTCGCTTCGCCACAAAACGCTTGGGCTCAGCTGTGGTCCTAGTTTTTATTCCAAGAGGAATATTTTACCTGCCACTTTGTCGCGAATAAGCTTGGCGGACTCCACCTCCCCTATGCTGCTAAACAGGCTCCGCAACTCATCCTGGGTCATGTTCTGAGGAAGGTAGTTAACGATTAAATTTGTCCTCCCGATGTCGTCCCGGCAGTCGTCCGCCATGTGGTCTTCATAACCGTTCGACATTTTAACGAGAGATGAAACCTGTCAAAAGGCAAACGCGGGAATATTAGGACGTTAATTATGGAGAAGAGAATGAATATTTAATATTACACCTATTGACAGGCGCGAGAACAATATTTGCCCAATGTGGGAAAAATGAAAACTTACCATCTGACCAGATTATAATCACCGAAATCTTAGAATGTGCAGAAATGGATAGATTTAACTTGAGGTTAAAGAGAAAGAAGATTCAGTTTATTTCAAAACTTGGGAAAATGTTTTATCAATGGTTAGCAACACGATAGAATGAGAAAGGATGGTGAAATTTAACAGGTTGAATGATATTCATTGATTAAGCCAGTGTTTCCCAAACTTGACAATTTTAAGGCATGAGGACTTCAACTCCCAGAATTCCACAGCCAGCAACGCTGGCTGTGGAATTCTGGGAGTTGAAGTCCACATGCCTTAAAATTGTCAAGTTTGGGAAACACTGGATTAAGCTTTACTTTTATGATTGCTGTTATTTATCAGTTATTGTAACTGTTTAGTATTATATTAACTACTATTATTTAATATTTGTACCCGGGCAATAGTCTTGCTTGCTAAAGCACTGAATTTCTGTTGTGGGTAACCCCACTATTGTATTTATCCCTATCCCAATTCCATTCCCCAACCCTATCCAATACCCATACCGACCTTACCCTTTCCCCACCCTTATAAAACTTAATAAAACATTTATTTAAAAAAAAGGCAAACGCATTGCTCAGTCCTGCATTTTTATGCTGCCCCAAAAAAAAAAGGCAAAATGAAATCAAACCAGCTCTCTCTAAAGCTGCCTATGCCCTACGTCTCATTATAAAGCTGCCTTCTTCCCACCCCGAGGCCTCCCTATAATCCTGTTGAACCGAGGTGGACATAACGAGTGTGGCACTTCGTTGTTAAGTCAAGTGCGAAAAGATGAAACGTTGCTATTTGCAACAGAACAAAGTCATGACATCAACCAGACGCTCTTGCAATCACAAAATACAGCTCCGCTTCTCCACGTCGGATATAAATTTCTGAGGCAGAAGCGAGCCATTTCCCCAACCTACGTTAAGGATTTGTCACTAAAACGCCTGCGTTGCTAACATGCTAACTCTCTACGTTTCTCCTTCACGGCTACACATAGCTGCAGTTAAACCCTACGCTTCGTAAGAGCCCAGTGCAGCAGAACGCTCCCTTTTTCACCACTACGTAAATAACACGCACGGGGTTTAACTTTCTTTGCACAGGCTCAACCTGTCAGGCACAAAGGCAGGTTTACACCCGTTCACAATTGGAGGGAGGTGCCCAAAAGTCAGGGTTGACCCCTGGCGACTGACTGGACAAGCCCCTGAAGTTGTCTCGGTAGGATTTCCGAAGTGGTTTGCCGCTGTCTTTTTCCCTAGAGCTGAGAGTGAGTTACTGGCTGACTCAAGTCACGATCACTCAACTGACTTTGAGCTTAAAGCAGGACTAGAACTCAGAGTCACCTGGTTTCTAGGTGGCCCCCGCCGCCTGATAATCAAGGGGCAGTAGCTTTATATGCAAGATACCTCCAATTTGGTCTTTCTTTCGTATGAAATGGTTTCAGGCTGCCGCCTGAGAAACCAGTCACTTGGTAGAAATACAAACAAAATGAATGAATGAATGAATGAATGAATGAATGGTTATCAATCAGGGGGGCCAAGGAATGTCTTAGTAAAATCCAATCCCTCTTGGGAGAAGAGTCAATTTTAGGGCAAGGCCTTTGCAGTTTAGCAGACGTGTCAAACACAAGGCCCGGGGGCCGAATGCGGCCCGCAAAGTGGTTTCATGTGGCCCACGAAGCTATCCTGGAAACTGTGAGGGAATGGCCCCCGCTGCCTTGGCCCTGGCCCAGGCCGGCCGGGAGCCAATGTACAATTTTGTGGTGGCCATCTTGGCACTTGCCCCGGCGGACCCTGCCTTGGCACTTGCCCCGGTCCCACCCCCTTCTGCCAGAGACCCTCAGATCTGTCCCACTCCTGCCCAGGCCCCCATAGGCACCCTTGAGGCGAATGATGTAGAACGGGCTATGCCCACCCGGTAGGCCACACCCACTCCATCCACACCCACCCAGTAGGCTGCACCCACTCCGGCCACACACCATCACCACCCCCCCAGGGCAACCGCAATGCTGATGCGGCCTTCAGTGAAATTGAGTTTGACACCCCTGCACTATAGGATCGCTTCTTGTGGCTTCTCTAGGTTGAAGTCCACAGGTCTTAAAAGTTGTCAAGGTTGGACAACCCCTGCTCTAGACATTCAACAACAGATTCCCAAACACAGCTCAAAAGCAGATTCTTTCTTCTTCCTCCGGATATGGCCTGGGCCAGGGCCAAGGCAGCGGGGGCCATTCCCTCACAGTTTCCAGGATAGCTTCGTGGGCCACATGAAACCACTTTGCGGGCCGCATCCGGCCCCCGGGCCTTGTGTTTGACACGTCTGCTAAACTGCAAAGGCCTTGCCCTAAAATTGACTCTTCTCCCAAGAGGGATTGGATTTTACTAAGACATTCCACAATTTCAAGCAATACAAATTTACGTCTATGGAGGATTTTCAGCAGAACTGCTAGCGGATATAAAGATTTTGAACTAGACCATAGAATCTTCCTTGGGATGAGTCACTAAAGTGCTAATTTCTATTTTCTAACACACACACACACACACACACACGGAAGGAATAAGAGGAACTTTCAGCAAGAATGTCTTCCAATTTATTCTGGAAATAATACCATACTGGGAGTCCTACCCTGCCCTTTCCATTCCGCACACGTACACTATGGAACCAATGCTAATTGACATCAATTTCCCTAGGCACAAAAGCCTGTTTCATCTCAGTGGTGAGAAAAAAGGAAGTAAAATTCACTGGAGCTGACAGTGGAAGAAATACATGCCTACGTTAAACAGAAAAGGCCTTTCAGCAAGGAAACTGTTGCACTCTTCCAGAATTGGAATTTTTTTTTAAGTCTGCCGTATTATTTTCACATAACCATTATAGTTATGGATTTGACTCTTTTAAAAATGAATTGGAAATCCTACTGTATGGTAGCAATGAAGATATCATGGCTAAGGTCTATAAAACCTTACTGGATTTGAATTTGGAAAGTGAATATGTAAAGCATTGCACGATTCAGTGGGCAAGGAACTTTGGATATAATGCAAAACTTGAACAACGGGAGAATATGTGGACGAAATGTTTAAAATGTACACTAAGTTACAACTTAAAAGAAAAAAATTATAAGATGATGTATCACTGGTATTTAACACCAGGTAAGTTATCAAGAATGCATAAAGGTATTTCAATTGAATGCTGGAAATGCAAATGTGAACAAGGGACTTTTTATCATTTATGGTGGACATGCGATAAAGCAAAGAAATATTGGGGTAAGATTTGTATTCTAATAAAGAAAATTCTCAAAGTGAATACAAAGATAAAAGCAGAAACTTTTCTTCTGGGTTTAATGGAGAGAGACTTGGGGGGGAAAAATTGGCACTTTGATGTTATATACGTTGTCGGCAGCAAGATGACTGTTATGCACAAAAATGGAAGGACGCTTTGATGCCCACAATGGACAAGTGGCTGCAGAACTTGATGGAGGTAGCAGGTATCTAAATTGATTGCTTTGATAAAAGAAAAAAAAAGTACTTTTGTTTCTGCTTGGAAACCGCTTCTGGACTTTGTGTTTGAGGCGGGAAAAAATGAAACTTGGCTTTTGGGTTTTACTGATTAGATCTGTTGTTATAGAAATGAGTAGTTTATACCACTAGATAAAAGTGAAAAGTTGAGGTTTGATGTTACTTCTTATACTGCTGCACCAAAGGGAGCTGAAAGTCAACACCTTTTCTTCCTTTTTCCTTTCTTCTCTACACTTTTCTCTTTCCTTTTTCCCTCCCTTATTTTTCCTATTACCGTATTTTTCCGTGTATAAGACGCTATTTTTTCCTGCACCTTCTTCAAAAAGCAGCTGCGTCTTATACATGGAAAAATAACGGTAACCTCCACAGCCCAGGGCTCAGGAATTCTGGGAGTTGAAGTCCACAAATACTTATAAAGCCGAGGTGGCGCAGCAGTTAGAGTGCAAGTACTGCAGGCCACTTTAGCTGACTGTGTTCAGCAGGTCAGCGGTTCAAATCTCACCGGCTCAAGGTTGACTCAGCCTTCCATCCTTCCAAGGTAGGTAAAATGAGGACCCAGATTGTTGGGGGCAATGTAAATATATATATATACGTTGCTTACTGGTGTACACCGCTTAGAGAGTGCTTGCACTTAAAGCGGTATATAAGTCACATAAATAAATAAATAAATAAATAAATAAATAAATAAAAGAGCCAAAGTTGCCTACCCCTGTACTATACTGTTGCTTACCCCCATCCAGGGCTTTTCAACCTTTTCACCCACTCTACCACTTTTAGGATATGGCAATATGCGAGTGCCACCAATCGCCTAGCAAGGGGTCAAAAACTTGATGACCCACCCCCAAAAGAAAAAAGTGATAAAGTACAGGTAGTCCTCGACTTACAACGGTTCGCTTAGTGACTGTTCGAAGTTACAATGGCACTCAAAAAAGTGCCCCCCCAAGCCACAGACGAGCAAGACACCTGCTTGCCAGCCCAATGGCGCTCTTCTTCCTGTCCGAGGTTTTCATTGTTAATAATAATAATAATAATAGTAGTAGTAGTAAAGTTGGAAGGGACCTTGGAGGTCATCTAGTCCAACCCCCTGCTCGGGCAGGAAACCCTACACCATTTCGGACAAATGGCTGTCCAGTCTCTTCTTAAAAACTTCCAGTGTTGGAGCATTTACTGCTTCTGGAGGCAAGCTGTTCCACTGATTAATTGTTCTCACTGTCAGGAAGTTTCTCCTTAGTTCTAGGTTGCTTCTCTCCTTGATTAGTTTCCACCCGTTGCTTCTTGTCCTGCCTTCAGGTGCTTTGGAAAATAGCTTAATTCCCTCTTCTTTATGGCAGCCCCTGAGATATTGGAATACTGCTATCATGTCCCCCCTTGTCCTTCTCTTCGTTAAACTAGACATACCCAATTCTAGCAACCGTTCCTTATATGTTTTAGCCTCCAGTCCCCTAATCATCTTTGTTGCTCTTCTCTGTACTCTTTCTAGAGTCTCAACATCTTTTTTACATCGTGGTGACCAAAACTGGATGCAGTATTCCAAGTGTGGCCTTACCAAGGCATTGAAGAGTGGTATTAATACTTCACGTGATCTTGATTCTATCCCTCTGTTAATGCAGCCTAGCACTGTGTTGGCCTTTTTGGCAGCTGCAGCACACTGCTGGCTCATATTTAAGTGATTGTCTACTAGGACTCCGAGGTCCCTCTCACAGTTACTACTATTGAGCATGGTGCCACCTATGCTGTACTTGTGCATTTGGTTTTTCTTGCCTAAATGTAGAACCTTGCTTTTTTCACCATTGAATTTCATTTTGTTAGTTAGTGCCCAGTGTTCAAGTCTGTCCAGATCCTTCTGTATCTGAAGCCTGTCTTCTGGAGTGTTGGCTATTCCTGCCAGCTTGTTGTGAGGTTTCTGTTGGGGATTGGCAGAGGGGTTGGGATGAGGGGGGGGGGGTGTTTGGTTTTTATTCCCCCCGTCTGCTGGGTGGTTGCAGCTGGTTTTGGTCACTTCACATGACCCTGGGACACTGTGACCATCATAAATATGAATCGGTTGCCAAGCATCTGCATGTAAATCACAAGACCCTGGAGATGCTGCAACATTCCAGCCGATTGGCGCATCTTCTGGACTCAGCAGAAGTGCCAGGATCAGTGCTGCTTTCCAGCTGATTGGTGCTTTTGCAGGGCTCAACAGAAGCACCAGGATCAGTGCCGGGCTCCAGCTGGAGCCTGGCGCTGATCCTGGTGCTTCCGCTGAGCCAACAGCCCCAAAGAAGCGCTGATCCTGGGGCTTCCGCTGAGCCCTGACAGCCCTGCAGCTCCAGCCGTCTCTCGCTCAGGCTTGTGCGGTGCTGCCACCGGTTCAGCTCATTCCCCTCCCCTGCTACCACTTTTCTAGGATGGTTGCGTACCTCCTGCCAGGGGCCAATGTACCACAGGTGGTACCTGTACCACTGGTTGAAAAGCCCTGCCCCCATCAACTGAAGAGTCGTATACAAAATACTGAAATCCATTCATGATTCCCCCCCTTCTAATTAAAGTAGAATCATAGGGCTGGAAGGGACCTTGGAGGTCATCTAGTTCAATCCCCTGCCCAAGGCAGGAGTCCTTATTCCATCTTGGACAAATGATTGTCCAATCCTTTCTTGAAAACCACCAGCAATGGAAGTAGTGTTTTTTTTTTAATTATACAATATCAAACAGCACAGCATACGCATTTCTTACATTAAACCTCTTATTTGATGTAGCTATTTTTTTTTAAAAAAAAAAACTTTCTAATCCCAATTTTGTATGTATCCAAAATAGGTTTTGTTGTGTTCAAGACAGACATAAGATGCTTTTTTATGAGAAAAATACTGAACTAATATAGATCTATCTCGGAGATCACAGAAATTGTAACACCTTCTTACTAATGTGACCGGTTAAACTTCATCTTCTGCTACCCCTTGGATTTTTATTGCAAAGTATCAGGCCTTTAATTCAAACTACAGTATATTTAAATAGTACCTCTATAGTAATTGCTCTTACTTCTGACACAAAATTTCCAGGTCCCTAACTCAAGCAAAGTTTGGTCCTTTTTACAGAGAAGAGTGCCAAAGTGTGTCTACCCTCTCCCTGTACGAGGAAATAATGTGTCACTTTCCCAAATCTCGTAAGTCCCAAGTCAAACAGGCTCACGAGGCCACTGCAAGGATTAGAGGTCGAGGTTCAAACCTCTGCTCAGTCATGCAGACTTTTGATTAATTGCAAACTAATCACAAAGCCCAACTAACTTGGTCTAGATTGCAGAGTCAGTGAATAACACTGAATGAGGACCATAAATACTTATAAAGAAGAGAGGGTCAACGTTTTAGACAGGGTGGATGATAATTGATGATTTTAAAAAAAAATCAAAAAAATCCATTTTTATTTAAATCAGTTATTTAAATTGGATTTTTTTTATTATCAAATTCATTTTAATAAAATGCTTTTGGAGTAAGAATCTACCTAAATATAGTCTTCTATTTAAGATACATTAATAATTTAGTTCAGGAGTAGGCAACCTTAACTCTTTTATGACTCATGGACTTCAACTCCCAGAATTCTGGGAGTTGAAGTCCATGAGTCATAAAAGAGCCAAGGTTGCCTACCCCTGATTTAGTTTATTCAGCATGAAATGGAGCTTAGTTATGTAGCAGGAGGCTGTGCATTCTGCAATATTTACATTTTTGGCAAACTCATTCAGTGAATCCAAGCTCTGCACACTGAGATAACATGCACTGCATTGATGCATTCACACCATTTCACAGTGACCGTGAAATAAATCATGAAGCAAAGTTCAGGAATATTCCTTTATCCCATTGTTTTGCAAATCTATGTACACTACAAACTGTGTGATTGTTTGAAGAGAAATGCATCTGTACCAGGTTCTAAGTGTTTTAATTAAATAAAAGAATTTGAGTAGTTCTCCAACTATGTGCGATTAACCTATTAACCTAAAATCGGTTCTGATATCGCTGTTTTACTAACCTGACAGCATATTATTCTAAATAGGGAACGTTCATTTTGTTTACAAATAATAATATTAAAGATTCTAACTACCAAGAAAGAGCACCTGTCATTTCAGATTCCTCATGGCAGCACCTGTTAGTAGGCATCCACTCACCTGATGCCCACCACGTCTCTCACCTTGTTGTGTCACTGTCGCATCACCAGCCGTCCCATTAAAGTGAATGGGACTGTCAGTGGGTCAGAGGAGCTGCTGCTGAGGGACAGAGATGACAGTTGCTTTTTAAAAATTATGATTTAAATCGAGTTGATTTAAGTCAAGCCATTTTACTAGGGATATAAATCAAGATTTAAATGATTTAAATCTTGATTTAAATCAAATCCACCTTGATTTTATATCACTGTATATGCCATTAAGCCAGTGGAGTAAGAATCTACCTAAATATAGTTTTCTATTTAAGATACATTAATAATTTAGTTCAGGAGTAGGCAACCTTAACTCTTTTATGACTCATGGACTTCAACTCCCAGAATTCTTAATAACCATATACAATGACTTCTCTAGGATAAACTATTAGCATTGCTCTCCTCACAGAAGTATCATATATTAATAGCAAGGAGGCAGAAAGATCTACTAACATCTGAGCTACTCTCCCATAAACAGGTGTTTGCAAACAATCTTTCACAGAGTTATTTGAGGATTAAAGAAACAGAGCTGGTTTAGCATGAATTCTTTAGTTCACAAGCTGGATTCTCATTTAGACCTTTTAAAAAAAAAACTAGTAAATTAAAATGAAATTCTTGCTTGCCCTCAAACAGAATTTCATTTTTAATGAGTGCCAGTGTGCCCACAGTAAAAAAAAAATGACAATAAAGGTTGTCATCTTATGACCTCCAAGGGTCCCTTCCAGTTCTATTATTCTGTTATTAATTTGAGAGTTCTAGGCAAAATGGCCCTAACAGTAGCTTATAAGCTTTGAAGTCCTTGGTGCTGTCTGAGCTGGTTGTTTTCTTGCAGACGTCCCATTACCCAGCTGAGGAACTTCATCAGTATCTGGAAGAAACGTCTGCAAGCAAACAAACCGTGCATTTTAACCTTAGCTATAAATGTTTTTATAATATTAGGCACCTAGAAATGTTCTCTATTATAATAAGCACCTAGAAATGTTCTCTATTGTAATATTAGACACCTAGAAATATTTTCTTTTATAATATTAGGCATCTAGAAATATTCTCTTATAATATTAGGCATCTAGAAATATTCTCTCATATTAGGCACCTAGAAATTTTTTTTATAATAAGGTCACTTAGAAATATTCTCTAATATTAGGCACCTAGAAATGTTCTCTGTTGTAATATTAGGCACCTAGAAATATTCTCTATTGTAACATTAGACACCTAGAAATATTTTCTTTTATAATATTAGGCACCTAGAAATGTTCTCTATTGTAATATTAGGCACCTAGAAATGTTCTCTCTAATATCAGGCACCTGGAAATGTTCTGTATTGTAATATTAGGCACCTAGAAATGTTCTAATATTTGGCACCTAAAAATATTCCCTACTAATATTAAGACACCTAGAAATATTTTCTATTATAAGGCACCTAGAAATATTCTCTAATATTAGGCACCTAGAAATGTTCTCTATTGTAACATTAAACACCTAGAAATATTTTCTTTTATAATATTAGACACATAAAAATGTTCTCTCTAATATTAGGCACCTAGAAATATTTTCTACTATAAGGCACCTAGGAATGTTCTCTCTAATATTTGGCACCTAAAAATATTTTCTATTATATTAGGCACCTAGAAATATTCTCTATAATATTATTAGGCACCTAGAAATGTTCTCTATAATATTATTAGGCACCTAGAAATATTCTCTATAATATTAGGCACCTAGAAATGTTCTCTATTATAATAGGCACCTAGAAATGTTCTCTATTGTAATATTAGGCACCTAGAAATGTTCTCATATTAGGCACCTAAAAATATTTTCTATTATTAGGCACCTAGAAATATTCTCTATTGTAATATTAGGCACCTAGAAATATTTTATATTATAATATTGGGCACCTAGCAATATTTTCTGTAACAAGGCACCTAGAAATAGTCTCTAATATTAGGCACCTAGAAATGTTCTCTATTATAATATCAGGCACCTAGGAATATTCTCTCTCGTAATATTAGGCATCTGGAGATATTCTCTCTTGTAATATTCAGAGCGCCCAGTCTCTTTCTGGAAGCCTCCCGAGTTGCATCAAAACGGAAGGCAGAGCGACCAGAAGAGGCGAGGCTGCTGAGGATCCGACGTGGGACTTTGCAAACGCTCAAGGCCCAACCCAGGTCAAAGTGACGCGACGGGGATGGGGAGGAGATGGCAGGCAGAGCCTCCCGGCGAGTGGCCAAGCCCCGAGGCCTTCCCGCCCCGCCAGCCAGCCATGGGCGCCGCGGCCTACCTTCTTTCCCCAAATCCACGCCGGGAAAAGCGGCCACAGGAGCAAAGCGCGCGCGCGCGCCGAGACCAGGCCGGTCCGGGGATTATGACGCGGAGTCCCGCGCGCCTGTGACGTCACGCCGCGCGCCTCACGTCCGCGCAAGGCCGGCGTCGGGCTGCCCCCCCTCCTCCTCCTGCCGCACGCGCAGGCCCCGCCCCCCCGTTCGCGTCACAGGTCCGCCAGGCCGCAAAGCAGCCTGGCCGGCGAGGCGGCCTTCCCCCATTTGCCCCCCCCCCGCCCAAGCCCCGCACCCCCAACGGCCTGGGCCGCGCTCACCTGACGACGGCTGCGACTGCGGCGGGGTGCCCGAGCAGGGAAGAGGAAGATGGCGGCGGCGGCGGGGAAGAGGGGAGGGGAGGGACGACGAGGAGGAGGAGGAGGAGGAAGGCGGAGGAAGAAGAGGCGGCCGCGAAGCGAAGGAAGGAAGGAAGGAAAAGAGGAAGAAAAAAAAAAAAGCCTCGCGGGTCCCTGCGGCCGCGCGACGAGCCACTCCGCTCCCCTCAAGTCGGCACAGCAACAGCAGGAGGGCGGAGGCGGGTGGCGTTGCTGGCCACGCCCCTCGCCCCGCCCGCCAGCCCGCCGCTCATTGGACGCGGCGTGGGGCGACGCGGCGCCGTTCACAAGCCGTTGCCGCTCGCGTGCGCCTGCGCACGCGCGCCAGGAAGGGGGGGGAAAAAAACCGGGAGGGCGGCGCCTGCGCACTTCCCGTCCGCTTCGGCGCCGCTTCTCACGTTACTCTCCGGCCCGACGCGTGTCTTGTGTGCTTCCAACGGGGCCGTTTGCCGGGATGCTAGGCCTACTTCCGTGTCGGGACTGTTGAAGGGGGTGGGGAGGGCTAGGAAGCCACGCGTGGAGCAGGTCCCCCATATTACACGCGTGGGTGTCTAGCTGGTTTCCTAAACCTGCCTGGAGGAAAAGCGGCCTTGGATCAATCAAGGTCCTTCCCTTAAGCCTAGACCCCGGGTGGGGAACCCTGGCTCTTTGATGACTCGTGGACTTCAACTCCCAGAATTCCCGAGCCAGCATAGCTGGCTCGGGAATTCTGGGAGTTGCAAGTCCACGAGTCATCAAAGAGCCAGGGTTCCCCACCCTGGCCTAGACTTGCATACTTATCCCCCCCCTCGTTGAGGTTCCCCCTTGCACCAAGGGCGAGAAAACACCTGTAGTCCTCAAGTTACGACCACAATATAGCCCAAAACGTAATGTTGCTAAGCGAGATGTTCGTGAAACGAGTTTGCCCCATCGCTGTTTAAGTGAATCGTTGCATTTCTTAAGTCAACATGCTTTGTTTAGTGAACCTGGTGCTCCCGGTGATTTTGCGGGTCAGAAGATCACAAAACGGGACACCGCAACCCATCATAAGTCGGTTGCCAAGCGGCCTGGATTTTGATCGTGTGACCGTGGACATGGTGCAGCGGCTGTAAGTTGTGAAAAACGATCATATGAGCCTTTTTTCAGTGCCGTTGAACTTGGAACGGTTGAAGAGAAGAGAGGAATCGAACAGAAGAGGAGAGAATAGAGAGTAGAATTACAGAATAGAATAAGAGAGGAGAGAAGAGGAATAGAACAGGAGAGAAGAGAAGAGAATATAGAAGAGAATAGAGAGCAGAATTACAGAATAGAAGAATAGAATGAAATAGAAATAATAGAATAGAATAGAATAGAATTATAGAAAGAATAGAATAGAAAGAATAGAATAGAATTATAGAAAGAATAGAATAGAAATATAGAAATAATAGAATAGAGTAGAATAGAATAGAATTATAAAAAGAATAGATTAGAATAGAATAGAATTATAGAAAGAATAGAATAGAATAGAATTATAGAAAGAATAGAATTATAGAAAGAATAGAATAGAATAGAATAGAGCTGGAAGGGACCTTGGAGGTCTTCTAGTCCAGCCCCCTGCTCTCCCCTGAACTATTGTAAGCTGAGGTCCACCTGTGTTAACAGCCTCGGCACTGGGTAGGAGGAAGACTACCTTGCAGGGCTGTTGTTGCAGGACAGTGCGCTCCTGAGCCGAAGACCTACGAAGGAAGGGGGCTCCCATCTAATTATGACCCCCCCATCAGCACCAGCCTTGGTTTCCATCAAGCAAGCCTCCTTTGGAAACTAGAGTCAGACTTAAAAAACAGCAGATTTGACTTGCCAGAGGGAGCATCATATGATTAAACATTTGTTCGAATATGATTAAAAGAATGGATAACCTTTAGATATAATTAGACTTCTATAATAAGAAAGATCTGATTTATAATTAGAATAGCACTTTTTATATATATACATGGAAATTATGAAAATATGAGGATGGCTTATATAAATGAAACTCTTAGCTATATAAATGTAATTAATCTTGAGAAAACCATAACTGACAAAAATATTCCGAATATTGATGGGAAATTAAACTTAAATAAGAATATGAAAAACAGGATATTGATTTAATGAGATTTCAGCTTCAAATACATTTAAAATATAAATTGGTTAGAAAAGAGGTTATAAACTGATATTACTGTTATTTGTCTAACACTAGAAAATATGAAGAGGATGTATATATTCAATTTTGTATGTATTAATAGTAACAATTCTATTGTGTATCTTGGGGAAAATGAAAATCATTTGGAAATAAAGGATCACGGAGAAAACCCTGGATTGTACAGTATTGAATAGATTTATATTAAAGAAGTTAATGTTAAATATGCGAACCCAGACAACACGTTGTCCACTAAGTACTAAAGATTGTAATTGTTAAAAATCAATACAATATTTTTTTAAAAAAAATAAAAGCAAGCCTCCTTTTTCCATCTTTCACAGCCTGGTACAAGTCACAGCGTCCAGCACAAACCATGATCGGACCAGGCTTGGCTCAACTTCCCTGCAGCTAGAAAGGCGGTCTGTTGTGACCTCACAGCTTCAGAACTCATCTTTATGCACTGGCAATGTACCAAGTGTAAAAAAAAAAAAAAAACCTGGCCAGTTGTGTGGCTATGACCTCATCTCAACCTGACATGGCTGACCCAGACTTTAGTCTTCACCCTGGCTGTCCCCTTTTACTCCCTTCAGCATTGCACCAAAAATGATGGAGGGGAGAGCTGAAAAGTCAAATTAATAAATAAAAATGAAATGCCCAAGAGAAGTGCCATGCTTGTAGGGCTGTCTAGGGCGGTGTTTCTCAAACTGGGCAGCTTTTAAGATATGTGGACTTCAATTAGAATAGAGCTGGAAGGGACATTGGAGGCCTTCTAGTCTAACCCCCCTGCTCAAGCAGGACATCGTATACCATTTCAGACAGGTGGCTATCCAATCTCTTCGTAAAAACCTCCAGTCTTGGAGCATCCACGACTTCTGGTGGCAAGCTGTTCCACTGGTTAATTGTCCTCTTCTTTGTGGCAGCCCCTCAAATACTGAAATACTGCTATCATATCCCGCTGGTCCTTCTTTTCTCTAAACTGGCCAGTTTTCAGATCCATCCTGATCCTGTAGCATCTATTCTAGCTAATAATCTCTGCAATCTCATCAGATCCTCTGTTTACAGCAGAGCAATCCCCGCATACGAAAATCCGTATTCATTTATCCCTGACAAACACTGCTTCATATAGTGACTAGTTGCCATCTGGGAGCTTATACGGGACAAAAAGACTTTCTCCAGTTTAAAAAATGCCACACTTAATTAGATAAGTTGGCCTAGATAGTAATATGTAGAATACTTATTTTATTTGTATGAACCAACGTATTTTAAAACAAAATTTGTAACTTCTTCATCCAAAAGTGCTTTTTCACGAGGCAACTGGACTTTCTTTTTTGTCTTTGAAGAGGTTTCGCTTCTCATCCAAGAAGCTTCTTCAACTCTTTTATTATGGAATCTATGGAATGAGAAGGACTATGGACTCTTCTTGGATGAGAAGTGAAACGTCTTCAAAGAAATGCTCAATTCTGCATTCTATTCTATATTTCTATTTTATGTTTATATTCTATTCTATTTTGCTCTATTTCTATCCTACTCTATTCTATCCTGTTCTGTTCTATTATTAAGGTGACCAACCGTCCTCCTTTAGGGAGGACAGTCCTTCTTTTGTAAGTTCTATCCTCCCTCAAAAAGTGTCCTCCTACATGTCCTCCTTTTCAATATTTGAAAACTAATCTTCAGGGCTTTTTTTTTCCTCATAGAATGTCAGAACGGCGTTCCGGCACCTTTTTTTGATGTTTTTTTTTTTCAACTTTTGCATGAGCTGTGCTACTCCCCCTATTGCAGCGGTTCTCAACCAGTGGGTCGGGACCCCATTTGGCGTTGAATGACCATTTCACGGGGGTCGCCAAACAACGCAGTCCGCCACTTTTTCTCCCCTTTTCCTTAGCTGTGCTACTCCCTTTTATTCTACTGGCTTTTGAAAGCCAATAGAATAGACTCTCTTGAACAGAGTCTAATTCTATTGGCTTTCCAAAGCCAATAGGAATGGTCCAGGCTGTCTCTGCCCTGCTGAGCCCGCCAAAAGTCCCATTCTGCAAACGGTGCTGCACCAGTTGTCTGCAGCGAAGGCGAGCTGTCTGGAAGCTTCCACTCCTCCCCGCTGAGCAACTACTAAAAATGTAAGTAAAAGAGGGCCAGGGGTGGGAGGTGGGAGGCTGGCGGGTGCAGGGAGGGTTGCTGGCGCGTGTGGGGCCCGGCGGGTGCCTTACCTCCCTTGGGCTGGGCCAGCTGGTGGCCTAGCTGGTGGTCGGCCTGCGCTGTCTCTGCCGTTTGCCACCTACACCTCGGCCAGCGCAGGGGGTGACACCGCACATGCGCAGCACTCCCGGGCAGGGAAAGTCCTCTACTTACGACCGGTTGGTAGTCCTCGACTTACGACCAGTTGGGTAGTCCTCGACTTACGACTGGTTGGGAGTCGCGGCATTAAAAAGGTTGAGAACCACTGCACTATTGGCTTTCGAAAGCCAATAGGAATTGCTGCTGAGCGCGCCAAAACATCCGGCTGGCAAACTTTGCACATGTAAGTTGTCTGCAGCGAAGGCGAATTGGCAAGAACATTGCACCCCTCCCTGCTACCCAACTACACCATCTCCTAGTTCAGTGGTTCTCAACCTTTTTAATGCCGCGACCCCCAACCGGTCGTAAATCGAGGACTACTCAACCGGTCGTAAGTTGAGGACTACTCAACGGGTGCAGCCCCGTTTGCAGAATGGGACTTTTGGTGGGCTCAGCAGGGCAGAGACAGCCTGGACAATTCCTATTGGCTTTGGAAAGCCAATAGAATTAGACTCTATTCAAGAGAGTCTCTTCTATTGGCTTTCAAAAGCCAACAGAATAAAAGGGAGTAGCACAGCTAAGGAAAAGGGGAGAAAAATGGCGGACTGCGTTGTTTGGCGACCCCCATGAAATGGTCGTTCGACCCCAAATGGGGTCCCGACCCACAGGTTGAGAACCACTGTCCTAGTTAGTTCTGAAGATACTTGGAGGAGACTGGAGTGGCGGGGCCACAGTAACTTTCTCTTGATCTTCGGCCCTGCTAAGGCAATAATGGTTGCCGGCGCAAGAGGAAGGGGCAGCGGGGCTGCTGCGGGCGGGAGTGTGAGGGGCAGTGGTGGCCGGCTGCCCCCCATAATGTGGGAGCCACGGGGGCTGCTCTACACAGGGCTGTGCAGGGTGGGCGGTGGTGCTGGCGGGGCGGCTGCAGGTGGGGTGTGTTGACAGCAGGCTGCCCCCCGGGGCTGGAGCCGGCGCAGCTGGTGCTTTGTGAGCCGTGGGGCCCGCTCTACACGGCGGGCCAGCAGTGCTGGCCGGGCGGCTGTGGGCAGGGGCGCGGCATGTAAGCATAATTACAATATAAAATGTTATTGTCACAAATATTTTTATTATGCATTTATCACATTATAGTGTATTCTGTATTATTGTTGCAATGAATAAAATGTTTCTTTTATTTACAATATTTTGTCTTCAATTTATTTGTGTTCTCCTTTTCATTGTAAAAAAAGTTGGTCACCTTACTATTATTCTATTCTATATTTTCTATTGTATATTTTCTGTTCTGTTCTATTCTATAATTTCTTATAGCTTAGAAAATTGACCACATCTCCACCTGAGGTGTATGAGTTCTTTCCGTATCTCTTTACTGCTGCTATCCATGAATTTCATGCCATACGCAAAATAAACCGCCTTCCCCATCCTTCCATCACCCCACTTCTAATATCACCACAAGGATTTATTTATTCCCGTGTGGGATTAATAAAACTGATTCTGTGGAAAAATGAAAGAAATCTGCCGATGGAGAGAAGCTTGCGAAAATTAGTGTAGGGATTAAATTCTTTGCAGTTTCTTGATCGCTCAAAGTGACAACGGCAGTGAAAAAAGTGACTTATGACCATTTTTCACACTTACGACCTTTGCGGCATTCCCCGTGGTCATGTGATCAAAATTCGGATGCTTGGCAACTGGTTCATCCTTATGACGGTTGCTGTGTCCCAAGGTCACGTGATCCCCATTGAGATCTCCTGACAAGCAAAGTCAATAGGGAAAGCCAGATTCACTTAACGACCGTGTGACTAACTTAACCACTGCAGTGACTCACTTAACAACTGTGGCAAGAAAGGTCATTAAATGGGGCAAACCTCACTTAAGTGTCTCACTTAGGAACATAAATTTGGGGCTCAATTGTGGTCATAAGTTGAGGGCTGCCTGTAGCAGGGGTGGGCAACCTTGGCTCTTTTATGACTCGTGGATTTCAACTCCCAGAATTCCTGAGGCAGCCATGCTGGCTCAGGAATTCTGGGAGTTGAAGTCCACGAGTCATAAAAGAGCCAAGGTTGCCTACCTCTGGCCTGCACAGAGGGGCGCCTTGGACATGATCTCTGTGATACGGAGGTCTCTGTGGATTTAAGCCTTTATTAAGACCCATTTTTCACAGGAAAGGGGGTTATACGGTGGGACTAAAAGCAGGAGGAAGGAACTTGGGGTCCTGCAGAACGTTTTGGGCAGCAGTTCCCACAATTCCTTGCTATTGGCCTTTGGGCTTGGAGCTAATTGGGGGGGGGTGGAAATTGTGTTAATGATCTTTCAGAGACCCCTGACCCAGCTTGGGAAGGCTGTTGGGGAGTGTTGGGGAACGTTTCATATCGAGGTCCAGGCCAGCTTGGCTGATTTCCCAAAGCGAAGCGAGTTGGGGCCCTGCTCAGCTTTTTGGATGGAAGACCACCAGGAAATCCTCAAGTTGGAACCAAGATCGAAGGAAGGAAGGAAGGAAGGAAGGAAGGAAGGAAGGAAGGAAGGAAGGAACAGCCCACTTCCACGAAACAACCCCCCCCAATGGAGGCCCAGCCGAAGTTATCAGGAGCCACCCTTTCATTTTGTGGCCCGCTAAGCCTGGCTGGGGAATTCTGGGAGCTGAAGTCCAGGCCTCTTAAAATGGCTGACGTTGAGAAAGGGGGGGGGGGAAGAGTCCCAAAAAAGAAAAAAAAACAGCAAGCAGCGATCCCGGAAGTATTTTCTTCCCCGCTGCGCCTCTAAGCGTTTGCTAAGTCTATGGGAAGGAGCGGCGAGGCCGGGCATAGGCGGGGCCTGTGTTGCTGGGGGGAGCGCGTGAGTCTGCCGGCCGGCCAGCCGGCGCATTACGTCATCCCGGCATGCTCCGCGCGGGCGCGCGCGATTCTTTTTTTTTTCCCCTTTCTTTTTTTTCCCGCCATTCCTCCCTCCCCTCCCCCCTCCCTTCTTGCTCCCTCTCTGAGGAAACGGCAAGATGGCGGCCGGCGATGGCGGGGTCGTCGCTGGGCCTCCCCTCTCCCCTCTCCCAGGGAATTTTAAGGGGGGAAAGGCCGCCCTCCTCGCCGGCGGACCCTGGCCGCCTCCTCTCTCAGGGCCGTCCTGCACGACGGCCTTGCCAGGTAGGCCGCTTTTTCCGTCATGGCGGCTACACGGCGGGGTGGTCGGGCAGGAGGCTCTGGCGTCTATAGCGGGCTACGGCTCCCGTCGTCCTCCAACCGGGCTTAGGGTCTCCCCCGAGGCCTGGCCCAGAGAGTCTGGGGAGGGGGAGGAAGGCGTCCTAATGGTTTGCCAGCTCATTCGAGGGGTGTGATGGAAGTTAGCCCCCCCCCCCAGAAGGAAATATTAAAAAGGAAAATATATTTTTCCTCAAAAGGATTTTTTTAAAACCAAACCTGGCCCCAAATCTATCTCTCTGCCCCAAGCAAGACTTTAGCCCCATACAAATGCAGATGTAAAACCATCAGAAAGTTGGAGCCAGAGCAATCAAGAAGACAAAAGAGAAGATCTGCATACCCCCCCCCCAAACTCTAGGAGTCGTTAGCCCAGTGGTTCTCAACCTTTTTAATGCTGCGACCCCCAACCGGTCGTAAGTCGAGGACTACTCAACGGGTGCAGCCCCGTTTGCAGAATGGGACTTTTGGCGGGCTCAGCAGGGCAGAGACAGCCTAGACAATTCCTATTGGCTTTTGAAAGCCAGTAGAATTAGACTCTATTCAAGAGAGTCTCTTCTATTGGCTTTCAAAAGCCAATAGAATAAAAGGGAGTAGCACAGCCAAGGAAAAGGGGGAAAAAAATGGCGGACTGCGTTGTTTGGCGACCCTCGTGAAATGGTCGTTCGACCCCAAATGGGGTCCCGACCCACAGGTGGAGAACCACTGCACTAGCCCCATCACCTGGGAAGCAGGATATGATAATAGGATTAAACCACAGGTATCAAGGCCTAGACAAACACTCAGAAACAGCCTCAAAGTTCGTGCCACAGGAACAGGAAACTATTCCAAACAAGGCTAGAGGGGGTATAAAAGCCTACTGCCCCATGTGCTCAGCCCTTCTCTCCCCTCTGCACTTTTCTGAAGAACCATCTTTCTGCAATAAACTGTAACCTTCTTCCCAAAGCAGTCGCCATGTTTGCTTATTTATTCCCGGCTTGGATGAACCAGGATGAAGACTTTACTTCTAACAGGTGGGAGGTTTGTTTGTTGGTTTGTTCCTACAACAGCCCGACCAAGTAGGCCAGGGTTCGAAGAAGCCTCGGGTTGTGCCTGGAAGCCTGGCCGAACTCTGGGAAATAACGATTTTATTTTTCTGGGCTCCAAGATCACCTCAGATGGGGACTGCAGCCAAGAAGTTAAAAGACGCTTGCTCCTGGGGAGGAAAGCCATGGCAAATCTAGACAGCATACTAAAAAGCAGAGACATCACCCTGCCAACAAAAGTGCGTATAGTCCAGGCCGTGGTTTTCCCAGTTGCAATGTGAAAGTTGGACCATAAGAAAGGCTGAGCGCAAAAGAATGGAGGCCTTTGAACTATGATGCTGGAGAAGACTCCTGCGAGTCCCCTGGACTGCAAGGCGATCCAACTGGTCAGTCCTAGAAGAGATCAACCCCGACTGCTCTTTAGAAGGCCAGATCCTGATGTTGAAACTCAAGTACTTTGGCCACCTAATGAGAAGGAAGGACTCCCTGGAGAAGAGCCTAATGCTGGGAAAGATTGAGGGCAAGAGAAGAAGGGGACGACAGAGAATGAGATGGCTGGATGGAGTCACTGAAGCAGGAGGCGTGAGCTTAAATGGACTCCAGAAGATGGTAGAGGACAGGAAGACCTGGAGGAACGTTGTCCATGGGGTCGCGATGGGTCGGACACGACTTCACAATTAACAACAACAACAGCAAGACAGTTCTCATGCCCGTTTCCCATTCTTCTCTTCCACAGGCTTCAGAGTTTGTTTACTTTTACGGTATTTGGAAAATTGATATTGCCGCCTACTTGCTCACATGGACTCGACACGGCTCACAGGAAATAAAAACAACATAAAAGAACAATGCACACTCATACCAGCCATTGAATGGGCTCCATCCCGCTCTGGGCTCCCAGGCCTGCTGGCAGAACCAGGTCTTCAGGGCCTTCCGAAAGAGGGTCAGGGGGGAGCAGCCTAATATTCGGGGGGGGGGGGAAATGGTGTTCCAAAGGGAGGAAGCCCCCACGGAGAAGGTAATTCCCTCAATTGTTCATCATACTGTTTTAACCTTTGGACCCCTGATCATCCTAGTTACTCTACAACACAGAGCAATTAAGATGATCCAAGGCCTGGAGGATAAAACATACGAAGAACGGCTGCAGGACTTGGGCTTGGCTAGGCTAGAGAAAAGAAGGACAAGGGGGGACATGATAGCAGAATTCCAGTATTTGAGGGGTTACCACAAAGAAGAGGGGGTAAAATTATTCTCCAAAGCACCAGAGGGCAGGACAAGAAACAATGGTTGAAAACTGAACAAAGAGAGAAGCAACCTGGAATTGAGGAGAAATTTGCTAACAGTGAGGACAATTAACTAGTGGTGGCTGCTCCATCACTGGAGATTTTTAAGAAGAGGCTAGACAGTCACTTGTCTGAGATAGTATAAGTTCTCCAACTCTAGCAGGGGGCTAGACTAGAAGACCTCCAAAGTACCTTCCAGGTCTAGTTTCTATTCTATTTCCACCCCATCTTAGGATGCTCCGTGTGGTGCAGCCGTTTCTCCTCCTTCCTCCCCACCATCACAATCTTTTGAGATTGGCTGGGCGGAGAAAAAGTGGCTGACCCAGAACCGAAAACTCCTTGTTGGGGTTAACTGCCAATGGTAGAGACTCAGCCCTCTCAGCTGGTATGTCCGGTCGTTCCAAATTGTGCGAGAAGGTGGCACGTTGGCCTGGTTTCTGAAGGACATCTCTTGCTACTTCGTGTGCCACCTCGACAGCTCTGTATGACCTTTTGTTTGGCTTCCATTTGGGCTGCTTCGGCTTTTCTTTGTGCTGCATCGATCTTTCTTTTGGCCTCCACTAGAGCTGCTTCAGCTTCTTGTTCGGTCTCCCCCATCGCCAATTCCTTCTTTTTCAGCTTCTCTGATTGCTCTGCTTTTGAAACTCGGGCTGCTTGACTATGACGAGAAGACGCTTTTGAATGGCGGGAGGCGTCAATCAGCTCCCTCCAATTGCCTTCCGGTTCCTAACTCCTGAAGTCTTGGCTCCGTTGAGAGTAGACGCCCCTGACCCCTTTGCCTACCACAGAATGGTCAGAGGCCCAACAAGCTCTTCAACTGCCTTTTAAGATGGAACCTGAATGGGTCATCCCAGGAACGGTTTGTGTTGATCAAACACAAACCCCAACCCAGGTGAGCATCCCAGAAACCTCCATTCCCAGCAGTGGAAGAGCACCTCACCTAAAACTACACCTAGAACACTGCACGCTTGTGACAACCAAGCCTGTTTTGGCCCTAGAGCAGTGGTTCTCCACCTGTGGGTCGGGACCCCATTTGGGGTCGAACGACCATTTCACGGGGGTCGCCAAACAAGGCTGTCAGCCATTTTTTCCCCTTTGGCCACGCCCCTGGCACCTGGTGATGTATAAGTGTTTGGGGGTCACCACAACATGGGGAACTGTATTATGGGGTCGCGGCATTAGAAAGGTTGAGAACCACTGCCCTAGAGCTTCCATGCTGGGCCTTGGCTTTGCTCTCCCGCGTCTGACTGCTGCACGGCCTTTTCTTCTGACAAATCAGGCAGAGCAGCAGCTTCTCCCCACTCTGACCTTTCTCCCCCACAGATCAGCCAGGGTGGGGCCTGAGGAGTCTCAAGCCAAGCTGGATAGATATGTGCGGCAGGGCCCGGTGTTCCTAGTGACCCTCTTCCTCCTCCTGTCTCCTCAGGTCCACAACTAGAGGATGGGATGGTCCGCTTCAACGGCAGGCTTTGCGAGTGCAGCTTCAACAACCCCAGTGCTGACGACATGCACCTCATGGAACGCATCGGCTGCACTTTAAGGTGACAAAACCAGCGCTGAATGGCCATAGCGCTTAGGCTTATATACCGCTTCACAGTGCTTTTACAGCCCTCTCTAAGCGGTTGGCAGAATTAGCCTGTTTGCCCCCCAACAATCTGGGTCCTCATTTTACCGACCTCGGAAGGACGGAAGGCAGAGTCAACCTTGAGCCGGTCAGGATCGAACTGCTGGCAGTGGGCAGAGTCAGCCTGCTGTGCTGTATTCTAAGCCCTGCGCCACCACGGCTCTTGCAAGAGAAAGAAGGGAAGGGAGAGAAAAAAAGAAAAAGGGAGGAAGGAAAGAAGAGGAAGAGAAAAAGAGAAAAGAAATAAGAGATGGAGGGGGCAGGAGAGAAAGAAATGGAAAAAGAAGGGAAGGGAGAGGGAAGGAAAGGAAAGAAAGGTAGACAGAAAAGGGCACAAAAAGAAGGAGAGGGAGAGGATAGCAATAGCACTTAGACTTATATACCACTTCACAGCGCTTTTACAGCCCTCTGGGCGGTTTACAGAGTCAACCTATTTGCCCCCAACAATCCGGGTCCTCATTTTAGCGACCTCGGAAGGACAGAAGGCTGAGTCGACCTCAAGCTGGTCAGGATTGAAGGGATCGAACTCCTGGCAATCAAGAGTCAGCCTGCAGTTCCTCACTCTAACCTGGGGTAGGCAGCCTTGGCTCTTTTATGACAAAACTTCAACTCAGGAATTCTGGGAGTTGAAGTCCACAGGTCATAAAAGAGCCCAGGTTGCCTACCCCTGCTCTAACCCCTGCAGCGCCACCAGGGCTCTTAACACCCCTTCCCTGGTAGCGCCCCTTGCAGCATCCTCATGCAAGCCAGCAGGGAAGGCTATAAATAGCAATCCCATCTCCCCTGGTCACAACAATCACTGTAAAGGTGTCCCAGTTGCCAAGCCTCCAAATTGTGATTACATGATCGCAGGGACTCTGCAACCGTCGTAAGTGCAAGGACTAGTCCGAAGTTTTATCAGCACTGTCATCGCTTCAAACGATGGCTAAATAAGTAGTCGTAAGCTGAAGGCTACTTATACTTTTTATTCACTTACTGCATTTACATCTCGTATTTCTAAACTGCCCACCTCCCTCAGAGAGGAACTCTGGGTGGTGTACAATGTAATATAGCTGATACAGAAAACCATGCGTACAATTAACACGAAAATTAAAAATTAAATTAGGGTTAAAAAAGTTAAAATGATAGAACCGTGACGATTAAGCCTCAGAAGAGGGGGGGGGGGGAATCTAAGATGGCCATTTAACATTGGATTGGCTCTATAAACAAACAGACGTGCCAGAGTTTGACAGGTTGGGATTGCAAGTTAACAACAGTGCTGAACAAGGGAGGCTTAAAAACGCCCTTGTAGTCGAAGCTGTCACGACGTCCCTGCGGTTGCCATTTATGGCCTTCGTTGCGAGTTTCCGTGGAACAGAATAAAAGGGGAAGCTGGCAAATGGCAACCACAGGACGTCGTGGGTTTCACCTGCAACGTTGCTGCAGTCCTGTGATAGTCACACATGGCTTAGCGGCAGAGTTGCCAATCCCAATTACCACCATCAAACCAGGATTACCTGAATCCCGTGCAACTAGTACCAAGCCACAGTCAGGTGGGCGGGTGGATTGCCAACTCGCTGGTCTAATGGTATTGATTGCTCCCTCTCACAGAAGAAGGTCAGCCCAGGACCGCTAGTCGGGATCAAGGCCGCAACCAAGCCTGGACTTGGCGGTCGGAGAAGCTGAAGTGGTATCTAGAGAAAGAGCAGCCGTGGCTCCTGGAGGTGAGGCAAATCCTGCCCCCACCAGGAATGGAAGGCAGGGATGTGGAATGGCCCAGGGGGCACTTGTGAGCTACATTCATTCATTCCTCTCCATTCCTTCCCACTTTCCCTTTTTTGTTTCTCTCCTTTCACTTTTTCTTCCTTCCTTTCTTCCTGTTTGTCTCTTTTCTCAAGAAGGAGGACCACAAAGGAGAGGGAGGCGAGTCCTAATCTCTGCCTCTGCGTTGTCTAAGACAACCTCCACGTCATCCTTTCTGTGTATATGTAAATGGGCAAGTTGCTGCTTAGCCTACAACTTTGGGTGTTTTTTTTGTTTGTTTTTTTTTTGTGAATTCTCCCCCTCCCTTCTGTAGATTGTTTTAATCCTGTGCTTCAGCCACTAAAGCAGGGGTCCTCCTTGGCAACTTTGCTGGCTGAGGAATTCTGGGAATTGAAGTCCACAAGTCTTTTTTTTTTAATTATTAAAAGTTTTAAAGATTTTGTACAATATATATCCCAAATCCCTCCCACCCCTCCCCCACTTCCCAGAGCTGATTACAGGGTTACAAATAAACAATCATACTCTAACTAACATTACCTAACTATACAAACAGTCAAATCCCTAACATGCTTTAACTCCTTTTCAAGATAAATATTAACAAATTAAAAGCAAAAATAATAATATAATTAAACCATAATACTAAAAATAATATAAATTCAACCATATTAAACTATTAATGATAATCTAAAATTTACTCATAAGCTAAATAATACTTTTTAGTCTCATATTTATTCTGAATATAATCTATCCGTCTTCTCCAAACCAAAATATATCCTTCTTGTGAGTAGTCCTTCAAATAAGCGGAAATTTTTGCCATTTCTGTTAAATTAGACACCTTGAGTATCCATTCTTCCATAGTAGGCAAAGAATCTTTCTTCCAATATTGCCCTACCAATAATCTTGCAGCTGTTATAAGATTTGACATCAAATTAATCTCTTTAACATCAAAATCTACAATAACACCTAACAAAAATAATAGTGGCGTAAACTTTATCTTTCTCTTAAGAAGTCCACAAGTCTTAAAGTTGCCAAGATTGAGGATCCCTGCACTAAAGGATTCCCTCACTCCATCAGACCAGCTTCACTTCTGCAGCCTCCACCAGCACCAATGGGTTTTGCACCAAGCTGGCAGGAATAGCCAACACTCCAGAAGACAGGCTTCAGATACAGAAGGATCTGGACAGACTTGAACACTGGGCACTAACTAACAAAATGAAATTCAATGGTGAAAAAAGCAAGGTTCTATATTTAGGCAAGAAAAACCAAATGCACAAGTACAGCATAGGTGGCACCATGCTCAATAGTAGTAACTGTGAGAGGGACCTCGGAGTCCTAGTAGACAATCACCTAAATATGAGCCAGCAGTGTGCTGCAGCTGCCAAAAAGACCAACACAGTGCTAGGCTGCATTAACAGAGGGATAGAATCAAGATCACGTGAAGTATTAATACCACTCTTCAATGCCTTGGTAAGGCCACACTTGGAATACTGCATCCAGTTTTGGTCACCACGATGTAAAAAAGATGTTGAGACTCTAGAAAGAGTACAGAGAAGAGCAACAAAGATGATTAGGGGACTGGAGGCTAAAACATATAAGGAACGGTTGCTAGAATTGGGTATGTCTAGTTTAACGAAGAGAAGGACAAGGGGGGACATGATAGCAGTATTCCAATATCTCAGGGGCTGCCATAAAGAAGAGGGAATCAAGCTATTTTCCAAAGCACCTGAAGGCAGGACAAGAAGCAACGGGTGGAAACTAATCAAGGAGAAAGCAACCTAGAACTAAGGAGAAACTTCCTGACAGTGAGAACAATTAATCAGTGGAACAACCTGCCTCCAGAAGCAGTAAATGCTCCAACACTGGAAGTTTTTAAGAAGAGACTGGACAGCCATTTGTCCGAAATGGTGTAGGGTTTCCTGCCTGAGCAGGGGGTTGGACTAAGTGATCTCCAAGGTCCCTTCCAACTTTACTACTATTATTATTAATGCAAGGGGGAAAAAAATCTTATTATGCAGCTCTCCCACTCCACAACTTTAAAGCAGCCAAACACCCCATTTATCCAAGGTGGCCACCCTCCCTCCTCCCCCCCCCCCCGAGAGGAAGGGGCTCCTTTGACTGTACAGGCTCCTTTGGCTGTACACCCTCCTGCAGAGGGTGCAGTTACAGGCCCTGAGCAAAGGGTAAAACCCCTGTTCCGAATTGGAACAGGAGTCATGCTCAGTCCTCACAAAAGGGTGGACTTGTGAAAAGTTGTTTTTTAAAATATCCGCATCATACAGGGAATTCTCGATTTATGTCTATTCGTATAGAGACGATTCAGAGTGACAATAGCCCTGACAAAAGTGACTCAAGACTGCTTTTCACGTTTATAATCATTGCAGCATCCCCATGGTCAGACACTTGGCAACTGACTCATATTTATGACGCTTCAGTGTCCCAGTGTCTCTTTTGTGACCTCCTGACAAGCAAAGTCCATGGGGGAAGCCAGATTCGCTTTACAACTGTGTTGCTAATAAGAACTGTGGTGATTCACTTAAAGGTCGTAAAATTGGGCAAAACTCTTATCTTGATTAGCCCTGGAAATTCTGGGCTCTGTTGTGATTGTGAGTCACAGTTGAGGACTACCTGTAATTTGGGCAAAGGCAGAGAGCTGTGGGGTTGCTGTGGGGTTGCTGCTTGGCAGCCAACAGCTCCTTCGAGACCTCCCAACTCCCAGGTTAAAACAGAAAGTGAAAATATCTTGCAAGAATCCAGTTGTTGAAGTGATTTCCCAGGAGTGGGGAGTTCTCTGCACCAGGTTTTAACCATTTATGAAGTTTAAATAGTTTTCCTTCTTAATTTATTTTTGTTCCAGTGCCACCGTGGGGAAGACCTTCCAGATCTTTGATGGAGGTCCCATCACCCACCTCTCGGTCCCTTGGTCCCGTGCATACTTTTCTCTGTGGTTGAAGGTTGTGCTCTAAACTGTGTGCAGGGGAAAAAGAAAAAGAAAGCCAGCAGCTGTTGATGGCGATGGATGAATCTGACCGTTTTTGCTTTTCTCTTATTTTCCCATTCTTGAGTTTGGGTCATCCCATTCTCGGGTCATGAGATTTTATTTTAAAAAAAAAATACCTAGACCAGTGGTTCTCAACCTTTTTAATGCCGCGACCCCCAACCAGTCGTAAGTCGAGGACTACTCAGCCGGTCATAAGTCGAGGACTACTCAACTGGTGCAGCAGCGTTTGCAGAATGGGACTTTTGGCAGGCTCAGCAGGGCAGAGACAGCCTGGACAATTCTTATTGGCTTTTGAAAACCAATAGAATTAGACTCTATTCAAGAGTCTAATAAGGGAGTACCACAGCTAAGGAAAAGCGGGAAAAAATGGCGGACTGCATTGTTTGGCGAACCCCGTGAAATGGTCGTTCGACCCCAAATGGGGTCCCGACCCACAGGTTGAGAACCGCTGGCCTAGACAATCTCATGGGTAGTTTTTTCCAAAGATTTATGCACTCTTTTGAGAATCAACTAGAAATACGAATTTCGAAAGAGAATTATGCATTATTTGCCTACTAGTCCTAGAGCACATTATGAACTAAGGTACCTACCAAAGTGTCTATTGGCAAATATCTATTTGTTTATAGTTGGTTTATCCTCCTCTAGTGAACCCTCAGGGCAGCTGGCAGAATTTTAAAATAAAAACTACAATTTTTTTAGAATTCAGATTCAAGTTAATGAGGTATTGGACTGTAACATTTGCTTGTATTAACTTATTTGTGTGTCTGTGTGTTTTGTGTGTCTGTGTGTGCACGCACGCAACTATCTTTTCTCTTTATTTTTCTTTTTTCTTTCTCTTCCTTTTTTCTTCTTTCTTCCTTCCTTCCTTCCTTCCTTCCTTCCTTCCTTCCTTCCTTCCTTCCTTCCCAGAGTTATCCTGCAGTAAGATGGGTAGCCAATAAATTTTATAAGTAAGCTAATGGGGTAATTGATTAAAACATTTTAACACTCCTTTTTTTCTCTCCTGCAGTTCTCAGCACTGGGATACATTTATAGTTGAATTGCCTCGTTCAGTAGTCATGCTCTTCCTGGATTCCATGAGCCTCTGTGGAATCCAAAGTTGAATTTTGAAGAAGCGGGTAAAACAGAGCATTGGCACTTCTGAAGTTTGGTGTTTGAGAAGACCATTGACACCCAAGAAAACAATAGGACAAATCAACCCAGAATTCTTATTCTAGTCCACAATTACTTTAATTATTTTTCCAATATTGAGGAACACTAGCCTAGGTGATGCTCCCCAAACACCAACCACATTCTGAATCTGGTCTGTCAGGAAGGACCAAGACTGCCACAGAACAGTGTCTCCAAGGCTCAATCCTGCTGGATGGTCGAAGTAATATCTCCATTGATGGCACTGAAGCCCATTAAAAGTCCAGGAATATTAGCAGTGTGGTGAAACACACCTCTGTCTCACAAGGCATTGACAATTTCCCCATGGAATAAGCCACAAGTAATGTCCAGAGAGCCAGTTTGGTGTTGTGGTGACGGTGTTAGGCTTTAACCTGGGATACGGTAAGTTCTAGTATTGCCTTAAGGCAGTGTTTCCCAAACTTGACAATTTTAAGGCATGTGGACTTCAACTCCCAGAATTCCACAGCTAGCGTTGCTGGCTGTGGAATTCTGGGAATTGAAGTCCTCATGCCTTAAAATTGTCAAGTTTGGGAAACACTGCCTTAAGGCATAAAGCCAGCTGGAGGACCTTGGACCAGTCACTATCTCTCAGCCCTAGGAAGGAAACAATGGCAAACCACTTCTGAAAAAGCTAACCAAGAAAACTGCAGGGACTTGTCTAGACAATCTCTGAATCAGAAACAATTGAATGGAAGGAGAATGATAAATCCTGATTAATCATGCAGTTGCGGCTTATTCAATTGCTAGATGGCCCAAGCTCCGTTGACTCATTGTTTCCAGAGATATTTCCTCACCTAAAAAGAGAAAATCACCAAGGGTAGGAAAAAAGCAGTGGGAACAACTTCCTTCTGGCTTCCTCATTAAGTTTCCTTGTGGGAATCTGGCCAGAAGCATCAGCAGGCAGGTAAAGTGGCTGGAGAGAGCAAGGGATTGCAAAACTGGCTGGGAAACTGTCACAGAACATTGAAAATGAAAATCCTGTGACCGCAGCAGCCAGTAGCATTAAAGCAACCACAGCTTTCCCAAACTTCATTCCCTCAGGAGCCAGGATCCTGGATTTTGGACTCATTCTGTAAATTAGCCCATCTGCGATCCCTTGGTTCAAAAATTGTTGCCCTGTGATGCACCATTTCACACAGCTAAAGGTCATAACAAGAGTTTTGGTAGTATATAGTCCGTTTTTGATGCTGCTCAGCAGCATATATTGTCTGAACCAGCTGAAATTTCCAAATTATTCGTGTAGCTGCTCAAGCCTAAAAAGTATAGAACGTTGACCAGGCCAATCCAGGTTCAGGATCTCAGCATCCCTGCGTATGATCAATCAGTCTGTGTGTCTGTTAATAAAGTTTTAATAATGTTAATAATAAAACATTAAAGTTTTATAACTCAACGGACAATGAGCAAACTCATTTTCTTGTTCCTCAACCATACCAAACAGAAAAGTGCCTTAATCCTCATGCCACTGGCGTCTTCAATGGGGAAGGAATACAGATTCCCAGGGCTTCTTCCATAATGTTCCCTTTAGCTGGAGAAGGTACAGAACTTGGAAATAATTAGCCTTTTTTCTCCTAAACAAACAAAACAAACCAGGATTCAACTCTTGATGGATTCCACACAAAGTGTTTAGGTAATGAGTTCTTGAATCAAAAGATGTGGCAGAGCAGAGTAAGGCGTCTGTAGACCTTCCTAATTCCTAAAGGGGAGACATGATAGCAGTATTCCAGTAAAGTACTGGAATACTTTAGGGCTGCCCTAAAGAGGAGGGAGTCAAATTATTCTCCAAAGCACCAGAAGGCAAGACAAGAAACATGGAATCTAATCAAGGAGAGAAGCAACCTGGAATTAAGGAGAAACTTGCTAACAACAACCAGTGGAACACCTTGCCTTCAGACATGGGTACTTCATCATTGGAGGTTTTTAAGAAGCGACTGGACAGTCATTTATATGAAATGGTATAGGTTCTCCTGCTTGAGCAGGGGGCTGGACTAGAAGACCTCCAAGGTCCCTTCCCGCTCTATTCTATTCTAAAGCTGAAGGCAAAACAAGAAACAACGGATGGAAACTAATCAAGGAGAGAAACAACATGGAATTAAGAAGAAACTTCCTGACAGTGAGAACAATTAACCAGTGGAACAGCTTGCCACCAGAAGTTGTGGGTACTCCATTGTGGGAGGTTTTTAAGAAGAGACCGGACAGCCACTTACCTGAAATGGTATAGGATCGCCTGCTTGAGCAGGGGGTTGGACCTGTTTGTCAAAAGCATCATGCCAGACAAATCTTACTGCATTCTTTGACCAGGTGACAAAATTAGTGGATCAGAGGAATGCTGTGGATATAATTTACTTGGATTTCAGTAAGGCATTTGATAAAGTAGATCACAGCCTACTACTTGACAAGATAGAAAAATGTGGGTTAGGCAGCATCACCACCAGATGGATTCATAGCTGGCTGACCGGCCGTACTCAGTGAGTGGTCCTCAATGGAACCGCATCTACATGGAGGGAAGTGTGTAGTGGGGTGCCCCAGGGCTCTGTTCTGGGCCCAGTGCTCTTCAACATCAACGATTTGGACGAGGGGATCGATGAAAAACTCATCAAATTTGCAGACGACACCAAGCTGGCAGAAGATAGGCTTAAGATACAGGAGGATCTGGACAGACTTGAACACTGAGCGCTATCTAACGAAATGTAATGGTAAAAAAAATACATTTAGGCAAGAAAAACCAAATGTTACAGGTATAGTATAAGTGGTATGTTGCTCAGTAGTAGTAACTGTGAGAGGGACCTCGGAGTCCTAGTGGACAATCCCTTAAATACGAGCCAGTCATGTGCTGCAGCTGTCCAAAAAGCCAACACAGTACTAGGCTGCATTAACAGAGGGATAGAATCAAGATCACGTGAAGTATTAATACCACTCTACAATGCCTTGGTAAGGCCACACTTGGAATCCTGCATCCAGTTTTGGTCACCACGATGTAAAAAAGAGGTTGAGACTCTAGAAAGAGTATAATAATATATAAGCCAGCCGTGTGCTGCAACTGCCGAAAAAGCCAACACAGTGCTAGGCTGCATTAACAGAGGGATAGAATCAAGATCACGTGAAGTATTAATACCACTCTACAATGCCTTGGTAAGGCCACATTTAGAATACGGCATCCAGTTTTGGTCACCACGATGGAAAAAAGATGATGAGACGCTAGAAAGAGTGCAGAGAAGAGCAACAAAGATGATTAGGGGACTGGAGGCTAAAGCATAAGGAACAGTTGCTGGAATTGGGGATATCTAATGAAGAGAAGGACGAGGGGGGACATGATAGCAGACTTCCAATTATCTCAGGGGCTGCCCCAAAGAAGAGGGAGTCAAGCTGTTTTCCAAAGCGCCTGAAGGCGGGACAAGAAGCAACAGATGGAAACTCATCGAGAGAAGCAACCTGGAACTAAGGAGAAACTTCCTGACAGAACAATTAACCAGTGGAACTACCTGCCTCCAGAAGCGGTGAATGCTCCAACACTGGACGTTTTTACGAAGAAACTGGACAGCCATTTGTCTGAAATGGTCTAGGGTTTCCTGCCTGAGCAGGGGGTTGGACTAGATGACTTCCAAGGTCCCTTCCAACTTTATTATTATTTAAAAGACCTCCAAGGTCTCTCCCAGCTCTATTCTATTCCAATTGAGTCATTTTACTAGAACACTTTCTGAGGTTTGAAGCTCCAGGAATTCCACTTGGGGTGGATTTAGCTCTTTTCCATCTTTTTTTCCCTTTTCTTTTAATGCTTCGCTACCTTTTCCACTAGATCCTAAAAGAAATCAATTCTGGTCTTTGGAAGGAGGATAACTGAAGCTGATGCTTCAAATCCTTTGGCCACCAAATGAGAAGGGGGAACTCTTTGGAAAAAGGCCCTGATGTTGGGAAAGAAGGAAGGCCAAAGGAGATGGCAGAAGAGGAGATGCTTAGATAGCATCATCAACACAATGGACATGAATTTGGGCAAAATCTCAGAGATAGTGGAGGATACGGCAGCCTGGTGTGCCCTGGTCAATGGGGTCATGAACAGGCAGACATGACTTAGCAACTGAACAACCTTTTCCATAGAACATAAAAAAATAGAATAATAATTGGGAGGGACCTTGGAGGTCTTCTAGTCTAACCCCCTGCTCAAGCAGGAGACCTTCTGCCATTCCAGTCAAATGGCTAGAGCACCCACAACTTGTGAAGGCAAGCCGTTCCACCGGTTAATTGTTCTCGCTGTTAGGAAATTCCTCCTTAGTTCCAGATTGCTTCTCTCCTTGATTTGTTTCCATCCGTTGCTTCTTGTCCTGCCTCTAGCAGTGTTTCTCAACCTTGACCATTGCTGGCTGTGGAATTCTGGGAGTTGAAGTCCACATGCCTTAAAATGGTCAAGGTTGAGAAACACTGCCTGAGAGAATAGGTTGTCCCCCCCTTCTTTCTGGCAGCCCCTTAAATATTGGGGGACTGCTATCCTGTCACGCTTTAATCCTTTCCATTAAACCAGATTCCTTAAACCTGCTAGGTTCATACATGGTCCCAATGTAGTTCACCACCGTTCACGGAACAATCTGGGGCGAGTTGCCTTCAGCTGAGCTAAACCAAGGCCAGGTTTCGGCTCACGGCTACGTGTGATATGCAGACCCTGTGCAAAGCAAGAGCAGAGCAACATCTATTCCCATCACAAGACCCTCACTCAGCACATTCACACCTGAAGCCCTTATAAGCACCAACACTGACCTCTCCTCAACTCCGCTGAAGACGTTACCTAGCCTGGTAACGAAACATTTGGAAGCCAACCCACAAGCTCGGAGAACGCACCTCCACCCTCACATCTGTTCCTTTCAAATACACGTTTTGCCGTTTTGCGCTTCTCCCCTGCCTGCTTCTCTTCACCCTGCGGGTAGGAAAGAGGAGAAGTCGGAAACTGACTCGGGTTCAATCCTGCCCATGTGATTCGAAGCGAAAGAAGGGAGAGGAGAGCGAGACGATCGTCCGTGCTCCACCTCCAGCCTCGGCCTTTTTTAGAAGAACGCGAGACCTCTCCTTGACATGCTTGTAGCCACCCTACCAGACTGGTGGACGGCAGCTCAGATGCTTAATGCCTCCCTATTTTTGCCACGGCTAATCTCTCTGGATCTCCTGTTCCCAGCAGGCTAAGCTGGTTTGAACACATTTAAACTAGGCTGTAGGATTTGAGAAAGTAAGGCCGCCGAGTGGGAGCGGACGAGTGGAGTTTCGGCCCGCCACATTACGTCTCCCTTTGAAAAAGCAGCTAACCAGACTCAAGAGCTGCGTGTTTGTGCATAAAAGAACCGGCTTTCGAATGAACGCAGAGCGGTCAAGGTTGTTAGGGTATCACTTGCAAAGATTTGCCCACAGTTCCAAAGAGAAGGGGAAAACTTCCCCAAACGCAGGTCTCTGCGTACCCAGCAGGGGGCATGTTACTACAAGCTGCCAGGTGTTAGTAGGGACCAACTGGATACAGCACACCGAGTTAGTTTCCAAAGTCAGAACGGGTGCCACCTGCTAATGTTGTAGTTATCTCCTAGTTCGTGGTTCGTTTGTAATTTAGGTTTCTGAGGCCAGCCACGATTCTGGGTGGCTCACAACCACAGGAGGTTAAACCCGCGGACGCACACCATACATAAACTGAGCCACATCACTCAGTCGAGTTAGAGTCACACCCCAAACAGTCTCAGGCCCTTGGGGGAAAAGAGCAGATGAAGGCACATTTCAAAAGACAAGGGCAACGGAACCCCGGTGCTCTCCGAGCTTGGTGGTTTCCTTGCAGGCGTTTCATCCTCCATGCTAAGAGGGACTGGGGGGGTTGTGGAGGGGAGGGAGGAGGGGGTGGACTGGGGGGGTCAAGGGTGATCTCTGAGCTTGGTTGTTTTCTTGCAGTCTTTTCGTGACCCAGTTAGGCAACGTCAGTGCTAAAAGGGAGTGGGGTTTATGGAGAGTAGGAGGGCTGTGGGGTCCTTGGTGCCCACTGAACTGGGTGGTTTTCTTGCAGACCTTTCATGACCCAACTAGGGAACGTCATCAGTGCTAGGAGGGAAGTTTGTGGAGAGGATGATGATGATGATGATGATGATGATAATAATAATAATATAAGCTGTTACAAGAAGATTGCACAAACTGATTACAAGCAGTGGCATGACAAAGTAGCAACAATGGTGCATTGGAAGATCTGCAAAAAATATCATTTGCCTGTAAGCAAAAACTGGTGGGATCATAAAATAGAGAAAGTCATAGAAAATGATAAAATTAAACTGCTCTGGGACTTCAGAATTCAAACAGACAAGCACCTGCAACATAACACCCCAGACTTAACAATTGTCGATAAGAAAGACAAAAAAGTCTGGATAGTGGACGTGGCAGTGCCTGGAGACAGCAGAATAGAAGAGAAAGAACTGGAGAAGATAACAAAATACAAAGACCTACAAATAGAAATAGAAAGACTGTGGCAAAAGCAAGCAAGGGTAGTACCAATAGTCATAGGTGCCTTGGATGCAATCCCAAAACAACTGGAGCACCACTTGAACACCATCATCGGCATTGACAAATTCGCTATTAGGCAATTGCAAAAGGCAGCCTTATTAGGAACTGCTTCCATCCTGCGAGGATACCTGTAATACCATCAAACATCCACATCTGCCTATCCCAGGTCCTGGGTAAGGACTCGATAGGTAGACAAAATGCCAAATCCAGTCTGAACATCTGGCTGACTGTGCGATGATCCATAATAATAATAATAATGGGGTCCTTGATGCTCTCTGAACTTGGTTGTTTCCTTGCAGATGTTTCATTACCAAACTAGGTAACATCATCAGTGCTAGAAGGGAGGGATGTTTGTGGAGAGGAAGAGGAGGACAGTGGGCCCCTTGCTGCTCTCTGAGACTGACTGCCTTTATAGCTAGGAAAGGTGGGCAGTTCAAAAATAATTTTTTTAAAAAAAAAAAGGTAAAGGGGACATTGATTTATTTGGAAAAATTATGTGGCCACTTATTCGCTCACAGGAGACTCAAGGCGGCTTACAGGAAATAAAAACACAACATAAAAGAAATAAAAATAATAATCACCCTCACCCCACGCTGGCAACAATACACACTCATATCAGCCGTTTGTGGCTTGGTAAGGCCACACTTGGAACCCTGCATCCAGTTTTCGTCACCACGATGTAAAAAAGATGCTGAGACTCTAGAAAGAGTGCAGAGAAGAGCAACAAAGATGATTAGGGGACTGGAGGCTAAAGCATATAAGGAATGGTTGCTGGAATTGGGTATGTCTAGTTTAACGAAGAGAAGGACGAGGGGAGACAGGATAGCAGTGTTCCCGTATCTCAGGGGCTGCCCCAAAGAAGAGGGAGTCAAGCTATTCTCCAAAGCACCTGAAGACAGGACAAGAAGCAACGGGTGGAAACTCATCAAGGAGAGAAGCAACCTGGAACTAAGGAGAAACTTCCTGACAGAACAATGAACCAGTGGAACTACCTGCCTCCAGAAGTTGTGGGTGCTCCATCAACTGAAGGTTTTTAAGAAGAGACTGGACAGCTATTTATCTGGAATGGTATAGGTAATAGAATAATAGAATAACAGATTTGGAAGAGATCCGCAGGATTGTCTGGGATGCCACACATTCTCTTCACGACCTGTTTTCCTTGTGACCTTCTGGAACGGGGGGGGGGCTTCTTCGTGGTATCCGAAGCAGAAGATCCAGATTCAGTCGCAGTTTTGTTCCATACAGCCTCCACCTTGTGAACTCTCCAGCTTCCTCTTTCCGCCACGGGTTCAAAACGGACAGCGATTAATATTTATATGTATTTATATGTAAGGATGTAGGTTTATACTTACGTTGTACATAGCGTGTTTATATGTGTGTTGGGTATCCGCACGCTTTTGAGAGCAGGCAACAGGACGTCTTTCTTAACAGATGCCAGTGTCTCTACAGTAAAAAAAATGATAATAAAGATTATCTTATCTTATTTTGGAGGTTTTCTAGTCCACAGTCCTCCTCCACCACCACCACCTCCTCCTCTTCCTCCTCCTCCTCCTCCTTCTCTTCATCAACCCCCCTCCCTTCTAGCACTGATGATGTTACCTAGTTGTGTAATGAAACGTCTGCAAGAAAACAGCCAAGCTCAGAGCGCACCAAGGACCCCACAGTCCTCCTCCCCCTCCTCCACACTTCTAGCACTGATGATGTTACCTAGTTGGGTCAAGAAACATCTGCCAGAAAGCTGCCCAGCTGAGAGACCCCCCACATTTCAACCTTAAGCTACGGATCTTCTCGTCTCCCTTTGGCAGATGGCTGCCTCGACTGCAGCCTTTCCTCCTGCCTCCTAGGGTCCTTCCTGTATAGACCTCTGTGACGCATTGGGGACATTTTAAAACACACACACAGAGAGAGAGAGAGAGAGAGAGAGAGAGAGGCACACAATCACACACTCGCCCAGCGCCAATTCTGACTGCTCTTAATCAGCAAGCGAGACCTTAAGGCCGGCTCAGGGTTGATCACATAACTGCCCAGCCCAGCCCACCCAAGACACCCGGCCCAGCTCCTGGCTTTGCTTTGGGCGCCTCCCTCCCCCCCCCATCCCTTCTCTACACACACACACACAGAGAGAGAGAGAGAGAGAGAGAGACCCGAGTAAGCCGAGACAGTGTCTCTTAAGTGTTCTGAGCCTGGGTGTCTAATAGGTTTAGCCGAGTTTAAAACTGTCATTTGAGCGAGTTAAAGCCGCTTGCTATCTCCTTGGCTCTCCTTTAGCCAATTTGCCTTCAATTAGGGTAATTGGGAAGCCCACAGAGGAAGGCAGCATTAATATTTTAAAGTGATGAGGCGGATTACGGGACCCGCCCCGGCCTCTGGGAGGAAATCAGTGAGGGGGCTCCACGCCTCCCCGGCGCGGCGAGCATCTTTTGTCCAATAATCCTTCCACGCCACCTTGGCCTTGGCCAGCTTTGCACCCGGCGCTCTGCTGGGCGGAGGAGGGAACGGGAAGCACTAAACCATCACCTCGCCAAGCAGGCCAAGGCCGACGCAGGGACGGCCTGCGGAGCGGGCGTGCCCGGGAGCCCGGTTGCCCTCCGGCTGCTGGCTTTTTGGGTGCCCCATCCTGGCAGCCTGGAGCTTCAATCCAGCATCCTCTTCCTTCTTATTTGGTCTCGGGGGGGGGGGGAGAGGGGTAAAAGGTCTGCTGCTTGCAGCCCGGTCCACGGCCCTGGGTTGGCATGGCAGGGCACTGCCAAGGCTGTGTTGGCATTGGCGATCTCCCGAACAGGGTGGCTGAGGGCGCCCTTGGCCAAAAATGGAACCGATGAAGGAAAATATTGGTAGCTCAGGGTTGAACGGAGGAGTCTTGGGTGGTCCCTGGGCTTGGGGGCTTCCTTCCTTGAGATGGTATATAGGGTCTCCCATTTGAGCAGGGGGCTGGACTAGAAGACCTCCAAGGTCCCTTCCAGCTCTATTCCATCCCATTCCATTCCATTCCATTCCATTCCATTCCATCCCATTCCATTCCATTCTACTCTACTCTACTCTACTCTACTCTACTCTATTCTTACTCTACATTCTATTCTATTCCATTCCATTCCATTCTATTCTATTCTATTCTATTCTATTCTATTCTCTACTCTATTCTATTCTTACTCTGCATTCCATTCCATTCCATTCTACTCTACTCTACTCTACTCTACTCTATTCTATTCTATTCTATTCTATTCTATTCTATATTATTTTCTATTCTATTCTATTTTCTACTCTACTCTACATTCTATTCTATTCTATTCTATTCTATTCTATTCTATTCTACTCTACATTCTATTCTATGCTATTCTATATTCTTTTCTATTCTATTCTGTTCTCTACTCTACATTCTATTCTATTCTATTCTATTCTACACTACTCTACTCTACATTCTATTCTATATTCTTTTCTATTCTATTCTCTACTCTACATTCTATTCTATTCTACTCTACTCTACATTCTATTCTATGCTATTCTATATTCTTTTCTATTCTATTCTGTTCTCTACTCCACAATCTATTCTTTTCTATTCTATTCTATATCTACTCTACTCTATATTCTCTCTACATTCTATTCCATTCCATTCCATTCTATTCCATTCTATTCTATTCCACTCTACTCTACTCTACTATATTCTATTCTATTTTATTCTATTCTATTCCATTCCATTCCATTCCATTCCATTCTATTCTACTCTACACTACTCTACTCTACATTCTATTCTATTCTATTCTATTCTATTCTATTCTATTCTATATTCTTTTCTATTCTATTCTATTCTATTCTATTCTATTCTATTCTATTCTATTCTACTCTACTCTACATTCTATTCTATTCTATTCTATTCTATTCTACTCTACTCTACATTCTATTCTATTCTATTCTATATTCTTTTCTATTCTATATCTACTCTACTCTACTCTATTCTTACTCTACATTCTATTCTATTACATTCCATTCCATTCCATTATATTCTATTCCACTCTACTCTACTCTACTACATTCTATTCTATTCTATTCTATTCTATTCTATTCTATTCTATTCTATTCTATTCTATTCTATTCTATAGATGATGTTGTGGACCGATTTTGCTCTCTTTTAAGTCAGACTCAAGGAGAACCCAGTACGGGAAGAAAAATTCAAAGGGAGGGTTAAGGAAGCCCTTTGGATAAAGCGCATCTGTTTAAAATAACTTTATTTTTTGCCTTATGGCCCCCGCAAGGCATTTTCCTTGCAGCACTTAATGGCTTCAGATCGGCCCACATCAAACAGAGGGAAGCCTTTGAACTGGGGGGGGGGGAAGAATTGGCAGCCACCTGAATTCCAGGAACTAATTATATTTAAATCATGATAGCGGTATTGCAGTATTTGAGGGGCTGCCACAAAGAATGGGGGGGTCAAACTATTCTCCAAAGCACCTGAAGGCAGAACAAGAAGCAACGGATGGAAGCTAATCAAGGAGAGAAGCAACCTAGAACTAAGGAGAAACTTCCTGACAGTCAGAACAATTAACCAGTGGAACAACCTGCCTCCAGAAGCGGTGAATGCTCCAACATTGGAAGTCTTTAAGAGACTGGACAGCCATTTGTCTGAAATGATATACGGTTTCCTGCCTGAGCAGGGGGTTGGACTAGAAGACCTCCAAGGTCCCTTCCAGCTACAGGGAAGGGAGAGAGAAAGGGAGGGAGGGAGGGAGGGAGAGTGGATGGAAGGAAGGAAGGAAAAGAGAAGGAAGGAAGGAAGGAAGGAAGGAAGGAAGGAAGGAAGGAAGGAAGGAAGGAAGGAAGGAAGGAAGGAAGGAAGGAAGGAAGGTTGGTTCCGAACTAATGGCTGCTCCAGGAACATCTGCAAATCCAGCTGCACTGAAGAACTGACTTTGAAAAACTATTCTATTCTATTCTATTCTATTCTATTCTATTCTATTCTATTCTATTCTATTCTATTCTATTCTATTTATTGCAGATTTATGCTTAGACTTAGAGTGTTGCTTTGGGCCAGTCCTTCTCGTTCAGCCCTAGGAAGGAGGCAATGACAAATCGCTTCCAAAAAACAACCAGGAAAACTGCAGGGTTTTTAATCAGTCTCCAAGAATCAGATGCAAATGTCAATCAATCAGAATAGAGCTGAAAGAAACTCTTCCAAGTCCAACCCCCTGCGTGAGCAGGATACCATCTCAGACAAGTGACTGTCTAGCCTCTTCTTAAAAACCTCCAGTGACGGAGCACCCGCGATTTCTGGAGGCAGGTTGTTCCACTGATTAATTGTCCTCACTGTCAGGAAATTTCTCCTTAGTTCTAGGTTGCTTCTCTCCTTGATTAGTTTACATTTGTTGCTTCTTGTCCTGCCTTCAGGGGCTCTGGAAAATAGCTTGACTCCCTCTTCTTTGGGGCAGCCCCTGAGATACTGGAAGACTGCTACATGTCCCCCTCCCATCTTCCTTTTCTCTAGACTGGCCAGACCCAATTTCTGCCACTGTTCTTTGTACGTTTTTGGCTCCAGGCCTTTAATCATCTTAGTTGCTCTTCTTTGCTCTTTTTCCAAAGTCCATCGTTTTTGTTTTTTTGCAATGTGGTGACCAAAACTGGACGCAGCATTCCAGGTGTGGCCTTACTAAGGCTTTATAAAGCAGTATTAATATTGGGGATTAATGGGGTGTTAATGGGGGAATGCAAACAAACCAACCAACGAAAAGAATAGAGGTACGGTCTAACCTGAATAAATCCTCCTGCAATCTTGGGAGTGGATTTTAAAGAAGGAGAGGCCCGTCTGCCAGTCTGGATCGTTCCAATTTATTTCACCGCTTGGCGTCCAGGAGAGAATGGGGGCCTTTATGTTCTTGCTGTTATAAAAAGACCCCCCCAAAATAATAACAATGTAATTTTTTATTTTTTATTTTTTAGATTGCAAAGAACCGTGGAAGGGGCTATTACAGGAGATCTCTCTGCTTTGAGCCCAGTCTCTTTTGGGGAGTGGGATCGTGGAGGGTCAGTCGGAGGCCTCCTGGCTGCCTTGACCCGGGGTCTCCGGGGTGGCTGCTCCAGGCCTGCCACCCACCCCCCCACCCCCCAACCTGCCAGCCACGATATTCTCACCGCTTTGCATTCCACCGCAACCCCCCCCCCGGATGGGACCCCATACACACACACATACCAGCTCTCCAGCTGCACAGCTTTGCCAAGCCAGCCCCCCAAGCAAACCTCCAGACCCCCCCTTCCCTCGCCTCTCGCCCCCCCCCTCGCCTGCCCAAGGACAAAGGCCATTGTTCCAGCTTGACCCTCCCCTCCCCAATTCCTTCTGTTTCTAATTCTTCTTTTTTCTATAATGAGGGGATTACAAGGGAAGACTCTTTTGTGCAGGAGGAGACAGTTGGGGGGTGGGTGGGAGGCAGGGGAAGGGACCACCCCACCCCACAACCCACCCCAGCCCGGACCTTCTGCTGGCTACTGAACAGGGAGAAGGGGGGGGGGGAGGAAAGAGGCTCATTTAGAGCAATTACTTTGCCCGGCACGGTGGCTGTCAATCACTCTTAAAGGGGAAGGCCGCCAATTAATCAGCCCGACTTAATCCCGCGACTCGTTGGCAATCTGCGAGGTCCGCGGACAGCTCCGAGATCCGAAGCAGCCTCGGGGGCGCCCAGCCGGCTGGGAGACCCTGCAGAGAGACTTGTGCGCAAATATATATATATATATATACTGTATATATATAAAAGTTCCACCTGCCCAGGTGCTCCAGCCAGGTAATCGTGGTTAGGCTTGCCTCTGTAGCTGGGATTGGCTTGGCTTGCCCCCCCCCTTCGGCTTTGGCAAAAGATGCCCCTTTGGGAAGATACCCCCCCCCCACGCTGGCCTGCGGGGATTCCCGGTTTCCCACGGGGGGGGGATGCTGATTCGGGAAAAGTTGGTTCGTCTCCGGCAGAGAGTTTTGTTCAGACGTCCCGTGGAGTCCCGGGTCAGATGCTGGGGGAAAAAAAGAGGGGGGAGCAGTTTAATAGGGCTCAGAGGCCCCCTTGATAGGCAAGGGTCCCCTTAAAAACTGGAAGTTTTAAAGAAGAGATTTGTCTGAAATTTCCCACCTGAGCAGGGGGCTGGACTAGAAGACCTCCATGGTCCCTTCCAGCTCTGTTATTCTATTCTATTCTATTCTATTCTATTCTATTCTATTCTATTCTATTCTATTCTATTCTATTCTATTCTATTATTATTCTATTCTATTCTATTCTATTATTCTATTCTATTCTATTATTATTATTATTTTCTATTCTATTCTATTATTATTATTATTTTCTATTCTATTCTATTCTATTATTATTATTATTTTCTATTCTATTCTATTCTATTCTATTCTATTCTATTCTATTCTATTATTATTATTCTCTTCTCTTCTCTTCTCTTCTCTTCTCTTCTCTTCTCTTCTCTTCTATTCTATTCTATTCTATTCTATTCTATTCTATTCTCATGTTATATTCCCTCCTGTCAACAGTTGGGGCTACTTTCCTGCGCCCCCCCCCTTTCCAAAGGATTCCAAGCACAGAGAAATGCAGACCCCGTCTCCATCCAATTTTCTCAGAAAAGAAATCTCACCCCTTACAAGTCAGGGGGGGAAAAATCTGCTTCCTCCCCCCCCCCCCGCTTTTCTTTTTTCTTTTGGTTCTGCTTGAACACCCCAGCATGTATTGGGGAGGGGGGAGCTTTTTCTAATTTAGCTAGCCGGCCCCCTCCCTTGGGCAAACGCATTTGGGTGCAGTGTCCCAGTTTTAGGACAATTTCGATATTTTAACCCAGCGGGCGCCATGGCGAAAATGCGTAAGCTACATAATACATAAGCTACATACGCTAGGGTTTGACCTGTTCTTGGGATACCCAAGAAAGTATGGTTTGGAAGGAACCGGCCTTGGGGTGGGGTGGGGGGTTGCCTGCCAAACTGGTAAAATTCAAAAACCCAAGTGGAATTTTGCTTAAAAAAGCAAAACAGCCACAGCGAGGGAGAACGGCATCCCCTGTGGTCAACCCTTTCCCACAATTAAAAAACAAGGAGATAAGAATATATCAACCGGTGGAGCTATACGTAAGCCGGCCTTGGCTTAGAGAGGACGCTTTCTTATTGTTACTGTCGTTGCGGTTGTTATTAATCAGCAGCAACAACCCACTGGGGGGGTGTTTTAAATTATTTTTGCCATCCGCTTACAATTTCGCTCAGATTGCAACGGTCAAGAAGCTGCACCTTGAATGTGGCAGATGTGGCAGATATACAGACATACACTTGGCTTCCTGCTCAGCAGGTTTGGGCTGGTATTTTGTGTGTGTGTGTGTTTGTGTGTGTGTGTGTCCCTCCCCAGGCTTTTTAAAGATTTCACTTGCAGGGTGTCAGGGTCAGTTCCCCCCCCCCCCCGCACCTCATGAGAGAAGGAAAAATGTTGGGGAAAGAAGGGAAAGAATCGTTCTGTATTATTGCCCGGTTCAGGATTTCGAATTGTGGATTTAAGTTGCAAAATTCTGCCAGGATGTTAAGGAAGAAATTTCCCTAGAGCAAACTGGCTGGATGTCTTGAAGCCAATCCTAGATGTAAGATGTTTTGATTTGCAGTTCTTGGATTGAGAAAGGGGTCGGGTTGGATGACCTCAACAGCCTAAGAGTCAAGAAAATGTAAGAAAATGTTTCCATAAAGGAGAATATTTGCAGTCCCGGGTGCTCTCTGAGCTTGGTGGTTTTCCTGCAGACATTTCATGACCCAACTAGTTAACATTATCAGTGCTAGGGAGAAGGAGCAGGACTGTGGGGTCCCTGATGCTCTCTGAGCTTGCTTGTTTTCTTGCAGACGTTTCATGACCCAAACTAGGGAACATCACCAGTGCTAGTCAAGAAAATGCTTGTGGAACACAACAAGGAATTGTACTTTAATTGCATTTCTTGAGACCCTGTTACTTACTTACATCAAGTAGATATTAAGAAATTTTTTAACAGCTTCCTCCCACAAAGGAAAACTCGGCTTAAGAGCAGGGAGTCCGATCTTCACCTAGAACATGATCAAATGAGAATTAATTGGAGTACATTAATGGGGTCTCCTGCCTGAGCAGGGGGTTGGATTAGAAGACCTCCAAGGTCCCTTCCAACTCCGTTTATTCTGTTAAGAGTACAGAGTACAGAGAAGAGCAACCAAGATGATCAGGGGACTGGAGGTTAAAACATCTAAGGAAAGGCTGCTGGAATTGGGTATGCCTAGTTTAAGGAAGAGAAGGACGAGGGGGGACATGATAGCAGTGTTCCAGTATCTCAGGGGCTGCCCCAAAGAAGAGGGAGTCAAACTATTCTCCAAAGCGCCTGAAGGCAGGACAAGAAGCAACGGATGAAAACTAATCAAGGAGGGAAGCAACCTAGAACTAAGGAGAAACTTCCTGACAGTCAGAACAATTAACCAGTGGAACCACCTGCCTCCAGAAGCGCCGACTGCTCCAACACTGGAAGTTTTTAAGAAAAAACTGGACAGCCATTTGTCCAAAACAGTATAGGGTTACCTGCCTGAGCAAGGGGTTGGACTTGATGACCTCCAAGGTCCCTTTATTATTATTATTATTATTATTATTATTATTATTATTATTATTATTATTATTATTATTATCGGATCATCGCACAGTCAGCCAGATGTTCAGACTGGATTTGGCATTTTGTCTACCTATCGAGTCCTTACCCAGGACCTGGGATAGGCAGATGTGGATGTTTGATGGTATTACAGGTATGGTCGCAGGATGGAAGCAGTTCCTAGTAAGGCCGCTTTTGCAATTGGCTAATAGCAAATTTGTCAATGCCAATGGTGTTCAAGTGGTGCTCCAGTTGTTTTGGGATTGCACCCAAGGAGCCTATGACCATTGGTACTACCCTTGCTTACTTTTGCCACAGTCTTTCTATTTCTATTTGTAGGTCTTTGTATTTTGTTATCTTCTCCAGTTCTTTCTCTTCTATTCTGCTACCTCCAGTTATTATTATTATTATTATTATTATTATTATTAATTCTTAGATGCATTTCCCCCCCCATCTCAGTCCTGGGGGAGAGTAAAATCCTCATTGGGTCTTCCGTGAGTTTTATCCCACAGTCAAGGTACTCACTAGAACCCACAGGCTGCTTTTCCAAGGCACCAAAGCAAAAACATCTCCTCTGTTTATAGAGAAGCTGAACCAGGCGTCTCTCCACCCCCCTCGCCCCATTTTTCTCCCGCCCGCAGCGATTCTCAGGCTGTTTCGGAAATGTGTCTGCAGTGTGGGTTGCATTGTCCACCGTTGTGGCTGTGGTAGAACAAGTCTCCTAATAAGGGGTTAAAAAAAAGGGGCAGTGATTGTCCGAAATGGTGTAGGGTTTCCTGCCTGAGCAGGGGGTTGGACTAGATGACCTCCAAGGTCCCTTCCAACTTTATCATTATTATTATTAAATCAGGAGGGTCCTGCCGGCAGGAGGGAGGAGGTGGACACTTTGCACCCCAGACCCCTCGGGGAAAGCGCTGCCATTGTCCGAAATCCGTATTCTCTGGAATCAGCGTGGCTGCTGCCAAAAATTCATCTTTTCCGAGAATTGTTGGCAGAACCGTTACGAGATAAGGACGCCACTGAGAAATGAAGACCCTTCCCAACCCTGGAAGAGGAAGATTGGTCTAGTGCAGGGGTAAGCAACCTTGGCTCTTTTATGACTCGTGGACTTCAACTCCCAGAATTCCTGAGCCAGCCATGCTGAGGGGAAAGGGAGAGGTTTCCAAGCTGAGCCATGCTGGCTCAGGAATTCTGGGAGTTGAAGTCCACGAGTCATAAAAGTGCCAAGGTGGCGTACCTCTGGCCTAGGCCTAGGCTGCTCATGACTCATGGACTTCAACTCCCAGAATTCCTGAGCCAGCATGGGGGAACTATGGCCCCTTCATGACTCGTGGACTTCAACTCCCGGAATTCCTGAGCCAGCATGGTGGAACTATGGCCCCCTCATGACTCATGGACTTCAGCTCCCAGAATTCCTCAGCCAGCATGGGGGAACTATGGCCCCCTCATGACTCGTGGACTTCAGCTCCCAGAATTCCTGAGCCAGCATGGTGGAACTATGGCCCCCTCATGACTTGTGGACTTCAGCTCCCAGAATTCCTGAGCCAGCCTGGGGGAACTATGGCCCCCTCATGGCTCGTGGACTTCAACTCCCAGAATTCTTGAGCCAGCCTGGCTCAGCTTGGAAACCTCTCCCTTTCCCCTCAGCATGGCTGGCTCAAGAATTCTGGGAGTTGAAGTCCACGAGTCATAAAAGAGCCAAGGTTGCCTACCCCTGGTCTAGTGGTTAAGGCACCAAGTTAAAACCGGGAGACTGGGAGTTCTAGGCCCACCTTGGACGTGAAAGCTGGCTGGGTGATTTTGAGACCACACCAGGTGACAGTGAGTTGTAGATTTAGAAATGAAAGCCAGCTGGTGACTGTAGGCCAAACATGAGGAGGTGGTGAGTTCTAGTCCTACCTTTATGAAAGTCAACTGGGTGACTTTGGGTCAATCACCAGGAGACGGTGAGTTCTAGTCCTGCTTTCTTCATGAAAGGCGGCTGGATGACTTTGGGTCAATCACCAGGAGACGGTGAGTTCTAGTCCCACCTTATCCACGAAAGCCAGCTGGGTGACTTTGGGCCAATCACCAGGAGATGGTGAGTTCTAGTCCCACTTTAGCCATCAAAGCCAGGTAGGTGACTGGACCAGTCACCAGGAGACGGTGAGTTCTAGTCCCGCCTTAGGCAGGAAAGTCAGTTGGGTGAGTTTGGGCCAGTCCCTCTCAGCCCTGCCCACCTCACAGGTTTGTTGTGGGGAAAAGAGGAGGAAGAAACTGTGTTGGATAGGTTGTGTTATTTGCCAAATTCATAAATAATAATAATAATATAATAATAGTAGTAGTAGTAGTAGTAGTAGTAGTAGTAGTAGTAGTAAAGTTGGAAGGGACCTTGGAGGTCATCTAGTCCAACCCCCTGCTCAGGCAGGAAACCCTACAGCATTTCGGACAAATGGCTGTCCAGTCTCTTCTTAAAAATTTCCAGTGTTGGAGCATTCACTGCTTCTGGAGGCAGGTTGTTCCACTGGTTAATTGTTCTGACTGACAGGAAGTTTCTCCTTAGTTCCAGGTTGCTTCTCTCCTTGATGAGTTTCCACCTGTTGCTTCTTGTCCTGCCCTCAGGCGCTTTGGAGAATAGCTTGACTCCCTCTTCTTTGGGGCAGCCCCTGAGATATTGGAAGACTGCTATCATGTCCCCCCTTGTCCTTCTCTTCATTAAATTAGACATACCCAATTCTAGCAACCGTTCCTAAAGGTGGGATACAAATAAATACATTTTGCAGCAGTAAAGCAGAAGTCCAGTAGTCCTTGCATTGTCTGTGGCCTGACCTGGCCTGCCACGAAGGGCCGAGGGTCTTTTGTGTTTTGCCAGGTCAGGGATGAACTGAGTGCCCCACTGCTCCTAGAGCAGTGGTTCTCAACCTGTGGGTCGGGACCTCATTTGGGGTCGAACGACCATTTCACGGGGGTCGCCAAACAAGGCTGTCTGCCATTTCCCCCCCTTTTCTTTGGCCACGCCCCTGGCACCCGGTGATGTATAAGTGGTTAGGGGGTCACCACAACATGGGGAACTGTATTATGGGGTCGTGGCATTAGAAAGGTTGAGAACCACTATCCTAGATGACTAGAAAACAGGATGATCCGGAAACGTGGGGCAAAAGCCCCCAAGGTCGCCCCCTTCAGGCTTGGTGGGCCAACGCTCCACCTGGCAGAAGATTACTGCATGGTGCCCTTTTCATTTCGGATATGCATTTCTCAGCATCTCTCAGGAGAAGCAACTTCAACAGTGGCATAAGAGAGAGGGAGGAGGCGCCAGGGGGCCCTGGGTTCAAATGCTGCACCTCAGTTTCAAATCGTTCTCTTATTTTACACTTACCCCCCCCCCACATTCCCGCTCTCCCACCCCCAACCCCCCTCCCTTCACTTCCCAGAGCAGAATACAGGGTTAATAATAAGAAAATTTATAATAATAAGAAAAAAGAGGAAAAAAAGAAAAAAGAAAAAAAAGAAAATATCATACTTAACCTTTAACTCCAATAACCTATAAGACAATTCTCTATAATATTTACTATAATATTCATTCATAAAATAAATGAAACTTTTTAGTTCCATACTTCTTCTGAATATAATCTATCCATCTTCTCCATACAATAATATATCTTTCTTGTGTATGATCCTTTAAATAAGCAGAAATTTTTGCCATTTCTGCAAAACTAGATACTTTAAATACCCATTCTTCTAAAGTAGGCAAAGAATCTTTCTTCCAGTATTAACCTATTAATAACCTTGCAGCAGTTAATAAATTCAGCATCAAAATAGTTTCTTTATCATTTAAGTCCACAAAAATACCCAACAAAAATAGTTGAGGAGTAAACTTTATCTTCCTTCTAAAAATCTTTTGAATGTTCCACCAAATCATAATCCAAAATGCCTTTACCTTTTTACAATTCCACCAAGTATGAAAATATGTCGCATCGTTATTGCCACATCTCCAAATCGTTCTCTTAAGAGTCTTTCCTTTTAAGCCCTTCCGTCGGCCGGCCTCAGATGGGGTAATGGATAACGTTTATAGAGTTCTCCAGATGTTGCATGTCCACAAGGTGTGGGGACATTGTGTGCATCAACACAATCAGCGTTGACGATTGTGACTGTGATTGGAGGCCCACCCTGGGCCCAGCTGTCCCCCTGTGCCGGCATCATTTGACTGCCATTTTCCAGGCTTTTGAACAAGGTTTGGATGGTACTTTAATTCGCAATGTTTTTAGTTTCTGAATGAGTGCCTTGCAGCTGCTTAGTTGATATGGTGTCTTTATTTTGTGTTTTCTTCACATTATGTTTTTCGTGCATTTGTTTTTAATGCAAACTGCCCAGAGGGCAGCTTTGACTGTCAGGTGGTTTAAAAAAAAATATTAAGGAATGGTTTTAAAAAAATATTTTTGAAAAAATGTAGGCAGGGCTTCCAATGCACAGTGGCAAACGCCGTCTTGAATTTTTTTTCACCCTTTCCAGACGGGTTCTGCAAAGCAGAACACAAGAGAGAAAATTCATAACCAGGAGCCTGTAAGGACCCACCCCACTTTGCATCTTAAGAAGACAGAACTCTTGGAATAATTCTTCCAACAGGAATCCTTTATTAAGAGAAAATGGTTGCAGGCATGCTAGACAGGACTTGGGGTTCAAGCTCTCCCATTCAAGGTTTTAAGGGGTTCCCCAGTAGTCCCACCCAATCAACCCCCCTTCCAGTGATAGTTTCAAGTATCACAATTCCACCCCCTTTCTTCTTTCTTCCGTCTGGATGGGGACTTCAGATAACTACATGAAAGGCAAATACCCTCCTTTGGTATGCTAACGCTTCGAGGTTACAATAAACACACATTCAGCATTCCGCTCTTTGAAGTGTAAAGAAGGAAGTGAGGGCCATAAAGCCCCTTTGTTCTCCCCCTTCTCTCCCTCTTATGGCAGAATCCAGAGAAGGCAGAATTGGGAGTTTCTATATTTGATAATTTAAAGATGAAATATAATTGGATTCTGACAGAGCCTTGCGGTCTTTTCAGATCAAATTCTAAATCAATGTTTATTTGCTTCTTAATTTGACCTGGACGGACTCAGAAAAGGCACTTTGCATCCTAAAAACCAAAAACTAAACTCCAGGTTAAACCCGGAGTCTGCCTTGCGGATGAAGCGAGAAGGGCCTCTTGTCAAACGGTGCCATGGAGAGATGCTCACTTTCGGCCTTCTGGCCGGCCAGCCCTTTCCTGCCCTCATCCAGGTGACTCCATTCCTTCCCTCTCTCCACAATTTACAGTGCCCAAATAGTGCACTCCTTTTTAGAGGGGGGTGGCGGTTAAATCACATTTCTGTTATTTTGCTGAGAATGCTGAAGGTTGGGGTAAGAGAAGAGTTGGAGGTCTTGACATATGGGGGGGGGCTTCCCTGCTCTGGCCAGTTCTGCTGGGGTGGGGGGGTTGGCTGATGCTTTTAATCAATAGGGCTGATGAGTTTCCCTCCTGATCTTTCAGCTCTCCTGTCACCAGCCAGCTCGAGAATCCAAATAAAACTTCAGATTTATTCAGTTTCCGAAAATCTTAAAAGTTTATTGAATACACGGCGTGGTTCTGTCAAAGCAAAACTAACTCTGAGGTCCCCAGTTCATAGACTTAAACAATAGTTTTCCCAGCCAAACTCCCAACGTCATACGTAATCTATATTAACGCTCCACTTTGTTATGGGAACCGTCTGCTTCAAATCCACACCTGTTCTAGGGTCCTTGACAAGGCTTCAGGCTCCCTCAGTCTGCAGCTGAATGGAAGAAGCTTCATGTCTCCATCTACTGACTTGAAAGTAATGCATCCCACCCCCTTTTTCTAAAGGCAAATTGAAACACAAAGGCACATAGCTGCTAAAGTTTCAGGCTTCACATTTTCAATCTTTCCACCAACATTGTATGCCTGATGCAATTGCTAATTTATATCTATATATCTATATGTGCATCTATATCTGGGGGGAAAAACCCTTTCTCAAGCCTATAGATGGTCTGTATCTTTCTCAAAGTTAGGTCATCTATCCAGAGGCCGGGAAGTTTGAAACTGCTTTCTCTCTCTGCTGTCTGTTACTTCCTTGCCATCATCTCCCATTGGCAGACCGACTGTTTCCTTGACTTTTTTTTTTATGTGTTGAAAGTAACTTTTTATTATTATTATCTTTGACCTGGGTTGCAAGTCTTTGTTCATTTTGAGAACTTTGCTTTCCTGGCTTCATCTTTGCAGATTCGGGCTATCTGCTGATACTCTGCCTTAGTTACGTGTCCCTCTTTCCAACTTTTGTATTTATTCCTTTTGGTCTTTCAGTTTATCAGAGAGATCTTTGTGCAACCATGTTGGTTTTGTTCTTGAATTTCTTGTTTTTCTTTTTTAGTGGTATTGTGTTGGACTGGGCTTTTATGATCATGTTTTTTAGAGTTTCCCAAGCTACTTGGCTTGTTTTCCCCTTTAGGATTTTCATCCATGGAATCCTTCCCAAGCTCTCTATCTAAAATTGTTAAAATCAGCCCTTTTAAAGTCTAAGGCAGTGGTTCTTAACCTTTTTGAACGAATTGCCCCCTTGAGCCAATGAGGAAGTTGTCATCGCCCCCCTCCCCCAACATAACCTCTCAATCATAGGAAATAATTCTTCAATTTATGCAAACACTTTTTTTGTTTTCTTTAAAATTGTCATCAGGATATATCGATGCAAATCATTTATTTCCAGTCTTTTTCCCATATCTCCCATATTCTGGCCAATGGCGTGCCACTGTATGGGTAGAGGCTGCTGCGCAACACACATGAAGATAAGCAATGCGTCTTCACATATGTACGGCGTTCTGTACTGAAGCTAGCTGGAGGAACATTTGAAAACACAATTCAATCCACTAATAGCGAGCGATCTGATGTTTTTGTACGACAGATATACAGCGGTTCACTGTACGAAAAAGTCTCAAAAGTGTCCCCAAACTTCTCGCTCCATCGCCCCCTTTTCGCCCCCTTTTCGTTCCATTGCCCCCCTGAAAAATGAAATCGCCCCCTGGGGGGCAATATCGCCCAGGTTAAGAACCACTGATCTAAGGCACTGATTTAATTATGTAGTATTACTTGTGTCTGCGCTATATTGAATTCCAATATTTCTGTTCTATTCTGTTCTGTTGTTTCTTATTCTGTTCTGTTATATTCTATTCGTTCTACTCTATTCTGTATTCTGTTCTCTATTCTAATCTATCATCTATCTATCTATGTCCCTCTCTCAGAGACAGACTGACTGTCTCTGTCTGTCTCTCTCTGTGTGTGTGTCTCTCTCATCTATATCTATCTATCTATCTATCTTTCTATCTATCTATCTATCTATCTATCTATCTATCTATCTATCTTCTATTTATAAATAACATTTTATATCTGTATGTATCCCTTCCTAGGGACTCCATCCTACCATATCTGAAAGAAATGTAACCAGTGGACCCATTCTGCAAAGTCATCTGGAATCTAAATACAAGTAGCCCTCGGATTAGGATGACTCATTTAGTGACCATTCGTAGTTGCCATGGACACGTCCCCCGAAAAAGTACTTACAACTCAGTTCCAAAGTTTCTTTAAAGTGCCCCAAATAAAGTCCCGCAACCAGCCCTCCTTTACCACCGTTTGCAGAATCTCTCGCTCCCCTGACCCCTAATTTACGATGTTTTTACCCAAAACCAGGGTTCGCTTCTGGGTTTCGGCACACATGCCCTTTCAACGAAGAACCGGTTCATTCAACAACCCCTGCAGAAAAGGATCATAAAATCGGGCCCAGTCCCATGACGTTCTGCTTTACAGCCATCCCTTTACGGCCGTTAAGTCGAGGACCATCTGTACTTTCCATCCTTTATCCCGCTCTTTCTCAAGCTTTTAATGGCTAGCTGGGGGAATTCTGGGAGTTGAAGTTCAACCGTTTTTGAGAAACACAGTTGGAGCTGATCAGGAATGCAAATCCTTGAGGGACCAGCAGAGGGCAGCAAACGCTGCTGCAAAGCTCCCCTGTGCTGCCTCCTAGAGGAATTTGGAGTTTTGCAACTCAAGATTTTTTTTGGGGGGGGGGGGAAACAACCTCACACACCCCCAGCCTTGAACCAGGGGAGAAAAGGCACCCCTATTTTTTTTTCCGAAAACAGGTTTGCGAATTTTGCAGATCCAAGGATGCTCTTTTTTCTTAGCAAAGAACAGATCACCTTTCTCCCTGCACAAATTCCTAAGGGATTATGTCTTTTCGGTGGCTGTTTTATTTAAAGATTTCGGCTAGCTCCCAGCAGATTAAAAAAAAACAAAAGGAAGAAGAAAGAAGAACATTTGCTAATCCAGGTCAGACTAGCTGGGGGGGGGGGGAAGGAGGAACAATCTCTGGATAAAAGGGCTTAGCAAAAACAAAGGGGGGGGGGTGTCCCTGGAGAAATACCCCACCCCAGAAACCCCAAGACGTGCTGGACTTCAACTCCCAGAATTCCTCTAGGGCAGTGGTTCTCAACCTGTGGGTCGGGACCCCATTTGGGGTCAAAGGACCATTTCACGGGGGTCGCCAAACAACGCAGTCCGCCATTTTTTCCCCCCTTTTCCTTAGCTGTGCTATTCCCTTTTATTCGATTGGCTTTTGAAAGCCAGTAGAATAGACTCTCTTGAATAGAGTCTAATTCTATTGGCTTTCCAAAGCCAATAGGAATGGTCCAGGCTGTCTCTGCCCTGCTCAGCCCGCCAAAAGTCACATTCTGCAAAAGATGCTGCACCAGTTGAGTAGTCCTCGACTTACGACCGGTTGAGTAGTCCTCGACTTACAACCGGTTGGGGGTCACGGCATTAAAAAGGTTGAGAACCACTGATCTAGGGCTTGGAGTCCTGCACTTCTCAGGGCTGTGGATTCGGAAAGTGGGGAATCCAACAGTTCAAAAGCAGTTTTCCTACCCAGATGGGGTCAAAAAAGTCAAGATGGCAGCCAGACAATTGAAAAGCAGGTGGGGATCTGACCGCAAGATGCCGTGGGGACTTTATCTTGACTTTTCTGACTCCTCCAGCAGCCAAAGGACTTTTGGGAACCCCAAACCAGCAGCAGCGTATCCAAAAGCTGACGTTCAGAGGTAGACTGTTACTAAATATGGAGGCTCCGTTCAGCGTCCTCCTCCCATATGTGCGTAAAAGCTGGATTGGAATTACTCCAGTATCCCCTTGCTTGCAAAATTAACCGGGGCTGCTGTTTCTCAGCCTTGCCAACTTGAAGATGCGTGGACTTCAACTCCCAGAATTCCCCAGCCAGCCATGGGGAATTCTGGGAGTTGAAGTCCAGGCATCCATGGGGACTGGGGAATTCTGGGAGTTGAAGTCCAGGCATCCTCAGGCCGCCAAGCTTGAGAAAAGTTGAGCCTATAAGTTCAAAGCTAGGAACTTTATCCCAAATCAGAATAATGCTGATCCTCAAGAAAGAAATAAAAGCAGAAAAAAAGATAACAAGCCCCCAGGTCAACAAGCTGTGGCTAAATGTCGCAGCAGTATGTGTAAACCCACATTCCATACGAGTCTCTTCTAATATTCCAGCCAAATGTCCGTTTCTTCGCACCCTTTATTTGTCCTCCTTTTGTTAACGCTCAGAAAAGCACAAATTCCCCAAGGATTGTTTTTCATGACCAAAAAAAATAAAATAAAATAAAATCAGAAATATGAATAATAACAGAACTGGAAGGGACCTTGGAGGTCGTCTAGTCCAGCCCCTGCTCAGGCAGGAGACCCTACGCCATTTCAGACAGCTGACTGTCCAGTCCCTTCTTAAAAGCCTCCAGTGACAGAGCGCCCACAACTTCATGTCATTCCTCTGATTAATTACCAGAATGACAGAGATGGAAGGACCTTGGAGGTCATCTAGTCTGACCCCCTGCTCAAGCAGGAGACCCTCTACCATTTCAGACAGTCTCTTCTGGAAAACCTCCAGTGATGGGGCACCTACAACTTCTGGCGGCAAGCTGTTCCACTGGTTAATAGTCCTCACTGTCGGGAAATTTCTCCTTAGTTCCAGGTTGCTTCTCTCCTTGATCCGTTTCCATCCGTTCTTTCTTCTCCTGCCTTCTGGTGCTTTGGAGAATAAGTTGGCCCCCTCCTTTTTGTGGCAGCCCCCTAATAGTACCGTAATAAGGTGACTCTGGGCAATGGTCATGTAGCCAAATTCAATTAACAGAACAGAACAGAACAGAATAGAGGTGGAAGGGACCTTGGAGGTCATCTAGTCCAGGGCTTTTCAACCAGTGGTACGGCTACCACCTGTGGTCCATTGGCCCCTGGCAGGTGGTATGCGAGCATCCTAGAAAAGTGGTAGCAGGGGAGGGGAACGAGCTGAACCGGTGGCAGCACCGCACAAGCCTGAGCGAGAGACGGCTGGAGCTGCAGGGCTGTCAGGGCTCAGCGGAAGCGCAGGATCAGCGCTTCTTCAGGGCTGTCAGGGCTCAGCGGAAGCGCCAGGATCAGCGCCAGGCTTCAGCTGGAGCTCAGAAGAAGCGCCGATCAGCTGGAATGTTGCAGCCTCTCCAGGGTCTTGTGATTTACATTCAGAGGCTTGGCAACCGATTCATATTTAGGACGGTCACAGTGTCCCAGGGTCATGTGGAGTGACCAAAACCTGCTGCAACCACCCAGCAGACGGGGGGAATAAAAAACAAACACCCACCACCCCCACTGTCAATCCTCAACAGAAACGCTCACAACAATGACAACCTCGGACAGGAGGAAGTGCACCACCAGGCGGGCAGGCAGGTGTCTTGCTCAGCTGTGGCTTGGGGGACACTTTTTTCAGTGCCATTGTAACTTCGAACAGTCACTAAGCGAACTGTTGTAAGTCGAGGACTACCTGTACTTTATCACTTTTTTGGGGGGGGGTCATCACGTTTTTGACCCCTTGCTAGGCGACGGGTGGTCCTCGGATGTTGCCATATCCTAAAAGTGGTACAGTGGGTGAAAAGGTTGAAAAGCCCCGATCTAGTCCAGCCCCGTGCTCAAGCAGGAGAACCTACGCCATCTCAGACAGGTCTCTTCTTAAAAACCTCCAGGGATGGAGTGCCCACAATTTAAGGACCGGAGGCTGAAGGAGCTCTGAGTAGGACAGCAGGAATCCAGCCCATCCCGCAGCCTCCAATGGTGTCGGCCTCTCCCACGGCAGCGTCACACCAGGCCGGCTGGCCGGCTTACCGATCCCACTTCCTTCTCTCTGAGCACTGACTGCCCCGCTCTCCCTCTCTCTCTCTCTCCTTTCCAAGCTCCAGCATGTTCCTCAGCAAGCCGGAGGGGGAGCCGAGCGAGCTGCGGAGGAGCGTGGAGGAGGCCAGCGGCACGCCGGAACCGCTGGACGAGGAGCTGTCCAAGAAGAAGCACCGGCGCAACCGGACCACCTTCACCACCTACCAGCTCCACGAGTTGGAGAGGGCCTTTGAGAAGTCCCACTACCCCGACGTCTACAGCCGGGAGGAGCTGGCCATGAAGGTCAACCTGCCGGAGGTTCGGGTTCAGGTAAGCAGGGCGACGAAACAAGCCAAGATTAGACCCATTATTTCAGGCGCACCAGGCTGAGACGATGCCACCGGTCGTCCTCGGCGTACGGCCGTTTCTTTAACGACCGCTCCGAGCTGCAATGGCTCTGGGGAATAAAAAAGGTGACTTATGACCGTCGCAGCACCCTCGCGACGGCAGGATCCGAATTCGCTCCCTTGGCCACCGCCATGCGCTTCTGACGGTTGCCCAGCCTCCCAGGGATCCCGCAATCGACCAGCGAAGTAAAATGAGGGGAAGGGGGACTCGTTTAACGACCGTGTGATTCACTGAACAACTGCAGTGAGGTTCGCTTAGCAAAAAAAAAAAATGTTGTAAATAGGACATTTCACGATCGCTTTGCTTAGCAGTGAAAAATTCTGGTTCCAGTTGTGGCTACTTAATATTTGGGTGGAAGATTATAGGAGTATGATCTCACCTAGTCTAGGGCCGAGCCTCGCAGCCAACTTCCCTGCACGTGGAAATCTAAAATGCTAAAATGTCAAAGAGGAAACATGAAACGTACTTCTGTGAGCTACAAATTGTTGTTTTTCCTCAATCGGGAGCATTCAGACGAGGAACAATCCCAAAGATGATTTTTTTTCAGGAGGCTACTGAATTTCTTGTTTTTCCTTTGAAGACGTTTCGCTTCTGATCCCAGAAGCTTCTTCAGCTCTGACTGGATGGTGGGGAAGGGAAGGATTTACACTCCTTGCAGACAGCTGGTCATTAGTGCTCTCTTTGAGAGTCGTTGAGGCCACTTGGAGGTTTGTCTGTGTCCTCACCTAAGTCGTGCAAATGGGTGTGAAGCTCCCTTGGAACTGCGGAAAGGACGGAGATAGGTGGTGTCGTATCCTCCCCCTCTGCTGAGACAGGGCTCAACAGCCAACACAACATACGTGCACACTTCAAACCCACGAATACACCAAGGCAGAAGCTGGTCCACCCCAGGGATGAAACACCCAGACACAAACTGAGCAACGTGGCGTGTGCACTACAGTGCAGGGAGCCGTGGGCAGATCTCTGCATTGGGGAAACAAGATGACAACTTCACAAACGCTTGGCACAACAGAGGAGAACCAACCCACCAGGAGCAGAGTCAGCCATCCGTCTGCATTTGAAAGACAAAATCCACTCTTTCGAGGACAGGAAAGTCCACATTTTGGACAGAGAGGACCGCTGGCTTGCGAGAGGGGTCCAAGAGGGCATCTGGGTCCAAATTGAACAGCCCTCTCTCTCAACAAACGGAGGGGGGATACGACAATGTCTCTCTGCAGTCTACAACACAATCCTTTCGACAGTTCCAAGAAGGCTCCACACCGCTTTGCACCCCTGAGGTGACCCTGAGGACACAGAGATAAACCTCCAGGTGGCCTCAGCGACTGTCTGCAAGGAGTACAAATCCTTCCCTTCCCCACCATCCAGTCAGAGCTGAAGAAGCTTCTGGGATGAGAAGCGAAACGTCTTCCAAGGAAAAACAAGAAATTCCAGTTTTTCAGTCCTGAAAAAAAATCACTTTTGGGACCACCGTGATCTGGATGACGGAGACTCTCCAGAGACACGAAAAACAATTTTGTACGTAAGTTACAGCAAGGCTGTGCTCCTGCCTCGCAGTTGACAAAGTCAGTCGCCCGCTTAGTGACTAGATGACACTATTTATTTTTCTACGGCTATTCGTCTCAACAAAGGGACTCTTAGCATCTAACAGTAATTAACAACAACCTATCAACAGAAATATGAGTACAGAACTATCAGGTGAGATAAGAACAAACTATTCTCAAGCCAGCCATGGTTCGTACCACATCCTATGGTTGGGTTGTTTTCGATCCTGATTAGTTGTGTTTTTCCTATGGGAGGGCACCCCCTCACCCCCCAAAAGTGGGTTTTATTTCCCACAATTCCCTAGCCAGCTGGGTGTCTGATAGAGATTCTGGATATCCAAATTCACCTTCTTGGCTCTGCTTATTTTCTTGCCTGCCGGCCTGCCTCATAGCAGTTTTATAATATTGTTGTTGTTGTTAATTGCGAAGTCGTGTCTGACCCATCGCGACCCCATGGACAATGTTCCTCCAGGTCTTCCTGTCTTCTACCATCTTCTGGAGTCCATTTAAGCTCACGCCTCCTGCTTCAGTGACTCCATCCAGCCATCTCATTCTCTGTCGTCCCCTTCTTCTATTGCCCTCCATCTTTCCCAGCATTAGGCCCTTCTCCAGGGAGTCCTTCCTTCTCATGAGGTGGCCAAAGTATTTGAGTTTCAACTTCAGGATCTGGCCTTCTAAAGAGCAGTCGGGGTTGATCTCCAGGACTGACCAGTTGGATCGCCTTGCAGTCCAGGGAACTCGCAGGAGTCTTCTCCAGCACCATAGTTCAAAGGCCTCCATTCTTTGGCGCTCAGCCTTTCTTATGGTTTTATAATATTAGTGGAAGTCATTGGTTTGAGATGGATGACCATACAAACTGTTTAAATAAATATTACTAAAAACTAAGCAAAGGAGAGGAACAACAACAACAACAATAATAATATAATAATAAAGTTGGAAGGAACCTTGGAGGTCATCTAGCCCAACTCCCTGCTCAGGCAGGAAACCCTACACCATTTCGGACAAATGGCTGTCCAGTCTCTTCTTAAAAACCTCCAGTGTTGGAGCATTCACCGCTTCTGGAGGCAGGTAGTTCCACTGGTTAATTGTTCTCACTGTCAGGAAGTTTCTCCTTAGTTCCAAGTTGCTTCTCTCCTTGATGAGTTTCCACCCGTTGCTTTTTGTCCGGCCTTCCGGCGCTTTGGAGAAGAGCTTGATTCCCTCAAATATAGCCAATTACTAAACCTAAGCAGCTGTGACTATAAAAGTGGGTTACCACTCTTGGTATTCATAATAAAAAAGGTTGGTGAACTAAACCCCTTCAGTAACAATATCAGTAGTCCTTGACCTACGACCATAACTGAGCCCAGAATTTCTGTGTGAGATAGTTGTTAAGTGAGTTTCGCCCCATTTTATTGTTGCCCCATTGTTGGCAAGAAACAAGAGTTATTACGTTAATAACAGTTATTAAGTTAATAACATGGTTGCTAAGTGAATCCAGCTTCCCCATTGACTTTGCTTGCCAGCAGGTTGTAAAAGGGGATCACGGGACCGTCATAAATATGAGTCAGTTGCCAAGTGCTTGAGTGTAGATCACGTGACCACAAGGAGGCGGCAACGGTCGTAAATGTGAAAACGGCCTTAAGTCACTTCGATTTCAGTGCCGTTGCAATGTCAAACGGGCGCTAAAGACAGGTTATAGGTCAAGGGTTACCTGTAACAGAACCAGACACAAGCTGGCCAGGGAATTCTGGGAGTTGAAGTCCACGCATGCTAGACTTCTCCCGGTTGAGAAACACTCTCTTCAGGAAATGTTCAGGAGATGAATTAGCAAGTGGTCCTACTGTCTGCCCTAGGTGAGGGGTCTCCATCCTCAGCCATTTTAAGACTTGTGGACTTCAACTTCCAGAATTCTTCAGCCAGCCAGGAAATTCTGGGAGTTGAAGTCCACAATTCTTCTGGCTGGGGAATTCTGGGAGTTGAAGTTCACAATTCTGCTGGGGAATTCTAGGAGTTGAAGTCCACAATTTTTCTGGCTGGGGAATTCTGGGAGTTGAAGTCCACAATTCCAGCTAGGGAATTCTGGGAGTTGAAGAACACAATTCTTCTGGCTGGGGAATTCTGGGAGTTGAAGTCCACAATTCTGGCTGGGGAATTCTGGGAGTTGAAGTCCACAATTCTTCCGGCTGGGGAATTCTGGGAGTTGAAGTCCACAATTCTTCCGGCTAGGGAATTCTGGGAGTTGAAGTCCACAATTCTTCCGGCTGGGGAATTCTGGGAGTTGAAGTCCACAATTCCGGCTGGGGAATTCTGGGAGTTGAAGCCCACAATTCTTCTGGCTGGGGAATTCTGGGAGTTGAAGTCCACAATTCTGGCTGGGGAATTCTGGGAGTTGAAGTCCACAATTCCGGCTGGGGAATTCTGGGAGTTGAAGTCCACAATTCTTCCGGCTGGGGAATTCTGGGAGTTGGTCCACAATTCTTCTGGCTGGGGAATTCTGGGAGTTGAAGTCTACAATTCTTCCAGCTGGGGAATTCTGGGAGTAGAAGTCCACAATTCTTCCGGCTGGGGAATTCTGGGAGTTGAAGTCCACAATTCTTCCGGCTGGGGAATTCTGGGGGTAGAAGTCCACAATTCTTCTGGCTGGGGAATCCTGGGAATTGAAGTCCACAAGTCTTAAAGTAGCCAAGTGGGGAAGAGCCCTGAATATGCAAATGTCTTTTCTCATTCCTCTTGGGGGGGCACTCTTTTCACAGGTTTGGTTCCAGAATCGGCGCGCCAAATGGCGCCGTCAGGAGAAGATGGAAGCCACCGCCATGAAGCTTCATGACACCCCCGTGCTGTCCTTCAGCAGGCCCCCGATGGCAGCCAACATGGGGCCGATCGGCAACTCTCTCCCCTTAGACCCGTGGCTGACCTCGCCCATCTCCAGCGCCACCCCCGTGCACAGTCTGACGGGGCTGATGGGGCCCAGCCAGGCCCTCCAGCCCACCTACCCAGCCCACGCCTTCCTCAATAACCCCCCCACCCTGCCGCAGAGCATGCAACCCATGGCGCCTATGGCCTACCAGTGCGCCACGACTTTTGTGGACAAATATCCCTTGGAGGACCTGGAGCAGCGGAACTCCAGCATCGCTTCGCTGCGCATGAAAGCGAAGGAGCACATCCAGACCATAGACAAAACCTGGCAGCCCATTTGATGGCGGGTCAGGCCGCCTTGCCGTAGCAAAACACCGACCAGGCTGAGCGGGACCCTAGGAGACTCTCTTACGATCCCCCCCTCCTCGGTCAAGATGTCGCTTAGTTTCTCGTGCGATCGGGGGGGGGGCGGTGAGCAACCACGCGGAAAGAGAGCGACTCTCCAATTCCATTTCACAGACCTCAGCTATAAAGTGGATTGACACTTTATAGGGAACACGCTAGAGCAGTGGTTCTCAACCTTTTTAACGCCGTGACCCCCAACCGGTCATAAGTCGAGGACTACTCAACCGGTCGTAAGTCGAGGACTACTCAACTGGTGCAGCCCCGTTTGCAGACTGGGACTTTTGGCGGGCTCAGCAGGACAGAGACAGCCTGGACAATTCCTATTGGCTTTTGAAAGCCAATAGAATTAGACTCTATTCAAGAGAGTCTCTTCTATGGGCTTTCAAAAGCCAATCGAATAAAAGGGAGTAGCACAGCCAAAGAAAAGGGGGAAAAAAATGGCGGACTGCGTTGTTTGGCGACTCCCGGGAAATGGTCATTCGACCCCAAATGGGGTCCCAACCCACAGGTTGAGGACCACTGCGCTAGACACAGCATTCGCAAGGGAAGATGCTTTCGTTCACACCAGATTGGTGGCAGAAGTGGGATCCGCCGGCAAGAATTCTGCGCGGCACGTTTGTCCTTGCGGGACTGCTGAAGTTGTTGTTACAGGCAGGTGTAGAATTTGGCAAGGACTCTCTGCAGGCCTCGAAAATCTCCTTCCAAACCAAAGGCAAATTCCAAAGGAACCTCAAGGGTTTTTGTTTTGTTTTCGTTTGCTTTTCGTTCTTTGTCTACCGAATGCCGGCTGGGAGGGTGGAATGGAAGTGAAACTGCACCCTTTCAGAATGGGCGTGCAAGGCTGTTTTTAGGGAGAGAGCAGCTTTCTGCTCCATCCACTGTTATACTTTGCTTGTTTTGGTTTTGTCTCTTGCAATTTTGTTCCACCTGAATTTAGCATCTACTACAAATGCTCCTTGAGTTACAATCATTCTCTTAGTGCAGTGGTTCTCAACCTTTCTAATGCCGCGACCCCATAATACAGTTCCCCATGTTGTGGTGACCCCCAACCACTTATACATCACCGGGTGCCAGGGGCGTGGCCAAAGAAAAGGGGGGAAAAATGGCAGACAGCCTTGTTTAGTGACCCCCGTGAAATGGTCGTTGGACCCCAAATGGGGTCCCGACCCAGTTGAGAACCACTGTCTTAGTGGACGTTGGAAGCTATCACGGTGCTGAAAAAAAAAATTAATTTACAACCGTTTTTCACACTTAGCAACCGCTGCAGCACCAAAATTCATGGATAGGGGATCAAAATTCCGACGTTTGGCAACTGACTCATATTTACGTCAGTTGCAGAATCACCCGATTCCCTCTTTTGGGATCTTCTAATATGCCGAGTCCATGGGAGAAGGCATGCTCATTTAGCAGCCGTGCAGTGATTCACTTAGTAACTGTAGCAAGAAAGATCGTGAAAGGGAGTAAAACTCACTTAACAATTCGCCCGCTTAGCAACAGGAATTTTGGGCTCCGTTGTGGTCGTAAGCCGAGGACTGCCAGCGTAGGATGGGATTTCCAGGCTGGCCGGATTAAAAACCAGCAAGATGAAAAACCAGAAAAAAAACTGGTGCTTCTCAGTCGTCCACAGTTGTCCCAAAGATGGAATTGGACTTCCTTGTTTTTCTTTGGGAAAAAAACCAAAAATAAGCCAAACCAGAAAGTCCAGTTGCCTTGTGAAAAAGCACCTTTGGGACAAATAAAAAAAAACCACCTAGACTCTTCTCAGGGTTATTGTCACCGTCGTTGTCGTTATGAGGAAACACCCCTGGTCAGAACAGCAAAAACCAAAGTTGACATAAAAAAGACGCACATCTTAAACCCGCCACCAAATTCAGAAAGAAGGACGATCTATGCCGGCGTCGTTCAAAAAAGACAGAGCGGGTATCTTTTTGTCTTGTCTGCCCCTCCCTGCGGGATCCCTGTGGGAAAAGGACCAGTGGGATCGGCCAAAGGGATCCCTGGCTCAAAAGATCTGCCAGGATCCATGTAAGGCTGGGGAGTCAGAAAGGAAAGCAGCGGGAGAAGGACGTTCGCCCCGTGGGAGACACGGACGCGGATCGTGGGAGGAGGGCTTGGGGGCCACAGGCAGGCTTCCTTCCCAGTGGAGGGCTCAGCCAGAGGACCTTTGGGGGTCCCAAAGCTATTCCCCAAATTATGTGATATCTGAGCAGGGCTGGGTCCACCAAGAATAAAGCGAGGTAGAGCATTGGTTTTCCGAACAGGTGTGCTTGGTGATGTTTGCACTGGGGTATCCAGAGGGGGGTGCCCAGATCTGCAAAGCCCCACCCTTTTTTGTGCACCTGGGTACATCCTCTGGGACCCCCCCCCCCAAAGGCCCAGGCTGGAATAGAGTAGAGTAGAGTAGAGTAGAGTAGAGTAGAGTAGAGTAGAGTAGAGTAGACTAGAGTAGAGTAGAATAGAATAGAATAGAATAGAATAGAATAGAATAGAATAGAATAGAATAGAATAGAATAGAATAGAATAGAATAGAATAGAATAGAATGCAGAACGGAACAGAATGCAGAATAGAATAGAACAGAACAGAATAGAATAGAATGCAGAACAGAACAGAATGCAGAATAGAATAGAATAGAATAGAATAGAATAGAATAGAACAGAATACAATGCAGAACAGAGCAGAATGCAGAATAGAATAGAATAGAATGCAGAACAGAACAGAATAGAATGCAGAACAGAACAGAATGCAGAATAGAATAGAATAGAATGCAGAATAGAATAGAATGTAGAATGGAATGGAATGCAGACTAGAATAGAATGCAGAACGGAACAGAATAGAATGCAGAATAGAACAAAATGCAGAACAGAACAGAATAGAAGAGAGCTGGAAGGGACCTTGGAGGTCTTCTAGTCTATGCAATGATTGTCTTGGTGGTCCTGGCTGGACTATGCAACCAAAACTGGCTGCTGCATAAACCTCTGGGTCGAGGGGCATCTAGAAACCTGATAGATCTCAGACTGGATCCATTTGGCTGCTATACAGGCAGTCCTCCAGTTATGACAGTTTGTTTAGTGACCATTCAAAGTTTCAGCAGACCACCCCCGAGCTGTGGATGACACAGTTCCAGAGCCCCAATGGCCCCCCCTCCTTTTCCCTTTGCAGTCACGTGACCTTGAGGACCATTTGCAGCATCCCGCAGCCAGGTGACCGCAATTGTCAGTGCATTTGCCAAGAAAAAAAACAACAATGGCATTGTCAGAGTATGCACAGTTTTATTGCGCTGAGATCACCCCAGGAGTAAACACAGTAAACATTGGTTTGTATTAAATGGTGGTTTATCTTACACTATTTACAATCAGACACCAGGAACAATATACATGCACGTGCCAATACAGCAGGATCCAAACAACCACAATTACAGCAGGAAACAGAAGAGAAAAAAGCATAGCAGCGGAGTCTTTCCTTTTATACAGAGGCTCTTAAAGGGACACAGACCCTGCTGAGTCATTCCCATCATTACATCATACATCTCACATTATACAAGCTGGTTAGCTGTTCAATTATTACCTTGACAGGCATTTACGTTCCGGTTTCTCGGGGGGGGGGGAACCAACACCCCAAAGCAAACAATGGATTCACTTTAGGACTTATGTATATATAACCTCAGCCCTCGCTCGTCCAACCCTCTGGGCATGTAATTGCTATCCCAGGCCTCTCCGTGCAACTAGAATAGAATAACAAGAGTTGAAAGGGACCTTGGAGGTCCTCTAGTCCAACCCCCTGCTCAAGGCAGGAGACCCTATACCATTTCAAACAGGTGGCTGTCCAGTCTCTTCTTAAAAACTTCCAGTGTTGGAGAACCCACAAACATAGAACATACAATAACAGATTTGGAAGGGACCTTGGAGGTCATCTAGTCCAACCCCCTGCTCAGGCAGGAAACCCTGTACCATTTCAGACAAGTGGCTGTCCAGTCTCTTCTTCAAAACCTCCAGTGATGGAACATTCAGCTTCTGGAGGCAAGGAATCCCACTGATTAACAGAATTGGAAGGGAATTTGGGAGGTCATCTAGTCCACCCCCCCCCCTGCTCGGGCAGCAGACCCTGCGCCATTTCAGACAAATGATTGTCCAATCTCTTCTTAAAAAGGAGGAGGAGGAGGAGGAGGAGAATAACAGATCTGAAAGAGACCTTAGAGGTCATCTAGTCCAACCCCCTGCTCAGGCAGGAGACCCTATCCCATTTCAGTCTCTTCTTAAAAACCTCCAGTGATGGAGCGCCCACAACTTCATGTCATTCCTCTGATTAATTACCAGAACGAGAGAGATGGAAGGGACCTCAGAGGTCATCTAGTCTGACCCCCTTCTGGAGGCAGGATGTTCCACAATTCACAGAGACTTCTCTCTTATTTTGGGGACAACCAGCCCACAGGCGGGTTGAAGGCTTCCACTGCTCCCCAGTTTTCCTTCATTACTGAAACCACATACAGGTAAGTCCTCGACTTAAAACCGTTCGTTTAGTGACCGTTCCAAGGTGAAAACGGCACCGAGAAATAAGGATTACGACCGTTTTTTCACAGTCGCCACCTTTGCAGCAGGTGATCAAAATTCAGATGCTTGCCAACTGGTCCCTGTTTATGACCGTCGCCGTGTCCAAAGGTCACGCGATCCCCTTTTGCGACCTGAACAAGCAAAGTCAATGGGGGAACGGCAGATTTGTTTAACGACCACGTCGCTAACTTAACTGCAGGCGATTCAGGCCGGTAGCAGAGGTGACAGATTCCCTTAACAACGGTGGCAAGGCCGAAAAATGGGGCCGCTTAACGAATGTTTCGCTTAGCGACAGAAATGCCGGGCTCAGCTAGAGTCGTTAAGTCAAGGACTGCCTGTACCTGAAAATCTTTTGGAGCTTTGAAGATTGGTCGCAAGTCCCTCTTTTTTTTTCAGCGCCCTTGTGTCATTTTGGTCGCTGACCGGCCATAACTCAAGTCCTCGACTTACGAGCAGAACTGAGCTCAACATTTCTGTCGCTAAGCAAGACAGCTGTGAAGTGAGTTTGGCCCCACGTTATGACATTTCTGGCCACCGTCATTCAGTAAATCCCTGCAGTCGTTAAGTGAGCAACACGGTTGTTAAGCAAATTAGGCTTCCCTCATTTCAGAGGGTCACAAAAGGGGGAGGGTCGCGTGACGCCAGGATACTGCGACCGTCACAAATGTGGGACAGTTGCCAAGCATCTGAAGTTTGATGGTGTGACCCGGGGGGGGGGGAGAGAGAATGCTGCAAGGGTCGTAAGTGTGGGAAAATGGTCACAAGTCACATATTTCAGTGGCATTGTGAACTTCGGTCACTAAATGGACCGAATGTGGTTCTGTATTTCTTCTGTTCCTCTTGGGGTGGCTGGTTCAGCTATTGCTGCTCTTCACTTCCCCTTTCTGTAGCTTGTAGTTAATATGTATGAATAGACAATAACAGCCTGGCTTCCGAAATCCCTGGAGCTTTTAAGAAGAGGCTGGGCAGTCACTTGTCTGAGATGGTAGAGGGCTTCCTGCTTCAGCAGGGGGTGGACTAGAAGACCTCCAAGGTCCCTTCCAGTTCTGTTTTGTTCTGTTCTGCTCTACTCTACTCTGCTCTATTCTGTTCTGCTCTATCTCTATTCTTTTTCTATTCTATTCTAATTTCTATTCTATTCTGTTCTGCTCTAATTCTATTCTGTTCTGTTCTGCTCTACTCATGACAAAATAAGATAACCTTTATTGTCATTTTTTTTACTGTGGGCACAAAGGCACACATCAAAAATGAAACTTAGTTGTCGTTATTAATTGCGAAGTCGTGTCCGACCCATCGCAACCCCCTGGACCACGTTCCTCCAGGCCTTCCTGTCCTCTACCATCTTCTGGAGTCCATTGAAGCTCACGCCTCCTGCTTCAGTGACTCCATCCAGCCATCTCATTCTCTGTCGTCCCCTTCTTCTATTGCCCTCCATCTTTCCCAGCATTAGGCCCTTCTCCAGGGAGTCCTTCCTTCTCATTAGGTGGCCAAAGTATTTGAGTTTCCACTTCAGGATCTGGCCTTCTAAAGAGCAGTCGGGGTTGATCTCTTCTAGGACTGACCGGTTTGAACGCCTTGCAGTCCAAGGGACTCGCAGGAGTCTTCTCCAGCACCATAGTTCAAAGGCCTCAATTCTTTGGCGCTCAGCCTTTCTTATGGTCCAACTTTCACAGCCATACATTGCAACTGGGAAAACCATGGCCTGGACTATACGCACTTTTGTTGGCAGGGTGATGTCTCTGCTTTTTAGTATGCTGTCTAGATTTGCCATAGCTTTCCTCCCCAGGAGCAAGCGTCTTTTAATTTCTTGGCTGCCGTCCCCATCTGCGGTGATCTTGGAGCCCATAAAAATAAAATCTGTCACTACCTCCATTTCTTCCCCATCTATTTGCCAGGAATTGAGAGGGCTGGATGCCATGATCTTGGTTTTCTTGGTTGCCCACTCTCAAAGTGAAACACATGCATGACACACACCTAAACATACTATATACAACACATGTATACACCCATACCCCTACATGTACATGACAAATAAATATTAAACACTGTCCTTCTTGAATATATAACGGATGGAGGAAGCTGGAGAGTTCACAAATTACCCACCTTACGAACAGCCAGCCCCATCCTTTCCTTCCTTCAGCGGGCTGGGCCATTTCCTCCACCTTTCCTCCGCCTCGGTTTCTATTAGTAGCTGGGACTAATCCTCTTTTATCCCCAAGCCGCCGCCAGCTGGCGCCTCTCTGCCCCCTCCCCACGGGAGCCCTGCCGGGGCAAGGGGGCTCTGCTCCCCACCTCTCCCCGGCCCGACCCCTGCAGGCAGCCAGCTCCCCCTCTGCTGCGGCCAGCCCTGTGAGGTAGGCCAGGCTATCGGGCATCTAGGCCCAGTGTGAGGCCAGGAGAGCAGCCCCCTCCAAGTTTGGGGGGGGTCCCTTCGCTGCCTTGCCATGCCATGGGGCAGAGCTGGAAAGCAGGGGGCGAAGGGGGGTTGTCCCCCGTTTGTCATCGGATGGACCCCCGCTCCTCCCCAGGAAAAGCCAGAAAGGGCGCAGGACTCGCACCTGGACCCACGATTGCGGCCTCCCATCGTTTTCCAAAGGAAGGGGGATTCCACCATGCTCAATAGTAGTAACTGTGAGAGGGACCTCCGAGTCCTAGTAGACAATCACCTAAATATGAGCCAGCCGTGTGCTGCAGCTGCCAAAAAGGCCAACACAGTGCTAGGCTGCATTAACAGAGGGAAAGAATCAAGATCACGTGAAGTGTTAATACCACTCTTCAATACCTTGGTAAGGCCTCACTTGGAATCCTGCATCCAGTTTTGGTCACCACGATGTAAAAAAGATGTTGAGACTCTAGAAAGAGTACAGAAAAGAGCAACAAAGATGATCAGGAGACTGGAGGCTAAAACATAGAAGGAACGGTTGCTAGAATTGGGTATGTCTAGTCTAATGAAGAGAAGGACGAGGGGGGACATGAGAGCAGTCTTCCAGTATCTCAGGGGCTGCCATAAAGAAGAGGGAGTCAAGCTATTCTCCAAAGCCCCTGAAGGCAGGACAAGAAGCAATGGGTGGAAACTCATCAAGGAGAGAAGCAACCTAGAACTAAGGAGAAACTTCCTGACAGTTAGAACAATTAACCAGTGGAACCACCTGCCTCCAGAAGCGGTGAATGCTCCAACACTGGAAGTTTTTAAGAAGAGACTGGGCAGGCATTTGTCTGAAATGGTGTAGGTTTTCCTGCCTGAGCAGGGGGTTGGACTAGATGACCTCCAAGGTCCCTTCCAACTTTACTACTATTATTATTACACCAGCCACCCGCCCAGTTCTGGGCTGTGTTCACAGGATCGCTCATCCGATCCGGGCGACGGTCACGCAAGTTGGTTCAGCCACTTCAGACTCCACCCCGTGCAGGCGGCACGGATGGGACTTGTAGTCCAACGCCTCTCCCGGGATTCCTGCCTTCCCGGGGTGGGGTTTGCCTTCGGGGGACACACCCACCACTTTTCGGGGTCGCCTCTTTGACCCACAAACCAGCCCGAAAGAGAAAACTTTCCGACACGCCCCCCCCCCCAATTTAGAGCCCAAAAAGCTTCCCTGACCCGGATCGGCGGGTTGTGTGAACTCAACTGAAGACCCCTCCCCGTTTCCTCGAAACCCTCCCCCCTATCGTCCCCCCGCCCGGGCTTTCCAAAGCAACGCAGCGCAGCGGCACTAATGAAGCTTGATCGCGGCCGGCAGGGGGGGCAGGGGGGCGAGTGACCCCGGCCGGGTTGGACCCTTAATGAGATAGTGGCGGGGGGGGGAGAGCAGGACAAGAAGCAACGGATGGAAACTCATCAAGGAGAGAAGCAACCTGGAACTAAGGAGAAACTTCCCGACAGTGAGAACAATTCACCAGTGGAACGGCTCGCCACCAGAAGTTGTGGATGCTCCAAGACTGGAGGTTTTTAAGAAGAGATCGGACAACAAATCGGATAGGGTCTTCTGTTGGAGCCGGGGGCTGGACTAGAAGACCTCCAAGGTCTCTTCCGTTATTCTCTTAAAACTCTTGCAGTTCCTGCAACTGTTCATCATACGATTTCTGAAATAATCTGATGGGGCCTGGAAAGAGGGTCTTTTTTTTCTAGTGGCCCCTCTGGACCCTCAATGGCCTGGAAATAAGGGCAGCTCCCTCTATGCTACTTTTCCAAAAGGCCCTGAGAAATAGGGTGGAGACCCCAGCCCCATTTCGGAGCTAATCAAGTGACTCAGGTGATTGTCTTTGTGGAGTGTGGAGTGTGGGGGGGGGGTTTCTGTGGCTTTTACATGGACGGTTTTCAATCAGCTGGAAAGGAGCTTGGAGGTCATCTAGTCCAACCCCCTGCTGAAGAAGGAGATCCTATTTCAGGGGTCTTCAAACTTGGCCCTTTTCGGACTTGTAGACTTCAACTCCCAGAATTCCTCAGCCAGGCACGCGTGCCTGGCTGAGGAATTCTGGGAGTTGAAGTCCACAAGTCCGAAAAGGGCCAAGTTTGAAGACACCTGCCCTAGCCTAGACCATTTCAAACAAGTGGCCGTCCGGTCTTTTCTTTTTTTTTATTGAAAATTTTTAAAATTTTTACAAAAAAACAACCCTACCCGACCCACCCCAACCCTCCCACTCTGTCCCCCAACCTTCCCAGAGCTGAATATAAGCTTAATTAGAATTTCTTAAAATCTTAAAAAAATAAAAAAAGTATAAACCATAGATAAGTCTAAATACATTACATAAACAACTTATAGAATGATTAACAATAATATATGTGTAAAAAAAGCATAAATATTAGAAAAGAAAAATGCTTAAAAAGAAAAGAATAAAGAAAAAGAAAGAAGAAAAGAGATATAAGAGAATAAAATAAAAATAAGAAATATAAGGAAAGAGAAAAAGATACAATCTATAAAATATTAAAATTTATATATAAGTTATTGAAAAACTAAGTAATATTTTTTTACATCCAACTTATGTTGTATAAAATCTATCCATTTTTCCTATACCGCAAAAAACTTCTCTTGCGATTGATCCTTTAAAAAAGCCGAAATCTTTGCCATTTCCGCCAAATAAGAAACTTTAAAAAACCACTCTTGCAAAGTAGGCAAAGATTCCTTCTTCCAATATTGCCCTACTAACAACCTTGCGGCTGTGATTAAATTTAACATCAGTATAACCTCCTTAGTACGGTCTTTTCTTAAAAACCTCCAGTGAGATTTTTTTTTTTTTTAAATGTTGTATGCTGCTTGGGATCACTGAACTATGAGAGTCGGGTGGCCATGTAAATCTATTTCATAAATAAATTCTCTCTTCATGATTTTCTTTTTTTTTAATGTTTCCACCAGTTACTCTCCCAGTAACTGTGAGAGGGACCTTGGAGTCCTAGTGGACGATCCCTGGACCACGAGCCAGCCGTATGCAGCAGCAGCAGCCAAAAAAGCTAACACAGTCCTGGGTTGAATAAACAGAAGCATAGAATCAAGAAGTATTACTACCGCTTTATAAAGCCTTAGTCAGGCCACACCAGGAATACCTGCATCCAGTTTTGGTCACCACATTACAAAAAAAGACGTTGAGATTTTGGAAAAAAAAACCACAGAGAACAACGAAAGTGATTAAAGGCCTGGAGACTAAAACACACAAAGGACAGTTGCAGGATTTTGGTTTGCCTAGTCCAGGGGTGACATGATAACAGTCTTCCAATATTTGAGGGGCTGCCACAAAGAAGAGGAGGGGGTCAACATATTTTCCAAAGCACCAGAGGGCAGGACAAGAAACAATGGATGGAAACAAATCAAGGAGAGAAGCAACCTAGAACTAAGGAGAAATTTCCTGGTAGGAAGGACAATTAACCAGTGGAACTACCTGCTTCCAGAAGTTGTAGATGCTCCAACACTGGAGGTTTTTAAGAAGAGACTGGACAGCCATTTGTCTGAAATGGTATAGGGTTTCCTGCCTGAGCAGGGGGTTGGACTAGATGACCTCCAAGGTCCCTTCCAACTCCATTCTGATTGATAACCCCACGCAAGCCAGGAGCAAGCAGACCCTTTCAACTATTCAGCCTGATTTTCTTGGCTGATTACCCTCCAAAGGAATCTGGAAACATTTATTTCCCCACCATCACTACCAAGGGAGTCGAATTTAGCCTTAATTGAATTCAGTATCCCCCCCCCCCGGAATCGTTTTAAAATGGTTGATCTGAACGAGACTGAATTTTTTAAAAATTAATGAGGATAATAATGATGCAAAGGTTTTGGGTCCTCCCCCCCCCCAATAGCAGAAGCCACAAATTGGCTTTTAATAATGTGTGTGAATTGAAAAAAAGGGAATAATAAATGATAATAATGTTGGATACCATTCTAAATTTCTTACCACTACAGAAAGACATCTTTTAACATCTCCAAACCCCAGAATGATCAATTTCCTAGTACAGGGAGGTCTCAATTTATAACCGTTCTGTTCTGTTCTATTTATTCCATATTCTATTCCAGTGATGGCGAACCTTTTAGAGACCGAGTGCCCAAACTGCAACCCAAAACCCACTTACGCATCGTCGGGTGCCGGGTGGGCATGGCCCATTGGCTGGGCGTGGCCTATCGGCTGGGCATGGCCCATTGGCTGGGCATGGCTGCTGTGATAACGGCAGACTGGGTGGGACTAAAAAGTTCAATCAATCAATTCCAACTTTGCAAGATTTTTTTTCCCCGCTAGAAGTTGAAACTGATTGATTGATTGATCCTTTTTTTGTTGCACACGGCAAAAGGTTTTATAAAATCCAGCTGAAGGCCTAGGATTGGGGTGACGGCATGCATGCCCACAGAGAGAGCTCTGCATGCCACCTCTGGCACCCATGCCATAGGTTCGCCACCACGGTTCTATTCTATTCTTTATTCCACATTCTATTCTATTCTTTATTCCATATTCTTTTCTATTTATTCCATATTCTATTCTATTCCACATTTTATTCTATTCTTTATTCCACATTCTATTCTATTCTTTATTCCATATTCTATTCTATTCCATATTCTATTTATTCCATATTCTATTCTATTCTATTCTTTATTCCACATTCTATTTATTCCATATTCTATTCTATTCAATATTCTATTCTATTTATTCCATATTCTATTTATTCTATATTCTATTCTATTCTATTCTATTCTATTCTATTCTATTCTATTCCGTTGCTTTTTAAAAGGCAGGTTGAGACTGCTATTTTCCTTCTAATCTTTCAAAAAAAACACAAGAAGAGGGGGGAAAAGCATTTTAGACCACAGTGTTTTTCTTTTGAACTTTAATGGGGCTGATGACCAGATGTAGCTTCCCGGGCAAACATCAAAGGGATTTTTTCCCAGCCAAACTCAAGGAAGGCAATGGCTGAAGAAATCTTCAGAAGAGGCATGGAGGCTGCAGAGCTTCAGGGTGACCCCCCCAAATCCACGGGGCAGTCCTTGGCTCCCTCCACCCCCTCCATTAACACTGCGCATATATTCACCCGTGCTCGTTTTGAGTAAGCATCGTCTCCATCCATCTAACAAACTCAAGGAAGATCAAAGCAGTCTGTTTGTGTATGTGTATGTGTGTGTGTGTCTCACTCTTTCTCCCCTGAAGGTGGAAGACACCCCAAAAATCAAAATACTGCATAAAGCCGTGTTCCCCAAACTTTTAGTGGTTTTTCTTGGGCAATGTGACATGAGCCCATGAATCAATCACAACAGCGATGTCAAAACTCACTTAGTGTTTGACCTCCAGTGAGTAAAACGGACTGATAAAAGAGATTTGGGGTAATTTTATTTATTTACATTGGGTGCTTGTGTGCATGTAACACAGCTAATACTCCCTCCTCATCCTATTCTACCAAGAAAAGTCTTATGAGGTGGGAGGGGCTGAGTGTGTGGGACTAAGGCAGGGGTAGGCAACCTTGGCATTTTTAGGACTCGTGGACTTCAACTCCCAGAATTCCTGAGCCAGCATGAGGGAACTATGGCCCCTTCATGACTGGTGGACTTCAACTCTCAGAATTCCTGAGCCAGCATGAGGGAACTATGGCCCCTTCATGACTGGTGGACTTCAACTCTCAGAATTCCTGAGCCAGCCTGGCTCAACTTGGAAACCTCTCCCTTTTCCCTCAGTGTGGCTGGCTCAGGAATTCTGGGAGTTGAAGTCCACCAGTCATAAAAGAGCCAAGGTTGCTTACCCCTGCCCAAATGCCTGAATTTTGATCATGTGACCGTTTGGAAAAAATATTTAAATATTTAAACCAGGAGTCTTCAAACTTGGCCCTTTTATGACTGGTGGACTTCAACTCCCAGAATTCCTCAGCCAGCATGGGGGAACTATGGCCCCCTCATGACTCGTGGACTTCACCTCCCAGAATTCCTGAGCCAGCATGGGGGAACTATGGCCCCCCTTTAGGACTCGTGGACTTCAACTCCCAGAATTCCTCAGCCAAGGTGGGGGAACTATGGGCCCCTCATGACTCGTGGACTCCAACTCCCAGAATTCCTGAGCCAGCACGGCTCAGCTTGGAAACTTCTCTGTCCCCTCAGAGTGGCCTAAAGTGGAACTAGAACTCCGTCCCGTGATTTTTCTTTCTTTTTCTTTTCCTTCCTTCCTTCCTTTCCTTCCTTCCTTCCTTCCTAACTCTTGTAAAAGCCCTGGTGGCTCAGTGGTTAGAATGTAGCATTGCAGGCAAATTCTGCCCACTGCCAGCAGTTCGATCCTGTCTGGCTCAAGATTGACTGTTGCAAGCGTCCCTGTGGTCGCGTAATCTAAATTCAGACATTTGGCAACTGGCTCTTATTTACAACAGTCGCAGCGTCACAGGATCCCTTTTTGCGATTTTCTGACAAGCAAAGTCCATGGGGAAGCCAGATTCACTTAACAACCGTGTGACTAACTAAACAACTGCAACGATTCACATAAGAACTTGAAGCCAGAAAGGTTGTAAAACGAGGCAATGCTCGCTTAGCTGTCTTGCCGATCAGTGGAAACTTTGGGCTCTAATGTGGTTGTAAGTTGAGGATTTCCTGTGTTGAGTTTTGCTGTTAGAATTTGCAGCAAATCTCTAGTTGACCACAAGATGGCACCAAAGATATATATTTTTTAAAAAAATCCCTCTTTGCTGCCACCCAGTGGTCGCTTGGAGACTAACAGCCTAAACTGACAGCCTCAATTTCTAGTTAAGTGGACCCGTGAAGGAGTCTGTGGCCTCTGAATGTGCTCTACGGTTTTGAAGGCAAACCATGGGAAGGATTTATTTTTTTAGATCAAAATCATCTCATTGATCAAGAAAAATGACAAATTTGTTGCAGAGCTTCCAGCTCAAATTTGGAGATCCTTTATTTTGATTGTTAAAAGGGCGCCACTCAGTCCTCTGCCTGCGGGGATCGTGGTAGGACTCCTGCAAAATAAAGGAAAAGAGAATGAAGCAAGTTCCTTAGCTGGAAAGGAGGGGGGGGAAGGGCTCCCGTCTCCATGGATGGGCTGTTATGGTTCTGGCTAATGAAACACTTCAAAGAACTTCCAGGCATTTATTTTCCTAAAAGTCTTTTATTGTTGCAAAATGTCAGCACAGGCATAACGGGGTCTATGCTAAGATCTAAGTTCTCTTCCTCTGAGCAGTTCAATTATCAGCATGTTCCCTCCCTAAATTAGCCCTCATACCTCACATTATTCAATTAGTGTGAAGGTCAAAGGTTTCCTTCCTCTTTCTTTCCCCGGGCTTTACCCTCCACCCCCTTCTGCTCTGTATTAACCCCATAAATACCAGACAGTTCTACATATTGTCAAAAGCAAGAATATACAATATTTGCAGCGTTGACAGGGGCTTTGTCATGGGCCAATGGTTCTCCTAGCCCAGAGGACCCCCCCAGCTTTAATTTTATGTGATTCCAGAGAACCTTAAAAAACACTAGATGAGGTTAGCCACCTGATCGTAGTAGCACTAGTGATGTTACCCAGTCTGGTCATGAAACGTCTGCAAGAAAGCCACCAGCCTCAGAGAGCACCAAGCAATTCACAGAGAGAGACATCCAGATAAGCAGGGATTAACCCCAGACAAACTTTTATTTATTTTATTTTTAAAATTTATAAACTGCCCCACTCCCGTAGGACTCTGAGCGACTAACAATAAAAACAACATAAAACATGACAAACAAACAGTACAATTACAGTCATCCAGGGGTCAGATTTTATAAACCCCAGGCCTGCCGGAAAAGCCAGGTCTTAAGCAGCTTACGGAAAACCAACAGGGCGGGAGCGGTTCTAATCTCCAGGGGGAGCTGGTTCCAAGACGTGGGCGCCATCACAGAGAAAGCCCTCCTCCGCGGCCCCGCCAAATGGCACTGCTTGGCCGACGGGGCCTGAAGGAGGCCCAGCCTGTGGGATCTAATCGGACGTAGGGAACTATGAGGTAGTAGGCGGTCTCGCAAATAGCCTGGCCCTGAGCCATATAGAGCTTTAAAGGTAATAACCAACACCTTGAATCGGACCCGGAGACCAATAGGCAACCAGTGCAGCTCACGGAGGATAGGTGTAACGTGGGTGTACCGAGGAGCACCCGTTATCACTCGCACGGCTGCATTCTGGACCAACTGTAGTCTCCGAATACTTTTCAAGGGTAGCCCCATGTAGAGCGCGTTGCAGTAGTCCAGACGTGAGGTGACAAGGGCGTGAGTGACTGTAAGGAGAGCCTCCCGGTCCAGGTAGGGTCGCAACTGGTGCAACAGGCGAACTTGTGCAAAGGTCCTCCCAGCCACAGCCGTCAAATGATGTTCCAAATTCAGCTGTGGATCAAGGAGGACACCCAAGTTGCGAACCCGCTCCGAAGGGGGTATATTTTCCCCCGCAAGAGTCAACGCTGGACAATCGACATGATCCTTGGGAGGCAACATCCAAAGCCACTCGGTCTTGTCAGGATTGAGCCTGAGTCTATTAACCCCCATCCAGACCCTCACGGCTTCAAGGCAAACAATCAACCAATATCCCAATCAAGGAAGTACCAAGGGGAAAAAAAAACACTCTCCCACCAAAACGGACAGGGCAAGCCACTAGTGGATTGAACAGAGTCGATAAACTCGCCGTGCCTCATTTTACGGCTTTCACCACCGTTAAGCAAATCACTGCAGTTCTTAGTGAATCACATGGTCATTAAATAAATCAGGCTTTCCCCCATTGCTTGTCGGAAGTTGGCTGGGAAGGTGACACCCCCCTCCAAATGGTGCAATGACATGCCAGTTGCCAGATGCCCAAATTTTGACCACGTGACCACGGGGGAGGGGGGCGCTGCAACAGCCGTGAAGAGTGAAAACTGGTCACAAATTCCTTTTTGTTTCCAGGGCTGCTGTGATTTGAAACGGTCACTATTCTGGAACGTATAGCCTAATGTAACCCTAACTAGAGAGCAAGTGTCAGTAGGTGAGAATATCTGGCAGTTATTGGGTTAAATGCTAGGTATGTTGATGGGTCAGTGGGAGGAGTCCCAAAAGGTCATTGGGAGACTTCCTGGACACAAGCCAGATGGGAATCTCTTTGTCTGTAAGAAGCATGGGCCATGGAAGGTCACACAATGAGCTTGAGTCGTTATAAAGATGGTATGGAAAAGAGCATCATACTTTTACCTAAAGAAATGGTCTAAAGAAATGGACAAAGGATGTATTTTCCAGGAGTATCAACCACAGCGTGAATGCAAATAATCTTTCTAATAAAATATATTTTTTGTTTATTATGAGATCGCTTCTTTTGAGTTATCTATCTGACTTGATTTAAAAGAAGGCATTTTATATCAGAGTCAGAATAGTCACTAAAGAAATGGTTAAGTCGAGGGCTGCCTGCATTGGGAATTTTGGCAGAAAAATAAAGCCCCTTCCCTCATCTAAAAGAGCCGCCCCTGAATGAGATGGGTGGCAGTCAAAAATCAATCAAAAATCCCCAAATCCGAAATCAAATTTAAAATTCAAAATAAAAAAATAAGTCTCAAAATCCAAAATCCCTCAATCAAAAATCAAAAACTGGAAAACAAAAAACAAAAATGCCCAGAATAAAAAAAATCTCACAATCAAAAATCAAAAAAAATCCCCAATTCAAAATTCAAAATAAAATCAAAAATCCCAATTAAAAATAAAATCAAAAATCCAAATTCAAAATAAAAAAAATCTAAATCTCAAAATCAAAAATCCCCAAATCCAAAATCAAAAACCAGAAAACAAAACAAAACAAAAAAATGCCCAAATGCCCAAATCCAAAATCTCAAAATCAAAAACCAAAATCTCAAATCCCCAACTCATAATTCAAATCCCAAAATCCCAAATCTCCAATTTAAAATTCAAATTCAAAATTCTAAAATCTTCAAAATTCGAAATTTTAAATTCAAACATCTTCAGAATTCAAAATTCAAAACCAAAATCTCAAAATCAATACCCCCAACCTCCCCCTTCGTGGCCCACCCGTTGGAGGGGAGGGGGCGGACTTGTAAAGTTGAAACCGGCTCCGCTGTCCGGCGTTTGGCCTATTTCCCAGAATGCCTCTGAGCCCCTTTTAGGGACAGAGGGTATTCCAATATGGAGGTGGGGTGGGGTGAAGAGGGTCTGCCCTGGGCTTTGTCCCCGGGTGTGCCCACCTGCTCCGAAAAGAAAGGCAAGGAAGGGCCATGGAATGCAGGTAAGCAGCTTCCATCTCAGGCACCTGGGGGCGGGGAGCCCCGAATCTAGCCACTGGACCCCTCCCTCCAAGAAAGCCATGTAGATCATCCTGTCTTCCATTTTGCAAGCGCACCTGTAAGCTTTACCCATGCCCACTGACACCCCCTCTCCCACAGGTGGCTTGGGACACCCCTCCACACACACACACACACACACATACACACACACAGGCGGGACTCGACCACCTACCTTCGTGGGAAGCGGCGGAGGCGACGCTGGCAGCCCGTCCGGTGAGGTCACTCAAGACGCTGTCCACCGTCCGGTGGTGCTTCAGAAACCAGGGCCGGATGAAGCTGCGGTAGAGCACCTGGGAGCCGTTCCACGAAAAGGGCGCCATGCACCAGAGCAGGAAGAGGCACTGGGGAGGGGGGGCGTAGCAGAGGGTCCGTAGCGTGAGGATCTACCCGGGAAGGGGAGGGGTCTCTAGGAATTCCCCCTGCGCCTGATCCGGCCTGCGTCGACGGCGGGAAGCCAACTCTGGCCCCAGCCTCCCACGGGCACCCTCAGATAGACTACCCCTGAACATGGAGGGTCTGGGGACCATCGCCATGGATGAATGACCAGAGTGGATCCGGTGAGGGCAAGGGACACCCCCCCCCCCGCCAGCTCTTTCCCGGGCTCCCGCCCAGCCTGCCTGCCTCCCTCCCTTCCCGTTTACCTTGCCAGCGTAGTAGAAGGGAAACCAATAGAGAAAGGTGTCGGAGAAGAATTCCACCACGCTGAAGGTGCCGTAGACCACCCAATAGGTCAGCCAGGTGGTGTCATCCTCCTTGGCCGGGCTCTCGATGGCGCGGATGCTGAAACCGAGACAGGGAGAGTCGATAGCCAGAGCGCTTTAGACTTATATCCCGCTTCACAGCAGTTCCACAGCCCCCTCTAAGCGGTTTACAAAGTCGGCATATTTGCCCCTAACCGTCGGGGTCCTCATTTTACCGGCCTCGGAAAGACGGAAGGACGAGTCAACCTGGAGCCGGTCAGGATCGAACTGCTGGCAGTGGAATGCAGAATTAGCCTGCAGTACCACCTGCTGACCACCGCGCCACCAGAGTTCAGAAGCCAGCTTCACTTAACGGCCGTGTGACTAACTTAAGAGCTGGTCGTAAAATGGGGCAAAGCTCGCTTGACTGTTTCACGGAGCAGTGAAAAGGTTGGCCTCCGTTCTGATCGTTATCTGAGGACCATCTGTAACGAATTCGCTCTTCCCTTCACCCCTCGCATTTTAAGCCCTGTCTAGCTGACCTCAGGGGAGCCCCAAACGGGGAGTGGGGGCTGCGCTCAGTTCGAGTCAAGCTATTCTCCAAAGCACCGGAGGGCAGGAGAAGAAGCGAGGGATGGAAACTAATCGAGGAGATAAGCGACTTGGAACTCAAGAGAAACTTCCTGACAGTGAGGCCAATTAATCAGTGGAACTACTTGCCACCAGAAGTTGTGAATCAGTGGAACTACTTGCCACCAGAAGTTGCCGCTGGAACGTTTTTAAGAAGAGATTGGAGAGGCAATTTGTCTGAAATGGCCTAGGGTTTCCTGCCCGAGCAGGGGGTTGGACTAGATGACCTCCAAGGTCCCTTCCAACTCTGTTATCCTATTCTGTTCTATTCTCCTCTCGCGGGGAGACTTACGAGACATAAGCCGGGTAGAGGAAGCCGATGAGGTTGCAGATCAGGGAGGCCCCATAGCCAAACATCAGGTAGAGTCCCACGAAACTAAGGAAACCTGCAGGGGACGTAACACAATAAACAGGGTTTAGTTCACACACACACTCACACACACACTTTTTGTGTCAGCCGGTCAGGATTCCTCAGTCCTGATGCGCCATTAGGAGGTTTTTATCCTAAGCCCATCATCACAGCTCCAGCGCAAGGAAGCCTGGCCGGGTTTAGCCCCCGTTTTTGGGTTGAAAGCGGTTTGAGGGGAGGGAAAAAAAAAAGTGATTTTATTGCAGAGAAGACAAAACTGAGCAGAACTAAGAGAAAGCTCTGTTTCTTGCTTCCCTTCCTTTCCTTCTCTTCTATCTCCTTCCTATCTTCTCCTTTCCCTTCTTCTTCCCCTCCCTCCCTTCCTCTCCCCTTCTCTTCCCTTCCTCTCCATGTCCTTGCTTCTTCCTTTCTTTCTTTCTTTTTTTCTTTCTTTCTTTCTTTCCTTCCTTCCTCTCTTCCTTCCCTTCCTCTCCATTTCCTTGCTTCTTCTTCCCTTCCTTCCTCTCCATTTCCTTGCTTCTTTCCTTCTTTCTTTTTTCCTTCCTTCCTTCCCTTCCTCTCCATTTCCTTGCTTCGTCTTCCCTTCCTCTCCATTTCCTTGCTTCTTCTTCCCTTCCCCTTCCTTCCTCTCCATTTCCTTGCTTCTTTCCTTCTCTCTTTCCTTCCTTCCTCTCTTCCTTCCCTTCCTCTCCATTTCCTTGCTTCTTCTTCCCTTCCCTTCCTTCCTTCCTCTCCATTTCATTGCTTCTTCCCTTCCTTTCTTCCTTCCCTTCCTCTCCATTTCCTTGCTTCTTTCCTTCTTTCTTTCTTTCCTTCCTTCCTTCCCTTCCTCTCCATTTCCTTGCTTCATTTTCCCTTCCTCTCCATTTCCTTGCTTCGTCTTCCCTTCCTCTCCATTTCCTTGCTTCTTCTTCCCTTCCCTTCCTTCCTTCCTCTCCATTTCATTGCTTCTTCCCATCTCTTTCCTTCCTTCCTTCCTTCCTTCCTTCCTCTCTTCCTTCCCTTCCTCTCCATTTCCTTGCTTCTTCCCTTCCCCTTCCTTCCTTCCTCTCCATTTCATTGCTTCTTCCCGTCTCTTTCTTTCCTTCCTTCCTTCCTTCCTTCCTCTTCCTTCCCTTCCTCTCCATTTCCTTGCTTCTTCCCTTCCCCTTCCTTCCTTCCTCTCCATTTCATTGCTTCTTCCCGTCTCTTTCTTTCCTTCCTTCCTTCCTTCCTTTCCTCTCCATTTCCTTGCTTCTTCCCTTCCCCTTCCTTCCTTCCTCTCCATTTCCTTGCTTCTTTCCTTCTCTCTTTCCTTCCTTCCTCTCTTCCTTCCCTTCCTCTCCATTTCCTTGCTTCTTTCCTTCTCTTTCTTTCCTTCCTTCCTTCCTCTCTTCCTTCCCTTCCTCTCCATTTCCTTGCTTCTTCTTTCCTTCCCTTCCTTCCTTCCTTCCTCTCCATTTCATTGCTTCTTTCCTTCTCTCCTTCCTTCCTTCCTTCCTTCCTTCCTTCCTTCCTTCCTTTCCTCTCCATTTCCTTGCCATTTCTTCCCTTTCCTCTCTTCCTTCCCTTCCTTCTTCTTCACCATCCATCCATCCATCCACCCATCCATCCGGTTTATATGGTTGCCCATCTCACTTCAGTCATTCTGGGCAGCACACCAGAAGATGAAAACCCCAGAAATACAATACACAAAATAAAGGACCCAAACAACGGCTCAAAACAACAAGAGCAAGGATAACAACCTAACCCTTGCCCAGGGCCTAAAACCATCCCTATTTCGGTTTGTGTGTTTTGGGCTCCGGCCCAAATCGTATTCATTCTCCCAAGACTTCTGCAAAGGCGTTAAGGCCACGGTGACTTTTAACTGATTTGCTATTTACCCGTTTACTTTTTTCCTCGCAGGGCTAATGTTTATTGTGCCTTTTACAAAATGCTCTGATTGATTGGATTTTAAGCCATTTTTATTCCAGAGTATCCAGAAGAGGGAGGTCTGGAAAAGTTTTTAGGTAAGTTAAAAGTTTTAAGGAAATGAAGCTCTGGGTTTTGTTTGTGTATGGGTTTGTGGGGTTTTTTGGTGCTTCTGCAGGTAGGAGATATGCAGACCCCAGAGGGAGCGTTCACACAAGCAGATATTGACGTAGCTGGACAACAACGAAGCCCTCTGCCTTCTGACGGTCAGGCTGAAGCAGAAACTACGTTTGATCGGAATGTAAACCTCTTTGCAGGCTGAGGATCCAGTGATCCGGGTGGATAATGAGCTTAACGAACTATTTGAAGACTGCTCAGCCTTGTGATGGACACTCGGTCCACCCAAACACAGAGGTGGGGGTGGGGGAGGGATGTCTATGGAGACCCTCAGTCATCCAGGTCAGGGTTGTCCCAAAGGTGCTTTTTCACAAGGTAATTGGACTTTGTTTTTCCTTGAAGATGTTTCGCTTCTCATCCAAGAAGCTTCTTCAGTTCAGTTCTGCAATTCAGCTTCACTTCAGGACAGGAGAAGCTTCCTGGATGAGAAGCGAAACATCTTCAAGGAAAAGCAAAGAGGGTCCAGTTGCCTCTTGAAAAAGCACCTTTGGGGGGTGGAGTGGACTAAAGGAGTGAGTGTGAAATCACATGATGGATGGATGGATGGATGGATGGATGGATAGATGGATGGATGGATAGATAGATAGATAGATAGATAGATAGATAGATAGACAGATAAATAAATGCCGATAAATAGATGAGATAAATGCCAATAGATAGATGACAGACAAATAGATAAATACCAATAGATAGATAGACAGGCAGACAGATAGATAAATAAATACCGATAGATAGATAGATAGATAGATAGATAGATAGATAGATAGATAGATAGATAGACAGACAGACAGACAGACAGATAGATAAATACCAATAGATAGACAGGCAGGCAGACAGATAGATAAATAAATACCAGTAGATAGATAGATAGATAGACAGACAGACAGACAGACAGACAGACAGACAGACAGATAGATAAGTACCAATAGATAGCTAGACAGACAGATAGATAAATACCAATAGATAGAAAGACAGGCGGACAGATAGATAAATAAATACCGGTAGATAGATAGATAGATAGATAGATAGATAGATAGATAGATAGATAGATAGATAGATAGACAGATAGATAAGATAAATACCAATAGATAGATAGACAGACAAATAGATAAATACTAATAGATAGATAGACAGGCAGACAGATAGATAAATAAATACTAGATAGATAGATAGACAGATAGATAGAAAGATAGATAGATAAGTACCAATAGATAGATAGACAGACAGATAGATAAATACCAATAGATAGACAGACAGGCAGACAAATAAATAAATACCGGTAGATAGATAGATAGATAGATAGATAGATAGATAGATAGATAGATAAACAGACAGACAGATAAAAACCAATAGATAGATAAACAGACAGATAAATACTAAGAGAGAGAGAGAGAGAGAGGGAGGGAGGGAGGGAGAGAGAGAAGCAGATAGATGGGTAGATCAATTGCCCCTGTGACTATGAAGGACAGACGGGGGGAAACGAGAGGTCAAGCGAGAAGACCTGAACTCATTGATTGCCTCGCACTGCACCAAAGAAGGACATGCATTCAATTTCAGAGCCACTAGATAAGATTGTTGGCTGAGCAGGGACAAAAATAGCCAGAGAAATAATTGAAGCCTGGGAAAGGGGCCCCTTGTCAGTCAGTAGGAGTGCTGATTTACAATACACACAGCTTATCAGGTCTTAGGGCACAATGGCACAAGGAAACAACAATTAACGACTTAAGATCCGGTCATCAACAGCCTAATTAACAACAAATATCCACCCACAATCAGGCCATGAGCCTGTAATAATAACTGGAAGAATAACATTTTGGTCTCGGTGACCAACCCAAATTGGATCCGGCAACATTATCCTGGGACACTTATCTCTGTCGCCTTCATTTACAATAGATAAACACACACACACACACACACACACACACACACACACACACACACCCCTTTGCCCAAATCATCTAACAATATTCCACAAAGGGCTGATGAAAACTTCCTGGCTGGGGCCTGAGCCTGCAACACAGGAGACAGAGAGAGCCGTGTAGGTGTGTGAAGCACACAAGGAGGGTGTGTGCAGACTGTACTCTGTCCTTCCCGTTTTGTTTCCTCGTGCTGCCTGCTTTCGCTGCACAATCTTTTTGTGCTCAAAAGAGCCGCAAGACAACCGGTAACAATCTGACGGCTCATTAACATCACCTTCCTTTTTTTTTTTCCACGCTTGCTTGCTCGGATGAGTTGTGCTGCACGTGAGAAAGGGACCAAAGGCACAAGCAACCCGGTGGAAGCTTTCATTCTATGTCATTGTTGCACCACTGTCTTAACCTTCCGTAGTCATAGAATCCCTGAGGAGGAAGGGTCTTTGTGCTTCCCCCACCCACCCACCCAGGAGATGCCTCCCATAAACATGGATTAACAGAGAAAAAAAGAGCAACAAAGAGGATCAAGGGACTGGAGGCTAAAACATATAAGGAACGGCTGCTGGAATTGCGTATGTCTAGTTTAACGAAGAGAAGGACGAGGGGGGGACAGGATAGCAGCCTTCCAGTATCTCAGGGGCTGCCCCAAAGAAGAGGGAGTCTCTTCTCCAAAGCGCCGGAAGGCAGGACAAGAAGCAACAGATGGAAACTAATCAAGGAGAGAAGCAACCTGGAACTAAGGAGAAACTTCCTGACAGCGAGAACAATTAACCAGGGGAACAACCTGCCTCCAGAAGTGGTGAATGCTCCAACACTGGAAGTTTTTAAGAAGAGACTGGACAGCCATTTGTCCAAAATGGTCTAGGGTTTCCTGCCTGAGCAGGGGGTTGGACTAGATGACCTCCAAGGTCCCTTCCAACTTTATTATGGATCATTGCACAGTCAGCCAGATGTTCAGACTGGATTTGGCATTTTGTCTACCTATCGAGTCCTTACCCAGGACCTGGGATAGGCAGATGTGGATGTTTGATGGTATTACAGATATCGTCGCAGGATGGAAGCAGTTCCTAATAAGGCTGCCTTTTGCAATTGACTAATAGCGAATTTCTCAATGCCAATGGTGTTCAAGTGGTGCTCCAGTTGTTTTGGGATGCACCTAAGGAGCCTATTACTATTGGTACTACCCTTGCTTGCTTTTGCCACAGAAAGGAGGAAGAGAAGGAGGAGGAGGAGGAGGAGGAGGAGGAGGAGGAGGAGTAGAAGGAGGAGGAGTAGAAGGAGGAGAAGGAGGAGGAGGAGAAGGAGGAGAAGGAGGAGGAGGGGAGGGTATGACAGGAGGTGAGGATGAGGAAGAAGGAGAAGAGGAGGAGGAGGGGGAGGAAGAGGAGGAGAGGGGGAGGAGGATAAGGAGGAGAGTAAGGAGGAGTGTGAGGAGTGGGGAGGAGGAAGGATAAGAGGAGAGAAGGAGGAGGAGAAGTAAGGAGGAGAAGGAGGAGGAGGAGTAAGGAGGAGAAGGATGTGAGGAGGAGGAGGCGGAGAAGAAGGAGGAGAAGGAGGAGGAGGAGGAGGAGAAGGAGGAGGAGAAGGAGGAGTAGAAGGAGGAGGGGGAGGAAGAGGAGGAGGGGGAGGAAGAGGAGGAGGAGGAGAAGGAGGAGGAGAAGAAGGAGTAGAAGGAGGAGGAGGAGAAGGAGGAGGAGAAGGAGGAGGAGAAGGAGGAGAAGAAGGAGGAGAAGGATGAGGAGGAGGAGGAGGCGGAGGAGAAGGAAGAGGAGAAGAAGGAGGAGAAGGAGGAGAAGGAGGAGGAGAAGGAGGAGAAGAAGGAGGAGAAGGATGAGGAGGAGGAGGAGGAGGAGAAGGAAGAGGAGAAGAAGGAGGAGAAAGGAGGAGGAGGAGGAGGAGGAGGAGGAGAAGGAGGAGACGGAGGAGGAGGAGGAGGAGGAGAAGGAGGAGGAGGAGGAGGTAGAAGGAGGAGAAGGAGGAGGAGGAGGAGGAGGGGGAGGAAGAGGAGGAGGAGGAGGAGGAGAAGGAGGAGGAGAAGGGAGGAGAGGAGGAGAAGGATGATGAGGAGGAGGCAGAGGAGAAGGAAGAGGAGAAGAAGGAGGAGAAGGAGGAGAAAGGAGGAGGAGAAAGGAGGAGGAGGAGGAGGAGGAGGAGGAGGAGTAGAAGGAGGAGAAGGAGGAGGAGGAGGAGGAGGAGAAGGAGAAGGAGGAGGAGAAGAAGGAGTAGAAGGAGGAGGAGGAGGGGGAGGAAGAGGAGGAGGAGGAGGAGGAGAAGGAGGAGGAGAAGAAGGAGTAGAAGGAGGAGGAGGAGAAGGAGGAGAAGAAGGAGGAGAAGGATGAGGAGGAGGAGGAGGCGGAGGAGAAGGAAGAGGAGAAGAAGGAGGAGAAGGAGGAGAAAGGAGGAGGAGGAGGAGGAGGAGGAAAAGGAGGAGGAGGAAGAGGAGGAGAAGGAGAAGGAGGAGGAGGAGGAGTAGAAGGAGGAGAAGGAGGAGGAGGAGGAGGAGGAGGAGGAGGAGGAGAAGGAGGAGGAGAAGAAGTAGAAGGAGGAGGAGGAGGAGAAGGAGTAGAAGGAGGAGGAGGAGGAGAAGGAGGAGGAGAAAGGAGGAAGAGAAGGAGGAGGAGGAGGAGGAGTAGAAGGAGGAGAAGGAGGAGGAGAAGGAGGAGGAGAAAGGAGGAGGAGAAGGAGGAGGAGAAGGAGGAGGAGGAGGGGGAGGAGGAGGAGGAGGAGGAGGAAGAGAAGGAGGAGGAGGAAAAGAAAGAGGACCTCCAGGAGATCCAGCTGCCTTCAACATCCCCGCTTAAAAGCCCAGCAAGCCAAAGGTTCCCAAAGCCAAAGTCCAGCAGTTTGCAATCAACTCGGCCTGGGCACTGAGCCCACTCCGAGCAAACGTTCAGGGCAGGGCCAAAAGGAGACCTTTCTCTCCCCCCCCCCGCCCTCCCCACCCCCAAAACCCTGGAAATGGAGGCAAGTGTCCCTTTGGTAAGGCCTGGGAGAAGCTTCGGGGAGGGCAGCACCAGAGGCCGGAAGCCTCAAAGGCCAGGCCCTGCCTTGGCGACTAAAGTTCCAGGGGTAGGCAACCCTGGCTCTCTTATGACTCGTGGACTTCAACTCCCAGAATTCCTGAGCCGGCCACGCTGAGGGGAAAGGGAGAGGTTTCCAAGCTGAGCCAGGCTGGCTCAGGAATTCTGGGAGTTGAAGTCCACGAGTCATGAGAGGGCCATAGTTCCCCTATGCTGGCTCAGGAATTCTGGGAGTTGAAGTCCATGAGTCATGAGGGGGCCATAGTTCCCCCATGTTGGCTCAGGAATTCTGGGAGTTGAAGTTCACGAGTCATAAAGGGGCCATAGTTCCCCCATGCTGGCTGAGGAATTCTGGGAGTTGAAGTCCACGGTCATGGGGCGCCATAGTTCCCCCATGCTGGCTCAGAAATTATGGGAGTTGAAGTCCACAAGTCATGAGGGGGCCATAGTTCCCCCATGCTGGCTCAGGAATTCTGGGAGTTGAAGTCCACGAGTCATGAGGGGGCCAATGTTTCCCCATGCTGACTCAGGAATTCTGGGAGTTAGTCCCCAAGTCATGAGGGGGCCATAGTTCCCCCATGCTGGCTCAGGAATTCTGGGAGTTGAAGTCCACGAGTCATGAAGGGAGCATAGTTCCCCCATGCTGGCTCAGGAATTCTGGGAGTTGAAGTCCCCAAGTCATAAAAGGGCCACGGTTCCCCATTCCTGTTCTAGTAATAGCAACAGGAAGAGGTTTTAATGCCAGAGAATCAGGCCTGTGCACTAATTAGTTGACCAAGGTTATTTCTGCTTTCCTCACAACTAGAGAACCCAGCTCTGAGCCACTCTGGAATTAATTAGCTCAAGCAGGTCTTGAATATGCAACAGCATTCTGTGAACAGGGTTATTTTTGCAAACTGAGCATCAAGCAGATTACGGCCTCATCAGATGTTTCCCAGCCCTGTCTAGCCTCAGGTGGCAACAGGTTTACCTGCAAGGGGGAAAAAATAAGAATAGACCAAAAAAAAATCCCTCATGTTTGCAAAACAAGGGCCGGTGGAACTCATTGCCACAAGTTTATTCATTGGGCCCCAAAAAACCAAGGGAGAACATGCCAAGAAAACGAAGCATCTCTGAAGCTTGAACAACAAGAAGTGATAGTACTGCTTTATATGGGGAGGCCACACTTGGCATCTGCGTACAGTTTTGGTCACCACGATGTAAAAAAAAATGTTGAGACTCTAGAAAGAGTGCAGAGAAGAGCAACAAAGATGATCAGGGGACTGGAGGCTAAAACCTATGAAGAACGGTGGCAGGAACTGGGTAAGGGTATTGGGTTTAATGAAGAAAGGATCAGGGGTGACACGATAGCAATCTTCCGATATTTGAGGGGCTGCCACAAAGAAGAGGAGGGGGTCAAGCTATTCTCCAAAGCGCAAGAAGGCAGGAAGAGAAGCAACGGATGGAAACTAATCAAGGAGAGAAGCAACCTAGAACTAAGGAGAAACTTCCTGACAGGAAGAACAATTAGCCAGTGGAACTCCTTGCCTCCAGAAGCGGTGGATGCTCCAACACTGGAAGTTTTTAAGAAGAGACTGGACAGTGACTTGTCTGAAATGGTATAAGGTTTCCTGCTAGAGCAGGGAGCTGGACTAGATGACCTCCAAGGTCCCTTCCAGCTCTGTTATTCTCTTACTACTCTGTTATTTTATTCTATTCTATTATGTTCCACGATAAACGATGTTGAGACTCTAGAACAGCGGTTCTCAACCTGTGGGTCGGGACCCCATTTGGGGTCGAACGACCATTTCACGGGGGTCGCCAAACAACGCAGTCCGCCATTTTTTCCCCCCTTTCCTTAGCTGTGTTACTCCCTTTTATTCTATTGGCTTTTGAAAGCCAATAGAATAGACTCTCTTGAATAGAGTCTAATTCTATTGGCTTTCCAAAGCCAATAGGAATTGTCCAGGCTGTCTCTGCCCTGCTGAGCCCGCCAAAATTTCCCATTCTGCAAACGGTGCTGCAAGTTGTCTGCAGCGAAGGCGAACTGTCTGGAAGCTTCCACCCCTCCCTGCTGAGCTACTACTAAAAATGTAAGCACAAGAGGGCCAGGGGTGGGAGGTGGGAGGCCGGCGGGCGCAAGGAGGGTTGCTGGCGCGCGTGGGGCCCGGCGGGTGCCTTACCTCCCTTGGGCTGGGCCAGCTGGTGGCCCAGCCGGTGGTCGGCCTGCGCCATAGCTGCCCCTTGCCAGCTATGCCTCGGCCGGCGCAGGGGGCGGTACCACGCATGCGCGGCACTCCCAGGCAGGGAAAGTCCTCGACTTACGACCAGTTGGGTAGTCCTTGACTTATGACCGGTTGGGGGTCGCGGCATTAAAAAGGTTGAGAACCACTGCTCTAGAAAGAGTACAGAGAAGAGCAACAAAGATGATCGGGGGACTGGAGGCTAAAACATATGAAGAACGGTGGCAGGAATTGGGTATGGCCAGTCTAGAGAAAAGAAGGACTGGGGGGTCATGATAGCAATTTTCCAGTATTTGAGGGGCTGCCCCAAAGAAGAGGGGGGGGCAATTTATTCCCCAAAGCACCAGAAGGCAAGACGAGGTGGGAACTAATCAAGGAGAGAAGCAACCTGGAACTAACCAGGAATTTCCTGACAGGGAGAACCGTCAGTGGAACAACCTGCCTACAGAAGTTGTGGGACGCTCCATTTTTTAAAAGAAAAAATTGGGCAGCCCTTTATCTGACCTGATAGGAGACCTGCTTGAGCAGGGGGTTGGACTAGAAGACCTCAAGGTCCCTTCCCAGCCCTAGCATTCATTTCCAGATATGTAACCAATACAATCTTATTCTTCCTTCTAGTTTAGACCATTAAAAAAAGGGAACTTAATGCCGGTTGATATACTTCGGAGAGCAAAGAGGATTATTGGCGTTCCTGTGGCGAGCCGGAGGGGCCTCGTTCGGCTCCAGGATTTTATTTATTCCCTAAATAAAAGAGGGTTTTATTTCTAAGCCATTCTGGAGGCACAAGAGATGGATGGGGTTAGCTCAGCGTAGCAAGGCCAATCCCACATTAAGGAACCTCCTGATGCCTTAAGGCAAGGGTAGGCAACCTTGGCTCTTTTATGACTCGTGGACTTCAACTCCCCGAATTATGCAGTGCCGAAGTTATGCTACTCCAAATAAAGATTCTTTAAGGCAGTGGTTCTCCACCTGTGGGTCGGGACCCCATTTGGAGTCGAACGACCATTTCATGGGGGTCGCCAAACAAGGCTGTCCGCCATTTTTCCCCCCTTTTCTTTGGCCACGCCCCTGGCACCTGGTGATGTATAAGTGGTTCGGGGTCACCACAACATGGGGAACTGTATTATGGGGTCGCGGCATTAGAAAGGTTGAGAACCATTGCTTTAAGGTAAACAATGCCTTGAAGTTCTTTTGAAGAGTTTGATAAATATGCATCAATATGATAAATCTTCAGAGTCAGTTAAACCTACAATACAATGGAAACTAATTGAATAGAAAAATACAGATGGTGAGAGTCAGGAAGAGATTTTATTTATTTATTTATTTATTTATTTATTTATTTATTTATTTATTTATGAGACTTATATACCGCTTTAAGTGCAAGCACTCTCTAAGCGGTGTACACCAGTAAGCAATGTATATATATATTTACATTGCCCCCAACAATCTGGGTCCTCCTTTGACCTACCCCGGAAGGATGGAAGGCTGAGTCAACCTTGAGCCGGTGAGATTTGAACTGCTGACCTGCTGAACACAGTCAGCTAAAGTGGCCTGCAGTACTTGCACTCTAACTGCTGCGCCACCTCGGCTCATATAACATATAATATAATATAAGATATATTATATATTATATAATATAATATAATATAAGAGATAACATTAAGGAAGTAAGATAAACCATATAGGCAAAAAATAACTGGGTCTGAGAAAGGAAGAGGGAAACCATACAATAGATATATAGTTTTTTTTTTTAAAGGAAATGGCTAGCCAGGAAGGACAGGTTAAATGGGAAAGTAGGAAACTATGCCAAATAAGATAAGAAGAGAGGCACACTGAATTGAAAAGCAGGAAAAGAACTTATTGTTTAAAATGGGGACATAAATATCTACTGAGTTTAAAATAACCATTTACATGTCTAATTTTTCTTATTCTTATTGTATATGTGAATGTGATTTAGTATGTTGTCAGGAAATGTGTATAGGTGGACGGAAAGAGTGTAACCTCATACCACCTCAGCCAATGGGGAAAGAGGAGGGCTGTAGCGGCCGGTGATGGGGATGAATAAAAGGAGGAGATATTTTGGGTTAAAAATTTGGAGAGAACCAAGCTTTGATAGCTTCTCTCCCCGCTTATTGCAATAAACAAAACAAAAGGCCTTCACTGTGTCTTGGCTGGTTATTGGTCAGGCGAGCTCGCCTCTGGTCACGAACGAAAGTAGCCAGGAGCACATAACAAGTTTCAACTGTCGGAACCATGACAGCCGTTGTAACTTGGGACGGTCACTAAGCGAACAGCGTTACTTGTACTTTATCAGGGTTACTTCTTGGTACACTTGATAACCAAGTTCTCTCTCTGTCTGGGTTTTCTCCACACCTGCTGGCCACAAAACCTGATCCATGTGGGGACAGGATTCCTCCCCCCCCCCAACCCCCCCCCACAATTGAACCTCTGAAGAAGGGGGGGCAGAGAAACGACACCCCTTCTTGGGGGAGGACAGGGGAGAGACTGAAGACCATGTCGGAGTGCCCCAAATACAAAACTTTGTTAGGTATTATTGAAGATTGTGATAGTAAAGAGATTATTTTAATGTTGAATTTTATTACGGCAGCAAGGTTATTGATTGGGCAATATTGGAGAAAAGACTCTTTGCCTACTATAGAGGAATGTTTTTCTAAAGTTTCTTATTTATCAGAAATGGCAAAAATACCGGCTTATCTGAAAGACCATTCACAAGAGAGATACAACTCTGTATGGAAAAGATGGGTAAATTTTGTTCAGAACAAATATGGGATTAGAAAGTATTATTTAGCTTTTGAATAACTTATTGTATAAAGTTGTTATGGTTAGATTTGTTGATTTTATTGTAATGGAGTTAAAGGGGTTTTAAATTTTTTAGGATTTATGTATAATTGATTGATCTTTAATTTTTTATGTTCTTTTTATGTTGTTTTTAGCTCTGTACTCAGCTCTGGGAAGGGGGGGAGGGCTAATGGGAGGGGGGAGGGAGAGAGGTGGGGAGGGATTTTATTGTAAAATGTTTATAAAAAAATTTAATAAAAAAAAAAACTCCAGGTGGAAGACACACACACACACAGCAGTAGAGTGAGGGAAGCCTAGCCAATTTTTTAACATTTCAAATTACAACTAATTCCTTTTTTTTTTTTTTCAATTTAATCAATTGTTCACTCTGAGTTTTTTAAAAGATCATTTCTCTTTTCCACGGTATTATGTTTCTATCACATTACCTGCCCACACAGCGGCTTTTGGAGCCGGATGGAACAGATGCCCGTAATTTAAAATAAAACAAGCATGGGAATTAATGATCTAAGACAGGGGTTCTCAACCTTGGCAACTTTAAGACTTGTGGACTTCAACTCCCAGAATTCCTCAGCCAGCAAAGCTGGCTGAGGAATTCTGGGAGTTGAAGTCCACAAGTCTTAAAGTTGCCAAGGTTGAGAACCCCTGATCTAAGAAGACCCCCCTTCCCTCCCAGAAGGAAAAGGGGGGTGGACACCTACTGCCCCCTCCCCCCAAATAGACAGATCAATGCCTGTTGAAACAAGCCAACTGCCAAGAAAAGTCACTTATCTGAAACGGTATAGGACAGGTTCTCTGGGTTGAGCAAAGGGGCTGGACTAGAAGACCTCCGAGGTCCCTTCCAGGTCTATTCTATTCTAAGGGAAAGCCCACTTGCAACTCTTCAGCACAGACAGAGGAAGAAGGCACTCAGGCACATGCTCAGAGGCCTTGGTTTCCAGCCCATCGGCGGGCAAAGCGACCATTGGCGGCGGCGGGGGAGGGGTCGTAGGGGCAGCCCCGCAGTTGCTCCCCTCCGCGCTCGGAGCCCGCAAATCCCTTGCTGCTCGCGGACTCGGCGGAGCGCGTAGCAAAACGGGAACCGATCCCGGATCGCGATACATCGAGAAAAGCTGTCCCCTCCCCGGGCAGTTTCCCTCCCCCTCCCCACTTAAAGAGGGGCTCCGCTACTCTCCTTGGGCCAGGCAGCCCCCTCCCCACTTAGAGGAGAAGGGCTCCGCTACTCTCCTTGGGCCAGGCAGCCCCCTCCCCACTTAGAGAGGAAGGGCTCCGTTACCCTCCACGGGGCTAGGCAGCCCCCTCCCCACTTAGAGAGGAAGGGCTCCGTTACCCTCCACGGGATAGGCAGCCCCCTCCCCACTTAAAGAGAGGGACTACCCTCCGCTACCCTCCACGGGGCCAGACAGCCCCCTCCCCACTTAGAGGAGAGGGGCTCCGCTACCTTCCTTGGGGCAGGGCAGCCCCCTCCCCACTTAGAGGAGAGGGGCTCCGCTACCCTCCACGGGGCCAGACAGCCCCCTCCCCGTATAGTTTCCCTCCCCCCCGCCAGCGGGCGGGGCCGGGAAGGAGCGCTGCTGCCGCCGCCCCCGCCGCTCACCTGTGACCAGGTAAGACCTCCTGACGCCGGTCTTGGCTTCCAGCGCCCCCAGCGCGTCGCCCAGCCAGCCGGGCTGGTTCAGGAAGGCTTCGAAGCGGCGCCGGGGGGTCCCCATGGCGGCCCAGGATCCGAGCGACGCCCGGGCGCGCACCTGCTGGCCGGCCGATCAGCCCCGAGAGATGGGCGGAGCTCTGGCCAGGTGGGGCCCGCCTCCAGCCGGCGCAGCCACTCGGGAGCGGGGAGGACAGGTGGCCCGCGGGGCTGAAGGGTGGGGGGAGTGCAAGGGTTGTGAGCCACGTGGATAAGCTCAAGGCTGGGAGCGGAGATTTAGCCCGCAGGTCCGGGTCATCCTCGACTTACGCCCACAACATTTCGGTTGCTAAGTGAGACATTTGTCAAGTGACCTTGGCCCCATTTTACCACCTTCCTTGCCACAATTAAGTGAACCACTGAGGTTGTTTAGTAACACAGTCATTAAGTGAATCTGGCATAATAGTAATAATAATAATAATAATAATAATAATAATAATAATAATAATAATAATAGTTGGAAGGGACCTTGGAGGTCATCTAGTCCAACCCCCTGCTCAGGCAGAAAACCCTCTACCATTTCAGACACTTCCAGTGTTGGAGCATTCACCGCTTCTGGAGGCAGGTTGTTCCACTGGTTAATTGTTATAACTGTCCCGAAATTTCTCCTTAGTTCCAGGTTGCTTCTCTCCTTGGTCAGTTTCCACCCGTTGCTCCTTGTCCTGCCTTCAGGGGCTTTGGAGAAGAGCTTGACTCCCTCTTCTTTGGGGCAGCCCCAGAAGGCTGCTATCATGTCAGCCCTGGTCCTTCTTTTCATTAAACTAGACCAGGGATGGGGGACCTTGGCTCTTTTATGACTCCTGGACTTCAACTCCCAGAATTCCTGAGCCAGCCATGCTGAGGGGAAAGGGAGAGGTTTCCAAGCTCAGCCCTGCTGGCTGAGGAATTCTGGGAGTTGAAGTCCAGAAGTATGAAGGGGCCATAGTTTCCCCTATGCTGGCTCAGGAATTCTGGGAGTTGAAGTCCAGAAGTATGAAGGGGCCATAGTTTCCCCTATGCTGGCTCAGGAATTCTGGGAGTTGAAGTCCACGAGTCATAAAAGAGCCAAGGTTGCCTACCCCTGGACTAGACAGACCCAATTCCAGCAACCATTCCTTATATGTTTTAGCCTCCAGTCCCCTGATCATCTTTGTTGCTCTTCTCTGCACTCTTTCTAGAGCAGTGTTTCTCAACCTTAACAATTTTAAGGCATGTGGACTTCAACTCCCAGAATTCCACAGCCAGCATTGCTGGCTGTGGAATTCTGGGAGTTGAAGTCCACATGCCTTAAAATTATCAAGGTTGAGAAACACTGTTCTAGAGTCTCAGCATCTTTTTTTTTTTTTTCCCTCCATGGACCTTGCTTTTCAGACTCGCAAAAGGGGATCACGTGACTTTGCGACACAGCGACATTCATAAAAATATGAACCAGCTGCCAAGCATCTGAATTTTGGTATCCCATGATGCTTGACAACTGGTTCATATTTATGACGGTCCCAGTGTCCCAGGATCGCATGATCCCCTTTTGCGACCAGCAAAGTCAGTGGGGAAGCAGTGATTCACTTTGTATGTATGGTCGTGAAAGGTCACAATATGGAGCAAGATTCACAACTGCCTCACTTAGCAACTGAATTTTGGGATTCTTAAAAAAAAAGCTTCTCCTTGGATGTTATCAAAAGCAACAAATTAGTGCTGAAGGAACAGGTGAATGGAGACTTACTCCATTGTTAAAAAGTTGGGTCCTTCTTGATGCGTTACTGAATTGTTTTGTTTTGTTTTTGAGGCTTACCGGCCAAAATCTCCTTGTCTTGATTGCAAGTCTCCTCAAATTCTTTGGGGCCTGTTTGTGAGCATCTAATGCTTGGCATCAGATTGTTGAAACTGGACATCACCTGGTGCTTATGAAGTTAAGAGTAACCCCCCCCCCCTAAAAAAAACCAACCTCTTCTAAACATCAAGGTTAAAACAGCCTACAGCTGTCAATAACCAGGATCGTTAGCCACTAAACTCAGCTGGAATTATTTTCAAATAGAATAAATTGATTGCATTATAGCAAGGGCCTTCAAACTTGGCCCTTTTATGACTTGTGGACTTCAACTCCCAGAATTCCTCAGCCAGGCACTGATGAATTCTGGGAGCTGAAGTCCACAAGTCATAAAAGGGCCAAGTTTGAAGATCCCCCTGCATTGTAGGATTGGAGCCAGTAATCTGGCTGCCGTTATATCTTATGATTGGTGATGAATGTATTCTTTATATTGATTGTGATTATGATTTATCCCTATTGCTTGTATGTACAATGAGAGCTTATGCACCGGAGACAAATTCCTTGTGTGTCCAATCACACTTGGCCAATAAAGAATTCTATTCTCTTCTATTGTCGAACAATGCAATTGTCTCAGGTTTTTCCCCTGTGTGTCATGTAAATCCAGGCTCTAAGCTGCAGCTGCCAAAAAAGCCAACTCAGTGCTGGGCTGCATTAACAGAGGGATAGAATCAAGATCACGTGAAGTGTTAATACCATTTTACAAGGCCTTGGTAAGACCACACTTGGAATATTGCATCCAGTTTTGGTCACCACGATGGAAAAAAGATGTTGAGACTCTAGAAACAATACAGAGAAGAGCAACAAAGATGATTAGGTGACTGGAGGCTAAAACATATAAGGAACGGTTGCTGGAATTGGGGATGTCTAGTTTAATGAAGAGAAGGACGAGGGGGGACATGATAGCCGTCTTCCAATATCTCAGGGGTTTCCCCAAAGAAGAGGGAGTCAAGCTATTCTCCAAAGCGCCTGAAGGCAGGACAAGAAGCAACGGGTGGAAACTAACCAAGGAGAGAAGCAACCTAGAACTAAGGAGAAACTTCCTGACAGTGAGAACAATTAACCGGTGGATCAACCTGCCTCCAGAAGCAGTGAATACTCCAACACTGGAAGTTTTTAAGAAGAAACTGGACAGCCATCTGTCCAAAATGGTATAGGGTTTCCTCCCTGAGCAGGGGGTTGGACTAGATGACCTCCAAGGTCCCTTCCAACTCTGTTATTATGATATTCTCTTATTAGGTCAGGATGTGATTTGAGCTGGACAAATAGGTTGAAAAGTTTTTTAAAAATACAAAATAAATAAAAACAAAACAAACAAAAAAATTAATTCCCCCCCCCCCCAGCATTCAAACATTATTTAAAAGAACAGGAGGCCCTTTGCCCTATTACCTCTTTGCTGCCGCTGACCCATTGGAAAAGGGGTTTCTGATTTCTCAGGTTAATTGGATTTTAAAAAAGCTTCATCTCACCGTGAGTTTGCAAGTTACGGCTTACACACACACACCTCTCTCTAAGCAGATGGGATTGAAGGCGGAGGTGCATCTTGATGTGGTTTTTCAGAGTTTCGCCTTTCCCAACAGTTGCGTAAAAATCCTCTACAATGAATAAATAGGTGTGTACGGGCAGCTTTTTTAGAGGGAAGAGCACACTATTTTCTGTTGAGCAGTGGGCCTTGCTCCAAGCCACGATCTCTGCAGCGCCCTCAAGGAAGTAAGCCAAGCCTCCCATCTGCACTTAGGCTCTCTTACCTATAATGGGGCCTCCCAGAATATCAATTAAAGTTGGCATTCTGCTTCTTGGAACCCAATTGCCACAGATCACCGGGTTTCCCTGAAGCTTAAGAAAACAAGCCTTGCAAATTAATTCTTTGTATGCTGGTTTAAGGGCAGAGGTTGGGAGATCAATTTCTAACTTGAAAAATACACACACACACACACACACACACACACACACACACACACGACCACCAGGAGGATCCAAGTAAGGAAATACTTTACTAAAACCAAGCTTTCGTTGGGAACTCCCAACATCATCAGGGCTAAAAGCCAGTTAACAAAGATGACTTAAATAGGTTTAGCTGACATTTGCACTCGGCTCTTAGACCATGTCACCGGCCCTATAAGGGTGCTATAAGGGTGTTGACAAACCCAAGTATTGACAATGAAAGAGCAGGTAAGAAGGTCTGAAAGAACGAGAGAAGAGAACGCAATACAAATATCAAGGAAACATCTGGAATACAAATTGACCGGCTAGGGCCGGTGACGCGGTCTAAGAGCCGAGTGCAAATGTCAGCTAAACCTATTTAAGTCATCTTTGTTAACTGGCTTTTAGCCCTGATGATGTTGAGAGTTCCCAACAAAAGCTTGGTTTTAGTAAAATATTTCCTTACTTGGATCCCCCTGGTGGTTGTATATTATTTATTTTTATTTATTTTATTTTATTTATAAATATGCCCAGGAGTTGTATTTTTACAGATATTATAAAATAAATATGGCCAAGGGTTCATTGGTTTTAGAACAGCACACCACTTTTTTCTTAAATAGAAAAGTGGGTAGGTTTTTTTTAATGTATTTTAAGTTATTTCCAATCTGAACAACCTAGATTTATCTAGAAAACTCTGTGCTACTTTACATGTGGGGAATAAACTATAAAATCTCTTTCCAAACGAATCCATGTGTTTCCTGGTCACTTTGAAAGGAACAGATTATTAATCAGAAATTTCTAATGAATCTAAAGGTCTATAGGAGAAGCCACCAGAAAGTCATAAACTCAAACAAGTTAACTATATACAAATAAAAAAAACAAGTTGCTAGCTAACTGAAACTGCAAGTAGGATAAGGTTTAGAGCTTAAGGTAGCAAAGGTATAACTGCAAACAAATATAGAGATAATTATAAGAATTGAGCTTTGTTAATAGAAAATTAGATGGTGATAGATAGGATGTGCACAAAGGGGCTTCCTGGAACATGGGAAGGACAGTGGTTTTAGGCTGTCTGGATAGTTTATCGATTGATTAGGGAAGGGGCGTTGAGTGCGATAGGAGAGGGGGGGGAATCTGCGTGTGGGGGGTTGGGATATAAAAATGTGTCAAACAGCTCTTTAAGGTGTGGCTGGACTCCTAAGTGTGCTTCAGCTCACCAAGCCTTTACAAATGCTTCTTTTCCAAATAAAACTGTGGCTGGAATTCCACGTGAGTTTGTTTGTTTTGGGCTCTTGAGCCACGTTCCAAACAACTTCATGGACAGTTTTTTGGCACACCCAGTTTATCTCTGCTTTTTCTGGGGTTGTTTCTAATCTAGTCTAGCGCTTCGGGATTTCTTCGTGGTCTCCCATCCCAAGGAGCTCCTCCCCTTTCAACTCATAAAGGAAGAGATGGGTGACGGTGGTGGTCCATTACAATGAAAGTCTATTAGGTCTCACTAAAATGGTGATTAAACTGGGCCTGGCCTTCCCTTGTTAGAACCCTTGGGCTTTTAGTGGATAACAGAAAAAAAATTAAGATAATCCCTTGTTAATTAAGCCTGGTTCTATCACAGAGGCATCTTTCAGCAGGAACCACAACTCCCAGGAGCCCTTGCGGCCAACCCTCCTTTTCCCCCCCCCCGCGCTCGTTTTCCCGCAGCGCCACCCGGCCCGATAATCCCCAATCTCCCGCCTTGGCTTCCCGTCGCCATGGCAACCAGGCGCCTCCGAACACATGGAGCGCGCCTGGCCGCTCCGCGTGTCCCGAAGGCAGCGCTGGTGTGCAAATCGAGGCCCAGGCTTCGAAGGGGCCCTAGGCCGCGTTGATGTATAAGGGGCCGGGCTCTCCCGCCGGCCCGGCCCGTGGCTCTTGAGCGGGGGGAAGACGTGCGGGGAGCCGAAATGGGCGTCTGGATGCTGCTGTTGCTGCTGCTGCTCTGCGGTGGAGCCTCCAGCGCCGCGAGCATCTACCTGAGCAGCTGGGCCGTGCGCGTCCCTAGCGGCGCCCAAGAGGCCCAGCGCCTGGCCCGCAGGCACGGGCTGCTCTACCTGGGCCAGGTGCGTCGCCCTTCCTGGTCCTGGGAAGGGCTGGCAAGGGCCTGCTTGAAGGCAGCGAGATAGCCTCTGAGCATACGTAGAGTGCAGAAAAAAACAGCAACTCCCCAGCCTTTCCCACTTACCCCTCACCTTGCCTCACGTTTTCTATGTCAGTGGGTAGACTGCCCCTGCTCTTGGAGGCTCCATCAAAGGAACATGGCTTGTTTTTTGGGGGGGGGGTTTGAGGCTTTTCTTAGGCGTCCGAAAAGGTCCTGGGTTCGTATTATGGAGCCAGACGGACATTATCAGGCCTCCTTCCGCCCTCCCCTAGCGGCCCCCCCACCCTTTGGACAGCCCCCCCCCCGTGTGCCAGCACTCCAAGATAGACTGCTCCTGAACGTGGAGGCTCCACTTAGTCAGGAAGCCTCTGATGGACTCTTCATTCTCTGTGGTTCCCCCCCTCCCAAAAAGGGTCGCACCTTCAGTTAGGAAAGCTTTTTTTGTTCTATTGGGGGGGCTTTAATTTAAATTTAATCTTTTGAGAGAAGGGGGAATTGGTACTGGGGGGGGCTGTAGCCCCGTTTCTAGCCTTCATGGGGGTTTATTTATTTATTTATGAGACTTATATACCGCTTTAAGTGCGAGCACTCTCTAAGCGGTGTACACCAGTAAGCAATGTATATATATATATTTACATTGCCCCCAACACTCTGGGTCCTCATTTGACCTACCCCGGAAGGAGGGAAGGCTGAGTCAACCTTGAGCCGGTGAGATTTGAACCGCTGACCTGCTGAACACAGTCAGCTAAAGTGGCCTGCAGTACTTGCACTCTAACTGCTGCGCCACCTCGGTTCTTTCTGAGTTGGGGGCAGGTGCCAGGGGGCTTTTCTGAAGCGCGGAGCCCCAGGATGGGACATGGAGACCCCCAACCCATCTTGCAACCAGCAGAAAAAGCAAACACTGCAAGAATTCCTTGCTTGCATGGAGCCTGTGGGTGTATGCATGCATGTATGCATTGTATAAGCTGTATGTATGTATGTATGTATGTATGTGTGTGTGTGTGGGGGGTCACATTAGGGGTCCCCCTGGCAAGGGAAGGTTTTTACTGAATGGATAAACCTGAAAATATTGTGAGACACCAATGCATCAAATGTTGTTTATTATTTTATTTTGGTTTGTCGCACAGTCCGCCAGGTGTTCAGACTGGATTTGGGGCATTCCTGTCTACCTATCAAGTCCAATATTATTATTATTTTTATTATTATTATTATTAAATTGATACGCTGCCCATCCTTTCTATTTCCAGAGGGTGAGAACCGAGTCTTGCAATGCAGAGGTCTTGCATCATTTCTGTTAAACTATTTGCTCCTCCTCCTCCTCCTTAAAAACCAGGCCATCTCCTGCTTAATCAGATTAATGGGATCTATTTTGAAAGATATGCAATCAGGCCTGGGAAAGCAGATCCCAGAGAGAGATGGTTTCGGGGGGGGGGGGGGGGGAAAAGAAGAGGAAGCAGATCCCAAGTGATTTTTCCTCTTATGATCCAAGAGGCTCTTTGCTTATTTTGCAGTCTGTAAGAGAAAGAGGGCTTTGGAAATCCAAAGGAATCAACTAGAGGCCTGGGGTGGGGTGGGGTGGGGTGGAAGGAAGCCATATTGCAGAAGATTGAGGAGAAGCCATTTTAGTTCTGCACAGGTGTTAATACCGTTCTGGCAGCAATTAGGCCATTTTTAAAAAATCTGTCCACCTTCATAACTTTCAGCTACGTGGACTTCAACTCACTGCTGGCTGGGGAATTCTGGGAATCGAAGTCCACTGTCTCAAAGTGGCCATGGATGAGATATGCTATCCTAGAGGCACATTTTAGCCAAGTTTTTCCTCCATCTCTCTGCTTCAGCAGGGGGCTGGACTAGAAGACCTCTAAGGTCCCTTCCAGCTACTATTCTATTCTATTCTATTCTATTCTATTCATTCTGAATTCTATTCTATTCTTTCTGAATTCTATTCTTTCTGAATTCTATATTCTATTCTATTCTGAATTCTATTCTATTCTATTCATTCTGAATTCTATTCATTCTGAATTCTATTCTATTCTTTCTGAATTCTATATTCTATTCTATTCATTCTGAATTCTATTCTATTCATTCTGAATTCTATTCATTCTGAATTCTATTCTATTCATTCTGAATTCTATATTCTATTCATTCTGAATTCTATTCTATTCATTCTGAATTCTATTCATTCTGAATTCTATTCATTCTGAATTCTATTCTATTCATTCTGAATTCTATATTCTATTCTATTCATTCTGAATTCTATTCTATTCATTCTAAATTCTATTCATTCTGAATTCTATTCTATTCTATTCATTCTGAATTCTATTCTATTCATTCTGAATTCTACACTATTCTATTCATTCTGAATTCTATTCTATTCTATTCATTCTGAATTCTATTCTATTCTATTCTGTATTTTTGTTTTCTCTATTCTATTCTATTCTATTCTATTCTATTCTGTTCTGTTCTATTCTATTCTATTCTATTCTGCATTCCTACTCTACTCCTTTTCCTGGCGAAGCTGGGATAAAACTCTGCCCTTCTGCATGCAGGTGATTGCTGGAGAGCCCTACTTCCATCTGAAACACAGAGGCATGGCTCAGAAATCTTTAACCAAGCACCGGGGGTGGCATCTCCGCCTGAACAGAGACCATCAGGTAAGCCCATAGACAAGAGGGTCTCCTGAAGGCCCTCTAGTCTGACCCCCCCCCGCCAATTGCATAATACTTAGACCAGGGGTAGGCCACCTTGGCTCTTTTATGACTGGTGGACTTCAACTCCCAGAATTCCTGAGCCAGCCACGCTGAGAGGAAAGGGAGAGGTTTCCAAGCTGAGCCAGGCTGGCTGAGGAATTCTGGGAGTTGAAGTCCACGAGTCATAAAAGAGCCAAGGTTGCCTACCCCTGACTTAGACCATATTGGATTGCTCTGGCTATTCACACTTTCAGAGTTTGCCCTCTCGCCTCTTTTCTGCTAGTATTGACCGCTCTGGCACAATCTAAAAAAATGCAACCTTACCTGTCCTCCCTCCCCACCTGTTTCTCATATCACTCGACCCCAGGTGACACATCTGTTTTCTTCCTCTTTTCATTGTGTGTGTGTGTGTGTGTGTGTGTGTGTGTGTGTGTGTGTTCCCCCCCCCCTTACTCTGTCAACCCCTTCCCTTCTTTTTGTCTATCACAAGGGTCTTCAAACTTGGCCCTTTTATGACTTGTGGACTTCAACTCCCAGAATTCCTCAGCCAGCATGGGGGAACTATGGCCAAGAAGTTTCCACCCGTTGCTTCTTGTCCTGCCTTCAGGTGCTTTGGAAAATAGCTTAATTCCCTCTTCTTTATGGCAGCCCCTGAGATATTGGAATACTGCTATCATGTCCCCCCTCGTCCTTCTCTTCGTTAAACTAGACATACCCAATCCCAGCAACCGTTCCTTGTATGTTTTAGCCTCCAGTCACCTAATCATCTTTGTTGCTCTTCCCTGTACTCTTTCTAGAGTCTCAACATCTTTTTTACATCGTGGTGACCAAAACTGGATGCCGTATTCCAAGTGTGGCCTTACCAAGGCCTTGTAAAGTGGTATTAGCACTCCACGTGATCTTGATTCTATCCCTCTGTTAATTGCAGCCTAGCACTGTGTTGGCCTTTTTGGCAGCTGCAGCACATGGCTGGCTCCTATTTAGGTGATTGTCCACTAGGACTCCGAGATCCCTCTCACAGTTACTACTATTGAGCATTGTGCCACCTATGCTGTACTTGTGCATTTGGTTTTTCTTGCCTAAATGTAGAACCTTGCTTTTTTCACCATTGAATTTCATTTTGTTAGTTAGTGCCCAGTGTTCAAGTCTGTCCAGATCCTTCTGTATCTTAAGCCTGTCTTCTGGAGTGTTGGCAATTCCTGCCAGCTTGGTGTCATCTGCAAATTTGATGAGTTCCCCATCTATCCCTTCGTCCAAATCGTTGATGAAGATGTTGAAGAGCACTGGGCCCAGAACAGAGCCCTGGGGCACCCCACTACACACTTCCCTCCATATAGATGCAGTTCCATTGAGGACCACTCGCTGAGTACGGTCAGTCAGCCAGCTACGGATCCATCTGGTGGTGGTTCTGTCTACCCCACATTTTTCTATCTTGTCAAGTAGTAGGTTGTGATCTACTTTATCAAATGCCTTACTGAAGTCCAAGTAAATTATGTCCACAGCACTCCTCTGATCCACTAATTTTGTCACTTGGTCAAAGAATGCAATAAGATTGTTTACTTTGATTTAACCTCAACGGTTTTGGCTCTAGATCCCGTGGTTTGAACAGCAGGTGCTGAAGAGGCGGACAAAGAGAACAGCCACCATTGTCCCCACCGATCCATGGTTCCATAAACAGTGGTACATGGTGAGTGGGACAAAGAAGGGGAGGACTGGACCCCCAGCTCCTTTCTAAAACTTGAAAACCTTGTGTGGTCCTTGGTGCTCTCTGAGTTTGGTTGTGTTCTTGCAGACGTTTTATCACCAGACTAGGTAACATCGTCAGTGTTAGAAGGAAGCGGGGTTTGTGGGGAGGAGGGAGGAGGAGGAGGAGGAGGAGGACTGTAAGGTTGTTGGTGCTCTCTGAGCTGGGTGGTTTTCTTGCAGATGTTTCCTACCTACGTCTTCAGTTCTAGAAGGGAGTGGGGTTTGGGGGTAGGAGGAGGAGAAGGAGAAGGAGGAGAGAAGGAAAGGGAGGAGGAGGAGAAGGAGAAGAAGGAGAAGAGAAGGGAGGAGGAAGAGGAGGAGGAGAAGGAGAAGGATGACAAAGAGAAGGAAATGAAGGAGGAGGAGAGAAGGAAAGGGAGGAGAAGGAGAGAAGGAAAGGGAGGAGGAGGAGGAGGAGGAGAAGAGAAGGAAAGGAAAGGGAGGAGGAAGAGGAGGAGGAGAGAAGGAAATGGAGGAGAAGGAGAAGAAGGAGAAGAGAAGGAAGGGGAGGAGGAGAAGAAGAAAGAAGAGAAGGAAAGGGAGGAGGAGGAGGAGGAGAAGAGAAGGAAAAGGAGGAGGAAGAGGAGGAGGAGAGAAGGAAATGGAGGAGAAGGAGGAGAAGAGAAGGAAGGGGAGGAGAAGGAGAAGAAGGAGAGAAGGAAAGGGAGGAGGAGGAGAAGAAGAAAGAAGAGGAAAGGGAGGAGGAGGAGGAGAAGAGAAGGAAAGGGAGGAGGAGAGAAGGAAATGGAGGAGAAGGAGAAGAAGGAGAAGAGAAGGAAGGGGAGGAGAAGGAGAAGGAAAGGGAGGAGGAAGAGGAGGAGAAGAAGGAGAAGGATGAGAAAGAAGGAAAGGGAGGAGGAAGAGAAGAAGGAGAAGGATGAGAAAGGGAGGAGAAGGAGAAGAAGGAGAAGAGAAGGAAGGGGAGGAGAAGGAGAGAAGGAAAGGGAGGAGGAGAAGAAGGAGAAGGAAAGTGAGGAAGAGGAGGAGAAGAAGGAGGATAAGAAAGAAGGAAAGGGAGGAGGAAGAGGAAGAGAAGGATGAGAAAGGAAAGGGAGGAGGAGAAGGAGGAGAAGGAGGAGAAGGAGAGAAGGAAAGGGAGGAGAAGGAGAAGAGAAGGAAGGGGAGGAGGAGAAGGAGGAGAGAAGGAAAGGGAGGAGGAGGAGAAGCAGGAGAAGAGAAGGAAAGGGAGGAGGAGAAGAAGAAAGAAGAGAAGGAGAAGAAGGAGAGAAGGAAAGAGGGAGGAGGAGGAGGACTGTAGGGTCATTGGTGCTCTCTGAGCTGGGTGGTCTTCTTGCAGATGTTTCATTACCCAACTACTAGATAACGGGAGTGGGGTTCGGGAGGAGGAGGAGGAGGCGGAGGAGGAGACTGGGGGGTCCTTGATGGTCTCTGAGCCGGGTCATTTTCTTGCAGACGTTTCATTAGCCAACTAGTCAACATCATCAGTGCCCTTGATAATGAAACATCTGCAAGAAAGCAACCAGGCTCAGAGAGCACCAAGGACCCCACAGTCTCCTCCTCCTCCTCCCGCTCTCCTTCGCCCCCACTCTTTAAGCCACCCTCCCTTCTAGCTCTGACGACCTTCCCTAACTGGGTCAAGAACCATCTGCAAGTGAAGAGTCAAACTCGGAGAGCACCAAAGGACCCTAAAGTTCAACTCCGAGCTACATATAATCTCTTCCACCGGTACGTGTAGACCTTGTCCTAGGACAGGGGTGGGGAGCCTTGGCTCTTTCATGACCAGAATTCCTGAGCCAGGGTAACCCCCTCCAATATATATTGCATAAACATCACACACACACACACACACAGGCCAGAGAAACGACAACAGTCTAATTTAGATGGCTATCTCATGGTTCCGACAGATGAAACTCCTCAAAAGAACTTTGAGGCGTTGTTTACCTTAAAGAATCTTTTATTCAGGAAACAAAGTATCGGCACTACATAGTCGAAGCCCAAAACTAAATCCCCCTCCCCTGGATACAAAGTAACAAAGCACAATTCCCTCCTCCCATAAACAGTCATAAATCACATTCCCCAATCAGCTTGAAGCGAGGGCTTCCTCCCCAGCTCTCCAGCCCGGCCCAAACACTATCAGGTCTGGGCCCGACGTCCTTGGGTTCCCACGGCTGAGCTATTATTGTGATGACTAGCTGGACTCTCATCCCCATTCCCCCTCCCAGCAGCAACTAACTCTAAAAGCAACAGAGAAAAATGGCTGCATTTCCATCTGTTGTCAAAGCAAGAGCGGCCTTGACAGGATACACATACCCGGCGAGAAAAACGAAGAAAGGATCATGGCGGTCAGAAAGCCCTCCTTGAACCCCAATCTCCCCCCAACCGTTCCCTTTTCCGTTGCAGAACAACGATGTCACCCCAGACCTCAACGTCCTCACGGCATGGAGCCAGGGCTACACCGGCTTAGGCGTAGTGGTGAGCATTCTGGACGACGGGGTCGAGAAGAACCATCCTGACCTTGTGGCAAACTACGTGAGTGTATCACACACACACACACACACACACACACCCCTGGTGGAGACAGATGGAGGAGGGAGACCACGGGGCGTGTGTAGAAATGAACTCAATACCACCTTGGGGCAACTTGCAGGCCGCCAAGCGTGCTGGGGGGGTCTGTCCAAGTGCTGTGGGTGGTCTTCAGGCTGATTGCAAGTTCTGGCAGGCCTAGGATGGGGAGGAGGGGGGGGCAGCGGCTGCAGATCGGTGAAGGGTGTTTAATGGAAACTGAGCAAGACTTGGGGGGCCTGCCCCCGAGAGAAGGGAGCCGACCCTCTTCTCCAAAGCCCCCCAAGGCAGGACAAGAAGCAACGGAGGGAAACTCACCAAGGAGAGAAGCAACCTAGAACTAAGGAGAAACTTCCTGACAGTGAGAACAATTAACCAGTGGAACAACCTGCCTCCAGAAGCTGTGGAGGCTCCATTACTGGGGTTTTTTAAGACTGGAGTGGACAGCCACTTGTCTGAAATGGTATAGGGTTTCCTGCCTGAGCAAGGGGGTTGGACTAGAAGACCTCCAAGGTCCCTTTCAAGTCTGTTATTCTGTTAAATGAGGAAGGAAGGAAAGGAAAGGAAAGGAAAGGAAAGAAGGAAGGAAGGAAGGAAGGAAGGAAGGAAGGAAGGAAGGAAGGAAGGAAGGAAGGAAGGAAGGAAGGAATTTCCTGACAGTGAGAACAATTAACCAGGGGAACAACCTGCCTCCAGAAGAAGTGAAGGCTCCAACACTGGAAGCTTTTAAGAAGAAACTGGACAGCCATCTGTCCAAAATGGTATAGGGTTTCCTGCCTGAGCAGGGGGTTGGACTAGATGACCTCCAAGGTCCCTTCCAACTCTATCATTCTGGTAATTAATCAGTGGAACCGCTTGCCACCAGTGTTCCAGCACCGGAGGTTTTTAAGAAGAGACTGGACAAGCGTTTGTCTGAAATGGTAATACGGTCTCCTGCTTGAGTAGGGGCTGGACTAAAAGACCTCCAAGGCCCCTTCCAGCTCTATCATTCTGGTAATTAATCAGTGGAACCGCTTGCCACCAGTGTACCAGCACCGGAGGTTTTTAAGAAGAGACTGGACAAGCGTTTGTCTGAAAGGGCATAGGGTCTCCTGCTTGAGCAGGGGGTTGGACTAGAAGTATTCCAATATCTCAGGGGCTGCCATAAAGAAGAGGGAATTAAGCTATTTTTCAAAGCACCTGAAGGCAGGACAAGAAGCAACGGATGGAAACTGATCAAGGAGAGAAGCAACCTAGAACTAAGGAGAAACTTCCTGACAGTGAGAACAATTAATCAGTGGAACAACCTGCCTCCAGAAGCGGTGAATGCTCCAACACTGGAAGTTTTTAAGAAGAGACTGGGCAGCCACTTGTCCGAAATGGTGTAGGGTTTCCTGCCCGAGCAGGGGGTTGGACTAGATGACCTCCAAGGTCCCTTCCAACTTTACTAATATGAACACCTCCAAATCACCAACTCTGTGATTTAATGAAAAGAAGGACTAGAGGTGACATCATAGCCGTCTTCCAGTATTTGAGGGGCTGGCACAAATTGGGAGGGGGGGTTGTTGTCAACCTCTTCTCCCAGCCACCCGGAAGCAGGACAAGAAACGACGGATGGAAACTAATCAAGCAACCTGAAGTTAGGGAGAAATTTCCTGACCGCGAGAACAATTAACCAGAGGAACAGCTTGCCACCAGAACGTGTGGGCGCTCCCTCACTGGAGGCTTTTAAGAAGAGACTGGACAGCCACAACTAAGGAGGAACTTCCTGACCGTGAGAACAATTAACCAGTGGAACGGCTTGCCACCAGAAATTGCAGGTGCTCCATCACTGGAATCCCAAAGAGGCTTTTTTTTTTTCCAAAAGGCAACTGGACTTTGTTTTTTTTCCTGGAAAACGTTTCGTTTCTCATCCAAGAAGCTTCTCCGGTTCTGACTGAATGGGGGAGGATGGAGATCCGTTCGTCCTCCCGCACCATTCGAAGGGGGTTCATCCCAAAGTGCACCGCTTAAATGTCTACGGAGATTCTCCCTCATCCAGGCCACGGTTGTCCCAAAGGGGCTTTTTTTTCCCAAAAGGCAACTGGATTTTTCTTGCTTTTTTCCTGCAAGACGTTTCGCTACTTGTCCAGGAAGCTTCTCCGGTTCTGACTGAACGGTGGAGAACGGAAGGATCTATGTGCCTTAGCACAGTGGTGGCGAACCTATGGCACGTGTGCCAGAAGCGGCACTCAGAGCCCTCTCTGTGGGCATGCGCACCATGCCCTGGCGATGGCAACTGTCCCTCTCCAATTAGCCGCCCGCTAACTCGCTGAGCTCCCACGTGGCTGGATGCATCCCAGCTGTCGGCCGGCCGTCCAGCTCAGAGGCGGCTTCTCTGAAGTGCTGGCGGTGGGCTGCGGAGCCCCAGAGCGCGCCAGTCGAGGGGCTGGCAGGCTGTGGCTGCTGACGGACACTGTCGGCCCCCATGCGCTCACCGGCTTGTGTGTGCAGGGGCCGATGGTGTCAGGGGCCGATGGTGTGTGCAGGGGCCGATGGTGTCAGGCAGCAGCCACCCCAGCCCGTGCCTCGCCTTGCCCTACAACAGTGGCACCTCCGCCCAGCCTGTATTGTGATTCTGTGCCAGCCTGTGCTCCCAACAGCTGAGTCTGAGGAATCTGAGGAGGAGGTGGAGGGGGCATTTGAAGGGCCATCAGGGGCAGAGGAAGGCTCTGATGAATTACAGGAATCACGGTTTGATGCAGAGCCTGGGCCCTCCAGTCGTGTTCCTGATGAAGCTCAGCTGTGTGAGGAGAATGAGTCAGACTCAAAGGACTCACACCTGATGGACATGCTAATTGATGCATGCACACGTCGTCAATTAGCGAGAGTAAATCAGCAGCAGTCAATACGGCAACTCCAGGGTCAAAGGAGAAGGCACTGAGAGGCAACGCCTTGGGACTGCTGTATAAAAAGGGAAGGTGTGGCGGTGCTGGTTGCTGAAGGCAACCGTTTGCAAAGTGCTTCTTTGGATCCTGGTCTGTTCGTCTTGCTTGTGACTACTCTTCTGTTTGCATCGTGTTTCCTGTGGACTATTTCCTTCCTTTGGACTTGAGTTTTAATCTTTGTGTTTTGGACTATTTGGCAGGTTTGTCACCCATATTAAAAGAGGTTTGTTTTGTTTTAAAGTCTCCAGCCTATTATATCAACAGGGGTTTGGTCCTTGTGCCTTTAACAAGGACGGCTGTAGGCTGGGATAGAACAACCTGCCAGAGCCCCCCCCCAAGCCTGCCCGACCCCCACAAGCAACATGAGGGGTGACTCACCTTGGCCACACCCAGCCAGTCTGTCCTGAGCACAGTCATGCCCGCCCAGCGAGCCCTTACGCCTAGACGTAGGTGCACACTGGGAGTTTATTCGCTTCCTGGCGGCTCCCAAAATGACCGAGGCGGTGATGCTAGGGCTAGCCTGGTTAGACAAATGGAAGCCGTTGATCTGGAATGAGAACCATGAGGCTACCTATAGGGCCTGATCCCCCCGTTGATTCAACAGTTGTTGCAGGGCATCTTAGGCCACCCAATGAGCGAGCGCACCTGGCCGACTCACCGCCTCCGGGCCGTGATAAATAAGTGGGTTTTGGGTTGCAGTTTGGGCACTCGGGCTCTAAAAGGTTCGCCACCCCTGCCTTAGCAGTCCTCTGGTCGTTTGTGCTCCCTCTGAGAGCCGTTGAGGTTGGTCTGCGCCCTCGGCGCCACCCGGGTGGGAGCAGGGTCCCCCCTGGGAGTTGAAGTCTGCCCCTCTTCCAAGTTGCTCAGGTTCACGGCTGGTGCTGTATGGTAGAACCACCCGTCTTCTCATCGGCCTCTCCCCCAGCCCCACCCCCAGCCCCCCCAAAAGGGGGCTCCCGAAACTCTCTGGTCCTCTGCATGTTATTTCTGCTCCTCCCAGAGTTCACCAGTCCCCAAACTCTCCCCCAAAGGCTGTTCGGAGCCTGGCTAGCCCCCCGTCCTTCTGCTCTCTCTCCCCCCAGGACCCTCTGGCCAGCTACGACTTCAACGACAACGATCCGGACCCTCAGCCGCGATACAACCGGTGGAATGAGAACAGGTAGGGGTGTGTGAGTGAGTGTGTGTGCGTGTGTGCTGGGGAGAGGGGGGTTGCGTGTTCGCCCACTCTCTTGGAGACTGGAGCTTCCCTTTTCTCCTGGCCGGCCTGGGAAAGCTGGCCAAGGATTGTGAGGGTTGTAGTCTGGAGTCCCAGTTTAGCTTGCCTGCCCCGATTTAGGAGACTTTTCAGAATAATAAGGTTGGGAGGGATTCTGTGTGGTCCACCCTTCCTTCCTTCCTTCCTTCCTTTCTGTCCTTCCTTCCTTCCTTCCTTCCTTCCTTCCTTCCTTCCTTCCTTCCTTCCTTCTTTCCTGTTTTCTTTCTTTCTTTCTTTCTTTCCTTCCTACCTTCCCTTTCTTTCTTTCTTTCTTTCTTTCTTTTCTTTCTTCCTTCTCTCCCTTCTTCCTTCCTTTCTTTCCTTCCTTCCCTTCCTCTTCTTTCTTTCTTTCTTTCGTTCTTTCTTTCTTTCTTTCTTTCTTCCTTCTCTCCCTTCTTTCCTTCCTTTCTTTTTCTTTCTTTCTTTCCTTCCTACCTTCCCTTCCTCTTCTTTCTTTCTTCTTTCTTCTCTCCCTTCTTTCCTTCCTTCCTTCCTTTTTCTTTCTTTCCTTCCTACCTTCCCTTCCTCTTTCTTTCTTTCTTTCTTTCTTCTTTCTTCCTTCTCTCCCTTCTTTCCTTCCTTCCTTTTTCTTTCTTTCCTTCCTACCTTCCCTTCCTCTTCTTTCTTTCTTTCTCTCCTTCCTACCTTCCCTTTCTTTCTCTTTCTTTCTTTCTTTCTTTTCTTTCTTCCTTCTCTCCTTTCCTTCCTTCCTTCCTTTCTTTCCTTCCTTCCCTTCTTCTTTCTTTCCTTCCTTCCTTCCTTTTTCTTTCTTTCCTTCCTACCTTCCCTTCCTCTTTCTTTCTTTCTTTCTTTCTTTCTTTCTTTCTTTCTTCTTTCTCTCCCTTCTTTCCTTCCTTTCTTTTTCTTTCTTTCTTTCCTTCCTACCTTCCCTTCCTCTTCTTTCTTTCTTCTTTCTTCTTTCTTCCTTCTCTCCCTTCTTTCCTTCCTTCCTTTCTTTTTCTTTCTTTCCTTCCTACCTTCCCTTCCTCTTCTTTCTTTCTTTCTCTCCTTCCTACCTTCCCTTTCTTTCTCTTTCTTTCTTTCTTTCTTTTCTTTTCTTTCTTCCTTCTCTCCCTTCCTTCCTTCCTTTCTTTCCTTCCTTCCCTTCTTTCTTTCCTTCCTTCCTTCCTTTTTCTTTCTTTCCTTCCTACCTTCCCTTCCTCTTTCTTTCTTTCTTTCTTTCTTCTTTCTTCCTTCTCTCCCTTCTTTCCTTCCTTCCTTTCTTTTTCTTTCTTTCCTTCCTACCTTCCCTTCCTCTTCTTTCTTTCTTTCTTTCTCTCCTTCCTACCTTCCCTTTCTTTCTCTTTCTTTCTTTCTTTCTTTCTTTCTTTCTTTCTTTCTTTTCTTTCTTCCTTCTCTCCCTTCCTTTCTTTCTTTCCTTCCTACCTTCCCTTCCTCTTTCTTTCTTTCTCTTTCTTTTTTCTTTCCTTCCTACCTTTTCTTTCTTTCTTTCTTCATTCCTTCTCTCCCTTCCTTCCTTTTTTTCTTTTCTTCCTACCTTCCCTTCCTCTTCTTTCTTTGTTTTTCTTTCTTTGTTTTTTTCTCTCCTTTCTTTTTTCCTCCTTTCCTTCTTTCTGTCTTTATTTTTTATTCTTTCTTTCTCTCATTCCTACCTTCCCTTCCTCTACTTCCTTCCTTCCTTCCTACTCCCTCCCTCCCTCCCTCCCAACTCTATTATTCTATGATTCTATAAGAGTCTCCTGCCTGAGCAAAGGGTTGGACTAGAAGATCCCTTAAGGTCCCTCCCAGCTCTGTGAGTCTGTTATTCTCTCTTTTGCCCTTTCTTTCAGACACGGCACACGCTGCGCCGGGGAGGTGGCTGCCACTGCTAACAACCACGTCTGTGGAGCCGGTATCGCCCACGGGGCCAAAATTGGGGGTATGTGGCCTCTTTGTGACTTTGCGTAGGTTGGAGCCGTGGGGGGCATCACAACAGGGACAAGGCAGGTCGCTGGACGTGCATGGAAAATTCTTGGCCGAGTAAAAATTCCAGATTCGCGTGGGAGAATCTGAATTCCTGAGCCTGGAGTCCAAAAGGGATGGTTTGCTTGCAACTGTCTCTCAACCTTGGCCATTTTTAAGATGGGCGGACTTCAATTCCCAGGATTCCTCTGGCCAGCCATGCATGGCTGGCCGGAGGAATCCTGGGAATTGAAGTCCGCCCATCTTAAAAATGGCCAAGGTTGAGAAACGCCGGTTTTAGAGACATCTATCTCACTTGCCTTTCTTCTCTGCTTTCTTCTGAATTTCAAGCCTTTTAATAAAAGTCGGAGTAGCCGACTGCAACATCCCCGTGGTCATGTGATCAAAATTCAGACACTTGGAAACTGGTCCATATTTATGACGGTTGCCATGTCCCGGGGTCACGTGATCCCTTTTGTGACCTTCTCACAAGCAAAGTCCATGGAGGAGCCAGACTGACTTAACAACCAGGCTACTAACTTAACAGCCGCAGTGATTCAAAGCTGTGGCAAGAAAAAAAAAATGGGGCAAAACTCACTTAACAAATGTCCTTTCGTGGTCGTGAAGTCGAGGATTACCTGTACGTCAACCCATATAGTGTGGCTGCAGTATTATTCTCTATCCTTCTTATTATCTTCTTCTCTTTCCCCATTTATCATTACTATTATCGTTATTATTGACCATCGCACAGTCAGCCAGATGTTCAGACTGGGTTTGGCCATTTTTTCTACCTATCGAGTCCTTACCCAGGACCTGGGATAGGCACATCTGGATGTTTGATGGTGTTACGGCTATCGTCACAGGATGATGATAGAAATAGACTTATATACCGCTTCACAGAGCTTTCACAGCCCCCTCTAAGCGGTTTACAGAGTCAGCATCTTTGCCCCCAACCATCTGGGTCCTCATTTTACCAACCTCGGAAGGACGGAAGGCTGAATCAACCTTGAGCCGGTCAGGATCGAACTGCTGGCAGTGGGCAGAATTAGACTGCAATGCTGCATTCTAACCACTGCACCACCATGGCTCGCCCTTCCTTCCTTCCTTCCTTCCTTTCTTCCTTCCTTCCTTCCTTCCTTCCACCCTCCCTCCCTCTCCCTTCCTTCCTTCCTTCCTTCCTTCCTTCTTCCCACTCTCCTTCCTTCCTTTCTTCCTTCCACCCTCCCTCCCTCTCTCCCTTCCTTCCTTCCTTCCTCCGTCCCTCCCTCCCCTCTCTCCCTTCCTTTCCTTCCTTCTTCCCTCTTCTTCCTTCCTTCCTTCCTCCCACCATTCCTCCCTCCCTCCTTCTTTCCTTCCTTCCTTCCTTCCACCCTTCCTCCCTCCCTCTCTCCCTTCCTTCCTTCCTTCTTCCCACTCTCCTTCCTTCCTTCCTCCCTCCCTCCCTCCCCTCTCTCCCTTCCTTCTTTCCTTCCTTCTTCCCTCTTCTTCCTTCCTTCCTTCCTCCCACCATTCCTCCCTCCCTCCTTCTTTCCTTCCTTCCTTCCTTCTTCCCACTCTCCTTCCTTCCTTCCTCCCTCCCACCATTCCTCCCTCCCTCCCTCCCTCCTTCCTTCCTTCTTCCAAAAACAAGTCAGCACAGACAAAGTACAGCTTCCCCAAATGTCTCCTGCTTCCTTCTCGTTCTCCCTCCAGGCGTGAGGATGCTGGATGGCGACGTGAACGACATCGTGGAGGCCCAGTCGCTGAGTCTCCAAACCCAGCACATCGACATCTACAGCGCCAGCTGGGGCCCCGAGGATGACGGGAAGACGGTGGACGGCCCGGGGGTCCTAGCCAGAGAGGCCTTCCGCAAGGGGGCAGCCAACGTGAGAGGGGGGGCCCCCTCTGTTTTGGGGGGGAGATTGAAGTGCTGTGTCTGTTCCGGAATGGGACAACTCGCCACGGCCATTGCTGCCAATTTGCCATACAGCCATTGGTGGCGCGGTGGTGAGAATGCAGCATTGCAGGCTAATTCTGCATTTCACTGCCAGCAGTTCGATCTTGACCGGCTCAAGTTTGACTCGGCCTTCCGTCCTTCCGAGATCGGTGAAAGGAGGACCCAGATGGTTGGGGGCAAATAGGCTGATTCTCTAAACCGCTTAGAGAGGGCTGTGAAAGCGCTGTGAAGCGGTATATAAGTCTAAGTGTTGTTGTTCTTCTCTCCTTCCTTCCCTTCTTCTTCTCCTGCTTGAGCAGGGGGCTGGACTAGAAGACCTCCAAGGTCCCTTCCAGCTCTATTCTGATTCTGATTCCCTCTCCTTCCTTCACGCCTTTTTCTTTCTACCTTTCTTTTCTTTCCTTCCCTCTACTCTCTCCTTCCTTCTCTTCTTTTTCTCCATTTTCTCCTTCTCTCCTGCTCCCTCCATCTCTTATTTCCCTTCTCTTTTTCTCTCCCTCTTCTTTCTTTCCTTACTCCCTCCTTTTTATTTCTCCTTTTTGTTCTTTCCCTCCCTTCCTTCCCTTCCTTCCTTCCTTCCTTCCTTCCTTCCTTCCTTCCTCTTATAAGAGTTGGGATGGTGCTGTGATTTGAATGCAACATTGCAGGCTAACTCACTGCCCACTGCCAGCAGTTCGATCCTGACCAGCTCAAGGTTGACTCAGCCTTCCATCCTTCCGAGAGCGGTAAAAGGAGGATCTCCTGCCTTGTGCAGGGGGTTGGTCTAGAAGACCTCCAAGGTCCCTTCCAGCTCTATTCAGATTCTGATTCCCTCTCCTTCCTTCACGCCTTTTTCTTTCTACCTTTCTTTTCTTTCCTTCCCTCTACTCTCTCCTTCCTTTCCTTCTTTTTCTCCATTTTTTCTTTCTCTTCTGCTATTTCCATCTCTTATTTCCCTTCTCTTTTTCTCTCCCTCTTCTTTCCACTCCTCCCTCCCTCCCTTTTTCTTTCTCCTTTTCTTTCATTCTCTTCCTTCCTTTCTCTTGTAAAGCGCCGTGGTGACGCAGTGGTTAGAAGGCAGAATTGCAAGCTGACTCTGCCCAGTGCCACCAGTTCGATCCTGACCGGCTCAAGGTTGACTCGGCCTTCCGTCCTTCCAAGGTCGGTAAAATGAGGACCCAGATTGTTGGGGGCCAATAGGCTGACTCAGAGAGGGCTGTAAAGGAGTACGAAGCGGAAGTGCTATTGCTATTCTCTCCCTCTTTCCCTCCCTCTCCTTTCATGCCCTTTTCCTTCTACCTTTCTTTTCTTTCCTTCCCTCTTCTCTCTCCTTCCTTCCCTTCTTTTTCGCCATTTTTTTTCTTTCTCTCCTGCTCCCTCCATCTCTTATTTCCCTTCTTTTTCTCTCCCTCTTCTTTCCTTACTTACTCCCTCCTTTTTATTTCTCCTTTTTGTTCTTTCCCTCCCTCCCTCCCTTCCTTTCTCTTGTAAAAAGCCATGATGGCGCCGTGGTTAGAATGCAGCATTGCAGGCTGACTCTGCCCACTGCCTGGAGTTCGATCCTAAAGACTCCAAGTCAAACTCAGCCTTCCGTCCTTCCGAGGTCGGTAAAATGAGGACCCAGATTGTTGGGGGCAAATAGGCTGACTCTGTAAACCGCTTAGGGCTGTAAAGGCAGCGTGAACTGGTATATAATTATTGCTATTTTCTCCCTCCTTCCCTCTGTCTCTCCTTCCTTCCCTTCTCTTTCTCCATTTTTCCTTTCCCTCCTCCCTCCATCTCTTATTTCCCTTCTCTTTTTCTCTCCCTCTTCTTTCCTCTCCTTTCTTTTTTCTTCCTTCCTTTCCTTCCTTCCTTCTCTTTCTTTCTCTTGTAAGAGCTGTGATGGCGCCGTGGTTAGAATGCAGCATGGTAGGTTGACTCTGCCCACTGCCAGCAGTTCGATCCTGACCAGCTTAAGGTCGAACTCAGCCTTCCGTCCTTCCAAGGTCGGTAAAATGAGGACCCAGGCTCTTGGGGGCAAATAGGCTGTAAACCGCTTAGAGAGGGACGTGAAAGCGCTGTGAAGTGGTATACAAGTCTAAGGGCTAGTGCTGTTCCTACAGCCAACTCACTGTGGCCAACCTGCCGTGGGACAACTTGCTGCAGGACAATTCAATCATTTTATTTAATTATTTAAAATAATTAAAACAATTATTTTAGCTTCTGTCCTTCCCACTTTATTTTATCCCTCTTCCTGCATCCTTTGTTTCATGCTTCTATTCTACCATCATCCGGGTCACGGTTGTCCCCAAAGGTGCTTTTTTTTTTTCAGAGGCAAATTGGACTTTCTTGTTTTTCCTTTGAAGACGTTTCGCTTCTCATCCCAGAAGTTTCTTCAGCCCTGTCTGGATGGTGGGGAAGGGAAGGATTTATACTTCTTGCAGACGGCTGGTCATTTGTCTTCTTTGAGAGAGTCGTTGAGGGCACTTGGAGGTTCACCTGTGTCCTCAGGGTCAGCTGAGTGGTGCAAATGGGGGTGCAGCCTCCTTGCAACTGCTGAAACACAGTCCTTTAACTCAGTTCCCAGAAGGCTGCTCACCCATTTCCACCACTCAGGTGACCCTCAGGACACAGACAAACCCCCAAGTGGCCTACGACTCTCTCAAAGAAGGCAAATGACCAGCTCTGTCTGCAAGGAGTATAAATCCTTCCACTCTCCACCATCCGGTCAGAGTTGAAGAAGCTTCTGGGAGGAGAAGCAAAATGTCTTCAAAGGAAAAACCCAAGAAAGTCCGGTTACATCTTTAAAAAGCACCTTTGGGGTTCACTTGGGTAGTTGGAAGCCCCCCGGGAACGTCACAAAGGGGGATCACGTGACCCCCCGGACGTGGTGAAGACCTGCCAGTTGTCCCGCGCCTGAATTTCGATCCCGTGGCATAAGGGCAGCGGCTACTCCGAAGTCAATTTTCTCAATGCTGTCCAGACTTCAAGCGGTTGTTAAACGGACGGTCGTACATAGCGGATTACCTCTACAGGCAGTCCTCAACTTACGACCATAATGGAGCCCAACGTTTCTGTTGTTACGTGGGAGATGCGTTGTGAATTTTACCCCATTTTACGAACCTTTCTTGCCACCGTTGCTAAGCGGATTGCTGCAATTGTTAAGTTCTCCATTGACTTCGCTTGCCGGAAAAGTCACAAAAAGAGGATCACATCACCCCGGGGACACGGCCACTGTCGTGGGGAACGCTGCAACGGCGATGAACGGTGTGAAAAACGGTGAAACTTGGGACGGTCACTAAATGAAACTCATTCCGCCTTCTCCCCGCAGGGACGCGGAGGGCTGGGCTCTCTCTTCGTCTGGGCCTCCGGGAACGGCGGCCTTCGGAAGGACAACTGCAATTGCGACGGCTACACCAACAGCATCTACACCTTATCCGTGGGCAGCAGCACCAAGAGCGGCCGGGTGCCTTGGTACAACGAGGCCTGTGCCTCCACCCTCACCACCACCTACAGCAGCGGGGCCAAGGGCGAGAAGCAGATTGTGAGACCCCCGGACGGGGTGGGAGGTGGGCAAGGGGATCACATCTCCCCTCCCCTCTGAAAGGCGAAGAGTATCTGAAAGACACAAGCCAGGAAAAAAAACCAAAGGGACAAGTACCAACTGGCTGGGGCATTCTGGGAGTTGAAGTCCAGCCCACCTTAAAGTCGCTTCGGTTGACGCGCGTTGAGGCCGAGGCTGGGAAAATTCCATCCTTCAAATTTAAGCTCATTATTTGGAACAGATAGAATATATCTAGAATATATTCACATGTATTCAGTTCATCTGAGCGTGCCTTTCGGCCTCAGATGCGACCTGGCCCACTTCTAGCTGAATTCAACGGAGGTAAACACGAGGGCAATTTGGAAATAAACCTCTGTTTGGTTATCAATGACAAGACGCTGGCAGATACAGAACTTTTATCATAAACATTAGACCAGTGGTTCTTAACCTTTTTGAACGAATCGCCCCCTTGAGCCAATGAGGAAGTTGTCATTGCCCCCCTCCCCCAACATAACCTCTCAATCACAACATAGGAAATAATTCTTCAATTTATGCAAACACTTTTTTTTTTCTTTAAAATTGTCATCAGGACATATCGATGCAAATAATTTATGTCCAGTCTTTTTCCCATATCTCAATTGTTTGAAAAATTTTGGTGCCACCCGTCACTTTATTCCCAAACTTCATGATACATGTATTTCATTATTATCTTATTTATTCAAGACACTTAAATGTAATGACCACTGAAAACAAAATTTAGTTGCAAGAAAGTAAAATGCCCGAAAAGAAAAACAGTAACATTTAATGATTGAATTACAAGTGAAATTTAAGACGCAAAAAGAAATATAAAAAGGGTAGAGGCGGCTGCGCAACGCGCATGAAGATAAGCGATGCGTATTCACATGTACGGCGTTCTGTACTGATGCTAGCTGGAGGAACATTTGAAAACACAATTCAATCCACTAATAGCGAGCGATCTGATATTTTTGTATGACAGATATGCAGCGATTCACTGTACGAAAAAGTCTCAAAAGTGTCCCCAAAACGTCTCGCTCCATCACCCCCGTATCGCCCCCTTTTCGTTCTATCGCCCCCCTGAAAAATGAAATCGCCCCCTGGGAAGCAATATCACCCAGGTTAAGAACCACTGCATTAGACAACTACAACATGACCTGACTTTTCGACATAATCGCCATTCCAGTGGAGGCCCTCGTCAACGTCTTACAAAGTTTGAAATTCCTGTCGTCATCGCTCAGTGCCAAATCTGGGCTATGGGTGTGTGTGTGATCAAAAACATCCCAATGGAACTGCTTCTGAACTTCTTGGGTGCGTCTAGCGGTGTGCGGGCGAGCATTGTTGTGAATCAACAACACCACACCGGAGGTCGTCAGGCGACGATGCTTGTCATGGGTGTCTTGTCTGAGTTTTTGTAACGTTTCACAGCAGACATTTGAACTGATGGTTGAACCAGACTCCGTGAACTTCACCAGTAGTTACTCCTTTGGCATCTTCGCATTTGGCGGGATTTTCTACGGCACCACGTCCGGTGTGGTGTTGTCGGTGCACGACAATGCTCGCCCACACACCGCTAGACGGACCCAAAAACTTCAGAAGCGGTTCCGCTGGGATGTTTTTGATCACACACTCCCCCTTATAGGACAGATTTGGCGCCGAGCAACGAAATCTTGTGAGACATGATGACGAGGGCCCCCACTGGAATGGCGATTGTGTCGAGAAGTCGCGTCATGTTATAGTTTTCTAATGTACCGTAAATGCCGGCGTACAAGGCGACCCGGCGTATAAGATGACCCCCATCTTTATAGCCGGGCCGCATTCCTAGAACGTCGTCTTATACGCCGGAAACTACCAGTATTTCCAGCGTATAAGACGACTCGGCGTATAAGACGACCCCCGTATTTGGCGCCGATTTCAGCGTTCGCGGAAGTCGTCTTATACGCCGGCATTTACGGTATATAATAAAAGTTCTGTATCTGCGAGTGTCTTTGTCATGGTTCCGACAGATGAAACTCTTCAAAAGAATTTTGAGGCATTGTTTACCTCAATAATCTTTTCAAATAATCTTTTATTCGAATAGCATAATATTGACACTACATAATCGAAGCCAAAAACTGAATTCATGCACATAGCATCAAAGCACAATTCCCTCCTCCAATTAACAGTCATAAATCACATTCCCCAATTAGCAGGAAGCAAGTTCTCCAGCCCAATTCTTTTTTTTTTCAAAGATAATTTTTATTAAATTTTTGAAATTTTACAAAAACAAAACAATCTTCCCCCCAACCTCCCCAACCCTCCCATTCCCTCCCCCGACCTTCCCAGAGCTGAATATAGGCTTAATTAAAATTTCATCAAAAAATCTTTAAAAAAAATATAAACCATAAATGAATCTAACGTTAGTTAGAAATCTAAATACATTAATTAGAAAAATTATAAAATAATTAACAATAGTATATATATAAAAAAACATGAATACAAAAAATAAATGTTTAGAAAGGAAAAGAATAAAAAAAAAAAGAAAAAAAGAAGATCCAGCCCAATTCTTTATCACCTCTGGGCTCAATAACCTTGACTCTCACGCTAAGTTTAGTGTTGTTATGGCTAGCTAGACCAGTGGTTCTCAACCTTTTTAATGCCACGACTCCCAACCGGTTGTAAGTCGAGGACTACCCAATCGGTCGTAAGTCGAGGACTTTTCCTGCCTGGGAGCGCCGCGCATGCGTGGTGCCGCCCCCTGCGCCGGCCAAGGCGTAGCTGGCAAGCGGCAGAGATGGCGCAGGCCAACCACCGGCTAGGCCACCAGCTGGCCCAGCCCAAGGGAGGTAAGGCACCCGCCGGGCCCCACGCACGCCAGCAACCCTCCCTGCGCCTGCCGGCCTCCCACCTCCCACCCTTGGCCCTCTTTTACTTACACTTTTAGTAGTTGCTCAGCAGGGAGGGGTGGAAGCTTCCAGACAGCTCGCCTTCGCTGCAGACCACTTGCAGCACCGTTTGCAGAATGGGACGTTTGGCGGGCTCAGCAGGGCAGAGACAGCCTGGACAATTCCTATTGGCTTTGGAAAGCCAATAGAATTAGATCTATTCAAGAGAGTCTATTCTATTGGCTTTCAAAAGCCAATAGAATAAAAGGGAGTAGCACAGCTAAGGAAAAGGGGGGAAAAAATGGTGGACTGCGTTGTTTGGCGACCCCCGTGAAATGGTCGTTCGACCCCAAATGGGGTCCCGACCCACAGGTTGAGAACCGCTGAGCTAGACTCGCATTCACATGCCCCCTCCCAGCGTCATATAATTCTAAAAGCGAAAGGGAAAAAAGATGGCTACATTTCCATCTGTTGTCAATGCAAAACATCCGATGTTAGCAGCATTGACAGTCTTGTCATTGATAACCAAACGGGTTTATTTCTGAAATTGCCCTCGTATTTGTCCAGAGCAGTGGTTCTCCACCTGTGGGTCGGGACCCCATTTGGGGTCGAACGACCATTTCACGGGGGTCGCCAAACAACGCAGTCCGCCATTTTTTCCCCCCTTTTCCTTAGCTGTGCTACTCCCTTTTATTCTATTGGCTTTTGAAAGCCAATAGAATAGACTCTCTTGAACAGAGTCTAATTCTATTGGCTTTCTAAAGCCAATAGGAATTGTCCAGGCTGTCTCTGCCCTGCTGAGCCCGCCAAAAGTCGCATTCTGCAAATGGGGCTGCACCAGTTGAGTAGTCCTCGACTTACGACCGGTTGAGTAGTCCTCGACTTACAACCGGTTGGGGATCACGGCATTAAAAAGGTTGAGAACCACTGGTCCAGAGAGACAGGCCCAGAAATTGGACCTTCCACCAATCGGTTTTCGAATAAAAGCTGCCAACAACCCTGGTGGTCAATCCTCCTTCTTCCAGCCCTTGGCAGCCCTGGGAAAGTCACCGTCGGAAGAGGAACGGTGGGAGGAAGAGCGGGATGGGAGCCCAGCCGCCGACCAGGCGGGGGAGAGAGATGTAGTCAGAGCCCTGAGGACTAGGCGCTTAAGCGGCGTGAGGCTTTGCAAAGAGGAGGAGGGCTTAAGGTTGCTCCTTCAGTGCTGTTCCACTCTTTTTTCCAGGTGACCACGGATCTGCGACACGCCTGTACCAGCAGCCACACGGGCACCTCCGCCTCGGCCCCCCTGGCGGCCGGCCTGATTGCCCTCGCTCTGGAGGCCAAGTAGGTGCCTTGGGTGGGGCCTTTCCCACAGAATGGGGAATTCTGGGAATTTAAGTGGCCGAGCTTGAAAACCACGCGCCTAAACTGGCCTTCTGGAAGGAATAAGTGGGAAGGAGTGGAGACCATCCCAAATGTTGGCTTCTTAGCTGAGCCCAGATTTTATTTTACTTTTTATTATCCTATCCTATCCTATCCTATCCTATCCTATCTTATTCTAATTCTATCCTATCCTATCCTATCCTATCCTATCCTATTCTAATTCTATCCTATCCTATCCTATTCTAATTCTATCCTATCCTATCCTATCCTAATTCTATCCTATCCTATTCTAATTCTATCCTATCCTATCCTATCCTATTCTAATTCTATCCTATCCTATCCTATCCTAATTCTATCCTATCCTATCCTATCGTATCCTAATTCTATCCTATCCTATCCTATTCTAATCCTATCCTATCCTATTCTAATCCTATCCTATCCTATCCTATCGTATCCTAATTCTATCCTATCCTATCCTATTCTAATCCTATCCTATCCTATTCTAATCCTATCCTATCCTATCCTATCCTATTCTAATTCTATCCTATCCTATCCTATTCTAATCCTATCCTATCCTATCCTATCCTAATTCTATCCTATCCTATCCTATCCTAATTCTATCCTATCCTATTCTAATTCTATCCTATCCTATCCTATTCTAATTCTATCCTATCCTATTCTAATTCTATCCTATCCTATCCTATCGTATCCTAATTCTATCCTATCCTATCCTATTCTAATTCTATCCTATCCTATCCTATTCTAATCCTATCCTATCCTATCCTATCTTATTCTAATTCTATCCTATCCTATCCTATCCTATCCTATTCTAATTCTATCCTATCCTATCCTATCCTATCCTATTCTAATCCTATCCTATCCTATTCTAATTCTATCCTATTCTAATCCTATCCTATCCTAATTCTATCCTATCCTATCCTAGGGCCACAGCATGTATCCTTTCCACCTCAATAAATCTTGTTAAAGAAAACTTTGCAAGAGCAATGTTGGGGGGGAGAAGTCATTTTTTCCTGTTTAGGGGATCGCCAAAGAACTGCACAGTCAAAGACTAAACAGACCCAGATTTTATGAGTTGCGTGTGCCCTTTTTGCAGCTGCTGTGAATTATAGTGATAGGCCTCAAGGAAAGAATGTGGGGGGGGGGAGAAACATAGACTTGCAATTGTGGCTGGACATCCCAGCCTGTCTGCTTTTGCTACTCTGACAGGTAGCCAATGAAATGGGAAATCTGTCGGTCTTGCCTTGCCTTGCCTTGCCTTATCTTACTTACCTTACCTTAATTATTTTTTATTTTAATATTTTATTTTTTATTTTAACTTATTTTATTTTATTATTTATTTTATTATTTTATTTTATTATTTATTTTATTATTTTATTTTATTATTTATTTTATTTTATTTATTTTACTTTACTTTATTATTTTTTCCCCACCTTTATTTTTTTTTGACAAATAAGATGACGAGCATATCCAACACCCTTCCTCCTCTTCTCTTTTCCCCACAACGACAACAACAACCTGGTGAGGTGGGCTGGGCTGAGAGGGTGACTGGCCCAAGGTCACCCAGCCAACTTTCGTGTCTAAGGCGGGACTGGAACTCACCGTCTCCTGGTGATTGGCCCAAAGTCACCCAGCTGGCTTTTGTGGCTAAGACGGGACTAGAACTCAAGATCTCCGGCTTTCTAGCCTGGTGCCTCAACCACTAGTCTAGGGGTAGGCAACCTTGGCTCTTTTATGACTGGTGGACTTCAACTCCCAGAATTCCTGAGCCAGCTGTGCTGAGGAGAAATGGAGGTTTCCAAGCTGAGCCCTGCTGGCTCAGGAATTCTGGGAGTTGAAGTCCACGAGTCATGAGGGGGCCAGTTTCCCCATGCTGGCTCAGGAATTCTGGGAGTTGAAGTCCACCAGTCACGAAGGGGCCATAGTTCCCCCATGCTGACTGAGGAATTCTGGGAGTTGAAGTCCATGAGTCATGAAGGGGGCCCTAGTTCCCCCATGCTGGCTCAGGAATTCTGGGAGTTGAAGTCCACGAGTCATGAGGGGGCCATAGTTCCGTCATGCTGGCCCAGGAATTCTGGGAGATGAAGTCCACGAGTCATGAGGGGGCCATAGTTCCTCCATGCTGGCTGAGGAATTCTGGGAGTTGAAGTCCACGAGTCATGAAGAGGCCATAGTTCCTCCATGCTGGCTGAGGAATTCTGGGAGTTGAAGTCCATGAGTCATGAAGGGGGCCATAGTTCCCCCATGCTGGCTGAGGAATTCTGGGAGTTGAAGTCCACCAGTCATGAGGGGGCCATAGTTCCTCCATGCTGGCTGAGGAATTCTGGGAGTTGAAGTCCACGAGTCATGAAGAGGCCATAGTTCCTCCATGCTGGCTGAGGAATTCTGGGAGTTGAAGTCCACAAGCCATGAGGGGGCCCTAGTTTTCCCATGCTGGCTGAGGAATTCTGGGAGTTGAAGTCCCCGAGTCATGAGGGGGCCATAGTTCCCCCATGTTGGCTGAGGAATTCTGGGAGTTGAAGTCCACGAGTCATGAAGGGGCCATAGTTCCCCCATGCTGGCTGAGGAATTCTGGGAGTTGAAGTCCACGAGTCATGAGGGGGCCCTAGTTCCCCCATGCTGGCTGAGGAATTCTGGGAGTTGAATCCAGGAGTCATGAGGGGGCCATAGTTCCCCCATGCTGGCTGAGGAATTCTGGGAGTTGAATCCAGGAGTCATAAAAGAGCCAAGGTTGCCCACCCCTGCACTAGACCCAGCTGCCTATCCTTATCCCTGATCCGGAGAGGAACTGAAGCTGGACACAGGGATAGCTTCTTTTCTTGGGAGGGGGCTCTCTCAGAGACTCTTCCTGCAGGGCTTTCCCCCCCCCCCGAGTCAGGCTGGTATGGGTCTTCTCTGCCTCCCCCCCACACTTTTGGGGAGGAAAGCCCCCTCATTCTGTGCAATGGCATCGGAGCTCAAAGACCTGTGGACCTGCACCCCCCCCCCTCCTTCCCACCTCACAGGGCACATAGCGAAACTCTGAATGGTTCTCTCTCCCCCCCCCTTTGTGTTTCCAGCCCAGCTCTCACCTGGAGGGACATGCAGCACCTGGTGGTGAGAGCCTCCAGTCCAGCTCACCTGCAGGCGGACGACTGGGCGGTGAATGGAGCCGGGCGCAAAGGTGAGGCCGGGAGCCCGGCGGTTCTCCGGGCACGGCCCTCCCGCTTTCAGGGGGCAGAGGCTGCGTCCTCACAGCCTGCCACGGGAGACCCCCGTGGGGCCATGACAACGAAAGAATCAAGATGGCAGCCACGAATTTTCCGTTGAACTGGGCTTTTTCTGCATCCTCCCGTGGGAGGTCAGAAGAGCCCCAAGCCCGTCAGACTTTCCCACGGCCCCGGAAAACCTGGCTGTGTTCCTGAGAGGAGAGAGGGGGGGGGGGGAACAGAAGGAGTGGGGGAGAGAAATATAGAGGGAGGGAGGGAGGGAGAGATACAGGGGTAGAGTGAAAGAGAAGGAAAGACAGATGGAGGGAGGGAGCGGAAAAGAGAAGGAGAGATGGAGGGAGAGAGAGAAGGAGAGAAAGATATGGGGTTAGAGCAGTGGTTCTCAACCTTTTTAATGCCGCGACCCCCAACTGGTCGTAAGTCGAGGACTACTCAACCGGTCGTAAGTCGAGGACTACTCAACGGGTGCAGCACCGTTTGCAGAATGGGACTTTTGGCGGGCTCAGCAGGGCAGAGACAGCCTGGACAATTCCTATTGGCTTTTGAAAGCCAATAGAATTAGACTCTATTCAAGAGAGTCTATTCTATTGGCTTTCAAAAGCCAATAGACTAAAAGGGAGTAGCACAGCTAAGGAAAAGGGGGAAAAAATGGCGGACTGCGTTGTTTGGCGACCCCCGTGAAATGGCCGTTCGACCCCAAATGGGGTCCTGACCCACAGGTTGAGAACCACTGGGGTAGAGTGAAAGGGAGAGGGAGAGAAAGTAATGGAGGGAGGGAGAGAGAAGGAGAGAAAGATGGAGAGAGAAAGAAGGAGAGAGATGAAGGAAAGAAAGAGAGATATATGGGAGTAGAGTGAAAAGGAGAAGGAGAAAATGTGATGGAGGGAGGGAGAGAAGGAGAGATATGGAGGGAGGGAGCGAGAAAGATAGATACAGGGCTAGAGTGAAAGTGAGAAGGAGAGAAAAAGATGGAGAGAGGGAGAGAAAGAAGGAAAGAAGGAGAGATGGAGGGAGAGAGAGAAGGAGAGAAAGATATAGGGGTAGAGTGAAAGGGAGAGAAAGTGATGGAGGGAGGGAGAGAGAAGGAGAGAATGATGGAGGGAGAGAGAAAGAAGGAGAGAGATGAAGGAAAGAAGGAGATACGGGAGTAGAGTGAAAGGGAGAAGGAGAAAATGTGATGGAGGGAGAGAGAGAAGGAGAGATATGGAGGGAGGAGTGAGAGAAAGAGATAGATACAGGGCTAGAGTGAAAGAGAGAAGGAGAGAAAGAGGGAGAGAGGGAGAGAAAGAAGGAAAGAGAAGGAGAGATGGAGGGAGGGAGAGAGAGAGAAAGCGAGAGACGGAGAGAGAAAGAGAGATGGAAGGAGGGAGGGAGAGAAAGGGAAAGTGCTGTTGTAACCTTCGAACGGTCACTGAACTGTCGTAAGTCGAGGACTGCGTGTCACATATCTTTTTTCATTGTAAACCTCCCAGGATCATTGACTGAGAGGGGTGGATATAGAAATTGATTGATTGATTGATTGAATGAATGAACGAACGAGCAAATAAGTTGAAGCTCTATCTGTACAATTCACTTCTCACCTTGTGATAAGACGGGTGGCCTCTACATTTTATGAGCAAATAAAATAGATAAAAGCAGGCAGAGCTTCCAGGGCCCCGTGGGGGCTGCCCTCTTGACTCTTTAGCCCCCCCCTCCAAGACTTAACGACCGTAACTGCCAGGCTCAGTTATGGTCATAAGTTGAGGACGGTCTGCAGGCCGGCTGCTGTTGTGCAGAGCCCTCGTTCCTCAGCATCCCCAGGGCCATTCTGCCGCCGCTCCTCCTTCGGGGAAAGAGCCCGTGGCTCTGGGCGGCAGGAGGGCTGTTGGGGGGCCAGGGGGCTGGGAGGGTGTCGGGAGGCCGGGAGGGTCTTCCCTGAGCTGGTCCTTCTCCTTCCAGTCAGCCACTACTACGGCTACGGGCTCCTGGACGGCGGGGCCTTGGTGGAGATGGCCAGGCGGTGGCAGAGGAGCTGGCCTCAGCGGAAGTGCTTCCTTCAGGTGGTCTCCCAGCCAATGTAAGAGTATTGGAAGACTCTCTCTCTTTCTCCCTCTGGATCTCCCTCCCTCCCTTTCTCTCTCTCTCCTCTCTCCCTCTACTTCCCCCATATCTCTCTCTCTCCATATCTCTCCTTCTCCGTATCTCTCTCCCCATATCTCTTTCTCTCTACCTCCCCCATATCTCTCTCCCTCCCTCCGTATCTCTCTCTCTCCCTTCCTCCCTTTCTCTACCTCCCCTGTATCTCCCTCCCTCCCTCCGTATCTCTCTCCCTCCCTCCGTATGTCTCTTTTCTTCTCTCTCCCTCTACCTCCCCGTATCTCGCCCTCTGTACCTCTCCCTTCCTCCATCTCTCTCTACCTCCCTTGTATCTCTCTCCCTCCCTCCCTCTGTATCTCTCTCTCCTTCTTTCTCTCTACCTCCCCCATCTCTCTCTCTCTCAGTACCTCTCCCTCCCTCCATATCTCCCTCTGTAGTTCTCTCTCCTTCTCTCTCCTTCCCCCCATATCTCTCCATATCTTTCTCTCCTTCTCTGTATCTCTCTCCCCGTATCTCTCTCCCTTCCTTCCTCCCTATCTCTCTACCTCCCCCTATCTCTCTCTCCCTCCCTCCATACCTCCCTCCCTCCATATGTCTCTTTTCTTTTCTCTCTCCCTCCACCACCCCGTATCTCTCCCTCTGTACCTCTCCCTTCCTCCATCTCTCTCTACCTCCCTTGTATCTCTCTCCCTCCCTCCCTCCCTCTGTATCTCTCTCTCCTTCTTTCTCTCTACCTCCCCCATCTCTCTCTCTCTCTCAGTACCTCTCCCTCCCTCCATATCTCCCTCCGTATCTCTCCTTCTCTCTCCTTCCCCCCATATCTCTCCATATCTTTCTCTCCTTCTCTGTATCTCTCTCCCCATATCTCTCTCCCTTCCTTCCTCCATATCTCTCCATATCTTTCTCTCCTTCTCTGTATCTCTCTCCCCGTATCTCTCTCCCTTCCTTCCTCCATATCTCTCCATATCTTTCTCTCCTTCTCTGTATCTCTCTCCCCGTCTCTCTCCCCCTTCCTTCCTCCCTATCTCTCTACCTCCCCGTATCTCTCTCTCCCTCCCTCCATACCTCTCTCCCTCCCTCCGTATGTCTCTCTTCTTTTCTCTCTACCTCACCCGTCTCCCGTATCTCTTTCTCCCTCCCTCTGTATCTCTCTTTCTCTTTCTATCTCCCCCATCTCTTTCTCCCTCTGTACCGCTCCCTCCATCTCTCTCTCTCCTTCTCTTTCTACCGTCCCCGTATCTCTCGCCCCCTCCCTCCATACCTCTCTCTCCTTCCGTATGTCTCTTCTCTCTCTCCCTCCCCATATATCTCTCCCTCCCTCCCTCCAAATCTCTCTCTCCCCTTCTCTCTCTTTCTCTCCCTCCGTATCTCTCTTGCTGGTACTCAGAAATAGGACTTACGACCATTTTTCAGTTAGGAGCTACGCATCGTCCCCATGGTCACATGATCAAAATTTGGCTGCTGAGCAACTGTGTCATATTCTGGGGGGGGTGTGTGTCACGTGATCCCCTTTGGTGACGTTCTGACAAGCAAAGTCAGTGGGGGAAGCCGGATTCGCTTAACGACCGGGTGGACCAACTTCACAACTGCCGTTGATTCCCTTAACGACAGCGGCGAGGGAGATCGTGAAAAACGGGGCCAAATCCACTCAGCAACCACCTCGCTTGGCCACAGGTGCTTTGGGGGCTCCCTTCTGGTCGTAAAGCGAGGACCACCTTTATTGAAGCCGGAGCCCCCTTCCCCCTTTCCCCGTCTTCCGGCAGGGCCATCGGCTCCCGGCTGTCCGTCTCCGAGAACGTCTCGTCCTCCCCCTGCTTCCAGAGGGGAAACAGAGGCATGCGGTCTCTGGAGCACGTCCAGGTGCAACTGTGGCTCACCTACAGCCGGAGGGGGGATCTGGCCATCTCGCTGACCAGCCCCAGGGGAACCACCTCCACCCTGGTGGACGTCAGGTGAGCGTGTCCCCTCCCACCCACCCACCCACCCGGGTGTTCGTGGAAGCCTCTCTTCACCCCCCCCCCCCGAGACTGCCAGCCCCAGAATCCCCCAGCCCACTGGCACCAGGGTAACTGGCGTCTGTTTATAATGGCTACAGGGTCCTGAGGTCATGGGGGGGGGGGAATGGAGGCTAAAACACACAAAGGATGGTTGCAGGAACTGGGAAAGGCCAGGCTAGAGAAAAGAAGGACGGGGGGGGGGACAGGATAGCAGCATTCCAGTATTTGAGGGGCTGCCACAAAGAAGAGGAGGGGGTCAAATTATTCTCCAAAGCACCAGAGGGCAGGACGAGAAACAACGGGTGGAAACTGATCAAGGAGAGAAGCAACCTGGAATTAAGGAGAAACTTCCTGACCGTGAGAAAGATTAAGCAGTGGAACAGCTTGCCACCAGAAGTTGTGGGTGCTCCATCATTGGAGCTTTTTAGGAAGAGACTGGACAGCCATTTGTCTGGCATAGTCTCGGACAGGGGTAGGCAACCTTGGCTCTTTTATGACTCGTGGACTTCAACTCCCAGAATTCCTGAGCCAGCAGGGGGGAACTATGGCCCCCTCATGACTCGTGGACTTCAACTCCCAGAATTCCTGAGACAGCATGGGGGAACTATGGCCCCTTCATGTCTTGTGGACTTCAACTCCCAGAATTCCTGAGCCAGCATGGGGGAACTATGGCCCCTTCATGACTCTTGGACTTCAACTCCCAGAATTCCTGAGCCAGCATGGGGGAACTATGGCCCCCTCATGACTCCTGGACTTCAACTCCCAGAATTCCTCAGCCAGCATGGGGGAACTATGGCCCCTTCATGACTCGCGGACTTCAACTCCCAGAATTCCTCAGCCAGCCTGGCTCAGCTTGGAAACCTCTCTCTTTCCCCTCAGCATGGCTGGCTCAGGAATTCTGGGAGTTGAAGTCCACCAGTCATAAAAGAGCCAAGGTTGCCTACCCCTGGTATAGGGTCTCCTGCCTGAGCAAGGGGTTGGACTAGAAGACCTCCAAGGTCCCTTCCCGCCCCATTATTCTATCTTCCAAAACTAGCAGAGCGCATCCATGAACACCAACTAGCAATCAGAAGACTTGCTGAAAGCACAAAACAAATGTCCAAGCTCCCTTCCCAAGGTAAAGTACAAAATGCAATACTCAAAAAAATATATATCCCCAAATACCCCCCCCACAAAACCCAGAACCATGAAAGCATAAACAAAGACATCATACAGATATTATTCCTCGAGCTGAACACGGATTAATATATTACTACAAAATTAGTTGCAAAACAAGCCCTCCCCAAAGTTTTAAACGACGCAATCGATTGGCAAGTCGTTGGCCTGCCATCGATATATTACATTAATGACCAAGTAGTTAACAGGAAAAAAAAAACAATATTAGTCAAACGAAAACAAAATTAACGTTTCAAAATTCTCTTGTTAACAGACTGTTATGGTGATCCACTGGTCGCGGGAAATTTGCCAGGGCCTTTTGCCCACCCCAAATCATCCCAAACGTTACAAACAGATCATCCAAGGTCAAATAAGATAAGATGAGATAAGACAGTGGTGGCGAACCTTTTAGAGACCGAGTGCCCAAACTGCAATCCAAAACCCACTTATGCATCCTCGAGTGCCAGGTGGGTGTAGCCCATTGAGTGGGTGTGGCCTATTGGGTGGGCATGGCTGCAGTGGAAATGGCAGACTGGGTGGGACTAAAAAGTTCAATCAATCAATTCTAACTTTGCAAGATCTTTTTTTTTCCTGTGAGAAGTTGAAGTTGACTGATTGACTGAATCTTTTTTTTTTTTTTTGCACATGGCGGCGGAGGCCTAAAGCAAAAAGGTTTTATAAAACCCAGCCGAAGGCCCAGGACTGGGGCGACGGCGCGCGTGCCCACAGAGAGGGCTCTGAGTGCCGCCTCTGGCACCTGTGCCATAGGTTCGCCACCACTGAGATAAGATAACCTTTATTGTCATTTTTTTTTTTTACTGTGGGCACAAAGGCACACATCAAAAATGAAATTGAGTAGCCCGCTCTCAAAGTGAAACACATACATGACTCACACCTAAAACATACTATATACAACATATGTATAGACCCACCCCCCTACATATACATAGCAAATAAATATTAAATACTGTCCATCTTGAATATATAATGGAAGGAGGAAGCTTGAGAGTTTGCAAGGTTAATGCGGTATGGAATGAAACTATGGCTGAATCTGGATGTTCTGCTACGGATACCACGAAGCCCCCCGCCCCTGGAAGGGAACAAGGAAAATAGGTTGTGAAGGAACCTATAAGGTTCAGTTATATAACCGAATATATATATAACCATATAAGGAACGGTTGCTGGAATTGGGCATGTCCAATTTAACGAAGTGAAGGACAAGGGGGGACATGATAGCAGCGTTCCAGTATCTCAGGGGCTGCCCCAAAGAAGAGGGAGTCAAGCTATTCTCCTGAAAGCAGGACAAGAAGCAACGGGTGGAAACTCATCAAGGAGAGAAGCAACCTAGAACTAAGGAGAAACTTCCTGACAGTTAGAACAATTAACCCGTGGAACTCCTTGCCTCCAGAAGCGGTGAATGCTCCCACACTGGAAGTTTTTAAGAAGAGACTGGACAGCCATTTGTCCGAAATGGTCTAGGGTTTCCTGCCTGAGCAGGGGGTTGGACTAGATGACCTCCAAGGTCTCTTCCAACTTTACTACTATTATATATTTAAGAGGATGTCTAGTGTCCCAGATAATCGTACGGACTCTGCTCAAGCAGCGCTTCTGTGCTATGTCCTGGATGGGAGGGAGGGAGCTGCCAATGATCTTTTTGGCCGTCCTCACCACTCTCTGCCCCGCCTTCCTGTCTGAAGCAGGGATGCCTCCAAACCAGACTGTGATGCTCTATGACGGGATGCTCTCCATCCTCCCCTTGTAGAAAGTGGTCAGGACAGGGGAAGGAAGATGTGCTTTTCTTATGCGATGCCGAAAATGCAGATGTTGCTATGCCCGCTTCACCAGTTTCTCACTGTTGAGCAACCAAGCCAGCCTATAATAATAATAATAATGATGATGATGATGATGATGATGATGATAAAGTTGGAAGGTACCTTGGAGGTTATCTAGTCCAACCCCCTGCTCAGGCAGGAAACCCTACACCATTTCGGACAAATGGCTGTCCAGTCTCTTCTTAAAAACTTCCAGTGTTGGAGCATTTACTGCTTCTGGAGGCAGGTTGTTCCACTGATTAATTGTTCTCACTGTCAGGAAGTTTCTCCTTAGTTCTAGGTTGCTTCTCTCCTTGATGAGTTTCCATCCGTTGCTTCTTCTTTTTTTTTATTTATTAAAAAGTTTTTATTTTCCATTTATTCCTACAAAATACAATTCAATTAAAATAAATTCCTAACCATTGGTACCGCCTGCCCATTCCCCCCAGGCTGCGTCCACCCTCTCTAATCCTTTCCTACTTCCCTCCTCTTTCTCTCCTCCCCTCCTACTCTCTTCCCCTCCCCTTCTCCTCTAACCATCCTACTTCCTCCCTACTCCTTCCTCCCCTCTCATCCCTCTCACACACATGAACGCAGCATAGGGGAAATGCCCAAGCGTTTGCCATGACTATATTATCATTACCCACCCACTCACCCACCCACCCACCCTCAACCCTCCCCCCCTCGCTTCCCAGAGCAGAGTACAGGGTTATTAATAAGAAAGTTAACAATAATAAAAAAAAGAAAAAAAAGGAAGAAAAAAGAAAAAAAAGAAAAAAATAACATCATACTTAACCTTTAACTCCCCTTAAATTAAGTCATATAAACAAATCTCTACAACAGTTACAATAAAATTTACTCATAAAATAAATGAAACTTTATAGTCCCATATTTTTTCTGAATATAATCTATCCATCTCCTCCATACAATAATATATCTTTCTTGCGTATGATCCTTCTAATAAGCAGAAATTTTTGCCATTTCTGCAAAGTTAGAAACTTTAAATATCCATTCTTCTAAAGTAGGCAACGAGTCCTTCTTCCAATACGAGCCTACTAATAACCTTGCTGCAGTTAATAAATTCAACATTAAAGTAGTTTCTTTGTCATTTAAATCCACAAAAATACCCAATAGGTATTTCTCCTTGATTAGTTTCCACCCGTTACCTTGCTGCAGTTAATAAATTCAACATTAGTTTCTTTGTCATTTAAATCCACAAAGATACCCAATAGGTATATCTCTCTCCTTGATTAGTTTCCACCCGTTGCTTCTTGTCCTGCCTTCAGGGGCTTTGGAGAATAGCTTGACTGCCTCTTCTTTGGGGCAGCCCCTGAGATATTGGAAGGCTGCTATCCTGTCCCCCCTCATCCTTCTCTTCGTTAAAAGCCTACTCGTTAGCTGCTTTGTTTCTTAATCTCCATCTCTAGTCAATTCAGTGTAGTAAATTCAGTCTCCAAACATTCTCACAACTCGCAGGGGGGGACGGAGGGAGCAGATGTGATGTTAACTGTCATGTTTTGCTCACTGCTAGGCCCTACGACACCAGCAGGGACGGCTACAAGGACTGGGATTTCATGTCGACACATTACTGGGATGAAGACCCCCGGGGTGTCTGGACCCTCCTGCTGGAAAACAAGGGCGACGTGTATAACAGAGGTAGATCACGCAGCCGATCCCAGTTTGGATAAAAGTCTGCTGGCTTCTTATTGACTTACTGAAAAAGCCAACACAACCCTGGGTTGCGTAAAGAGAGGTATAGAATTAAAATCACGCGAAGTCTTAGTCCCGCTTTATAAAGCCCTACTCAGGCCACACCTGGAACACCTGTATACGGTTTTGGTCACCGTATCACAAAAAAGATGTTGAGAGTTTGGAAAAAGGGCAGAGAAGAGCGACTAAGATGGTCGAAGGCCTGGAGGCTAAAACGTACGAAGAACGGGATTTGGGAACGGCCAGTCTAGAGAAAAGAAGGATGGGGGGGGGACATGATAGCAGCGTTCCAGTATTTGAGGGGCTACCACAAAGAAGGGGGTGTGTGTCTGTGTGTCAATGTATTCTCCAAAGCCACCAGAGGGCAGGATGAGAAACAATGGTTGGAAACTGATCAAAGAGAGAAGCAACCTGGAATTAAGGAGAAAGTTCCTGACAGTTAGAACAATTAGCCAGTGGAACTACCTGCCTCCAGAAATCATGGGTGCTCCATCACTGGAGACTTTTAAGAAGTCTGAGATGGTATAGGTTCTCCTGCTCAAGCAGGGGGCTGGACTAGAAGATCTCCAAGGTCCCTTCCAGCTCTATTCTATTCTATTTCTGGAGATAAAAGGCCTGGAGGCTAAAACATACGAAGAACGGCTGCAGGACTTAGGTTTCACTAGTCTAGAGAAAAGAAGAAATAGCAGAGACATGGTAGCAGCGTTCCAGTATCTGAGGGGCTGCCACAAAGAAGAGGAGGGGGTCAACTTATTTTCCAAAGCACCAGAGGGCAGGACAAGGAAACTGACCAAAGAGAGAAGCAACCTGGAACTAAGGAGAAACTTCCCGACAGGGAAGAGAATTAACCAGTGGAACAGCCGGCCACCAGAAGTGGTGGCTGCTCCATCGCTGGAGAGTTCTCAAACAGAGATTGAACAGCTGTTTGTCTGAAATCCTATACGGTCTCCTTGGGCAGGGGGTTGGGCTAAATGACCTCCAAGGTCCCTTCCGGCTCTGTTCTGATTGATCCAGCTGTTTCCAATGTGCTGTTTCGCAGCCTTGACAAATTTAAGTTGTGTAGTTGCCGGCCTGGGAATTCTGGGAGTTGAAGTCCACAAGTCATAAAAAGGACCAAGTTTGAAGACCCCTGGTCTAGGGCATCTAAACCATTGAAATGCAGCATTTTTTTATCTGAAAAAAGATCAGTTCCAGGGCTGGCATAAGCCCTTAGCCGGTCGCGTTGTGATCTACAATTTGATGTGAGACTCTGCAGTCAGACTGAGGGGTGCAGGGGGCTGTACCCCATTTATACAAGGAATTCCCGCAGGTGCCACGCCGGGTGGCAGTTAAAGAACCTTGTCAGAAGTAAAAGGAAGGAAGGTAAAGTTGGTTGGTTTGATCCTGATTAAGATAGGACACGTTTTTAGATGAAGCTCTGATAGCTCTTTAGAGAGAAAGAGAGAAAAAAGAGAAAGCGAGAAAGAGAGTCACCGAGGCAGAAGGAGAGAAAGAGGGAGAGAGAGAGAGAGAAACAAAGACACAGAGAGAGACAAAGAAAAAGAGAAAGGGATAGAGACAAAAAGAAAAAGAAAAAGGGAGGGAGAGATAGGAAGAGAGAAAGAAAAAACAGACAGAAAGAGACGGGGGCAGAAAGAGAGAAAGAGAAAGACAGAAAAAGAAGACAAGCCAAGTGAGACTGACTTAATCGCCGTGCTCCTGGCTCAGGGGTCTTCAAACTCGGCCCTTTGATGACTTATGGACTTCAACTCCCAGAATTCCTCAGCCAGCAACGCTGGCTGAGGAATTCTGGGAGTTGAAGTCCACAAGTCATCAAAGGGCCGAGTTTGATTGCTGGCTGAGGAATTCTGGGAGTTGAAGTCCACAAGTCATCAAAGGGCCGAGTTTGAAGACTCCTGCACCAGCCGAACCACTGCAGTGATTCGTTTAACAACTGTGGCCCGAAAGGTCGTAAAACGGGGGCAGCTGCCTCGCTTAGCAACAGAAACTGGGCTGAACCGTGGCCGCAGGTCGAGGACCACCTGTGTATTGTCGTGCGTGTAGATTTCTCTGTGCCTCCCTCCCCCCCCCACAGAGCCCACCTCCTACCTTGCCGGCCTTCGCACCCGTGTCAGCGGTGCTTTTGTGGTGTCCCCCTCCCGTCTTTCTGGAGCCTCACCCCCCCCTTTTCTTCTCTGCCTCCGTCCGAAGGTCTCCTCCGGCACTTTGTGTTAAAACTCTACGGCTCTGAGGAAGACATGACAGCGCGGCCGGCAGCTCCCCCCGTGGTGGCCCAGTGCGTCCGGCGGAACCGCGACGGGACATGCCAGGGTGAGTTGTGGGGGGCGGGGTGCAATCAAGGGATCCCCCCCTCCCAAAGACACTCCGCTAGCACTGACAGGGCGAGCCCCTTGTCTATAAGCAGAGGCCAATCTCCACTGCCTCCGAGCACGGATTCTGATGATGTCACCGAGCTGGGTCACGAGACGTCTGCAAGAAAACGGAGGACCCCAGCCCTTCGGCCCCGAGTTCGAAATATTCCCTTCTGTCGGCCTTTGTCTTGGGCACGTCGCTCAGATGGCCACGCGTCGTGTTTGACGGCCGCTGAGCCTGTGGAACTCCCTGACACCAGAGAGCAGTTGCATGTTTTTAACTTTTTATTTGCACGCTGCCCAGAGTCTTTCTGTGAGGGAGATGGGTGGGTTCTAAATGAGAGACAGAAAGAAAGACATAGATGGAGGGAGGGACAAAGAGAGGGAGGGATAGATGATATATATTGATATATCTAGGTAGATAGGTAGGTAGGTAGGTAGATTAGAGAGAAATATTAGAGATACAGATAGAGATAGAGATAGATAGACAGATTAGAGAGACAAATATAATTGGGTAGGTAGGTAGGTAGGTAGGTTAGATAGATCAGTGGTTCTCCACCTGTGGGTCGGGACCCCATTTGGGGTCGAACGACCATTTCACGGGGGTCGCCAAACAACGCGGTCCGCCATTTTCCCCCCCTTTTTCCTTAGCTGTGCTACTCCCTTTTATTCTATTGGCTTTTGAAAGCCAATAGAAGAGACTCTCTTGAATAGAGTCTAATGCTATTGGCTTTCAAAAGCTAATAGGAATTGTCCAGGCTGTCTCCGCCCTGCTGAGCCCGCCAAAAGTCCCATTCTACAAACGGTGCTGCACCAGTTGAGTAGTCCTCGACTTACGACCGGTTGAGTAGTCCTCGACTTACGACCGGTTGGGGGGTCGCGGCATTAAAAAGGTTGAGAACCACTGAGATAGACAGACAGACAGACAGACAGACAGACAGACAGACAGACAGACAGATAGATGATAGATAGACAGCAAGGGTGTCAAGCTGCCGATGCGACATGCTGAAACCACACCCACCCCATTGCTGGCAATGGAAAAAAAGTCGCAATACGTCGCGGCACATCACGTGATGTTGCGAGTTTGACACCCCTGATATAGAGTGATAGTGATATAGAGATTAGAGAGGGAAAGATGGCTGGATGAATAGACATAGACAGATGGACAGACAGATAGATAGATGATGGATTGATAAGGGTAGGTAGGTTGTTGGTAAATAGATAGACAAACAGACATTAATGACTGTTTGAAGTTAGGGTTAGGGGGAAAAGATGGATGATTGATAGAAAAACAGACAAGATAGATAGATGATAAATAGATAGATAGATAGATAGATAGATAGATAGATAGATAGACAGACAGATAGACAGACAGACAGATAGACAGACAGACAGACAGACAAATAGACAGATAGATAGACAGACAGACAGATATAGATAGACAGACATAGATAGATAGATAGATAGATAGATAGATAGATAGATAGATAGATAGATAGATAGATAGATGATGAATAGATAGATAGATAGATAGATAGATAATAGATGATAGGGAGACAGAGATGGATGTATAGATAGATGATAGATATAGATAGAAGATAGATATAGATAGACAGACAAATAGATAGATGGATGATAGGTAGGTAGGTAGGTAGTTAGGTAGGTAGGTAGGTAGGTAGGTAGGTAGGTAGATAGATAGATAGATAGATAGATAGATAGATAGATAGATAGATAGATAGATAGATAGATAGATAGATATAGATCAGTGGTTCTCAACCTTTTTAATGCCGCGACCCCCAACCGGTCGTAAGTCGAGGACTACTCAACCGGTCGTAAGTCGAGGACTAGTCAACTGGTGCAGCACCGTTTGCAGAATGGGACTTTGGGCGGGCTCAGCAGGGCAGAGACAGCCTGGACAATTCCTATTGGCTTTTGAAAGCCAATAGAATTAAACTCTATTCAAGAGAGTCTCTTCTATTGGCTTTCAAAAGCCAATAGAATAAAAGGGAGTAGCACAGCTAAGGAAAAGGGGGGAAAAAATGGCGGACTGCGTTGTTTGGCGACCCCTTAAGTGGTCGTTCAACCCCAAATGGGGTCCCGACCCCCAGTTTGAGAACCGCTGATATAGATAGATAGATGATGGATAGATAGATAGATATAGACAGACAGACAGACAGACAGACAGACAGATAGATGGATAGAGTGATAGTGATACAGAGATTAGAGAAGGAAAGATGGATGGATGAATAAACATAGACAGACAGATACCTACTCCAATTACAACCATTAATGACTGAAGTTAGAATAACTCTAAAAAAAAAAAAAAAGGGACCCGGCACCCCCGCAGCTTCCCCCCTGGTCACATGATCAAAACCCCAGGACTTGGCCATAACTGCCACGCGCTTATGACAGTTGCAACCTCCCGGGGTGTGTCTGTGTGTCTGTGTGTCACCTGACCCCCCCATTTGCCAGCTTCCGACAAGCAACCTCCATGGGGGAAGCTGGCTTTGCTTAACAACCACGTGGTTCACTTAACGCCGGCAGAGATTCGCCTGACAGCCTCGGCCCAAAAGGCCATCAAATCAGACGGGGGCTGCTTCTAACCACCCCGTGCTCAGTAGCGGAAATCCCGCTCTCCGTCGTGGCCGTTAAGCCGAGGACTATCCGTACGTCAACAGATTGATCTTGCCTGCCCCTTTTCGTCCTTGAGGGCGTCGTACGGGCAGTCCTCGACGGACGAGCACAATGGAGCCCAAACTTTCCGTCGCTAAGCGAAGTATTTGTTCGAGCGAGTTTCCCCCCCCCCATTTTGCCTCCTTTCCTGCCACGGTCGTTAAGCGAATCGCCACACTCGTTAGGTTTAGTAACCCGGTCGTTAAGCGAATCCAGCTTCCCCGTTGACTCTGCTTTTTGGAAGGTCGCCAGAACGGATCACCCGACAAACACACGCGCACACAGACACACGGGAGACACCGCGACCGTCGTAAATACGAGCCGGCTGCCAAGCGCCTGAATTTCGATCCCGTGACCCCGGGGGGGGGGTGGGCTGCTCCGACGGTCGTTAAGTGTGAAAAACGATCCCAAGTCACTTGGGATGTGTCTCACTTTGAGAGTGGGCAACTAAATTTCGTTTTGGATGTGTGCCGTTGTGCCCACAGTAAAAAAAAAAAATGACAATAAAGGTTATAATATAATAGTAGTAAAGTTGGAAGGGACCTTGGAGGTCATCTAGTCCAACCCCCTGCCTGGGCAGGAAACCCTACACCATTTCGGACAAGTGGCTGTCCAGTCTCTTCTTAAAAACTTCCAGTGTTGGAGCATTCACCGCTTCTGGTGGCAGGTTGTTCCACTGGTTAATTGTTCTCACTGTCAGACACTACTCAATGCCGCGGTCACTAAATGAACTAGTGAACGGTCACTACATGAACTAAGCCGGGGACTACCTGTATTTTAAAAATAAAACCCAGCCCAGTCAATCGCCCGGCCTTAGGATACCCATCACCCACAGCCGTGCCTTCTGGCTTCTTAATTTTATTCATTTGTTGATCACATTGACCAATCCTTGCCTCGTCTCCCTGTGGCTGGCTGGCCTGCCTCACAGGGCTCCTTGTTGTTGTTCTTGTTGTTTTTTTCCCAGAATGCCCCAGCCCGCTCTTCGCGGTCCGGCACCTCTGCCTCTCCTACTGCCCGCCCAGGTACTACCGCCTGTCCCGCCGGGCTCTCGACCCCAACGGGACCCAGCGCGCCATCCAGGCCTGCTCGGCCTGCGACCCCTCCTGCTACACCTGCCTGGCGGGGTCGGCCCGCAATTGCAGTGCCTGTCCGTCCCACAGCACCTACGAGGAGCGCTCCCACACCTGCCTGCCCTCCCCCTCCTTCTCCTACCTGCCCCGGGGAGGGGCTTTTGCCCTGGGAGACAGGCCTGTGTTCCTCCTGGCCCTGGCCGTGCTGCTGGCCCTGGGCCCCGTGGCCTGCTGCCTCTCCTACGCCTTGTGCCGCACGAGGCAGAAGCGCGCGCGGGCCGATGGGGAAACCGAGGCCGTCAGCCTGGAACTGCTCTACCTCCACCGTCCCGGGGCCGAGGAGAGCTTGAACCGACTTTCCTAGGAACCAAGACTGCTTTAATGACCTGAAACCCTCTCCCCCTCTTGTTATTTATTTCTCCGAAATGGTTCCTGGATGATCCACAATAAATGCTCAGCCTGATGGGGTCTCTTGTCCTTCTTGGAGTTTGCAGTGAGACCCGCTCCTTAGGTCCCTGTGAGTCTCAATGGATTCGTCGGAGGGCATTTGGGGCCAAGAGACATCGCAGGGATTTGAAAGATACATGAATCCATTTGGGGATGGGATAGGATAGAATTCAGACTTAGAAGAGAATAGAACAAAACAGAATATAGAACACAGTAGAGAGTAGAATAAAGAGAACAGAATATAGAATAGAATAAAAATAAGAATGGAGTAGAATAGAATAGAATTCAAAATTAGAAGAGAAGAGAATATAGAATAGAACAGAAAATAGAATAGAATTCAGAATTAGAAGAAAATATAGAACAGAAAGTAGATTAGAATTCAGAATTAGACTATAGAATAGAATAGAATAGAATAGAACATAGAGTAGAGTAGAATAGAATAGAATAGAATAGAATAGAATAGAATAGAATAGAATAGAATAGAATAGAATAGAATATAGAATAGAATGGAGAGTAGAAAATATGGAATAGAAAATATGGCATAGAAAATATGGAATAGAATAGAAATTAGAAGAGAAGAGAAATTAGAATAGAACGCAACAGAACAGTAGAATAGAATAAGGAATAGAATAGAATAAGGAATAGAATAGAATAGAATAGAATAGAATAGAATAGAATAGAATAGAATAACAGAGTTGGAAGGGACCTTGGAGGTCATCTAGTCCAACCCCCTGCTCAGGCAGGAAACCCTACACCATTTCAGACAAATGGCTGTCCAGTCTCTTCTTAAAAACTTCCAGTGTTGGAGCATTTACTGCTTCTGGAGGCAAGCTGTTCCCCTGATTAATTGTTCTCACTGTCAGGAAGTTTCTCCTTAGTTCTAGGTTGCTTCTCTCCTTGATTAGTTTCCAACCATTATTGTCAGAATCCAATCATATTTCATCTTTAATTATCAAATATAGAAACTCCCAATTCTGCCTTCTTTGGATTCTGCCATAAGAGGGAGAGAAGGGGGAGAACAAAGGGGTTTTATGGCCCTCACTTCCTTCAGTAGACTTCAAAGAGCTGAATGCTGAATGTGTGTTTATTGTAACCTATTGTAACCTCAAAGTGTTAGCACCAGAGAACATTAGCATTAACAAAGAAGAGTATTTGCCTTTCATGTAGTTATCTGAAGTCTCCATCCAGACGGAAGAAAGAAGAAACGGGGTGAAATTGGGATACTTGAAACTATCACTGGAAGGGGGGTTGATTGGGTGGGACTACTGGGGAACCCCTTAAAACCTTGAATGGGAGAGCTTGGACCCCAAGTCCTGTCTAGCATGCCTGCAACCATTTTCTCTTAATAAAGGATTCCTGTTGGAAGAATTATTCCAAGAGTTCTGTCTTCTTAAGATGCAAAGTGGGGTGGTCCTTACATTAGACAGGACTTGCAAAATTAATCCACCTGGAAGGAAGACCCTTGCCGGGGGATTTTGCAAAAATTTACCATGTCAGACAATGGAGCAAGAGAGGGGGAAAACTCCCTGGAAAGAGAGCCGCTGACCCAGTTGGAACCTTGCCAGATGTTGGGATCCGAGAGGCCAGATTCCTCAGGAGAAGAAGTGGTGGAGACACAGGACCACAAGCCTCGCTGGTCGATGGGCGTTGGAAAGAAAAGTGAGTGGGGAAAGGAATCAAGAAAGGTGACCCTGAGACGGGGGACCAAGCAACCAGAATGGAAGCAGGAGATGGAGAAATCCCTGCACGCAAGTGAAGAGGGAGGAAGCTGGGCACCGTACTCAGACTGGATCCTAGAGAAAGCTATTGACCTGATGAAGAGAACTCTCAGCTCCCTAGGAGAGGAGAATACTGAACCCTACGGCTGCCCCAGTTCCTGGAGCCGCAAAGGGAGAGACACCGAGGGGGACGTGGAACCTGCAACCCCAGGGACATCTACTGATCCAGGAGCTCCCACCCCCTACCGGACCACAGATGGCAATCTGGACGGAAGGCACTACCACCCACAACAGAGGCACCGATCCATTCCAAGACGTCCACCGTTGGAAGTGAAATTCAAAGGGGAGCCAACACGCTTGGGGTTTTTTCTAACCCAAGTCCTCAGCTACATGGAGGAATATGGGCAGGATATTCCCAGCGACAAAGCCCGCATCCGGATCGTGCAATCTGCCCTGGATGGACCAGCTGCAGATTGGGTGGTGAACTTGCATGACTCCAATGCCCCAGAACTCAGTAACTTCAACCGTTTCATGTCCTCTTGAGAAGACGATTTGAAGACCCCCTGGCTGATCGCAAAGCCCGTGAAAGAATAACAACGATGAGGCAGGGCAAACGCCCAGTGGCTGAGTATACACAAGAATTCCGGGCCATTGCCAGCAAACTGAATTGGCCAGAAGACATCCTCCTTGGCCGTTTCAAAGACGGACTAAACTATGATCTATATGATGCTTGCCTGCCCCGAGGGACCCACATCGACTTGAGGAATGGTACGTCTTGGCAGAGGAAGCAGAGATCGACATATTGAAGAGGCACCGCCGAGGAAAACAATGGAGCCGCCCCCCGCCTGAGCTGACACACCAACCGGTGAAATCATCGGATACAGCCAAGAAGCAAATGAGATGTTTCAAGTGCGGAAGAGAAGGGCATCGAGCTGTAGAATGCCGCTCAAAGGCCCCCCAGCACAACCCAGACAGATCCCAAATCAACAAACCCGGAAAGTATTCAGCTAAGCCAAAAGAAACGGCCATGAGAATGATGGAAATTGCAGAAACCCCCACCTCTGCTCACCAAGGGGAAAGGACTCCAGCCTACACCATAGGGCCGGTGGATGCCTCAGATGACAGCTCGGAGGGCGAACCCCTGGTAAGTGGATGCATCACACCCATCTTCAAAACAGTGACTATATTAATCCCCCCCATGCCCGAAGCTGTGAAGGTGAAAGCCTTAATAGACTCTGGCTGTACCCGCTGCCTCATTAGCCCAACACTAGTGGGGAATCTGGGCATCCCATCCAGGAGACTGGAACAACCAATCTCATTTGGCCAGCTAGATGGATCCATAGCAGGGGGGGTGCCAGCTACCCTAGCCACTTTGCCAATACATCTCTCCCTGGGCACCCATGAAGAGGACTTAACGTTTGTGGTGACCCCAGGTATGGAATGCCCAATGATTCTAGGGATGGAATGGTTGAAAAAATGGAACCCCTGGGTAAATTGGAGGACGACAGAAATCAAATTCCCGAAGGGGGACCCTATGGACTTAAAACCCCAAGGGAGGCTACCAGAATCAAGAATAGAAAAAGCATCCATAGGAGAGGAAAAAAGATTAACAGAAATACCAGAGGAATATAGGGACCTTGCTGAAGTCTTCAGTGAGGAGAGGGCGAATGAGCTTCCCCCCCACCGACCCACAGACTGTACCATTGAATTCAAGCCTGGGGCAAAACTCCCGAAGCCCAGATTATACTCCATGAGCCCAAAGGAGAAGGAGGAAATGGAAAGATTTATAAAAAAAAACCTGGAGAGAGGTTTCATTGAGCCAGCCAAGCCTAAAGTGGCTGCCCCGGTCCTTTTTAGAGAGAAGAAGGATGGCTCTTTACGTTTATGCGTGGATTATAGGGCCCTGAATACAATCAGTGAAAGCAACCTATACCCGCTGCCCCTCATGAAAGACATGCTGTCACACCTATCGAAAGGGAAAATTTTTTTCTAAACTAGACCTAAGGGAAGCTTACTATCGCGTGAGAATCAAGGAAGGGGACGAATGGAAGACTGCATTTAACTGCCCCATGGGGTGCTATCAATTCAAAGTCTTGCCATTTGGATTACAAGGGGGCCCTGCAGTCTTTATGCAACTAATCAATGACGTTCTAAGGGAGCACCTGTTTAAGGGGGTCCTTGTTTACTTGGACGACATTCTTATCTTTACCGAAACAAAAGAAGAACACGTCAAACTTGTCAGAGCGGTTTTAAAGAAGCTGCGAGCCGCTCACCTATATGCCAAACTCTCAAAATGCGAATTCCACCAGGAAAGGATAGACTACCTAGGCTATCGCATATCCCCACAGGGCATTGAAATGGACCCAGAGAAGGTCAGAGCAGTATAGAATGGGCACCACCCCGCACAAGAAAGCAACTACAAAGTTTCCTGGGCTTTGCAAATTTTTACCGCCAATTCATCCCCTCATTTGCACAGATAGCCTTGCCCTCACTAACTTACTAAAAACGAAGGGAACATCCTCAGTAAAACCTAGCCAGCCACTAACATGGACAATGGAGTGCCAAGCAGCGTTTGAGAGACTAAAGAGACTTTTTTCTGCCGAACCAGTACTAAGGCACCCAGACATGGACAAACCCTTCATAATACAGGCAGATGCAAGTGATGTGGCAGTGGGGGCTGTGCTATTACAAGAAAATGATGATGCAGTATTGCAACCCTGTGCATATACATCTAAGAAACTCACGAAACAGAACAGCGCTGGCCCGTATGGGAGAAGGAGGCTTATGGGATACGTTGGGCATTACTCACGTGGCGACAGTTCCTGGAAGGCAACAAAATCCCCTTCCAGGTATGGACTGATCACAAAAATTTAGAAGCCCTGAAAACTTCCAGGAAACTCAATCCCAAACAAGCCCGCTGGTCCCAGCATTTTCACCAATTCCAATTTAAGCTCAAACATTTACCAGGAAGAAAGAACTTCCTGGCAGATGCACTATCTCGCATGCCCCAATATAACAGCGCACGAACCACAGACTCTAGACCAATAATGGCAGAGTCACAACTGGCAGCGCCAGTAACCACAAGAACCCAAGCCAAAATAAAACCACAACTGGACAGCCAAACTGGGATTGAATTCAGAAAAAGTTTGGAAACAGATGATTGGTTCCAGAAAAACAAACATGTGTGCACAATGAGAGACGGATTGCCTTGGGTAGGGGAAAAGTTATATATACCAACAACTCAAAGACTAACTTTCATGCAACTTTGCCATGACACAAAATCAGCAGGGCATTTTGGATTTGTAAAAACTTTACACTTAATTAAACGGCAATTTTGGTGGCCATCAATAAAAAAGGACATAGAAAGTTATGTTGCCAGCTGCCCAACCTGTGCATCAGCAAAGAGGTTGCAGGGGAAATCGCCAGGGCTGTTACAACCAGTGGCAAGTCCCTCAGCCCCCTGGAGGGAAATAGCCATGGATTTTATAGTGGAATTGCCTGAAAGCAATGGGAATACTGTTATCTGGACAGTCACGGACCTATTTTCCAAACAGGTGCACTTTATCCCTTGCCAAAAAATTCCCACTGCAAAGGCCTTAGCAAAACTTTTCATCCAGCACATTTACAGATTGCACGGGGCACCCCAACGCATCATCTCTGATAGGGGAGTGCAATTTACGTCTGCATTTTGGAAGGAATTTTTATCCCTCTTAGGGACCACTCAGGGATTGACATCTAGCCACCACCCTCAAGGAGATGGTACAAGCGGAACGGTGCCAGTCGGTACTTGAGCAATATTTGAGATGCTTTTTAAATTTCCAACAGAGTGATTGGACGGACTTACTTCCTTTTGCAGAAGTTGCCTACAATAATGCAGTCCACTCCAGCACAGGCTACACTCCTTTTCAAATAGCCAACGGCCAAAGTTTCAACCCTATGCCAGAGTTAACCCCAAAAGAACCAACGATCCCTTCACTGAAAGAATGGATGGAAACCTACAAAACACCTGGCCAATAGTCAGAAAATCACTAGATGAAGCTAGGCGGGCATACAAAGCACAAGCCGATAAAAAAAGGGTTGAGCCTACACCATTCATTATAGGAGAAATGGTGTACTTATCTACAAAATACCTAAAGTCCCTACAGCCCTGTAAAAAACTTGGACCAAAATATATAGGACCTTTTCCAATTAAAAGGATCATAAATCCAGTAACAGTAGAATTAGAATTACCCAAAAACCTCAGGCAAATACACCCAATTTTTCATTGCAGCTTGCTGAAAAGAGAGCATCAGTCACCTCTACGGCCAAAAATCCCCCCCCCACCACCTCCAATCATGGTGGAGGGGGAACAACACTTCGAAATAAAAGAGATCCTTGACTCTAGGAGATATCATGGAACAACTCAGTACCTAGTTGCCTGGAAACACCTCCCTGCCTCACAAAATGAGTGGGTCCATAAACGTCACGTCAGAGCCCCGAAGCTATTGAAGAAGTTTCACACAGAGTATCCTAACAAGCCTAACTAAATTTTTTACTTGTGTTTTCTTTCAGGTGGATCTCTTTTATTGTTAAGAGGGGCCGGATGTCAGAATCCAATCATATTTCATCTTTAATTATCAAATATAGAAACTCCCAATTCTGCCTTCTTTGGATTCTGCCATAAGAGGGAGAGAAGGGGGAGAACAAAGGGGTTTTATGGCCCTCACCTCCTTCAGTAGACTTCAAAGAGCTGAATGCTGAATGTGTGTTTATTGTAACCTATTGTAACCTCAAAGTGTTAGCACCAGAGAACATTAGCATTAACAAAGAAGAGTATTTGCCTTTCATGTAGTTATCTGAAGTCTCCATCCAGACGGAAGAAAGAAGAAAAGGGGTGGAATTGTGATACTTGAAACTATCACTGGAAGGGGGGTTGATTGGGTGGGACTACTGGGGAACCCCTTAAAACCTTGAATGGGAGAGCTTGGACCCCAAGTCCTGTCTAGCATGCCTGCAACCATTTTCTCTTAATAAAGGATTCCTGTTGGAAGAATTATTCCAAGAGTTCTGTCTTCTTAAGATGTAAAGTGGGGTGGGTCCTTACAATTATTTCTTGTCCTGCCGTCTGATGCTTTAGGGAATAAGTTGACCCCCTCTATGTGGAAGACTGCTATCATGCCCCCCCTCCCCCCGGTCCTTCTTTTCTCTAGACTGGACATTCCCAAATCCTGCAACCGTTCTTCAGATGTTTTAGTCTCCAGGCCTTTGATCTTGCTCTTAGTTGCTCTTCTTTGCACTTTTTCCTAAAGGCCCAACATCTTTTTTTGTAACGTGGTGACCAAAACTGGATGCAGGTGTGGCCTTACTAAGGCTTTACAAAGCGGGACTCAGACTTTTTATGTGACTTTGATTCTCAACCCAGCATTGTGTTGGCCTTTTTGGCTGCTGCTGCACACGGCTAGCTCATACTTAAGGGACTCCAAGGTCCCTCTCACAGTTGTTGCTCGTGAGCCAGGTTGCAAATTACAATCCTTGCCAAATTTCGCCTAACTCCCAGGATCTATTTGAAGCACATAAAGCAGACGTGTCAAACCCAAGGCCTGGGGGGCCGGATGCGGCCCGCCAAGTGGTTTCCTGTGGCCCGCGAAGCCATCCTGGAAACAGTGAGGGAACGGCCCCCACTGCCTTATTTACTTATTTATTTATTATTTATGTATTAATAAAATTTATATGCCGCCCAATCCCTAGGGACTCAGGGCGGCGTACAAAATTAAAACAATAAATCTAACAATAAAAATGAGTGCATTCACACAGCATGTCCCAATCGTGTCCTGCCCCCCCCCCGGGGACATCAACCCCAGGCCTGCCGGAACAGGAGAGTTTTAATGGCTTTCTTGAAGGCCGGCAAGGTGGGAGTAGTTCGAACCTCGGGGGGGGAGTTGATTCCACCAGGTCGGAGCCACCACAGAAAAGGCCCTTCCCCGAGGGCCCGCCAGCCGACATTGTCTGGCCGACGTGACCTGAAGGAGGCCCAATCTGTGAGACCTCACTGGTCTCTGGGAACTGTGCGGCAGAATGCGGTCCTGTAAGTAACTTGGGCCTTGGCCTTGGCCCGGGCCAGCCGGGAGCCAATGTACAATTTTGTGGTGGGCATCTAGGCTGAAACGCATTCAGTCTTAGCTCCACAAGGCCGTCTGGAAACAGCGAGGAAGCAGCCCCTGGATGCATGTCATCCACGCCCCCTGGGTGCATGCTGGGGAGGGGTCACCCTTTGTGGGGAATGAAGAAATGCACCATTGCCTGGAAGTGGCCAACAAATGGCCCTCGCCTACTACACGTATCCGGCTTGATGGGCTCCAGAGGAGGGTTTTCGGCAGGCAGTGAGGCTCCTCCAGTGGACCATGCCTTGGTGTTTGCCCCGGTCCCACCCCCTTCTGCCAGAGACCCCCAGATCTGTCCCACTCCTGCCCAGGCCCCCACAGGCACCCTTGACGCGAATGATGTAGAGCTGGCCATGCCCACCCAATAGACCGCACCCACTATGCCCACACCCACCCAATAGGCCACACCCACCCGGCCCCCTGAGGGCAACCACAATGCTGATGCGTCCCTCAATGAAATTGTGTTTGATACCCCTGACACAAAGCAATTGCCAGACGCTACGTTGATTCCTGGATTCCTCAGAGGTGGAGAATTTATTTATTTATTTATGAGACTTATATACCGCTTTAAGTGCGAGCACTCTCTAAGCGGTGTACACCAGTAAGCAACGTATATATATATATATATATATATATATATATATATATATATATATATTTTACAGTGCCCCCAACAATCTGGGTCCTCATTTGACCTACCCCGGAACGATGGAAGGCGGAGTCCACCTTGAGCCGGTGAGATTTGAACCACTGACCTGCTGAACACAGTCAGCTAAAGTGGCCTGCAGTACTGCACCCTAACTGCTGCGCCACCTCGGCTCTTGTGCAGGGAGTCCTCCAACCACAGCCATTCCTTTAGTGACCATTCAAACTGACAACGTCGCTGAACAGAGTGACTTGTGGCCGTTTTTTCACACTCCCATGACGGTCGTGGCATCTCCGCAGTCACGGGATCAAAATTCAGACGCCGGATTCGTATTTATGACCGTCACAGCACCCTGGAGTCACTATGATCCCCTTTTGCGGCCTTCTCACAAGCCAAGACAATGGGGATGCCAGAGTCGCTTCAGGACCGCGTCGCTAACTTAACCACCGCGGAGATTCATTTAATGACCATCGTAAAATGGGGCGAAACTCACTCACAAATGTCCGTCAGCAACATGGCGGTCATCAGTCCAGGACAGTGTTTCCCAAACTTGACCATTTTAAGGCATGTGGACTTCAACTCCCAGAATTCCACAGCCAGCGTTGCTGGCTGTGGAATTCTGGGAGTTGAAGTCCTCATGCCTTAAAATGGTCAAGTTTGGGAAACACTGGTCCAGGACACCCTGTGTTTCCATTTCTATAAGACTCATTTTCCATTTCCAGGGGGAAAAAACACTAAAGGAGCTGTTTCTCCTGCATGTGGGGCTTTCTTATGCCTCGTTCTTTCTGTCTATCCGTCAGACTTCCGCAATATCCCTGTAGGGCAGCCACAACTTTATGGGGCCAGAGCCAAAACCTGGGGTGATGGTATAGGCCACCTTGTTTTTAAAACTCTCAACAGAACTCTTATTATTACTCATGATTTATTCATAAAACAGACTTAGACAGCCACCCGTTTACCGGAAGGAACGGCTGAGTGGGATCGGAAAAGAGTGCATTTCAAAACACAATTTAAAAGCCGACAACACCATTGCTTACCTCTTCCAACTGCTCCATCAGACTCTATGCCTTCCAGAAAACAGAATAGAATAGAATAGAATAGAAAAGAAAAGAATGCAGAATAGAATATAGAATAGAATAGAATAGAAAAGAAAAGAAAAGAAAAGAAAAGAATGCAGAATAGAATATAGAATAGAATAGAATAGAATAGAATAGAATAGAATAAGAAATGGAATGGAATGGAATGGAATAGAATAGAAATTAAATGAATAGAATAGAAATTAAATAAATAGAATAGAAATTAAATGAATAGAATAGAATAGAAATTAAATAAATAGAATAGAAATTAAATGAATAGAATAGAATAGAAATTAAATAAATAGAATAGAAATTAAATGAATAGAATAGAATAGAATAGAAATTAAATGAATAGAATAGAAATTAAATGAATAGAATAGAATAGAAATTAAATGAATAGAATAGAAATTAAATGAACAGAATAGAATAGAATAGAATAGAACAGAACAGAACAGAATAGAATAGAATAGAATAGGAAGGGACCTTGGAGGTCTTCTAGTCCAGCCCCCTGCTCAGGCAGGAAACCCTGTACCAGTGGTGGCGAATCTATGGCACGGGTGCCAGAGGCGGCACTCAGAGCCCTCTCTGTGGGCACGCGTGCTGTTGCCCCAGCAGAGTTTGCCAGAATAGGGAGCACGTGGCGTTTGGAAGCAACAGGGCAGGTGAGCGAGCAAGCAGTGTTGCCATCCCGGGATGCCCCGGTGATGGCGAGTGACTGGCCCCGGACACGCGCACGCAGTCTGCCGTGACCACTGCAGCTACGCCCCCACAATGCTCCCCCTGAGGGCATCACAGTGCTGATGCAACCTGGCACTTTGCAATAAGTAAGTGGGTTTTGGGTTGCAGTTTGGGCACTCGGTCTCTAAAAGGTTTGCCATCACTGCCCTAGACCATTTCAGACAATGGCTGTCCAGTCTCTTTTTAAAGACTTCCAGTGTTGGAGCATTCACCGCTTCTGGTGGCAGGTGGTTCCACCGGTTAATTGTCCTCACTGTCAGGAAGTTTCTCCTTAGTTCTAGGTTGCTTCTCTCCTTGATTAGCTTCCATCTGTTGCTTCTTGTCCTGCCTTCAGGCGCTTTGGAGAAGAGCTTGACTCCCTCTTCTTTGGGGCAGCCCCTGAGATACTGGAACGCTGCTATCATGTCCTTCTCTTCGTTAAACTGGACACACCCAATTCCAACAGGCGTTCCTTGTATGTTTTGGCCTCCAGTCTCCTGATCATGTTTGTTGCTCTTCTCTGAGGGAGAATATATCACTAATAGACTCTGGGTAGTTTACAAAACTTAAATACCTAATTAAAACCATTCGAAAGGTAAACAAGCAGGGAGAACAATTAACCAGTGGAACAACCTGCCTCCAGAAGCAGTAAATGCTCCAACACTCCAAGTTTTTAAGAAGAGACTGGACAGCCATTTGTCCGAAATGGTGTAGGGTTTCCCGCCTGAGCAGGGGGTTGGACTAGATGACCTCCAAGGTCCCTTCCAACTCTACTACTACTAAAAAAAAAAGCATAAAAGGGAACATGACAGCACGGACTAAAAACAATGATAATGATAAAAACGTAAGATTCCCATATCTCCCCCCCCCCGCAGGACAGCCTCCCCCCCCCGTGAGACCCCGAAGAAAAATGGGGGCTCAGCCGGGGACAGCGACGCCCCCCCCCTCCAGCTCGTGGCCGCTTCTGCTCTGGAGGCTTGGACGGAGGCAAGACGGGGGTCTCTCCCACCGCCCCCCCCTCCGAAGAAAAACAACGAGGGTTCACTCTAGCCGCCCTCCCCATCATCCCCAGCCAGCCCTCCAGGAGGAGGCGATGGGAGGGGGAGTTCCATACGGGAAAAGGGGGTCTCGCCCTCCCGTCGCTCCGGTTGGCATCGCCGCCGCGCCCGCTGAAAAACACCCCGGGGGTCCCGAAGCGAGAAGCCCCGGGGTCCTTCGCCTCCTCTCCCACCCCCCCCCCGCCGACTTGGCCCCAAGATGCACCCCAACTTCTCCCGGGAAAACGGGGTCCGGCCACTCCGGCGCTGGCGCGATAGCGGAGGAGCGGAATACGGGCCCCGGGGCCCGGACTGATGCCCTCCAGGGCCCCCAACGCCTTCCCGGACCCTCCATACCAACGCCAGACCTGCCGCCGCCGCCGCGTGTTCGGCCTGCTCTTTCCGCCGGCTCCGATTGCTGGAAGGGGATGGAGCTCATTTGGGTCGGGCCAGGGTGGAGCCTGCCTCTGAGCATGGGCAGAGCGCTCGGAGGGGGGTCTTCCGGGCCAGGGGGCTCGTTGTGCCACTTCGGGCTGGGCCACCCGCCGCCTCTGAGAGCCTGCAGAAGGCGAAACGAAAGAAGCCGCTTTGCCACGCCTGGAGAAGGTCCCAGTTTGAATCCCGCTCCCGCTTTTGGGGTTCCACGAACTGTAAATGAGACGTTGAGACTCTGGAAAGAGGGCAGAGAAGAACAATAAAAGATGATTAGGCGGCTGGAGGCTGAAACAGATGAAGCACGGTGGCTGGAACTGGGTAGGTCTGGTTTCATGAAGGGGATAGCCAGCGTCCAGTTCTTGAGGGGCTGCCCCAAAGAAGTGTGTGTGGGGGGAGGGGGGGGGTCAACCTATTCTCCCAAGCACCAGAAGGCAAGACAAGAAAGACCAAAGAGAGAAGCAACCTGAAATCAAGGAGAAACTTCCTAACAGTGAGGACAATTAGCCAGTGGAACAGCTGGCCACCAGAAGTGGTGGCTGCTCCATCACTGGAGGTTTATTTATTTATTTATGAGACTTATATACCGCTTTAAGTGCAAGCACTCTCTAAGCGGTGTACACCAGTAAGCAATGTATATATATATTTACATTGCCCCCAACAATCTGGGTCCTCATTTGACCTACCCCGGAAGGATGGAAGGCTGAGTCAACCTTGAGCCGGTGAGATTTGAACCGCTGACCTGCTGGACACAGTCAGCTAAAGTGGCCTGCAGTACTGCACTCTAACTGCTGCGCCACCTCGGCTCTTTTTAAAGGTTTTTAAGAAGAGATTGGACACCCACTTGTCTGAAATGATATAGGTCAGAGGTAGGCAACCTTGGCTCTTTTATGACTCGTGGACTTCAGCTCCCAGAATTCCTGAGCCAGCATAGCTGGGAGTTGAAATCCACGAGTCATAAAAGTGCCAAGGTTGCCTACCCCTGGTATAGGATCTCCTGCCTGAGCAGAGGGCTGGACTAGAAGACCTCCAAGGCCCCTTCCAGCTTCTATTCTATTCTATTCTATTCTATTCTATTCTATTCTATTCCATTCCATTCCATTCCATTCCATTCCATTCCATTCTATTCTATTCTATTCTATTCTATTCTATTCTATTCCATTCCATTTCTATCTATTCTATTCTATTCTATTCTATTCTATTCTATTCTATTCTATTCTATTCTATTCTATTCTATTCTTCTTCATTCTATATTCTATTCTATTCTATTCCATTCCATTCCACATTTTCTATTCTATTCTATTCTATTCTATTCTATTCTATTCTATTCTATTCTATTCTATTCTATTCTATTCTGTTCCTTATTCTATTCTATTCTATTCTATTCCTTATTCTATTCTAGTCTAGTCTAGTCTAGTCTAGTCTAGTCTAGTCCATTCCATTCATTCCAATTTCTATTCTATTCTATTCTATTCTATTCTATTCTACTCTACTCTACTCTATTCTATCTCAATTCCATTTCATTAATAAAGATGATTAGGGGTCTGGAGGCTATAACCCATGAAAAACAGTTGCAGTAATTGGGTATGTCTACTCTAAAGAAGAGTAGGGGAGAGTTGATAGCAGTCTTCCATTATTTGAGGGGCTCCTTCAAAAGGGGGGGGGGTCAAACTGATTTCCAAAGCACCAAAAGGTAAGACGGAGAAGCAATTATTATTCTGAGGGAGAATATATTGCTAATAGACTCTGGGTAGTTTACAAAACTTAAATACATAATTAAAACCGTTCAAAAGGTAAACAAGCATAAAATGGAACATGACAGCACGGACTAAAAACAATGATGATGATAAAAACATAAAGATTCCCACCAATACATAATATATTAACCCCAGGCCTGTGAGAGAAGCTAGGTCAGTGATGGCGAACCTTTTAGAGACCGAGTGCCCAAACTGCAACCCAAAATCCACTTATGTTATCGTTGGGTGCCGGGTGGGTGTGGCCCATTGGGTGGGTGTGGCCCATTGGGTGGGCATGGCTGCGGTGGTAACAGCAGACTGGGTGGGACTAAAAAGTTCAATCAATCCATTCCAACTTTGCAAGACCTTTTTTTTTCCGCGAGAAATTGAAATTGACTGATTGATTGAACCTTTTTTTTTTTTTTTTGCACACGGCGGCGGAGGCCTAAAGCAAAAAGGTTTTATAAAACCCAGCTGAAGGCCCAGGACTGGGACGACGGCGCGCGTGCCCACAGAGAGGGCTCTGAGTGCCGCCTCTGGCAAACGTGCCATAGGTTCGCCACTATGGGGCTAGGTCTTAAGGGCAGCTTTTATCGCTAAGAAGGTATTCTTCCTAATGTTTAGACAGGATCGATCAAGCCTCCTAAATTCTCAACCTGGCCCACTTTACAGGATGGTGGCTGGGGGAATAAAACAATGGCAAATAAAATGGAGAAGGGGGAAAGGAGGAGGAGGAGATGAAAGGGAAGATGAAGGAGAAGGTGGTGGAGAAGGAGGTGATGTAGGAGAAGGAGGAGGAGAAGTTGGAGGAGAAGTAGAAGATGGAGGGAAGATGAAGAAGGAGAAGACAGGAGAAGAAGGAAAGAGAAAATGGTGAAGAAGGAGAAGGAAGAGGAGGAGAAGGAGAAGAGGAGAAGATGGAGAAGAAGAAGACGGAGGGGAAGATGGAGAAGGAGAAGGTGGAGAAAGAAAAAAGATGATGAAGAAGGAGAAAGAAAATGGAGGAGAAGGAGGAGAAGAAGATGGACAAGAAGATGGGGAAGAAGGAGATGGAGGAGGAGGAGGAGGAGGAGGAGGAGGAGGAGGAGGAGGAGGAGAAGAAGGAGAAGATGGAGGAGAAGATGGAGGAGGAAAAGATGGAGGGGAAGATGGAGAAGGAGAAGATGGAGGAGGTGAAGAAGAAGAAAAAAGAAAAGATGGAGAAGGAGGAGGAGGAGAAGGAGAAGATGGAGGGGAAGATGGAGAAGGAGAAGATGGAGGAGGTGGAGAAGAAGAAAAAAGAAAAGATGGAGAAGGAGGAGGAGGAGGAGAAGAAGAAGGAGAAGATGGAGGAGAAGATGGAGAAGGAAAAGATGGAGGGGAAGATGGAGAAAGAGAAGATGGAGGAGGTGGAGAAGAAGAAAAAAGAAAAGATGGAGGAGGAGGAGGAGGAGGAGAAGGAGAAGATGGAGAAGAAGAAGATGGAGAAGAAGAAGAAAAAGAAGAGGAAGAAGAAGAAGAAGAAGAAGAAGAAGAAGAAGAAGAAGAAGAAGAAGAAGAAGAAGAAGAAGAAGAAGAAGAAGAAGAAGAAGAAGAAGAAGAAGAAGAAGAAGAAGAAGAAGAAAAAGGGGAAGATGGAGGGGAAGATGGAGAAGGAGAAAATGGAGGAGAAGGAGAAGATGGAAAAGGACGAGGAGAAGAAGATGGAGGAGAAGACGCAGGGGAAGATGGAGAAGGAGAAAATGGAGAAGGAGAAGGAGAAGATGGAGAAGGAGACGGAAGGGAAGATGGAGAAGAAGAGGAAAGAGAAAATGGAGGAGGAGGAGGAGGAGGAGGAGGAGGAGGAGGAGAAGAAGAAGGAGAAGATGGAGGAGAAGATGGAGGAGGAAAAGATGGAGGGGAAGATGGAGAAGGAGAAGATGGAGGAGGTGAAGAAGAAGAAAAAAGAAAAGATGGAGAAGGAGGAGGAGGAGAAGGAGAAGATGGAGGGGAAGATGGAGAAGGAGAAGATGGAGGAGGTGGAGAAGAAGAAAAAAGAAAAGATGGAGAAGGAGGAGGAGGAGGAGAAGAAGAAGGAGAAGATGGAGGAGAAGATGGAGAAGGAAAAGATGGAGGGGAAGATGGAGAAAGAGAAGATGGAGGAGGTGGAGAAGAAGAAAAAAGAAAAGATGGAGGAGGAGGAGGAGGAGGAGGAGAAGGAGAAGATGGAGAAGAAGAAGATGGAGAAGAAGAAGAAAAAGAAGAGGAAGAAGAAGAAGAAGAAGAAGAAGAAGAAGAAGAAGAAGAAGAAGAAGAAGAAGAAGAAGAAGAAGAAGAAGAAGAAGAAGAAGAAGAAGAAGAAGGGGAAGATGGAGGGGAAGATGGAGAAGGAGAAAATGGAGGAGAAGGAGAAGATGGAAAAGGACGAGGAGAAGAAGATGGAGGAGAAGACGCAGGGGAAGATGGAGAAGGAGAAAATGGAGAAGGAGAAGGAGAAGATGGAGAAGGAGACGGAAGGGAAGATGGAGAAGAAGAGGAAAGAGAAAATGGAGGAGGAGGAGGAGGAGGAGGAGGAGGAGGAGGAGGAGAAGAAGAAGGAGAAGATGGAGGAGAAGATGGAGGAGGAAAAGATGGAGGGGAAGATGGAGAAGGAGAAGATGGAGGAGGTGAAGAAGAAGAAAAAAGAAAAGATGGAGAAGGAGGAGGAGGAGAAGGAGAAGATGGAGGGGAAGATGGAGAAGGAGAAGATGGAGGAGGTGGAGAAGAAGAAAAAAGAAAAGATGGAGAAGGAGGAGGAGGAGGAGAAGAAGAAGGAGAAGATGGAGGAGAAGATGGAGAAGGAAAAGATGGAGGGGAAGATGGAGAAAGAGAAGATGGAGGAGGTGGAGAAGAAGAAAAAAGAAAAGATGGAGGAGGAGGAGGAGGAGGAGGAGAAGGAGAAGATGGAGAAGAAGAAGATGGAGAAGAAGAAGAAAAAGAAGAGGAAGAAGAAGAAGAAGAAGAAGAAGAAGAAGAAGAAGAAGAAGAAGAAGAAGAAGAAGAAGAAGAAGAAGAAGAAGAAGAAGAAGAAGAAGAAGAAGAAGAAGAAAGGTGGAAGATGGAGGGGAAGATGGAGAAGGAGAAAATGGAGGAGAAGGAGAAGATGGAAAAGGACGAGGAGAAGAAGATGGAGGAGAAGACGCAGGGGAAGATGGAGAAGGAGAAAATGGAGAAGGAGAAGGAGAAGATGGAGAAGGAGACGGAAGAGAAGATGGAGAAGAAGAGGAAAGAGAAAATGGAGAAGGAGGAGGAGAGGGAGACGAGGGAGTTAGAAAAAGAGAAGATGGGGAAGGAGAAAGAGATGCAAACTTTGCAATATGAATGTAAAAATCTAAGTGATTTTTTTTGAGAATCTGAGCATCCTCTGGTCTCCACCGACTATTTCTATTGCAGAAGACGAGGAAGGTCTAAACTTTGAGCAACCAAATGGCATAAAATTCTTTCCAACCCTCTCCAAGATGCCGGGCCTGGAGCAACCGGCGTTTTAAATATCCCACCATGCCCCGGAGCGATCCCAAACCAGAGAATTGTGAGGAATTTAAGCAGAAGAGAAGATGCAGCGGATTAATAATGAGGGAGCTACCGGTGGGTTTTTAAAGGCGCTCCCTGCTCCAGCCACTAGAGGGTAGGCCACGCTCTCAAATGAACCAGCTGGACCTCTACCACTCGGAATAGGCATAAGAGCTGGAAGGGACCTGGGAGGTCATCTAGTCCAGCCCCCTGCTCAAGCAGGACCCCCCCCATCTCATTTCAGACAAGTGGCTGTCTGAAATGATACAGGGACTCCTGCCTTTCCAAGTTCTTCTGCCATCAACCGTCAAAAAAAAAGATCGCAAAATACGCTGCAGAGACTGGCGCTTGGTGGGGCAGCCATGAAGGCCTTGAAAAAAGGGATCCAGATCCTGTCGCTGTCTAGAGCAGGGCTTTTCAACCTTTTCACCCATTGTACCAATTTTAGGATACGGCAACATCCGAGGACCACCAGTCGCCTAGCAAGGGGTCAAAAACTTGACGATCAAAAAAAAAAAAAAAAGAAAAAAGAAAAAAGTGATGAAGTACAAGTAGTCCTCAACTTACAACAGTTCGCTTAGTGACTGTTCAAAGTTACAATGGCACTGAAACAAGTGCCCCCCCCAAGCCACAGCTGAGCAAGACGCCTGCCTGCCCACCCGTCCATGCTCTTCCTCCTGTCCGAGGTTTCCATTGTGAGCATTTCTGTTGGGGATTGGCAGCAGGGGTGGGGTGGGGGGTGTTTGGTTTTTATCCCCCCCCCATCTGCTGGGTGGTTGCAGCAGGTTTTGGTCACTCCGCATGACCCGGGGACACTGTGACTGTCATAAATATGAATCGGTTGCCAAGCCTCTGAATGTAAATCACAAGACCCTAGAGAGGCTGCAACATTCCAGCTGATCGGCGCTTCTTCTGGGCTCAGCAGAAGCCCCAGGATCAGTGCTGCTGTCCAGCTGATTGGTGCTTCTTCTGGGCTCAGCAGAAGCCCCAGGATCAGTGCTGAGCTCCAGCTGATCGGCGCTTCTTCTGGGCTCAGCAGAAGCACCAGGATCAGTGCTGCTTTCCAGCCGATTGGTGCCTCTTCAGGGCTCAGCAGAAGCACCAGGATCAGCGCGGAGCTCCAGCTGGAGCCCGGCGCTGATCCTGGCGCTTCCGCTGAGCCCTGACAGCCCTGCAGCTCCAGCCGTCTCTCGCTCAGGCTTGTGCGGTGCTGCCCCCGGTTCAGCTCATTCCCCTCCCCTGCTACCCCTTTTCTAGGATGGTCGCGTACCACCTGCCAGGGGCCAATGGACCACAGGTGTTACCCGTACCACTGGTTGAAAAGCCCTGGTCTAGAAAGACTGGAACTGTGTGCCAGCGGTGGTATTCCATGTGGCTCTTTATGAAAGAGCAAGTTGGACTTTGAAGCAGGAGGGGAGAAAGAGGATGGTTGCCTTTGAACATTAATCCTCCTCCTTCTTCCCCCGTCTTCTCCTTCTCCATCTCCCCTTCTGTTGGAGAAGATCTTGAGAAGACCATGCACAGCCAAGAAAACAATCTGATGGATCCCTGAGCAAATCAAGCCAGAGTCACTCAAAGCAACAATGACCAGGCTCGGTTTATCGACTTTGCACACATGATGAAAAGACCCAGGTAAGAATCGGAGTAGAGCTGGAAGGGACCTTGGAGGTCTTCTAGTCCAGCCCCCTACTCAAGCAGGAGACCCTATCCCATTTCAGACAAGTGGTTGTCCAGTCTCTTCTTAAAAACTTCCAGTGTTGGAGCATTCACTGCTTCTGGAGGCAAGGAGTTCCACTGGTTAATTGTTCTCAGTGTCAGGAAGTTTCTCCTTAGTTCCAGGTTGCTTCTCTCCTTGATGAGTTTCCACCCCTTGTTTCTTGTCCTGCCTTCAGGTGCTTTGGAGAATAGTGGACCCCCCTCTTCTTTTGGCAGCCCCTCAAATATTGGAATACTGCTATTATAACCCCCCCCCCAGTCATTATTTTCTCTAGAGTGGCCAAACCCAAATCCTGCAACGGTTCTTCATATGTTTTAGTCTCTAGGCCCTTAATCATCTTCTCTGAACTTTTTCCAAAGTCTACTGAGAACTCCTCATGCTGAGAAAATAGAAGAAGAGGAAGCAGGGTAGAATAGAATAGAATAGAATAGAATAGAATAGAATAGAATAGAATAGAATAGAATACAATACAATACAATACAATACAATACAATACAATACAATACAATACAATACAATACAATACAATAGAAATACAGACTAGACTAGACTAGACTAGAGCAGAGCAGAGCAGAGCAGAACACAACAGAATAGAATAGAATAGAATAGAATAGAATAGAATAGAATAGAATAGAATAGAATAGAATAGAATAGAATAGAATAGAATAGATGAAGAATGGAATGGAGTAGAGTAGAGTAGAGTAGAATAGAATAGAGAAAGAGAATAGAATAAAATGGAATAGAATAGAATAGAATAGAAATAGGAATAGACTAGACTAGACTAGACTAGAATAGAATAGAATAGATGAAGAATGGAATGGAATAGAATAGAATAGGAATAGGAATAGAATAGAGAAAGAGAGAAGAGAGAAGAGAATAGAGTAGAGTAGAGTAGAGTAGAGTAGAGTAGAGTAGAGTAGAGTAGAGCAGAGTAGAGCTGGAAGGGACCTTGGAGGTCTTCTAGTCCAGCCCCCTGCTCAAGCAGGAGAACCTATACCATTTCTTATAAGTGACTGTCTAGTCTCATCTTAAAAACCTCTAGGGCAGCGGTTCTCAACGTTTGTGTGACGGCAACCCCCGTCACACAAACGTTATGTGCATGCGCGGTGCGGCGCGCATGGGGGCGGCCCCCCTGTGCGCGGTGCGCATGCACGGCGGCACCCCCCCGCGCGCGGCACGCATGGGGGCGGGGCCCCCGCATGCGGCGCGCATGACTGGCTCAAGGTGGACTCAGCCTTCCAAGGTCGGTAAAATGAGGATCCAGTTCAGAGTGGGCTGTAAAGCACTGCAAAGTGGTATATATGTGCTATTCATGTGTGTGCACATGGCGATGGGTGTATTTTATTATCAAGTGCCCAGAGAGCTTCGACAATTGCCTGATTGAAGTTTTTAAATCCATGAATAAAATCGATCGCGTAAATTATCGCCCACCCCATATCCCCAAACAGAGTTCGCTTTTCCAATGTCTGATCCTCATCATCCCAACTTTTTCTCCCTGAAAAATAGAAAAGGTGGAATCCCTGCAGCGGAGACTTCGGTTTCGCCTTCTTCTGAAAGAAGACCTTGATTGGAAGAGGGGGACAACTGTCAAAATGCCCGCGGGAGCGGCGGGGGAACCAACTCACCGGCAGTCCTCAACGTATGACCAGAATTTGGACCAGACTCTCCACTGCAAAGTAAAGCGGGATGCTAAGTGAGTCTGATTATTTGACAACCTTTTTTTTGCCTGTGGTTGTTAAGTGAATCTCACGGTCCAACTTCCGCACTGACATTGTGTTGGCTGCCGCCTCAGGCCAGCTTGTGGTTTGCTGTGCTTTGCGGTGACAGTCTGCCCTGAGCGGTGGGGAGTGCTTGGGAAACCAAAAGTAGCTGCGGTGCTGACTTGAGAAGCTGCTTCAAGGTCGCCCAGGTGGAAGAAGGAGCGAGCGGCATGACAGAGCACGCTTGAACTGACTGTTAGGGCAGAGGTCACCAAGCTTCCTCGTTTGGCGGACTGGAATGGCAAGCATTTTACATGCATGCGTGCGGGCACATGGAGCTGCGAGCACACGAGTAGCGCAAACGGGGCGGGGCTAGGACTTGCGTGAAATTCGCTAGCCCTGCCCCATTCTAACGTGGCAGAGTGCCCCATTTCTGCACCCTGCGGTACAGCGGCGTCCTGTTTTTGCGCCCTGAGGTACGGTGGCAGCCTATTTTCGTGCCCTGAGGCATGGTGGTGGGCTATTTTTGCGCCGCACAGCGTGGCATACTGTTTTTGCACCTTGCGGCCGGGGCGTATGTCCGCACACACATCTGCGCACCCTGGCCAACCTGTCCCGTGGCCTGGTGGCCAGTAGGCCATGGGCCACTACCGGGCTGTGGCCCATAGGTTGGAGACCCTGACATTAGGGAAACCACTTGCAAGATTTTAATTGGTTGCCTTGGGGTGGGAAATGAAAGGCAGTTAAGGAGGGGAAAGGAGGCGAAAGTACAACGTAGGGATAATAATAATAATAATTATAATTGTTATAACATCCACATCTGCCTATCCCAGGTCCTGGGTAAGGACTCGATAGGTAGACAAAATGCCAAATCCAGTCTGAACATCTGGCTGACTGTGCGATGATCCATAATAATAATAATAATAATAATGATGATGATGATAACAAAATACAAAGACCTACAAATAGAAATAGAAAGACTGTGGCAAAAGCAAGCAAGGGTAGTACCAATAGTCATAGGCTCCTTGGGTGCAGTCCCAAAACAACTGGAGCACCACTTGAACACCATCATCGGCATTGACAAATTCGCTATTAGTCAATTGCAAAAGGCGCCTTATTAGGAACTGCTTCCATCCTGCGACGATATCTGTAATACCATCAAACATCCACATCTGCCTATCCCAGGTCCTGGGTAAGGACTCGATAGGTAGACAAAATGCCAAATCCAGTCTGAACATCTGGCTGACTGTGCGATGATCCATAGTAATAATAATAATAATAATAATAATAATAATAATAATAATAATAATAATAATAATAATAATGTTGGAAGGGACCTTGGAGGTCATCAAGGCCAACCCCCTGCTCAGGCAGGAAACCCTATACCATGTCAGACAAATGGCTGTCCAATTTCTTCTTAAAAACTTCCAGTGTTGGAGCATTTACTGCTTCTGGAGGCAGATTGTTCCATTGGTTAATTGTTCTCACTGTCAGGAAGTTTCTCCTTAGTTCTAGGTTGTTTCTCTCCCTGATTTAGTTTCCACCCGTTGCTTCTTGTCCTGCCTTCAGGCGCTTTGGAGAATAGCTTGACTCCCTCTTCTTTGGGACAGCCCCTGAGATACTGGAACGCTGCTATCCTGTCCCCCCTCATCCTTCTCTTCGTTAAACTAGACATCCCCAATTCCAGCAACCGTTCCTTGTATGTTTTAGCCTCCAGTCTCCTGATCATCCTTGTTGCTCTTCTCTGTACTCTTTCTAGAGTCTCAACATCTTTTTTTGTATCATGGTGACCAAAACTGGATGCAGGATTCCAGGTGTGGCCTTACCAAGGCCTTGCAAAGTGGTATTAATAATTTTGGCATGTGAAGCTCAGTTCTGCCTCTGCATTACTGCAACACCGTTTACCTCCCCTAAAAATACACGTTTCTCAGCAAATGGATCCAAATATTGTTTTCTATTTAGAGGGGGCAAATTGGACTGAGGCCCCTCCCATTGCGGGGGATTGCACGTGCCCCCTCCCTGGGCCAAAGGAGGGGGCGAAAATCTGACGAGGGGGTCCCATTCCAGCCCTGCTTCAGACAGGAAGTGACGTCATACGTGTTCATGCCCTCCGCCTCTTCTTGTATGATGTCATCCTTCCATTTCATCAAATGCTTGCTTGCTTCTTTCTCTCTTTTTCTTTCTTCTTTCTCTTTCATTTCTTCCTACCCTCCCTCCTTTCTCTTTTTCCTTCTTTCTTTCCTTTCTTTCGTTCTTCCTTTCTTCTTTCTCTTTTTCTTTCTTTTCTTTCTTTCCTTTTTCCTTTCTTTTCCTTCCTTCCTTCTCTCCCTCCCTCCCTCCCTCCTTTCTTTCTCTTTCTTTCTTTCTTTCTTTCTTTCTTTCTTTCTTTCTCTTTCTTTCTTCTTTGTCTTTCTCCCTTCCTTTCTTTTTCTTTCTTTCTTTCCTTTTTCCTTTCTTTTCCTTCCTTCCTCCCTTCCTCCTTTCTTTCTTTTGCTTTTTCCTTCCTTCCTGCCTTCCTTCCTTTCTCTCCCTCCCTTTCTCTCTTTCCCTTCCTTCTTCTTTCTTTCTTTTCCTTTCCTCCCTCCCTCCCTCCTTCCTTCCTTCCTATTTTCCTCCCTCCCTCCTCCTCCTTCCTTCCTTCCTCCCTCCCTTCTTTTTCTTTCTTTTCCTTCCTTCCTACCTTCCTTCCTTTCTTTCTCTCCCTCCCTTTCTCTCTCTCATCCTTCCTTCCTTCCTTTTTGTTTCTTTTTCTTTTCCCTCCCTCCCTCCTTCCTTCCTTCCTCCCTCCCTCCCTCCCTCCCTCCCTCCCTCCCTCCCTTCCTTCCTTAGAAACCAACTTTTCCCAGCTGTTCCTTCCCAAAATATTCCAAGACATTATTATTCCCACCTCAATTTTAGATGGCTCCCCCCGGCCGTCTGCTCTGCCCAGCCTTGCCTTTCCCTGGCTGGTTGCTTTGAAAATGGGTGAGATTCAAATTAACGGTCGGCCAATATTTTTTTTTCTAGGAGTTGGAAGGGAAATTGTGTTTTCTCTCTAAAGGCGCCCTCTCTGTTTGCTCAGACACACCGTTTTACATCCGTTCATTTAGCGACCGTTAGAAGTAGCGAGGTTTTTGGCATTTGTGAGCCTTGCAGGCCCCCCCCCCCGGTCCCCTCACTCAAATTGATGCTTCGCAGCTGACTCAGATTTATGACGGTTGACCCCGGGACACTGCGACCGTCATAAATACGAACCAAGCGCCTGAATTTGCATCCCGTGGACATGGGGGATGCCGCAAAGGCCGTCAGTGTGAAAAACGGTCATAAGTTATTTTTTTTTTCTAGTTCGGTTGTAACTGTGAATGGTCACTAAATGAACTGCCTGCAGTCCTTACTGCCCTGCACTCCTTGACTCAACCGATGGAGTGGGACCTTTCAGGAAGACTCCTAGCCCTACAGAGAGCCTGGCGATCAAGCGAGAAATTTCATTTATTTTCTCAGAAAGCGAAACCTTTTCTGCCCACTTGAAATGAATCTGGGTGGCCAACGTGGCTGGCCATCCACGGCCTTCATCTCTCTGTTTGTCTATCTATCTATCTCAGTGGTTCTCAACCTTTTTAATGCTGCGACCCCCAAACCGGTCGTAAGTCAAGGACTACTCAACCGGTCGTAAGTCGAGGACTACTCAACGGGTGCAGCACCGTTTGCAGAATGGGACTTTTGGCGGGCTCAGCAGGGCAGAGACAGCCTGGATAATTCCTATTGGCTTTTGAAAGCCAATAGAATTAGACTCTATTCAAGAGAGTCTATTCTATTGGCTTTCAAAAGCCAATAGAATAAAAGGGAGGAGCACAGCTAAGGAAAAGGGGGGAAAAATGGCGGACTGCATTGTTTGGCGACCCCCGTGAAATGGTCGTTCGACCCCAAATGGGGTCCCGACCCACAGGTGGAGAACCACTGATCTATCTGATGTCTTTCCATACACACAGAGGGAACTTACAGTATTTGGGGTGGGAATAAACGTCTGAAGCCCACCAGGGTTTAGGTTAAAGTTTCTGCAAGATGCCTGCACCCCAATAGCAAAAAACAAAAACAAAAACCACACTGTTTATGTTATCTACACAGGAGGAAATGGCAAAGTCCTCCAAAGAGAAGCCACGATACCCTAATTCAGTGGTGGCGAACCTAGGGCACGGGTCCTGGGCCTTCAGCTGGGTTTTATAAAACCTTTTCGCTTTAGGCCTCTGCCACCATGTGCAAAAAAGAAAAAAAGGTTCAATCAGTCAGTCAATCTCAGGGGCTGCCATAAAGAAGAGGGAATTAAGCTATTCTCCAAAGCACCTGAAGGCAGGACAAGAAGCAACGGGTAGAAACTAATCAAGGAGAGAAGCAATCTAGAACTAAGGAGAAATTTCCTGACAGTGAGAACAATTAACCAGTGGAACAACCTGCCTCCAGAAGTGGTGAATGCCCCAGCACTGGAAGTTTTTAAGAAGAGACTGGACAGCCATTTGTCCGAAATGGTGTAGGATTTCCTGCCCGAGCAGGGGGTTGGACTAGATGACCTCCAAGGTCCCTTCCAACTTTACTACTATTATTATTATTATTAATTTCAACTTCTTGTGGGATAAAAAAAGACCTTGCAAAGTTGGGATTGATTGATTGAATTTTTTAGTCCCACCCAGTCTGCCGTTACCACCGCAGCCACGACCACCCAATGGGCCACACCCACCCAATAGGCCACACCCAGCCAATGGACCACACCCACCCGGCACCCAACGATGCATAAGTGGGTTTGGGGTTGCAGTTTGGGCACTCGGTCTCTAAAAGGTTCGCCATCACTGCCCTAATTCATGGAATCGTCTTGGTGGTAAGGGGCCTCCGAGGTCATCTAGTCCAGCTCTCTTCCCCAGGCAGGGAAAACTATGGGAAAACTATCCAGCATTTCGCTGCATGCCTGATGGGGAGGGGTGGGAGGGTGGGTGGGTTGAACAGAACAGAGACTCCTCCAAGTAGTTGTGGATGCCCCAACACTAGAATCAAGATCACGTGAAGTGTTAATACCACTTTACAATGCCTTGTTAAGGCCACACTTGGAATCCTGCATTCAGTTTTGGTCACCACGATGTACAAAAGACTCTAGAAAGAGGGCAGAGAAGAGCAACAAAGATGATTAGGGGACTGGAGGCTAAAACATATAAAAACTGGTTGATGGAATTGGGTCTGTTTAGTTTAATGAAGAGCAGGATGAGGGGGGACATGATAGCAGCGTTCCAGTATCGCAGGGGCTGCCCCAAAGAAGAGGGAGTCAAGCTCTTCTCCAAAGCGCCAGAAGGCAGGACAAGAAGCAACGGGTGGAAACTCATCAAGGAGAGAAGCCACCTAGAACTAAGGAGAAACTTCCTGACAGTGAGAACAATTAATCAGTGGAACAGCCTGCCTCCAGAAGCAGTAAATGCTATAACACTGGAAGTTTTTAAGAAGAGACTGGACAGCCCTTTGTCTGAAATGGTGTAGGGTTTCCTGCCTGAGCAGGGGGTTGGACTAGATGACCTCCAAGGTCCCTTCCAACTCTATTATCATCATTACCTCCAAGGTCCCTTTCCAACTCTTGTTATTCTAGTCTAGTCAACCTACGGCCATGGGGGGCATGGGGTCATCTGGAAGACCACCCCGAAGATGCCCACCCCAGTGACCTGCAGGCGACCTTTTGCTGCCTGTTTAAAAAAAAGAGAGGGGGGCTTCAATCACCCCTCCCTCACCGCCATCCTCTTTGGCTTCCTGACCCCATCTCTGGAGGGCGGGCTCCTCTGTGTGTGGGGGGGGGGCTCAGGTTCCAGGACTCTAACCCCTGGGCCTTCCCGCTCATCCCAACCCAAGCAGCTTCCTTGCCATGGCGGTTTCTTCCCCTCCACCTTCTTGGGTGGGAGAAATGTGGCTTGATCGCCTGCTTTCAGCCCCCCAAGAATGTGGGGTGGGGGGAGATCTGGTAGCTGCCTTCCATCTCCCTAGATGCATCTAGGGGGAGTGAGGGGGGGGGGCTCTGGTGGGCCTGAAAACCCCCCCCCTCGCACATGTGACCAAATCTCCTTTGGTACCAGCAAGACCCAAGCCTATTCCATTCCATTCTTTCTGGTTCTGTTCTGTTCTGTTCTGTTGTTCTGTTCCGTTCTGCTTTATTCCATTCCTTTCTCGCAACCAAATCCCTTTACAGCAAATTTCTGCACAAACACACAGACACAGACACAGACACACACACACACACACAGAGGGAGGGAGGGAGGGAGAGAGAGAGAGAGAGAGAGAGAGAGAGAGAGAGAGAGAGAGAGAGAGAGAGAGTTTCCCCAAAGCCTCCAAGGGCTGCCCCACACACAATGCATCGCAGTAGTCTAAGTGGGAGGTTATTAGGGCCCCTGCAGCTCCAGCCTCTCATGGCAAAGAGGCAGGGGGGGTGTGTGTGTGTCCTCAAATGCCCCCCCAATGTCTAAACATGGGGGAGGGTGGAGGAGGAACTGAATCCCAGTTCGGCCAGCATGAGAGCAATGGTGGATCAATTCTAAGGATCTGCTCTCTGTTTTACAGGGAAGGGGAGCCACGAGGCCCATCATCCTCTTCACAATAGATTTTTCCATCTTCTGGAAAACGAGAGGACATTCTAGCAATGATCAGGCCTTCCTAGGTTGACGGTAGAGCGAGCCAGCTTTGGCCTTTCATAGGACGCTGTTCCGCTGCCAAAGAGCGCTGTGACGCTCGAAGGCTCACATCGCCAGGCACAAATCAACGGTGGAAAAAGCAAGGTTCTACATTTAGGCAAGAAAAACCAAATGCGCAGGTATAGCATAGGGGGTACCTTGCTCAATAGTAGTAACTGTGAGAGGGACCTAGTGGACAATCACCTAAATATGAGCCAGCCGTGTGCTGCAGCTGCCAAAAAAGCCAATACAGTGCTGGGCTGCATTAACAGAGGGATAGAATCAAGATCACGTGAAGTGTTAATACCACTTTACAATGCCTTGGTAAGGCCACACTTGGAATACTGCATCCAGTTTTGGTCACCACGATGTAAAAAAGATGTTGAGACTCTAGAAAGAGTACAGAGAAGAGCAACAAAGAGGATCAGGGGACTGGAGGCTAAAATATATAAGGAATGGTTGCTGGAATTGGGTTGTTGTTGTTAATTGCGAAGTCGTGTCCGACCCATCGTGACCCCATGGACAACGTTCCTCCAGGTCTTCCTGTCCTCTACCATCTTCTGGAGTCCATTTAAGTCCTCATCTACTGCTTCAGTGACTCCATCCAGCCATCTCATTCTCTGTCATCCCCTTCTTCTATTGCCCTCCATCTTTCCCAGCATTAGGCCCTTTTCCAGTGAGTTGGAATTGGGTATGTCTAGTTTAATGAAGAGAAGGACGAGGGGGGACATGATAGCAGTCTTCCAGTATCTCAGGGGCTGCCCCAAAGAAGAGGGAGTCAAGCTATCCTCCAAGGCGCCTGCAGGCAGGACAAGAAACAACGGGTGGAAACTAATCAAGGGGAGAAGCAACCTAGAACTAAGGAGAAACTTCCTGACAGTGAGAACAATTAACCAGAGGAACCACCTGCCTCCAGAAACGGTGAAAGTTTTTAAGAAGAAACTGGACAGCCATTTGTCCGAAATGGTGTAGGGTTTCCTGCCTGAGCAGGGGGTTGGACTAGATGACCTCCAAGGTCCCTTCCAGCTCTATTCTATTCTATTCTATTCTATTCTATTCTATTCTGGTTTTTTTAGAGACATCCCCCCCCCCACCAAGCAAAATGCCAGCCTTTCCCTCCAGGGCTGGTCCCCCCCAACCCTTTTTGCAAAGGGGGGGGCTTGTGTGTGGGGCAGGCCTTCTTCTCTCCCTCCTGCACCTTTGAAGTCTGCCACAGCCGCCCCCCCCCCTCCAAAAAGCTCTACCTTTCTTCTCAGCAAGGCGCCTGGGGTGTCTTTTGAAGTCGAGGCCGTGTTATTAATTTCCATCTCGCCTTCCCCCACCCCCCCACCCCAGCCCCACTGCCACCCACCACGGCTTTACTCCTGAAGTCAGAGGGCTGCGGAGGGGGGGGGGCAGGGTGGGGGGGCCATGGCAGCAGATGGCTTGGATGGAGACCTTCGAAGACCAGCAGAGCGGGAGGAAGGAAGGAAGGAAAAAAAGAAAAAAAAAACCCAGCCCCCGTCTCTCCTTCTCTCCCCCGACGCCCCCCCCTCTGAAAAACTTTTGGCTGAAGAATGCAGCCCTTCCTTTCCCTCCCCCCGGCACCCCTTCCCCAGCTGCAAGACCCTCCCCCTGCCCCAGTGGGCGAGGGAGTACCTTTCCCCTCGCTTAAACTGCTTTTCTCCCGCCCGGCTCGGCGCTTCCGAACAAAAGAAGACCCCCCGACTCAGCTCGGGACTTGGCCGCCCAAGGTAGCTTCTTCCAGGGACCCTTCCCCAGCCCCGGGGCTTTGGGCAGGGGGCGCGCGGGTCGGGCTTTTTTTTTTTTTTTCCCTTGGCTTGGAGTGGGGGGGGGCTCTCTCTCTCTCTCTCTCGGCCCCCTCCCTCCCTCCCTCCCGCCCCCCCCACCCCAACTTTCTTTGTTCACTTCTGGCACGCGCGGAGAGGGGGGGATTCCTCTCCGCCTCGATCCCCCCCCTCCCCCGGCGGGATCCCGGTCCCCCTGCTCTGTCCGCAGCCTTGGGGGAGGGGGGAGGGAGGGGTCCCGGGGTCCCCACCAAGCCCCCCGCCCACCCACTCCCTCCCCGATTGCAGCCTTCCAGGGGGCTGCCCGCCCTAAGGCAGGGGCTTCTCCCCCCCCCTCCGCCGCCGCCGCCACCGGTGGGCTCTTCCCCTTGGAGGCTGCCTGTTCCCCGCCGCGACCCCCGTCTCAATTGCTTTCCCCGAAGGGGGGGGCCGCTGCGGTCTCCGCTCGGCGGGCGGGAACTGAGACGGGGCGCCCCGGGACCGGCGCTCTGCTCGCCGCGCCCTCCCGGTCCTTGGCTGGGGAGGGGGCGGACTGGGGAGGGGGCTTCCCGCCCTTGGTGGCCCGCCTTGGCCTCGACGGCCCCGGCTCCGCTCGCCCGGCCCGGCCCGGCCCGGGGAAGCCTGGCAGACAGCCCGGCCGGGCAGCCCCGCCTCTTTGTTCCCGGGGAGGGGGTCGCTTTCGCTTCCCCCCCCACCTCCTCCTCCTCCGTTACTCTCCCCCTGCCCCAGCAGGGCTCCGGAGCTGCTCCCGGCCGGCGGGAGGATTGGCCGGTTGTGACTTCGGGGCCAAGCGCGGGCTTTCCGGGGGTTGTGAGAAAGGGGGAGGGTCTCTACCCCCCCCCACCCGTCGCCAGAAACTGGGGTGGTGGTCCCGGTGGGCGAGCGTGGCCGTTTCTCCCATCTGCAGCCACCTCGGGGATGCTCCGGGCGAGGGGGAGGGCGGGGGGGGGGAAAGACCGGGCAGTGTCAGCAGTTACCAGCCTGTCGGGGACGGAGGGTGCAAAGAAAAGCTGGGGGGGGGGACGCAAAGCGATTGCAGGTGTGAACTGGGGGTTCCCAGCAACGGTCCTGTCGGTGGGCCAGGAGTAGCATCTGCTTGTCGCCGGAAAAGGGGGGGGGGCGGAGAAGAGCACAATATGTGTGTATGTGTGTGTGTGTGTGTGTGAGAGAGAGAGAGATGAAGGAAGGAAGGAAGGAAGGAAGAAAGAAGGAAAGAAAGAAAGAAAGAAAGAAAGAGAAAGAAAGAAAGAAAGAAAGAAAGAAAGAAGGAAAAGGGGGGGTGGAGAAGAGCACAATATGTGTATGTATGTGTGTGTGTGTGTGAGAGAGAGAGAGAGAGAGAAATGAAAGAAAGAAAAAAGAAAAAGAAAGAAAGAAAGAAAGAAGGAAAAGGGGGGTGGAGAAGAGCACAATATGTTTATGTATGTGTGTGTGTGAGAGAGAGAGAGAGAGAAATGAAAGAAGAAAGAAGGAAAGAAGAAAGAAAGAAAAGAAAGAAAGAGGAGGAAGGAAGGAAGGAACTAGGAAAGAAGGTAGAAGGGAGGGAGGAAGAAAGGGAGGGAGGAAAGTAGAAGGAGGGACAAAGGAGGAAGTAGGTAGCAGAGGTAAGTAAAGGGAGGGAAGGAGGAAGAAGGAGAGGGAAGTAGGAAGAGGGAGGAAAGAGAGGAAGAGAAGGAAGTAGGGAGGGAGGAAAAAGAGAGGAAGAGAAGGAAGGAGGGAGGGAGGAAAAAGAGAGGAAGAGAAGGAAGTAGGGAGGGAGGAAAAAGAGAGGAAGAGAAGGAAGTAGGGAGGGAGGAAAAAGAGAGGAAGAGAAGGAAGGAGGGAGGGAGGAAAAAGAGAGGAAGAGAAGGAAGGAGGGAGGGAGGAAAAAAGAGAGAAAGAAGGAAGAGGGAGGGAGAGAGAGGAAGAGAAGGAAGAGGGAGGGAGGAAAAGAGAGGGAAGTAGGAGGGAGGAAAAAGAGAGGAAGAGAAGGAAGTAGGGAGGGAGGAAAAAGAGAGAAGAGAAGGAAGGAGGAGGGGGAAAAGAGAGGAAGAGAAGGAAGAGGGAGGGAGGGAGAGAAGAGAAGGAAGTAGGGAGGGAGGAAAAAGGGAGGAAGAGAAGGAAGGAGGGAGGGAGGAAAAAGAGAGGAAGAGAGGAAGGGGAGGGAGGAAAAAGAGAGAAGGAGGAAGAGAAGGAAGTAGGGAGGGAGGAAAAAGGGAGGAAGAGAAGGAAGGAGGGAGGGAGGAAAAAGAGAGGAAGAGAAGGAAGTAGGGAGGGAGGAAAAAGAGAGGAAGAGAAGGAAGTAGGGAGGGAGGAAAAAGGGAGGAAGAGAAGGAAGGAGGGAGGGAGGAAAAAGAGAGGAAGAGAAGGAAGGAGGGAGGGAGGAAAAAGAGAGGAAGAGAAGGAAGTAGGGAGGGAGGAAAAAGGGAGGGAGGAGAAGGAAGGAGGGAGGGAAGAAGGAACTAACCTAAACTCTAATTTCTGCCCACTGGTGGGCACCAGGCTGAGGGGGGGGGGACACAGCTGCTGCTGCTGCCTCTGAACTGATCTGATTGGCCACCTGGGAGCCACAGGACGTCCTGGTGGGAATCACCCTCCCTCCGTCCCGTAACTCAACCATATCTTCCCCCCCCCCCACCGTGTTGTTCCTTCCGCCTTCAGCAAACCCCCCCCCCAGCCCCAGAGACTCCGGTTCCCGGAGGCGAAGGGACTTTCCAGCGCTGGGCCCAGGCGCTCCCTGGGTTTGTTTTTTTTTCCGGAAGAGGGGACAGCCCACAGCCCCTTGCCAGCCCTGGCAAGGAACTCTGCTTGTGCTCAGAGGCCGTCCCACGCTGGGGAGTTCACCCCTGCAGGAAGCTGATTGTCTCCCCTCCAAAGAGCCCAGCCTAGGCGAAGTGCAATTTCCCCTCTTCCCAAAGTGAACGGGGTTGAAAACTTCCAGGAGTTCCTTCCTTCCTTCCTTCCTTCCTTCCTTCCTTCCTTCCTTCCTTCCTTCCTTCCTTCCTTCCTTCCTTTCCTCCCTCCCTCCCTCCCACACCCTCCCTCCCTCTTCTACTTTCATCTCCTTCCTTCCTTCCTTCCCTCCCTCCCTCCCTCTTCTAATTTCATCTCCTTCCTTCCTTCTTTTCCTCCCTCCCTCTCCTTCCTTCCTCCCTCCCTCCCTCCTTCCTTCTCTTCTCTTCCTTCCTTCCTCCTTCATTCCTCCTTCCCTCCTTTCCCTCCCCTCCATCCCTTCCTTCTTTCCTTTCTTCCCTCCCTCCCCTCTCCTCCTTCCATCCTCCCTCCTTCCTTCTCTTCTCTTCCTTCCTTCCTCCTTTGCTCCTACTCCCTTCCTTTCCCTTCCCTTCCCTTCCCTCCCTTCCTACTTCCTCCCTTCCCTCCTCCTTCCTTCCTTCTCCCTTCACTCCTATTTCCTTCCCTCCCTCCCTCCCTCCTTCTACTTTCATCTCCTCCTTCCTTCTTTTACTCCCTCCCTCTCCTTCCTTTCTTCCTTCCTCCTTCTTTCTCCTCCCTCCTACTTCCTTCTCTTTTTTCCTCCTTTGTTCCTCCTTCCCTTCTTTCCCTCCCCTCCATCCCTTCCTTCTTTCCTTTCCTCTCTCCCTCCTTCCCTCCCTCCCTCCCCTCTCCTTCCTTTCTTCCTCCCTCCTTCCTTCTCTTCCTTCTCTTCCTTCCTTCCTCCTTTGCTCCTACTCCCTTCCTTTCCCTTCCCTCCCTCCCTCCCTCCCTACTTCCTCCTTCCCTCCTCCTTCCTTCCTTCTCCCTTCACTCCTACTTCCTTCCTTCCCTCCCTCCCTCCTTCTACTTTCATCTCCTCCTTCCTTCTTCCTTGGTTTAAAACAGTGGTTCTCAACCTTTCTAATGCCGCGACCCCATAATACAGTTCCCCATGTTGTGGTGACCCCCCAACCACTTATACATCACCGGGTGCCAGGGGCGTGGCCAAAGAAAAGGGGGAAAAAATGGCAGACAGTGAAATGGTCGTTCGACCCCAAATGGGGTCCCGACCCACAGGTGGAGAACCACTGGTTTAAAACTTTCTCAAAATCCCCTGGCTGAATTTTCTCCAGGAGAAACTCAAATAAACACAAGAAGGGAAGCTCGGCTGGGCCCCGACTTCAGCTCCCCCACGAGGGACCGGATTCAAAACAGGGCAACTACCCAGAAGCTGCTCCTCCCGAGGGTTGCCAATTCCAACCACGGGCAAACCTTTAAAATAAGGATTCCTTTTCCACGAGTGGAAGGGTCTTACTTTAGGGTCGCGGGTGCTGGAGGCAGAAGGACCGCTGGCCCGAGTGGGGGATCTGTACCTTTAAATAGTAACAAAGATTCCAGTCCTCGTGAGTGTGGAGCAAAACTTAGAAGGGCGTACCTGGTTCAGGTGCTACAATCAGAGGTACTTTGCTATTTTTAAACCAGGCAGAGAAGCACCCAGGTGACCTTGCCTGATTTCCACAAACCTAATCAAGAGCTTTGGACCCAATTGAAACCTTGGCTGGAAAACCACTGGGAAATCAATCATTCAGAATAACAGAGTTGGGAGGGGCCCCGGAGGTCTTCTAGTCCAACCCCCTGTTCAAGCAGGACACCAGGGGTAGGCAACCTTGGCTCTTTGATGACTGGTGGACTTCAACTCCCAGAATTCCTGAGCCAGCATGGGGGAACTATGGCCCCCTCATGACTCCTGGACTTCAACTCCCAGAATTCCTCAGCCAGCATGAGGGAAACTTTGGCCCTTTCATGACTCGTGGACTTCAACTCCCAGAATTCCTGAGCGAGCATGGGGGAACTATGGCGCCTTCATGACTCGTGGACTTCAACTCCCAGAATTCCTGAGCGAGCATGGGGGAACTATGGCGCCTTCATGACTCGTGGACTTCAACTCCCAGAATTCCTGAGCCAGCCTGGCTCAACTTGGAAACCTCCCTTTCCCCTCAGCATGGCTGGCTCAGGAATTCTGGGAGTCCACAAGTCATGAAATGGCCATATTTCCCCCATGCTGGCTGAGGAATTCTGGGAGTTGAAGTCCACAAGTCATAAAAGCGCCAAGGTGGCCTACCTCTGGCCTAGGCCTAGACCGCTTCATGACTCGTGGACTTCAACTCCCAGAATTCCTGAGCCAGCATAGCTCAGCTTGGAAACCTCTCCCTTTCCCCTCAGCGTGGCTGGCTCAGGAATTCTGGGAGTTGAAGTCCACCAGTCATAAAAGAGCCAAGGTGGCCTACCCCTGTCCACTTTCTTCTTAAAAGCCTCCAGGGATGGAGCATCCACATCTTTTGAAGGCAAGCTGTTGAAGGTAGTGGTAATGTTGGGGTGGGGGGGCATGTGAGCCCCTTCTTCTTCTGAGCCCCCCCCCCATAGCCTCTCTCCCCTCAGTCCCAGGGGGGAGACAGCTGGGGGGCTTCGGAAAAATGGACTTAAGGGCTTCCGAGAGAAAATGGCAAGGAGTTCACAAGCAAGTGAGGCAGAAAAACGGAAGCCCCTTTGGACAAAGTCCGAAAAGCCGGACGCCTCCCCTGCCCCATTTTGTTCCCTGGCTCCCTCTCAGAGCTCCCCCCCCCCGGGGCCAGAGGGGGCAGGGGGCTCAGAAAATCTTGCTAGGCAAAGTCTGGTGATTCAGGTGGCTGCACCAGCAGTTGCGGGAGTTGGGTCTGGTGAAGAGAAGGACGGGGGGGGGGGGACAGGATGGCAGTCTTCCAATATCCGAGGGGCTGCCCCAAAGAAGAGGGAGTCAAGCTATTTTCCAAAGCGCCGGAAGGCAGGACAGGAAGCAACGGGTGGAAACTAAGCAAGGAGAGAAGCAACCTAGAATTAAGGAGAAACTTCCTGACAGTCAGAACAATTAACCAGTGGAACCACCTGCCACCAGAAGCGGTGAATGCTCCAACACTGGAAGTCTTTAAAAAGAGACTGGACAGCCATTGGTCTGAAATGGTCTAGGGCAGTGATGGCGAACCTTTTAGAGACCGAGTGCCCAAACTGCAACCCAAAACCCACTTACTTATTGCAAAATGCCAGGTTGCATCAGCATTGTGATGGTTGATGGAATTGGGTCTGTCTAGTTTAATGAAGAGAAAGATGAGGGGGGACAGGATAGCAGCGTTCCAGTATCTCAGGGGCTGCCCCAAAGAAGAGGAAGTCAAGCTCTTCTCCAAAGCCCCTGAAGGCAGGACAGGAAGCAACGGATGGAAACTAACCAAGGAGAGAAGCAACCTAGAACTAAGGAGAAACTTCCTGACAGTTGGAACAATTAGCCAGTGGAACTCCTTGCCCCCAGAAGCTGTGAATACTCCAACACTGGAAGTTTTAAAGAAGAGACTGGACAGCCATTTGTCTGACATGGTCTAGGGTCTCTTGCCTGAGCAGGGGGTTGGACTAGAACAGTGGTTCTCAACCTTTCTAATGCCGTGACCCCATAATATAGTTCCCCATGTTGTGGTGACCCCCAAGTGGGTGTGGCCACCAATAAGAGGGAGTAGGACAGCTAGGGAAAAGGGAACAAAATGGTGGACAGCATGGTTTGGCGACCCCCATGAAATGGTCGTTCGACCCCAAATGGGGTCCCGACCCACAGGTTGAGAACCACTGGACTAGAAGACCTCCCGAGGTCCCTTCCAACTCTGTTATTCTGCCTGGCGCTTTTGCACGTCCCGCTTTGCATTCCTCATCGTCCGTCAGGACTTTTCACTTCCCGGCATCCGGTTAAAGAAAGATCAAGGCGAGCCGGTGGCTGGCCGAGGGCAGGGATGTGTGTTCCAGTTGTCCAAATTGGGAAAGGAGGAACAGCCAAGCATTCCTGGGCCGGATAACGGGCAGGCCTGGGAAAGTGATAAGGAGCCACTGGGGAGCAGGCCGTCTCTCAGAGAGATTGCTGGAAGGGGGGGGGGTGGGTGGGAGGTAAGGAGGGAGAGAAAGAAAGAAAGAGAGAGAGAGAGAGAGAGAGAGAGAGGAGGGAGGGGGGGGTCTCCTTGGGAAACACCGTGCCTGGCTGCCCCCTTGATCAAGGGGGATAAAAGGACACAGGCAGCACTGCATTAACCCCCCTCCCTGCCTTTGCGCTTCCTACAAGGACAATCTTTCTCAAGAGGGGTGGACTTCAACTCCCAGAATTCCCCAGCGTTTTGATCTCCCTGGAGTCGGGTAGGCAACCTTGGCTCTTTTATGACTCGTGGACTTCAACTCCCAGAATTCCTGAGCCAGCCATGCTGAGGGGAAAGGGAGAGGTTTCCAAGCTCAGCCATACTATCACAGGAATTCTGGGAGTTGAAGTCCACGAGTCATGAAGGGGCCATAGTTTCCCCCATGCTGGCTGAGGAATTCTGGGAGTTGAAGTCCCCGAGTCATGAGGGGGCCATAGTTCCCCCATGCTGACTGAGGAATTCTGGGAGTTGAAGTCTCCGAGTCATGAGGAGGCCATAGTTCCCCCATGCTGACTGAGGAATTCTGGGAGTTGAATTCCACAAGTCATGAAGGGGCCACAGTTCTCCCATGCTGGCTCAGGAATTCTGGGAGTTGAATTCCATAAGTCATGAGGAGGCCATAGTTCCCCCATGCTGGCTGAGGAATTCTGGGAGTTGAAGTCCACCAGTCATCAAGGGAGCCATAGTTCCCTCATGCTGGCTCAGGAATTCTGGGAGTTGAATTCCATAAGTCATGAGGAGGCCATAGTTCCCCCATGCTGGCTGAGGAATTCTGGGAGTTGAAGTCCACGAGTCATAAAAGAGCCAAGGTTGCCTACCCCTGGTCTAGGTGATGATTCTAGGGTGACACTTGAGGGCCGTGTGTGACACTTGAGGGCCGTGTGTGCGCGCGCGCGCCCGTGTGTGTGTGTGTGTGTGTGTGTGTGTGTGTGTGCATGTTCTTGTGAATATGCGTGCCTCTGGGAGATCTAACGTCACTGTTTGCAGACCATATCCTTTGATCTGCGGATTAGGCCTGGGTAACTTATTTGGGGGGGGGGGGCTTGAGAGGAAGTTTGAGCGAAGGATTCCCGCCCCCCCCCCACTTGCTATTTTCACTCGATTCGTTTAGCTTCAACTCGATTGTCAATTATATGAGCCGAGGTGGCGCAGCAGTTAGAGTGCAAGTACTGCAGGCCACTTTAGCTGACTGTGTTCAGCAGGTCAGCGGTTCAAATCTCACCGGCTCAAGATTGACTCCGCCTTCCATCCTTCCGGGGTAGGTCAAATGAGGACCCAGATTGTTGGGGGCAATGTAAATATATATATATATATATATATATATATATATATATATATATATATATATATACACATATATATATACATTGCTTACTGGTGTACACCGCTTAGAGAGTGCTCGCGCTTAAAGCGGTATATACGTCTCATAAATAAATAAATATGTAGCCTGGAGCTCCCGATTTCTCAGCCCTTTGTGGATTCCGTTCATATTTCCAGGGGAAAGATAGAAACGGTAAAAAAAAAAAAAAAGGTTGAAATTACATTTTGCTGTAAACCTTCTCACAGGGGTCTTGGATTGCCCCGTGCCCGTTGGACCTGCCTGCCCAACGGACCCTCTTAGGACGCCCAGATCCCATCATGAGGGCAGCGGTCTGGCTCGTCCACTTCGCCCTGGGCATCTGGGCATCGCTGGCTCTCCGCCAAGAGGTGGCCACCGGCGAGCAGCGGGAGGAAGTCCAGGCCAGCCGATTCTCCGACTCGGAAAGGAAGCCCCCACCCAGCCGGGTGCGACGGAGGGGCCATGAATCCTTGCGTGGGTAAGTGCGGGGGGCTCTCCTTCCTCAGATCCAGGTGGGGGGTGGTGGTGGTGGGGGCTCCGTTACCGGAGGTCTATGGAGATTCTCCATCCTCCAGGACTTGGTGGTCCCCAAAGTGCTTTTTCAAGAGGACTTTCCAAAATGGACTTTTTTGTTTTTTCCGTTGAAGACGTTTCGCTTCTCCTCCTCGAAGCTTCTTCAGCTCTGACTGGATGGTGGGGAAGGGAAGGATTGATACTCCTTGCAGACAGAGCTGGTCATTTGCATCGTTTTATGAAGAAATTTTATCCGTTTTTTTTTTCATTTTTACATAAACGTGCTTGAGAAACAAGGTGGTGATTGGGCTATCAATTATCCTAAAACAAAATCATACATATATCACGCAAATTAATTCCTTAGAACAGTGGTTCTCCACCTGTGGGTCGGGACCCCATTTGGGGTCGAACGGCCATTTCACGGGGGTCGCCAAACAACGCAGTCCGCCATTTTTTCCCCTTCTTTTCCTTAGCTGTGCTCCTCCCTTTTATTCTATTGGCTTTTGAAAGCCAATAGAATTAGACTCTCTTTAATAGAGTCGAATTCTATTGGCTTTCAAAAGCCAATAGGAATTGTCCAGGCTGTCTCTGCCCTGCTGAGCCCACCAAAAATCCCATTCTGCAAACGGTGCTGCACCAGTTGAGTAGTCCTCGACTTACGACCGGTTGAGTCGTCCTCGACTTACGACTGGTTGGGGGTCACGGCATTAAAAAGGTTGAGAACCACTGATCTAAGGGATTGTCACAGAGAAGAGGGGGGCAACCCATTCTCCTACCTGAGGGTAGGACAAGAAGTAACAGATGAAAACTTATCAAGAAGAGATTCAATTTAGAATTAAGGAGTAAATTCCCGACCTTGAGAACAATTAAACAGTGGAACAATTTGACTCCAGAAGTTGTGGGTGCTCCATCACTTGAGGTTTTTAATAAGAGACTGGACAGCCACTTGTCTGAAATGATAAAGTGACTCCTGCTTGAGCAGGGGACTGGACTAGAAGACCTTCAAGGTCCCTTCCAGCTCTATTCTGATTCTGATTCTTTGGAGTTTGCCACCAGGACATGTGATGCTGGCTACCATCTTAAAAAAAGATGTCTATGGAGATTCTCAATCCACCAGGGATTGTTGTCCCAAAGGTGTTTTTTCTCTAAAAGGAAACTGGATTTCTTGGTTTTTTTTCCCTTTGGAAACATTTCATTTCTCATCCAATTCAGTTCTGAACTGAACTCTTCTTAGAACTTAAGAAGCTTCTTGGGTGATAAGTGAAATGTTTTCAAAGAAAAAATAAACAAGAAGGTCCAGTTGCCTTTTGGAAAAAGCACCTTTGGGCTTTAAAAAAAAGAGTTAGTCCAATTCATGGAAGTTATAGGGACGAGGGGCTGTTAGTCTTGATGATTGTTGACTCCCTCTGAAGCCCATGTGCTGTGAGCTTCCTTGTGCAGTGGGTTGGCTTCTGGGAGAACAGGGTATGATCCAGTAGGACACAGCTTATGTTGTCATAGAATGGAATGGAATGGAACGGAATGGAACAGAACAGAACAGAATAGAATATAGAGTAGAATTAAATAAAAATAGAGTAGAATATAGTATAGAATTAAATAAGAATAGAATAGAATATAGAGTAGAATTAAATAAGAATAGAAGAGAATACAATAGAAGAGAATAGTAGAGTAGAATAGAATAGAATAATAGTCTTTATTTAATGGAATGGAATGGAATGGAATGGAATAGAATAGAATAGAATAGAATAGAATAGAATAGAATAGAATTCTTTATTGAGTAGTTGAGTAGTCCTCGACTTACGACCGGTTGAGTAGTCCTCGACTTACGACCGGTTGGGGGTCGCGGCATTAAAAAGGTTGAGAACAACTGGGCTAGGAGATGGTGTCCTCAGCAGTTCCAAGAAGGCTCCAACCCCATTTGCACCCCTCAGATGACCCTGAGGACACAGACAAGCCTCCGAGTGGCCTCAACGACTCTCTCAAAGAAGGCAAATGACCAGCTCTGTCTGCAAGAAGTATAAATCCTTCTTTCCCCCACCATTCAGTCAGAGCTGAAGAAGCTTCTGGGATGACAAGGGAAACGTCTTCAGAGAAAAAAACATAAGGAGTTGCCTGTTGAAGAAAGCATCTTTTGGACCATTGCCGGAGGGTTTCCGGACAAGATTCGGCTGGTTTTCCTGCAAATGCAGCGGGCTGGACTAGATGATCGTCAGTTCCCTTCCCTGATGACACAGTTTGAGGATTGTGTGAAGGCAGCTAGGTCGATGTAGAAAGGTCACAGGCCCCAACCCTGTGATTGGTTGAGTTTCACCATGGTTGAGGGGGACAGTTTAATCCCCAGACCCCCAGCCTCCTCGGGGGAAGGAGAATTTAAAAGAAAGAAAGAAAGAAAGAAAGAAAGAAAGAAAGAAAGAAAGAAAGAAAGAAAGAAAGAAAGAAAGAAAGAAAGACCAACTAATGGAAGAGCGAATGCATCACCCACGGAATATTTGTAGTTCAGGGTCAATGGCGCTGAAAAAAAGAGACTTTTAACTATTTTTTTTTTCACACAACGACGGTCGCAGCACCCCCATGGTCACGTGATCCAAATTCAGCCGGCAACCGGCATTTATTTATAACAGTTTCAGCCTCCCAGAGTCACGTGACCGACAAGCCAAGTCAAAGGGAGAAAGCCAGATTCATTCAATGACTCTCCCACCTCACGATTCACTTAACGACTGCAGTGGGGGCAAAAAAAAAAAAGTCACAAAATTAGGTATGACTCACTCAGCTAATTGCCCCGCTTAGCAGAGGAAATTCTGGTCCCTAAATGGTCGAGGACTGTCTTCCCTTTATTCTGAGCCATGAGGACTAGAACCTTGGTGGGGGTTTTTTAAGGGGGAGAGAGACCCACAAAACCCCTTGCTTGTTTCTCTGCATGCCGTATATTCTCGAAAACTTCCCGAGCCCCCCCCCCCATCAGGATCAGGCAATCGAGTTGGTCCAAGCCGTGACTCTGACAGCTTCAGGGGTCTCTTTGTGGGCCCACCGCCCAACGGGGCAGGGAACGAGGGGAGGGGGGAATAGTTCACCACTAACTGGTGTGAAAAAAGGGCCCCGCTGCGGGGCAGGAGTTAAGCCAGCCCACAAAAGTCTGATGTGGAAGGCTTGAACCCAGGGCTGGGGAGGGAGGGGTGGGCCGCCCCTGCAGAGTAAGGAAGTTCTCCCCCACTACTGCCCTAGCCAGGCCAGGTGCCCACCTTGCAAACAAGGTTAAGCTGAGCACCCTGCCAGGGATGGAGGAGTCCTGGTGTGGGGCCTTTTCTAGGCTGGGGGTGGGGGGTGGGGGTGGGTCTGCACGCTCCTTTCATCTCCCCCCCTTTCTCCTCCCCCCCCTCTCTGATCTCAGTGGAAAGTTTTTGCTACAGTGAAGGAGGGGAGCTGCAGGGGGAAAATGCCAGGGAGGCACCCACCAGGTTTGGCTCGGATGAGCCCCCTTAAAGCCAGGGGGGGCAAAGAGAGTGCCTCCCTGGAGGAAAAAAACACCTCATCTGGCCTACAGATGTTGCCCCCATGTGGTCTCCCCGTGGGTCCAGCTCCAGCTGGCCACCCTTACAGAGGAAGCAAACCTGCACGGGCAAAGAGTGAGCAGGGCTGTCTCCAAGGGATGATCAAAGAAGTCAAGAGGGCAGGCAATGGGCAATGAGGCAGCCGCTTGTCTCCTTCTGCCCCAGTTGCACCATTGGGTTGGGTTGAGTTGAGTTGGGTTGAGTTGAGTTGGATTTCATTGGGTTGGGTTAGGTTGAGTTGGATTTCATTGGGTTGGGTTGGGTTGGGTTGAGTTGGATTGCATTGGGTTGGGTTGGGTTGGATTGCATTAGGTTGGGTTGAGTTAGGTTGAATTGGGTTGGGTTGGATTGAGTTGGGTTGAGTTGGATTGGATTGGATTGGATTGGGTTGATTTGACTTGTGTTGGGTAGGGTTGTATTGGATTACCATAGATTTCATTGGATTGGGTTGGTCTGGGTTGAGTTGGATTGCATAGGATGATCTCGGTTGGGTTGAGTTGGATTGTGTTAGATTGTTTTGGATTGGGTTGGATTAGACTGGGCTGGTTTGGCTTGGTTTGGCTTGCATTGGGGTGAGTTGAGTTGGATCATGTTGTGTTGTGTTGTGTTGGAGTGGATTGTGTTGTGTCATGTTTTGTTGGCTGGATTTGATTTGGATTGGTCCAGCTGGATTAAATTGAATTGGATTGGACATGTTTGTCTGTCATGCATTGTGCCACGGACCTCTGCGTAGCCTTTAAATTGAGACATTAACTTGGTGAGAAATCACATAAAACAATACAATGTGCAAGCTCTACTGAAAATTAGTTGAGAGACGTCAGGTCAGTGTGTCATCAGGAGGCCCTTAAACTCCAATAAAGTTGGAGTGGTATATTTTGTGCTAAGTTGAAGGGCCCCCGCCTGCATCCCGTTTAGTTGGGAGTCTTCACCCATGACTCAAGGTTGACTGTAGAGCATTGTCTATTGATCTGGGCCACTTTCAGATGGGTGGACCAACTCCCAGAATCTATGAATGAAACACAGAATAATAGACTTGGAAGGGATATACTAGGAGTAGGCAACCTTGGCTCTTTTATGAGTCGTGGACTTCAACTCCCAGAATTCCTGAGCCAGCACTGGCTCAGGAATTCTGGGAGTTGAAGTCCACGACTCATAAAAGAGCCAAGGTTGCCTACCCCTGCCCTATACCCTTGAAGGCAAATGGTTGTCCAATCTCTTCTTGAAACACTGATGGAGCACCCACAACCTCTGAAGGCAAGCTACTCCATTGGTGGATTGTTCTGGCTGTCAGGAAATTTCCCTTTAGTTCTAGGTTGCTTCTCGGTTAGTTTCCACCTATTGCTTCTTGTCTAGCCTTGCAGTGTTTTGGAAAGTAGTTTGACCCCGCTCATCCTTGTAGGAGCCCCTCAAATATTGGAAGATTGCTATCGTGTCCTCCCCCCCCCCAGGCCTTCTTTCCACTAGACGAGAGATACCCGATTCCTGTATGTTTTAGTCTCCAGCGCCCTAATCAGTTTGTTGTTTGTGGTTCGTGGAGAATTCTGGGAATTAAAGTCCATCCCTCTGAAGCAGCGGTTCTCAACCTGTGGGTCGGGACCCCATTTGGGGTCAAACGACCATTTCACTGACGTCTCCAAACAACGCAGTCCACCATTTTTTCCCCCTTTTCCTTAGCTGTGCTACTCCCTTTTATTCTATTGGCTTTTGAAAGCCAATAGAATAGACTCTCTTGAATAAATTCTATTGGCTTTCCAAAGCCAATAGGAATTGTCCAGGCTGTCTCTGCCCTGCTGAGCCCACCAAAAGTCCCATTCTGCAAACGGTGCTGCACCAGTTGAGTAGTCCTCGACTTATGACTGGTTGAGTCGTCCTCAACTTACGACCGGTTGGGGGTCGCGACATTAAAAAGGTTGAGAACCACTGCTCTGAAGTGAGCAAGTTTGGAAAGGGCTGTTTAAAATAATGTCAGAGATGGAGACATGTCGTTTCCTTGACAGCGGCACAAAGGTTTTGTGTGTGTGTGTGTGTGTGGTTTTTTTTTTTTTGCCATTGATTTCTTCAAGAATGGTTTTATTTTTCATCTTCCAAGCCTACTCTATAGCCTTGGGAACATCCTGGTGGTTTCAGCTAGACTAAATAAAGTTTCCAAGGCCAGACAGGATTAGCCAATGCTTTATGGAGGAGGCCTCCCACAGATCCGCTGAAAAGCCTCTCAAATTTTACATTTAAGCTCCTCATGACACTTGCAAAAGCTATGACTCCCTCTAGGGCAGTGGTTCTCAACCTTTTTAATGCCGCGACCCCCAACCGGTCGTACGTCGAGGACTACTCAACCGGTCCTAAGTCGAGGACTACTCAACTGGTGCAGCACCGTTTGCAGAATGGGACTTTTGGCGGGCTCAGCAGGGCAGAGACAGCCTGGACCATTCCTATTGGCTTTGGAAAGCCAATAGAATTAGACTCTATTAAAGAGAGTCTAATTCTATTGGCTTTCAAAAGCCAATAGAATAAAAGGGAATAGCACAGCTAAGGAAAAGGGGGAAAAAAATGGCAGACTGCGTTGTTTGGCGACCCCCGTGAAATGGTCGTTCGACCCCAAATGGGGTCCCGACCCACAGGTTGAGAACCACTGCTCTAGGACGATTACCGTATTTTCCGGCGTATAAGACAACTTTCTAAAGCGCGGAAATCGACGCCGAAGTCGGCGGTCGTCTTATACGCCGGAAAATACGGTAAGTGTATCTCCCAACGAAATGGATTATGAATGTGATATGAATTATTCAATCCCTCGGTTCATTGCCTTTTAATTATCTTGTTATTTAATGAAATTTTAAGTCATAAGTATTTGTTCCTCTGCTCCATGGGGGGGGGGGAATGGCTTTCTTTTGTTCTCTCTCGGTGTCATTTATTTTTGCCCATAAGCCCCGTTCTGTCACTGGGTTTAATGTTCGATGGGAAAAAAACAAAACAAAACCATTTCTAATTTATTTATTTATTTAAAAAGGCCCATTTTGCAAAGTATGAAAAAGCTTCCCGAGTAGCCAGCAGGAGATTAAAAAGAAAAAGAAAAAAAGAAGCGGGGGGGGGGGGGAGAAAGCAAGCAAGGGTAGTACCAATAGTCATAGGCGCCTTGGGTGCAATCCCAAAACAACTGGAGCACCACTTGAACACCATTGGCATTGACAAATTCGCTATTAGTCAATTGCAAAAGGCGGCCTTATTAGGAACTGCTTCCATCCTGCGACGATATCTGTAATACCATCAAACATCCACATCTGCCTATCCCAGGTCCTGGGTAAGGACTCGATAGGCAGACAAAATGCCAAATCCAGTCTGAACATCTGGCTGACTGTGCGATGATCAATAATAATAATAATAATAATAATAATAATAATAATAATAATAAACCAGGCACCTCTTCCTCAGGAAGAACAAAACCCTCTAACTAAAGAAATAAAAGAATTGAAACAAAGAATAATTGAGCATCTAGAACAGCACAAAAACAACAGAATAAGGCTGCCTGCATTGAAGCTTGTTCCAAAGAAACAGCTAGCACAAGCATTAAAAGATGCAAATACTGCAATATCAAGTATAAGCACCAATTCACTGCAAGAAACAAACCAACTAATGTACAGCACAGCTGCAGTTATAACAGAATACCTGGGATGTAAAATCAACAAAAAAGAAAAACAAACAAACAGTGCACCACAAAAATGGAAGGTTAGACTAGAAAATAAGATCAGCAAGTTAAGATCACATGCAAGCAAGCTAGAACAGATGAAAGAAAAGAAGCTGAAGAACAAGAAGACCAAAGAATACCTAATCAAGAAATACCACTTAGAAACAAGGAAGATCAAGGAAGCACTGGAAATAATAAAGCAACAAATAACAGCTATAGCCAGGAAAATCAGTAGATATGAAGCTCGAATTGCAAACTATAGGCAGAACCTCCAATTTCAATCCAATCAGAAACGTTTCTACCAATCCATCAATGGAGAAACTGCAAGGAATCAGTCAGTACCTGACAAGGAAGAAACAGTGCAGTTCTGGAAGCAGATATGGGATAACCCAAAGAAATACAACAAGGATGCGGCTTGGTTAAAAGAGGTGGATGCAAATAAAACAGAAGTTGAAATGAAAGAACTAGTAATAACAACAAAAATGGTAGAAAAAAGAGCAAAGAAAATCAAAAATTGGTCAGCACCAGGTGAAGATGAACTGCATGGGTTTTGGTTGAAACATCTAACTGTTATACACCCACTCATTGCCAAGCAGTTCAACAATATACTACAAGGAGGAGAAATTGAAAAGTGGCTAACAACTGGGAAAACCTACCTAATAATGAAAAATCCAGCAAAAGGGGCAACACCAGGTAACTACAGGCCAATTACCTGCTTACCAACAACTTTCAAATTACTAACTGGTGTGGTAGCTGATGCAGTACAACAGCATCTAGTTGAAAACAATCTCTTTCCACCTGAGCAGAAAGGAAACCGCCCCAATAGCAGAGGAACAAAAGATCAACTCCTAATAGACAAAATGATCTTGGAAAACTGCAAGAGAAGGAAGACCAACCTGAATGTGGCATGGATTGACTACAAAAAGGCATTTGACTCTCTGCCACATGATTGGATAATCAAGTGCCTAGAAATAACAGGAGTAAGTAGAAACATCAGAAAATTTGTGCAAAAATCGATGGCACAATGGAAGACACAGTTGCAGATCAATGGTGAGAGGCTGGGAGAGGTTAATATCAAGAGAGGAATATTTCAAGGAGATTCATTATCACCATTACTATTTGTTATTGCACTGTTTCCTCTGTCAACAATACTGAATAACTCAGGACATGGCTATCAAACATCAAAAACATCTGCCAGACTATCCCACCTCCTTTACATGGATGATCTGAAGCTGTATGGAAAAACATCATCTGAAATAGAATCGCTGCTCAACACTGTCCGTATATATAGCCAAGATATTGTAATGGAGTTTGGCTTGGACAAATGTGCCACACTTACTATCAAACAAGGAAAAATAGTGAAAACTGAAGGAATCAAGATGCCCCATGAAAATAACATTAAGAGTCTGGACGAGGAAGAATACTACAAATACTTGGGTATCCTTCAAGCTGACAACATCAAGCACACTGAAGTCAAGAAAAAGATTAGAGGTGAATACATCAAGAGAGTGAAGAAGATCTTAAAATCCAAACTCAATGGAGGAAATACCATAAAGGCAATCAACACTTGGGCAATCCCAGTCATTAGGTACACAGCTGGAATAGTGGACTGGACTCAAGCAGAACTAAAAGCAATGGATAGGCAGACCAGAAAAATAATGACAATGAATCATGCCCTTCATCCACGCAGTGACATTGATAGACTTTATCTACCAAGGCAAATAGGTGGGCGTGGAATGCTACAAGTACATCAGATGGTTGAAGAAGAAAAAATGGCTTTGGAAGAATATCTGAAGAACAATGATGAAGATGCACTGAAATTAGTATATCAGGAAGGCTTACTAACTACTGGAGAGACCAAACTGGCCTACAAGAAAGACCAAATGAAGAACAGAATAGAGGCATGGGAAGACAAAGCACTACATGGCCAATACATGAAAAAAATAGCTGGGAAAGCAGATAATAATAAAACCTGGCAATGGCTAAGAGCAGGAAAATTGAAGAAAGAGACCGAGGGACTAATTCTGGCTGCACAAGACCAAGCCTTAAGGACAAATGCATACAAAGTCAAAATTGAGAAGACAGCAACAGACAGTAAGTGCCGCCTATGCAAAGAAGCTGAAGAAACAGTGGACCACTTGGTAAGCTGTTGCAAGAAGATTGCACAGACTGATTACAAGCAGCGGCATGACAAAGTAGCAACAATGGTGCATTGGAAGATCTGCAAAAAATATCATTTGCCTGTAAGCAAAAACTGGTGGGATCATAAAATAGAGAAAGTCATAGAAAATGATAAAATTAAACTGCTCTGGGACTTCAGAATTCAAACAGACAAGCACCTGCAACATAACACCCCAGACTTAACAATTGTCGATAAGAAAGACAAAAAAGTCTGGATAGTGGACGTGGCAGTGCCTGGAGACAGCAGAATAGAAGAGAAAGAACTGGAGAAGATAACAAAATACAAAGACCTACAAATAGAAATAGAAAGACTGTGGCAAAAGCAAGCAAGGGTAGTACCAATAGTCATAGGCTCCTTGGGTGCAATCCCAAAACAACTGGAGCACCACTTGAACACCATTGGCATTGACAAATTCGCTATTAGTCAATTGCAAAAGGCGGCCTTATTAGGAACTGCTTCCATCCTGCGACGATATCTGTAATACCATCAAACATCCACATCTGCCTATCCCAGGTCCTGGGTAAGGACTCGATAGGTAGACAAAATGCCAAATCCAGGCTGAACATCTGGCTGACTGTGCGATGAATGATAATAATAATAAAGTTGGAAGGGACCTTGGAGGTCATTGAGTCCAACCCCCTGCTCAGGCAGGAAACCCTACACCATTTCGGACAAATGGCTGTCCAGTCTCTTCTTAAAAACTTCCAGTGTTGGAGCATTCTCTGCTTCTGGAGGCAGGTTGTTCCACTGGTTAATTGTTCTAACTGTCAGGAAGTTTCTCTTTAGTTCTAGGTTGCTTCTCTCCTTGATTAGTTTCCATCCGTTCCTTTTTGTTCTGCCTTCAGGTGCTTTGGAGAATAGCTTGACTGCCTCTTCTTTGGGGCAGCCCCTGAGATACTGGAACACTGCTATGATGTCCCCCCTCGTCCTTCTCTTCATTAAATTAGACATCCCCAATTCCAGCAACCGTTCTTTTATGCTTTAGCCTCCAGTCCTCTAATCATCTTTGTTGCTCTTCCCTGTATTCTTTCTAGAGTCTCAACATCTGTTTTACATTGTAGTGACCAGAACTGTATGTAGCCCCCCCCCAAGCTGGGGCAGAATTTCCCAGAATTCCCCCTCCAGCACAGCTGGATACCCTCAATCTGGAAGAAAAGTCTTCATCCTGGTTCATCCAAGCCGGGGGTAAACAACATGGCAACTGCTTTAGAAAGAAGGTTGCAGTTTATGAAAGAGCCAGACCGAAAGATGGTTCTGGCAGGAAGGAGGAGAGAAAAAAGGGCTGAACACATGTAGGGAGTTGGTTTTTATACCCTCTGGAGCCTTTTGTTTGGAGTTGTTGCTGTGGCATGAACTTTGACCTGTCTGAGTGTGCCTTTCTGGTATTCTGATGGTGATGGGTCAGTCTTATTATGTCCAAAGGTCATATCCTGCTTCCCGGGGGCTGATGACTCTTAGAGTTAGAGTTTGGATGGGGTTTGTAGATTTTAGGTCTTTGTCTTCTTAATCTCCTAGCTCCCTGGATTTACATCTGCTTGGGGAAGGGAGACCTGGAGCTATTAAGAAAAACTGGGCATGCTTTCCTGCCTCTTCAAGATCCTTGGAGGAAATATATTTTTCTGCCCTTTTAATATTTCCTTCTCTGGGGGCTGACCAGCAGGGTAGAGATTAGAGATGGACAAATCCTGTTTCGGAGTCCAGGTGCTTTGTCAAAAGGGCAACTGGACTGTCTTGGTTTTTCCTGGAAGACGTTTCGCTTCTCAGCTAAGAAGCTTCTTCAGTTCTGACAATTCGGTTCTTCTGAAGAAGCTTCTTGGATGAGAAGCGAAACATTTTCAAGAAAAAAAAAATCAAGACGGTCCAGTTGCCCTTTTGAAAAAGCACTTTGGGGTTCCTTTTCCCAGGCTCTCTGCAAAAACTGACCAGGGTTGAAAGGCTGGGCATCCTTAGGGATTTAACTGGGTCTTCTGTGTCCCTTCGCATTTCGCAGAATGAATCCCAAACACGGCCCAACCATTGAGTAATTTTTAATTTGGGGATGGGGGAACGAGAGTATTACTATAAAACAAGGAGATGACTTTATTTTTCTGGTCAAAGAAGCAACTGGGGGGGGGGATCTTTGAAGCGCCATGATTTAGCAGCTGTGAGCCTTTCCGAGAAGCGCCTTGCTTCTCCGCCCACCCCATTCTGACAGATCCCAGAACTGGGCCAAGTTGGTGGCCTCTTTGGAGGGGACTTCCCCAGGAAGGTGGGAAAAATCCTCCTCGTTCCTCGAAGGCGCTCTTGCAGCCAGCCAGATCTGGAAGGCCTTGGGGGGGGGAATGTGTGTTTTTGGAGGTCCTTCGCAGAAAGAGGCTGGTTTGGCACCAGCAGATTGCAGAGGACTTGGCAGCAGCCAAGCCACATTGCCGGAGCCCGTCTGGATTCGCTCGAGGTCAGCTAACTGGGAGGCTTGGAGCAAAGCAGCTTCTCTCCTTGTCTTCTCTTCCCGGCTGATGCCTCCATCCTCCCAACCTCTGGCCGGCTTTGCCCACCGGTTCTCTGCATCGGGGCTCCCTCGCTTCTCCGAAGGCTCTCGCAAGCTTGCGAGGAAGGGAGAGTGTTTTCCCGTCTCCATCTTCTCTCCTCTCCAGATGTCCTTTCTCTGTCTCCTTCGCAAAGCTTTCTCCCCCAAAGGTGCTTTTTTTTTCCCCTCCAAAAAGCAACTGGACTTTCTTTCTTTCTTTCTTTCTTTCTTTCTTTCTTTCTTTCTTTCTTTCTTTCCTTCCTTCATTTCCTTCCTTCCTTCCTTCCTTCTTTCTTTCTTTCTTTCTCTCTCTCTCTCTCTTCCTTCCTTCCTTCCTTCCTTTCTTTTGTTCTTTCCTTTCTTCCTTTCCTTCTTTCTTTCTTTCTTTCTTTCTCTCTCTCTCCCTTCCTTCTTTCTTTCTTTCTTTCTTTCTTTCTTTCTTTCTTTCTTTCTTTCTTCTTTCTTTCCTTCCTTCCTTCCTTCTTTCTTTCCTTCTTTCTTTCTTTCCTTCCTTCCTTCCTTCTTTCCTTCCTTCCTTCCTTCCTTCCTTCTTTCCTTCCTTCCTTCCTTCCTTCCTTCCTTCCTTCCTTCTTTCTTTCTTTTTTTCTTTTCTTTCTTTCTTTTCTTTCCTTCCTTCCTTCCTTCCTTCCTTCCTTCCTTCCTTCCTTCCTTCCTTCCTTCCTTCCTTCCTTTCTACCAAGTTTCTTGTTCAGAACTGAAGAAGCAACATGTCTTCAAAGAAAAGAAAGCCAAGAAAGTCCAGTTGCCTTTGGGGAGGGGGGAAGCACCTTCGGGACAACCGTGGCCTGGATGACTGAGACTCTCCATAGAGACAGATCTGCTGATTTCTAGTTACAGTTTTTAAGGTATTTCAATATCCGCAAGAGGGCCGAATATCTGTCACTTGGGTGTCAGATGAGGATGGAGGTTCCTTCTCCGAGCTTGTGGGTCGGTTTCCGAATGTTTCGTTATCAAGCTGGGTAACATCTTCAGCGGAGTTGAGGGGAGGTCTGTGTTTTTCTGCTTAGAAGGGCTTCAGGTGTGGGTGTGTTGAGTGAGGGTCTTGTGAAGGGTCAGGTGTGAGTCATCAATGAGAGGCTTGTGGCGGGTCTTGTACTGGGGAGGTTACATCAGGTCAATGGACAGCCCTTTGTCTGAAATGGTATAGAATTTCCTGCCTAGCAGGGGGTTGGACTAGAAGACCTCCAAGGTCCCTTCCAGCTCTGTTATTCTCCTCCTCCTCCCCCTCCTCCTCCTCCTCCTCCTTTCTGTTCTGTTCTATTCTATTCTGTATTCTGTTCTGTTCTATATTCTGTTCGAATTCTGAATTCTAAATTCTATTCTATTCTTCTCTATTCTGTATTCTACTCTATTCTGTATTCTACTCTATTCTATATTCTGTTCTGTTCTATATTCTGTTTGAATTCATTCCATTCCATTCCATTCTATTCTATTCTATTCCTTTTTCTATTCTATTCTATTCTATTCTATTCTATTCTATTCTATTCCTTTTTCTATTCTATTCCTTATTCTATTCTATTCTATTCTATTCCTTTTTCTTTTCTTTTCTTTTCTATTCTATTCCTTATTCTATTCTATTCTATTCTATTCTATTCTATTCTATTCTATTCTATTCTATTCCTTTTTCTATTCTATTCCTTATTCTATTCTATTCTATTCCTTTTTCTTTTCTATTCTATTCTATTCTATTCTATTCTATTTCAATGTATTTATTATTCCAGCTTGAACCTCACTCCCATCAGAGTGATTCTTACTGGTTAGCAACAATCCCCTATGGAGGAAAGGAAAGGAAATGTAATATAATCAAAGGGAAGCTATTATACCCCATCTAATATGACCCTTTCTGGAGGATGTATGATCCTCCGTTCTCCTCGAAACTATCCTAAAAAGCTACATTTTTACAGTTCTTCAATGAGCGGGATCTGGAGGGACCAGTTCTGCCATGGGAGGGGGATACCACCAAGGAGGCTGTGCTAAGGGATCCCGTTCCCACTCAGGACATTTTGTCCCACTCATCTTGGCCGATGGGCGTCATGGCTAGTCTTGGAAATGATAATGATAATAATAATAAAGTTGGAAGGGACCCTGGAGGTCATCTAGTCCAACCCCCTGCTCAGGCAGGAAACCCTATACCATTTCGGACAAATGGCTGTCCAGTCTCTTCTTAAAAACTTCCAGTGTTGGAGCATTCACCACTTCTGGAGGCAGGTGGTTCCACTGGTTAATTGTTTGTAACGATGCTAAGAAAAAGACTCAGGCATGTCTTGGGCAGAGGTTTGAAGCTGCATGACACAGCTTCACACAGCTTCTCCAACTCTGAGTTTATTGTTTCTTATATACTTTTTACATACATAGGCTTTACCATTAACTGCTGACATTTTACATTTAGAACTTTAATCTTTAGCTGTTGACATAAAGTAATTGAAAAATTCCTTCATATAAGCAATTATTTTCTAGTAACACATTACCTGTTGAGAGCAGGTAAAACAAATACAGGTAAATTAGAAAAGGAGAAAGAACTGATAAAGACAAGAAGAGATAAAGACAGGAAGAGATAAGGGGGAACTTATTATTTAGGTAGGTAAGATATTAAGTCAAAAGGGGGTGATCTTTTGGCTGCTTCCTTGGGACAAAGGGTATCAAAAGGTTATGAGGTTTGTGGGGGGCAATGCATGGCAGTTTGCTGCACGTGCAAATTCCTCCACAGTTGTTCAAACTGTCAGGAAGTTTCTCCTTAGTTCTAGGTTTCTTCTCTCCTTGATTAGTTTCCACCCGTTGCTTCTTGTTCTGCCTTCAGGGGCTTTGGAGAATAGCTTGACTCCCTCTTCTTTGGGGCAACCCCTGGCAGATGTCTCCAGGCTGCTGAAGAAAAAATCCTGGCAGAGGCTGGACCTGGCAGATGTTTGGTGCCAACTGAAGACCTGTGTTGGCCAGGAGAGAAAAATTCTTTTCCTTCAGACTTGTTCCAGCCGAGGGCCTCGGGGGCAGAAAAACAGCTGCTTCAGCCTCATTACTGTCAAACAGACTCAGACTTGCCAAAAACGAATCCCTTCTTTGAAGTAATAGGAAATACTTGTAGCTTTGGGGTTTCAGATTTTGGCTGTGGTTCGTTCTCCGAGCTCGTTTTAATATAATTCCTGAACGTTTCGTTACCAAATTGGGAAGATCATCAGCAGGTGAGGGTGTTACCTAGTTTGGTAACAAAACATTCAGGAATTATATTAAAACAAGCTCGGAGGACGAACCCCAGCCCAAAAATGAATCATTTCTCTCTCTGGAGTCTCCCCTTTGAGGTGTTCTGGTAAAATAACAAAGGACGGGGTGGGCATATTCTGCAGGAGACCCTAAAGAAGTCCTAGTGGACGATCCCTTGATCGTGAGCCAGCCGTGTGCTGCCACCGCCATAAAAGCTAATACAATCCTGGTGTCAAAAGAACTTCGAGGCGTTGTTTACCTTAAAGAATCTTTTATTCGGGAAACAAAGTATCGGCACTACATAATCAAAGCCAAAAACTAAATTCCTCTCCTCTGGATACAAAGTAACAAAGCACAATTCCCTCCTCCAATAAACAGTTATAAATCACATTGCCCAATCAGCTTGAAGCGCAGGTTTCCCCCCCCCCCCAGCTCTCCAGACAGCCCAAACACTATCAGCTCTGGGCCCGATGTCCTTGGGTTCCCACGGCTGAGCTATTATTGTTATGACTAGCTGGACTCTCATCCCCATTCCCCCTCCCAGCAGCAACTAACTCTAAAAGCAATAGAGAAAATGGCTGCATTTCCATCTGTTTTCAAAGCAAGAGCATCCGATGTTAGCAGTGTTGACACCTGGGCTGTATAAACAAAGGCACAGAATCAAAATCCCTTGATCAAGTACCACTTTATAAAACCTTAGTAAGGCCACGCCTGGAATACTGCAGCCAATTTTGGTCACCATATCACAAAAAAAGATGTTGAGAGTTTGGAAAGAATTCAGAGAAGAGCAACTGTGATGATCAAAGGAGACTGGAGACAAAAACATACGAAGAACGGCTGCGGGACTTGGCTTTGGCCAGTCTAGAGAAAAGAAGAAATAGGGGAGACAGGATAGCAAGATTCCAGTATTTGAGGGGTTGCCATAAAGAGGAGGGGGTCAAACTATTGTCCAAAGCACCAGAGGGCAGAACAAGAAACAATGTTTGGAACCTGATCAAAGAGAGAAGCAACCTGGAATTAAGGAGAAACTTCCTAACAGTGAGAACAAGTAATCAGTGGAACAGCTTGCCACCAGAAATCATGGGCACTCCATCACTGGAGGTTTTTAAGAACAGACTAGACCAGGGCTTTTCAACCAGTGGTACGGGTATCACCTGTGGTACATTGGCACCTGGCAGGTGGTACGCGACCATCCTAGAAAAGGGGTAGCGGGGGAGGGGAATGAGCTGAACCGGTGGCAACACCACACAAGCCTGAGCAAGAGACGGCTGCAGGACTGTCAGGGCTCAGCGGAAGCGCCAGGATCAGTGCCGCTTTCCAGCTGATCGGCGCTTCTTTGGGGCTGTCAGGACTCAGCGGAAGTGCCAGGATCAGCGCCAGGCTCCAGCTGGAGCTCAGCGCTGATCCTGGGGCTTCTGCTGAGCCCAGAAGAAGCACCGATCAGCTGGAATGTTGCAGCCTCTCCAGGGTCTTGTGATTTACATTCAGATGCTTGGCAACCGATTCATATTTATGACGGTCACAGTGTCCCAGGGTCAGGTGAAGTGACCAAAACCTGCTGCAACCATCCAGCAGACGGGGGGAATAAAAAAACAAACAACCCCCCCACCCCATCCCCACTATCAATCCTCAACAGAAATGCTCACAACAATGAAAACCTCGGACAGGAGGAAGAGCGCCATTGGGCTGGCAGGCAGGTGTCTTGCTCGGCTGTGGCTTGGGGGGCACTTTTTTCAGTGCCATTGTAACTTCAAACAGTCATTAAGCGAACTGTTGTAAGTTGAGGACTACCTGCACTTTATCACTTTTTTCCTTTTTCTTTTTTGGTCATCACATTTTTGACACCTTGCTAGGCGACTGGTGGTACTCAGATGTTGCCGTGTCCTAAAAGTGGTACAGTGGATGAAAAGGTTGAAGAGCCTTGGCCTAGACAGTCACTTGTCTGAGATGGTCTAGGGTCTCCTGCTTGAGCAGGGGGCTGGACTAGAAGACCTCCAAGGTCCCTTCCAGCTCTATTCTATTCTTTACTTTCAGCCCGAAAGTTCTCAAGGCCCACCTTTAATCCAAATCGGCCTTTCTCCACCTTGAAGATGGTTGGACTACAACTCCCAGAATTCCATTCTGGAGTTGCTTAATTCAAACAGGCATCCATTGAAATCTGCTTTTCTGGTTGACCCCCTCAAGCATCATTTTTGCTAACAAAGACTGCAGATGTCCCCATCCATGGAAGGAGAGGGTGGGGTGTCCACAGAGTTGTCCCGTGAAAATGGGCAAGGCTTTGAGTAAATCAGTGTTTCTCGACCTTGACCATTTTAAGGCATGTGGACTTCAACTCCCAGAATTCCACAGCCAGCATTGCTGGCTGTGGAATTCTGGGAGTTGAAGTCCACATGCCTTAAAATGGTCAAGGTTGAGAAACACTGGAATAGACGGCCATGGCTGCCATCGTGACTTACTCCTCGACGTACGACCACAATTGAGCTCAAAATTCCTCTCGCTAGGCGAGACAGTTCTTCCGTGAGTTTTGCCCCACTTTACGACCTGTCTTGCCACAGTTAGAATAGAACAGAAGGGACCCTGGAGGTCTTCTAGTCCAGCCCCCTGTTGAGGGAATCGCTGCAGTTGTCAAGTCAGTAACACGGTCGATGAGTGAACCCCAGCTTCCCCGTGGACTTTGCGGGTTAGAAGGTCGCAAAAGGGCATCACGTGACCCAGGGACACGGCAACCGTCGTACGTCCATGCCTGTTTCCGAATTTTGATCCCGTGACTGCAATGGTCGAAAGTGTGAAAAACGGGCATAAGTCGCGCTTTTTTTTTTTTTTTTTTTGTCAGTACCGTTGTAACTTCGAAAGATCCCTAAACCGACTTTTGTTAGTCGAGGATTACCGGTATAAATTTTAAATGTAATTGTGAAGTAAATCCGCGGGCAAAAACGACGGATCTCTTTTAATAATAATAATAATGATGATAAAGTTGGAAGGGACCTTGGAGGTCATCTAGTTTAACCCCCTGCTCAGGCAGGAAACCCTATTGCAGTGGTTCTCAACCTGTGGGTCGGGACCCCATTTGGGGTCGAACGACCATTTCACGGAGGTCGCCAAACAACGCAGTCCGCCATTTTTTCCCCCTTTTCCTTAGCTGTGCTACTCCCTTTTATTCTATTGGCTTTTGAATACTTAAAAACTTCCAGTGTTGGAGCATTCACAGCTTCTGGAGGCAGGTGGTTCCACTGGTTAATTGTTCCCACAGTCAGGAAGTTTCTCCTTAGTTCTGGGTTGCTTCTCTCCTTGATTAGTTTCCATCCGTTGCTTCTTGTCCTGCCTTCTGGTGCTTTGGAGAATAGCTTGACTCCCTCTTCTTTGGGGCAGCCCCTGAGATACTGGAACACTGCTCTCATGTCCCCCTCATCCTTCTCTTCATTAAACTAGACATCCCCAATTCCAGCAACCATTCCTTGTATGTTTTAACCTCCAGTCCTCCCCTGAACATCTTTGTTGCTCTTCTCTGCACTCTTTCCAGAGTCTCAACATCTTTTTTACATCGCGGTGACCAAAACTGGATGCAGTATTCCAAGAGTGGCCTTACCAAGGCCTTGTAAAGTGGTATTAACACTTCACGTGATCTTGATTCTCTCCCTCTGTTAGTGCAGCCTAGCACTGTGTTGGCCTTTTTGGCAGCTGCAGCACACGGCTGGCGAGGGTCTCTTTTCGAATCTTGGAAGCAGAATCTTTGGCTTAACCTGCCGGTTGCATTTCTATTTCAGACCCAACGTCTGCGGATCCCGATACCATTCCTACTGCTGTCCGGGCTGGAAAACTCTCCCTGGGGGGAACCAGTGCATCGTCCGTGAGTATAAATGGGGAGGGGGGGGTTTCATCTCTCCTCTGGAAGATCCTCTCCTGATGCGGCGTATATATATATATATATATATATATATATATATATATATATATATATATATATATATATATATGGGTAGAAATATCCACCAGGTCAAAGCAGATGAGAACCACGTTTTGCTGTCTTAAAACCTAAGAGGTGATCCAGGGGTCCCTTGTCCACCCTTGTGCTAGTTTGATCTCGTGGTTAAGGCACCAGGTCAGAAAGTGGGAGACGGAGAATTCTAGTCCCACCTGAGGCAGGACAGCCAGCCGGGTGACTTTGGGCCGGTTGCTCTCTCAGTCCAACCCACCTCACAGGGTCGTTGTGGTGGGGAAAGGGGGTGTCACCTGGCGTTAATTGCAGAAATAATAAAGGTGGGATTCAACTAAAGAAAAGAGGAGAGCAGAGCAAAGCAAAGCAAAGCGAAAGGGAGGAAGGAGAAATGAAATGAGGAAAGGAAAAGATGAAAGGAGAAAGGAAAGGAAAGAAGGAAAGGAAAGAAGGAAAGGAAAGGAAAGGAAAGGAAAGAAGGAAAGCAAAGCAAAGCGGAAGGGAGGAAGAAGAAATGAAATGAGGAAAGAAGGAAAAGGGGAAAGGAAAGGAAAGGAAAGGAAAGAAGGAAAGGAAAGGAAAGGAAGAGAGAAGGATGGATGGGATGGGATGGAAGATGGAGAAGATGAGAGGAAAGGAAAGGAAAGAAGGAAAGGAAAGGAAAGGAAAGGAAAGGAAAGGAAGAGAGAAGGATGGATGGGATGGGATGGAAGATGGAGAAGAGGAGAGAAAAGGAAAGGAAAGGAAGAGAGAAGGGATGGATGGGATGGGATGGAAGATGGAGAAGATGAGAGGAAAGGAAAGGAAAGAAGGAAAGGAAAGGAAAGGAAAGGAAGAGAGAAGGGATGGATGGGATGGGATGGAAGATGGAGAAGATGAGAGGAAAGGAAAGGAAAGGAAAGGAAGAGAAGGGATGGGATGGAAGATGGAGAAGAGAAAAGGAGAGGAAAGGAAAGGAAGAGAGAAGGGATGGAAGGGATGGGATGGAAGATGGAGAAGATGAGAGGAAAGGAAAGGAAAGAAGGAAAGGAAAGGAAAGGAAGAGAGAAGGGATGGGATGGAAGATGGAGAAGAGGAGAGGAGAGGAGAGGAGAGGAAAAGAAAGGACAGGACAGGACCCGGGCGTTTGCAGAGTGCTTTCCCACTCTCCCCGGAACGACCGTGCGGATGGACCAGTGGCCGTTCCGCGGAGTTGTGGGGAAAGGAGCCGTTTGGGAACACCGCACCTTCAACGGGAGACGACGTTGCCTCCTCCATCTTCAACCATCCCAGACTGGCCTGCGTGCCAGCCGGGCTTCCTCTCGCACCCAAGCCCAGCCTTTGCTCCGAGGGGGAAGCTCCGGGATGGGACCATCTCGAACCCACCCACCCCCCACATTTCCCACCACCTGGGCACTCAAGTCCGTCTCCTTTGCCGACAGCCATTTGCCGGAACTCCTGCGGCGACGGCTTCTGTTCGCGGCCGAACATGTGCACCTGTTCCAGTGGGCAGCTCTCGCCCAACTGCGGCGCTCTAGGAGGTGAGAAAAAGGCCTGCTTGCTTTTGTGGTTTTGTGTGTTTGTGTGTTTGTGCGTGCGTGCCTGACAGGGCCTGTCAATCTTCCGTCCATCTTCGGGACATCTGCTGTCGCTTGCATCCTTCCTTAGCTCGTTCCAGGAAAGTCAAAATGCAAAACACCCAAATATTGAAAACACGCGCAAAAAAAAAAAAAGAGGGGAAAAGAACCACACAACAAACAAAACATGTCCTATTACTATTGGTTTATACACCATTGATTTCTTCCCCCACAGTTGCTCCACTTCCAATTTGTAAATCACGATATTTCATTATTTTTTTCCTAGCTGTTTCTCTTCCACTCGTGCATCACCGGGTATGACGTTATAAAGGAAGCAGACTTTTTTTCCCCTTGTCTGCAATATTATTATTGTTATTATGGATCATCGCACAGTCAGCCAGATGTTCAGACTGGATTTGGCATTTTGTCTACCTATCGAGTCCTTACCCAGGACCTGGGATAGGCAGATGTGGATGTTTGATGGTATTACAGATATCGTCGCAGGATGGAAGCAGTTCCTAGTAAGGCCGCCTTTTGCAATTGACTAATAGCGAATTTGTCAATGCCAATGGTGTTCAAGTGGTGCTCCAGTTGTTTTGGGATTGCACCCAAGGAGCCTATGACTATTGGTACTACCCTTGCTTGCTTTTGCCACAGTCTTTCTATTTCTATTTGTAGGTCTTTGTATTTTGTTATCTTCTCCAGTTCTTTCTCGTCTATTCTGCTGTCTCCAGGCACTGCCACGTCCACTATCCAGACTTTTTTGTCTTTCTTATCAACAAGTGTTAAGTCTGGGGTGTTGTGTTGCAGGTGCTTGTCTGTTTGAATTCTGAAGTCCCAGAGCAGTTTAACTTTATCATTTTCTATGACTTTCTCTATTTTATGACCCCAGTCATAGAAAATGATAAAATTAAACTGCTCTGGGACTTCAGAATTCAAACAGACAAGCACCTGCAACATAACTACTACTACTACTACTACTACTACTACTACTACTACTACTATTATTATTTAAATTTGTTTGCCACCTGTCTCACCACAAATCCCTAAATATTACCCATAATAATAGACTCTTTGGATACTTTCCCCCGAAACATCTGGAGCACTGAACACTCTCGGGCATTGACCGATTCCCCATCTGGTCAATTGCAGAAGGCAGCTTGACTCAGATCAGCTGACATCCTGCCATGGGACTCTTTAAGTACCATCCAGCATTCGCATCTGTTTATCCCAGGTCCTTGGGAAGGAGGTGGGTAACAAAATGCCAAATCTAGCCTGAACATCTGGCTGGACGGTGCAAAACCAATCGTCATTCTAACCATCTCCTAATATGGTCTGCTGGGTGCCTCTTTTCTTTCAGGATGTGCCTCTCTCTGAACAGATTATTGGGGGGGGGATTCTGATTTTCTTTTTTAAAGCAATTGCTAAATGACACACACACAGAGAGAGAGAGAGAGAGAGAGAGAGAGAGAGAGAGAGAGAGAGAGAGATTCAGCTGCATTTTCACTAAAATTTCAAGCAAGTTGCTTCAACTTGCAGCTCATAAATGTCTTGGGAACGGGAAGGACTGGAAAACAAGTCCTCCCCTGAATTGAATACATCAAGATCTGGGTTTCCCCCCCCCCTTAATCCTGGCTGCAGGGAGGGGGGCAGTGGGGCTGGGGAGGGGGGCGGCCTCCCTGCCCCCTTCCCACTGGTCTCTTCCACGGGGCTGGCTCGGCTGCAGATGCCAGATGTTTGCAATCTTCCAGCAATGCCAGGAATTTGAGCCGGGGAAGGGGCTGGGGGCTGGGGAGGGGGGGGCTGCATTCCATAGGGTCCTCGGCTGGGTGGCTGGGAGGGAGGGGAACTGAAAGAAGCCGTGGACGGAAGCCATGAGACCCAGGGCAGGCAGACCCCGGCAGGGCCGAAACCAGCTCGCTTTGGGGGCCTGAGCTGACCCAGAGCATCTTGGGAGCTGCAGGAGCAGCGTGAGAAAAGGGGTTGGGGGGCTGCCCCCTCCCCTTTTGCTGGGAAACCGAGACCCTCCTCAAATGGAGTTTCCATTCCTGGCCACCAGTCACCAACGAGAAGCAATTATGGACAGGTGGATTTAATAACATTCCTGGGGAGCTAGCTTCCTGGTTGTGGAAAGATACAGACACACAAAGACACACACACACATACAGATAGACACACACACACACACACACAGAGAGAGAGATAGGTGCACACAGATAGAGACCCACACCCAGAGAGACACAGACACACACACCCCTAGACACACACATACATACTGAGATGGATACACACATAGAGATAGACACAAGAGAGACACACACACAAAGACACACACACAAAGATAGACACAGACACACACACACAAATAGAGACACAGAGAGAGACACAGACACACACACACATACAGATAGACACACACAGATAGACACACAGAGAGAGATAGGTGCACACAGATAGAGGCCCACACACAGAGAGACACAGACACACACACCCCTAGACACACACATACATACTGAGATGGATACACACATAGAGATAGACACAAGAGAGACACACACACAGAGACACACACACAAAGATAGACACAGACACACACACACAAATAGAGACACAGAGAGAGACACACAGACACACACACACATACAGATAGACACACACAGATAGACACACAGAGAGAGATAGGTGCACACAGATAGAGACCCACACACAGAGAGACACAGACACACACACACACCCCTAGACACACATATGCATACTGAGATAGACACACACAGAGAGATAGACACGAGAGAGAGAGAGAGAGAGAGAGAGAGAGAGAGAGAGAGAGAGAGAGAGAGAGAGAGAGAGGGAGAGAGAGAGAGAGAGAGAAATAGAGACGCAGACACAAAGATAGACAGAGACACACACACAAATAGAGACACACAGATACATACACAGAGAGAGAGGGACAGAGAGAGAGACACACACACACAAATAGAGACACACACAAAGAGACACACACAGAGAGAGATAAGACACACAGAGATAAGACACACAAAGAGACACACACAGAGATAGACAGAGAAACACAAACACAAATAGAGATACACACAGAGATAGACACAGAGACACACACACACACACACACAAATACAGACACACACACAGAGATAGATACACAAACACAGACACACAGAGATAGACACACAGACACAGAGACACCAAACACAGACACACAGAGACACACACACAAACATACACACACAGATAGACACACAAAGACTGAGACACCACACACAGATAGACACACCCAGACACACAGGCACAGCAGATCTGGGCCCCTTGGATGCAAAACAGGGCTTCTCTTAAAGTACCTGCAGTCCTCGACTTACGACGTTTTGTTTTGCGGCCATTTGAAGCGAAACAGGCCCCCCCCAAAGGTGACTTAAGTCCCTTTCCTCACATTTACGACCGTTGCGCTGTCCCCGTGGTTGCGTGTTCAAAATCCCCTGCAGGGTACAGGTTGCCCTCGGCTTACGGCCAGAACGGAGCCCGACATTTATGGCGAGACCTTTGTTGTTGAGTGAGTTTTTGCCCCATTTTATGACCTTTATTGTCACAGTCATTAAGTGAATCGCAGGGGGGGTTAAGCTAGTGACGGGGTCGTTAAGTGAATCCGGCTTCTTCCCCGTGGACTTTGCTTGCCGGGAGGTCGCAAAAGGAGATCACGTGACCCCCCCCCCAGGGACACCGCGACCGTCATAAACACGAGTCAGTTGCCGAGCGTCCGAACTTTGATCACATGACTTAGCAACAGTTGCTAAGGGTGGAAAATGCGGGTAAGTCCCTTTTTTCAGCGCCGTTGTACCTTTGAACGGTCACTAAATGAACGGTTGTGTCGAGGACAGTCGCAGCGACCTTGGGACAGCCCTGCGAGGTAGGCCGGGCACTGCCCGGGACCCCCGAGTCTCTCGTGGGCCTCCGTGGCCAAGAGGTGGCCTAAACAGGAGACCGCCTATTGAGTGAAACCTCACAGCTCGCCAACAGGGGGCCTTGCTGGGCTGGGCCGCTGCTGAGGGCCCCCCTTGGCCACTAACCGAGACCCCTGCCCATCGCAGCCCCCTCCCACCGCAGCCAGAGCTGAGGCTGCCACAAAGGGGGGGCAAGGAAGCCGCCCGGCTGCACACCCACCCTTGGCCAACCCACGGGGGGGGGGGGAGGAGGAAGAGGAAGAGGCTCCGGGCCAACTTGGGCCCAACTCAACATAGGCCGTCCTCCACTTACAGCAGTTCATTTAGTGACCATTCAAAGTTATGATGACAGTGGGGGGGAAAAAATGATTCGGGAGCGTTTTTTTCCCGCTTAACGACCGTCGCCACGTGCCCAGGATCACGTGAGCCAAATATTTATGACGGGTATTTATGACGGGTTGCGGGGTCCGGGGGGGGTGTCACGTGATTCCTTCTGACGAGCAGACTCAACGGGGGGAAGCCGGATTTGCTTACCGACCGTGTCGCTAACACGGCACCCGCAGTGGCTCGCTTAGCAACTGGCAGCGAGAAAAGTCATCAAATGGGGCAAAAAAAAAAATTCACAACACCTGTCTCACTTCACAGCAGACATTTGGGGCTCCGTTGTGGGTCGAACATTTGAGGACTCCCAGGAGAGATGAGGAGGCCCAGCTCTGCTTAGCGAGGGATGGGAGACCACTCGGGGATTTCAGGGCTGAGAAAGTTCGAAGGCAAACGTCCCGGAGCTCAACAGGTCTAGATTTCAGGGAGGGGGCTCTGCTCAAGGAAGGGGGGGGGCTGGCTGGGACACATGGGCCCTGGAGCAGATGGGGAACCTGGTTCGAGGCTGGGTGGGGGTTCGTCCGGGAAACGATGACCGCATGTCCTATCCATCCGGTCCGTCCATCTGCCGATGGGGGGGTATTTGGTGGGAGGACACTCTCAGGAGGACATTTTTTTGGGGGGGTCCCCCATTTTTTACAGCCACGGAGACCTCCCTTCCTCCCCCCCCCAGCTGCCCCACCCATCCATTCAGGCAGGGGAGGGGGCCTTGGGTTGGGGACCCATAAAAAAGGGATGGGGGGGGGGAACCGCAGTAATGCTCCTCCAGTCAATATTTGGGGACTGGAACCTTAGCAACCTTCACATCTGGAAAGAGGGAAAAAAAAACAACCCAAAGATCCGGAGGGCAGATGGGACCCTTGTTCAACCCTGAGGGAGGGCAGTCTGGAGTCTGAAAGAAGCTCACATACACACACACACACACACAGGTTTGCAAAAGTCCACACACACACACACACACACACACACACGCGCGCGCGCACACACACACACACACAGGTTTGCAAAAGTCCTGCCTTCCCTCCGCCCCTGTCTTCTTCCTACTCGCCTATCCATTTCTCTATCTCCTTCCTTTCTTCCTCCCTCCCTCCCTCCTGCCTCCCTCCCTTTCTTCAGCCCTCTTTCTTTCCTTCTTTCCTCTTTCTTTTCTTCTGTTCTCCCTCCCTTTTCCCCTTCCTCCTTCTTTTCTTCGTTCCTCCCTTTTTCCTCTGTTCCTCCTCCCTCCCTGGTCTTCTATTCTTTCTTTTTTCTTTCTTTCTTTCTTTCTTTCTTTCTTTCTTTCTTTCTTTCTTTCTTTCTTTCTTTCTTTCTCTCCTTCCCTCTTCTGTCCTCCCTCCCTCCCTCCCTTCCTTCCTCTCTCCTTTCCTCCCTCCTTCCTCCCTGCCTCCTCCTCCCTTGTTCCTTCCTTCCTTCTTTCCTCCCTCCTTCTGTTCTTCCTCCGACCCTCCCTGTCTTTCCTTCTGTTCTTCCTCCCTCCCTCTTTCCATCTCTCCTCCCTCCCTCCCCATCCTTCCATCCCTTCTCTCTTTCTCTCCTTCCCTCTTGTCCTCCCCCTCCTCCCCTCCCTGCCCTTCCCTCCCTTCTCTCTCTCTCTCTCTCTCTCTTCTTCCATCTCCTCCTCTCTTTGTTCTTCCTCCCTCCCACCCTCCCTATGTCGCCCTTCCTCTCCCTCCCTATCGCCCTCCCTTCTTTCTCTCTCCTCCCTCCCTCCCCATCCTTCCATCCCTTCTCTCTTTCTCTCTTCCCTCTTGTCCTCCCCCTCCTCCCCTCCCTGCCCTTCCCTCCCTTCTCTCTCTCTCTCTCTTCTTCCATCTCCTCCTCTCTTTGTTCTTCCTCCCTCCCACCCTCCCTCTGTCTTTCCTTCTGTTCTTCCTCCCTCCCTCCCTCCCTATCGCCCTCCCTCCCTCTTTCCTTCTCTCCTCCCTCCCTCCCCATCCTTCCATCCCTTCTCTCTTTCTCTCCTTCCCTCTTGTCCTCCCCCTCCTCCCCTCCCTGCCCTTCCCTCCCTTCTCTCTCTCTCTCTCTTCTTCCATCTCCTCCTCTCTTTGTTCTTCCTCCCTCCCACCCTCCCTCTGTCTTTCCTTCTGTTCTTCCTCCCTCCCTATCGCCCTCCCTCCCTCTTTCCTTCTCTCCTCCCTCCCTCCCCATCCTTACATCCCTTCTCTCTTTCTCTCCTTCCCTCTTGTCCTCCCCTCCCTCCCTTCCCTCTTTCCTTCTCTCTCTCTCTTCTTCCATCTCCTCCCTTCCTCCCTCCCCATTTCCTTGGCCCCACTGACTCTCCTCCTTCCTCCCGCAGCCCCGTCGTCGTCCTGCGGCGCCAAGTGTCTGAACGGGGGCAGCTGCGACGAGGAGGCCTGTCTGTGCCAGAAGGGCTACACCGGTGCCCACTGCGGCCAACGTGAGTGGCAGAGCCTCCGCCCAACCGCGGGCGTCCCTGCCCGGAGGCGCCGCCCTGCTCCGGGGGGGGGAGCCATTTCAAGGGGGACCTGGAGCTCATTTCCTGAGTGGTTGAATTTCCCGTCTCACCTGTAATAGTAGTAAAGTTGGAAGGGACCTTGGAGGTCATCTAGTCCAACCCCCTGCTCAGGCAGGAAATCCTACACCATTTCGGATAAATGGCTGTCCAGTCTCTTCTTAAAAACTTTCAGTGTTGGAGCATTTACTGCTTCTGGAGGCAGGTTGTTCCACTGGTTAATTGTTCTCCCTGTCAGGATGTTTCTCCTTAGTTCCAGGTTGCTTCTCTCCTTGATTAGTTTCCATCCGTTGCTTCTTGTCCTGCCTTCAGGGGCTTTGGAGAATAGGTTGTCCCTACTAGGTTGATCCTTGCATGACTATATCATGTATATAATAATAATAATAATAATAATAATAATAATAATAATAATAATAGCAGCAGCAACAACAAAAACAATAACAATAACAATAAAGTTGGAAGGGACCTTGGAGCTCATCTAGTCCAACCCCCTGCTCAGGCAGGAAACCCTATACCATTTCGGACAAATGGCTGTCCAGTCTCTTCTTAAAGACTTCCAGTGTTGGAGCATTCACCGCTTCTTGAGGCAGGTTGTTCCACTGGTTAATGGTTCTCACTGTCAGGAAGTTTCTCCTTAGTTCCAGGTTGCTTCTCTCCTTGGTTAGTTTCCACCCATTGCTTCTTGCCTTCAGGTTTCTTTGGAGAATAGGTTGTCCCTACTAGGTTGATCCTTGCATGACTATATCATGTATTTAATAATAATAATAATAGCAGCAGCAACAACAAAAACAATAACAATAACAATAAAGTTGGAAGGGATCTTGGAGGTCATCTAGTCCATCCCCTCCCCCCCCCGCTCAGGCAGGAAACCCTATCAGGTGAGCTCTTTTCCTCTGAGATCACCCCCCCCCATTCTTTTTCACCCGTACACACATTCAGAAGAGGCACCCCAAAGCCCATCTTCCTGCGACTCCCAGCCTTGTTCCAAGCTCACCTCCTGATTTATGCCTCTCTCTCTCTCTCTTTCTCACCCAGCTATCTGCGAAGGAGGGTGCCAAAACGGTGGCCGGTGCATCGGGCCCAACCGCTGTGCCTGCGTGTACGGATTCACAGGACCCCAGTGCGAGAGAGGTAGGCGAGCCGAACCCGTTCGAAGGCAATCCTGTGTCACTCACCTGCCCCAATTGCGGTTCCATCCTCTGAGCAAGATCTCCCGTATCCCCATAGCTTCCCCCTCTTCTAGGTCTGGGGCGCTGAGGGGGACCCCCTGCCCTAGGACATCTCGAGGGGGCTCAAAAACGGGCAAGGTGGGTCTAGAAAGCGATTAAGGGAGACGTTCGGACGTCAACTCCCAGAAGTCCCCAGGCAGCATGCTTGCTGAGGAATTCTGGGAGTTGAAGTCCACACGTCTTAAGGTTTCCGGGTTTGAGAAACTGAGTTAAATGCTGGTTCTGGTTTCAGCTGGGGAATTCTGGGAGTTGAAGTCCACATGTCTTTCTGGGTTTGAGAAACTGAGTTAAATGCTGGTTCCGGTTTCAGCTGGGAATTCTGGGAGTTGAAGTCCACACATCTTAAGTTTTCCGGGTTTGAGAAACTGAATTTTCTCAGCAAGGAAATTTAAGAATTTGCGGGTTCTATTATTATTATTATTATTATTATTATTATTATTATTATTATTATTATTATTATTATGGGTCATCGCACAGTCAGCCAGATGTTCAGACTGGATTTGGCATTTTGTCTACCTATCGAGTCCTTACCAAAGACCTGGGATAGGCAGATGTGGATGTTTGATGGTATTATAGGTATCGTCGCAGGATGGAAGCAGTTCCTAGTAAGGCCGCCTTTTGCAATTGACTAATAGCGAATTTGTCAATGCCAATGGTGTTCAAGTGGTGCTCCAGTTGTTTTGGGATTGCACCCAAGGAGCCTAGTACTATTGGTACTACCCTTGCTTGCTTTTGCCACAGTCTTTCTATTTCTATTTGTAGGTCTTTGTATTTTGTTATCTTCTCCAGTTCTTTCTCGTCTATTCTGCTGTCTCCAGGCACTGCCACGTCCACTATCCAGACTTTTTTGTCTTTCTTATCGACAAGTGTTAAGTCTGGGGTGTTATGTTGCAGGTGCTTGTCTGTTTGAATTCTGAAGTCCCAGAGCAGTTTAATTTTATCATTTTCTATGACTTTCTCTATTTTATGATCCCACCAGTTTTTGCTTACAGGCAAATGATATTTTTTGCAGATCTTCCAATGCACCATTGTTGCTACTTTGTCATGCTGCTGCTTGTAATCAGTCTGCCTATAGTTTGCAATTCGAGCTTCATATCTACTGATTTTCCTGGCTATAGCTGTTATTTGTTGCTTTATTATTTCCAGTGCTTCCTTGATCTTCCTTGTTTCTAAGTGGTATTTCTTGATTAGGTATTCTTTGGTCTTCTTGTTCTTCAGCTTCTTTTCTTTCATCTGTTCTAGCTTGCTTGCATGTGATCTTAACTTGCTGATCTTATTTTCTAGTCTAACCTTCCATTTTTCTGGTGCACTGTTTGTTTGTTTTTCTTTTTTGTTGATTTTGCATCCCAGGTATTCTGTTATAACTGCAGCTGTGCTGTACATTAGTTGGTTTGTTTCTTGCAGTGAATTGGTGCTTATACTTGATATTGCAGTATTTGCATCTTTTAATGCTTGTGCTAGCTGTTTCTTTGGAACAAGCTTCAATGCAGGTAGCCTTATTCTGTTGTTTTTGTGCTGTTCTAGATGCTCAGTTATTCTTTGTTTCAATTCTTTTATTTCTTTAGTTAGAGGGTTTTGTTCTTCCTGAGGAAGAGGTGCCTGGTTTCCAAATGAGAACAGTTGTATATCTCTGCTGGATTCCTTCACTGCCAACTCCCCCTGGTTTGCCTCTACATTCTGAATTACTTCTGGTAAGGCTTTGATTTCTTTGCCCTGGGTAAACCTTTGCAGTTCGTCCAATTCTCTTTCTGTGAATACTTTATTTCGTGTTATAAATCGGCGTTGATCTGCTAGTCTCTGTTCTGTTATTTCTGATTCTGGATGTTGTTCTTTCCAGAACTGGTGCATTCGTTTTAGATATCCTCTTCTTGTTGGACTTGATCTGTAGTAACAGATCATTATTTCTTTGTTTTCCATCACTGTGTATCTGCGACGGGTAAACACCTTTTCTTCCAGTAGTTCTGCAGCTGCTGGCCCTGGTTGCTCAGCCAACAGTCCTGAGTCCTGTAACCCATTTTTCACCAGATATCCAGGAACTCCAATATCTAGCACGGACCTTGTTAACCCGGGCGACGTCCGAGCCGGTATGGCATTCTGCAATTTACGTCTCACCATATTTTTTATGGGAGAGACACTCTTTGTCTGACTCCTCTGATGAGATCTGTCCAGTATGGTTGAACCTCTGGCATAGCTCTCATCTTCCTCAGAGTACACAAGCCCCACAACCACGTCAAGGTAGTATCTCACTGGGGGTGTAGTGTCTCACTGGGGGATTATTATTATTATTATTACTATTACTACTATTATTATTATTATTTGCTTATTAAAAGAAAGGCAGTGACCTCTCTCTTGCTCTGTATATCCATAGATATTTTTTGCCAAGAAACATTGAAAGCAAATGATTTCCCATTTCAGGTTGCAAACCCAGACTTGAAAGGCAAACGGTTTGAGCTTTTGAATGCAGAGCGCTTAGCGTAGCTGGGCGTGAACGGCTGGATGTTGTGAGTCATCTGCAATCTGGCTGAACCAGGATAACAAAAAAAAGCCTGTGCATGCCTACACATACCCACACCATTTACCTGCAGGATGGAAGCAAGGAGCTTTATATAAATAATCCCCCTTTCCAGACAGCCCTGAGTTTCAGACGTCGTTGGGAGAGAAGCCTTAGATGAAATGCCAACGGAAAACAAATAGGAGCCTAATCCATGTGTACTTTGGATTAAACATGTGTAGATTTGCTCTGCAGGACCCCTCCCCTTTCCCCCCCTCCCCGAATCTCCTTGCTTGCTTTCCAAGAAGCCTTTAGCCCTGCATTAATAGAAGGGACAGAATCAAGATGAAGTGAAGTTCTACTACCAGTTTACAAAGCCTTGGTAAGGCCACACTTCGAATATTACATCCAGTTCTGATCATCACAATATACAAAAAGAGTTGAGACTCTGGAAAGAGGGCAGAGAAGAGCCATAAAGATGATCAGGGGACGGGAGGCTAAAACATACGAAAAACGGTTGCAGGATTTGGGTATGTCTAGTTCAGGGGTAGGCAACCTTGCCTACCCCTGGTCTAGTTTAATGAAGAGAAGGACCAGGGGTGAGAGCAATCGTCCAATGGAGACCTTGGAAAAAGTGCAGAGCAGAGACCAGCATGGCTGCAAGAAACCAGCAAGGCTGCATAAAAAACTCTCTGATAAACTGAAAGACAAAAAGGACAAGTATAACAAGTGGAAAGAGGGACACACAACTAAGGCAGAATATCAGCAAATAGCCCGAGCCTGCAAAGATGAAGTGAGGAAAGCTAAGGCTCAAAATGAACCAAGGCTTGCGACCAAAGTCAAAAATAACAAAAAAGCTTCTTTCAACATGTAAAAAACAAGAAAAAAGTGAAGGAAACAATTGGTCCATTAGTGGGTAAAAGTGGCAAGAAGGTGACAAACAACAGGGAGAAAGCAGAACTATTTCACTCTTTTTTTGCACCTGTCTTTACACAAAGGGAATAAACAGACCAACCTATCAAAAATAGTGCCATAAAAAACAGAATAGAAACGCAAGTTAAGATAGGCAAGAAAATGGTAAGTGAGCACCTGTCCAGCCTAGACGAGTTCAAATCTCCAGGACCAGATGGATTACACCCCAGAGTTCTCAAGGAACTGGCAGATGTGATCTCAGAACCACTGAACTATATTTTTCAAAGATCCTGGAGCACAGGGGAACTACCAGAGGACTGGAAAAGAGCTGATGTAGTTCCCATCTACAAAAAAGGAAAAAAAGGAAATTACAGACCTATCAGCCTGACCTCAATACCTGGGAAGATCCTGGAAAAGATAATCAAACAACGAATCAGCGAACACCTAGAGGCAAACAAAGTCATTACTAAAAGCCAACATGGGCTTGTCAAAAATAGATCATGCCAGACAAATCTTATTGCATTCTTAGACCAAGTGACAAAATTAGTGGATCAGAGGAATGCTGTGGACATAATTTACTTGGACTTCAGTAAGGCATTTGATAAAGTAGATCACAACCTACTACTTGATAAGATAGAAAAATGTGGGGTAGACAGCATCACCACCAGATGGATCCGTAGCTGGCTGACCGGCCGTACTCAGCGTGTGGTCCTCAATGGAACTGCATCTATATGGAGGGAAGTGTGTAGTGGGGTGCCCCAGGGCTCTGTTCTGGGCCCAGTACTCTTCAACATCTTCATCAATGATTTGGATGAAGGGATAGATGGGGAACTCATCAAATTTGCAGATGATACCAAGCTGGCAGAAATAGCCAACACTCCAGAACAGTCCCTCAGGAATTCTGGGAGTTGAAGTCCACAAGTCATAAAAGAGCCAAGGCTGCCTATTTAATCAGCCAGTGTCTGGAGACACCAGAATAGACGAGAAAGAACTGGAGAAGATAACAAAATACAAAGACCTACAAATAGAAATAGAAAGACTGGCAAAAGCAAGCAAGGGTAGTATCAATAGTCATAGGCTCCTTGGGTGCAATCCCAAAACAACTGGAGCACCACTTGAACACCATTGGCATTGACAAATTCCCCATTAGTCAATTGCAAAAGGCGGCCTTACTAGGAACTGCTTCCATCCTGCGACGATACCTGTAATACCATCAAACTTCCACATCCACTTTATCCCAGGTCCTGGGTAAAGACTTGATAGGTAGACAAAATGCCAAATCCAGTCTGAGCATCTGGCTGACTGTGCGATGATCCATAATAATAGAGTTGGAATGGATCTTAGAGATCTACTAGTCCAACCCCCTGCTCAGGCAGGAGATCCTATCCCATTTCAGACAAATGGTTGTCCAGTCTCTTCTTAAAAACTTCCAATGTTGAAGAATTCACGGCTTCTGGAGGCAGGTGGTTCCATTGGTTAATTGTTCTCACTGTCAGGAAGTTTCTCCTTAGTTCCAGGTTGCTTCTCTGCTTGATCAATTTCCATCCGTTGCTTCTTGTCCTGCCTTCTGGTGCTTTGGAGAACAGCTTGACTCCCTCTTTATGGCAGCCCCTGAGATATTGGAAGACTGCTATCATGTCCCCCTTATCCTTCTCTTCGTTAAACTAGACATCCCCAATTCCAGCAACCGTTCCTTGTATGTTTTAGCCTCCAGTCCCCTAATCATCTTTGTTGCTCTTCTCTGTACTCTTTCTAGAGTCCCAACATCTTTTTTGCATCGTGGTGACCAAAACTGGATGCAGGATTCCAAGTATGGCCTTACCAAGGCCTTGTAAAGTGGTATTAACTCTTCACATGATCTTGATTCTATCCCTCTGTTAATGCAGCTGAGGATTGAACAGATTTGATTCTCTATCCTTTAACAGAGTTTCTATGCAGGGGCGAAACGCCGCAGAAAGTTGCAAGAACACAATTTGAAACACAATCCCACCTGAAAGCAAGAGGGAGAACAATCCATTGAAGCTACTGTTATCAGACGGTGGTCCTTGGAACTCCCCGAGACTGGCTTTTGTGCAGGCGCGCCTTAAACCGCTGCTGAAATAGGGCAGCTTTATTTAACTCTCTGCAGATGGTTTGAGATATTTGGAAGGATGGGGTCTTCTTGGAAAACTTGCGCATATAAAAGGACTCTTTTGGATGGGAAGACATTTCCGGTGTCTGAGATTAAACCTGGTTCACAGCTGGGCTGCCTCTGCCAAAACAAACCCAGCCCTGGCTGTGTGAGGAGAGAGAGGGATCACGTTTCAAAGCCTCCTCAGCTTCTCCCAGGCAGAGGCATAGTTTCTGCCTGCTGGACTCTCAGCTCCCAGAGAGAGAGAGAGAGAGAGAGAGAGAATGGGAGAGAGAGAGAGAGAGAGAGAGAGAGAGAATGGGAGAGAGAGAGAGAATGGGAGAGAGAGAGAATGAGAGAGAGAGAATGAGAGAGAGAGAGAGAACGAGAAAATGAGAGAATGAGAGAGAGAAAGAGAGAGAGAATGAGAGAGAGAGAGAATGAGAGAGAGAGAGAGTGAGAGAATGAGAGAGAGAGAGAGAATGAGAGAAAGAGAGAATGAGAGAGAGAGAATGAGAGAGAATGAGAGAGAGAGAATGAGAGAGAGAGAGAATGGGAGAGAGAATGAGAGAGAGAGAGAGAATGGGAGAGAGAGAGAAAGAGAGAGAGAGAAAGAGAGAGAGAGAATGAGAGAAAGAGAGAATAGAGAGAGAGAGAATGAGAGAGAGAGAGAATGAGACAAGAGAGAATGAGAGAGAGAGAATGAAAGAATGAGAGAAAGAGAGAGAGAATGAGAATGAGAGAATGAGAGAAAGAGAGAGAGAGAGAGAGAGACAGAACGAGAGAGAGGACAGACAGAACGAGAGAGAGAGAATGAAAGAGAGAGATACCCCTCCTTAACAGTCAGGGTCTCCTTGCAGCCCTCCAGATGTTTTAGATTACTGTTCTCATCAAACCCAGCTGGTACGGTCTGGAGCTGGGAGGGGGCAGGCCTTGCAGTCCCAAACATCTGCAGGGCACCCGGTTGAAGAAGGCAGATCTGCTGGACGAGGGAAGACCCTGACCCAGGCATCTCCTCCTATTTCTTCCTCCTATCAAAGAATAACAGAGTTGGAAGGGACCTTGGAGGTCTTCTAGTCCAGCCCCCTGCTCAGGCAGGAGACCCTGGACCATTTCAGACAAATGGGCCAGAAATATCTGCAAAAATATCTGCAAAATATTCCAAAGATGCTTCCCCCCCCCCCAGAAGCAACTGGACCTTCTTGTTTTTTTCTTTGAAGATGTTTCGCTTCTCATCCCAGAAGCTTCTTCAGCTCTGACTGGATGGTGGGGAAGGGAAGGATTTATACTCCTTGCAGACAGCTGGTCATTAGTACTCTTTCTGAGAGTCATTGAGACCCCTTGGAGGTTTATCTCTGTGTCCTCAGGGTCACCTGAGGGGTGCAAAGCGGTGTGGAGCCTTCTTGGAACTCTCGAAAGGATTGTGTTGTAGACTGCAGATGGACATTGTCGTATCCCCCCTCCGTTTGTTGAGAGAGAGGGCTGTTCAGTTTGGACCCAGATGCCCTCTTGGACCCCTCTCGCAAGCCAGCGGTCCTCTCTGTCCAAAATGTGGACTTTCCCGTCTTCAAAAGAGCGGACTTCGTCTTTCAAATGCAGACGGACGGCTGACTCTGCTCCCGATGGGTTGGTTCTCCTCTGTTGTGCCAAGCGCCTGTCAAGTGGTCCTTTTGTTTCCCCAATGTTTGTTTCCCCTAAAACACTGCCCTAAAAGAAGGCAAACGACCAGCTGTCTGCAAGGAGTATAAATCCTTCCATTTCTCTACCATCCAGTCGGAGCTGAAGAAGCTTCTTGGAGGAGAAGCGAAACGTCTTCAAAGTGTCAGAAGTAGGTCTTCATCCTGGTTCATCCAAGCCGGGAATAAATAAGCAACATGGCAACTGCTTTGGGAAGAAGGTTACAGTTTATTGAAGAGGCAGAAAGATGGTCCTTGCCAGAAAGAGCAGAGGAGAGGAAAGAGGAGTTGAGCATGTGGGCAGTAGGTTTTTATACCCCCTGTAGCCTTGTTTGGAATAGTTTCCTGTTCCTGTGGCGTGAACCTTGAGGCTGTTTCTGAGTGTTTGTCTAGGCCTTGATATCTGTGGTTTAATCCTATTATCATATCCTGCTTCCCAGGTGATGGGGCTAGTGCAGTGGTTCTCCACCTGTGGGTCGGGACCCCATTTGGGGTCGAACGACCATTTCACGGGGGTCGCCAAACAACGCAGTCTGCCACTTTTTCCCCCCTTTTCCTTGGCTGTGCTACTCCCTTTTATTCTGTTGGCTTTTGAAAGCCAATAGAATAGACTCTCTTGAATAGAGTCTAATTCTCTTGGCTTTCCAAAGCCAATAGGAATTGTCCAGGCTGTCTCTGCCCTGCTGAGCCCACCAAAAGTCCCATTCTGCAAACAGTGCTGCACCAGTTGAGCAGTCCTCGACTTACAACCGGTTGAGTAGTCCTCGACTTACGACTGGTTGGGGGGGTCGCAGCATTAAAAAGGTTGAGAACCACTGGGCTAACACTCCTAGAGTTTGGGTGGGGCATGCAGATCTTCTCTTTGTCTTCTTGATTGCTCTGGCTCCAACTCTCTGATGGTTTTACATCTGCATTTGTATGGGGCTAGCTCTCGCTCGGGGCAGAGAGATCGATTTGGGGCCAGGGTTGGTTTTAAAAAAGTCCTTTGGAGGAAAAATATATTTTTCTGCCCTTTTAATATTTCCTTCTCTGGGCTAACCTCCCTCAAAAGCAAAAGCACGTTGCCTCCTGAAGGAAAAATAAAGCCCCTTTGGGACAACCGGGGCCTGCGTGAAGGAGTGTCTCCAGAGACACCTGCAAAATCTATGCAAAAATATATGGGGAAAGGGGGAGTCGGCAGCCACTGGGGAGGAATTGATTGGGGTTCCTATTCCCGCCAGTAGCTGGCGGGGGGAGAGCAGCCCCTGAAACCCAGGCCGTGCCACCTGTAGAAGGGGTGTGTGGTGTCCAAGGCCTGTTGGCACCTTGGAGGTAATAGTAGTAAAGTTGGAAGGGACCTTGGAGGTCATCTAGTCCAACCCCCTGCTCGGGCAGGAAACCCTACACCATTTCGGACAAATGGCTGTCCAGTCTCTTTTTAAAACCTTCCAGTGTTGGAGCATTCACCGCTTCTGGAGGCAGGCGGTTCCACTGGTTAATTGTTCTCCCTGTCAGGAAGTTTCTCTTTAGTTCCAGGTTGCTTCTCTCCTTGATGAGTTTCCACCCGTTGCTTCTTGTCCTGCCTTCAGGTTTCTTTGGAGAATAGCTTGACTCCCTCTTCTTTGGGGCAGCCCCTGAGATATTGGAATACTGCTATCATGTCCCCCCTTGTCCTTCTCTTCGTTAAACTAGACATCCCCAATTCCAGCAACCGTTCCTTATATGTTTTAGCCTCCAGTCCCCTAATCATCTTTATTGCTCTTCTCTGTACTCTGTACTCTGTACTCTGTACTCATGATCATGATGATGGAAGGGACCTTGGAGGTCATCTAGTCCAACCCCCTGCTCAGGCAGGAAACCCTATACCATTTTGGACAGATGGCTGTCCAGTCTCTTCTTAAAACCTTCCAGTGTTGGAGCATTTACTGCTTCTGGTGGCAGGTAGTTCCACTGGTTCATTGTTCTGTCAGGAAGTTTCTCCTTAGTTCTAGGTTGCTTCTCTCCTTGATTGGTTTCCATCCATTGCTTCTTGTCCTGCCTTCAGGCGCTTTGGAAAACCTGATGGGCTGCCAAGGGGAGTCATTTTTCTCCAAAGGTGGGAGAGGGGCTTTGAAATCCAAAGCGTGAGGAAGAGGGGGGGAGGCTGAGCTAGGAGCCATGGGCCAGAAATCTTGATTTCTTTCTTTTTTTTCTGGTGGGGAGGGGGGGGGTGGGAGAGTCAGAAAAGTCAAGATGGCTGCTGGAACCAGACAGGACTCACCGGTGGGGTTTGCAATTGTTTGTTGCCCTGGGCAGCTAATTATTAAGAGCGGGGAGCCTTTATCTGTGGGGATTAATATAATCATCATCATCATCCACATCTGCCTATCCCAGGTCCTGGGTAAGGACTCGATAGGTAGACAAAATGCCAAATCCAGTCTGAACATCTGGCTGACTGTGCGATGATCCATAATACTAATAATAATAATAATAATAATAATAAAATAATAATAATAATAGAGAGACCAAACTGGCCTACAAGAAAGACCAAATGAAGAACAGAATAGAGGCATGGGAAGACAAAGCACTACATGGCCAATACATTAAAAAAATAGCTGGGAAAGCAGATAATAATAAACCTGGCAATGGCTAAGAGCAGGAAAATTGAAGAAAGAGACCGAGGGACTAATTCTGGCTGCACAAGACCAAGCCTTAAGGACAAATGCATACAAAGTCAAAATTGAGAAGACAGCAACAGACAGTAAGTGCCGCCTATGCAAAGAAGCTGAAGAAACAGTGGACCACTTGGTAAGCTGTTGCAAGAAGATTGCACAGACTGATTACAAGCAGCGGCATGACAAAGTAGCAACAATGGTGCATTGGAAGATCTGCAAAAAATATCATTTGCCTGTAAGCAAAAACTGGTGGGATCATAAAATAGAGAAAGTCATAGAAAATGATAAAATTAAACTGCTCTGGGACTTCAGAATTCAAACAGACAAGCACCTGCAACATAACACCCCAGACTTAACAATTGTCGATAAGAAAGACAAAAAAGTCTGGATAGTGGACGTGGCAGTGCCTGGAGACAGCAGAATAGACGAGAAAGAACTGGAGAAGATAACAAAATACAAAGACCTACAAATAGAAATAGAAAGACTGTGGCAAAAGCAAGCAAGGGTAGTACCAATAGTCATAGGCTCCTTGGGTGCAATCCCAAAACAACTGGAGCACCACTTGAACACCATTGGCATTGACAAATTCGCTATTAGTCAATTGCAAAAGGCGGCCTTATTAGGAACTGCTTCCATCCTGCGACGATATCTGTAATACCATCAAACATCCACATCTGCCTATCCCAGGTCCTGGGTAAGGACTCGATAGGTAGACAAAATGCCAAATCCAGTCTGAACATCTGGCTGACTGTGCGATGACCCATAATAATAATAACAACAACAACGATAATAGGCGCCTTGAGTACAATCCCAAAACAACTGGAGCACCACTTGAACACCATTGTTGAAGTCCACAAGTCATCAAAGGGCCAAGTTTGAAGACCCCTGCTTTAGAAAGAGTGCAGAGAAGAGCAACAAAGATGATCCGGGGACTGGAGGCTGAAATCTACGAAGGACGGTTGCAGGAACCGGGCATGTCTAGCTTAGCAACCTAAATTCTGGGCTCCGTTGAGCTTGTCAGTCAAGGGTTCCTCGCCTGTCTGTCTTCAGAAGCTTTGCCCAAAAGAGGAAAATGCACCGACGTCTTGACCTGCTATCTGCACAAGCTATTTTTTGCACGAGTGCGGTCAGATTGAAGAGTGTCCTTGCTTCCATCCACTTGAAAAACATCCAGGCCTTCTCAGAGTAGGATATTTGTGGGACAGGCCCTTCCAGATGCTTCGTGTAACGTCTCATGAGCATCCGGACTATGAATGTGAGGAAGGGAAGAACGTCGGCTAATGCAGTCTTCGGTTGCCTCCACACAGGTTCAGGCAGCTGTTGACTTACAACCTTTCTTTTAGTGATGGCTTGAAGTTGCAACGGCCCTGTCAAACCTGCCAGGGTTTAAACCTCTAAATAAAAACCATCCTTGGCTCCGTTTGTTGAGAAAGGTGTAGTTTACTATGTCATTAATTAGACATTTAATTAGGAAACAGGTTAGTTTTCTGATAAACTGGCTTTCAATGGCTATTTTTGGATAAATTATAATTTTGCAGGATTTATCTTTAATTAGAATGCACTGCATTTTGCATGCAACAAATACAAATACTTAATCTAGTACCATAGTAGCTGAATCATTGCGTAGGTGAAATTTTAAATTTCAAATGCCTCTTTTAAGGGCAATGTATACAATATTTCCATACAGAATTATTTTGGTTTTGGCTTTGGAAGTCTTAATCCCATCTTTTAGGTAGTATTAAATTAAGCATTTCGTCATCTTCAGGCTGGTGTTTTCAGCTTCGTGCTTTGAGGAGCAATGTGTGGTCTTAGCTGTTTCTTCCTTTTAACTGCCAGTGAGGGTATGAACTGATTGGGTGGGAGCTTGGCTGTGTTCTGATTGGGTGGAGGTGTGTTCTGATTGGTTAGGGGCTTGGCTGTGCTCTGATTGGATGGGGGGTTGGCTGTGCTCTGATTGGCTGGGAGAGTGTTCTGTTTGGGTGGGGGCTTTGTTGTGCTCAGGTTAGTCTGAGTTGCAGGGGGATTTTAAGATGGTGGGCTGCCTTGCTATTTTTTGGCTTGGCGTTTGTGGTCGTGCCTCATCTTCATGGTGGGTGTCAGTTTGCTTCATGTATGGATTGGAGGGGTTTAAAGTGGCTAATGATGCAGCTGTGGTCTGGCTTCTGGTTTGTGTTTTGTTTTTCATAAATAATATATTTCGGATCTGCAGATTGTCAAAGTCCTATGTTACAATAACTATGTTCAGCGCAAAACCCAAAACGCCAAAATCCCTAAGTTCTACTTTTCCCTCAGAATAATAGAGTCGGAACGGGACCTTGGAGGTCTTCTAGTCCAACCCCCTGCTCAGGGCTGAAACCCTACACCAGGGGTGTCCTACTGGTGGCCTGCGGGCCGGATGCGTCAGGCACAGGCCACACCCACCCCGGCTCCACAAAGGCGGAAAATGTCATGATACGTCACGATACGTCAAGTGACACGGTCGAGTTTGACACCCGTGCCCTAGACCATTTCAGACAAATGGCTGTCCAGTCTCTTCTTAAAAACCTCCAGGGATGGAGCACCCACAATTTCTGGAGGGAAGCCCTTCCGCTGGTTGATTGTCCTCACTGTCAGGAAAGTTCTAGAGGTCTAGGTCAGGGGTAGGCAACCTTGGCTCTTTTATGACTGGTGGACTTCAACTCCCAGAATTCCTCAGCCAGCATGGGGGAAATATGGCCATTTCATGACTTGTGGACTTCAACTCCCAGAATTCCTGAGCCAGCATAGGGGAACTGTGGTGCTTTCATGACTCGTGGACTTCAACTCCCAGAATTCCTGAGCCAGCATGAGGAAACTTTGGCCCCTTCATGATTTGTGGACTTCAACTCCCAGAATTCCTCAGTCAGCATGGGGGAACTGTGGCCCCTTCATGACTTGTAGACTTCAACTCCCAGAATTCCTGAGCCAGCATGAGGGAAACTTTGGCCCCTTCATGACTGGTGGACTTCAACTCCCACAATTCCTCAGCCAGCATAGGGGAACTGTGGTGCTTTCATGACTCGTGGACTTCAACTCCCATAATTCCTGAGCCAGCATGGGGGAACTGTGGCCCCTTCATGACTCGTGGACTTCAACTTCCAGAATTCCTGAGCCAGCGTGAGGAAACTTTGGCCCCTTCATGACTTGTAGACTTCAACTCCCAGAATTCCTGAGCCAACATAGCTCAGCTTGGAAACCTCTCCCTTTCCCCTCAGCATGGCTGGCTCAGGAATTCTGGGAGTTGAAATCCACGAGTCATAAAAGAGCCAAGGTGGCCTACCCATGGTCTAGGCCTAGGCCGCTTTATGACTCATGGACTTCAACTCCTAGAATTCCTGAGCCAGCCTGGCTCAGCATGGAAACCTCTCCATTTCTCCTCAGCGTGGCTGGCTCAGGAATTCTGGGAGTTGAAGTCCACGAGTCATAAAAGAGCCAAGGTTGCCTACCCCTGGTCTAGGGTCTCTCATCGCCCAGCCCATTGTAACCAATCAGGTTCAAGGCAGATGCTTTCCTAGCGTAGTTTGGACTGCAGCTCCCATCCTTCCTCCAGCTGGATGACCTTGAGGCAGCATCTCAAGGAGATTCAGCCCTTACTTTCATTTCCCCAAGCTTTCCAGTCTCTTCTTAAAAACTTCCAGTGTTGGAGCATTCACCGCTTCTGGAGGCAGGTTGTTCCACTGGTTAATAATAATAATAATAATAATAAATAAATATATATATAATTATAATTATATATAATAATAGTTATACATTGTGCGATGATCCATAATAATTGCGATTATCAATAATAATTATTATTATTATTATGGATCATCGCACAGTCAGCCAGATGTTCAGACTGGGTTTGGCATTTTGTCTACCTATCGAGTCCTTACCCAGGACCTGGGATAGGCAGATGTGGATGTTTGATGGTATTACAGATATCGTCACAGGATGGAAGCAGTTCCTAGTAAGGCTGCCTTTTGCAATTGACTTATTATTATTATTATTATTATTATTATTATTATTATTATTATTATTATTATTATTATTATTATTCTTCGTGCGGGGGGGAGCTTATGGCCTTCCTTGCATCCAGAGACGGGTCCGAATCCCACGCCTGAGCCCTAATAAAATTTAATTGCAACCTCATTAAATCTTTGATCACCTGACCATTTCCAATCAGCTCCAGATGTGTTCTGGCCCTCTGCCAGCTCCCCCACCCCCCACCCCCTCCCCAGCCTCTCCACTGTAGACACCGTTGGCTGCTCTCCCTCTCTTGCTGGGAACTTCAATCAGGAAATCTATTTTTGTCCATTTTGCTGCCTTCCCCCTGCTTCTCCCCCCCCCCACACCAAATCTATTTTGGGAGCAGGGCTTAGAAAAGAGGAGGGGGCGTCTGGCTCCTTCCCGAAGGTTTCCCTGGTGGGTCCTGTTCAGGCTCTGGGGGGGGGAGATTTTCCCCCTGGCCGACTTGAGGATGGGTGGACTTCAACTCCCAGAATTCCTCAGCCGCATTAACTCTGGATGGGGTTGGGCTCCCCAAGACAGATTCGACATGCAACTTGGGGGTCTTCCTGGACTCAGGAAGAATAGATTTCCAATCTAAGAGCTGAGGTGGCGCAGCAGTTAGAGTGCAAGTACTGCAGGCCACTTTAGCTGACTGTGTTCAGCAGGTCAGCGGTTCAAATCTCACCGGCTCAAGGTTGACTCAGCCTTCCATCCTTCCGGGGTAGGTAAAATGAGGACCCAGATTGTTGGGGGCAATGCAAATATATATATATATATATATACATTGCTTACTGGTGTACACCGCTTAGAGAGTGCTTGCACTTAAAGCGGTATATACGTCTCATAAATAAATAAATACATTTGGGGAGCGGGTCAAGCTATTCTCCAAAAGCCCCTGAAGGCAGGACAAGAAACAACGGATGGAAACTCATCAAGAAAAAAAAGAACGAAGGAGAAATTTCCTAACAGTGAGAACTGTTAACCAGTGGAACGGCCTGCCACCAGAAGTCGTGGGTGCTCCAACACTGGAAGTTTTCAAGAAGAGACTGGACAGCCACTTGTCTGAAATAGCACTAGCAATAGCCCGTAGACTTATATACCGCTTCACACTGCTTTTGCAGCCCTGTCTAAGCGGTTTACAGAGTCAGCCTATGAGCCCCCAGCAATCTGGGTCCTCATTTTATGGACGCCGGAAGGCTGAGTCGATCTGGAGCCGGTCAAGATCAAACTGCTGGCAGTGGGCAGAATTAGCCTGCAATGCTGCATTCTAACCACTGCGCCACTGGGGCTCTTACAAGAGGAAGGAAGGAAGGAAGGAAGGAAGGAAGGAAGGAAGGAAGGAAGGAAGGAAGGAAGGAAGGAAAAGGAGAAAGAAAAAAGGGGGGAGGGAAGGAAGGAAGGAAGGAAGGAAGGAAGGAGAGGAAAGAAGAGGGAGAGAGTCAGAGGAAGAAATAATCAAGAAAATATTGGAATGTGCAGAGATGGACAGACTAACTATGAGGCTGAAAGACAAAGAAGATACAGACTACTATCAAATTTGGAACTTATTTTATGTTTGGTTAGAGCAGTGGTTCTCAACCTTTTTAATGCCGCGACCCCCAACCGGTCGTAAGTCGAAGACTACTCAACCGGTCGTAAGTCGAGGACTACTCAACTGGTGCAGCACCGTTTGCAGACTGGGACTTTTGGCGGGCTCAGCAGGGCAGAGACAGCCTGGACAATTCCTATTGGCTTTGGAAAGCCAATAGAATGAGACTCTATTCAAGAGAGCCTATTCTATTGGCTTTCAAAAGCCAATAGAATAAGAGGGAGTAGCACAGCTAAGGAAAAGGGGGGGAAAATGGCGGACTGCGTTGTTTGGCGACCCCCGTGAAATGGTCGTTCGATCCTAAATGGGGTCCCGACCCACAGGTTGAGAACCACTGGGGTAGAAAAAAGAAGGAAGGATTAGGAATTGAACATGTATTAGCTTAGCAAATTCCAGACCACTTGTTGATTGGAAAAATTAATATATGTTGATGATAAAAAATTAATAAAAAAAAATTAAAAAAAAAGAAAAAAAAGAAGAGGCAGAGAAAAAGAGAAGGGAAATAAGAGGCGGAGGGAGCAGGAGAGAAAGAAAAGAATGGAGAAAGAAGGGAAGGAAGGAGAGAGTAGAGGGAATGGCACTGAAAAAATTGCCCCCCAAGCCACAGCCGAGCAAGACACCTGCCTGCCCGCCCATCCATGCTCTTCCTCCTGTCCGAGGTTTTCATTGTTGTGAGCGTTTCTGTTGAGGATTGGCAGCGGGGGTGGGGTGGGGGGTATTTGGTTTTTATTCCCCCCCCCCATCTGCTGGGTGGTTGCAGCAGGTTTTGGTCACTTCACCTGACCCTGGGACACGGTGACCGTCATAAATATGAATCAGTTGCCAAGCATCTGAATGTAAATCACAAGACCCTGGAGAGGCTGCAACATTCCAGCTGATCGCTCAGCAGAAGCCCCAGGATCAGTGCTGAGCTCCAGATGATTGGTGCTTCTTCAGGGCTCAGCAGAAGCACCAGGATCAGGACCAAGCTCCAGGTGGAGCCTGGCGCTGATCCTGGCACTTCCACTGAGCCCTGACAGCCCTGCAGCTCCAGCCGTCTCTCGCTCAGGTTTGTGCGGTGCTGCCATTGGTTCAGCTCAATCCCCTCCCCCGCTACCCCTTTTCTAGGATGGTCGCGTACCACCTGCCAGGTGTAAATGTACCACAGGTAGTACCTGTACCACTGGTTGAAAAGCCCTGGACTAGATGACCTCCGAGGTCCCTTCCAGTTCGGTTATTCTATTCTATTTTCTATTCTATTTTCTATTCTATTTTCTATTCTATTTTGTTCTGTTCTATTCTATTTTCTATTCTTTTCTATTTTCTATTCTATTTTCTATTCTGTTCTATTCTGTTCTGTTCTGTTTTATTCTATTCTATTTTGTATTCTATTTTGTATTCTATTCTATTCTATTTTCTATTCTATTTTCTATTCTATTTTCTATTCTATTTTGTTCTGTTCTATTCTATTTTCTATTCTTTTCTATTTTCTATTCTATTTTCTATTCTGTTCTCTTCTGTTTTATTCTATTCTATTTTCTATTCTATTTTCTATTCTATTTTGTTCTGTTCTATTCTATTTTCTATTCTTTTCTATTTTCTATTCTATTTTCTATTCTGTTCTGTTTTATTCTATTCTATTTTCTATTCTATTCTATTTTCTATTCTATTTTCTGTTCTATTCTGTTCTATTCTGTTCTATTCTATTCTATTCTATTCTATTCTATTCCGTAGTTCTATTCTATTCTGTTCTGTTCTGTTCTATTCTATATCCTATCCTATCCTATCCTATCCTATCCTATCCTATCCTATCCTATCCTATTCCTTCATGTTCCCACCCATCCCTGACACAGGGATGACACAGAGTCGGAACCCCTTGCTTAAAAAAAAGGGAGAAGGACCTCCTCCACCACCCCCAATTCCTGCAAGCTGCCCGCACCCCCCACTCCCACCCAGAGCCTTGCATGGGCTGCTAAAACCCAGGATGACGGCCACAACGTGGGAAAGGCAGGCCTCTCTGGAGGGCAGGAAATTAAGAAAAGATGTTTTCCCCACCCGGACAATGCCTCTCTTGTCCTTCAAGACCCCCCCCCCACACACACACATACACACATCTTTTTTGCAGATGCTGAGGGGTGGGTGGGTTCTCTGCTTTGGTCTCAGCCGGTCTCCTTCTTTTAATTGCTCTGTTGGTTTCAAAGGCAGGAAACCTCACTGGGAGGGGGGGTGAAGGTGAAGAGTTGGAGACCCCTTCAAGAGGACCCTTCCCTGCAGCTCTTTGGCAAATGGCAGGCAGGCAGAAGTAAGAAGAGAGTAGAATAGAAATTAAATGAATAGAATAGAATGGAATAGAATGGAATGGAATGGAATGTATTGGAATGGAATGGAATGGAACGGAACGGAACGGAACAGGATAGAATAGAATAGAATAGAATAGAATAGAATAGAATAGAATAGAATAGAATAGAATAGAATAGAATAGAAATTAAATGAATAGAATAGAGTAGAGTAGAGTGGAGTGGAATGGAATGGAATGGAATAGGATAGAATAGAATAGAATAGAATAGAATAGAATAGAATAGAATAGAATAGAATAGAAATTAAATGAATAGAATAGAATAGAACAGAACAGAACAGAACAGAATAGAATAGAAATGGAATAAATGGAACAGAATAGAATAAAATAGAAATTAAATGAATAGAATAGAATAGAAATAGAATAACAGAGCTGGAAGGGACCTCAGAGGTCTTCTAGTCCAGCCCCATGTCAGGAAGCAAACTCAATACCACTTCAGACAAACGGTTGTCCAAAAAAGCCTCCAGTGTTGGAGCATTCCCAGCTTCTGGTGGCAGGGCGTTCCCCTGCTTCCAGGGGCCCAGAGAAGACCATCCTTCTTAGGGCCCCCAAAGCCCCAACTCTTAGCCCCACTCACCCACAACAAGCCACACATTTGCCCACGTTGCTCCCCAGACTGTGGCAGCCCACAGACAGCAGACTTACGCAAATGGAAGCCCCCTTTGGACCGTCCTCCGTGCACCCTCAGGGGTCTGTCTGCTCGTCCGAGGGACCCCCATTTCTGGCTTGGCACTGACCGCCCCCCTTCTTTCCATCCTAGATTACCGGACGGGGCCCTGCTTCAGCCAGGTGAACAAGCAGATGTGCCAAGGACAGCTGAGCGGCATCGTCTGCACCAAGACCATGTGCTGCGCTACCATCGGCCGCGCCTGGGGCCACCCCTGTGAGATGTGTCCGGCCCAGCCCCACCCCTGCCGCCGTGGATTCATCCCCAACATCCGTACCGGAGCTTGCCAAGGTCAGTGGCGGTTTTTCCGCTTGAGCCAGCCGGCTTTTCTATACAGTGCCTGGTCCAAAAGGTTGAGATGGCAGCCAGAAGGGTGCATATCAATCAACCAATCAGAATAGAGCTGGAAGGGACTTTGGAGGTCTTCTAGTCCATCCCCCTGCGCAAGCAGGAGGCCCAATATGAGGGCAGGACGAGAAGCAACAGGTGGAAACTAATCAGACAGACAAGTAATAATAATAATAAAGTTGGAAGGGACCTTGGAGGTCGTCTAGTCCAACCCCCTGCTCAGGCAGGAAACCCCAAACCATTTCAGACAAATGGCTGCCCAGTCTCTTCTTAAAAACTTCCAGTGTTGGAGCATTCACCGCTTCTGGAGGCAAGGAGTTCCACTGGCTAATTGTTCTCCCTGTCAGGAAGTTTCTCCTTAGTTCACTGCTTCTGGAGGCAGGTGGTTCCACTGGTTAATCAAGAAGAGAAGCAACCTGGAATTAAGGAGAAACTTGCCGACAGGGAGGACAATTAACCAATGAAAAAACTTGCCACCAGAAATTATGGGCGCTCCATCATTGGAGATTTTTAAGAAGACATTGGAGGGCCACAAAGGGAGTCAACCTATTCTCCAAAATGCCTGAAGGCAGGAGAAGAAGCAACGGATGGAAACTCAACAAGGAGAGAAGCAACCTGGAACTAAGGAGAAACTTCCTGACAGTGAGAACAATTAACCAGTGGAACAACCTGCCTCCAGAAGCGGTGAATGCTCCAACACTGGAAGTTTTTTAAGAAGAGATTGGACAGCCATTTGTCCGAAATGGTGTAGGGTTTCTTGCCTGAGCAGGGGGTTGGACTAGAAGACCTCCAAGGTCCCTTCCAACTTTATTATTCTATTTTGTTCTATACCATCTTGGACAAGCGACTGTCCAATATCTGTTCTTAAAAACCTCCAGTGATGGAGCGCCCACGATTTCGGGAGGCGAGTAGTTCCACTGGTTAATTGTCCTCACTTTTAGCAAGTTTCTCCTTAGTTCTAGGTTGCTTCTCTCCTTGATGAGTTTCCATCCGTTGCTTCTTGTCCTGCCTTCAGGCGCTTTGGAGAATAGCTTGACTCCCTCTTCTTTGGGGCAGCCCCTGAGATACTGGAACACAGCTATCATGTCCCCCCTCGTCCTTCTCTTCGTTAAACTAGACATACCCAATTCCAGCAACTGTTCCTTATATGCTTTAGCCTCCAGTCCCCTAATCATCTTTGTTGCTCTTCTCTGTACTCTTTCTAGAGTCTCAATATCTTTTTTACATCGTGGTGACCAAAACTGGATGCAGTATTCCAAGTGTGGCCTTCCCAAGGCCTTGTAAAGTGGTATTAATACTTCACGTGATCTTGATTCTATCCCTCTGTTAATGCAGCCTAGCACTGTGTTGGCTTTTTTGGCAGCTGCAGCACACGGCTGGCTCCTATCTAAGTGATTGTCCACTAGGACTCTCAAGGTCCCTCTCACAGTTGCTACTCCAGATTCCCTTAACAGCCGTGTTACTGACTTAAGAACCGCAGCGATTCGCTTAACGACGGGGGCAAGAAAGGTCGTAAAATGGGCCAAAGCTCCCATAACAGCTGTTCTTGCTGAGCAACAGAAGTTTTGGGGCTGGATCGGGGTCATAAAAAGAGGATATGTAGGGCTCAGGGATGGAAAGCCCATGGTGCTTTTTTCAGGAGTCAAATGGACTTCCTTGTTTTTGGGAAGGCTTTTTGCTTCTCACCCAAGAAGCTTCTTCCGCTCTGACTGGATGGAGGGGAAATGGAAGGATTGATACTTCTTGCAGACAGCCTCCTTTTAGAGAGTCGTTGAGGCCACTTGGAGGTTAGTCTGTGTCCTCAGGGTCGCCGGAGTGGTACAAAGGAACTGCTGAAAGGACGGTGTTGTAGACTGGAGGTAGATGGTGTCCTCGGCAGTTCCAAGAAGCCTCCACATTCAGGACACAGGTAAGCCTCCAAGTGGCCTCAACGACCCTCTAAAACAGACATGTCAAACACAAGGCCCGGAGGCGGCCCGCGAAGTGGTTTCCTGTGGCCCGCAAAGCCATCCTGGAAACAGTGAGGAAACGGCCCCCGTTGCCTTGGCCTTGGCCCAGGCCAGCCGGGAGCCAATGTACAATTTTGTGGTGGCCATCTTTGCTGAAACGCATTCCGTCCTAGCTCCACAAGGCCGTCTGGAAACAGCGAGGAAGCAGCCCCTGGGTGCATGTCGCCTCCACCCCCCGGGTGCATGCTGGGGAGGGGTCACCCTTTGTGGGGAATGAAGAAATGCACCATCGCCTGGACAAGGGGGGACAGGATAGCAGTATTCCAATATCTCAGGGGCTGCCATAAAGAAGAGGGAGTCAAGCTATTCTCCAAAGCGCCTGAAGGCAGGACAAGAAGCAACGGATGGAAACTAATCAAGGAGAGAAGCAACCTAGAACTAAGGAGAAACTTCCTGATAGTTGGAACAATTAACCAGGGGAACAACCTGCCTCCAGAAGTGGTGAATGCTCCAACACTGGAAGTTTTTAAGAAGAGACTGGACAGCCCTTTGTCCGAAATGGTGTAGGGTTTCCTGCCTGAGCAGGGGGTTGGACTAGGTGACCTCCAAGGTCCCTTCCAACTTTACTACTATTACTATTACTATTACTATATGCGGCTTGATGAACTCCGGCGGAGGGGTTTCAGCAGGCAGTGAGGCTCCTCCATTGGACCATGCCTTGGCGCTTGCCCCGGTCCCACTCCCTTCTGCCAGAGACCCTCAGATCTGTCCCACTCCTGCCCAGGCCCCCACAGGCCCCCTTGACGCGAATGATGTAGAACTGGCCATGCCCACCCAGTAGGCCACACCCACTCCATCCACACCCACCCAGTAGGGCACCCCCCCCCAGGGCAACCATAATGCTGATGCAGCCCTCAGTGAAATGGAGTTTGACACCCCTGCTCTAAAAGAAGGCAAATGACCAGCAGTCTGCAAGGAGTATAAATCCTTCCCTTCCTCACCATCCGGTCAGAGGCGAAGAAGCTTCTTGGCTGAGAAGCGAAATGTCTTCAAAGAAAAGGCTCCACCCCCAATTGCAACGCTCAGGTGACCCTGAGGACATAGATAAACTTCCAAGCGGCCTCAATGACCCTCTCAAAGAAAGGCAAATGACCAGCTCTCTGCAAGGAGTATCAATCCTTCCCTTCCCCACCATCCCGTCAGAGCCGAAGAAGCTTCTGGGATGAGAAGGGAAATGTCTTCAAAGAATAATAAGAAAGTTCCATGATGACACACATAAATCTCCAAGTAGCTTCAACGCCTCTCTAAAGAAAGGCAAATGACCAGCTTTCTGCAAGGAGTATCAATCCTTCACTTCCCCACCATCCAGTCAGAGCCGAAGAAGCTTCTGGGAGGACAAGGGAAATGTCTTCAAAGAAAAAAAACAAGGAAGTCCAATGACCTCCTGAAAAAAAAAGGACCTTTGGGACGTCCGTGACCCAGAGGACAGAGAACTTCCATAGACAGGTGGATGGGTGGAAGAGCTTCCGGATGGCGTTCCTGCCCTCCGAGGCCCCTGTCCCGTCTTCTCCCGGGCAGGCGGGCTCACTCAGGGCTGGGGGTCCTGCTCTCTCCCTGCAGATGTGGACGAGTGCCAAGCCATCCCCGGGCTGTGCCAAGGGGGCAACTGCCTCAACACGGTGGGCTCCTACGAGTGCAAGTGCCCGGCCGGTCACAAGCAGAGCGAGACCAGCCACAAGTGTGAAGGTGAGGAAGCCCAGGGTGGGTTCGGGGGGGGGGGAAACGGAGGGTGCAAGGGGGCCTCTTCTCCAGGCTGTCCAGAGGGATAGAAAGGTGCCCTGTGGTTGCAAAGAGGCCATCGCTCCGAAGACGATTGGAGAGGGTGAGAAACTCTGCACATGCTCGGGGCAACTGAGCATAAATCGATTAGATACAGAAATAAATATAGAGATGTAGATATATAGATGGATACATATAAATATATAAATAGATTATATATAGTTATAGAGATAAATGTAGATATATATATATATATATATAGAGAGAGAGAGATAAATATAAATATATAGATTAGATATAGAAATAGAGAAGTGTAGAGATATAGATATATAGATGTATAAGTATAAATATAGAAATAGAGTTATATCTAGTTGTAGAGATAGATATAGAGTTATAGATATAGATATGCAGATATAAATATAAAGATTAGATATAGAAATAGAGAAATGTAGAGATAGAGATAGAGATATATAGATATAAATATAAATATATAGATATAGATATAATATCAATATTGATAGAGAGATATAGATATAATAAATAGATATAAATATGAAGATATAGATATGCATATAGATATGGATATAGAGATATAGATATAATCTATAGATGTATAGATATAAATATAAATATATAGATATAGATATAATATCAATATTGATAGAGAGATATAGATATAATATATAGATATAAATATGAAGATATAGATATGCATATAGATATGGATATAAAGATATAGATATAATCTATAGATGTATAGATATAAATATAAATTTATAGTAGCTATAGATATAAATGTAGAGATATAAATATATAGATTGGATATAGAAATAGAGAAATGTAGAGATAGAGATATATAGATATAAATATATAGATATAGATATAATATCAATATTGATAGAGAGATATAGATATAATATATAGCTATAAATATGATATAGATATAAATGTAGATATAGATAGATAGATAGATATAGATATAGATGTATAGATATAAATATAAATATATAGATTAGATATATAGATATATAGATATAAATGTAAAGATATAGATATATAGATATAGATATAATGTATAGATATAAATATAGAGATTAGAAATATAGATATAAATGTAGAGATAGAAATATAGATATAAATATATAGATATAAATATATTCAAGATGACGAATGGGACTTCGTCGAAACGTTGCCAAGACACTTCCAATTTTACGCGGGAGAAAACCCGAATAACCAAAGACCTACATACAAACACCCGCAAAAACCTCAGAAAACAAATATATTTAAATATTTATATATTTATATTTATATCTATATTTTATCTCTACATTTATATCTATATTTCTAATCTATATATTTATATCTCTACATCTATATCTATATAGAGATAAATATATAACCTATAGATGTATAGATATAGATATAAATATATAGATTAGATACAGGTATAGATATAAATGTAGAGATATAGATACATAGATACATAGAAGTAGAAGCAGGTAGATAAATGGATCTGCTGATGCTTTATTTAAGCTACATTTGTGTGTCAGGGATTGTCTGACCTGTGTAGACGCCCTACACTGAATAAAACGCGCACCCTCTTTCCTCCCGGCCGGTTCTTAAGACTGGGCTCCCCAAGGGGGTCTGTCCCCCCAGGGCCGGGTCTTTCCTGGGTACGGATGGCTTGGCTTATTATCAGCCCAAACTGTGGCCAGGCGCAGCTGATTAATCACCATCTCCTCCTCCCCAGATGCGGACGAGTGCAGCAGCACCCCCAGCGTTTGCAATGGCGGAGAGTGTACGAACACGGTGGGCAGCTACGTCTGCGCCTGCCCACGAGGCTTCATGACCAGCCCGGACGGGTCCCGTTGTGTAGGTAAGCGAGACGCTAATACGGCCCGAGTGGGCCTCAATGTTCCAAGTGGCAAGGAGTCCCAAGGGTAAGAGGGATGCTGGCACAGTGGTTAGAGTGCGGTACTGCAGGCTACTTCTGCTGACTGCCAGCTGCCAGCAGTTTGGCAGTTCAATCCTCTCACCGGCTCAAGTTGGACTCAGCCTTCCGTCCTTCCGAGGTCGGTGAAAGGAGGACCCAGATGGTTGGGGGCAAATACGCTGACTCTGCAAACCGCTTAGAGAGGGCTGTGAAAGCGCTGTGAAGCGGCATATAAATCTACGTGTTGTTGCTCTTCTCTTCTTCCTTCCCTTCTTCTTCTCCTGCTTGAGCAGGGGGCTGGACTAGAAGACCTCCAAGGTCCCTTCCAGCTCTATTCAGATTCTGATTCCCTCTCCTTCCTTCACGCCTTTTTCTTTCTACCTTTCTTTTCTTTCCTTCCCTCTACTCTCTCCTTCCTTCTCTTCTTTTTCTCCATTTTCCCCTTCTCTCCTGCTATTTCCATCTCTTATTTCCCTTCTCTTTTTCTCTCCCTCTTCTTTCCTTCCTTACTCCCTCCTTTTTATTTCTTCTTTTTGTTCTTTCCCTCCCTTCCTTCCCTTCCTTCCTTCCTTCCTTCCTTCCTTCCTTCCTTCCTTCCTTCCTTCCTTCCTTCCTTCCTTCCTCCCTCTTATAAGAGTTGGGATGGTGCTGTGATTAGAATGCAACATTGCAGGCTAACTCACTGCCCACTGCCAGCAGTTCGATCCTGACCAGCTCAAGGTTGACTCAGCCTTCCGTCCTTCCGAGAGCGGTAAAAGGAGGATCTCCTGCCTTGTGCAGGGGGTTGGTCTAGAAGACCTCTGAGGTCCCTTCCAGCCTAGGGTTCTAGGTTCTCTGTTCTACTTCAGAAAAGAAGCTCTGAGCTTGGAGAACCAGCTTATCCCTTATATGTGGGGAGGTGCCTGGCCACTCAAGTGAACCGCTTGGGGTTAACTATTTCTGGATTTCACAGTCAGCCATACAGCTGTTTCCTTTGTGGAATTATCCCATGATAATGAGAATGAAAAGAAGGACTAAAGGTGCCATGGTAGTAGCCTTCCAATATCTCAGGGGCTGCCCCAAAGAAGAGGGAGTCAAGCTGTTCTCCAAAGCACCAGAAAGGCAGAACAAGAAACAACGGATGGAAATTAATCAAGGAGAGAAGCAACCTGGAACTAAGGAGGAATTTCCTGACAGTGAGAACAATTAACCAGTGGAACAGCTTGCCACCAGAAGTTGCGGGTGCTCCAACACTGGAGGTTTATAAGAAGAGAATTGACAGCCATTTGTCTGAAATGGTATACTGAGCAGGGGGCTGGACTTGATGACCTCCAAGGTCCCTTTCCAACTCAATTACTCTGTTCCGTTCCATTCTAGCAACGCAGAAGGAGCCAGATTTTTGTGGGGTATGTGTGTGTATGTGTGTGTGTGTGTGTGTGAGCTAATCCTTTGCAAATAAAGCTTCTGTTCTCCTCTTTGTTGATGGGATGGGGGAGACAAAAATATGGAATGCAGGTTTGGCTAAATGCCTTCTCACTCTCCCACCCTCTCGTCCTAACCAGAAAATTCCTTTTCTAATAACTTCCTTGTTTTGCGTTGTAATTTTATTGGCTGGGCTGCCAGGAATGGCCTCCCCCCCCCATTTTCTTGCAGCTGCTCCTAAGGACTATAAGCCCCCTAAAGCTTTCCCTTCCCTGTCTGGATCCCAAACTGGAAACCCCCCCCCCTTCCTCCCCATCAGCCAGAGGTGAACAATGCACCCCGGCTGAAATAGGACAAAGATCTGTTTTTTTGAGAGAGAGAGAGGTTGGACAAAAGCAAACATCTGCCAAAGTTGAAGTCCTTGCAGGCTGCTTAAAACAATAAATTTATTTATTTAGTGTATGGCGTAACATCCATGGACTTACAACAGGTATTAACATTCCGCCTAGATTAAAAACACAGCAAAATATGAATGTTAAAAAAAAGATTTATGTTCAAATACCAATGTCTAGGCCAGGGATAGGCAACCTTGGCTCTTTTATGACTCGTGGACTTCAACTGGCTCAGGAATTCTGGGAGTTGAAGTCCACGAGTCATAAAAGAGCCAAGGTTGCCTATCCCTGGTCTAGGCCAGTGGTGGCGAACCTATGGCACGGGTGCCAGAGGCGGCACTCAGAGCCCTCTCTGTGGGCACGTGCGCCGTCGCCCCAGTCCTAGGCCTTTTCACTTTAGGCCTCCACTGCCATGTGCAAAAAAAAAAACACAAAAAAACCCAAAAGGTTCAATCAATGAGTCAATTTCAACTTCTCGCGTAAAAAAAAGATCTTGCAAATTTGGAATTGATTGATTGAACTTTTTAGTCCCACCCAGTCTGCTGTTACCACCGCAGCCATGCCCAGCCAATGGGCCACACCCACCCAATGGGCCACACCCACCCGGCACTCGACAATGCATAAGTGGGTTTGGGGTTGCAGTTTGGGCACTCAGTCTCTAAAAGGTTCACCATCACTGGTCTAGGCCATCTAATCATTGAAATGCAGAATTGGTTATCTGGAAAAAAATAAATGGAATAGAATGGAATGGAATGGAATAGATAGAATAGAGTAGAGTAGAGTAGAGTAGAGTAGAGAATAGAAAACAAAATATAGAATAGATATAAAATAGAATAGAATAAATATAGTATAGAATAGAATAGAATAGAATAGAATAAATACAGAATAGAATAGAATAGAATAAATACAGAATAGAATAGAATAGAATAGAATAGAATAACAAAGTTGGAAGGGACCTTGGAGGTCATCTAGTCCAACCCCCTGCTCATGCAGGAAACCCTATACCATTTCAGACCAATGGCTGTCCAATCCCTTCTTAAAAGCCTCCAGTGGGGGAGCATCCACAACTTCTGGAGGCAGGTAGTTCCACTGGTTAATTGTTCTCACTCTCAGTTCCAGGTTGCTTCTCTCCTCGATCAATTTCCATCTGTTGCTTCTTTTTTCTCCCTTCAGGCGCTTTGGAGAATAGCTTGACTCCCTCTTCTTTGGGGCAGCCCCTGAGATACTGGAATAAGATACATATAGTCCTTGACTTATAAACATTCATTTACTAACCGTTCGAAGTTACAACAGCACTGAACAAAGTGACTTATGACCATCGCAGCATCCCCGCGGTCACGTGATCAAAATCCGGACGCTTGGCAACTGTCTCATATTTACGACGGTCGCAGCGCCCCCCCCCCAAGGGTCACGTGATCCCCTTTTGCAACCTTCTGGGAACCCAGATTCCCTTAACAACCACGTCGCTAACTTAACCACTGCAGTTGATTCACGTAACCACTGTGGGAAAAAAAGGTCGTAAAATGGGGCAAAACCCACTGAACAACTGCCTGGCTTAGCAACAGAACTTTTGGACTAGTTGTCCATGAACCGAGGACTCTCTGTGCTAAGATGTCACCAAGATTTAAAGCACAGTAAAATATGAATGCTGAAAGGATCTGTATAAATCAGTGGTTCTCAGCCTGTGGGTCGGGACCCCATTTGGGGTCGAACAACCATTTCACGGGGGTCGCCAAACAACGCAGTCCGCCATTTTTTCCCCTCTTCCTTAGCTGTGCTACTCCCTTTTATTCGATTGGCTTTTGAAAGCCAATAGAAGAGACTCTTTTGAATAGAGTCTGATTCTATTGGCTTTCCAAAGCCAACAGGAATTGTCCAGGCTGTCTCTGCCCTGCTGAGCCCACCAAAAGTCCCATTCTGCAAACGGGGCTGCACCAGTTGAGTAGTCCTCGACTTACGACCGGTTGAGTAGTCCTCGACTTACGACTGGTTGGGGGTCGCAGCATTAAAAAGGTTGAGAACCACTGGTCTAGGGAAATCTGGTGGAAAACGAAAGGACTCTTACGAATTAGCAGAGAGATTTATTGCGCAGGTTCAGAAGCAATAACACAAGCAATTCTGAACCCCGAGGGCGGATTCAGACTTCAGTTTTATACTTTTTCTCAGGAACAAAGGAATACACATTGTAATACATTAGGTTCATTTCTCACGGGTATACAATGGAGAGTTTGCTACATACATTGTTTCCAAGTGCAATGCGCATTAGGTTAGTCACATACTAACACAGCACTATTCCAGGAATTATGCAGACACATCATTATTCTAGTGATTGTTCATTATTCCATATTAGCAGGGGTCTTCAAACGTGGCCCTTTTATGACTTGTGGACTTTGACTCCCAGAATTCCTCAGCCAGAATGGGGGAACCATGGCCCTTTTATTACTTGTGGACTTCAATTCCCAGAATTCCTCAGCTCTTTTATGACTTGTGGACTTCAACTCCCAGAATTCCCTCAGCCAGCCATGCTAGGTAAGGAATTCTGGGAGTTGAAGTCCACAGGTCATAAAAGGGCCATAGTTTCCCCATGCTGGCTGAGGAATTCTGGGAGTTGAAGTCCACAGGTCATAAAAAGGGCCAAGTTTGAAGACCCCTGGTCTAGGGCATCTAACTATTGAAATGCAGCATTTTTTATCTGAAAAAAGATCAGTTCCAGGGCTGGCATAAGCCCTTAGCCCGTCGCGATGTGATCTACAATTTGATGTGAGACTCTGCAGTCAGACTGAGGGGTGCAGGGGGCTGTACCCCATTTATACAAAGAATTCCCGCAGGTGCCACGCCGGGTGGCAGTTAAAGAACCTTGTCAGAAGTAAAAGGAAGGAAGGTAAAGTTGGTTGGGTTGATCCTGATTACGATAGGACACGTTTTTAGATGAAGCTCTGATAGCTCTTTAGAGAGAAAGAGAGAAAAGAGAGAGAGAAAAAGAGTCACAGAGGCAGAAGGAGAGAAAGAGGGAGAGAGAGAGAGAGAGAGAAAAAGAAATAGAAAAAGAAAGAGTGAGGGAGAGATAGGAAGAGAGGGTTCAGAAAGAGAGGAAGAGAAAGAGAGACAGGAAGAAAAAGAAAGAAAGAGAAAGACAGAAAGAGAAAGAAAAAGAGAAATAGAAAGAGAGGGAGAAAGAGAAAAAGAAAGAGAGACAGAAAGAAAAAGAGAGAAAGAGAAGACAGATAAAAAGAAATAGAAAAAGAAAGACGGAGGGAGAGAGGAAGAGAGAGAGATAGACAAAAAGAAAGAAAGAGACACACAGAGAGGGGGGAGCAGAAAGAGAGGAAGAGAAAGGGAGATAAACAAAGAGAGAGAGAGAGAAAGACAGAAAGAGAGAAACAAAAAGAAAGAAAAAGAGAGATGGAGAAAGAGAAAAAGAAAGGGAGAGACAGAAAGAAAAAGAGAGATAGACAAAAAGAGAAAGAGAAAAAGAAAGAGGAAGAAAGAGAAAAAGACAAAAAGAGAGAGAGAGAGAAAGAAAGGCAGAAAGAGAGAGAGAGAGAAAGAGAGATTTCTACTTTGAATTGAAGAATTGGCACAGCTAATAGAAAAACTCTCAAGACCTGTAGCTGTTCAGCCCTGTTGGGAGCAAACATTTACCAGTCTTGTTTGCAAAGAGAAGCGGTCCGGGTTCAAATCTTGGTGGGGAGGCTGGGAAGGGTCAAAGGTCAAGACTGGGAAAAGATGCCGGCCAGCAGGAGTTATGTCTGCAGTCAGTCCAGCTTCTCCGTTGTGATGTGTTTCATTTGCCCGCTCACTTGGTCTTCTCCGCAAAGGCAGCCCCTTCTCTGGCCTTGGAAGCTGGCTGGGGTGGTTGTGCTCGGATAGGACACCACTAGGAAATCCCCAAAGCTGTAGAAGCCCCCCCCAAGAAGATAAGAGCAAATGGAGGGGGGGGGGGAAATCCCTATTCAGACTGACTGTTCCCTTGGAGAACTGAAGAGAGATGTTGAGGAGAACACGAAGCAGGGTCTGTCCTGATTCCTCCAGGGAAAGGAGACCACCAAGAAGGTTGCAGAGTTGACCGAGAAGTAAAATGGAGGTGGTTGGTGGATTACAGGCTACAGACATGGAATAAAATGTGCAATGAAGCACTGAAACGATAAACAAGGATCTTGAATTTAAAATTCAATTAAAATAAAAAATAATCAAGGAGAGAAGCAACCTAGAACTAAGTAGAAACTTCCTGACAGTGAGAACAATTAATCAGTGGAACAGCTTGCCTCCAGAAGCAGTAAGTGCTCCTACACTGGAAGTTTTTAAGAAGAGACTGGACAGCCATTTGTCCGAAATGGTGTAGGGTTTCCTGCCCGAGCAGGGGGTTGGACTAGATGACCTCCAAGGTCCCTTCCAACTTTACTACTACTATTATTATTATTATTACTTGCTTTCCTCTTCTCTCTCTCTCTCTCTCTCTCTCTCTCTCTCTCTCTCTTCTCTCTCCTCTCTCTCTATCCTTCTTTCTTGTTCCCTCCTTTCTCTTTCTCTCTATCCCTCTCTGTGTTACTGTTTTCCTTTCTTTATCCCCCTACTTCCCCCTCTCTGTTTCTCTTTCTTTTTCTCATTTTCTCTGTTTCTCTTTCTCTCTTTCTCTATCCCTGTCTCTGTTTCTCTTTCCCTCTTTCTCTCTCTCTCTCTCTCAATCCCCCCGTTTTTCTTTCCCTTTTTCCTTCTCTATCCTGGTCTCTCTCTCTCTCCCTCTCTTTGTTTCCCCCCCCCCTCTTTCTCTCTTTCTTTCTCTCATTCTCTCTCTCTGTGTTTCTCTTTTCCATTTTCCTTCTCTCTCGTTCTCTCTCACTCTCTCTCTCCCCCCTTCTCTGTCTGGCTTTGTCTGAGCAAAGGAGACAGAGAGGAAGAATTACAGTCTCGGAGCAAGGATGGGGTGGGGGCAAATTGTATAAGCATCTGGACCCTGAAGTCTTTTCCCAGCTGCCAAAACGTTGAGCAAATGCCGGGCAGTTTCAATTAGGCCAGCCAGGTTTTAAAAATAACCGAATCCTCCCCAAGGAGGCCTTGGCGTGGCCAGCCGGACTACGTCATGCCCCCACCGGGCCCTTCCCCGGAGCGAACATGTGCCCTAAATGTGCTGTCGCTTGCTGCGATGGACAATATTTTTTCTGGCCAAACTTGAAGAATTTTCTCTGGGAGTTTACGTTGCCTGGACTCAAAGGGTCTTTTGTTCCCGAGCACCTGGGAGGGACTTCTCAGCGTCCCTTCACTTTGCCGGATTAAAGATATCTTTGTGGTCCCGATTAGGAACTGGAGACCCCCCCCCCTAGGAATAGTTCGAAATGCTCAATTTTTCCAAAAGGAACAGAGCCTTTTCTGATAGGCTGCCATATTGTTTTTTTCGCCCGTTGCCTGCAGGAAATCACATAAAGGAACTCTTTAACCGTGGGGAATGAGCAACAAAGATGATTAGGGGACTGGAGGCTAAAACATATAAGGAACAGTTGCTAGAATTGGGTATGTCTAGTTTAAAGAAGAGAAGGACAAGGGGGGACATGATAGCAGTCTTCCAATATCTCAGGGGCTGCCCCAAAGAAGAGGGAGTCAAGCTATTCTCCAAAGCGCCTGAAGGCAGGACAAGAAGCAACGGATGGAAACTCATCAAGGAGAGAAGCAACCTAGAACTAAGGAGAAACTTCCTGACAGTGAGAAGAATTAACCAGTGGAACAGCCTGCCTCCAGAAGCAGTAAATGCTCCAACACTGGAAGTTTTTAAGAAGAGACTGGACAGCCATTTGTCCGAAATGGTGTAGGGTTTCCTGCCCGAGCAGGGGGTTGGACTAGATGACCTCCAAGGTCCCTTCCAACTTTACTACTATTATTATTATTATTATTGTCTTCCCCACGGACCCGTTTGGAAAACAAAAGCATGCCTGAATTTTATCTGACGGTTTTGAAAGCTGCTCATCCCAGCTTCCCAACCGGATGCTTTTTTCCCCCTCGGTGCTTAGTGGGAAATAAAGTCTTGATGTCTCCGCGTTACGTGGGGATAATCCTAAGGTGACCAACTTTTTTACAATGAAAAGGAGGACACAAATAAATTGAAGAAAAAAATATCGTCAATAAAAGAAACATTTTATTCATTCCAACAATAATACAGACCACTTGCATGTGCCAAGTTTGCCGACGGGGTGTTTTGGCACGCTCAGCAGCACATGCACATGCAAAAGTTGAAAAAAAAAACATCAAAAAATGGTGCCGGAACGCCATTCTGAGCATTCTATGAGAAAAAAAAAAGCCCTGCAGATTAGTCTTCAACTGTCAAAAAGGAGGACATGTAGGAGGACACTTTTCGAGGCAGGACAGAACTTACAAAAGGAGGACGGTTGGTCACCTTAATAATACAACCGTTCATTTAGTGACTGAAGTTACAACGGCACTAAAAAAAAAAATATTAATGACTGTTTTGCACACTTACGACCGTCAAAATTTTGGATGCTTGGCAACTGACATGTACTGGTGTGACGGTTGCAGTGTCCCGGGGGGTCACGTGATTCCCCCTTTTGCGGCCTTCTCTTAACAACCGTGTGACTAACTTAATTGCAGTGTTTCACTTAACAACTGTGGCAAGAAAACGGGACAAAACTCACAAACAGCTGTCTGGCTTAGCACTGGACATTTTGCCCTCGGTTGTGGTCGTAAGGCAAGGACTATCTTACTCATTCAAGGCAAGAAAGAAAAAAAAAACATGTGGGAATTTTGGCCCATCCAAGATCTCTCCGTCACAGCCTGCTGCCAAAGCCCAAAGCCCCCTCCCATGAGGCTTCCCTCCCCATCGTAGCAGGAGGGAGGACCCAGCGATCCCAGGCATGCAATTTCGCCTTCAGACTGCTTGCGCAAATCCCCTAGCTGCAGGCTGTCTGGGTTTACGCTGGACTCCATTTCCCATCTTCCCCAGCCAGCATGGTGAATGCAAGGGGTTTATTTGATTGATTAATTGACAATGACACTGCAAAAATTGACTTGGGACCATTGCAGCATCCCTGTGGTCATGTGATGATGATGATGATGATGATAATAATAATAATAATAATAATAATAATAATAATAATAATAATAATAATAATAATTCAATTGCAAAAGGCGGCCTTATTAGGAACTGTTTCCATCCTGCGACGATACCTGTAATACCATCAAACATCCACATCTGCCTATCCCAGGTCCTGGGTAAGGACTCGATAGGTAGACAAAATGCCAAATCCAGTCTGAACATCTGGCTGACTGTGCGATGATCCATAATAATAATAATAATCATAATAATAATAATAATAATAATAATAATAATAATAATAATAATAATAATAGTGAAGTTGGAAGGGACCTTGGAGGTCATCTAGTCCAACCCCCTGCTCAGGCAGGAAAACCTGTACCATTTCGGACAAATGGCTGTCCAGTCTCTTCTTAAAAGCTTCCAGTGTTGGAACATTCACCACTTCTGGAGGCAGGTTGTTCCACAGGTTAATTGTTCTCACTTTCAGGAAGTTTCTCCTTAGTTCCAGGTTGCTTCTCTCCTTGATTGGTTTCTATCTGTTGCTTCTTCTCCTGCCTTCAGGCGCCTTGGAAAATAGCTTGACTCCCTCTTCTTTGGGGCAGCCCCTGAGAGATTGGAATACTGCTATCATGTCCCCCCTTGTCCTTCTCTTCATTAGACTAGACATACTCAATTCCAGCAACCGTTCCTTATATGCTTTAGCCTCCAGTCCCCTGATCCACTTTGTTGCTCTTCTCTGCACTCTTTCTGAGTCTCAACATCTTTTTTACATCATGGTGACCAAAACTGGATGCAGGATTCCAAGTGTGGCCTTACCAAGGCCTTGTAAAGTGGTATATTAATACTTCACATGATCTTGATTCTCTCGGTTAATGCAGCCTAGCACTGCGTTGGCCTTTTTGCCAGCTGCAGCACACGGCTGGCTCATATTTAGGTGATCGTGATCGAAATTCAGATCCTTGGCAACTGACTCGCATTTACGACGGTTGCAATGTCCCGGGATCACGTGATCCTCTTTTGCGAGCTTCAGACAAGCAAAGTCAACGGGAAAAGCCAGACTCACTTAACAACTGTGTTGCTAGCTTAACAACTCCAGCGATCAAATTTTGAGCTCAAAATTTGAGAGAAAATTTTTATAAAATGTTCTATAGATGGCCCTTAGATCCTAAAAAATTATCTTGTATGTATTCCAATATACAGCCCAAATGTTGGAGATGTGGCAATAATGATGCAACATACTTTCATATTTGGTGGAATTGTAAAAAAGTAAAGGCTTTTTGGATTATGATTTGGTGGAACATTCAAAAGATTTTTAGAAAAAAGATAAAGTTTACTCCTCAACTATTTTTACTTGGTATTTTTGTTGACTTAAATGAAAAAGAAACTACTTTGATGTTGAATTTATTAACTGCAGCAAGGTTACTAGTAGGTTCATATTGGAAGAAAGATTCCTTGCCTACTTTAGAAGAATGGATATTAAAAGTATCTAGTTTTGCAGAAATGGCAAAAATTTCTGCTTATTTAAAGGATCATACACAAGAAAGATATATTATTGTATGGGGAAGGTGGATAGATTATATTCAGAAAAAGTATGGAATTAAAAAGTTTTATTTATTTTATGAATGAATTTTAAATATTATAGAGAATTGTTTTATAGGTTATGGAGTTAAAGGTTAATTATGATATTTTCTTCTTTTCTTTTTTTCTTTTTTCTTAATTATTATAATTTTTTTATTATTAACCCTGTATTCTGCTCTGGGAAGTGAAGGGAGGGGGGTTGGGGGTGGGAGGGAGGGTAAGGGTTTTTTTTTTTTCTAATTTAAAATTTTATTGTATTTTTATAAATGATTGTATGTTTAAAAAATAAAAAATTTTCAATAAAAAAAAACAACTCCAGCGATCCACTTGTGGCAGGAAAGGTTGTAAAATGGGGGCAAACGCACTTAACAAATGTCCCACTTAGTGACATCAATCCTGGGCTCCCTTGTGGTCATAAGTCGAGGACTACCTGTACCCTGTCCGGCCATTTCCTGGCTTACCTCTATCTTTCTTCTGCCCGCAGACCAACGAATTGGCACCTGCTTCTCCGCGCTGATTGGTGGACGTTGCGCAGGGGAGCTTCCTGGCCAGTATACCAAGATGCAATGCTGTTGTGACTCTGGGCGCTGCTGGGCCATTGGACAAACTCCGGAGATGTGCCCTGTACGGGGGTCAGGTGAGTGATTTGTCTAAGACCCCACAGCTCCCTGGGGGGGGGGACTCGGGGCAACATCAAGCTCCACAGGAGACCCAAAGAAGGACAAGGGATGAGTGGCACAGCAGTACGACTGCAAATCTGTTGCACTTCCTTCACTGAGATTAGATGCTTGGAGCTTCTCTTTAATTATTCTCATTAATGTTGCCATATCTTTTGCAGCTCCTCTTTAGTTATTCTCATCAATGTTGCCATGTCTTTTGCAGCTCCTCTTTAGTTATTCTCATCAATATTGCCATGTCTTTTGGAGCTTCTCTTTAATTATTCTCATCAATGTTGCCGTGTCTTTTGCAGCTCCTCTTTAAATATTATCATCAATGTTGCCATGTCTTTTGCAGTTACTCTTTATTCTCATCAATGTTACCGTGTCTTTTGCAGCTACTCTTTATTCTCATCAATGTTGCCATGTCTTTTGCAATTCCCCTTTAAATATTCTCACCAATGTTGCCATGTCTTTTGCAGCTCCTCTTTAGTTATTCTCATCAATGTTACCGTGTCTTTTGCAGCTCCTCTTTAGTTATTCTCATCAATGTTGCCGGGTCTTCTGAAGCTCCTCTTTAGTTATTCTCATAAATGTTGCCGTGTCTTTTGCAGCTACTCTTTATTCTCATCAATGTCACCATGTCTTTTGCAGCTCCTCTTTAGTTATTCTCATCAATGTTGCCATGTCTTTTGCAATTCCCCTTTAAATATTCTCACCAATGTTGCCATCTCTTTTGCAGCTCCTCTTTAGTTATTCTCATCAATATTGCCATGTCTTTTGCAGCTCCTCTTTAGTTATTCTCATCAGTGTTGCCGTGTCTTTTTGCACTCCTCTTTAATTACTTTCATTAATGTTGCCGTGTCTTTTGGAGCTGCTCTTTAGTTATTCTCATCAATGTTGTCATGTCTTTTGCAGCTCCTCTTTAGTTATTCTTACCAATGTTGCTGTGCCTTTTGGCACTCCTCTTTAATTATTCTCATCAATGTTGCCATGTCTTTTGCAGCTCCTCTTTAGTTATTCTCATCAATATTGCCATGTCTTTTGGAGCTTCTCTTTAATTATTCTCATCAATGTTGCCGTGTCTTTTGCAGCTACTCTTTATTCTCATCAATGTTACCGTGTCTTTTGCAGCTCTTTAAATATTATCATCAATGTTGCCATGTCTTTTGCAGCTACTCTTTATTCTCATCAATGTTACCGTGTCTTTTGCAGCTCTTCTTTAGTTATTCTCATCAATGTTGCCGTGTCTTTTGCAGCTACTCTTTATTCTCATCAATGTTACCGTGTCTTTTGCAGCTCCTCTTTAGTTATTCTCATCAATGTTGCTGTGTCTTTTGCAGCTACTCTTTATTCTCATCAATGTTACCATGTCTTTTGCAGCTCCTCTTTAGTTATTCTCATCAATGTTGCCGTGTCTTTTGCAGCTACTCTTTATTCTCATCAATGTTACCATGTCTTCTGCAGCTCCTCTTTAGTTATTCTCATCAATGTTGCCGTGTCTTTTGCAGCTACTCTTTATTCTCATCAATGTTATCATGTCTTTTGCAGCTCCTCTTTAGTTATTCTCATCAACGTTACCGTGTCTTTTGCAGCTCCTCTTTAGTTATTCTCATCAATGTTGCCGTGTCTTTTGCAGCTACTCTTTATTCTCATCAATGTTACCGTGTCTTTTGGAGCTTCTCTTTAATTATTCTCATCAATGTTACCATGTCTTTTGCAGCTCCTCTTTAGTTATTCTCATCAATATTGCCATGTCTTTTGGAGCTACTCTTTAATTATTCTCATCAATGTTGCCGTGTCTTTTGCAGCTCCTCTTTAGTTATTCTCATCAATGTTGCCGGTCTTCTGCAGCTCCTCTTTAGTTATTCTCATAAATGTTGCCGGGTCTTTTGCAGCTACTCTTTATTCTCATCAATGTTGCCGTGTCTTTTGCAATTCCCTTTAAATATTCTCACCAATGTTGCCATCTCTTTTTCAGCTCCTCTTTAGTTATTCTCATCAATATTGCCATGTCTTTTGCAGCTCCTCTTTAGTTATTCTCATCAGTGTTGCCGTGTCTTTTTGCACTCCTCTTTAATTATTTTCATTAATGTTGCCGTGTCTTTTGGAGCTGCTCTTTAGTTATTCTCATCAATGTTGTCATGTCTTTTGCAGCTCCTCTTTAGTTATTCTTACCAATGTTGCTGTGCCTTTTGGCACTCCTCTTTAATTATTCTCATCAATGTTGCCATGTCTTTTGCAGCTCCTCTTTAGTTATTCTCATCAATATTGCCATGTCTTTTGGAGCTTCTCTTTAACTATTCTCATTAATGCAGCTGCTTCAGGGTTTCCAAGATACGGTACTTGGTTCACATTAATGGCTTTGCAGATTCTTTCAAGAGCTTTACACAAACCTGTTATATTGTTGACTTACAACCATTCATTTAGGGAATATTCAAAGTTAAAACAGCACAAGAAAAAGTGACTTTTGATTGGTCCTTGCACTTACAACACTGCAGTAACCCACACTCACACAATCACGCTTGGCAACCAGCATGTATTTACAACAGTTGCAGCTTTCTGGAGACACATGATTTGCCATTTGCAGCCTTCCTAACTCTCTTCCAACAAGCAAAGCCAAGGGGGGGGGGGGGAGCCAGACTTCCTTAACAACCCTGTGATTCACTTAACATATAGAGGTATTTTTTAAAAAAGGATATAAAGTGGGACACAACTCACTGAACAACTGTGTTACTTAGTGACAGACATTCTGGATCCCATTGCAGTCATAGATTGAGGACTACTTGTAGTTTTTCAGCAGGTGCTGGCTGCTGTGCCTCTCCTCCTCTCCCTTTCCTTCTCTTCTTCCGTTTCTCCTCCTTCTCCCTCTTCCTTTCTCTCCTTCTCCTTCTCCTTCTCCCCCTTTCCTTCTTCTCCTTCCCCTTTTCTTCTCCTCCTTTCCTTTCTTCCTCCTTCCCCTTTTTTTCTCCCCTTCTGCTTCTCCTCCTTCTCCCTCTTTCTCTTCTTCTCCTTCTCCCTCTCCTCCTCCTCCTCCCCCTTTCCTTCTCATCCTCCCCTCTTCTCCTTCTCCTCCTCCTCCCCTTTCCTTCTCTCCTTCTCCTTCTTTCTCTCCTCCTCCTCCCCTTTCTTCTCCTCCCCCTTCTTTTCTTTCCTTTCCTTTCTTCCTCCCCTTTCCTTCTTCTCCTTCTCCTCCTTCCCTTCCCTTCTTTTCTTCTCCTTCTTCTTTTCCTTTCTTCCTCCTCCTCCCCTCCTCCCTCTTTCCTGTTCTCCTTCTCCTCCTTTCTTTTCCTTTCCTCCTCCTCCTCCTCCTCCTCCTCCTCCTCTTCCTCCTCCCCCCCCATGAGAGACCTCATGTCTTCCATGCCTGCAATCTTCACTTCCAAAGGGACACCACGTCCCAGCAAAGCGACAAAGCCAAGCCGGGACCAGCGTATACACACACAAACACACACACACACACACACACACACACACACACACACAAAGAAAGCAAAGGCCCAGCCACGTGAAAGCTTCGAAGAGAGAGAAAATCTCACTGAGTTATAACATACATTTACAAGGATCACATGGTGGAAACATTAAATAAATGGCCACCCATCAGGCCGGTGAGTTTTACAGCCTCCCCTTAACTTAATCCCAATATAAGGAACGGTTGCTGGAATTGGGTATGTCTAGTTTAACGAAGAGAAGGATGAGGGGGGACATGATAGCAGCGTTCCAATATCTCAGGGGCTGCCCCAAAGAAGAGGGAGTCAAGCTCTTCTCCAAAGCGCCTGAAGGCAGGACAAGAAGCAACGGGTGGAAACTAATCAAGGAGAGAAGCAACCTAGAACTAAGGAGAAACTTCCTGACAGTGAGAACAATTAACCAGTGGAACCACCTGCCTCCAGAAGCAGTAAATGCTCCAACACTGGAAGTTTTTAAGAAGAGACTGGACAGCCATTTGTCCAAAATGGTATAGGGTTTACTGCCTGAGCAGGGGGTTGGACTAGATGACCTCCAAGGTCCCTTCCATCATCATGATCATGAGTACAGAGTACAGAGTACAGAGTACAGAGAAGAGCAATAAAGATGATTAGGGGACTGGAGGCTAAAACATATAAGGAACGGTTGCTGGAATTGGGGATGTCTAGTTTAACGAAGAGAAGGACAAGGGGGGACATGATAGCAGTATTCCAATATCTCAGGGGCTGCCCCAAAGAAGAGGGAGTCAAGCTATTCTCCAAAGAAACCTGAAGGCAGGACAAGAAGCAACGGGTGGAAACTCATCAAGGAGAGAAGCAACCTGGAACTAAAGAGAAACTTCCTGACAGTGAGAACAATTAACCAGTGGAACCACCTGCCTCCAGAAGCGGTGAATGCTCCAACCCTGGAAGTTTTAAAGAAGAGACTGGACAGCCATTTGTCCGAAATGGTGTAGGGTTTCCTGCCTGAGCAGGGGGTTGGACTAGATGACCTCCAAGGTCCCTTCCAACTTTACTACTATTACTATTACTACTATTATTAATAATCGGGAACTTTATCTGCTTTTATCTCTTGCAGATGAATACCGCTGGCTGTGCATCGAAGGTCTTCCGGTCATTCCGGGTTTCCCTGGCAACTTTCCCGGCCTTCCCAGCTTCGGTCCCAATGGAGTTGGGCCGGGGATAAGTGGTCCCGGAAGTTTCGGGCCCAACGGAGCCAACGGACAAGGGGGCATCCCTGGATTGCCAGGGACGGGTCCCGGGAGTTCCAGCATTGGTGAGAGAGGGTGCCTTGCCAAGACGTTGGTTAAAAATCAGAGTTTCCGTACCCGCCAAAGAAATTTCCTGACAGTGGCTCTGGAAGCGGTGAATGCTCCAACACTGGAGGTTTTTAAGAAGAGACTGGACAGACACTTGTCTGAAATGGTATAAGGGTTTTTTGCCTGAGCAGGGGGTTGGACTAGATGACCTCCAAGGTCCCTTCCAACTCTGCTATTCTATTCTCTTCTCTTCTACTCTACTCTACTCTTCTCTTCTCTTCCGTTCCCTTCCACTCCACTCCACTCCACTGCATTCTACTCTACTCTATTCTTCTCTACTCTATTCTTCTCTACTCTACTCTGTTCTATTCTATTCTATTCTATTCCATTCCATTCCATTCCTCTCTTTTCTTCTCTTCTCTTCTCTTCTCTTCTCTTCTCTTCTCTTCTCTTCTCTTCTCTTCCCTTCCCTTCCCTTCCACTCCACTCCACTCCATTCTATTCTATTCTTTTCTATTCTATTCTATTCTATTCTATTCTATTCTATATAGTATATTTAGGTGTGTGTCATGTATGTGTTTCACTTTGAGAGTGGGCAACTAAATTTTATTTTTGATGTGTGTCGTTTTGCCCACAGTAAAAAAATGACGATAAAGGTTATCTTTTCTTATCTATCTATCTTCTATTCTATTCTGTTCTATTCTATTCTACTCTACTTTACTCTACTCTATTCTACTCTACTCAGTTCTGTTCTATTCTATTTTATTCTATTCTTTCTATTCTATTCTATTCTATTCTACAATATTCTATTCTATTCTATTCTATTCTATATTCTATTCTATTCTATTCTATTCTATTCTATTCTATTCTATTCTATTCTATTCTATTCTATATTCTATTCTATTCTATTCTTGACCCAGGGGCCAACACTGTCTCCTTCTCAGGGTCCAGGGTGCTCAAATGCCATCGAACTAAATTGCCCTCCATGCCATCCAGATCCGGAAGGCACAGCAAGTTCCGTGAACTAACGGGGTCCAAAGAAGGAGGCTAATTGGAGAGCTCTTCACAGGGGATGCAAAATTGATCTTGGATTTGGTGGGCCCGCTTCCTGGGATGTTCCTCTAGCAAGGAGTCCTTCACATAGAGCAGTGTTTCTCAACCGGGACTGGTTTCTGAGGGGTGGACTGCAACTCCCAGAATTTCCCAGCCAGCAAGGCTGGCTGGGGAATTCTGGGAGTTGCAGTCCACCCCTCAGAAACCGATCCAGGTTGAGAAACACTGACATAGAACACTGACATATCTGCAGGGGCTGAGATGCTGCCTGGCCTTTTGAGGAGCCCCTATGGAGGGCTTCGGAGACGACACACCAGCACAGAATGTGGTGGGAAGAGGACCTTCGTTTCTGAGGAACGACCCCCACTTTGATGTCCCTTTCGTGGGGTGTTGAGCTGAGATTGTCGAACTGCCCCACCGCGGACATCTCCCGAGTCTGTTGGAATGAGGGGAGGGGGGGGCTGTACTAAAGATAAGTAAATAAATAGTTTGGGAAACCAAATATCTATGGAGGGTCTCCATCCCCCCAGGTCACGGTTGCCTTTTTCAGGAGTTTATTTATTTATTTATTAAAATGTATAGACCGCCCTACTCCCGCAGGACTCCGGGCGGTTTACAATAAAAACACAACATAACTTAACAAGACAAACAATACAGTAACATTCATCCAGGGGTCAGGTTTTATAAACCCCAGGCCTGCCGGAAAAGCCAGGTCTTAAGCAGCTTACGGAAGACCAACAGGGTGGGAGCGGTCCTAATCTCCGGGGGGAGCTGGTTCCAAGACGTGGGCGCCATCACAGAGAAGGCCCTCCTCCGCGGCCTCACCAAACGGCACTGCTTGGCCGATGGGACCTGAAGGAGGCCCAGCCTGTGGGATCTAACCGGACGAAGGGAACTATGAGGTAGTAGGCGGTCTCGCAAATAGCGTGGCCCTGAGCCATATAGACCAGTGGTTCTCAACCTTCTTAATGCCACGACCCCCAACCGGTCGTAAGTCGAGGACTACTCAACTGGTGCAGCACCGTTTGCAGAATGGGACTTTTGGCAAGCTCAGCAGGGCAGAGAAAGCCTGGACAATTCCTATTGGCTTTTGAAAGCCAATAGAATTAGACTCTATTCAAGAGAGTCTAATCTACTGGCTTTCAAAAGCCAACAGAATAAAAGGGAGTAGCACAGCTAAGGAAAAGGGGGAAAAAATGGCGGACTGCGTTGTTTGGCGACCCCCGTGAAATGGTCGTTCGACCCCAAATGGGGTCCTGACCCACAGGTTGAGAACCACTGATATAGAGCTTTAAAGGTAATAACCAACACCTTGAATCGGACCCGGAGACCAATAGGCAACCAGTGCAGTCACGGAGGATAGGTGTAACGTGGGTGTATCGAGGAACACCCGCTATCACTCGCGCGGCTGCATTCTGGACCAGCTGTAGCCTCCGAATACTTTTCAAGGGTAGCCCCATGTAGAGCGCGTTGCAGTAGTCCAGACGTGAGGTGACAAAGGCATGAGTGACTGTAAGGAGAGCCTCCCGGTCCAGATAGGGTCGCAACTGGTGCAACAGACGAACTTGTGCAAAGGTCCTCCCAGCCCCAGCCGTCAAATGATGAGTTAACTTGACTTTCTTGTTTTTTTCTTTGAAAGATGTTTCACTTCTCCTCCCAGAAGCTTCTTCCGGTCTGACTGGATGGTGGGGAAGGGAAGGATTGATACTCCTTGCAGACTGCCGGTCATTTGCCTTCTTTGAGAGAGTCGTTGAGGCCACTTGGAGGTTTCTCTGTGTCCTGAGGGTTACCTGAGGGGTGCAAATGGGTGTGTAGCCTCCTTGGAAGTGTTGAAGGAACTGTGTGGTAGACTTAACAGTTCCAAAGAGGCTCCACACCCATTTGCACCACTCAGCTGACCCTGAGGATACAGTTAAACCTCCAAGCGGCCTCAACGACTCCAAAAGGAGGCAAATGACCAGCTGTCTGCAAGGAGTATAAATCTTTCCCTTCCCCTCCATCCAGTCAGAGCTGAAGAAGCTTTTGGGATGAGAAGCAAAACGTCTTCAACGAAAAACAAAGTCCAGTTGCCGCGTGAAAAAGCATCGTGGAAGCAAATCCACAGAGCATGTGAGGTCCATCAGCAGAATTTGGGGCAGGGGCATTTCCCGGAGGAGGCTGGATCTTGCTCTAAAAGTCCTTTCCGTAAAACGAGGGTTCTAGTCCTCATGGTTCAGCCACCACAAAAGTGGCTGCACTGTACCCAGGAAGATCTTGAATTTGGGTCAGCGGGCTCAGTGTGCCAACAACAAGGGCATTTCTGGCCCTGGCAAGATCCCTCCCCAAGAGTTGGGGGGGGCTTCCCCTTCGCATGACCCCCTGTTGCCGTGTCCCTTCTAGGCACCGCGACGCTGAACCAGACGATCGACATTTGCAAGCATTTCACCAACCTGTGCTTGAACGGGCGCTGCATCCCAACCCCGTCCAGCTACCGCTGTGAGTGCAACATGGGCTACAAGCAAGACGTGCGGGGCGAGTGTATCGGTGAGCAAACCACAGTCTGTGCAAAGCCAGGCCGATGCTGGTTCCTCGGGGTGAAGTTGGGTTCACAGCCAACGTGGATGCTGCAGGTCCCCCAAAAGTGAAGACGGTGGCTTTGACCGCCAGATCAAACTCCCGCCCTGTGACGCACAAACAAAAGCAGCGGAGCTTCCGTTGGGGACAAGGCCACCATTTTGAATTTTTTGGGACAGTCTTTCCTGCTGCCTGCCATTCAGACATGCATGCAGAAACTAAGCCAGGGACAAGATTTGCTCGGGAACAAATTCTCTGTTGAGAAGATCGAAGCTGTTGCTGATGTGTGGACTTCAACTCCCAGAATTCCCCAGCCAGCACGGTTGGCTAAGGAATTCTGGGAGTTGGAAGTCCACGCATCTTAAAGCTGTCAAGGTTGGGAAACCTTGGGTTAGATCAAAGGTGGAGAATTACGGCCCCTTTATGATTTGTGGACTTCAACTCCCAGAATTCCTGAGCCAGCCATGCTAGATAAGGAATTCTGGGAGTTGAAGTCCACAGGTCATAAAAGGGCCATAGTTCCCCCATGCTGGCTGAGGACTTCTGGGAGTTGAAGTCCACAGGTCATAAAAGGGCCATAGTTCCCCCATGCTGGCTGAGGAATTCTGGGAGTTGAAGTCCACAGGTCATAAAAGGGCCATAGTTCCCCCATGCTGGCTGAGGAATTCTGGGAGTTGAAGTCCACAAGTCATAAAAGGGCCATAGTTTCCCGCCCCTGCGTTAGATGAACACAATTGTTGCCTGTTCTTCTCTTTGATTCAGGGTTAGCCTGTGCAAAGTCAGGGACATGAGTGTATGAGCCTGAGATGACTTGTAACAAAAATGTGCGAGAGAAATTAATAAAATAACGCCAATTCTCAAGGTAAAATGGAGGTTGCGGGTACATCATTTCGGCACGTATGAAAGAAAAACCAGCTCTGACAAACCCCATAGTAAAAGTATAGACAACATGGCCCAATTAGATGTAAATATATTGTTATGAGAAAAGGTCTGAGTCTGGTCAGACACCTGATGAATCGTCCTTGATTCTCCTGGTCTGCCTTTTTTTATCTTTGCGCCTGCATTCCTTTTCCCCATCCTCCCCCCCCCCCAAGTTTGTTGGCCAGCTGAGAAGCAATCATTGTTGCACCAGCCACGCCGGTTTCAAGCTTGACACTTATAATTAAAAGATGACGGTTTCTGTCTTTAAAACCCAGCAGAAGCGTGTGGGAGAATGGAAAAATTGCCGCTCTGCGGGCAAACGATTAGGATTTGCTAAGAGATGAGAAGTGAATTGCAGATTTAGCCACCCAGTTAATTTCCTGTGCCCCAAATGTATAAATGGTCCGAGAAAATTATCATTCGCTCTGTTATTTGTCTTTATGATCACTGCTGTCATATTAGCTGTAGGGCTCCTGCCTGGGATATGACTCAGCCCAGATTAAAAGACAACCTTTCAGGTCTGCTGATTTAAAAACATCGGGGAGGCCTGTCTGGCAAAACTGGGCTTTTAAATTAGGGACAGGATGTCTCCAGCCAACAATGAATGCTTCTCCAAATCTCCCTGAATCTATTTATCCAGTGACAGGCGTGGGAATAAGGTTTGGGCCATTAATTACAACAAGGCCCAATTTGGATGAAGATAAATGCTTGGGACAATAATTGTTTCAATGTTCTGGGAAAGATGGCATCGGACAGGCTAGGAGACTATGACATCTGATGCCGAAAAAAAAATGGATTTGCGATTCTTCCAAAAATGGCATCTTCCTTCAGTTTTAGCAGGGATTGTCCATGGAGGTTCTCCCTCACCCAGGTCACAGTTGTCCCAAAGTTTTTTGTTTTGTTTTTCGACAGGCATCTGGACTTTCCTTGTTTTTCCTCTGAAGACGTTTCGCTTCTCATCCCAGAAGCTTCTTCAGCTCTGACTGGATGGTGGGGAAGGGAAGGATTTACAGTCCTTGCAGAGAGCTGGTCATTTGCATCCTTTTAGAGGGTTGTTGAGGCAACTGGAACAGTCTTCTTGGAACGGCTGAGGACACCATCTACCTCCAGTCCATCACACCGTCCCTTCAGCAGTTCCAAGAAGTCTCCACACCCCTTTGCACTCCTCAGGTGACCCTGAGGACACAGATAAACCTCCAGGTGGCCTCAACGACTCTCTAAAAGAAGGCAAATGACCATATATACATACATATAGTCTATTTCCAACTGACTCATATATATATATATATATATATATATATATAATATAATATATATATATATGTAGGTCTTTGGTTGTTCGGGTTTTCTCCCGCGTAAAAACCGAACAACAAAGACCTACATACAATACCCGCGAAAACCTCAGAAAACATATATATATATATATATATATATATATATATATATATATATATATATATATATATAGGTCTTTGGTTGTTCGGGTTTTCTCCCGCGTAAAATTGGAAGTGTCTTGGCGACGTTTCGACGAAGTCCCATTCGTCATCTTCAGGCTGGTGTTTTCAGCTTCGTGCTTCGAGCAGCACGAAGCACGAAAGCTGAAAACACCAGCCTGAAGATGACGAATGGACTTCGTCGAAACGTCGCCAAGACACTTCCAATTTTACGTGGGAGAAAACCCGAACAACCAAAGACCTACATACAAATACCCGCGAAAACCTCAGAAAACATATATATATATATATATATATATATATATATATATATATATATATATATATATATATATATATATATTCTCTCACATATCTCTCTCTCTCCCCCTCTCTCTCTCCAATTCTCTCCCTCTCTTTTTTCTCTCTCTTCTTCCCTCTCTTTCTCTTTCTCTCCCTCTCCCTCCCCCCTCTCCCTCTCTCTTTCTTCCTCTCCCTCTATTTCTCCCTCTCTTCCCCCCTCTCTCTCTTTCTCTCTCCCTCCCTCTCTCTCTTTCTCTCCCTCTCTCTCCCTCTCCTTCTCTCTGTCTTTCTCCCTCCCTCCCTCTCTTTCTCTCCCTCCCCCTGTCCCTCTCTCTCTCTCCCTCCCTCTCTTTCTCTCCCTCTTCCTCCCCCTCTCTCTTTCTTCCTCTCTCCCTCTCTTTCTCCCTCTCTTCCCCCTCTCTTTCTCTCTTTCTCCCTCTCTTTCTCTCTCTCTCCCTCTCCTTCTCTCTCTCTCCCTCCCTCCTCTCTCTCTTTCTCTCCCTCTCCCTCTCTCTTTCTTCCTCCCTCCCTCTCTTTCTCCCTCTCTTCCCCCCCTCTCTCTCCCCAAGACATGGACGAGTGTTCCAGCAGCCCCTGCCTCCACGGTGATTGTGTGAACACCCCTGGCTCCTATCACTGCAAGTGCCGTGAAGGTTTCCAGAGCACGCCCACCAAGCAAGCCTGCATTGGTAAGTCAAAGTAGGGTGACAGGCACAGAGTCAAGATGGCTGTTGAGAAGGGGTATATAAGAAAGAGGTGAGTCTCCCATTGCATCGTGGTAACCATCTTCTCAGCATTGTTTGGACTCTCTCCTCCACATCTGGAACAGAGATAGGAGCTGCTGGGAATGTTCCAGGGAAGGGTCTTGGGAGGTGCAGCTGGGGGGTGCAGGACTCCCCCCCCCCATTTGAGGATTCTGAGTGGCGGGATAAGCTTTCCTGCCCTCCAGTCTCCCTGGGCTCGCCTGCAGTTCTTCTAGGCCACGTTTTCTCAACCTCGGCTACTGTCTGGACTTCAACTCCCAGAATTCCATAGCCAGCCCTGCTGGCTGTGGAATTCTGGGAGTTGAAGTCCACAACAACTTCAAGTAGCCAAGGTTGAGGTACACTATTCCTGGCAGTGGACTCACCCTGTGGACCCTCTTTTAGATATCGACGAATGCATCATGAACGGTGTGATGTGTCGGAACGGTCGCTGTGTGAACACCGATGGCAGTTTCCAGTGCATCTGCAATGCCGGCTTTGAAATCACACCGGACGGCAAAAACTGCGCAGGTGAGGAAGGGCTGGAAGAATAGAACAGAATTACGGAATAGCATAGAAGAGAAGAGAGAAGAGAAGAGAAGAGAAGAGAAGAGAAGAGAAGAGAAGAGAAGAGAAAAGAGAAGAGAAGAGAATGCAGAATAGAATAGAATGCAGAATAGAATAGAGTAGAAGAGAAGAGAAATAGAAATAGAAATAGAAATTAAATGAATAGAATAGAATAGAATGCAGAATAGAATAGAATAGAATAGAATGCAGAATAGAATAGAATAGAATGCAGAATTGAATAGAATAGAATGCAGAAGAGAATAGAATGCAGAAGAGAATAGAATAGAATGCAGAAGAGAATAGAATAGAATGTAGAATAGAAGAGGATAGAAGAGAATAGAAATAGAATAGAAATAGAAATTAAATGAATAGAATAGAATATTATAGAATAGAATAGAATGCAGAATAGAATAGAATGCAGAATAGAATAGAATAGAATGCAGAATTGAATAGAATAGAATGCAGAATTGAATAGAATGTAGAATAGAATAGAAATAGAAATTAAATGAATAGACTAGAATGTAGAATAGAATAGAATGCAGGATAGAATAATGTAGAGTAGAATAGAATAACTTTATTGTTGCTTTAAATGTACACTAATCGGCATACATTAAAATGAAATTTCATTGCATACAGTTCTCAAAGGGTCACCACCTCCAATATACACTACATAAATATGATCAAATTTGTTTTGCATATACTCACGTACCCACATATAGTCTATGACACAGCGAAACAACACAGCCTAGCCCGGATGTACACATGTACACGGTGAGAAAAACGAACCTTGCGAGTTGAATTCCCCCCCCCCCCCCACATGCAGACATTCCAGAAAAGAAGCATCACATTTATTTCAGCTTCACATAGCAAACTGCCACACCCCCTCCTCTTGGCTCTTTCCTATATATGAGTGACATCATCATGTCATGGCCACGCCCACTTCTGTGTCATGGCCACACCCATCGTGGCTTCGGGCTCCTCCCCCAGTGGCTAAATTGATTTTTATCCTGTCCAGGGTAACTCTGACCAGTGGATTCCCCTAATTTTGTCTATTTAAAAAAAATGTTTGAAGTTCAACTCCCAGAATTCCCCAGCCAGTCTTGCTGGCTGGAGAATTCTGGGAGTTGAAGTCCAGGCATGGGAAGCACTGCTCTAATTGGCCATGAGCTGTATTAAGGTGCAGGGGGTGGTCAAAAAAGTCAAGATGGTGGTCAACACTGTGTGTTGTGTCAATGCTGGAAATATTGTATATTCTTGCTTTTGACAATATGCAGAACTGTCTGGTATTTTTGGGGTTAATGCAGAGCAGAAGGGGGGTGGAGGGTAAAGCCCGGGAAAGAAAGAGGAAGGAAACCTTTGACCTTCACACTAATTGGATAATGTGATGTATGTCAGCTAATTTAGGGAGAGAACATGCTGATAATTGAACTGCTCAGAGGAAGAGAACTTAGATCTTAGCATCCCTCCCTTATGCCTGTGCCGACATTTTGTAACAATCAATGACTTTTAGGAAAATAAATGCCTGGAAGTTCTTTGAAGTGTTTCATTAGCCAGAACCATAACACGTTGCACCTTAAAAAAAAACAACCCTGTGTGTCATTTTGACTTCTTTGAGCAGATTGCCCCACACACAACTTTGCACACCAGCTGAAAAGCATCCTGCAGACCTGAAGAGATAGTAATAGTAATAGTAGTAAAGTTGGAAGGGATCTTGGAGATCATCTAGTCCAACCCCCTGCTCAGGCAGGAAACCCTACACCATTTCAGACAAATGGCTGTCCAGTCTCTTCTTAAAAACTTCCAGTGTTGGAGCATTTACTGCTTCTGGAGGCAGGCTGTTCCACTGATTAATTGTTCTCACTGTCAGGAAGTTTCTCCTTAGTTCTAGTTGCTTCTCTCCTTGATTAGTTTCCACCCGTTGCTTCTTGTCCTGCCTTCAGGTGCTTTGGAAAATAGCTTAATTCCCTCTTCTTTATGGCAGCCCCTGAGATATTGGAATACTGCTATCATGTCCCCCCTTGTCCTTCTCTTCGTTAAACTAGACATACCCAATCCTAGCAACCGTTCCTTATATGTTTTAGCCTCCAGTCCCCTAATCATCTTTGTTGCTCTTCTCTGTACTCTTTCTAGAGTCTCAACATCTTTTTTACATCGTGGTGACCAAAACTGGATGCCGTATTCCAAGTGTGGCCTTACCAAGGCATTGAAGAGTGGTATTAATACTTCACGTGATCTTGATTCTATCCTCTGTTAATGCAGCCTAGCACTGTGTTGGCCTTTTTGGCAGCTGCAGCACACTGCTGGCTCATATTTAGGTGATTGTCTACTAGGACTCCGAGGTCCCTCTCACAGTTACTACTATTGAGCATGGTGCCACCTATGCTGTACTTGTGCATTTGGTTTTTCTTGCCTAATGTAGAACCTTGCTTTTTTCACCATTGAATTTCATTTTGTTAGTTAGTGCCCAGTGTTCAAGTCTGTCCAGATCCTTCTGTATCCTAAGCCTGTCTTCTGGAGTGTTGGCTATTCACTCTCTGACATATAGTCCACATAACGACGAGGGCGGCCGTGCCTCCCCCACCCCACCCCAGGGCTCATTTGATATTAATGGGCCAGCTGGTCCCTGCGCTGCAACTGCCTCCAGTTCTGATTTTTGTTTTGTGTTGCATCCCGTCTCAGCCTCCTCCACACTAAAGTCCCACCCCAAGACACACACACACACACACACACAAACACACACCCGCTCTCCCCATCCATCCATTCATCCATCCATCCTGCAAACGATGTGCTTGCAGGGGCCACTCCGAGAATAAGGGTCCGCAGGCAAGGTAGGGGTGACCCCTGGGCTAGGTATCCAGACATCATCATGCAAAAAATGTCACTGGCGCTATTTGTGCTCAAGGGTTGTGGCGGGTGCCTCTTCGGTCAGGCTGGCGAAGCTTATCCCTGGAGAGGACAAAGCTCTCTTTCTTGCGTCGCCTGCGTTCCTCTGGCTGACCCAGGCCCTGGAGCTGCTTCTGACGCACAGCTGGACCTTCATCCCGCAGGGCGCCTTGGCCTCGAGGTCTCTGTTCTTCTAGGCCCGTCCTGAGCGGCTGCTGGCGGCATGGCCCTGCAGGAATGGAACGAGGGAGGGAGGGAGACAATGGAGAAGAAGGAAGAGAGGGAGAGGAAGGGAGAAAGGGAGGAAATGGAGAGAGGGAGGGAGGGAATGGAGGGAGGGAGGAAGGAGATGGAGAAAGAGGAAGGAAGAGAAGAGAGGGAGAGAAAGGAGAAAGGAAGGAAATGGAGAAAGAGGAAGGGAGGAATTGGAGAAGGAAGAGAGGGAAATGAAGAGGGGAATGAAAAAAGAAAAAAGGGAAGGAAGGAAATGGAGAGAGAAAGGGAAGGAGGAAAAGGAGAAAGGAAGGGAGATGGAGAAAGAGGAAGGAAGGAAGGAAAGAGGGAAGGAAAGGATAAAGAAAGGAAGAGAAGGAGGAAGGAAGGAACTGGAGAAGAAGGAAGAGAGGGAGACAATGGAGAAGAAGGAAGAGAGGCAGAGGAAGGGAGGAAGAAAGGAAATGGAGAGAGGGAGGGAGGGAATGGAGGGAGGAAGGAAGGAGATGGAGAAAGAGGAAGGAAGAGAAGAGAGGGAGAGAAAGGAGAAAGGAAGGAAATGGAGAAAGAGGAAGGGAGGAAGGGAGGAATTGGAGAAGGAAGAGAGGGAAATGAAGAGGGGAATGAAAAAAGAAAGAAGGGAAGGAAGGAAATGGAGAGAGAAAGGGAAGGAGGAAAGGAGAAAAGAAGGAAGGAGATGGAGAAACAGGAAGGAAGAAAGGAAAGAGGAAAGGAAAGAAAGGAAGAGAAGGAGGAAGGAAGGAACTGGAGAAGAAGGAAGAGAGGGAGAGAAGAGGGAAATGGAAAAAGAGAGGAAGGGAGGAAGAAGAAATGGAGAGAGGGAGGGAGGGAATGGAGAGAGGAAAGAAGTAGGAGAAAGAGGGACAGAAAGGAGAAAGAGAGGAAGGAAGGAAGGAATTGGAGAAGGAAGAGAGGGAAATGAAGGGGGAAATGAAAAAAGAAAGGGAAGGAAGGAAATGGAGAGGAAGGAGGAAAAGGAGAAAGGAAGGAAGGAGATAGAGAAAGAAAGGAAGGAAAGAGGGAAGGAAAGGAGAAAGAGGAAGAGAAGGAGGAAGGAAGGAAGGAACTGGAGAAGAAGGAAGAGAGGGAGAGAAGAGGGAAATGGAAACAGAGAGGAAGGGAGGAAGAAAGGAAATGGAAAGAGGAAAGAAGTAGGAGAAAGAGAGGGACAGAAAGGAGAAAGAGAGGAAGGAAATGGAGAAAGAGAGGAAGGAGGGAAGGAAGGAAGGAAGGAAGGAAGGAAGGAAGGAAGGAAGGAAGGAAGGAAGGAAGGATGGATGGATGGATCCCTGTTTACCTTATTGATTTGAAATTATTCTACCTCATTCTTTTGGGCATACCTATTCTTTACAAACCAAGAAGAATACCGTGAAATAAAATAACGGTATTTCAATTGGCATCGAGTCCGCCATGCTCAAAGCTTGCCAGTGGCAAAGTGGCCCGAGCCTCCCCCCCCCCCATGCCTCTGGCTTCCCCGACTCTTGTGCTGGGGGGGGGGGTGTCCATAGGGCAGCCCCCCCTTGACGGCTTTCTCTCCCCCTCTGCCCCACAGATCACGACGAATGTGCCACGACCAACATGTGCCTGAACGGAATGTGCCTCAACGAAGATGGCAGCTTCAAGTGCATCTGCAAGCTGGGCTTCGTGCTGGCCCCCAACGGGCGCTACTGCGTGGGTGGGTACGGGGGGGGGGGGCGGAAGGGGGGGGGCGCTCCCGGCCGGAATGGGGCTGGCCCATCCGGTTGGACTCATAAAATCCTCAGACTCTTTCTTTCTTTCTTTCTTTCTTTCTTTTCTTTCTTTCTTTCTTTCTTCTTTTTTCTTTCCTCCCTCCCTCCTCCCTCCCTCCCTTCCTCCTTTCTTTTTTCCGCTTTTCTTCCTTCTTTTTTTTTTTTCTTTTTTCCTCTCTTTTCTTCTTTTCCTTCCCTCCCTCTTTCTTTTTTCGGGGGGCTTTTATTCTTCCTTTCTTTCTCTTTCCTTTTCCCTCCCTTTTTCTTCCTCCTTCTCTTCTTTCTTTCTTCTTTCTTTCTTTTTTCTTTCTTTTTCTCTTTCCTCCCTTCCTCCCTTTTTCTTCTTCCTTCCTTCCCTTCCTTCCTCTTCTTTCTTTTTTCTTTCTTTTCTTTTTCTCCCTCTTTTTTCCCCTTCCCTCCATTCTTTTTCTTTTCTTTCTTTCTTTTTCCTTTCCTTTTCTTCCTTCCTTTCTTCCTTCCTTCTTCTTTCTTCTCTTCCTTTTCTCCTTTTTTTCCTTCCTTCCTTCCTTCCTTCTTCCTTCCTTCCTCCCTTCCTTTCTTTTTCTAGTTTTCTTTTTTTTCTTCCCTCTTCTCTTCTCTTCTTTCCTTCCTTTCTCCTTTCCTTCTTTCTTTCCTCTTCCCCTCCTCCCTTTTCTTCTTCCTTCCCCCTTCCTTCTCTCTTTTCTTTCTTTCTTTTTCTTTCTTTTCTTCTTCTTTTCCTTTCTTTCTTTCCTATTTCCTTTCTTTCCTTTTTTCTCCACTAGTTCTTCTTTCTTTCTTTCCTTCTTCCTTCTTCCCTTCCTTTTTCTTCTTTCTTTTCCTCTCGTTCCTTTCCTTTCTTCCTCCTTTCCTTCCTTCCTTCCTCCTTCCTTCCTTCCTTCCTTCCTTTTTTTCTCTGGTTTCTTTTTTTTTAGTTTCTTCTTTCTTCTCTCTCCTTCTCTCCTTTCCTTTTTTCTTCTTTTTTCTTTCTTTCTTTCTTCTTTTTTCTTTCTTTCCTTTCCTTTCCTTCCCTTTTTTTCCTTCTTCCTCCCTTCCTCCCTTCCTTCCTTTCTTCTTCTTTCCTTTCCTTCTTCCTTCCTTCCTTCCTTTCTCTTCTTTCTCCCTCTTTTCCTTCCTTCCTCCCTTTTCTCCTTCCTTCCTTTTTTCTTTTCTCTAGTTCTTTTTTTCTTTTATTTTCCTCTCTTTTTCTTTCCTATCCTATTCCTCCCTCCTTTCTTCTTCTTTCTTTCTTTCTTTCTTCTTTCTTTCTTTCTTTCTTTCTTTCTCTCTTTCCTCCTTCCCTTTTTCTTCCTTCCTCCTCCCTTCCTCCCTTCCTTCCTCTCTTTTCTTTCTTTCTTTTTCTTTCTTTCTTTCCTTCTTTCTTCCTTCCTTCCTTCCTTTCTCTTTCTTCTTTCTTTCCTCCCTCCCTCCCTTTTCCTTTCTTCCTCCTTTTTCCTTCCTTCCTTCCTTTCTTTTCTCTAGTTTCTTTTTTTCTTTTATTCTTCTCTCTCTTTCTTTCTTTCCTACCCCTTCCCTCCCTTCTTTCTTTTCTTTCTTTCTTTCTTTCTTTCTTTCTTCTTTCCTCCCTCCCTCCCTTTTTCTTCCTTCCTCCCTTCCTCCCTCCTTCTCTCTTTCTTTTCTTTCTTTCTTTCTTTCTTTCTTTCTTTCTCTTTTCTCCCTCCCTCCCTCCCTTTTTCTTTCTTCCTCCCTTCCTTCCACCCTTCCTTCTTTCTTTCTTTCTTTCCTCCCTCTCTCCCTCCCTTTTTCTTTCTTCTTTTCTCTAGTTCTTTTTTCTTTCGTTCTTGTCTCTCCTTTTTCTATTCCATTCCTCCCCTCCTCCCTCCATTCTTTCTTTCTTTTCTTTCTTCCCTCCCTCCCTTTTCTTTCTTTCTTCCCTCCCTTTTCCTTCCTTTCTTTCTTTTCTCTACTTTCTTTTTTCTTTTGTTCTTCTCTCTCTTTCTCCTTTTCCTTATCCCCTTCCCTCCCTCCCTCCATTCTTTCTTTCTTTTTTCTTTCTTTCTTTCTTCTCTCTCTTCTCTTCTTTCCTTTCTCTTCCTTCCCTCCCCCCCCCTCTTTCTTTTTCTTTCTTTCACAAATGGGCTTTAACTTACAGAGGACATAATAACAGGGAAATAAGCAAGCAATCCCCCTGGAATTATGGCAAATGAAGCTGTCCTGCATGAGGCGAGGAGGATGTGTTGCTGCAGAACACATGAGCAGAAATAGGGTACAAGGGACAGGAAAGCAGATCTTTGCTAATCTTTACTATTTTATATTATTTGTAGAGATTTGCATACGCCTTGTTTCCCCACCTTGGCAACTTTAAGCATTGCTGGCTGGGGAATTCCGGGATTTGTTGCTCATGTCTTGAAGTGGTCAAGATTGAGAAGCACTGCATGCATACACTTCAAAGAATCCTGGTTATTGATAGAGAGAAAAAAACAAAATCAAAGTGCAACTATTGCCAAAAACTAATTAGCAAAATGAGGTCCTTCTGCCTCCAGCCCCTAAATACTCAGCAGAGAAGTAAGTTCTTCAACCCTCTTGAAGGCCAAGAATTGAGGACATCCTGTATCATAGTCCAGAGGTCCCCAACCTTTTGGGCACCAGGGATCGGTTCCGCGGAAAAAGGTTTTTTTCCGTGGGCTGGAGGGTTGCGTGATTTTGTGTGTTGCCTGCATCCCACGGATGGGGCTTTGCTTGTTTGTGGCAGTTGCTGGCATGCCGCGGATGGTACCGATCCATCGACCGGGGGTTGGAGACCCCTGTCCTAGGGGACAAAGGATTGGGGCCTCACTTAAGATGAGATGGAAACCTTCAGCAGATCTTCCTCTTGGAGGTTGCTTGAGTTGGGCTGAACGGTTGTCTCACAACCACATGGTCACTAGGGCTAAATTTGCTCCCCCCAATTGGTGTATGGGTGATGCATTTTTTAAAAAAAAAACAAGTTTTATTAATTTTCCATTTTTACAAAGTTTCAGGGATTAAGGGAGACATGGTGGTTGGGTAATACACAGTCCAATAACAAGCTTTTCCATACATATGTCAGTTTACATCATCAAAAATTTCCCTTCGTTATTATACCAGTTTGAGTGCCCAAACTGCCACCTAAAACCCACTTATGCATCATCGGGTGCCGGGTGGGCATGCCCCACTGGGTGGGCATGGCCCATTGGCTGGGCATGGCTGCGATGGTAACAGCAGACTGGGTGGGACTTAAAAGTCAATCAATCAATTCCAACTTTACAAGATTTTTTTTTTTCTCGCGAGAAGTTGAAATTGACTGATTGATTGAACCTTTTTTTGTGTACACGGCAGCGGAGGCCTAAAGCGAAAAGGTTTTATAAAACCCAGCTGAAGGCCTAGGACTGGGGCAAGGGTGCGCGTGCCCACAGGGAGCACTCTGAGTGCCGCCTCTGGCACCCGTGCCATAGGTTCGCCACCCACTGTTATAGTGATTTAACTTCTTTTGACCCATCTAGACTATAGTAGCCTCCAGATTCCAAGTCAAGTCTTCAACAGGTTTCCAGTCTGGTTTAGAGTAGCTATCTACAACCAGTGTGATCAATGTTCTGATGATATTTCTCTCCAAGCTGATGGATTATCTCCAGCAGCCACTTCAGGTAGACCTTAAATAGCGTAGAGGAGAGAATTCGGTTCTGTGTGGAACTCCTATTTTGGAGCAACTATAGTCACGATCCCTCCTTCCCACTCACACCACTATTCCAACATGGGTGAACATTGTTTTTTTATTTATTTTATTTATATCATTAATTTGTGGCAGCAGACCAAAAATCCTCGTCTCACTGATAAAACAATTTCAGTTAATTATACCGGGCAAATTTGCTGTGACTATCTGAACGATTTACAGGCAGTCCTCGACGTACGGCCATTGAGCCCAAAATTTCTGTCGCTAAGCGAGACAGTTGTTAAGTGAGCTTTGCCACAGTCGTTCAGTGAATCCCGGAAGTTGTTAAATTAGTCACATGGTTGTTCCGTGAATCTGGCTTCCCCGTGGACTTTCTTGTCAGAAAGTCACCAAAGGAGGAATCATGTGATCCCCCTGGGATGCTGCGACCGTCATAAATATGAGCCAGTTGCCAAGTGTTCGGATTCTGATCACATGATCATGGAGATGCTGCAATGGCTGTACGTGTAAAAAATGATCATAAATCACTTTTTCATTCGAACAGTCGCTAAACGAACTGCTGTAAATCTAGGCCAGGGGTAGGCCACCTTGGCTCTTTTATGACTTATGGACTTCAACTCCCAGAATTCCTGAGCCAGCCATGCTGAGGAGAAAGGAGAGGTTTCCAAGCTGAGCCATGCTGCTTAGGAATTCTGGGAGTTGAAGTCCGCGAGTCATGAGGGGGGCCATAGTTCCCCCATGCTGGCTCAGGAATTGTGGGAGTTGAAGTCCACAAGTCATAAAGCGGCCTAGGCCTAGGGCAGGGATAGGCAACCTTGGCTCTTTTATGACTCGTGGACTTCAACTTCTGGAATTCCTGAGCCAGCATGGGGGAACTATGGCCCCCTCATGACTCGTGGACTTCAACTCCCAGAATTCCTCAGCCAGCATGGCTCAGCTTGGACACCCCTCCCTTTCCCCTCAGCATAGCTGGCTCAGGAATTCTGGAGTTGAAGTCTATGAGTCATAAAGAGCCAAGGTTGCCTACTTCTGGCCTAGGCCTAGGCTGCTTCATGACTTGTGGACTTCAACTCCCAGAATTCCTGAGACAGTATGGCTGAGCCTTGGAAACCTCTCCCTTTCCCTCAGCATGGCTGCTCAGGAATTCTGGGAGTTGAAGTCCACGAGTCATAAAAGAGCCCAGGTTGCCTACCCCTGGTCTAGGACTGTCTGTACTGGCCACAAAGGAATTATACTGTTGCTATGTGACTTCCGAAACAGCAGTCTAAAACCTGTATTTCAGGCGTCACGCTTGGGAGGTCAGCTCCATGCTGCAGCTTCCTTTGCCCTCCAACGAAGGAAGGGAACAACACTTGCTAACTGCCGCTGTCTTTCCTACTGCAGACGTCGACGAGTGTGAGACGCCGGGAATTTGTATGAAGGCTGGTGTATCAACACCGAGGGCTCGTTTCGGTGCGAGTGCCTGGGAGGGCTGGCCATCGAGTGGACGGGGCGGGTCTGCGTGGATACCCACGTCCGCAGCACCGCTACGGTGGCATCAAGAAGGGCACTTGCGCCCGTCCCTTCCCGGGAGCCGTCACCAATCTGAGTGTTGCTGTGCCAATCCAGACCACGGATTCGGAGAGCCGTGCCAGCCTTGCCCTGCCAAAAACTCCGGTGAGTCCACTTCAGAGAAGGGATCGTTGGGGACGCCAGTTTTTGTTTCCCCTGAAGACGTCCGAGCTAAAGGCTCTCGTCTCCTCTGGATTTTCAAGCGGTTAAACTTCTCTGTGCACAGCAGAGTACGGGAGCTCTGAGGAGCCCGCAGCAGAACAGGCTAAATATTTTGGTGAAGGTTATCTTACACACAGTTGAGGTGTATATAAGAAAGAGGTGAGTCTTTCATTGCATCATGGCAGCATCTTCTTGACATAGTTTGGACCCTCCCCTCCATATTTGGGGCAGAGATGGGAGCTGCTGGGAATATTCCAGGCATGGGTTGTGAGATTAAGCTGCTAACATCAGAAGTTGTTGTTAGTTGCGAAGTCGTGTCCGACCCATCGTGACCCCATGGACAACGTTCCTCCAGGTCTTCCTGTCCTCTACCATCTTCTGGAGTCCATTTAAGCTCACACCTACTGCTTCCGTGATTCCATCCAGCCATCTCCTTCTCTGTCGTCCCCTTCTTCTCTTGCCCTCCATCTTTCCCAGCATCAGGCCTTCTCCAGGGAGTCCTTCCTTCTCATTAGGTGGCCAAAGTCCTTGAGTTTCCACTTCAGATCTGGCCTTCTAAAGAGCAGTCAGGGTTGATCTCCTCTAGGACTGACAGGTTTGGTCGCTTTGCAGTCCAGGGGACTCGCAGGAGTCTTCTCCAGCACCATAGTTCAAAGGCCTCAATTCTTTTGCGCTCAGCCTTTCTATGGTCCAACTTTCACAGCCACACATTGCCACTGGGAAAACCATGGCCTGGACTATACGCACTTTTGTTGGCAGGGTGTCTCTGCTTTTTTAACATCAGAAGTGGTGGAAGTCAACTCTGGGTGGAGAACAGGACATATTTATTCCCTTAATTCTTTGGAGAGAGGAAGAGATGTTAGGTCAGTGGTGGTGAACCTATGGCACGTGTGCCAGAGGCGGCACTTGGAGCCCTCTCTGTGGGCACACACACCGTCGTCCCAGCCTCGCCTCCTCCCATGGCCCCCACCTCACCAGCAGCCCCCCCTGGAGGAGAGTTGCCCCCGGGCGCGGCCCACGCGAAGCAGCAAGCCAAGGACAGCTGTGCAGCGGGGACAAGACTCTGCCCTTGCACCCCATGCACACAGATGATGCGCAGGGCACGGATGGAGGACGTGGCCATCATGGCGCTGCTGGGCTGCTGGGTGATCTGTGGGGGGCCATGGGGGTGGTGGGTGGCCCAGCGGGCAGGGCAGAGCAGAGATGGGGGCCGGTTTTGGGGCACTCGGTCCCTAAAGGTTCTCCATCACTATGTTAGGTGGAATAACTGATTCCTTAGCACTTTCTGTGTTGCCCACAAGCACCATGGATCGGGCTGGTCATTCCTACATATAAATGTCCTGCTCTCTTAGTGTCCTGTTTGGGATCTGGGGAGAGCAGTGTTTAAGAAAACCTTTTTTTTTCCTGAATAGAAGAAATTTGGCTGGGGAAAAAAGAGAATGACTGATTGCAATTGAGTTGTTTTTTTTTTTTTAAAAAAAATCAACTTTCTTTAGATCAGTGGTTTCTCAACCTTTTTAATGCCACGACCCCCAACCGGTCGTAAGTCGAAGACTACTCACCGGTCCTATAAGTCGAGGACTACTCAACTGGTGCAGCACCGTTTGCAGAATGGGACTTTTGGCGGGCTCAGCAGGGCAGAGACAGCCTGGACAATTCCTATTGGCTTTGGAAAGCCAATAGAATTAGACTCTATTCAAGAGAGTCTCTTCTATTGGCTTTCAAAAGCCAATAGAATAAAAGGGAGTAGCACAGCTAAGGAAAAGGGGGGAAAATGACAGACTGCATTGTTTGGCGACCCCCGTGAAATGGTCGTTCGACCCCAAATGGGGTCCCGGCCCACAGGTTGAGAACCGCTGCTTTAGATGGCCTGGGCAAGGTTACTTTTTTTTAACTTGGAATGACCAAGTGATCCATCTGCACGGTTGAAGTCCTTCCTGGAACAGCTGCATAGGGGAACAAGCCTCAGGGTGAGCTTGTCCATCTGGAGAGGCCATCTCAAGCCCACGGGGACGGGGGGGGAGGACAAATCAAGAGATCTCGCCACTGCAGAAGTGACCTGAGATAGCTCTCCACTGACCTTAAACAGACTGGCAAATGTCAGTCTGCCTATTTTGGTTTCTACATTGCTTGGCCAGGAGTCAGGCAGTGGCCCGGTGCCAAAGAATTGGTTCTTTGAGGATTCGGGATAATGAGCACACCAGGAAATCAGGAGATTTTTTTCAGCCTCATTAGTAATTTTAGCCGGCAGTTTTAAGCAGAAACAGAAGCGGATCAAGGAGAATATCTGTAGCTCAGGGTTAAAAAGTTGAGTTTGGCAGTTTTCTTGCAGAGGCTTCGTTACCCAACTATTTTTCGTGCTAGAAGGGAATGGGGTGGGTGGTGGTGGTGGTGGTGGTGGTAGAGGAGGAGTCCTTGGTGCTCCCTGAGCTTGCTTGTTTTCTTGCAGACGTTTCATGACCCAACTAAGTTACATCATCAGTGCTAGAAGGTGTGGAGTTTATGAGGAGGAGGAGGAGGAGGAGGAGGAGGAGAGGGAGAACTGTGGGGCCCTTGGTGATCTCTGAGCTGGGTAGTTTTCTTGCAGACATTTCATGACCCAACTAGGGAACACCATCAGTGCTAGAAGGGAGATAGGTTTAGAGGGAGGAGGAGGAGGAGGAGGAGGAGGAGGAGGAGGAGGAGGAGGAGGAGGAGGAAGGAGGAAGGGACTGTGGGGTCCTTGGTGATCTCTGAGCTTGGCTCTTTTCTTGCAGACATTTCATGACCCAACTAAGTAACATCTTCAGTGTGAGGGAGGGTGGGGTTTGTTTTCTGTTTATATATCAGTGAGTTGTCTTTTCACTCTTCTTGATTAGGTTGTTCTTTACGTGTTTTCTGAGTTCAGAGAGACTGCCAAATTCAGAGAGCACCAAGGACCCCACAATCCCCCTCCTCCTCTCCACAACCCCCCTCCCTTCTGGCACTGATGATGTATGTAGCTGGGTAATAAAAGGTCTGCAAGAAAACCACCAGACTCAGAAAGCACTGAGGATCCCACATCCTCCTCCTCCTCCGCAAACCCCACTCCCTACTGGCACTGATAAAGTTACCAAGTTGGGTCATGAAACGTCTGCAAGAAAACCACCAAGCTCAGAGAGCACCAAGGACCCCACAGTCATCTCCTCCTCCTCCTCCTCCTCCTCCTCCTCTCAACACACCCCCTTCTAGTCCTGATGGTGTTACATAGTTGGGTAACAAAAAGTCTGCAAGAAAACAATCAGGTTCGGCGAGCACCAAGGACTCCACAGTTCCACCCTGAACTACAAAGTGTTATGGTTCCGGCTAATGAAACACTTCAGAAAACTTCCAGGCATTGCTTTTCCTAAAAGTCATTTGTTATGTTACAAAATGTCTGCACGAAGGTATGCTAAGATCTAAAATTCCCACCCACCGAGCAGTATTTTGCTAGCATTTCCACTCCCTACTTTGCTGTCGTGATATATGTTCATCAATTAGCCTGAAGGGCAAAGGTTCCTTTCCTTTGTGTTTCCCGGGCTTTTCCCTCCTCCCTCCTCTGCTCTGCATTAACTCTGCATAGTTCTGCATATTTTGTCAAAGCAAGAATATACAGTATTTGCAGCGTTGACACAAAGATTTTATTGGAACTGTAAACTTCTAGAATTGTCTCATTGTAAAAATATGCCCTCGAAATTCAGCAATCTTCTACAGTGCTACTACATAACTTTCCCCACTGTGAAAAAATGTACGGGATCAATTTGTATGAACGCACACACATTGTAATTTGCACCTAATTATTTTTCACTAGTTAGGAAAATATTTGAGAAAGCTTCTCATTTTTTTTTTAAAAAAAAACACACTTCTGCGGAGGGCATGTTGCGCGTTAATGTTTGCAAGCAAGGAGGATATTTCACCTGCGATATTAACACGTTCAGTTTGTGCTAGATCCTCTCTTGATGTCGCTTTCCCAAATGACAAATGTTTGTTTGTTTTTTTCTCTCCCCTCCAGCTGAATTCCAAGCGTTGTGTAGCAGCGGGATAGGCATCACAGCGGATGGACGAGGCAAGTTCTCAATACTTATTATGGGTTTTCAGGCAGATTCTAGCGCAGTGGTTCTCAACCTGTGGGTCGGGACCCCATTTGGAATTGAACGACCATTTCACAGGGGTCGCCAAACAACGCAGTCCACCATTTTTTTCCCCTTTTCCTTAGCTGTGCTACTCCCTTTTATTCTATTGGCTTTTGAAAGCAAATAGAATAGACTCTCTTGAATAGAGTCTAATTCTATTGGCTTTCAAAAGCCAATAGGAATTGTCCAGGCTGTCTCTGCCCTGCTGAGCCTGCCAAAAGTCCCATTCTGCAAATGGTGGTGCACCAGTTGAGTAGTCCTCGACTTATGACCGGTTGAGTAGTCCTCGACTTATGACTGGTTGGGAGTCGCGGCATTAAAAAGGTTGAGAACCACTGTTCTAGCGGAATATTGGGGGGGGGAACCTTCTATTAATAAGCACAATTTAAGGCAGGGGTAGGCAACCTTGGCTCTTTTATGATTCGTGGGCTTCAACTCCCAGAATTCCTGAGCCAGGGAAAACTTCTAGTGGAGAGCTTTCATTAGATATCTCCAAATGGAAGCTGAACGACTAGTTGCCAGAGAGATACTTTAATATAGATTCGTGCCCTGGGCAGGGGGGGGGTTTGGACTAGATGACCTCAGGGGACCTCCCTTCCAATGGAAGGCTTCTAATCTTCCTACTATTTTAACCCCAAGGGGTATTTCGCTTTCATTCATTTCTCCAACTCTCTGATCCCGCGTTCTTTCCACCTCTGCATATTTTGACACTGAGTAGGATTATAACTTCCTGTCAGGAAAGTCGGAATGCGCAGCTTAGTCCTCAGATGACGATCATGACGGAGGGCCCCCCCATTTTTTTCCTGTGGCTAAGTGAGACATTTGCTAAACGGGTTTGCCCCCCCGATCTTGCGACCTTCCTTGCCTCGGTTGTTAAGTGAATCTCCGCAGTTCTTCAATGGCTAACAAGGTCGTTAAGTGGATCCCCATTGACTTTGCTAGTCAGGAGGACACGAGAGGGCCATTGTACCTTTTTTTTAAAAAAACAAGTTTTATTAATTTTTCAATTTTTACATCCAAGTGCTTAGGAAACAATGTGGTGATGGGGTAATCAATTATCCAGTAACAAAGTCATACATATATTATTATTATTATGGATCATCGCACAGTCAGCCAGATGTTCAGACTGGATTTGGCATTTTGTCTACCTATCGAGTCCTTACCCAGGACATGGGATAGGCAGATGTGGATGTTTGATGGTATTACAGGTATCGTTGCAGGATGGAAGCAGTTCCTAGCAAGGCCGCCTTTTGCAATTGACTAATAGCGAATTTGTCAATGCCAATGGTGTTCAAGTGGTGCTCCAGTTGTTTTGGGATTGCACCCAAGGAGCCTATGACTATTGGTACTACCCTTGTTTGCTTTTGCCACAGTCTTTCTATTTCGATTTGTAGGTCTTTGTATTTTGTTATCTTCTCCAGTTCTTTCTCTTCTATTTTGCTATCTCCAGGCACTGCCACATCCACTATCCAGACTTTTTTGTCTTCTTATCGACAATTGTTAAGTCTGGGGTGTTATGTTGCAGGTGCTTGTCTGTTTGAATTCTGAAGTCCCAGAGCAGTTTAATTTTATCATTTTCTATGACTTTCTCTATTTTATGATATGACTTTCTCTATTTTATGAGATTATTATTATTATTATTATTATTATTATTATTATTATTATTATTATTATTATTATATTTTGTTATCTTCTCCAGTTCTTTCTCTTCTATTCTGCTATCTCCAGGCACTGCCACGTCCACTATCCAGACTTTTTTGTCTTTCTTATCGACAATTGTTAAGTCTGGGGTGTTATGTTGCAGGTGCTTGTCTGGTTGAATTCTGAAGTCACAGAGCAGTTTAATTTTATCATTTTCTATGACTTTCTCTATTTTATGATCCCACCAGTTTTTGCTTACAGGCAAATGATATTTTTTGCAGATCTTCCAATGCACCATTGTTGTACTTTGTCATGCCGCTGCTTGTAATCAGTTTGTGCAATCTTCTTGCAACAGCTTACCAAGTGGTCCACTGTTTCTTCAGCTTCTTTGCATAGGCGGCACTTACTGTCTGTTGCTGTCTTCTCAATTTTGACTTTATATGCGTTTGTCCTTAAGGCTTGGTCTTGTGCAGCCAGAATTAGTCCATAGACGAGAAAGAACTGGAGACGATAACAAAATACAAAGACCTACAAATAGAAATAGAAAGACTGTGGCAAAAGCAAGCAAGGGTAGTACCAATAGTCATAGGCGCCTTGGGTGCAATCCCAAAACAACTGGAGCGCCACTTGAACATCATCGGCATTGATAAATTCGCTATTAGTCAATTGCAAAAGGCGGCCTAATTGGGAACTGCTTCCATCCTGCGACGATACCTGTAATACCATCAAACATCCACATCTGCCTATCCCAGGTCCTGGGTAAGGACTCGATAGGTAGACAAAATGCCAAATCCAGTCTGAACATCTAGCTGACTGTGCGATGATCAATCATCAATAATAATAATAATGTTGGAAGGAACCTTGGAGGTCATCAAGTCCAACCCCCTGCTCAGGCAGGTAACCCTATATCTCAGATTAACTCCTTAAAAGTTCCCTCTCTATTTCCCTTAATTAATATGACATATTCAAATTAATAGATTTCTAAATAGAGCTCAGTCAATCAATACATTTATCAATACCATTTTACTTATACAAATCCAAGTCCTATTTTTAAGCTTTACTTGATTCTAATTACCATATTCTAGTTTAGCCTTAAATAAGCATACTGTTTACACTTCGGGTAACCCTAATTTTCCTCATTTCATAACATAATAATTATGATATCTAAAATAAACATATTGTTCCAAAAGTTACATTCTTACTTTTCCCAAGTATATTCTATTTCTTGTCCTAATAGCTCCTCATTTACTGATACCATGTTACAACCCATTTCCATATTCTCATTCCATTACAAAGTGATTATCATATCTAAAATAGACATATTATTCCAAAAATTACATTCTTACTCTATTTCACATGTATATTCTATTTCATGTAATAGTAGTAAAGTTGGAAGGGACCTTGGAGGTCATCTAGTCCAAACCCTTGCTCACCTCATTTACTGATACAGTAACTTCCATTATCTCAAAACTTTTTCCATATTACAATTCCAAACTATAATCTAACAATTAGTTTTCATCTCTATACATTTTGATTATGTCTCGCCTTACGGCTGTAATAAACAGATTAGATTAGTTTTCATCTCCATTGTAAATCTAAATCCTAAATATTAAATCAATCAATGTCTCTAAAAAAAAAAAACCTTTTTAACCCATCAAGTGGAATTTTAAATCCCCTTTTTAAATCTGACTCTGGCTTTCTTTTTATGCCAAGCGGGTTTCCATAACAGAGCCTCTAGATCATCAGATAGGTCTCCCTTCATTCCGTTGTACCTTTGAACGGTCACTAAATGAACCATTGTAAGATGAGGATTAGCTGTATTTGGTTATTAGGCCTCTCTCCCTCAGGCCTCTGGCATTAGCGTTTCCGTGGCGGCTGGGGGATTCTGGGAGTTGAAGTCCAGACACCTTCAAGCTGTCAAGGCTGAGGAAAAAACAGAACAAAGTGGGGTGGGGGGAACATTGAGGAGAGGGGCTGAGGTTGCGATTCTCCGTCACAGATATTAATGAGTGCGCCTTGAATCCTGACATCTGCCTCAACGGCATGTGTGAAAACCTCCGAGGGAGCTATCGCTGCATTTGCAATCTGGGCTACGAATCGGACCCCACTGGGAAGAACTGCGTGGGTGAGTAAGAACGGAGCAGAGCTAAAACAGGTGGGTGCTGTCTGAGACCAGCACACTGAGGCTGGCCGTTCAGCAGAGGGCGGGTGGCGAGAATGTAAGGCTGGGCTGAAAACTGTGGACTTTGGAAAGAGTGCGGAGAAGAGCCCGAGCAGGGGGTTGGATTAGATGACTTACAAGATCCCTTCCAACTGTGTTATTCTACTCTACTCTACTCCACTCCACTTCACTCCACTCCATCCTTCTATTCTATTCTATTCTATTCTATTCTATTCTATTCTATTCTATTCTATTCTATTATTCTATTCTATTCTATTCTATTCTATTCTGTAATTCTATTCTTTTCTTTTCTATTCTACTCTGTAATTCTATTATTCCTATTCTATTCCATTCCATTCCATTCCGTTCCATTTATTCCATATTCTATTCTATTCTATTCTATTCTATTCTATTCTATTCTATTATTCTATTCTATTCTGTAATTCTATTCTTTTCTATTCTACTCTGTAATTCTGTGATTTCTATTCTATTCTATTCTATTCTATTCTGTATTTCTATTCTATTCTGTATTTCTATTCTATTCTATTCTATTCTGTAATTCTATTCTTTTCTTTTCTATTTTACTCTGTAATTCTATTATTCCTATTCTATACCATTCCATTCCATTCCATTTATTCCATATTTTCTTCTCTTCTCTTCTCTTCTATTCTATTTTATTCTATTCTATTATTCTATTCTATTCTATTCTGTAATTCTATTCTGTAATTCTATTCTTTTCTATTCTACTCTGTAATTCTATTATTTCTATTCTATTCTATTCTATTCTGTATTTCTATTCTATTCTGTATTTCTATTCTATTCTATTCTGTAATTCTATTCTTTTCTATTCTACTCTGTAATTCTATTATTCCTATCCTATTCCATTCCATTCCATTCCATTTATTCCATATTCTATTCTATTATTCTATTCTATTCTGTAATTCTATTCTGTAATTCTATTCTTTTCTATTCTACTCTGTAATTCTATTATTTCTATTCTATTCTATTCTATATTTCTATTCTATTCTGTATTACTATTCTATTCTATTCTGTAATTCTATTATTCCTATTCTATTCCATTCCATTCCATTTATCCCATATTCTATTCTATTCTATTCTATTCTATTCTACATTCTACTCTACTCTACTCTTCTCTAATCAAGAAGAACAGTGGCCAGAATTGGGTAGGGCCAGTCTAGAGAAAAGAAAGCCTAAGGGTGACATGATAGCAGTCTTCAAATATTTGAGGGGTTGTCACAAAGAAGAGGGGGGTCCACCTCTTCTCCAAAGCCCCTGCAGGCAGGACAAGAAGCAACAGATGGAAACTAATCAAGGAGAGAAGCAACCTAGAACTAAGGAGAAACTTCCTGACGGTGAGAACAATTAATTGGTGGAACAACCTGCCTCCAGAAGTTGCAGATTCTGCAGTACTGGACGTTTTGAAGCAAGGAACTGTTTGAAATGATACAGGGTTTCCTGTTCAAGCAGAGGGTTGGACTACAAGACCTTCAAGGTCGCTTCCAACTCTGTTACTCTGTGCAAGAGTGCCGAATATCTGTCGCTTGGGTGTAGGATGAGGGTGAAGAGCTTCAGATGTGGGTGTGTCAAGTGAGGGTCTTGTGGTGGGTCAGGTGTGATGAAAATTAGCTCTGTACCTTTGAGGGAGTGATGATGAGAACCGTAATTTTTCAGTCCCGAAATGGCCATTGCGGTAAAACAACCGAGAATCGCTCAGGTAAGTCAGAACACCCAGATAAGCAGGGATTTATACCAGACAAACAAACAGAAAACAATACCCTAATTGAGGAATTACCAGGGAAAGAAATAATCAAGCAGCAAACAGTATCCTAACAAGGAGAAAACAACACACACACACCCAACACTGGCAAGGCAACCTATTGTATATAAACAGGGAGCAAACCCTACCCTCACTAGCATGGATGCTGTAACCTAGTTGGGTAATGAAATGTCTGCAAACAAAGAGCCCAGCCCAGGGAGCATCAAGGACTTCAGCCTTGCAAAACGTGACCTTGAAGGTGAGTGATGATTATTAGCAGAATGGACATCGTGGGAAACTACGGTTTTCCATCTAATTCCCAATGGGAAGGATAGGAAGGCTGGAAGAGAGGAAAGTCAGAATTAAACCCCATTGTGTGTGTTTAGTCTACCCTATCCTATTAAGCTCCCTTGATTTTTTTTAAAAAGTGGCTAGTCCTTATGGCTCAAATGAGGATAGAGAAAAAAGGTCGCTCTCCCCCGTGCCTGCCAGCACATTTGTCAGCTGCTGTGTCTTACTTCTCTCTCCAGATGTTGACGAGTGCGCCATCAATCGCCTGCTGTGTGACAATGGCTTGTGCCGCAACACGCCTGGGAGCTATAGCTGCAGCTGCCCCAAGGGCTTTGTCTTCCGGACTGAGACAGACACGTGTGAAGGTAACTGTCTCTGTTTTCTCTTGGTCTGGAAGTGGGTACGCTGCAAATACCAAATATCAAGGAAGAAGCCTTGAAACCATGGCAGCGAAGGTGCATGGTTGAATCTAGTAGATCCCAAACAGCTTGTGGCCACAAAGCAAGAAATTGGGACAGATTCTTGCAAACTCTCCAGCTTTTAATTTCTTTTTGACGGACCTGAACGTTGGGTGCTATCTAACAAAATGAAATTCACCAGAGAAAAGTAAGGTTTTACACTTAGGCAAGAAAAACCAAATGCACAGGCATAGTATAGGGGGTACCTGGCTTAATAGCAGTAATTACAAAGGGATCTCGGAGTTCTAGTGGACAATCACTTAAATAGGAGCCAGCCGTGTGCTGCAGCTGCCAAAAAAGCCAACACAGTGCTAGGCTGCATTAACAGACGGAGAGAATCAAGATCACGTGAAGTGTTGATACCACTTTATAATGCCTTGGTAAGGCCACACCTGGAATACTGCATCCAGTTTTGGTCGCCATCATATAAAAAAAAGATGTTGAGACTCTGGAAAGAGTGCAGAGAAGAGCAACAACGATGATCAGGGGACTGGAGGCTAAAACATATAAGGAACGGTTGCTGGAATTGAGCATGTCTAGTTTAATGAACAGAAGGACCAGAGGCAGAGGTAGGATTCAAATATGTGAACAACCGGTTGTCTGTGTGGATGCTGCTTCGGGAAGTCCATTCTGGGCCTGGGCAACAAAAAATTAGCTACCGGTTCTGCCGAACTGGTGCAAACTGGCTGAATCCCACCACTGACCAGGGGGGACATGATAGCAGTCTTCCAGTATCTCAGGGGTTGCCCCAAAGGAGAGGGAGTCAAGCTATTCTCCAAAGCGCTTGAAGGCAGGACAAGAAGCAACGGGTGGAAACTAATCAAGGAGAGAAGCAACCTAGAACTAAGGAGAAACTTCCTGACAGTGAGAACAATTAACCAGTGGAACAACCTGCCTCCAGAAGTGGTGAATGCTCCAACACAGGAAGTTTTTAAGTACAGACTGGACAGCCATTTGTCCGAAATGGTGTAGGGTTTCCTGCCTGAGCAGGGGGTTGAACTAGAAGACCTCCAAGGTCCCTTCCAACTTTACTACTACTACTACTACTACTACTACTACTACTACTACTACTACTACTACTACTATTGATGGTGATTAAAGTCCTGGAGACTAAAACATATAAAGAACAGTTGCTGGAATTAATAGTAGTAGTAGTAGTAGTAGTAGTAGTAGTGGTAGTAGTGGTAGTAGTAGTAGTAAAGTTGGAAGGGACCTTGGAGGTCATCGAGTCCAACCCCCTGCTCAGGCAGGAAACCCTACACCATTTCGGACAAATGGCTGTCCAGTCTCTTCTTAAAAACTTCCAGTGTTGGAGCATTCACCATTTCTGGAGGCAGGTTGTTCCACTGGTTAATTGTTCTCACTGTCAGGAAGTTTCTCCTTAGTTCCAGGTTGCTTCTCTCCTTGATGAGTTTCCATCCGTTGCTTCTTATCCTGCCTTCAGGCACTCTGGAGAATAGCTTGACTCCCTCTTCTTTGGAGCAGCCCCTGAGATATTGGAACACTGCTATCATGTCCCCCCTTGTCCTTCTCTTCATTAAACTAGACATACCCAATTGATTATGTCTAGTTTAATCAAAAGAAGGAGGGGGTGACATGATAGTAGTCTTCCAATATTTGAAGGGCTGCCACAAAGAATGAGGGAATCAGCCTATTCTCTGAAGCATCAAAGGGCAGGACAAGAAACGGATGGAAACTGATCAAAGAGAGAAGCAACCTGGAATTAAGCAGACATTTCCTGACAGTGAGAATAATTAACCAGTGGAACAGCTTGCCTGAAGCAGCTGGAGGTTTTTAAGAAGAGGTTGGACTTCAGACATTTGTCTGAAATGGGATAAGGTCTCCTGCTCGAAAAGGGGGTTGAACTAGATGACCTCTAAGGTCCCTTCCAACTCTGTTATTCTATTAATTTTCCCCAAATCAAGGATGTCCAAATGGTCAGGCGACGGAAGAAAAAGTCAAGATGTTGGCTGCTATGGCCTCATTAAAGCTCCAGGTGTCTTTCACATCGTGTTGCCATGAGGGGCTTTATTCAGACAGCTGTGGCGACCATCTTGACTTTTTCCAACACAAACAAATACACACCTTGCAACCTGCAGCACAAATACCCTGTCACCTTCCCTGCCTGTATGTTGCACCCTTTTCCTTCTGTCTCCTAGATATTAACGAGTGTGCCTCCAGCCCCTGCGTCAACGGGATCTGCTGGAACAACGCTGGCTCCTTTGCCTGCGAGTGCTCGCCTGGAAGCAAACTGGATCCCAGCGGCACCATTTGTGTTGGTAAGGAGCTGCCCTAACCAGTAATGGTCATAGGGCTGGGCTTTAGAGCCAGGGTCTGGGGTCCTGGACTCTGGATGTGCGTGCAAAGGAGGGCGTTAAGGTCTTGCCTCAGCTATCTACTCAGGAAAGCATGACTCTTGAAACCAACGTTATTTCAAAAGAACTTTTACTGAAAGAAAGTGATTGCAAGGACGTCAGGCAGAATCTGAAGTTCCCGCGCAAACTGTTAAGCTAAATTCCCCAATCTGCAAACCCCACCCTGATGCCCCAGTCCGTCAGGAGCCAATCTGTTGGCGCAAAGGTGTTATGAGAACTCCGAGGCCAGTCCAGATGGCCCACCTCCCACCTCCCAAATTCCCATACAGATACATCAAAGCGAAGCAGCAAATTCTCTACTCCCCATACTACATCCCCCCCTTCTTTTGGAATGGCAGCGTTCCGACAGGGACCTGACAGAGGGTGCCAGGGAACGATCACCCCATTTAATGGAATATGTGGATGACGTATTGAGGAAGGAAGGGAAGAGAAGCTGGCTAGGCAACCATTAGAGAAGAGAGGCAGGAGGCCTCAGGTCGGGTGAAGAAACTTAAGAAGGACCCAACCTAATGGATCAGGCGGTTAAAAGTGACGGCGGGAAATTTGTCCTTTCAGACTTGCAAGATTCTGTTATTGTAGCTGTTAAGATGTTTAATTTAGTAGCTGGAACAGTAAAAGTGTGCAGTGGGCCAGAAGACACAATTGTAGTTGATTGGTAGGACTCATGCATGAGGTAATCTACACTGAGATTGGTTGTTATAAGTATAAAGGGGGAGTTCCCCTTTTTTCCCGCCTTTTTCTTCTGTGTGCTCTGTATACTTTTTGATTTACCTCATGTTGTTCCTATGTTCCTGACTATCTTGTCTGCTCATGCATGAGGCAACCTTGTCATGATTCCGACAGATGAAACTCTTCAAAAGAACTTTGAGGCATTGTTTACCTTAAAGAATCTTTATTTGGAATAGCATAATATCAGCACTGCATAATCGAAGCCAAAAGCTGAATTCCCCTCCCCTGAACACATAGTATCAAAGCACAGTTCCTTCCTTCAATTAACAGTCATAAATCACATTCCCCAATTAGCTTGAAGGCAGCCGCCAATTCCTTACCAGCTCGGGTTACAATAACCTTGTTTCTCACGCTAGGTTTAGTGTTGTTATGTCTAGCTGGACTCTCGTTCACATTCCCCCCTCCCAGCATCATCTAACTCTAAAAGCAAAAAGTAAAAGATGGCTACATTTCCATCTGTTGTCAATGCAAAAACATCCGATGTTAGCAGTGTTGACAATCTACGCTGTGACTGATTGCTGTGGGTGTAAAGGGGGAATTTCCCTTTTTTCCCCATTTTTTTTCTTCTCTGTGTTCTTTATACTTTTTTTATTTACCTCATGGTGTTCCTGTGTTCCTGATTATCTTGTCTGCTTCTGCATGAAGCAATCAATGCTATAATTGGTTGCTGGGTATAAAGGGGGAGTTTCCCCTTTTTTCCCGCCTTTTTCTTTTGTGTGCTCTGCATGCTGTTTAGATTTACCTCATGACGTTCCTGTGTTCCTGACTATCTTGTCTGCTCCTGCATGAGGCCATCTACACTGTGATAGGTTGCTGTGGGTGTAAAGGGGGAGCTTCCCTTTTTTTTCTGCCTTTTTCTTCTGTGTGCCGTGAATGCTGTTCTGTGATTTACCTCATGATGTTCCTCATAATGATGTAGTGATGTGCCTGACTATCTTATTTACTGTAAATCAGTGGTTCTCAACCTGTGGGTCGGGACCCCGTTTGGAGTCGAACGACCATTTCACGGGGGTCGCCAAACAACGCAGTCCGCCATTTTTCTCCCCTTTTCCTTAGCTGTGCTACTCCTTTTTATTCTATTGGCTTTTGAAAGCCAATAGAATAGACTCTCTTGAATAGAGCCTAATTCTATTGGCTTTCCAAAGCCAATAGGAATTGTCCAGGCTGTCTCTGCCCTGCTGAGCCCGCCAAAAGTCCCGTTCTGCCAACGGTGCTGCACCCGTTGAGTAGTCCTCGACTTACGACCAGTTTGGGGGGGTCGCGGCATTAAAAAGGTTGAGAACCACTGCTGTAAATATAGCTGTAAAATATATTTATTTATATAAACTTGTAAGTTCGTATCAGCACCCAGATTGTTGGGGGCAATGTAAATATATATATATATACACATTGCTTACTGGTGTACACCGCTTAGAGAGTGCTTGCACTTAAAGCGGTATATAAGTCTCATAAATAAATAAATAAATAAATAAATAAATAAATAAGCATCTCTGACTTCAGTTCGGACACCTGCTGCGCAATCCCCTTACAATATCTTTACTGTAAAATGGAATTATCTTGTTTGGTTGTGCAAGACGGTGGGCTGGATGAACTGTTTCTCGCCAGCAAGTGGGAACCAAGGTGTACTTTTCTAACACCTGGCCACGTGCAATGATGCCTCTTTGCTGCAGACCCCACCCCCTCCAACCCATCTCTCTGCTTTCACGCCCCAGACAGCATGAAGGGCACCTGTTGGTTCAACATCCAAGAAGGACGCTGTGAAGTGAACATCAACGGGGCTACCTTGAAGTCCGAATGCTGCGCCACGTTGGGGGCTGCCTGGGGCAGCCCCTGTGAACGCTGTGAGATCGGTAAAGTGAGATTGGTAAAGGGACTCCGATCCATGGGGTGCCTTCCTTTGGGTCTCCCAACAAGCCACCATGCCACAAGGCTTTATCCTTTGTCTCTCTTCGGTTCCAGATGCCGCCTGTCCACGAGGTTACGCCAGGAGGAAGGGTGTCTCTTGTGAAGGTAGCTTCCATCTCTGGTTGGTGAGCCCTGCCTTGTCTCTCGAGGGGCTGGGTATGGCGCTCCCCAACCTCCAAAAAAGAGGAATTGGTTGTCTCTGAGAGATTCGGGAGGAAGGATGTGGAGACGCTCGGAGACAACCTGCTGTGGAACCTGGCAGAAAGCTCCTTCACCACCGGTGAACGGTCAAAGAACATCCCAACCAGGTTCTTCTCAAGTTGGACTGCTCAAGCGTGGACAGGACCTCTGCTCAGTTCTGCTCAGATGGGAGATTTCCCAGCAGTCTGGATGGTGCCCTTCCAGAAGAACGCTAGGGAGGTCTTCTAGGGCTGCCCCGGCCGTGGCCGCCAGCAGGAGCTTCTGTCCTCCAACCAGTGTTTCTCTCTGCCCCACCAGATGTGAACGAGTGCGACGTCTTCCCGGGGGTCTGCCCCAACGGCCACTGCGTGAACACGGCAGGGTCCTTCCGATGCGAATGTCCAGAGGGCTTGACCTTGGATGGTTCTGGCCGGACCTGCGTGGGTGAGGACCGGGTGATATGACTCATCTAGCCGCCTTCTTCTCTTGGGGAGAGTTCAAACTGAAGGAAGAAAGGAAATGAAGGAAGGGGAAGAGGGAGGATAAAAAGAGAAGGAAGGAAAGAAGGAAGGAGGGAGGGAAGGAAAGGAAGGAAGGAAGGAAGGAAAGAAAGAAGGAAAGAAGGAAGGAAAGAAGGGAGAGGGAAAGAAGGAAAGAAGAAAGAAAGGAAGGCGATAAGGGAGAGGGAAGGAAGGAAGGAAGGAAGGAAGGAAGGAAGGAAGGAAGGAAGGAAAAAAGTAATGAGGCAAGGGAAAAGGAGATGGGAGGGGAGGGGAGGAGAGACAGGAAGGAAGGAAGGAAGGAAGGAAGGAAGGAAGGAAGGAAGGAAGGAAGGAAGGAAGGAAAAAAAGGAAGGAAGGAAGGAAGGAAGGAAGGAAGGAAGGAAGAGGCAAGGGAATAGGAGAGCAGAGGGGAGGGGAGGATAGACAGGAAGGAAGGAAGGAAGGAAGGAAGGAAGGAAGGAAGGAAGGAAGGAAGGAAGGAAGGAAGGAAGGAAACAGCAATGAGTGAGGAGGCAAGGGAAAAGGAGATGGGGAGGAGAGAAGAGAGACAGAGGAAGGAAGGAAGGAAGGAAGGAAGGAAGGAAGGAAGGAAGGAAGGAAGGAAGGAAGGAGGGAAAAGAAAAAGAAAGAAGGCGAGAGAGAAGGAAGAAAGGGAAGGAAGGAAGGAAAAAGCAATGAGTGAGGAGGCAAGGGAAAAGGAAAACGGGGAGGAGAGGAGACAGAGAAAGGAAGGAAGGAAGAAAAAGAAAGAAAGGAAGGAAGGAAGAAGGAAAGAAGGAAGGAAGGAAGGGAGAATCCCCGCTCTCTGCTTTTTCACTAAATCCTCACCCCAGCTTTCTGACTTCTCCATTCCTTCTCGCTTCTCCCCCATCCAGACGTGCGGCTGGAGCAGTGTTACATGAAGTGGGCCGAGGACGAATGCACCGTGGCGCTGCCAGGGAAATACCGCCTTGACCTTTGCTGCTGCTCCGTTGGCGCGGCCTGGGGCAAGGACTGTGAAGAATGCCCCAAGCCCGGCTCGGCTGAATTCAAAGCCATCTGTCCGCGGGGACCTGGCTTTGCCAACAGGGGAGACATCTTATCCCGCCGGCCCTTTTACAAAGGTGTGAAGAGAGTTTGCGGACGGGCGATTGCGAACACCCACCAGCGGGGAAGTCAAGGAGGGCTGAGAATCCCCGGAAGGCTTAGCACAGGGGTCAGCCTTAAGTGGGGAGTAAGGCAAAGAGTGGGGATCCCCCTTAAACCACTGCTTGGGGGAGGGGCGGCAATAGAGGTTTGTGCGTCGCAGAAGCAGATTTGCATGCTGACAGTGCTGTGCTATTGGCCGAGAACCTGAACAATTTGCAGCGAATGTTTGATGGAATGTATCATGCAATGAAGATCAAGTGTAATGAGTTTCTCGAAGATTGGGGATGCCCTCTTAAACCACCAAAGCACAAGGTTATAAGGCAGGGACGGCGAACTTTTTAGAGACCGAGTGCCCAAACTGCAACCCACTTACGCATCCTCGGGTGCCGGGTGGGCGTGGCCCACTGGGTGGGCGTGGCTGCGGTGGTAAGGGCAGCCTGGGTGGGGCTAAAAAGTTCAATCAATCCATTCCAACTTGGCAAAATCTTTTTTTTTCCTGCGAGAAATTGAAATTGACCGATTGATTGAACCTTTTTTCTTTTTTGCAAACGGCGGCGGAGGCCTCAAGCAAAAAGGTTTTATAAAACCCAGCTGAAGGCCCAGGACTGGGACGACGGCGCGCGTGCCCACAGAGAGGGCTCTGAGTGCCGCCTCTGGCACCCGTGCCACGGGTTCGCCACCACTGTTGTAAGGGATATTTGGAGTGGGGGAGAGGGAAACGGGACAATGCAAGTGTGTTGGTTGAGGGAACAGATTCATTTTGTATGCTGGCAATGCTGTGCTGCTGGCCGAGAACCTGAATAATTTGCAGCGAATGTTTGATTGAATGTCTCACGCCACGAAGATCAAGTGTAGTGAGCTTCTCAAAGCCTGGGAAATGGGAGGTCCGTTCTCTGGCGTTGAGTTTCTCCTCTGCAACACCGAAGCGTCTTTATCCTGGACAGAACGTCTCATTTTCCATGGTTCTGTTACAGTATGGCAGTGTTTCCCAAACTTGACCATTTTAAGGCATGTGGACTTCAACTCCCAGAATTCCACAGCCAGCATTGCTGGCTGTGGAATTCTGGGAGTTGAAGTCCACATGCCTTAAAATGGTCAAGTTTGGGAAACACTGCAGTATGGATATCCCTCCTCAAGCATTTGTATCTCCTCTTCCAATAAGGACAGGAGCGTGCACTTCCAACCGGTGTAGTTTGAGTGTCTGTGGAGCTTCTCCGTCACCCGGGTCCTTAAAGGTGTTTTTTTCAAGAGACAACTGGGGGTTTTTTTTGTTTTTCTTTGAAGACGTTTCACTTCCCATCCAAGAAGCTTCTTCAGTTCGGACTGAATGGTGGAGAATGGAAGAATTTATATTCCTTTCAGTCATCTGGACATTAGTACTCTCTCTGAGAGTCATTGAGGCCACCTGGAGATTTATCTGTGCCCTCAAAAGTGTGGAACATTTTTGGGAAATTTTGAAAGGACAGTGTTGTAAACAGGAGATAGGTGGTGTCATATCCCTCCCCCTCTGTTGAGACAGGGCTGGTCAGTCTTAATGTAGATGTTCCTTCCTTCCTTCCTTCCTTCCTTCCTTCCTTCCTTCCTTCCTTCCTTCCTTTCTTCCTTCCATCCTTCCTTTCTTCCTTCCTTCCTTCCTTCCTTCCTTCCATCCTTCCTTCCTCCCATCTTCCTTTCTTCCTTCCTTCCTTCCTTCCATCCTTCCTTCCTTTCTTCCTTCCATCCTTCCTTTCTTCCTTCCTTCCTTCCATCCTTCCTTCCTTTCTTCCTTCCATCCTTCCTTCCTTCCTTCCTTCCATCCTTCCTTCCTTCCTTCCTTCCATCCTTCCTTCCTTCCTTCCTTCCTTCCATCCTTAATTCCTTCCTTCCTTCCTCCCATCCTTCCTTCCTTCCATCCTTCCTTCCATCCTTCCTTCCTTCCATCCTTCCTTCCTTCCTTCCTTCCATCCTTCCTTCCTTCCTTCCTTCCATCCTTCCTTCCTTCCATCCTTTCTTCCTTCCTTCCATCCTTCCTTCCTTCCATCCTTCCTTCCTTCCTTCCTTCACCCCTCTTTCAAACCAGCCATCCTACCTGTCCATCATCCCGTCAGCTCTGACGGGATGGTGGAGAAATGGAAGGATTTATACTCCTTGCAGGCAGCTGGTCATTTGCCTTCCTTTAGAGAGGCGTTGAAGCTACTTGGAGATTTATGTGTGTCATCATGGGTCTTATTATTCTTTGAAGACCTTTCGCTTCTCATCCCAGAAGCTTCTTCAGCTCTGACGGGATGGTGGGGAAGGGTTTATACTCCTTTCAGAGAGCCGGTCATTTGCATCCTTTTAGAGGGTCGTTGAGGCCACCTGGAGGTTTATCTGTGTCCTCAGGGTCAGCTGAGGGATGCAAATGGATGTGGAGCCTTTTCTTTGAAGATGTTTCACTTCTGCTCTGACGGGATGGCGGGGAAGGGAAGGATTTATACTCCTTGCAGACAGCTGGTCGTTTGTGTTCTTTCGGAGAGCTGTTGAGGCCACTTGGAGCAGGGGAGGGGGAGGGAATACGACACCATCTATCTCCAGTCCACAAAACAGTCCTCTCAGCAGTTCCAAGAAGGCTCCACGCCCATTTGCACCACTCAGCTGACCCTGAGAACACAGAGATAAACCTCCAAGTGGCCTCAACGACTCTATAAAAGGAGGCAAATGACCAGCGGTCTGCCAGGAGTATCAATCCTTCCCTTCCCCACCGTCCAATCAGAGCTGAAGAAGCTTCTTCAAAGCAAAACAAGGAAGTCCAGTGGCCTCGTGAAAAAAGCACCTTTGGGACCACCGTGACCGGGACGACGGAGAATCTCCATGGACCGTTGGCTTCCTTATACAATTCTTGAAACTGCCTCTGCTTGATCGGTAGCATATAGGATACCCCCTAGTTGCCAACCCTTGGCCAATGGCCAATTCCTCCAAAGAATCTGAAAGGAGGCGGGTTTTTTTCCCGGCCCGGTAAAGTTCATAAATGGACCTGGAAAGAAATGGGCTTTTCTGTAGCTCAGGAACGAAAGAACGAGGCTCCCGACAGGGCGAAGGGGCTGCCCTGGGGCTGCTCAAGGAATTGGGGGGGGGGGTTTTGGCATTGTGGGAGGCGATACGCAGCCGTGCTCTTTCTGCCTTCCCCAGATGTGAACGAATGCAAGATGTTCTCTGGTCTGTGCACCCACGGCACCTGTCGCAACACCATCGGGAGTTTCCGGTGTCTCTGCGGCAGCGGCTTTGCTCTGGACGCCGAGGAGAGAAACTGCACAGGTGAGCCCAGGGGCCAAAAACCTCTGCTCGCTCCTCTGAGGTCAGTCGGTTGATTCGCCCCCGGAATTCCTGCTTCTGGCTTTGCCGGTGAAATTCCTTCCTTCCTTCCTTCCTTCCTTCCTTCCTTCCTTCCTTCCTTCCTTCCTTCCTTCCTTCCTTCCTTCCTTCTCTCTTTCTCCTTTCCTTCCTAATTCCCACTTCTTCCTTCCTTCATCTCTTCCCTTCTTTCCTTCCTTTCTTCATTCCACCCCTCCTTCCTCTTTCCTTCCATCTTCGTTCCACCCTCCCTCCCTTTCTTCTTTCCTTTCCTTCCTTCCTCTCTTTCTCCTTCCTCCCCCCTTCTTCTTTTCTTCATTTCTTTCCTTATTCCCTCCCTCCCATCCTTCTTTTCTTCTTTCCACTCTTCCTTCCTATGTTCTTCCGTCTTCTTTCCACCCTTCCTTCTTTCCTTCCTTCCTTCCTCTCTTTCTCCTTCCTCCCTCCCTTCTTCTTTTCTTCATTTCTTTCCTTATTCCCTCCCTCCCTCCCATCCTTCTTTCCTTCTTTCCACCCTTCCTTCCTATGTCCTTCCCTCTTCTTTCCACCCTCCCTCCCTTCCTTCTTCCCTCCCTTCTACCCTTCCTTCCTTCCTTCCTTCCTTCCTTCTCTCTTTCTCCTTTCCTTCCTAATTCCCACTTCTTCCTTCCTTCATCTCTTCCCTTATTTCCTTCCTCCCTCCCTCCCATCCTTCTTTCCTTCCTTCATTCCACCCTTCCTTCCTCTTTCCTTCCTTCTTTCCACCCTCCCTCCCTTCCTTCTTTCCTTCCTCTCTTTCTCCTTCCTCCCTCCCTTCTTCTTTTCTTCATTTCTTTCCTTATTTCCTCCCTCCCTCCCATCCTTCTTTCCTTCCTTCCTTCTTTCCACCCTTCCTTCCTATCTCCTTCCTTCCTTCTTTCCACCCTCCCTCCCTTCCTTCTTCCCTCCCTTCTACCCTTCCTTCCTCTCTTGTCTTATTTCCTTTCTTCGTCCCTCCCACCTTTCCTTCCTTCTTTCCACCCTTCTTTCCTCTGTCTCTCCCTCCCTCCCTTCTCTCCTTCCTTCATTCTTCCCTCCCTTCTACGCTTCCTTCTTTCTACCCTTCCTTCCTTCTTTCCTTCCTTCCTTGCTCTCTTTCCTTCCTCCCTCCCTCCCATTTTTCTTTCCTTCCTTCTTTCCACCCTTCTTTCCTCTGTCTCTCCCTCCCTCCCTCTATTCCTTTTCTCCTTCCTTCCTTCTTCCCTCCCTCCCTCCCTCCCTTCTTTCCATCCTTCCTTCCTTTCCTCCCTCCCTCCTCTTTTCTGTCCGTCTGTCCCTGGCCAATGCCAAACCATTCTAGGTGATAAAGAATCTTTATTTCAACTAAGTATGTTCAGATGCTCGACCTTTTCCATTTCCAGGCTGCCGGTTTTCCTTTTCAACCGTCCTGCTGTGTAAAAAAGCCGGATCGGAATAATTTGATTTTTTAAAATAATAATAATAATAATGCATTTCCTCACTCAGAGTTGGTCTCCAAATGCACTTTATTTCCAAGTATACGTTGCCCAAGTGAGCTTTTCCTCATTAAAATGCACATTTTATAGCGACTTTTATAGCCATTTTTTTCTCTTTTCCTGAACGAAAAACTGTTTTGGTCCATTCAGAAAAGGGCCCCAAACTGCCAACTCAGAAATCCACCCATTAGGAGAAATGCAGAGCAATCGAACCCAATTTGTAAAGACTGTAAATCAATAATAATAATAATAGAGTTGGAAGGGACCTTGGAGGTCGTCTAGTCCAGGGCTTTTCAACCTTTTCACCCACTGTACCACTTTTAGGATAGGGCAACATCCGAGGACCACCAGGCGCCTAGCAAGGGGTTAAAAACTTGATGATCCAAAAAAAAGGGGGGGAAAGTGATAAAGTACAGGTAGTCCTCGACTTACAACAGTCCGCTTAGTGACTGTTCGAAGTTACAATGGCACTGAAAAAAGGGCCCCCCAAGCCACAGCCGAGCAAGACACCTGCCTGCCCACCCAGTGGCGCACTTCCTCTTGTCTGAGGTTTTCATTGTTGTGAGCGTTTCTGTTGAGGATTAGCAGCGGGGGTGGGGTGGGGGGGTGTTTGGTTTTTATTTCCCCCCCCCCCGTCTGCTGGGTGGTTGCAGCAGGTTTTGGTCACTTCACCTGACCCTGGGACACTGGGACCGTCATAAATATGAAGCAGTTGCCAAGCCTCTGAATGTAAATCACAAGACCCTGGAGAGGCTGCAACATTCCAGCTGATTGGCGCTTCTTCTGGGCTCAGCAGAAGCCCCAGGATCAGTGCTGAGCTCCAGCTGGAGCCTAGTGCTGATCCTGGCACTTCCGCTGAGCCCTGACAGCCCTGCACCTCCAGCTGTCTCTCGCTCAGGCTTGTGCGGTGCTACCACCGGTTCAGCTCATTCTCCTCCCCCACTACCCCTTTTGTAGGATGGTCGCGTATCACCTGCCAGGTGCCAATGTACCACAGGGGGTAGCCGTACCACTGGTTGAAAAGCCCTGGTCTAGTCCAACCCCCTGCTGAGGCAGGAAATTCTATATCATTTCTTGGTTTGTTGATCATTTGTTCACAGGGGACGAGCAAATCTCTTTAAATTTCTCAACCATGGCAGATTTAAAAGGCGTGGACGTCAACTCCCAGAATTCCCCAGCCAGCACAGCTGGCTGGGGAATTCTGGGAATTGAACTCCGCCCATCTTGAAGTTGTCAAGGTTGAGAAACATAACTGTAGACCATAACTCTAGGAATTTCCAGGCAGGCATCCATTGGTCTGAAATGATAGTAAAATCTGGGGGATAGACTAGAAGACCTTCAAGGTCCCTTCCCACCTTCTGATTCTACATTCTGATGTGACGCTAAGATGGATGCCAGATGAATTTTCTCAGAGAGCAAATTGCCACCGATCCACCCGTGTAGATCAGACCTGTGAGTTGGCTGCCACGGGAGCGCCCGGGAATGCTGGTGGTCCAGATGGCGGGCGCCATTTTGCTCTTCCTGTACAAGAGGTGGGGCTTCATTTGGGATGCCACACCCACCCGCTGTCTGATTGGAGCCACCCCCGGATATCCTTGTGCTGGAATGCCTTCTGGGAAACGGATGCCAGCCATGACTGGAGAACAGGATGCCTCTGTGTTGCCCCACAACCCCGGAAGACCCACCATTCTCCTGGCAGTTGGCCAACATTGCCCTTATGGTGGGACGTCCGTCCTATTTGAGGGTGGGCTTCTCTATATTCTCGTGGGCCACCAGGATCTCAGCCGAATCTCAACCAGATCCTGGGAAACTCTCCCAGGGCCTCTGGAAACCCACCAGATCCATCCAGGGAAAGTGATCTGATCAGATCTCCATTGCCAACTCAAAGGATCTGCCCAGGAGAAGGAACCGCGTTCAACGTTTTGCCCTTTTTGGTCCTTTCATGTCTGCTCTGGGACCAAGACCAGTTCTGGTGTCCTGGACCTATATAACAGGTGTGTCGGGACCGACGTAACGTGGATCAGGTCCGTGGCTGTCATGGTGGCCGTGAACAGGAGATACCCCAGACTTCTGGAGCTGAAGGTCCTGTCACGTCTGCTCCATGACCAAGGCCAGTTCTAGTGTTCTAGACCACACATGTGTGTCAGGACCTACATAATGTGGATCAGGTCCATGGTGGCCGTGAACAGGAGATATCCCAGACTTCTGGAGCTGAAGGTCCTGTCACGTCTGCTCCATGACCAAGGCCAGTTCTAGTGTTCTAGACCACACATGTGTGTCAGGACCTACATAATGTGGATCAGGTCCATGGCTGTCCCGGTGGCCGTGAACAGGAGATACCCCAGACTTCTGGAGCTGAAGGTCCTGTCACGTCTGCTCCATGACCAAGGCCAGTTCTAGTGTTCTAGACCACACATGTGTGTCAGGACCTACATAATGTGGATCAGGTCCATGGCTGTCCCGGTGGCCGTGAACCAAGGCCAGTTCTAGTGTTCTAGACCACACATGTGTGTCAGGACCTTCTCCATGGAGCTGAAGGTCCTGTCACGTCTGCTCCATGACCAAGGCCAGTTCTAGTGTTCTAGACCACACATGTGTGTCAGGACCTACATAATGTGGATCAGGTCCATGGCTGTCCCGGTGGCCGTGAACAGGAGATATCCCAGACTTCTGGAGCTGAAGGTCCTGTCACGTCTGCTCCATGACCAAGGCCAGTTCTAGTGTTCTAGACCACACATGTGTGTCAGGACCTACATAATGTGGATCAGGTCCATGGCTGTCATGGTGGCCGTGAACAGGAGATACCCCAGACTTCTGGAGCTGAAGATCCTGTCACGTCTGCTCCATGACCAAGGCCAGTTCTAGTGTTCTAGACCACACGTGTGTGTCAGGACCTACATAACGTGGATCAGGTCCATGGCTGTCACAGTGGCCGTGAACAGGAGATACCCCAGACTTCTGGAGCTGAAGTTCTCCCCACGTGACCCATGTGGGCCACCGTGTCGAGCAGCCTCTGGAGGTGCACCCCAACCTCCCAAGGAATCTGGGACCCTCACTGTCTCCCAAGGAAGCTCCTGTTGGGCCCTGCCTTGACCCTCCTCCTCCTCTTCCCCACCCCCACCCCAGATATAGACGAGTGCCGGATCTCCCCAGACCTGTGTGGCCACGGCGCCTGCGTCAACACGCCCGGCGGTTTTGAGTGCGAATGCTTCGAAGGCTACGAGAGCGGCTTTATGATGATGAAGAACTGCATGGGTAAGGACGACGGGGTGGGGGGCAAATGGGTTGGGGGGGCTGCAAATATGCTTGCTTTGCTTCTGCGGCAAGGAAGGTCATAGAGTGCAGCCAAAACCACTTAACGACTATCTCTCTTAACGATGGAAGTTTTAGATAAGACAACCTTTATTGTTAGATAAGAGTCTAAACCTTTGGTTTGAGTTCTGGTCGTAAGTGGCTGACTGACCTTTTTATTCTTTTTTTTTTTGCTTTCTCCATTTCCCAGTGTGCATCGGCAGGAACCTTTCTTGCTTCTTGACCTTTTCAAAAACCAATTTGAATATCCAGTCTCTCATTTCCATACCCACCCAGGGCTCTGATCTATATAGAACAGAACAGAATAGAATATAGAATAGAACAGAACAGAACAGAATAGAATAGAATAGAGCAGAATATAGAATAGAATAGAATAGAATAGAATAGAATAGAATAGAATAGAATAGAATAGAATAGAATAGAATAGAATAATGAGGAAGAATAGAATAGAATAGAATAGAGAATATAAAATAGAATAGAATAGAGAAGCATATAGAATAGAATAGAATAGAATAGAGCAGAATATAGAATAGAATAGAATAGAATAGAATAGAATAGAATAGAATAGAATAGAATAGAATAGAATAGAAATACAGCAGAACAGAACAGAACTGAATTGAATACAAGCAACAAAGTTATAGTTATAAGAAGATAAGGTTAGGTAATAGGAAAGATGAGGAGAATCGTAGTAATACAGCTTTACTAAGTAGTTTGACAGTGTTGTAGGAATTAGTTGTTTAGCAGAGTGATGGCATGGGGGAAAAAAATTGTCCTGGTGCCTTGTTTTGGTGTGCAATGCCCTACAGCAGGCATGTCAAACTCATGACGTCACGTGACATTGCACGAAGTATCGCGACTTTTCCCCCATTGCTGGCAATGGGGTGGGTACGGTTTCAGTGTGACGCATGTGGCCCATGGGCCGGCAGTTTGACATGCCTGCCCTATAGAGTTGTCTTGAGGGAAGAAGCTGAAACATTTCATTATTATTGTGAACAATAATAATAATAATAATAATTCATTATGTGGCTAATGTGGGAAATTAAGAACATGGCAGGACTAGAAGTCACTGTCAGCTGGTGTGGTCTCAAAATCACCCAGCTGGCTTTCATGGCTAAGGCGGGACTAGGCCAGCATCTTAACCGCTGCACCAAACTGGCCCTCTAGCTTAGTACAGGTAATCCTTGACTTATGACTGCAATTGAGCTTGGGAGTAACTTATGGCAGTTGTTAAGCAGGTCATCACGGGACCACATCCGATGTTGCGACCTTAAGCCTACGCTGCAGTCGTTAAGACAACGACACAACTGTTACAATGCAAATGCAGTGGTTGTTAAATGAAACCGTTTTCGTCACTGGGGACTTCGGATGTAATTGCCCGAAATTGACAAAAAATGGAGAAAGCCATGATCAAGTGTGGCCCCTGGAAGCTGCCAACAGCCATAAATGTGAGCGGGTCGCCCAGGGCCCGAAATGTAAATAAATGACCCTGGGGAGGAGGGGCGAGCATCAGGTCACAAGTAGCTCTGGGGAAGTCTGTTGTAAGTGAGAACAGTTTTGAAGTGAACGGTCACTAAGCAAGGATTACCTGTAAGATATATAACACTTCAGCTGTCCCAAAGGTGATTTTTTTTTTTTAGGAGGCAACTGGACTTTGTTTTTCCTTTGAAGACGTTTCCCTTCTCATCCCAGAAGCTTCTTCAGCTCTGACTGGATGGTGAAGAAGGGAAGGATTTATACTCCTTGCAGACCGCTGGTCATTTGCCTCCTTTTAGAGGGTCGTTGAGGCCACTTGGAGATTTATCTCTGTGTCCTCAGGGTCACCTGAGCGTTGCAATTGGGTGTGGAGCCTTTTATTTGAAGATGTTTCACCTCTCACCCAAGAAGCTTCTTCAGCTCTGACTGGATGGTGGGGAAGGGAAGGATTTATACTCCTTGCAGAGAGCTGGTCATTTGCATCCTTTTAGAGGGTCATTGAGGCCACTTGGAGATTTATCTCTGTGTCCTCAGGGTCACCTGAGCGTTGCAATTGGGTGTGGAGCCTTTTATTTGAAGATGTTTCACCTCTCACCCAAGAAGCTTCTTCAGCTCTGACCAGATGGCGGGGAAGGGAAGGATTTATACTCCTTGCAGACAGCTGGTCATTTGCCTCCTTTTATCCTTGAGGCCACTCGGAGGTTACTCTGTGTCCTCAGGGTCACCTGAGTGGCGCAAATGGGCGTGGAGCCTTCTTGGCTAGAGGATGTTTTCTGCCCAAAAGAAACGGCCAAAGAGGCTCCACGCCCATTTGCACAACTCAGGTGACCCGGAGGACACACAGAAGCCTCCGAGTGGCCTCAACGACTCTCCGAAAGAATGCAAACGACCAGCTGTCTGCAAGGAGTATAAATCCTTCCCTTCCCCACCATCCAGTCAGAGCAGAAGAAGGGAAATGTCTTCAAAGAAAAGGCTCCACACCCATTTGCACCCCTCAGGTGACCCGGAGGTCACAGATAAACCTCCAAGTGGCCTCAACGACCCTCTAAAAGGATGCAAACGACCAGCGGTCTGCCAGGAGTATAAATCCTTCCATTTCTCCACCCTCCAGTCAGAGCTGAAGAAGCTTCTCAGAGGAGAAGCCCAACATCTTCAAAGAAGAACAAGGAAGTCCAGTTGCCAGGTGAAAAAGCACCTCTGGGACAGCCGTGACCTGGAAGACTGCGAGCCTCCGTAGGCAAAACTCTTCCGCTGCTTTCCTAACTGAGCTGGGCTTTTTAATCTTCCAGATATTGACGAATGCGAGCGAGACCCTCTCCTGTGCCGGGGAGGGGTCTGCCTCAACACCGAGGGCAGCTTTGAGTGCCTTTGCCCTCCGGGCCATGAACTGACGGCCGAGGGCAGCGTCTGCGTGGGTGAGTAGAACAGCTGAGAGGCTTATTCTCAGTGGGAAAAACTCCGCAGGCGTGGGGACTGGCCCACTCTTCGCTACCTTCAGGATCCCAGGGGCTTGCGTGGAATCCTGTTTGCTGGGGTGGGGGAGGGCACAGCAGCAGCAAAGGGTTCTGGCCCTCCCCACTTCGGCTGGGAGCCCCCGGGTGGGACACCGAAGGCCGGGCTGGAAGGACGCAGAGCCTGATCGAGATAGAGGATCCCATTCCAGAATGAATCGTTGGCGTCAGTGCCCAGTTATTTGCCCAGTTTAATGCCCAGCTTGAACAGGGTATCATCCAGGATACCTCCACCACACTGAGAGGACACGCCACTGTGTGTAAACAGAGAGGCAACATCATCTAGCACTGATGATGTTCCCTAGTTGGGTCATGAAACGTCTGCAAGGAATCCACCCAGCTCAGAAAGCATCAAGGACCTCACAGTTTTCCTCCTTCTCTATCAGCAATCTTCCTCCTCCTCCATTTCCTCCTCCTCCTCCAATCCCATTCTCTTCTAGCACTGATAATGTTCCCTAGTTGGGTCATGAAACGTCTGCAAGGGAACCAACCAGCTCAGAGAGGACCAAGGACTCCATAGTCTTCCTCCTCCTCCTCCTCCTCCTCCCCCCCTCCACAAACCCCACTCCCTTGTAGCACTGATGATGTTCCCTAGTTGGGTCATGAAACGTCTGCAAGGAAGCCACCCAGCCCAGAGTCTACCAAGGGCCCTACAGAAAGGGAAACCCAGATAAGCAGGGATTGACACCAAACAAACCATCGAGCAGAAAACAAGCCCCTAATCCAGCTACCAAGCAAAAAAGGACAATAGTCCCACCAACACCATCAAGGCAAAACCACTGTATATAAACAGAAAGGAAATCCCACTCCTTTGAAGCACTGATAATGTTATCTAGCTGGGTAACAAAAGGTCTGCAAGAAAACCACCAAAGTCAGAGAGCGCTGAGGATCCCACAGACTCCTTCTGGCCACAAACCCCACTCCCTTCTCACACTGATGATGTTACTTAGTTGGGTCATGAAATGTCTGCAAGAAAACCCACCAAGCTCAGAGAGCACTATGGACCCCACAGTCCTCCTCCTCCTCCTCCTCCTCCTCCTCCTCCTCCTCCTCCTCCTCCTCCTCCTCCTCCCCCCACTCCCTTCTAGCACTGATAATGTTCCCTAGTTAGGTTATGAAATGTCTGCAAGAAAACAACCCAGCTCAGACTCTGCCGGGGACCCACTACGCCAGCGGTTCTCAACCTGGTCGAACGACCATTTCCCGGGGGTCGCCAAACAATGCAGTCCGCCATTTTTTCCCCCTTTTCCTTAGCTGTGCTCCTCCCTTTTATTCTATTGGCTTGTGAAAGCCAATAGAGTAGACTCTCTTGAATAGAGTCTAATTCGATTGGCTTTCCAAAGCCAATAGGAATGGTCCAGGCTGTCTCTGCCCTGCTGAGCCCGCCAAAAGTCCCAGTCTGCAAACGGGGCTGCACCAGTTGAGTAGTCCTTGACTTACGACCGGTTGAATAGTCCTCGACTTACGACCGGTTGGGGGTCACGGCATTAAAAAGGTTGAGAACCACTGCGCTATGCCCAGTTCTTTTTAAGCAGCTCCTTTGCTGGTGGCCATGTTAGAGCAGGAGAGGAGCGAGAAAGAGAGAGAGAGAGACGGCTCGTATCCTCATCCCTCTTGAGGTGGATGGGGTGCAGACCCTTGGCCCCGGTCCCGCGGTCGTGGCCAAAGTGGACCTGCTCTCTCAGCATCATGAGGCCACCTCTTACACCTCCGCTTTCGCAGATATCAATGAGTGCTCCTTCAGTGACAGCCTGTGCCGGAACGGGCGCTGCGTGAACGTCGTTGGCACCTACCAGTGTGCCTGCGACTCCGGGTATCAGGCTACCCTAGACCGGCAGGGCTGTGTCGGTGAGTGTCCTACTTTTATTATTATTCTGCATCGTTATCTTGTTTTCATTATTCTATCATATCCTATTAATATTTATTATTGATTGTTTTCTTTTTATTAGGATCGTGTATTACATCATATTATTTTATTATTTGATCATCGTATCATTTTATTTTATGGTTTTATTTGACCTTCTTTTATTGTGTTGTTTTATGTACACCCCACACCCTTATGATCTTTATAAACAACTCGGCTTATTCTGGCCCCCGATGGCCTCCCCCGCAGATATCGACGAGTGCACCATCATGAACGGCGGCTGCGACACCCACTGTGCCAACGCGGAAGGAAGCTACGAGTGCAGCTGTGGGGAAGGCTACGCGCTGATGCCGGATAAGCGCTCCTGCGTGGGTGAGCAGCCCCACGAGGGTCCCGGGAGAGAATCCTGATGAGACCCACTTGCTTTCCTTTAAGACAGTGGTTCTCAACCTGTGGGTCGGGACCCCATTTGGGGTCGAACGACCATTCCACGGGGGTCGCCAAACAACAACAGTCCACCATTTTTCCCCCCCTTTTCCTTAGCTGTGCTACTCCCTTTTATTCTCTTGGCTTTTGAAAACCAATAGAAGAGACTCTCTGGAATAGGGTCTAATTCTATTGGCTTTCAAAAGCCAATAGGAATTGTCCAGGCTGACTCTGCCCTGCTGAGCCCGCCAAAAGCCCCAGTCTGCAAACGGGGCTGCACCAGTTGAGTAGTCCTCGACTTACGACCGGTTGAGTAGTCCTCGACTTACGACCGGTTGGGGTTCGCGGCATTAAAAAGGTTGAGAACCACTGCTTTAAGAGGGGCACTAACAGGTTGTGCAGTGGAGGAGAAGCAAAGAGGCCCCAACCCCTTCTTAGCCACGGAATCTCCTGGTGGGGCCCAAAGGGTGCTCTCTCAGCCCAACAGCTGGGGGGGGGGGGTCAGTGGGGAAGAGAAGCACAGGAGAGACCCGGATTCTAATCCTCCCTCGATCATAGAAGCTCCCTGAGGGAATATTTACATCAGTGCCCTCACTAGCCCAAGAAAACCTAGGGACATTAAGCAGAGCATCTAGCAGGAATGGAGTATTATGGAAGAGGGGCGGGCTGGCTGGCTGGCTAGCTAACCCCATTTGGGGACCTGCTTGCACTTATTGTACTTAAGGTAAAGGGAGGGAGAAGGAGAAGGAAGGGAACAAAGAAGGAGTGGTGAAGAAGGAAATGGGAAGGAAGGAAGGAAGGAAGGAAGGAAGGAAGGAAGGAAGGAAGGAAGGAAGGAAGGAGGGAAGGAAAGAAAGAAAGAAAGAAAGAAAGAAAGAAAGAAAGAAAGAAAGAAAGAAAGAAAGAAATGGAAAGGGAGGGAGGGAATGGAAAAAGGAAGGAAAGAAAGAAAGAAAGAAAGAAAGAAAGAAAGAAAGAAAGAAAGAAAGAAAGAAATGGAAAGGGAGGGAGGGAATGGAAAAAGGAAGGAAGGAAAGAAAGAAAGAAAGAAAGAAAGAAAGAAATGGAAAGGGAGGGAGGGAATGGAAAAAGGAAGGAAAGAAAGAAAGAAAGAAAGAAAGAAAGAAAGAAAGAAAGAAATGGAAAGGGAGGGAGGGAATGGAAAAACGAGGGAAGGAAGGAAAGAAAGAAAGAAATGGAAAGGGAGGGAGGGAATGGAAAAAGGAAGGAAAGAAGGAAAGAAGGAAAGAAATGGAAAGGGAGGGAGAGAATGGAAAAACAAGGAAGGAAGGAAGGAAGGAAGGAAGGAAAGAAATGGAAAGGGAGGGAGGGAATGGAAAAACAAGGGAATGAAGGAAGAAAGGAAAAAAATGGGGAGGGAGGGAATGGAAAAATGAAGGAAGGAGGAAAGAAAGGAAGGAAGGAAAGAATTGGAAAGAAAATGGAAAGGAAGGGGGGAATGGAAAAAGAGGAAGGAAGGAAGGAGTCAGGGAGAGAGGAAGCAGAGAAGGAGACGGAGATGGAAGGAAAAAGAGGAAGAGGAGAAGGCAAAGAAGGAGGGGAAGCGGTCAACGCAGCCCCCCCAATCTGGTGCAATGAGCCCAGCAGAAGCGCCCCTCCCTCTGGTTCTCTTGAGCCAGGCCCCCCTCGCAGCCCCTCCTGCAGGGCTGTCGGGGGGGGGGCGAACCCCAGGGGAGCCTGGGGGGACGTGAAGGGAGAGGGTGGGATCCAAATGAAACGAAGAGACGAGAGAGATAATGGAAGCAAGCCCACGCCTAGTGACTTTTGCACGTCACCCCCTTCCCCTCCTCCTCCTCCTCTCTCCCCCCCCCCCCAGATATCGATGAATGTGAGGACACCCCCGATATCTGCAATGGCGGGCAGTGCACCAACATCCCCGGGGAATACCGCTGCCTTTGCTTCGACGGCTTCATGGCGTCTCTGGACATGAAAACCTGCATCGGTGAGACGATCCTGCCTGCCTCCCCCCCATATTATCCACCCTTCTCTGAGTGGGACAACCCCTGGAGATGTGTCTGGCAGCTCTATTCCCTGCTTTCTAACCCAGGTTTCTAGTCCTCAGGGCTCTCGGAAAAGACAAGGACAAGGCTTGCAAAGAGCCAGGGTTGTGTGCCGCCCTTTGTAGGCGGGTGGCTAATAAATTCTGAGAAATAAAATAAAATAAAGTGGGGGGTATTTTTGCTGAGTCCGATTGACTGGCAGCATCAGTTTGGCCTTGGGGTGTCTCTGCTGGTCTTCCCCCCCCCCTTCCCGCAGCCAAAGAAGCTTCCGTTTTTCCACCTCATCTTGGGGGGGGGGGCGTTTGAAAATGACTTCCTAGGTTATCTCGTAGGACAGTGTTTCCCAAACTTGACCATTTTAAGGCATGTGGACTTCAACTCCCAGAATTCCACAGCCAGCGTTGCTGGCTGTGGAATTCTGGGAGTTGAAGTCCTCATGCCTTAAAATGGTCAAGCTTGGGAAACACTGTCGTAGGAGATTTGGAACGGATGTGGGCGTTAGAGGCAGACGGAAAAGAGGAAGGGACAAGCGGAGGTTCTCGTTGCTTTGGGGGACCCCCTTGGGAGACCCCTTCATGCCTTTCCGTGGGACTGGAGGGGGATGAGGGGGCAGAGGGAGGCTGCAGGCAGTCCGAGAGGCAAGGGTGCAATAAAGTCTTCTGCAAATTTGCCCCTGGGTATTTTATTTTTTTCACTCAGGGCACGGGTAGGCAACCTTGGCTCTTTCATGACTCGTGGACTTCAACTCCCAGAATTCCTGAGCCAGCATGGGGGAACTAGGGCCCCCTCATGGCTTGTGGACTTCAACTCCCAGAATTCCTCAGCCAGCCTGGCTCAGTTTGGAAACCTCTCCCTTTCCCCTCAGCATGGCTGGCTCAGGAATTCTGGGAGTTGAAGTCCCCGAGTCATGAGGGGGCCAATGTTTCCCCATCCTGACTCAGGAATTCTGGGAGTTGAAGTCCCCAAGTCATGAGGGGGCCATAGTTCCCCCATGCTGGCTCAGGAATTCTGGGAGTTGAAGTCCACGAGTCATGAAGGGGCCATGGTTCCCCCATGCTGGCTGAGGAATTCTGGGAGTTGAAGTCCCCAAGTCATGAGGGGGCCATAGTTCCCCCATGGACGCGCGGTATGACTGTTTTATTTTATTGTTTTATCATTTTTTAACTTTGTACGCCGCCCTGAGTCCTTTGGCTAGGCTGCTTCATGACTCGTGGACTTCAACTCCCAGAATTCCTCAGCCAGCATGGGGGAACTATGGCCCCCTCTTGACTTGTGGACCTCAACTCCCAGAATTCCTGAGCCAGCATGGGGGAACTATGGCCCCCTCACGACTTGTGGACTTCAACTCCCACAATTCCTGAGCCAGCATGGGGGAACTATGGCCCCCTCATGACTGGTGGACTTCAACTCCCACAATTCCTGAGCCAGCATGGGGGTACTATGGCCCCCTCATGACTCATGGACTTCAACTCCCAGAATTCCTGAGCCAGCCTGGCTCAGCTTGGAAATCTCTCCCTTTCCCCTCAGCATGGCTGGCTCAGGAATTCTGGGAGTTGAAGTCCACGAGTCATACAAGAGCCAAGGTTGCCTACCCCTGACCCAGGGGATGAGAAAGAGTTTTGCAAACGGCCAGCGAAATCGCTGCCAGTGTTTAAAGGTGTGTGTGTGTGTGTATGTGTGTGTGTGTGTGTGTTTGTGTGTGTGTGTGTGTGTGTGTGTGTGTGTGTGAGAGAGAGAGAGAGAGAGAGAGAGAGAGAGAGAGAGAGAGAGAGAGAGAGAGAGAGAGAGAGAGAGAGAGAGAGAATGAGAATCAAGATCAAGTATAGTGTTAATACCACTTTACAATGCTGCATCCAGTTTTGGTCACCACGATGTAAAAAAGGACGTTGAGACTCTAGAAAGAGTACAGAGAAGAGCAACAAAGATGATTAGGGGACTGGAGGCTAAAACATATAAGGAACGGTTGCTAGAATTGGGTATGTCTAGTTTAATGGACATGGGGAGACATGATAGCAGCCTTCCAGTATCTCAGGGGATGCCCCAAAGAAGAGGGAATCAAGCTATTCTCCAAAGCGCCTGAAGGCAGGACAAGAAGCAACGGATGGAAACTCACCAAGGAGAGAAGCAACCTAGAACTAAGGAGAAATTTCCTAATAGTCAGAACAATTAATCTGTGGAACAACTTGCCTCCAGAAGTTGTGGGTGCTCCAACACTGGAGGTTTTGAAGAGATTGGACAACTGTTTGTCTGAAATGGTATAGGGCAGGGGTCTTCAAACTTGGCCCTTTTATGACTTGTGGACTTCAACTCCCAGAATTCCTCAGCCAGTGTGCCTGGCTGAGGAATTCTGGGAGTTGAAGTCCACTAGTCATAAAAGGGCCAAGTTTGAAGACCCCTGGTGTAGGTTTCCTGCTTGAGTAGGATTGGACTAGAAGACCTCCAAGGTCCCTTCCAATTCTGTTATTTGGCTATTTGGATGAAAAAGAGTGGCGTAAAAAGCCAGAAAAATTAATGCCAGTGTGTGTGTGTGTCCTTGCGCATGTGTGTTTGTGAGTGTGTACCCAGCCTACCCTGGATCAAACTGGGATGCTCAGTCTGTCTCTTAAGTTCGGCCCCCTCCCAAGCCGACAGTCATGGCCACCGCAGAAGAGGCTGGCGCGTCCTATTTGGAGAGGTGTCTAAACAAAGCCTTGTCCTCCCCCAGATGTGAACGAGTGTGACCTGAACCCCAACATCTGCCTGCACGGCGAATGCGAGAACACCAAAGGCTCCTTCATCTGCCACTGCCAGCTGGGCTACTTTGTCAAGAAGGGAACTACAGGATGCACAGGTAGGTAGGCCGTTCAGTCTAGGAGAAGAGCAGGCAGAGCTGGTGGGGGCAGTGTCAAGCAAGTCATTAGCCTAGAATCATTATGTTGCTATAAGTCAGACATGTCAAACACAAGGCCCAGGGGCCGGATGCAGCCTGCAGAGTAGTTTCATGCGGCCTGCAAAGCCATCCTGGAAACAGTGAGGGAACGGCCCTGCTGCCTTGGCCCTGGCCCACGCCGGCCGGGAGCCAATGTACAATTTTGTGGTGGCCATCTATGCTGAAACACATTCAGTCTTAACTCCACAAGGCCGCCTGGAAACAGCGAGGAACCAGCCCCTGCCACTTCCAGGCGATGGTGCATTTCTTCCTTCCTCACGAAGGGTGACCCCTCCTCAGCTGCGTTTCTTGCCTGTTTTTCTCCCTCCCTCATCTCAAATATTTTCCCACCACTCTGTACTAAGGAAGGAAGGAAGGAAGGAAGGAAGGAAGGAAGGAAGGAAGGAAGAAAGAAAGAAAGAAAGAAAGAAAGAAAGAAAGAAAGAAAGAAAGAAAGAAAGAAAGAAAGAAAGAAAGAAAGAAAGAAGAGGGAGGGAGGGAGACTAAGGTCCTGCCTTAGTCCTGCCCTGCTGCCCTTTCACCATCCCCTTGCCCCCTCCTCCTGGCCTATCCTGGGGGATCTCCCATCCTATTGCAAAGGAAGCTTTGGATACAAAGCCGGGTCTCCTCCCATGGCGAGGGAATGGGCCTCCCTCTGACTCTGCCCTGGTACCCATCATGAGCAACCTGGCTAAGGAGAGCAAGCACAGCAGCAGCAGCAGCCTGGAGGGGGAGGTAAGTGCAGCTGGGCACCCCCTTGGGCAAGTGGGGCTGGGCTTGGAGCCGCGGGTGCTCGCGGGCCAGGCTGGGCATTTGACCTTTGCTGCCCAGGGCTCCAGGCAGCCCGCACCACCATCCAGCCCCCCCCCACATGGCCTGAGAAGAACAGTGAGGCTCCTCCAGTGGACCATGCCTTGGCACTTGCCCCGGTCCCACCCCCTTCTACCAGAGACCCTCAGGTCTGTCCCACTCCTGCCCAGGCCCCCACAGGCACCCTTGACGCAAATGGTGTAGATCTGGCCATGCCCATCCATTAGGCCACACCCATTCCATCCACGCCCACCCAGTAGGCTGCACCCTCCCTAGCCACACCCACCCAGCCCCCTGAGGCTAACCGCAATGCTGATGCGGCCCTCAATGAAATTGAGTTTGACACCCCTGGACTAGGAGCAGGCAGAGCTGGTAGGGGCAGTGTCAAGCAAGTCATTAGCTTAGAATCGTTATGTTGCTATAAGTGGTCCAGGACCAAAGCCCCTTGAATTTCATTGGTCCTTATCTGGCGCCAATTGAGTATTGAAGCTTAATCGGCTAGATCAGGGCTCTCCAAACTTGCCAACTTTTAAGACTTGTGGGCTTCCAGACTTTAAAACTCTCAACTTTATTAACTTTTAAGATTCGTGGGCTTCGACTCCCAGCATAGCTGGCTGAGGGATTCTGGGAATTGAAGTCCACAGGTCTTCAAAGTTGCCCAAACTTGGAGACCCCCTAGACTAGATTCTTCTACATAATGTCAGGCCTCTCGAGTCATTCTCGGGATGCTGCCATTTTGACGTGGAGGGGGGAGGCTTTACTCTTTGGGAAGGGGGGAAGTTGTGGGCTCTGGGATGTGTGCTTTGTTCCCTCAACCTTTGGTGTATCCCTTTGGGTGTAAAGGGGAGGGAGGCATGTGCCTGGCGCCATCTGCCTTACCTCTGCTCCACTGGGAACCGCGCCTCATCGCTCTTTCACCTTCCAGTTCCCATAACAACTTCACACCTGTGGATTGGCTGGGCAGGGGTTTGAATTGAGGGGTTTAATGTAATGTTTTGCGTGGGAAATGTTCAGATCTTGCCTTGCCTTTCTGCTTTCATTACCTCTCAATAAAAGTTCCTTTTGAAACACTGCCGGTTTCAAGAGTTCTGCTTTCTTGGGAGGATTAGCTGAGTCAGGACCTTACCTGTAGTCTTGAGCAATAAATCCTTTTTGAATGGGCAACTTAACGTGTAGTCCTGATTCTTTGTGCTCGGCATTTATTGTGCTAGCTCTCTCTCTCTCTCTCTCTCTCTCTCTCTCTCTCTCTCTCTCTCTCTCTCTCTCTCTCTCTCTCTCTCTCTCTCTCTCGTTATTTATGTTCAGTATACTGGGAGCTCTGAAAGTCAGCGAACCCTTATAAATTAAGGAAAACTGAAAGAATTTGCTGGTGGGAAATCAAAAGACAGGAACTGAGAAATGGAGTTGGCTCTCATTTCACCCCCCCCCCACCAGGCTTCTGGAGATGGGCAGCCAGAAGCCCACCCTTGCAATTTGGAAACGAAATGCCAAGCTTTCCACGTGCTCACTTTTTCCTTCTGTTCCCCCAGACATTGACGAGTGTGAAATTGGGGCTCACAACTGTGACATGCACGCTTCATGCATCAACATCCCAGGGAGCTTCAGGTGTAAATGCCGTCTGGGCTGGCTCGGCGACGGGTTCAAGTGCAACGGTGAGTGACCAGGGCCAGGGAAGGGCACCTGGCCGTCTGGCCTGGCTTGAGGGGGGACGATGTCTCACCAGCCTCGTCGCATAGTGCAGGGGAGAAGAGTCTCTGAGCCCGAACAAGACGTCCTTGACTTAACAACAGTTCATTTAGGGACTGCTCAAAGTTAACAACAGCACGGGAAAAAGTGATTATGACCATTGTTCACTCTTACGACCGTTCCAGCATCCTCGTGGTCACATGATCAAAATTCGGACACTTGGCTTCATATTTATGAAGGTTGCAGAGTCCCAGGATCCAAGTCTCTTCCAACATTATTATTATTATGGATGATCGCACAGTCAGCCAGATGTTCAGACTGGATTTGGCATTTTGTCTACCTATCGAGTCCTTACCCAGGACCTGGGATAGGAGATGTGGATGTTTGATGGTATTACAGGTATCGTCGCAGGATGGAAGCAATTCCTAGTAAGGCCAACTTTTGCAATTGACTAATAGCGAATTTGTCAATGCCAATTGTGTTCAAGTGGTGCTCCAGTTGTTTTGGGATTCACCCAAGGAGCCTATGACTATTGGTACTACCCTTGCTTGCTTTTGCCACAGTCTTTCTATTTCTATTTGTAGGTCTTTTTATTTTGTTATCTTCTCCAGTTCTTTCTCTTCTATTCTGCTGTCTCCAGGCACTGCCACGTCCACTATCCAGACTTTTTTGTCTTTCTTATCGACAATTGTTAAGTCTGGGGTGTTATGTTGCAGGTGCTTGTCTGTTTGAATTCTGAAGTCCCAGAGCAGTTTAATTTTATCATTTTCTATGACTTTCTCTATTTTATGATCCCACCAGTTTTTGCTTACAGGCAAATGATATTTTTTGCAGATCTTCCAATGCACCATTGTTGCTACTTTGTCATGCCGCTGCTTGTAGTCAGTCTGTGCAATATTATTATTATTATTATTATTATTATTATTATTATTATTATTGTCATCATCATCAACATACGATCCCCTTTTGCGACCTTCTGAAGGCAAAGTCAGTGGGGAAGCCAGATTCACTTAACAACTAGGTTGCTAACTTAACAACTGCAGGGATTCGCTTCACAAATGTGGCGAGGGAGGTTGTAAAATGGGGCAAAACATACACTTTCCTTCTGACCCACAGAAAAAACTTCCTCAAATCCCCAAACAAGTGACCCAGACCTAATCCACATATCAAAGGATAAGGTCTGCAAACACAAAGAGAGTTAATTAAATTAGATCTCCCAGAGCAGCGGTTCTCAACCTGTGGGTCGGGACCCCATTTGGGGTCGAGCGACCATTTCATGGGGGTCACCAAACAATGCAGTCCGCCATTTTTTCCCCCTTTTCCTTAGCTGTGCTACTCCCTTTTATTCTATTGGCTTTTTTTTTTTATTAAAAATTTTTAAATTTTACAAAACAAATCCCCTCCCCAAACCCACCCTCCCATACCCTCCCCCATCTCCCCAAACCTCCCTAACCCTCCCCTAGGCCTCCCAGAGTTGATTACAGGCTTGTCCTAAATATTTCAAAAAGAAAAGAAAAGAAACTTAAAACACATATGAATCCTAAACAAATCTGAATACCTTAAATTAAATAGATTATCTTCTCTAAAAAAATAATAATTAAAATCATTAAACACATTATAATGTACTCTAAACTTTCTTTGAACATCTATACCTATAATATAAAATCTAATATAAATCATAAACAAATCTAAATACATTTAGTTAAACAAATTATACTCCCTCCAAAACACAAATTTAAACATTACTTGAAACTTAAAACATTAGAATAAACAAGTTAAAACTTAAAACATTAACATGAACAAGTTGTACTCCCTCCAAAACACAGATTTAAACATTACTTAAAACTTGAAACTTAAAACATTAGAATCCCCTTATACACATTTAATCAAATTCCATCTTGAAAATAGTAATAATAATAATTACTGATATTATTATCATTCTTTATATACTCCCTCTAAAACGCAAGTTAAAACATTACTTGAAACTTAAAACATTAAAATTCCCTTATGCACATTTAAATCTTTATCAATAACAAACTCCATCGAGAATAAACACATTAAACATTTAAATCTTCACCAATAACAAATCCCATCCACAAAAAACACAGTCCTTATCAGTCTCAATTGTCCATTTTCATTCTCCATCCTTATCATACTAATATTATTATTATCAGTCTCAGTTGTCCATTTTCATTCTCGATCCTTATCAATCTCTAATTTTCATTCTCCGTCCTTATCCTTATCAAGCTCGAAAGAAATGCTTTGAGATCTTCCTTTAAAGATTGCTCCAAAATTCCTGAATCTCCCAACGACTCCGAAGCCAATACCTGTGAGGATTCCTTAAACTCTTTATTCTGTTGGTCTTTACAATTATATGTTGCACGAGTTGTCCTCTGCCCCCTCTCAACTTGTTGAAACCCCTCAAGCTGAGATTTCCCATTTTCCATTTCTTCAGACAACAATTCCACCCTTGAAGATTGCTCCAAAGGCTTTATAAATCTTGCTTCTCCCGCAGATTCAGATACCACTAAATGTGAGGCTTCCTTAACCTTCTTCTGTTGCTGCTTTTCTTTACAGTTGTGTGCTACACAAGTTATCTTCTGCTCCTCAACCTGAGGCCTCCCAAACAAAGGTTCCCCAATTTTCATAAATATAGGCTCTTCAAACTGTAATTCTACATTCTTTTCTTCCAAAGCTTTAAACTTAATAGATGGCGGTGAACATACCCCCAGGACCGAAGTATAAAAATCTTTTGCTTGAGCAACAGTATTAAGTCTATAACATATCCCCAGGTAGTTCACCACCATTCCAATCGGAACATCCCATCTAAACGAGATTCGTCTCTTTTTAAGTTCATCTGCTAAGAAAACAAAGTCCTTTCTTAAAATTTTAGGTGGGATCTCCTTTAAGATTATAACGTCTTGTGAAGCAATTTGAAATCTCTTCTTATAAAAAGCTTGTATGATTTCATTGCGTAAAGATCTTTTTCCAAAATAAATTACCACATCTCTTGGCAAGTTCTTTTGCACTGCCACCACGGAGTTAACTCTAAATAATTTTTCAATTTCGCTAAATATTTCCTCTTTTCTTTTATTCAAAATCACGGCAAAGTCCTTTGCAACCATCTCTTTCAGATCTCCTTGCAAAGACTCTCCCAAGCCTCTTATTCTTAAGGCATATTCCATTTGACCATATTGAAGCATAAGAATCTTATTTTCCATTTCTTTTTCCATACTTTCAATTAATTTCATTAATTCCACTTTTTCAGCTACTTCTTCCACACGGGAATTCAACTTTTCAAGAACAGAAGCAACTCCTTTTAAAGCCAAAGCTATATCTTGCCTCAAAGTCTTATTATTTTCCTCTAAAATCTTTTTCATTTCTGCCCTAATTTGAATTATAACATTTCCCATCATATCTTGCAAATCCTTCACAATTGTTGGCTGGACCACAGAAGAGGGTGGAACTATTGATTTAGGAACTGTAGAGGTCCCTGGGCGCTTTGGAGCCATCTTAAAAAAAAAAAAAAACTTACTCCTTCTTGAAAGTTACAAAAATTCCTTCAAAAAAAAAATCATAACTCCCTCAAAAGAAGAATCATTATGATAAAAAGAAAAAAGGGAGTTAAAAAAAAGGGAGTTAAAATATCCATTCCAATCATTAAAAAGGAAAGGAAAGAAAAGGGGGAGAAGAAACATCAAAAAGCCTGCCTTTTAAAAATACAAAAGACAAAGCGAGAAAGTCAAGCAAAAACAATAATGCTTAAACACCAAAAAGCCAGACTGTTAAAAATACGAAAAACAAAACTAAAAAGTTAAACAACAAGAATAATAATGCTTCTAAAATCCATCCAGTCATTAAAAAAGCAAAAAAAAGGAGAAACCGATCGCCGTTCTAACTTCCCCCCCCCCCCAAAAAAAAACGCCGGAAAGTCTGCCGATCGCCATTTTACTTTCCCTTTCGGCACAAAGTAAAAAGTAAAAGGAGAGAATATAAACATGGAAATAAATCTTTAAACTTGAAATGCATATAAAGTCAAAGAAAGCAAAAAAAATAAATCCTCTAATCAACTCTGTCCGCTTCTAAAAAAACTCACCAGATCACTTAGCAACAGAAATTTTTGGGCTCAATTGTGTGAGCTGACACTACTTGTACGTGAGATTTGCATCCGCGTCTGGATAACCACAGCCGGACCCCCTCAAAATGGAAAGGCGGGTAGTCCTCGACTTATAACGGTTTGTTTAGCAACTGTTCAAAGTTGCAAACAGGCACCGGAAAAAAAAGTCGCTTACATCTGGTCCTCACACTTAACGACTGTCGCAGCGTTCATGTGATCGTGATTTGGGTGCTTGGCGACTGTCAGGGATTTACGACGGTTGCAGCATCCCAGGGTCTTACGAAGTCTCCCTTAACTTTAGCAAGACAAATCTATAGGGAAGTATCAGAGCATGCACAATCTTATTGTGCTGAGGTAACTCAGGAGTAAATGCAGTACACAGTGGTTTGTAATTAAATGTGGTTTATATTACACTATATCTGTAAATATACACTAGAAATAAAATACATACACGTGGTGAGAATTCAGCAAACTCCAATACACGGCGTTATAGCAGTCAAATGGTTGAGAGAGAAAAAGACTACAGCAAGAAAAAACCTTCCCTTTTATACTCAGCCTCTTAAAGGCACAGACACGGACCCTGCTGAGTCATTCCTAATATGGCACCACCCTATCATTGCATCATCCACATTACATTACACCTTTACCTCAGGGCTCTTCAACCTTTTCACCCACTGTACCACTTTTAGGATATGGCAACATCCGAGTACCACCAGTCGCCTACAAGGGGTCAAAAACTTGATGACCAAAAAAAAAAAAAGGAAAAAAGTGATAAAAGTATAGGTAGTCCTCAACTTACAACAGTTCGCTTAGTGACTGTTCGAAGTTACAATGGCACTGAAAAAAGTGCCCCCCAAGGCACAGCCAAGCAAGACGCCTGCCTGCCCACCTGGCGGCACTCTTCCTCCTGTCCGAGGTTTTCATTGTTGTGAGCGTTTCTGTTGAGGATTGTCAGCGGGGGTGGGGTGGGGGTGTGTGTTTGGTTTTAATCCCCCCGTCTGCTGGGTGGTTGCAGCAGGTTTTGGTCACTTCGCATGACCCTGGGACACTGTGACCGTCATAAATATGAATCAGTTGCCAAGCATCTGAATATAAATCACAAGACCCTGGAGAGGCTGCAACATTCCAGCTGATCGGCGCTTCTTCTGGGCTCAGCAGAAGCACCAGGATCAGTGCTGCTTTCCAGCTGATTGGTGCTTCTTCTGGGCTCAGCAGAAGCACTAGGATCATCACCGAGCTCCAGCTGGAGTCTGGCGCTGATTCTGGGGCTTCCGCTGAGCCCTGACAGTCCCGAAGAAGCGCTGTTCAGCTGGAGAGCGGCATTGATCCTGGCGCTTCCGCTGAGCCCTGACAGCCCTGCAGCTCCAGCCGTCTCTCGCTCAGGCTTGTGTGGTGCTGCCACCGGTTCAGCTGATTCCCCTGCCCCGCTACCACTTTTCTAGGATGGTCGCGTACCTCCTACCAGGGGCCAATGTACCACAGGTGGTACCCGTACCACTGGTTGAAAAGCCCTGCTTTACATAAGCTGTTTAGCTGTTAAATTATTATCCCGACAGGAAGCCAGCAGGGAAAGTCACAAATTGTGGTCCTGTAATGTCTCATTTAACAACCACAGCGATTCGCTTAAGGACCGTGCGGAAAAAAAAGGTTCTAAAATCATGTGCAGTCATGGGATGCCTCCCTTAAATAGAGGCAGCGCTTCACCACCAATTTGCTTGTCCAGTGTCAGAGGGTTCCACAGGCAGTGGGGCTACGCAGGTGAGACGTTCCCCCTTCATCTCCTTCTTTCTCCTTTCCAGATCTAGACGAGTGTGCCACCGAGGGGCACAGCTGCAACCTCAACGCCAACTGTCTGAACACGCCGGGCTCGTTCCGCTGCGCGTGCCAGGAAGGCTTCGGCGGTGACGGCTACTCCTGTTCGGGTGAGTGTAGAAATGTTCAGTTCTTTATTTATTTATAAAATTTATCGGCTGCCCATCTTAGCATCGGGTACCTCTGGGCAGCTGACGGTTACATAAAATCTAAAACAGAAAAAGTTAAAGTCAAACCTTACAAACCAAAGATAGACGGCAGGGTGGGTGGGTGGGGTGGAGATGGGATCTGTTATTACTCAATAAACCTCCTCCGTTGTCCCAAAGATGCTGTCATGTGTCTGAGTAATGAAACACTTCAAAGAACGTTCAGGCATGGTTGGCGCAGCACCGTTTCGCGACCCCCGTGAAATGGTCATTCGACCCCAAATGGGGTCCTGACCCACAGGTTGAGAACCGCTGCTTTAGAGGGCCATTGAGGCTGCTTTGACCCTGAGGACTCAGACAAACCTCCAAGTTCCACACTCTTCAGAGCACAGATAAACCTCCAAGTGGCCTCAACGACTCTCAGAGAGAGTACTAATGACCAGAGGACTGCAAGGAGTATAAATCCGTCCCTTTTGCACCCTCCAGTCAGAACTGAAGAAGCTTCTTGGATGAGAAGCGAAACGTCTTCAAAGCAAAACAAGGAAGTCCAATTGCTTCTTGAAAAAGCACCTTTGAGATGGGTGTTGACGTTCAATCAGGCAGCTGGTCGAGAAAGGCTGGGCGACCCCCTCCACAGGGGCCATGGGGTCCTTGGTGCTTTTAAAAACTTCTGCAAAGTTCCTAATCAATGTCTACATTAGTGGGCAACTAGTTAAATGAATTCTCTTGACGCCGGAAAAGAAAGCACAAAATATTGTAGGCAGAAGATCCTTTTCTAAACAGGCATCACAACGTCCTCCGAATCAAGTCAGGAAGAGGGTTGAGGGCTTCGCGGGGGCCCTACCTCACCGATAACTCGGGATTCAAGTTTGCAATTCCCATCTTCACAATTTAGCAACGTAACCCCTTCTTCTTTGAGCAAGGGGGATTGATGAGACGTGTGAGACGTTTTATACCCAAATATATTTTATTCTTCGTACTGTTTCCAAATATATTTTGATTAACTCTATTTGTGTTTGCAGACCTTATCCTTTGATACGTGGATAAGGTCCACATATCAAAGTCCCTGGATATTAACACCATCTCTTGGGAACTCCTGGCGCATGATCGACCGACATTTATACCCAAGTTTTATACCCAAATATATTTTATTCTTCGTACTGTTTTATACCCAAATATATTTTGTTCTTCGTACTGTTTAAAATATGAACAGACTCCACAGTAGTCTGAGAATCCGTGTCTCCACTAGGTAATTGACAGTCAAGCTGAAACTAAGTTAATCAACTAAAACTTCCTCAAACTCCCCAAATAAATTACCTGGATCTTGTTGTTCGTCCATCGATTTTTCAATGAAGACCTTGACATCTTGTGGGTTATGGGCCATCAACGATGTGTCCGTAGGTGGCTAATAAGACCGATGTTAGCACGGAATGTTCTGCCACATACTGAACAAAGAAATGTAAACACTGTTACTTCAGCATTTACAGCTCTGGCTTTGCGGAGTGCTCGCTTCTCTTGCGCCAAGATTGTCCTTCTGTGTTCATATGTCTGGCAACCCTGGTACACCAAGGTGCGCCATGTCGGTCGATCATGCGCCAGGAGTTCCCAAGAGATGGTGTTAATATCCAGGGACTTTGATATGTGGACCTTATCCACGTATCAAAGGATAAGGTCTGCAAACACAAATAGAGTTAATCAAATTAGGCTTCCCACAGGAACTGCATGTTCACAAGAATAAACATCACAGACATACCTACACACACACACACACACACACACACACACACACACACCCCTCAAGTGTCATCCTAGAATCAGCACGTAGGCACTTCCACACCCCAGACAGTCTCCCCTATAAAAGTCTGTCCCTGTGCCCCATTTCTCTGCAGCTGCCCCTAAAGGCAAACTCTTTGCTTTTTTCTTTCCTCACAGCTGTCTGGATCCCACTTTTTTTTATTATTATTATTCTTGCGTAGCCCCAGCTTGAGTTGGAACCCCAAATTATTCTTCTGACAGACTCTGTGAATTTTCTTGGCTCTGAGTCAGCCTGCTGCATCTTCCTTTTTTTATTATTAAAAAGTTTTATAAAAATTACAATATCAACCCACCCAAACCCCCCTCTCCCTCCCCCACTTCCCAGAGCTGAATACAGGGTTACAAATATGATAATCATAATCTAACTAACATTACCAACTATGTAAATAACCAAATCCATAATGCACTTTAACTCCCCTTTAACATAAATATAAACAAATTAAAAGTAAACATAATAATAATGAGAACATAAACAAATTAATATCCTAATTATTAAGCGATACAGTCCCCAAATAGTTAAACAATGCTAATACTAAAAATAATAATAATATCATAATAATACTCTAAAATTCACTCATAAGCTAAATGAAACTTTTAGTCCCATATTTATTCTGAATATAATTTATCCATTTTCTCCAGACCGAAATGTATCTTTCTTGTGAATGAGCCTTCAAATAAGCAGAAATCTTAGCCATTTCTGCTAAATTTGACACTTTAATCGTCCATTCTTCTATAGTAGGCAAGCAATCCTTCTTCCAATATTGCCCTACTAATAACCTTGTGGCTGTTATCAAATTCAACATCAAATTAATTTCTTCAGCATCACAATCTGTAATAACACCCAATAAAAATAATTGTGGGGTAAACTTTATCTTTCTCCTAAAAATCTGTTGAATGTTCCACCAAATCTTAATCCAAAAGGCTTTTATATTTCTACAAGCCCACCCTATATGAAAATAAGGGGCATCCAAACTACCACATCTCCAACATTTGGGCTGTAAATTAGGATACACACAAGACAACTTTTGAGGATCCAGATGCCATCTATAAAACATTTTATAAAAATTTTCTCTTAAATTTTGCGCCTGGGTAAATTTTACATTTCTAACCCAAATTACCTCAGCATCTTCCTTTTTTCGTTCCCCAGAAGGCCTACTTCCCCCCCCCTCCCCAAATCCTCCTAGGCATTAAAAATGGTGCAGAATACAATTCAGTTATCCAACTACGCTAAAACAAAACAAAAAAAGTTGGGTGAGCAGCAAGGGTCTTGGGGCACTGAAGAGGGAAGTGGGATGCACTTTCGATCCATCCGTAAGCCTTGTTGAGCTTGGAAATGGCCATGTCTCCGTGGCAGCCATGTTGTGAGTGTGCCCATGACATCCCTTCAGAGTCCCCATGGAATCTGCCTGACTAGGAAGGTTGCAACCCTCTGATTGAATCGCTCCAGCTAACCGGCAGTTTGGGGGTGATACCGGAGGAGCTTGACAGGGTATTTTCTGTGTGATTGTCGACCAAGAGGAAGGCCTTGTCAAGACTGATTCACCCCTTCACCTGAATTTTCTCGCTCGACAAAAAACAGACTAGAGCAGTGGTTCTCAATCTTTTTAATGCCGCGACTCCCAACCGGTCGCAAGTCGAGGACTACTCAACCGGTCGTAAGTCAAGGACTACTCAACTGGCGCAGCACCGTTTGCAGAATGGGACTTTTGGCGGGCTCAGCAGGGCAGAGACAGCCTGGACAATTCCTATTGGCTTTGGAAAGCCAATAGAATTAGACTCTATTCAAGAGAGTCTATTCTATTGGCTTTCAAAAGCCAATAGAATAAAAGGGAGTAGCACAGCTAAGGAAAAGGGGGGAAAAAATGGCGGACTGCGTTGTTTGGTGACCCCCGTGAAATGGTCGTTCGACCCCAAATGGGGTCCCGACCCACAGGTTGAGAACCACTGGACTAGAGATTGTGGAATGGAATGCAAAGGTGGGAGGAATGGTATCTAGGCCAAGGGTCCCCAACCTGTGGGACTCAGCCCATTACCGGGTCATGGCCTGCTGGCCACCGGGCCACAGAACAGCTGGCCAGTACATGCACTCACTCCCACTCGTGCTAGCACCGCTGCTACGCAAACAGAGCGCCACGTGGCAAAAACAGGGTGCTACTAGCGTGCACACGTAAAATGCTTCCTCCTCCCTTTCCCTCTGGTCCGCCGAGAAGGGTTGGCAACTTCTGATCTAGGCCAGGGGTCCCCAACCCCTGGTCCGTGGACTGGTACTGGGCCGTGGATTGCCAGCAGCCGGTCCGCACAAACAAGCAAAGCCCCATCCGTGGGATGCAGGCAGCACACAAAACCACACACTCTTTGGTCTGTGGAAAAACCTCTCTCCACAGAACCAGTCCCTCTGAGGCATCTTTGAGAGCCTGCAAGAACGCCAAGGTCACTAACGCAGGTGCTCGATGGAGAAGTGGCCTGTTTCCATAACAAGAAGAAGTATTACTATTGGACAATGTGAACACCCGGTGGGTGGGGGCGAGGGAATCTATTGTTTAATTAAGCAAGCCTTCGAGTGGGAAAACCGGAGCTGGTTTCACTTCTTCTGTGCCAATGTAAATTTTCAGCAAAGTATTATACTCTCGGTAAAATTATGTCCCTGAAGTTTCTTTTTCTGGAAATGCCAGCTGGACAGTTGACAGGCCTGACCCTGCCTCCTTTTTCCCTCCCAGATGTGGACGAATGCGCCGACAATGTCAACCTCTGTGAGAACGGGCAGTGTCTCAACGCCCCCGGGGGCTACCGGTGTGAGTGCGAAATGGGCTTCAACCCAACTGATGACAGCAAGGCTTGCCAAGGTGAGCTGATTTAGGATAAGAAGAATGGTTGCAGACACTGGGTTTTAGAGATGCACAAAAGGCCAGCGAAATTGCTGCCAGTGTTTAGAGCAGCGTTTCTCAACGTTCGTGTGACGGCGACCCCCGTCACACGGACGCGCCGTGCATGCGCAGCGGCGCCCCCTGAGGGGGGAATGGCAGATCGCGTTGTTTGGCGACCCCCATAAAATGGTCGTTCGACCCCAAATGGGGTCGCGACCCATAGGTTGAGAACCGCTGCTTTAGAGGTTTATGTGTGTGAAAGAGAGAGAAAGAAGAGAGAATCAAGATCCCGTGAAGTGTTAATACCACTCTACAAGGCCTTGGGAAGGCCACACTTGGAACACTGCATCCAGGTTTGGTCACCCCGATGTAAAAAAGATGTTGAGACTCTAGAAAGAGTACAGAGAAGAGCAACAAAGATGATTAGGGGTCTGGAGGCTAACGCAAATAAGGAATGGCTGTTGGAATTGAGTATATCTAGTTTAACGAACAGAAGGACAAGGGGGGATATGATAGCAGTATTTCAATATCTCAGTGGCTGCCCCAAAGAAGAAGCAGTCAAGCTATTCTCCAAAGTGCCTGAAGGCAGGAGAAGAAACAACGGATGGAAACTCATCAAGGAGAGAAGCAACCTGGAACTAAGGAGAAACTTCCTGACAGTTTAGAACAATTAATCAGTGGAACAACCTGCCTCCAGAAGTTGTGAATGCTCCAACACTGGAGGTCTTTAAGAAGAGAGAATGTTGAGGTTAAAATGTGCTGTGTTTCCTTGCAGACATTGATGAATGCACCTTCCAAAATATCTGCGTTTTCGGCACCTGCCAGAATCTTCCCGGGATGTTCCGCTGCGCCTGTGATGATGGATACGAGCTGGACAGGAGTGGCGGCAACTGCACAGGTGAGCGGGAAAGACCCATCGTGGCTCCAGGTGGTCCTATTCATTGGGTGGATTTCCGAAGTTGCTGCCGAAAAAACAACCATCACAGCATCCCCACGGTCACCTGATCAAGTGGCATGTATTTCTGACGTTTGATTGATTGATTGATATGGTCTAGGATCTCCTACTTGAGCACGGGGCTGGACTAGAACAGGGCTTTTCAACCAGTGGTACACAACTATCCTAGAAAAGTGATAGTGGGGCAGGGGAATGAGCTGAACCGGTGGCAGCACCACACAAGCCGAAGCGAGAGACGGCTGGAGCTGCAGGGCTGTCGAGACTCAGTGGAAGCACCAGGATCAGCGCCAGGATCCAGCTGGAGCTCGGTGCTGATCCTGGGGCTTCTGCTGAGCCCAGAAGAAGCGCCGATCAGCTGGAATGTTGCAGCCTCTCCAGGGTCTTGTGATTTACATTCAGATGCTTGGCAACTGATTCATATTTATGACGGTCACAGTGTCCCAGGGTCATGCGAAGTGACCAAAACCTGCTGCAACCACCCAGCAGACGGGGGGAATAAAAACCAAACACTCCTCCCCCCATCCCAACCCCTCTGCCAATCCCCAACAGAAACGCTCACAACAATGGAAACCTCGGACAGGAGGAAGAGCACGGCCGGGCGGGCAAGCAGGTGTCTTGCTCAGCTGTGGCTGGGGGGGGGGCACTTTTTTCAGTGCCATTGTAACTTCGAACAGTCACTAAGCAAACTGTTGTAAGCGGAGGACTACCTGCACTTTATCACATTTTTCCTTTTTTGGGGGGGGGGTCGCTAGGCGACTGGTGGTACTCAGATATTGCCATATCCTAAAAATGGTACAATGAGTGAAAATGTTGAAAAGCCCTGGACTAGATGATCTCCAAGGTCTTTTCCAGCTCTATTCAGATTGATTGATTGATTTTGATTGATTCATTGATTGATTGAAATGATCTAGGATCTCCTACTTTGAGCAGGGGGTTGGACTAGAACAATGGTTCTCAACCTTTTTAATGCCGCGACCCCCAACTGGTCGTACGTCAAGGACTACTCAACCCGTCATAAGTCGAGGACTACTCAACTGGCGCAGCACCGTTTGCAGAATGGGACTTTTGGTGGGCTCAGCAGGGCAGAGACAGCCTGGACAATTCCTATTGGCTTTTGAAAGCCAATAGAATTAGACTCTATTCAAGAGAGTCTATTCTATTGGCTTTCAAAAGCCAACAGAATAAAAGGGAGTAGCATAGCTAAGGAAAAGGGGAAAAAATGGCGGACTGCGTTGTTTGGCAACCCCCTGAAATGGTCGTTCAACCCCAAATGGGGTCCCGACCCACAGGTGGAGAAGCACTGAGCTAGAAGACCTCCAAGGTCCCTTCCAGCCCTATTCTGATTGATTGATTGATTGATTGATTGATTGATTGATTGAAATGATCTAGGATCTCCTCCTTGAGCAGGGGGCTGGACTAGAAGACCTCCAAGGTCCCTTCCAAAGCTCTTCCATGAGAGAGATCTCCAGCTTCAGACCCAGGCCTGGGGAGGGGGCAGTAATTCCTCCCCTCCCACCCCTGATGTCCCTGCCTTGGCTCAGCTCTTCCCCTCTTCCCACTCCTCCATCCAACCTCGGTTGCAAACACACAAGCCAAGGAGAGGGCCACCTCAGGGTGGCCGGCCAGCGCCTGTGGTTCGGCAGCTCCTTCCGCCCAGGACGGGACACCATCAGCAATTCCCAGACCGCCTTTAACTCCTTTCCCATCTCTCTCCGTCTCTCCGGACAGACATCAACGAGTGTGCTGATCCGGTGAACTGCATCAACGGGCTTTGCGTCAACACGCCGGGTAGCTACCTCTGCAACTGTCCTCAGGACTTTGAGCTGAACCCTACCGGCGTGGGGTGTGTCGGTAAGGAGGATCCATCCCCACAGGGTCTCCATGTTTCCCGGGCGCGGTGGTTTCCCAATACTCTTTATTTATTAAATGTATCTGCCACCTGTCGCTTATCGCGCTGAGAAGCAACTCTGGGCAGCTTCCTATTAAAATCATAAATATTAACAAGGTGAAGCTGGTCCTGTCGTGGTTAGAATGCGGCACTGCAGGCTAATTCTGCCCACTGTCAGTAGTTTGATCCTCTAACCGGCTCAAGGTTGACTCAGCCTTCCGTCCTTCCAAGGTCGGTAAAAGGAAGACTCAGATTGCTGGGGGCAAATAGGCTGACTTTGTAAACCGCTCAGAGAGGGCTGTAAACCACTGTGAAGCGGTATATAAGTGCTAATTGCTAAATGCAGAAATTTTTAAAAAGCGAAATATAAGAACACATCCAGTTTTCTCCCCCCCCCCCTTGGATGCTTTCTAAAATGGGCCTCGCTGAAAGAAGATCAAGCTGGTCCTGCTTGGCCTAGCTAGCCCAACGCCTTGAACGACAAACTCCATAGCCCCAGCCCCACATTGAAAAAGCCCAAGTAGAAACCGTTATCAAAGACAGGTCCTCATTTCGACGCGATTCGGTTCTTCCTCTCGTTTCTCCAAGCCGTAGTCAAGATTTGCAAGCCTCACTGATCCTTTTTAAATGATTGTTGTTTGTTGGTTTATCATCTGGTTTATTATAATTATAATTACGATTCTTTCTATCCCTGGAGCAGAAAGAGTCTGCCAGTCAGGGAGTTGGTCATCCTAGCCCGCTGCTTCTCCACCTTGGCCACTTTAAGATCTGTGGACCTTAATTCCCAGAATTCTGTCTGGCTAGGGAATTCTGGGAGTTGCAGTCCACCATCTTGAAGTGGCTAAGGTTGAGAAACACACTGGGCTAGCCGACGACATGATGCCTGCTGCATTGGGGGAAAGAAAAAAAAGAATACATACCCTTGGAAAAGCAGAATTTGTCGACATGTGTTGGATACACAACTGACTCTCAGATGCATCTTGTACCTAAAGACCCCCACCCAACTAGAGATGGGAAGGTCTGGAAAAAAAAACTGGAAAAATTGGGGTGGGGGGAAAACAGAGGGGGGGTTCCCCTTTTTTTCCAAAGCCGTTTGGGAAAAAAACTGTTTTTTCCCCCCAGTTTTTTTTCCCAGGCCTTCCTATCTTCGTGCTCTTCCCGGTGCAGTTCTTTTTTTCCCCTTCATTCTCCTTCTTTTTTTTTATTAAAAGTTTTACAAATTTAATACAATATAACCCAGATCCCTCCCACCCCTTTCCCCCCCCCACTTCCCAGAGCTGATTACAGGGCAACAAATAAACAAACATAATCTAACTAACATTAACCAACTATACTATCAACCAAATCCATAACACACTTTAACTCCTTTTCAAAACAAGTATTAACGAATTAAAAACAAAAATGATAATATAATTAAACCATAGTACTAAAAATAATATAAATTCAACCATATTGAACTGTTAATAATTATCTAAAATCTACTCATACGCAAGATAGTACTTTTCAGTCTCATATTTCTTTTGAATGTGATCAATCCATCTTCTCCAAACCATAATATATTTTTCTTGTGACTGGTCCTTCAAACAGGCAGAGATTTTCGCCATGTCTGCTAAATTAGACACCTGAAGTATCCATTCTTCCAAAGTAGGCAGTGAGTTTTTCTTGCGATATTGCCCCACCAATAATCTTGCAGCTGTTATAAGATTCAGCATCAAATTTATTTATTTATTTATGAGACTTATATACCGAAGGAGATAAGAAGGGAGAGGGAAGGAAGGAAGGAAGGAAGAAAGAAAGGGAGGAGATAAGGGAGAGGGAAAGAAGGAAGGAAGGAAGGAAGGAAGGAAGGAAGGAAGGAAGGAAGGAAGGAAGGAAGGAAGGAAGGAAGGAAGGAAGGAAGGAAGGAAAAAAGTAATGAGGCAAGGGAAAAGGAGAGGGGAGGGGAGGAGAGACAGGAAGGAAGGAAGGCCTTGGAAGGAAAAAAAGAAAGAAAGAAAGAAAGAAAGAAAGAAAGAAAGAAAGAAGAGGCAAAGGAAAAGGAGAGCAGAGGGGAGGGGAGGAAAGACAGGAAGGAAGGAAGGAAGGAAGGAAGGAAGGAAGGAAGGAAGGAAGGAAGGAAGGAAGGAAGGAAGGAAACAGCAATTTTATTTATTTATTTATGAGACTTATATACTGCTTTAAGTGCGAGCACTCTCTAAGCGGTGTACACCAGTAAGCAATGTATATATATATTTACATGGCCCCCAACAATCTGGGTCCTCATTTGACCTACCCCGGAAGGATGGAAGGCTGAGTCAACCTTGAGCCGGTGAGATTTGAACCGCTGACCTGCTAAACACAGTCAGCTAAAGCGGCCTGCAGTACTTGCACTCTAACTGCTGCGCCACTTCGGCTCAAATTGATTTCTTTATCATCAAAATCTACAATAATACCCAGCAAGAATAATTGCAGAGTAAACTTTATCTTTCTCTTAAAAATCTGTTTAGTATTCCACCAAATCTTAATCCAAAAAGCTTTTATATCTCTACAAGTCCACCCTTCATTCTCTTTCTGTCTCTCTCCCTTTCTCCTTCCTACCCAGACACCCGAGTGGGCAACTGTTTCCTGGACACGCAAGACCGCGGCGATGGCGGCATCTCCTGCAGTGCAGAAATCGGCGTGGGGGTCACCCGGGCTTCCTGTTGCTGCTCCCTGGGCCGGGCCTGGGGCAACCCGTGCGAACTCTGCCCAGCCGCCAACACCAGTGAGTAGGGCAGCCGTGCCCACCGGGCTGCATCGTTTGACTGGCGTCTGCCAGAATTTGGTTTGGGCCATGGATTAATTGACGAGTGGAGCAGCTTGACCCTCCTCCGAAGCTGTAGGTGCTTCGTCACTGGTAGAGACTGGACAGGCTCTGGTCTGGAATGGGGTGAGCAGTGGATTGGACTAGAAGACCTCCCGGGGTCCTTCCCAGCTCTGTTCTGATGGATTGATTGATTTCCTGTGGCTGGGTGGCAGGCACTAATGTAGCAACGCAATAGAAGCGACACTTTAAAAATTCGAAACAAAATCGCAACAAACGCGTCGGAGACGTGATGACATAATCGGTCAGTGTCGCCTCTCTCCTGGTCAGATCATGCCCTGGTGTCTTTGAATAAGAGAATAGCAGACCTTGGAGATCTTCTAGTCCAGTGGTTCTCAACCTTCCTAATGCCGCGACCCCTGACCATGTGGTCGTAAGTCGAGGACTACCTGTATTTCCCTGCGGGAGGGGCAGGAGGAGGTGCGCACACTCCGCCTCCTCTCCTGCGGCTGGAGCGCATGCTGGGCAGGCCGAGGGTGCACACAGGCCATTGCCCAGCAACCAACTCGGCCCGGGAGTGCCGCGCATGCGTGGTGCCGCCCCCTGCGCCGGCCAAGGCGTAGCTGGCAAGGGGCAGCGACGGCGCAGGGCGACCACCGGCTGGGCCACCAGCTGGCCCAGCCCAAGGGAGGTAAGGCACCCGCCGGGCCCCACGCACGCCAGCAACCCTCCCTGTGCCCGCCGGCCTCCCACCTCCCACCCCTGGCCCTCTTTTACTTACATTTTTAGTAGTTGCTCAGCAGGGAGTGGTGGAAGCTTCCAGACAGCTCACCTTCGCTGCAGACAACTTGCAGCACCTTTTGCAGAATGGGACTTTTGGCGGGCTCAGCAGGGCAGAGACAGCCTGGACAATTCCTATTGGCTTTTGAAAGCCAATAGAATTAGACTCTATTCAAGAGAGTCTGTTCTATTGCCTTTCAAAAGCCAATAGAATAAAAGGGAGTAGCACAGCTAAGGAAAAGGGGAAAAAAAATGGTGGACTGCGTTGTTTGGCGACCCCCGTGAAATGATCGTTCGACCCCAAATGGGGTCTCGACCCACAGGTTGAGAACCACTATTCTAGTCCCACCTCCCAGTGCTGCAGGACTTGGGTTTGGCTAGTCTGGAGAAAAGAAGAAATAGGGGAGACATGAAAGCAGCGTTCCAGTATTTGAGGGGCTGCCACAAAGAAGAGGAGGGGGTCATGTTATTCACCAAAGCACCAGAGGGCAGGAGGAGAAACAATGGTTGGAAACTGACCAAAGAGAGAAGCAACCTGGAATTAAGGAGAAACTTCCTGACAGTGAGGACAATTAACCAGTGGAACTCCTTGCCTCCAGAAATTGTGGGCGCTCCATCACTGGAGGATTTTAAGAAGAAGCTAGACTTGTTTGAGATGGTATAGGTTCTCCTGCTTGAGCAGGTGGCTGGACTAGAAGACCTCCAAGGTCCCTTCCAGCTTCTATTCTATTCTATTCTATTCTATTCTATTCTATTCTATTCTATATTCTGCTCTATTCTATTCTATTCCATTCCTTATTCTATTCTATTCCATTCCTTATTCTATTCTATTCTATTCTATTCTATTCTATTCTATTCTATTCTATTCTATTCTATTCTATTCTATTCTATTCTATTCTATTCTATTCTTGGAAAGCTGTTTCAAAAAATAGTATTTTTCAACCTTGGCCATGCTGGCTGGGGAATTCTGGGAGTTGAAGTCCTCCCGTCTTGAAGTGGCCAAGATTGAAATAAAGATGCCTAAAACTTCTAAACTCTGTCTAGAATTCACTTCTCACCCTACAGCCGAATACAAGACCCTCTGTCCGGGCGGCGAAGGCTTCCGTCCCAATCCCATCACGGTCATTTTGGAAGGTAGGTCAGTGGGTCACCTGGGTGGGAGGGGGAGACCTGAAAAATGATCTCTCGGGCCTGCCTGAACTTAGAGACCCTCTGAAATTCAGCGCCGGAGAGGGTCTTTGGATGCCCAAACCCTTGCATATTTAAAAAAAAACAAAAACCCATCCTGTTATTGATTACAGTCCTGGGAAAATTCCCTGGCTTTAAAAAGAACATTGCAAGGGCATCATTTTTATTGGGGTGATGAACTTGTGGGCAGAGGCATCAGATCTGAGCTAAACAGAGACACCCCCCCCCCCAAAAAAAGCAGCAGTTTTGGCTGCAGAAGAAAGCAAACTATTGGATTGGATTGATTCAGGCTGATCCTTTAATCAAGAGTTTGGCA